>NC_077231.1:249457558-250719818 GCF_027887165.1 Monodelphis domestica | reverse complement strand
TATACTAATTTTGTCATTCTGGATGTCATAGTTCCAAAAATATGTCAAGGAAAAACTACAATGAAGAATATCTCTCTCATTATCAGATAAAGATGGATAATTTCCTTATAATAAATCACTATTACTTAGAATATGCTAGTTGGAACTTGAAGTCTTATGCACTTTCTGCTTTAATGAAGCCTACAAAGAATTTTTAACCCAATGACGCCAATTGGCAAAATAACCATTGCTTATTTTCCTAAATGAAAGTGTATTTCTGAGGTTTCCATGAAGCCTCTTTTCTTAACAGCATTCTTCATTAGAGATAATCAAAGACAATTAAAATCCCCATTCTATTCATACCTATAATACACTACTTGGGGATATGCATAAATGTTTTGCTTCATTTATTGCTCCACATGGCTGATGCCCCAGTAATCAAAAGAAAATAGCAGTAAGGAGCAGGGCCTCCACTGAGCATGGTATTAACGTAAAAAAAAAAAGTTCTAATAAGGAAGCTGTTATTTATTTCTTCTTTTGTATTCTAGTGCAAGAATCAAAAATAAAATTTTAAACACTGTTAAAAATACATTGACTACTCTCTAGTTCTTTTTAATAGAAATAAATATTTCATTTCAAATAAATAACTGATTTCTAAATATGGAAAAAAATGACAAGTACCTTTCAAATCATCATCAAAATTCCGCCATCATGCATGAATTTCTCAATATACTTATGAAAAGTTACACATTAAAAGTGGAAAATTATAATTTTCCACATTAATAGATTTGGAGTTGCTTAAAAGACCAAAGATATTTAGAAAAAGCAGTAACTTGTACATGATTATTTCGTGTGAATGTCAGATATAAAATTGGGAAATCTGTCACATAGAGGAATCATGGGCATGTTTTTGGTCAGTTTTCTATATACATTTTATTAAATTATTTCATTATATTTTTTCTAAATGAGGACTGTCATTCAGTGAACATAAAACATAACTGAAAGGTCCACAACCAGATTTATGCTGATGCCCTTAAGTCTTGTTGGAGGAATATCCACCACCGACAAGCTGTCAACTCTTGCTTTTGTCAGGGAGGTATATAGAGCTGAAAATTCAGCAACCAGAAACAAGCAATGTGGTGTTCATGGGAAGTTCACTTGATTCTAATACAGTTTTAGAAAGGAGCTAAATGCATATTTGAAAGTTCTCCAAAATCTCTACTCAAGGGAGAAAAATAAGTATTGGTAGAATCAAGAGTCTTGAGGTCTAAAACCAACCCAAATATATCCACTTTGGGCATCATTTCCCCTACTTAACAAATGATACAGGATATATTACTGAATGAAAAATTATGTGACTCAAAAATACTGATGAAGAGAAATAAATGAAAAAGATTTATGTTAAGTCACATTCAAAATAAACTATTACTATAAAAGTAATGAGGTTTTTTAAACCATGCATTGTCATTTGTTTCTGAATGGAGACAAATTTTTTCCACAAATCATTTTTCAACACCTATTTTTCAATCATATAATTCACGTGAACTCTTTCAGTTTTCAACTGTAATAATTAAGGTATGGAGATATGTTGGGAAAGCAATTATTTGATTGGTATGTTGAAACAACTCATCAATTCAGTTTTTTAAAAATCAAATCAATTGTTTGAATTGATTACCTAAATCAGCAAAAAAAAAAAAAGAAATCAATATTGCAGTCATAAATGAGTAGATGGTAGCATTAATATATATCACTGGCAGCAAAGAGATGATGATTCAATTTCAGATTCCATCATAATTCAGCAACACCTTTTTTGAGGTTTATGCTATTCACAATTATCACCTGATCTAGATCCTGGTGGTCATTTTATCAATGACATTAAATATCTTTCCTTTCTCAATTATGTTAGTGCTTGGCTGATTCGGTCTTTCTATCTCAACACTTTCATACTAGGGGATATCAATATAAATATCAATACTCCCATCAAAAACTCTAATATCTACTTTTTCAATCTAACCTTCATGTATGTATAACCTCTCAGTTCTCTCTCATAATGAAATTGAAATTGAAATTCATTGAAATTGCCATCACTCAGAAGTATTCCACATTCACATTTGGAAACTTGGAAATCTATTTTTCCTGACCATAATCTTTTAGCATTCCATCTTTCTCTATCCTTTTCAATACCTATTATTGTTTTTCATCCCCATCATGACCTTCATTCCTTCTACCATGCAGTCCATTCCAAACTTGTCTCCTTTGCACTAGCTACACTTCCATCTCTTCCCTATCACAGACCCTTGGTGAAACAACTTACCTCCAACTCTTCTCCACTCACAAATCCTTTACCTTCCTGTCTTTTACTAATTACATTTTGCCAGATTCCATTGCTGGATTACATTTAGGATCTGTTTTCCTCATCCCACTCCATGGGCTGCTAAATGAAGGTGGAGGAATTCACATCATGCTGACTAGGTCCATGCCAGTATCATTACCCAAACATGGATATCTCCAAGACTCTGTCCTTGGTCTTTTTGTCTTTTTATATCATATTATATGACTTGGTGATCTCATCAGCTCCCATTCATTCAATGAACACTCCTATGCAGAAGATTCACACATCTATTTCTTTATTTAGCTATTAACACTCTCTGGAACTCTAGTCCTACATCACTGATTGCATTTTCTGGAGATCTTAGAGTACCCTCAATTCCAGTGTACAAAAATAAAATCTTTCTTCACTCTCTGAACCCAACCATCTACCAAACATTTCTATTATGTCATAACTTCCTATTCTCCAATTAATTTTAGCTTATCCAAAAGTTTCTCTTGTCTACTATGATCTTCCAGGCTTATTTTTTTCCTCACAACCATCAGGGGAAATAACATAATAAAGTTGTTACTAAGAATAAGTTATAAAAGCATTAACTATAGAAACAAAACATTATCTAACCTGATATTGAAATATTTAATGACTTTTTTAAACCTTACCTTGTATCATAAAATCAATACCACAAATCTGGTTCAAGGCAGAAGAGAGGTAAGCCTTGGCAATGGGGGGAAAGTGAGTTGCCCAGGGTCACACAGCAAGGAAGTATTTGAAGGCACATTTGAACCCAGGATCTCCCATTTCCAGACCTGGCTCTTGATCCACCAAGTCACCTAACTGCCCTGTTTAATGATTTTTAAATATCTCATATGCATTTTGGGTTCATTGGATATACAGCAGGATGGGAAAAAAATCTTTATTTTTAAAAAATAATTGAACACAATAAAAACTGAATATAGACCTTACCTTTCTTAAGCTGGATGTTAAGCCTCTTTCCTATTTTTTTGGTGTTATATCCACTGCTTGGGGATGGACTAAGGACATTTTGCTGTGTGGGAGAGAGAGTTGATGGCAGTTTTCCTGATATGTTGGCATTATGAGGTAGTTGTGAGTAAGAGTCTGTTTGGTCAGCCTGATGGTTCAGTCTGGGTATTCTTTGGAGGGCAGAAAGTCCTGCACTATTAACGCTCTTGTTATCCACATACTGGGCATCGGGGTTAAAGCGGTTAGAATAGTAATTGTTCTTTTCACTTTGAGATAGTTGTTCATACTGTTCTTTCTTTGCCGCGGGGACCACATGGAACCAAATGATGGGTGTACGCATGGCTTGGCGAAACATATGTTGTGCTCTAGGTTTCAGAATGAATGAAAATTAGCAAATTAAGACTGGCAGAGTAGGAGACATTATGAGCATAATTAAGTAGACTAATTAAGCAATAAGAACTGACAGATATTGCTAAAATTAAAATGAAAATTAAAATACCAATAACCTATTGATTAATCAATCATATATATTTGGATGAAGGTAAAGATGCTGTATGAGATATGAATTACATGTCATTTTTGTGGAAAAAATAGAAAATAAAATTAACTATAACTGAAGTAAATTATATGCTAGCATTTGACTATGGGCCACATTAATTAGCAGCTTTATGTACATCACTGAATCTTCAATGAAGTTAAATATCATCGTCAAAGGAATTAAATATCATATTATCCATATTTTCAAAAACAATTTTTGAATATTTAGCTGTAAAATTGTAAGCATTCCAAGGAAAAAGATTTGCACAAACTTATTTAGAAATTTAAATGTTAACTATCAGTTGATTTCCTATTGCGTGCCATAAGTACCTAGTAAAACTAATCAATAATCTAAGTGTACCTTCTTTGGATTCTAGTGTGTACAGATATATTTCCACCACTATTTGCTCCATAATTTAGAACATTTTAAAAAATGAGTTCAATTCTTATTACATGGTTATGTTTAATTTAAACAAATTATAGCATCTTATTCTGGCTCCTCAAACAGAAATGTCTAATATTTACCTATTCCCTCCTACTTCAGAGCCCACCCTGAAAAACATTAAAGAGGAGGAAATGTGGCTTTCTCTTTTAGGCATTACATAGAAAATTATAGCAAAGATCCCCTGGAATTTAGTCTTAGAGCTTTTCTCTATTGTCCTGTACCAAAGCAAGAAAACTCAGACAGCCAACAGAGTGATTCTTTCATATCTGGATACACAGGAGCTTTTCTTTCTTAAGAATAATCTTCTAAAAGCAGCATGGAAACTCTTTATAACACATACCATGAAACTAAAGGAATGGTGGATTTTTCCTAGACACAAGATAACTAGTACTACAGAAAAGATTGATATGGGCTCATCATATTGGATTTAAGAAACAAGCCCTATCTTTCAAAAGGCATCTAATGGGAGATTAAACAAAGGTTTAATTTATTAAATTTTTTTTTAAAGGAAGGCAGTGGAAGAAAACTGCTACGCCTCTCCCTATAAGGAAACCCTACTCAGATGTTTTATTGTAAAGGTGGCAAATACCTGTAACACCTGATATCTAAAGCTTGTTGAGGTTCAATGTTTTATGGCAGATACACTTACTGCTCAAATCTCCTGTTGCGAAGGTCTCCATCATTAATCCTGACAATACAGTCATTCTCATGAAAAAGGTTTTCTTGTTCAGCCTTACCGCCTTTTTCCAGTCGTTTCACTAATAACCCCAGCGTTCTGGAACATTAAGAATGCAAATGATTACCTGTTCAATATCTCCTTGGTATATAGGATCCTAACTATTAAAAACCACTATAACATTCAGAAAGCTCTCCAATGGAAGGCAAGGTGTTAACCCACTTCCAGTGCTTTTTGAAATGGAACTCCCACCCCACTACTTCCCATAATTTCTGAGCCAATATCCAGAAGAACTTGTGATCCATATCTTGAATAAAACCCATTCCACAGAAGGGAGGAGATCCCTTTCTGTCTTGTCAGAGCATCCAATTTTGGGTACAAACGACAACATTTTGTCTAACATGGACAAGAGCTAGCCTGATGGCTCCGTGGATGTCATGGTGTGCAACAGGTGAGCAGCAGCTTTTTGTCAACATTTTTGGCAGTATTTCAGCCATAAGCCAGTTTTGCATACTGCTGAGTGGGGATGTCAGTCTTGGAGAGAAAAGGAGAAAATCAGATACCTCTGAACTCAGCAGCCTCTAGTTAATAGAGGAATTGGCTGAGAGATACATATGTGGCTTAATCAACCATTGGGTTCTCCTATCTGAGATGAATTCAGGGATATAAAGGGGAAATAATTTCCTGAGTTAGCACTTAGATTCAGCAGATGCTTTAGTTTCTGCATATCAAAACACTTTGGTTCTCACAATGCTAACGAGGCTAATAATTGTATTTTTATTTGAAGACTGACAAAATCAAGCTGACTAAGGAATTTTGAAACAATGGCTGAGAGAAGACCTAGTGATCTTTCCCTTTAATGTCAATGTTCAAATTATCTAAACATGCCTCTACTTCCCCCCACCCCCCCAAAAAATGGGTAAAGCTTAAAAATGGGTGTATTTGGAACATAATAGGCAAAGTAAAGCATGAGTTTAAAGCATATGGTATGCAGTATTTAATAGCTAGATGGCATAGTGAATTACTCTTGTGATTGAAATCAGTAAGACTTGAATTCAAATTCATTCTTAAATACTAATTAAACTAGCTGGGTGGTTCTGGGTAAACACTTAACTTTCAGCTTCACTTTCATGAGCTATAAAACAGGAGACAGACTTGATGACTTTAAGGTTCCTTTTGGTGCTAAATATATGATTCTCAGGAATTCTGCACTTAACTAAAACTTTTCTGAATGCTGGGAAAGTGTAAGGTTCCTTTATGGCAACTTTTTCAATTAATAACTAACGGTATTGCTTAACATGGAATATATTTACCTAGTTTACTTAGGCTTTGTTTTTTGTTCCATATTTACTAAAAATGAAGTATCATTTTAAGTGGGAACTTAGAAGTTAAATACTTATCATGATTTAATAATTTATGAATATGTTTTATGCTAATGTTTCCTTTCTTATTTCAGTAAATTTTTTTCAGATAATCTGAAATAAATATTATTAAGAATTAGATTAAGTATTAAATTAATTTAAATTTAAAAATTAAATTAAATTAAAAAAGACATAAACACTCAAATTTGCAATACTAAAAGGCAATATAGAAGTTATTCAAAATTCATAGAAGTCAGCAAGTTCTCCAATAGAAAAGTATCTTAATATGAAATATTTGATTCAAGTGTTTTTCTTCAAAGATCTTTTCTTTGATGAACTTGGATTCTAGCAATCTCTCCCTCACTGTTCTTTCTTATAACTTTTTGTTTATATCCTTCATGGCACTTATCACATTTAATCTTACTTAACGTGCATAATAGGAATTTAATTCTCTTTTAGATTTCAGGCTCTATACGGGCAGGGCCTTCATTCATCTAAGAATATGATTAAACATTCAATAAATGAGAAGTGAATAAAAAAATTTAGGCAAGTTCCTGGAATAAAGTGACTAATAAAAAAGGTTTATCTATCTAGCTAAGTCAAACAATATTATCCATTGCCTGTAATGAGACAAATTGATCACTGTTGACAGATGAGATTCTAATCTATGAAGGTCATATCAAAAATAGGACTTAATTAGTCCACAGAAGAGAGCAGTCAATTTCAATAGAATTCCTTGATATTACTCTTTGTATTGACTACTTATATATCACAATTCAATGAAGCCATAACCCAATTTGATGAAATTTTGAAGTTCACTAAAAGCTAATTAAAAATTGTTTTCCATTTCAGTCCATATATTAACAGAAAATCATACCTAAATTAAAAAAATATATATTTTTCAAGCAAGAAAATCTTGTATGATTGTACTGACTTCACAAAACAACTATTTCAAGAATTTATATTTTCTAGATAATTTTCAGCAAACCTAATGACAAATAAAAGTACTGTTGGAACAACTTATGGAGAAGACTAGGATTAAAGTAGAGTATCTCAAGGTAAAGGAAAAAGGTGAGAAATTGAATAATGATTCAGTGCTTCTATGACAAGTAGGATTCTAGAAAGATATTCACACACTATCGGGCAATTTTATCAAATGCTGAAATCCCCTTTGGTTAAAAGAAAAAGAATGTCTGGCATCTCTCTTGAAAATGCAAAATAATTTCTATAGAACTAATTTAATTGGTCATAACACAATTCAAGGAAAGTGACTAATTATTCAAGACTTATGGTATGTTTCTTTGAAAAACAAAGAATTGGGATATTTGAAAAGCAAAATTAAATTAAATAAGCAAATTTGATACTACCTTTGCTTATATACAACCATTCACAAAAATACTGAATGACAACAAAAATCACTAAACAAGTGAAAATGGAAAAGTGAAGCAGAAACTTTCAAATTGTGGGCTCCCTGTTCCTCAAAGTATAGATTATTAGCACCATATATTTAACTACTGTTGAGATTAGTGGGTCAATTAATATTTTTTAAGACCCTGTTTTATTCCAGGTACCACAATAAGCACCAGAGATAGAAAGAGAAGCAAAAGATAGTCCCTGCCCTAAAGAAGCTCCTGATCCAATAGAGGAAGAATACACTTGAAAAAGAAGCTGAAAGGAACCAATTATTGTTAGTAATTCAGCATTGTTAGAATCTTTAAAGATCTTCTGGAATATATTTTTATTTAATTCATATCATCTTCTTTTTCATTTTCTAAAGCATGATTATAGAGGAAAGCAAATGTTTATAATAGAAGTCATTTAACACTATTAACATTGATCATCATAATGGAGTTTATGCAGAGATTAATCATTAATGAGAGATGTAGTCAAAAGTATCCTTGGTGATCATGGTACTATTTTGTTTGGTTTTGAAAAAATCAAACATCCATCCCCTAGATGTGCTATTTAGATGTTACTATTTATATAAGACATATGATCTTTCATTTACATTTTGAACACACATTTTCATGATGTAGTGGCATAATAGTCCTTTGAAGGGCTACGTATGCAAAGTTTACAATGTCAAAAGGTTACATCAATAAATCTGCTTAGTAAATGACTGTTTAATTGCTAGTATTATCAAACTTTGTAAAGGTCTTCTGTTATTTGGCTGCTATCACTTCAAAAACTATTAAGAAAAGTTATAAGCTGAACATATTTCACATAGATAATTTATCTCTCTGACTAATCTAAATAAACCTTCATATGTCAAGATTAGAATACTATTAATTTCATCCTCTGGTAAAAACAGCATAACATAGAAATAAACTATAAGTCAAACTCACATTATACTTCATTAACTCCAATCCACAAAACCTATCGTGTTTATTATCTAAAGCCATCTTATACACTGCATATGGAATTTTCAGAGATTTCAGAACTGACCCAATTTTTGAGGTAGACCGACCCTTCAAGGAAACTTTACATGCTTGTAATGTAACTCAGTAGACTGAAAGAAGAATAAGCTAGTAGCCTAATGATATACAAAAATACTTGACCAATGATGATTGGATTCTTTCAAAAAATTTTTTTAATTTTGAATTTTTTAAAAAATCTTTACTTTCTGTCTTCAAATTGATAAGGGCTAGGCAATTGGAGTTGTGACTTGCCAACTTGCCCAAGGTCATACGGCAAAGGAATATCTGAGGACAGATATGAACTAGACCCCAAAACAGAATGAATTTTAAATAAAATTATTACAGTCTATGTATGAAATTACCTTATTGGTTTAACTGGGTAAAATGAGATTGCCAAACAAACAAAAAAAAATTAGCAGCTTCTTAAATAAGCAGAAATTTCCTCATCCCTCATCTTTCATCTCAATTCTAATAATTTTTATTGAAGGAGCTGACTTTGAAAATTAAGAAGGCATGTTAGGTGCCTGGATTTTACTTGTTTGGTCACAATAAATAAGATACCTTTCCTTATTTTTTGGAAGGGGTGGTCTGAGGGAAAACAAATATATATAAATCATACTATTCAAAATTCACATAAAAGACCTTGATCCTCTTCCAAATTAACTAAAAAGTTATTTTCTCAATCAAAATGACATGTTTAAATATCACTTTATGGTTTACAAAGTATCTGTATCATCATAATGATCTTATAAGGAAGAGAACAAAAGAATTATCATCCCAGTTTTACAGATAAGGAAACTGGGGCTCCCAGGTCTAGTGATTTGTCAATCAATGATCAGATAGTTAGAAAATGGCAGACCAGAAATCTAGGATACTCATAAGTATTTCAAATACCCTCATTCGTGGTTCTCTTTCTTTGAAAATTCTATATCTTTCTGCTGTTTTTTATAGACCTTCCAGATTCAATACCACAAAAGGAAAAAAACACACCACAAAATAATTAAATAAAATTACTTTGCGGGGCAAACCTCTTCAATCACACAATGTTGGGTGTATCTTTTGTCTATCTTTTCTATGTATGTCTTTCTAGTTAGAATAAAAGTTCATAGAGGGAATGGATGTTCACTGTGGATTTTTTCTATTCCTAGTGGCTAGGACAGTGTGTGGCTTGCTAAATATCTTGATTTATTAATAAGAAAAAGGCCATAATATAATAGGCAGAGCAGGAATCCTAAGCCCAAATTACTAAAATACAAAAAAAAAAAAATTGACATATAAAAGATTATAAAAGATGGAAGAATGCAGTGTGTAGAGGCATATGGTCTAGCTAATCCAATATAACTCTTCAATGTGACTAAGGGCAAAAAAAAATCTATCCACTGAAGAAATATTTCTTAAATATCTGCTTTGTACAAGGCATGACACTAAGATATTATGTACTGCAAGATGCTTGGGACAAAGCATATGTTTAATAAATTCCATTCATTAATATTTGTTGATTAAATAAAAGGCTGCCAATGAAAACAGAATTATGTGAAGGTAGAGATGGGGAAGGAAAAAAGAGACACTTGGTGCTCCCATGCACTCTGAGGAAGATGTGTTTTTATTCTTCTAAGGCTTAACTGGCTGTCTAGCAAGCACACATTCTAAACTGACTTTGGTATATAGTATATAGACGTTTCATGTTAATAAGAACTCAGGAAATGAAGTCAAGAAGACCAAGAATGAAAAATTGGCTCCTCTAAGTACTAGCTTGCTGATTCAGGAAAGGTCACTTAATTGTCTCTGCCTCAGTTTCCTCATCTTAAAATAGGAATTGCAAACCATGTATTACCCAATACCTACACCTCAAGCTTACTATAGGAATCAATCTAGATGTTTCAAGAAAGTACTTGGCAAATGTCAAAATACTACATAAATGGGAGAAATAACTAGTTTTGCTAAAACAAGGTAAGAGTCCTTAAATATGAACAAACATACACATACAACATGGGAGCAAAACATCCTCTATGTCCTCATAATCTGACTTCAGCCCAAATTAAAATAAAGCATTAATATACTCATTTTCAGTGGGCATGTATTTTCCTCAATTGTTTGGGGGGGAGGGGTAATTTATAAGGGAGGCTTCTTCACACATGCAAAAAAAAATCCACCAACAAAAAGCAAACCATTGCGATGCTGAATCTTTGTACTATTTTGGCTGCATAATTAGAAATTTAACTGCTTAGATTATATTAAGGCTTGCACCACTACATTTTTACAAGGTTCATTAGCCTAATTATACACTTAATTAAAACAAACTCAGTCACACATGTTAACATTTTCAATCCTAAGTATAAATTACAACCAATGATAAAACTGAAAATAAGTAACAAATGTTTTATTGACATCTAAATTGGCTGAGTTAGTCTGAGTTTTGCTTTGATAATGTAAACTCACCACAACTGCCACCCAGCTGTATGGAAATGATCATAATTTATCTTAATAAAAGCTGACAGAGTATAAACACCACAAATGTCTAAAAGCAGAGCTCTGAATAGGGCAGAATGGCATTCAGTAACCACGGAACACTGCACAGAACACTTCACACAGGGAGGTTGAGTAAGTCACTAAATCTGACCATGAACGAATACAGTCTCTATTCTATATGACAGTGACTAGAGAAAGGGAAAACTTCAAGGGAATTCTCTAGGAAATGATGAAAGAGGGGTTTTCCAAAACAAACCACTCCTCAGAAAGAAGTCAATGAGTAAGGTAACAAAAAAAGAACTACTATGGAATTTGTCCAGATTTAGCCATAAAAGACAGGCATCAAAGCTCTATAGAGAGGGAAATTAGCCTAGATTATATGGAAAACTAGGAAACTAGGACTCAGAGACTTGTCCATGATCAGACAGGTAGAAAATGACAGAGCAGGAATTCATAGTATTCTAAGTTCAACATTTTGTTTTTTGTTGTTTTCCAAAAGCATTTCAAAGCCCCTAATTCAAGATTTTATCTCTTTTGATAAGTCTAGATCTTCCTGCTGTCCTCTTTGGCCAGATTTTCCAGACTTAATATCACAAAACCCTTCCCTGGGGAACAGGTAAATTGAGGCACAGATAGCCATAGGTATGGCTGTAACTATAGATAGGTACATTTTGTATATATGCAGATATACATATATATCTATATATAAACATATAAATATAGGAAAATAAAAAGTATAGAGAATATGGAAATACAAATGAATACATATCATGGGTCTGAAGGTAAGATTATTTGGTTTGGGGCTTTTTTTGTTTGTTCTTTTGGTAATGTTTCATTTTAAAACAGGGACTTTAAAAAAATTAAGCCTTTATTGCAACAGGAAAAAAAATCAACACTTTTTTAATTAATCATATTTTATTTTCAAACTTTAATTAATTAAGCTTCTCTCTGAACTCTTGGCAATTTCTACCTGTTAATTCATTCTTGATCAAGTCCATGGGCAAATCAATTTCTCCCTCTCTAAGAATCTCAAGATAGTTACCTATTTGGGGCTCTGCCACTCAACATCCAAGTATTAAAAAACTATAGCATACAAGTAGAAATACTTTTGCTTCCCCCAAACATTTTGACTATTCTTTTTCAATAAATGCTTTACAACTATCTACAAGTAACAAGGCATCCTTATGTAGACAAGTCTAATAACAAACCTGGAAATCAGGGGTAAATACTATGTTGCAGAAACCTGTTGATATAAACTAAAAGATCATAAATAGGATGGATTTAGATAGAAGGAAGGCTTGAGGTAGATTTTTAACTATGCTAATAAAGTTAATCTAGTCAAAAAGACTTAAAATATAGCAAAATGACATTGGCTGAGAAAGAAATTCCATGGGTTCTGTCACTAAGAATTATATCTAATAAAAGAACATCATTATATATAAAATCTGAAATTAAATTGTCTCAGTATCATGGACAAGACAAGGAAGTGAGGACTGCTGCAACTGGAGAAAAGAGATGAAAGTCTAACAAGGTGATATAATCCACTTTCCTGTTATTACACAAAATTTCATGGAACTTTTGGACTTCCTACTTTGATGATTTCAATTAACGTTAACTGGAGTTTGAACAAGGAAAAGAAAAAGTAATGTAGTTACAACTCTATGTAAAAGTATCTAGCTTAAAGAATAGAGGCAAAGACAGGCAAGTTTTAAAAGATAATCACTTGAACAATTCTTTTGGAACGAAACCACTTTCATAACCTGCAGTGATGTGTTTATTAATAAAATTTTCTTTTTAAAAAAATTCAAAATTTCTTGTGATTTATCACTCTTTCTGCTTGAGGAAGCTAAATGTGGCAGTAGATTTCAGGCTGGGAGTAAGGAAGACCTGTTTTCAAATATAGTCACAGACACTAAGCTCTGTTTGCCTCAGTTTGCTCATCTCTAAAATGGGAGTGATCAAATGCCTACTTCTCAGGGCTTTTGGGAGGAACAAAGAAGATAATACTTGTAAATAAATGCCTTAGCATAAAGCATGGTACACTGTGTTAAATAAATGTGATTTTTCATATGACATCACATAGTTCAATGGGGATATGATTGGGGATATTGACTTTAAATGATCACTGTTGCAAATATTGATAATATGGAAAAAGGTTTTGATAAATGATACATGAAAAACCCAATGGAATTGCTCATTGGCTCTGAGAAGGGGGAGGCAGGAGGGGAGGGAAAGAACATGAAACATGTAACCATGGAAAAACAGTCCAAATTAATTAAATAAAATAATTTTAAAAATAAAAATCTAAAAATAAATATATATGATGATGATGATACCTATGTAAAGATTAGGGGCAAAGCTATGCTTTCTCTATACATTCACTGTGCTATAAAGTCAGATCATATTAACAGTGTATCTATATATGGTACATAGCTATATATGTATATTATATATATATATATGCTTTTCAGGTCTTTTCTAAAGCATCTTGACACTGCAACTCATGATCTGAATATTTGTTCCAGATAAAACATTGCCTAATTACTTTATTAATTTATAGATAAATAATTTAATTAATATTGTGACTGCTCGTTAAAATACTTATAAGCAATTAAGGGTGCAGCTAGTTAGAGCTCATGGATACAAAGGGCCAGGCAGAGAGATAGGACATTCTGGGTTCAAACCTAGACTCAAATACTTCCTGCAGTATGACCCTGGCATGTCACTTAACTCCCATTGCCTAGTATTAATTTTAAGACAGAAGGGAAGGGTTTAAAAACATTTTTTAAAGTAATTGAAAGACAGTCTTTTATAAGTACATAGCCTTGAAAGAACGGCCAGGAGTAAATAAGAAACAAAAATTTTCTACATATGGATACATTTGGCACTAAATAAATGACCTAAACCTCCATCACACAATAATTCAGAGAAACAAGGGAATGTGTTCCTCAATTATACTACAGTTCACTTAGATTCTACCATATTTCTCATGAACAAAAATAAATCTCTAAATGTTGAATGTTGCCAACTGAACTTTTAAATTATACATTCAGAAAAACATTACATTTGAATATAAAATTCATATTGGTTAATTGCCCACATATGACTGGGCAATGATGAAAGGAAGTAGCTTAAGAAAGCAACATAGATGCAAAGGGATCATATCAACAACATCAGATTTTGAGAAAATATACAGAGAAGATGAAAGCAAAGGCAGAGAGGTGAGGATAAAGATGAGTGATTCAAGACTACAAAAATTGAGTCAGAAATAGTCCAGAGCAGGCTAGGGTCTGCAATCAGCAGTAAGACAGAGGTGCAATGGATGGGGAAAGGACACAATTATGCAACTTTTCTTTGGTTCATCTTTTCTCAGCCAAGAGGAGGATTTGAATTACATGCCTTCATAGGTCCCATCCAAATCTGATTCTAGAATTTCTGGACTTGGAAGAATAGCAGGATCTTCACCCAAAGTGGTGGTAGAAAATTGAAAGCTGAAACTAGTGAAAAGATGACAAAAGATAACACATACCATGCTTAGTGAGTTCAAGCTACCATATGTACTATCAAAACCATGGTATAATGGTTTAGCTTAAAGATATGATGGAAGAGCTGCCAGTGACTTGAATAAAATAATGGAAAACAGGAAAAATGTAATTGGTCTGGGGAAATAAAAAAAAGGTTTTTTTGACTTAAAAAAGAAGATTCTTTGAAATGCAAGCCTTTGAGTGTGGTGTGTGCATGTAGCAAAAATGCTTATGAAAAGTAGGTTCAGGGCAGCTAGGTGGCTCAGTGGAAAGAGACCCAGACCAGAAAACAGAAAATTCTGGGTTCAAATCAGGTTTCAAATGCTTCCTAGCTATGTGACTCTGGGAAAGTCACTTAATCCCAATTGCTCAATCTTTATTGGTCTTAGACTTTGGAATAGGTACTTAGCATTGATTCTAAGACAGAAGGCAAGGGTTTTTTTAAAAAAAAGTGAGTTGAATGGAAACTTAATGTAGGATCTAAAGATATAAATTCAAATCCCAGTTTTGACAAAAATAAGCAGTAGTAAGACTTTAGGATGACAAGGGCAAAAGATTTCTATACCATTCTTTGTTCTAACACAGCTTATCAGCCTGGACAGATTATTTCACATTTTGGGTCACTCTTTTCTTCATAATCCTTTATAACTTAACCTAGTTACTGAAACTTGAGCCTAACTTTTCTTATTTAAAGATAGGAGGTAATGTTAGGAGCCCAAAGTTACAAAATAAAGGATCATAAGCCTAGAGCTGGAAAAGGAGCATCCAATCCATACCTCTCACTTTTCAGATGAACTGAGAACCAGGGAGGTGTCACAGTTCTGTAAGTTACAGAGGCAGCATTTCAACCCAACTCCTCTGCCTACAAAAGAAAAATACTTTCTATTATGGCACACACAATGTTTGCAAACTACAAGGTAAAAAATGTCCTCTGATTTCAATTGTAACATTCATGCTCAACCTTCCCTGTCTCCATAAAGCAGAGTTCCTCAACATCTCCCTGAAAAGAAGCTCTATTTTATATCTCCATCCATTTGTGAATACTGGTGAGATGCTGATCTTACAAGCTCTGGGAACATTTGCAAAAGGCCAAAGGGAAGATAAAAAGGGCAGGAAAGATGGATATAGATACATGGATACACGGATACACACACACACACACCTGATGTTAAAGTATATAGAAAGAACTACTTAAGTTAGTCCTGGAATGTTTTCCCAACTTCCCAGAGCCATTAAAAAACCCACTAAAGTCTCAATTAATGAAGCATTCCACTCCTTTCCAGGCCCTTGGGATTATTTCCATTTTTCCTCAATAATAGTACTTACATCCTATAATAATTTATCACTTAGCCTATGCTTCCCCTAATTTTCATTTAGTTTCATATGATCAGGTCCCAAATCCCTAACAAGATTTTAAGTCATCAAGAGCAAGGATTGTCTCTTAAAAGTTTTGTATCCCCAAATAACCCCAGAAATAATAAATTTATTGGAATGTTTTTATTATCATTTTGACTATTCCCCATTCACTTGCCAACTCTCTTTGATTCAGTAGACTGTCTTATAGAGTAGCTATTTCAAAATTCCATCATTAGCCAAGA
The DNA here is from genome assembly GCF_027887165.1 of Monodelphis domestica. Taxonomy (NCBI): domain Eukaryota; kingdom Metazoa; phylum Chordata; class Mammalia; order Didelphimorphia; family Didelphidae; genus Monodelphis; species Monodelphis domestica. Next base: position 250,703,502 of record NC_077231.1, on the reverse strand, counting down.
TAGCAAGAAGCTTCTCTGATTTAGATGTACCAGAACTCTTAAACCTGAATACCATCACCTGGTCTGAGCTTGAAGACATTCCACTATCATAGGGTCCACCAAAGCAAGCATTCTGATGATATAGTCCAGAAAAAGAAAAAAAAAGTTCAACTGAGCATCACAATGGGACATTGGAGGAAGAGAACAGAACATACAAAAGGTACTGAAAATATTTACTGATGGCATTCTCATTGTCTTCTCAAAAACTGTTTAATTTAATAAAGTAAAAGTATGCATGTCAACAGAAACATATCTATAACACAGCCTAAACTTACTATTGAATCAGCAAGTAGATGGGGAAAGTAAGGGGTAGAATTTGATGACTGTCTGGCTTTATTTTGAACTTTCTTAAAAAAATAAAAAAATAAAAAACGTAGATCAGTTATATTAGAAATTTCAAATAAATCTTCCAAAGGATGTTAGGAATAACAATGAGAAGGGATCAGTTGTGGAAAAACAGCATTTATTGTCAAGTAAAACACCTTGTAAGAAAGTGATTATTTCAATCCTTTTTTCCTCTGTGGGTAGATAGCTCCAGGCTCAACCTCCTACAGATAGTACAAGAAAAATGAGGAATGGTAAAAGAAGCTATGCATCAAATTTTGTTCTTTGAACAGCTTAGAGAGGAAAAAAAGCTGACTCTTTAAAAATGAGTCTTAAATATTTCCAGGGAATACAAAAGTCCCATAACTAATCAGAATTAGAGAAGATAATAAATTTTCAAAGTACTTGATCTTAAATGCCCAAAAGTAACATCTTAATTTGAGAGTAACAGCATAAAATACAGAAGTGATTAATAGATCTGGCTGTAGTGGACACATCTATGATCTCTACTACAGGTGAAAGTTGAGGTTTGTGGATACCGTGAGTTCAAGAATTCTGAGCTATTATTGGCCTAAAGGCAATTTGATGTGGCCCCATTAAGTCTGGAACACTGTAGTGGATGCCTAGAAATGAGCAACTATCAGGCTCTGTAAGGAGGAGCAAACATCACTAGGTCAGAAAAATGGAACAAGTTATAGCATCCTTGCTGATCAGTATTAGAAGTGGTCTGTGAGTGGCTATCATAATTCCAATCTACATAAGTAGATCACGTCACCAAAAAAAGAAAAGAAAAAAGTAGCTGTATACAGATAGAAACTGATCAGTGCATGAGGATGTCTCATAGTTTACAGGTGGACTTAACATAAAAAGTAAAGGGCCAGGAAAAAAGTCAAATGAAAACTTTCATCTTTGAGAAAACTATCAAAATTGTTTTTAAACTATGTGATAGAGACCCAATCTGAACTAAAGAAAGGTCACAATGTTTAATGTTTTATTTAAGGGGTTATCACATTTACTACAAATATACATAACAATAGAAATTAAAAATTAACAAAGTTTCCCTGAGAAGGTCCTATGAGAATTGTCTGAACCTCTTTCATCTATTCAACATTCTATCTTACATTAGCTCAAGGTCTGGGTGGAGACGGAGGGAGATGGTTTATGTTGCATTCATTTATCACCACATATTTGCATGTAGTTGGGTCCTGGACTTTTAGAAAAATTGCCTCTCTTACCTTGAGACTTGTCATGGATGACCTTTGAAATGTACAAGATATAGAATGTTCAATATATGTTGACCGTGTTTTGAAAACCTTCAGACTTTAATTGATAATGTTTTTTCTTAGGTCTTCATGGCTTTCAGTAAAATATAGCCAGTAATTAAGAATACTTCATTAACACTTTTCTGTTACTTTGAAATTATTTCTAACTTGACTCTCCATTTAAAGAAAATGTTGCTTATCCTTAATTTCAAAGAAGACCAGTGATACTATAGAATGATGGCTTAACTTGCATGAGAATTGGATTTAAGTAAGGCAGAGTTACACAAATCATCAGCCTCACTCTCTCTTACAAAGTCATTTAAGTTCAGAGACAAGACAAAAGTCAGGATGATGGGTGATGGTCTGGAATGCAGTAGATGACCATCGCATGTTCAATGTCTAAACAAGTTCTACACCTTCCAGAGGACCTGCTTCAGCTGCCTTCTTCACCACTAGAATGAATTGTTCTCCTCCACCCTTTCTGCCAGGGTAAGTCTTTACATGCTAGGAGTAGATAATCTCCTAACTCATCAATAGGTTTAAGGTTTATTGGTTATCCTCAACCTGGTTTAGACAGTCTTCTGAGCTTCATTTAGGATATATGGGGACTTTAGGGAGGACTAGAAACTCTAGCATGAAGGCTTAATGAGTCCATTTCGAGGTTGCTCCTGCACTTTTGGTGTCTACCTTTTACACAACTCTCACCTGTAGCTCCCAGAATTTATAGCAGGCTCAGTGGCCACATCCAAATAAAATAAATTTAAGAAAAAGATGCTAAGAGAATGTCATCATTATGGGTACCTGTATTATGAGTACCATGTCTGTATATGACATAAAAATTGCTTTGTTTTATATGGAACCTTGGACATTGTAACCTGGAGAGTTAGAAGGTGAAGCATAGAATACAATATTTTATTTTACAACTTTGAAGGAAGATCAAAATCAAAATTTGAAACCAAATGTGTCTAAGAACAAGGGCCATCATAGACTCTGTCACTTTCACCAGGAAGAAGTGGGAGAAGAAAGGGCAAGAAACATAATGAAAAATTACTGTCATAAGAAATAATAGAAGAATTTAGAGAAAAATGCAAAGATCTATACTAAATCAAAAACTATAATCAAAAGAACAAGTTATAGAATGACCACAGTAATATAATTAAGAGTAACAGAAAAACAATCAAACAGTTTAATCTTGTCTATCTGTTCACACACAAAAACACCCCTGTTTATTAAAAAAAAGGAACTATGGATGCTGAATACTACATATTCTATAAAATATGGAAGTTCAGTTGGCTGAATTTGCTTAGTTATATTTTATGTTGTTGTTAAAAGTAAAGATTTAAGGAAGAAATAAAGGTTTAGCAAGTGATTAAATATAAGGTATATCAGTAAAACTGACAAACAAAAGGAAGTTTGAGTCACTCCATAATTATTAGCTATCAATAATGGCCTGGCTGAAAAGGTCTATAAAGAGGGAAAATGTGTTAGGACTTCAGGCATGTGATCTATATTCCTTTACTCTAGAAATCATGATGATGTGTTAGATTTTGACAGAAACCCTACTTCTGACTTTCATTTGGGGTTCCCTTATATTTTTCCCATAGGTAGCTAAGGCTATAGTTATCCAGCAAAGGTTGGGTACAACATGATGATGCTCCTATGGTTTGACTCAGAGGTATGTTTCTTACTTCCTTTGATAGACACCCCCACTGTGAAAAACCTTAAGGATTTTGTAAACACAAACAAAAAAAATGATCATAATATTAGCAAAAATAGAAATGAGTTTTTCATTTTTTTAAAATATGACATAATTAGAAACACACTAAACTAACAAGTAATGAATATTTAATATCTTTAATGGGAAATTGGAAAAACAGGGACAGAAAAAAGGTTAACAATTGTTCTCACATAATTTTGATTCTAAATAAAAATCATCTTTTTTTTATTACTTCTCAAATGGGCAGTGCAAAATTCAAATTATCTCATTTTTAATTCTGCCAAAGGGTTACTTGAAATGATGAATCATGATTTTGGCTCAAACTAAGACAATGTGTTGGGCAGATAGACCAGTATTTAGCACTGTAAAATCCTTGTTTTGGTCTGGCACACACTGACTTAATTTAGATGAGATATTTAATAAGATTAGAAATAATTTGTTTTACTAGTTGGTGTGGTCAAATGAGGATTAGACAAGCTCCGTTTCCCTTTCCAGTGATCAACATTAAATATATTCAATCTATGAAAGGTATAAAAATATTAAAGCATCACTGTAAACATTAGGAGAAATATAAGTGAAATCAATTGAACATAAATCTGACCCAGTGTTAGGAGAGATTTTTTTTAAGAGTTTAATCAATATTCCTCAAAGGTTTAAAAAAATTTCTTATATTACACTGCTCAAAGCAGTTACTACATTGAAAATATTACAATATCAAAATACCTTCTCCATTCTCCATTATATTCAGGAAAATGTGCTATTTCTATCTAGTATCTAAACTAGAGGATCAAGAGTTGGCAAGTCAACACTGGGTAAAGCTATTACAAAATTATATGATACATTCCATTTTTACTAAAGGACTCAAAATTATATTTACCATGTCAAATACATTACATCAAGAAACCACAGTAATTTTTCAGAAATATTCTTAAATTTTTTAAAAATTAATTATGAGGCATATGTGAGAATGAATTATAGTTATATTATGAGCATTTGTCTTTGATGGTTCAGCTCTTTTCTACAAAGCCTCTGATACTATTTTTATTTTCATTACCAGAAAACAAATTAAGCTATAGTCCTTAAATCTCAGAAGTACTTAAAGTGATCTTTTTTTTTTTCCTGGAGCAGGAAGTAGCATTTTTATAGTAATTTAAGATTTGCAAAGTGCTTTTACTCATTAACTCATTTGATCCTCATACCAACCCTGGGAGATAAGTGCTATTATCCCCATCTTTAAGATAAGGAAACTGAGCCTGGGAGAGGTTAAGTGACTCACCCAGATTTCCACAGCTAGTACATGTCTTCAGGCAGAATTCAAATTCAGATGTTGCTAACACTAAGTTCAAGATTCAACACATGCACTATTGACCTGCCATAATTTATTTAAAGGAATGATACATTTTCTTCCTCTTGGGAGCCAGAGTGGGCCAAAGCAGAACACACTAAACTTAAATCAGTCAAAAAGTTTCAGTTGTCTGATTTGAGGTAGTACCCCGGGTGAGAGGCTCCTATAGGGCAAAGTTACATTATGTTTCACTGACTTCATAATATCCACCTAGCACAGAATATTCACCAATGGTATTTGATGAAAATTTTTAAATAATTTAAACTCAAGTTTTTCAGTGGAAAATGCTGTAAACATTGAGTGATTCTTAAAAAAAAAAAAACCATGAAGATAAACGTACCCTAAATGCCTAGTATTTGATATTTTCTAGAATTTATTTTTCATTCAGAAATCAGGTAATAAACATCAAACACAGATGTATTAAATTGTGAGATAGGAAGTAAAGGGAGATCATAGAGAGTAAATTTCACATGATACTAAGGACAATAGTAACACAAATGACTTAGTTTTTAATCCTAAAATTAATTATAGGAAATATGTAGAAAAAAAGAAAACTGGAATAAATTTAACAGACACTTAACCTACTTATAGGGATACTTTAGGGGAAAAGAATTTTTTTTCTTGATTTAATTCATCTAGATAATTGTCTTATTTTTCTTTACTTCACTTTGCCAGTCCAGCTTGAGTTCTGAATTTTACATGTATTGCCAATTTAACAGAGAATATTCCATCAGCGATGTAGAATGTTTTGTAAATTGCAATGAACAATAAATTCATTAGGATTATTTGTATAAAATGCACGATGAGCTTGTATACCTGAAAATCATCCTTCCATCAGTCTAAATAAATTCTATAATTACAATGTACATATAGAAATGGATTATCAGTGGCTACAAATTTTAATTGGTTAATATTAAGAACATGCTAAACCCACTCCAAACATTTCAGCATAAACTAAGAGAAAACATTTCATGTTATGATTCAATTAAAATCCTACACAATACATTACCTTCCGCCTCGAGCACTGAAAGGCACTACATGGATTCCCAGAGGCCCTCCATCGTTGGAGACTTCTACGAGCTTTACCATATCACTGTGAGACAATGATGAATGAGGGAACATGAACATGTACTGTAAACAAACCAAAAAAAAAAAAAAGAAAACAAAACAAAACAAAAAAACACAAAACCAAGAAAAGGAAAAAAAAGGAAAGGAAAGAAAGCCACGGTACAACAAAGATACCCACCAAACATACAACATCAATATTCCAGAACGTGAGCAATGGTGATGAAGTTAACAGTAAACACTACATACCTGAATATTAGTCTGATGGCATGAAAGAAGAGCAATCATCAGAAATAACTACAGAAAATAATACCAACCTAATATTTCTGATGGACTTCATCCTGTCCAGGAATAATGAAAGAAATTACACTGCCCTGGACCAACAGTGTATTTCCTCTAAACTTATCAGTACACTAAAGTGGCTACTTAAATTTTAAAGACTATTTAGAATTTTTAAGACTTTATCTCCCAAATTACACCTACACCTATTAATTTTTCAACAGGAAATAATAAAACAAAGTTTTATTATAAAGTCACTGATTCATTTATTTTATTATTTATTATTATTATTTATTATTTATTTCATATTTATCCCTGAAATATTTGCTTAGTCTAAACTAAAAAAAAAAAAAACTGAATTATAAAGAAGCTTTAGTGTTGCTTCTTGACACAAATTATTTTTTGATTTACATTTTGAGCAAGCATAGGGACAGGAATAGGACCTGTGATATCACTTACATAAGGTCCACTCTCTCTAACAATGCATTTTGACACTTCATGCAGGTTATAGCTTTAGAGAGATGCTTGGAGCCCTGAGTGGTTAAGTGATTTGCCCAACAACACACACACTTATCAAGGGTAAGACCTGCACCTACCTCTCCCTAAAGTGGTTGATATCTCTATCCATTATCCCATTATATTTCTTGCCTATAAAATGATAGCAATAATATTTAAAGGGGACACCTTGTTGGCTTAGTAAATTGAGAGCCATGCCTACAGATGGAAAGTCCTGGGGATTAAATCACTTTGTGATCTTGGGCACATTACTTAACTTCCATTGCCAAACCCTTACCATTCCTCTGCCTTGGAACCATTACACAACATTGATTCACAGGGCTGATACATTTTCAAATTTTGATTCAATTCAATTCAATTCTAAGTTAGAAGAAGGTAAGGGTTTAAAAAAATATTACCAAATGCTTGAAATTTCACAAAAGCACTTTATCTAAAATGGTCTTGTGAAGCAGTTCATTTAATTTTTAATGTACCCATTTATAAAGTAATTGAGGCTTGAAGAAATTTGAGTGATTTGCCTGTGGTTACATACCTTAAAAACTATGATTTGAACCCATGCCTAAAACTCCTACTAACACAATACTGCTGCCACTAGTTAGACAAATTTTAGGGGTAAAGAAATATAGATTTTGATGATACAAAACTTTTACTGGTTTATCATGTTCCCCTGACACATTTAAGGGAATCTTCAGGGTACTTTTTAATATCTACTTGTATCTCAGTGTCCTTTCTTTCATTATCTCACAAATTCAGGTGACTTCAGTGTCATTTCCACGTAATTGACTCCCTAATTTTTCTGCTCCACCAACTTCTTCTGATAGCTCTAGATATATTTTCTATTTGCCTCCTGTGTATCACCTTCCAAATACTGTACATTATGTTCCAAATAACCTGTTCCAGTTGGAACTTATGATTACACTTGAAACCATTGTGTCCTTTAAAGACTCTATTCCTGTTTAAATATATCACTGTCCTTCCATTATCTCTAGCTCAAAACATTTAAAACTTGTTGACTCTCTCTGCTCCTTCATAACAAAAAGGAGATATATTGGAACAGAAAGGATTAGAATCAAAAACTGATTTGTTTCTGAGATGAATGTAATCTAGTATTACTTATTTATTCTTTTTCATATTGTGCTTCATTTCAGAAAAATTGAATTCGACTCTCTCAATTGTTTCTCCAATTTGATTCACACCAACCCAGGACTTGGAATGAATCTTCTTCCTCTTCCCCTAACTCCTCAACTCTGTTAAACTCAATTAGTTTGAGGCAAGTCAGATCCTCCTTTCTCCATAAATACTTCCTTTCCCTCTTAATAATATCACCTACAGGCAAAAGTGCTCTCTTTTCTCTTAAATTTGTGAATTTATTTTTCCACCACAGCTCAATGGCAACTAAATACAGGTGGTTGTAGTATACACAATAAAATTTGGGATGAACTTTGCCTTGAGTAACTTCCCTTGGTTTATTTAATACCTGTTCGTTCTCAGATACCTCCCAGTATCTCTAGGGGTGATTCAACTTTTGGTTCTAGTTATTTGATGATGGAAATATTTAAGCCATTTAGGCTATAAAAGTATATAAGCTTCATTGTAAGTTTTAATTCATTAAGAAGGAAACAATGTGAGACTTCTCTGTAATTCTTATTAAATCATTCATTCTCTTTTTGAAGTTTGTTTGCATTTATCACTTCAATTTCTTTATATCTTTTCCTTACGAAGACTTTTTTCCATTTAATATTATAAAAGAGACCCCTGAGCGATAATTACATTTAAAACTAAATTCAAAATGAAATGCTAATGAGAAAATATTTTATCCAAATTATAAATAATTCCTTAAAAAAAACTAATATGATGTTAATTTGTATTCAAAGAAGTATGGCATAAAGAAAAATGAGAATGAGAGTCAAACCATACTACATTCTAATCAGGCATGTGAAATATGATGTCAAGGTAGTAAAGTTAGTAATAAGACTTGAAGTCAAACCACATGAGGGGGCTTGTGGTTTTTAGTTAGAAAACTGTCTAAAGAGGAACACAAGGAATATCTTTAAATATTTCAATGACTGTTTTAAAGAATTTTTGGCCACAGCAAACTCAACCAAAGACTAAATGCTAACATATAGAAGCATTTTGACTTGCATTGGGGGATAAAGTGTCTCCAATCATGAAATGAGACATTCAAAATACTGAAGTTAATCATGTAGATTTGATATCTGTTTGGCTCCCCAAAAATGATCCCAAATCAATGGCTGGAAGTTGCAAGGAAACACATTTCATTTTCAAAAATTTGAAAGTCTTTTTTAAAAAAATTATTGAGAAAAGTAGTAGAAAATTAAATCAGATCAACTATAATGGATTCTTACAATGGATGATTCTATGTATTTAGCAACGGTCATAAAATTTAGCAACAGATTTTCAAAATTGAAATTTCCTTTTTTAATTTCCACTCTTTCTGAAATTTAAAGTCTTGAGGTTACAACTTACAATATATAAACTGAATACTGACATTAAGTATATTGCTATAATAAAGAGATGTAACTGAGTTAAGTAAGCATTTGAATACTTACATTATTTATAAAAGATAATATAGAAATCATTAAATTCATGTTCCATTTATAAGAATTGAAACACACAAGATTTGCTTTTTATGCTAAACCAAATAATGAGTATAATAATTTGCAGTAAAAATTGCTCATTAAATGTATATATGTGTGTGTATGTATGTATGTGTATGTATATACATACATACATATATATATATATATATATATATATATATATATATATTAACTTAACCCCTTACCTTCCATCTTAGAATCAATTCTGTGTATTGGTTCCAAGGTAGAAGAATGGTAAGGACTAGGCAATGGAGATTAAGTGACTTGCCCAGGGTCACACAGCTAGGATATATCTGAGGTCAAATATGAACTCAGGACCTCTTATCTCAGGGCAGTTTCTCAATCCACTGAGCCAATTAGCTGCCCCTGAATCACCCTAATTCTAAAAACCAAATAAACAAAATTTTTTCCAGGATTAAATGAAAAAGACTTTAATTGGTTATGATTAGATACCTGTTGTAGTTGATTACCTACAAGTTAGATTGATTCCTAGAAAACTCAATTTTGTTCAATAGATAACAACATATATTCTTATATAATCATCATTCTAGTAATGTTATTGTTTTTGGTGACTATTGTGTTATAACAGGATTCTTAACAATAGTATACTGTTTCTTTAAAAAAAGTCATCCAATTATTCCTATTATTTTTGTAGTGAAATGTGTTTATACCTAAGATATTTTGATAGTTTTTTTGACTAAATAATTAATATAATTTCTGTTGGCTAAATGATGGCCTGATTGTTTATACCAACCACATATCTACAGAAATAGAAATTCTTGAACAAAAGCCATTTGGTGGGGTTGAAGGAAGAATTCAAGCTAGATTACTAATTTTATTACAGCTTTCACATGTTATATGTACAATATTATATATTCAATGGATTTTATATATTTTAATGGAAAGGTAAGAAAAAGGAGAAATTTTAACAAAATTGCATCAAATCAATTTAGAATAGGACATATGTCGATGACACAACTCTAAATCAATACTATTATGTTAATAAAAATGTTTGTCAAGCTATAAAAATTATGTATCTCTAAAAATTACATATATCTGATTTTCCACATATCTTATGCAATATTCAATTCACATTTTTGATACTGAGAGAAAACTAAGAAAAGTAACAACAAATAAATGCACTTTAAAAAAACGAATAATTCATCGATTCTTATGAAAACTCAATAAATCCCAAGCAACACTTTTTGCATATGATACTCTAGTATTAATGGTGCTAGATTTTATACAATTAATATCATTAGTCACTTACTCGAGGGAAAGATTAGTGGTATTCTCCAAACCAGTATCAGCATGTCCAACTGGTTCTACACGGCTATTGTCCTCCTCTGTTCCATCTTCATCCTAGAAATACAAATGCACTGGAGATTTACCACATAGAAAACAAGCATAAATTCCATGATTCACAGTTTGAACCCCACATAATCTTAACTCATTAAGTACTAGCAGGATTTCTGGACAGTATATCAGGACAAAGTGATCTTTAAAAATAAAATGGGGATGAGGACAAGATGTTCCTCTCTCTTCTTCAAGGCACATTTCTTAGTTTTAGCATCTTCTGCCTTGCAAAAATAAGAAACCTATTCTAAATCCAAATGATCATCCTACTGAATTCCAAATGAACTTTACAGTTTCCAAAATAGCTGGGTAGAAAGACTATTCAATCCACTAATTGTCATAGAATAATTCAGATTTTGAGAAATTTTATTATCCAAGCTCTCCACTCAATCAACACCATATTGGAAAGAGAGGTATGATAACCATTAACTAAGCAAAAATGAACTATTCACAGGTGAAAAAAATTCTGTCTCAGTTTCCTGAAATGTAAAATAGAGGCAATAATGATAACAACACCTAATTCATAGGGTTAGTTGAGAGGGTCAAATGTGATAAGATTTTTAAAGTGCTTAGCAAAGTACCTGGTATATATTGAATCCCAGGCACTGTGCCAAACTATTTAAATGTTAGCTGTTGTTTTTGTTGAATGTATTAATGATAAAAATAAAAAGATATCCCAAGAGATTTGTGACAATAAGTAGAAAATATTCACTTTTCAAAGCATAACATGCAACAGAACTGTTGTACAGGTGAGACGGATCGTGATGACAATTATATATAATTGATTTGTTCTATTTCTGAGAAAGCTTAGAGTGGAAACACATACACGTATGTACTTCCTGGACTTATTTTTAATGTAAGGACTGAGAACTTATTTACAAATTTACATCTACATAATTTAAGCTATTTCCAAAAGGAATAGCACTCTATTGTTTAATGGAAATTTATACATTTAATTATGCATGTGATCAAAGTGATGTTGAAAGAAATGAGGTCTGAAGAAGAAATTTGTATGGTATCAATTGAGACATCAATCAACAAAATAAGGGAGGGGTTAGGAGTTCAGTATAGTGTCAAACAATATATTAAATTATGGAAGAGATAGTAAAGCCAGGCAGAGGCAGTTGGTAATGTCCAACTGACATTTACTGAGAGTCTTTAAAAAAAAGATGTACAAAAGAAATTTTTCTAAGAATTGTAGATATGCAATATGTCCCCCTCTGGCAGGGCTGACTCCACATAAAGCCAGCCTCTTTGAAGACTGATGATCCTGTGTTTTGAGAGGCTCTAATATGCACTTTTAAGTCATCTATCTCATTTAAGCAACACACAAGCAATACATTTCAAAGGTTAACCAGCATCTTGAACCTGCCTTAGAATGACATTATGAATGTAAACAAGAACTCTAAATGTGAAGGGGAAAGCAGAGTTGTTTATAAAGCAGATGTAGAAGGAGGTACAGCAAGTTGAAGAAATTTGTTAACAGGTAACATTATAATCCATGTATCCCAGAAACATTAATAATAAACATGTAAGCATTTTATGCAATAGCCTTTGAATCAGATGAAACTCCAATGGGCCACTGAGGAAATAGCAATAAAAAGGAAATATTCAAATTATTGTGATTGAGTAATGGGTGATCATTTATAGATATGCTATTCACACATCTAATATCAGGCTCCTGTGGGCTGGTAGTGTATGATTCCACATGTCTAAGTGGGGTGTTCAATTGGATAACTTAACATTTGCTAGCCTGAGGTTGAGATACAGTTGCTATGAGAACCAGAACTCTGAATTTCCTGACTTTGGGATGTGTAAATAGCATTCAGCCTGACTGCTTGCTTTACTGGGCTGTCTGGCACTTAGGATTTTTTTTTTTTAAGAGAGATGTGACTGAACATGTAGTAACTTATAGCAAGGGGGATCTATTTAAGCCCAACTTCTTTACATTTTTCCTGTTGGTCTTGACCCATAATTAATTGGTACAGAAAGCTCTCAATGAGGAAAGACACCCCACCTGCTGACAAGTAAGTTGCTCACCCATCATATCTATAGATGGTACAGTATACAGAGTGTCAAGCCAGGAATTAATTAGATCTCAATTCTAATCTAGCTTTGGAGAATTACTAAATTGGACCCTGGTGAAGATGTTTAATCCTTGTTTGCCTCAATTTCCACATCTGTAAAATGAGGGATATTAATAACATCTTCTCCTGGTTAATTTGAGAATCAAATGAGATCACTGTATAGCACTTAGGACATAAATGTTATATAAATGTTGGTTATTACTATTATTTCTGAACAAGCCATTTTTCTCAATTTATTTCACTTTGCTTCAGTGTACATAAATCATTCCATGCTATAGTAATTAGTAACTAATTCCATAGTAATCATATATATTACTTTGCATAATATAATAATATTCTATTTGATTCATATACCAGAATTTATTTAGCCATTCCAATTATTACTATTATTGTTGTTGTATAATTATGTGATTCGTCACATATAATCATCTAAGTTCTAGAAAATGTACCAGGATTCTACCAGCCACCAGAGGTATATAATGATCTTTCATTTTTTGTAATAAATTTTATTACTATCTTTTGACTTTGTATCAATTATGTTTCTCACTGTATCCTTCTCCTCTACTTCTCAAAAAAACTATCCCTTATTAAAAAGAATAAGAAAAAGAATATTGAACAGTAAAGAGCAAGGAAAAGGAAAAATATCAAGCTAAGCCTGGTGCTATATGCAGTGTTTCACTTTCTGTTCCCCCACATCTGCAATTAACTGTGTGTGGGAGCATCTTAAATTTCTATTTTCAGGGACCAAACTTAGTTATTATAATTTCACAATATTCAGATTCAATTTTGTTTTTATCTTCTCCATATTTTCATTGATGTATCCTTTATGTATATTGTTTTTCTGAGTCTACTTTACCTTGCTTGAGTTTAGAGAAGCCTTTCCATATTAAACCCATTCAGCATTTCTTACAGACTAGTAATATCACATTTCATTTATGCACTAGAATTTGTTTATCCATTTCCTAAACTTTAGGGATCAATTTTGTTCCATTTCTTCACTGCTACAAATTGTATTGTTATTCTGGGACAGCATCCTTGACCACTATCAAGGGTATGGGAATTTCAGTCACTGTAAAATTTTGTGGTTTTCCCCCAGAATTCTCCAGCTCTACCAACAATATATGTGTGCACTTATCTTTCCAGAACTCATCCTACATTGACTGTTCCCATATCTTGTCATCTTCACAGATTGGTTGGTTGTAAGATGATTTTCTTGGGGTGGGTGAGTAGTAGTTATTTTCACTTCACTTATTAGTAGCAGTAGTTTGGGGCATTTTTTCATATAATCAATACATTGCTATTCTTTCAAGAACTGTTTTTACATAGGATAATAAATTAATGATGTGTTAGTGAATATGTTTCTATGTTCCATGACTGAATTCTTAAATTATAAGCTGCCTAAAAGTCAAGGATTATGTCATATCTTTTCTGCATAGAAGCCATGATTCCTCATCTATGGAGGAAAGACTTGAAAAGATCACTAGCTCTTGAGTCTGAGGTCCAAAGTCCAAAACCCACCTTTAACAATTACTATGTAAGTCTATACAAGTCACTTAATCTCCTATGGCCCAAGATTCAGCTATACTGTCACAAGAACTAGATGACCTTTGTGTTCCCTTCAAAATCTGTGCATCTATATGATAAGATCACATTATACAAATATGAAATTATTCCTTCAATTCAGCATTACCATTTGTGAAGATCATAGAAGAGAGTCAATCACTCAATAAATAAATCTATGATTGGATCTGCCGTGAAGGAAGCATTGTCTATAGAAAAATCCTCCGAGTTATCCCCCAAAACAGACATTATGAACAATACAATAAATCCCAGAAAAATTGTAGTGCAAAACCATAAATCAAATGATTGAATGATATTGTCCAGACTATTGAACATAGGCACCCTATAGATATTATCGGTTAGAGAGAGAGGTAGCCACTGAAACAGGACAATAAACTGATCCCAGGAATGAACAGAAGTCTTTTTAAAAATTAGATTGGTTTTGGGAAACTGCAGTTTGTAATGATTTCAAGTGACTCTCAAAGACCACTATTGTCCTCGCAAAACTGCACAGTTTATCAAAAGTAAACACACACACACACAGACAATGAAGTGGCCCCCAGTGGATTTTATTAGTCAGACACTTATAACAGGAGAAGGGGAGGAATAGGGACTAGATCTGTGATATCTTGGATAAGGGAAACTCCAAGAGAAGGAAACTTTTCCAAAGACCAAAGAATACATTCTCTTGGAGAATTGCCTAGAACTTAAAAGAGGTTAGGCATAGCTAGATGGCTCAGTGGATAAAGCACTAGGGTTGGCATCAGGAAGACTTCAAATACAGCTCCAAATACTGACCAGGTGTGTGATCCTGGGCAATTCATTTAACCCAGTTTTACCTCAGTTTCCCCTCATATAAATGTAGCTGGAGAAAGACATTGTATACCACTCCAGTATCTTTGTTTAGAAAATCCCAAATATGATAATGAAGTATCAGACACGACTGGCAAACAACATAACCAAGAAGTTAAATAACTTGCAAGTGGCCACATAGTCAAAGGTAGAATTTAAACTTGGAATTCCTGAGTACATAGCTATCTCTCCCTATATTGTGTCATACTGGAAAAGATGTCATCAGAAATATGTATGACAGGGGTTGAAAAAAATGGATTGGTCATATAGCAAGAATAAAGGACAACTAATGCTTTCTCTACAGAGTGTGAGAAAATCTTCTGATTCATTGTCTGGATCCCCTGTGATGAATTTATGGGAAGACATTAAGCACAATACACAGATTACCACATTTTCTCTGAAGAAATTAAAGAGCAGAAATCAAATACCCTCTAACCACACAAATCAGGTACACGGTAAACTCTTTAGAAAAGGAAGAAAACCCAGCTGTATGACTCTGGGCAAGTCACTTTACCCCTACTGCCTAGCCCTTACCTCTCTTCTGCCTAGAAACCAATGAACAGTATTGATTCTATGAGGGAAGGTAAGGGTTAAAGGAAGAAAAGAGAAGGAAAGGAAAGGAAAGGAAAGGAAAGGAAAGGAAAGGAAAGGAAAGGAAAGGAAAGGAAAGGAAAGGAAAGGAAAGGAAAGGAAAGGAAAGGAAAGGAAAGGAAAGGAAAGGAAAGAAATGGAAGAAGAAAAGAAAAGAAATGGAAGACGAAAACTATAGAAGAAACTTGTAGATTTATATAATACATACAGAAGCTGAAGAATTAGATATCAGATTTCAATGCATTTAGGCTTCTTTGTACTACAAAATGCTAAATCTGAGCATAGGTCAAAGAGTTAGAGAAATATTTTAATGAATTTACAGAATCTCAGAGTTGGAAATAACCTCAGTCCAGCTATTCCAATCCTAAATAAATACCTTCTCCCTCCAACATAATTCCAAATTTCTCAAGGAAACAAATGTTTAAAATGCTGGGTGACAGGAGAGAGTTGTGATTTATTTCCTTAAGCAATCATCATAAAGACAGGAAAAATTACTTTCTGTCTGTGATGGAGAGCCAAAGCGTTACTGTGAGGAGACTACTTTGTAAGCCTGAAACCACTACACAAATGAAAAGGGATCATTTTGTCATTATTTTTATCACAATTCACTATTGTCTCAAAAACACAATCTTGCAATGACATCATTAATGAATCAGAAAAGGAAACTAGCTCATAAAACATCTACTCATTGTAAAAAAAAAAAATTGTAGTTTGCACCTAATGCTTTTAAAGACAAGAAAAGGCACTTATAAAAATTACAAGAGGTATGACAAAATATTTAGAAACTTCCTCATAAACAAGAGTTCAACTCTGCTTCTGCTAGGTTCTGACACCTCCCTTCCGCCAACCCCACAAATCTACCAGGCAGATGTGTTCATTGTTAACTTGGAAAAAGCAAAAGATTATGTCCTGTGCTTCCTGTAGTTTCTTTGAGGACTTCACCAAATACTCTTAAGTTTAGGCCAGGAAAAAAAAAATCATCTTATTTACAATTTATTTGATTATGTTTACTGAAATTCTTCAGAAATTTGAAATTATGTAAGTAACTAAAAGGGTTAATAATAATGTGCTTTAACAAGATTCATATTTAATAATTTAATTCTTTAATTCATTTAATTACATAGATGTTATAAATAATAATTTAATAATTTTTTTAAAAAGAGACAACCTCTGCCTTCTAGAATCTAAAATAGAGGAAAGAAGTCAATAAACATTTTTAAATGTTCAAAGTGGAGATAAGTTATGTAGCTTTTAGTATATAGCATTAATTATTCTTTATATCAATAAAAGGCTACTATTGATTTAAAAGTGTGAAATCTGGTGATTCTTCTTTCAAAGCTTAAGACCCTCAGAAAATATTTAGAAATAGATTTGTTCCATAACACTGGAAAACTGTTCTCATTGTGTGTGTTAGTACTTCACCTTCAATGCAAAGGAAAAGACTGCTTGTGAGCCAAGTCTATTCTGTCTATTGAGCATGAGCAAACTCATCTGACTGATACAACTGAATCACAGGCTCCATATGTAGGGAGGGAATAAGGAAGAGATTTGGGATTTGCTGAAATAGAAAGAGACTTCTCTATGGAGGATAAGAAGCCACACAAGTTAGGTCTACACTGCCCTCTCCTGTCTACAGCCAAATTCAGGTACAAAAGCATGGAAACGTGTGGGGAGAAAATGGATTTCACATGTACATATTATACCACATCAACAATTTATGCTATTACCTGGAGCTTCAGAAAAATAATGGTAGGGGTAATATCTCTGATTTTAATCCTGATGATTTATCTTTAACATCTGATAGTTATAAGAGATCTGCAGAGAGCCACAATACTATATTCTATGTTTCTTTCTGTTTTTTCTTCTCATAAATACATTGGAAAATAGATTTCTAGCCAGAAGAGACCTTAGATTCTATTTGGTCTGAAACCTCTCATTTTATGGATGAAGAAACTCAGATCCAAAGAATTTAATCAACTTAACCAAAATCATACAGCTAGTAAACAGTAGTATAGGAACGGTATAGAGTCCTCTCCCTCCAAATATAGGACCTTTTTTAAAAAAAGAATATAAAAATGTAAACATTCTTAAATATTAAGGCAGGAAAACTTTTTTGAATTTCTTTTAGATGGCTACAAGTATTTGTTTTACTTAAAACAAAGAATTATTAGGAATTTACAAAGGGGCCTATGCCATGATCAGAACAACTCTTGAATATGATTTCTAGACTAAGATATACCTTTGAAAAGATATCTGAAAAACTAGAAAATGACCAAAAGATTTGGGCAGGAGATTGATGAAACTAGAAAAAGGGATGTAGAGGAGTCAGTTCTAGAAAGTAGAATTGTGGTGCCTGGAGAAGACAGAAAAAGCACAATGGGTTAACTGTCTTCAAACATGTGAAGGACTATTCCATGGAAGTCAAATCAAACATGACTGGTCTCAGAGAAAACACATGTAGAAGCTGCAAAAAGGCAGACTTTTGGCGCAAAATAAAAATAAACATAATCTTACTTAATGAGAGCAGTCCAAAAGTAGAACTAGGTTCTCTGGGAAGTGGTAGAGTTCTCTATCACTGGAGATCTTTAAGTATATGCTAAAAGATCACTTGTCAGAGATATTGAGAGCACTCAACTCTCAGTTGGACGAGAAGGTACTATACAGCAAAATGTCTTTCTCATTTTCAGAAATCTATAAGCATTACTTTGAAATGTTTTCAGCATCTTTATGATGCTCAGGTTAGGATTATTTTTGTGAACCTGTACTAGACAAACATTCTAAATTCTGTTTAACGGTCTTTGTTTATTAAAGAACATGCATTCAAACAATAAAAGGTTAAAGAAATCTGTGTATTGTTCCCAGTACTTTGTCTTTCCTCTTCATTCATTCTTGCCTCGGCATATATCTGCCCTCCATGACTAATAAATTGCCCCTCCTCACTTCTGTCTCTTGGAATCCATAGCTATCTTCAAAATTCAGCTCCCAAGGCTCCCCATGCATCAGACCTTTTGAGATATGATGCCTCCCTCACCTTAGGTAACAATGCCACCTGAGATTACTTTGTAATTACTTTGTATTTTCTCATCTGAATATATGTTGCATCTGTCCCATCAACCCAGAGGAAAAACACAACAAGTTTCTTGGGGGCAAGAAATATTTCATTTATGTCTTTGAAGTCTTGGTGCCTAGCACAGTATCTTTCACTTAAAAGAACTTAATACATGCTTGTTGAATTGAATTAATCTTTTTGAGTCAAAGTACTTGGTAGTAATAATTACTTTGAATGTTTAATGCTAAATTGTGTTTTCAAAAATTAAATTTATCTTAATTAGGTGATAGTAAAGATAAATATATTAATAAAACCTATCGTGTGTGAATTGATGAATTGTTTCTAATTTTCTATGACTGGGACAAAAGCCAAATTAAAGTGATTATGGCCATATCCAGGCAACTACAGTGTTTTAAAACAAAGTATTAAATGTGACCCAGATGCCATGTGCTTTTGTTGCCTCATGTTTTCTTTTGCTTACCTAAAAAAAAAGTATTGGGAAGAAAGAATTGGAACATTTTGATACAGGGAATTCTCACTTTTTGTCATTTCATGATATTCTGGAATGACTGCCTTTGAAAATTTTCTTAAATTCTGCCTAATAAAGATCTTGAGGAAGGATCTTTGCCATCCTTTGTGTGCTCATTCATCAGCTCTATTGATGTCTGCATTCGTAAGTGTACAGCACCAGCCCCTCAGGTCCACAGAGACACTGGAATTCTGCTCCAAGAAGTGCTCTTCAAAGTTTAAGAACAGCAGTATGTCAAAAAGGAGGATTACTTGTAATGTCCCTTTCCAAAATCACAGCTTTTTATTAAATTTTTCTTGCATAAAAAATGTGGAATAAAATTTGAAAAACAGTTAATTCTTTTAATAATTTTATCATTTACTGTTGATTACACAATTTTTTTTCCAATTATGTTCTTACTTTTGGTTTGCTCAGGTTGTTCTCCTGGGGTTTAATTAAATCAGGGATTCATTTATGAATGGACAAGAAAACTCAGCTTATTTCACATAAAAGATTACCTTATCAATATTTACAGGCTAGAAAGGCAGGCAAAGGGAATGAAACATTATAATTTCTAAAATAAAAACTGAATAGAATGGGATGACATATCTGCAAGTAAGACTCTGCGAGTGTGTGCATGTATTATATATATGTGTGTATATATATATATATATATATATATATATATATATATATATATATATTTATGATACTATACTGTTTATATCACTAACAGCTTCCAAGGGCTGAAAGGAAAGGACTTGAATCATATTTAAAAGTAATCTAATTTCTCTTGGAATTAAGAGAAGTAGGCTAAGGTATCTGTCCATAATTTCTATTAAAAATAGATCCTCACAACTGGTTAACTACAGTCTCAATAGAGAACAACAAAAATCATTTTTACTGCTATTTAATTCTACCTTGCAGGACATACCTATGAGGGAAAAAACACCTATAGAGGCAGTTATTGAAGAGAAAACAAAGTTGAAAAAATAAAACAGGAATATTTCACACCAACCCTTATCCATGTAAGATAAAATACAGAGTTGAGTGAATGTTTTTGTGCCTGAACAATGTCTTATACTCCTGATATAAAGACAAAGGGAAAGGAAGTACATTCTGAAGCAGCTTCACACTTTTCCTTTGTTATTCATATCAGCTTTTCAAGGACCAAAGCTATCTTTTTTTTTCCTCTTATTTGAGAAGTCTTTTGAATACCAAATACCATTTCCTATTCAGAAACCTGAATCTGTCATTAGGCAATTTCCAAAATAAGTCTCATAGTGCTTTCATCCTTATTCTTTTTTATCTCTAACAGTCCCTGGTTGCCTGATTTGCAGATCTGTATCACCATGTAAGGTTTCAACTGGCTTTGGCGGACTCCAGCTCAGTTTGATCCCCTGGATGCTAAATGTAAAAGCCCAAGCCTGATGTGGTTATACAGATTGTGTTCTGTTCTCTATCACTTTGAAATTCACCTTCCACATGCTAGAATCTTTTTTTTCCATACACAGAACTTCAGTTGTGAATTTTTCTTTTGCCTGAGGAAGTTTTTAAGTCATAACTTTTCAAAAGAGTCATTAAACTTTGAAGAAATGTTAATCTTTTTTTTTAAAGGGAAGGAAGGTCTGCCAATGGTTTGGTCAAAGGTAAGAGTTTTGCCTGGGTCAAAGTTCCAATTTAACTCTCAGTTTCATTTCTCCTGACAATTTAAAGTTGCAATGTCAAGATACAAATCTTACTTTAAAAAGTTCCCTACCACATGGGCAGAGATAGTACTGCAGGTGTCCCCTTAACACACCCACAACCCTTTGGTCGCCTAGGTAATAAAACATTGCAAAGAAAAGCAATCTTGCCTTGCCACAAGTGTAGCATAAGAAAGTTTGAAAAGATCAGTTTTGTATCATGCCCTTGAGGTTAGAAAAATGGGGGAGCGAAATAGGGGAGGAATTTGAAAAATGTAACCTAAGAAACCCATGGCATGAAACAGCCACTAACCTCTGGTCTCCAAAGAATTCCTAGTAAGGGACCTGTTATCTAAGGTTAGCAGCACTTAAATCACACAGGGCTTTAAAGACTAAAATCAATGCGACAAATCGCCCTCTGAAGCAATGAGGTAGACAACACATATTCTGGAGGACTGGTGTAAAAAGCCCTGCCAACATCAGTTAAGCCAAAGAGTACTTTAGAGACTCAAAAATGATAGAAAAAAAATCTGAAAACTTTAATAAATCTGAAACTCAAAGATAGAGCCAAATGATATCACTCATTTTTTAACACTTAATGAAATCTGTTAGAGTCCTCAGACTTCAATTCATTTTTGATCCCTCTTAGCCTCTAAAACAGTGCTAGGGAACATAGTAGGCTTTTAATAAATACTTGTTGAGTGAAATATTATCAATCTATAAATTCTCAAAATCCTTACCTCACTATAAAAAGAACTTGTTTCAATTGGCAGAGTCCAGAATTCTCCATTAAAAACGTTATTAAATGCAGTGTGATGTAATAATTAGAAGAGATGGAGCAGCTAGGTGGTACAGTGAACAGAGTCTGGCCTGGAGTCAGGAAAACCCAGCTTCCTGAGTTCAAATACAACCTCAGACACATTCTAGCTGTGTGACCCTGGGCAAGTCACTTAGAACTTTGTCTCAGTTTCCTCATCCATAAAATGAACTGGAGAAAGAATTGGCAAACCAATCCAGTATGTTTGCCAAAGAGTAGGTAGGGGGAGAGAGGGAATGGGGGTAGGAAGAGTTGGAAATGACAGGGAAAAAATGAGTGAATAATTAGAAGAGAACTAGTCTAGGAATAAGATGACTTGGGATCTAACACACTAACTCTGCCATCTTGAGCAAATCTCTTCACAGTGGTGAGTTTTCTTATCAGAAAAAAACAATGAGATTTTAATAGATGATCTCTAATTTACTATTGAAATTAATTTTGAAGCGATTAGAAGGTTTCAATTATAAGGAAATTAAAAATAACATGGGCAGTTATCATTGTACAGTTCTAGAACTAAGGTAAAAAAATGAGGAAGTAGAAGATAAAAGAGATTGCTAGATTTAAAAAATGTAGAATTAGTTACCTAAAACTCCTTTTTTGAGAAAGTTGCTTTTTTTAGTACCTCAAAAGTGTCCAGTAATCAAAATAACTATATAATGGAATTATGGAATATAAATTATTTCTTTAAATTCATAAATGTAGGTATGTAAATGCATGCACTGGCATACACACCCCTATTTACATGTCTATATACTGACACTACAACTCTACCCACTTATTGGGATTAGGGGAATGGGTAGGATGAATCTGAACAAAACATCTTTACCATAATACTCCACAACCTATAAAAGAATAGAAGTAGTTGGTGAGTAAACCCTAGCATATTCTGGATCCTCCTAAAATGTTGACTCTAGGGAATAAAAGACTCAATAAAGAGCCCAGCCAGAGAAGGTTCGAAGACAAATTGACCAGAAGAGAAGGAGAGGCAATTCAGTTTAGAGGAAAGAACTAGTGTTCTTACTCAAAGTAGAAGGACATGGGTAAGCATTTAGCCTGTGTGACCATGGCCTCTCTAGGTTTGGAGTTAATGTCTGAGCTGTCTTTCTGAGGTTCCTTCCAGTTATAAATCTATTAAAAGACAGGGAATTTGGAAGATTTGTATCTGGTCATGTCTTAAGTGAAAAAGTCAGGTCATGCTTTTAAGAGAGTGAAGACAAATATTTATTTAATTTTCATTATCAAGAGACCTTATGTCTCAAGAAAGCTCAACCTACCTCAATTTAACATAACTGTCATGACTCTGGAGGGAGAGGAATTGAGTGTTTTGTGTGTAATATTTCTCTATTTTAAGTCTGTTACTAACTTTCAACACCAGATATTCACAGATTAAATCACATTTATCCATCTAGGTTTATCAATATTTGCTTTATGATAAAATTTTACTTAAAGATGCAGTGTAAAAGGATGAATACATAGCTTTAAAATCAGTTTACATAATTAGTAAATATTAAAAATTTGGAGATCTTAATTTTTAAAATTATATGAAGAAATTTATAATTAGCAATCACTTTAGTTTTGCTGAATTACAAATATCAACTATCATCAGCAATATTTTAATTGGAAGTGAATATGAATGTAGTATTTGAGCTTATCTAAACTTGATTTATGTATAACAGAACAATTTATTCATCCTATGAGGTTTGGGGGCATTGTGTTCATTTTATAACTGAGGGTAACTGAACATAATTGACCACAGTGCACAGTAATTAGCTATTGGGCATTTTCTAGAACAAGTAAAATGATATTTTATTCCCAATAATATTAAATATTAAGGGCCAAGTTATCACAGAAAAACCTTAAAAGAAGTTCTAAAGGTCCTACATACCAAAGTCAACAAGGACAAGAAAAGCACGCTCAAGTACAGAATAACTGAAACATAAAGAAAAAAATTAAATTTGAGATGCAAGGGAGAACTCATCTTACAAACACTACAAGAACTAATGAAAAAGAATAGAATCCTTTCTCTGTTATCCATAGTAAATATGGAATCACAATCATGTCATTCTGTTAAATAGTGCATATCAGCAAAATCCTTGGATCAGGGTTCTGAAGGACAATATTAGTTTCAGAAACATGTATGAATTACCGCTATTTTATATGATGGGAAAGCTCCAACCCTGCCATGTGTGTGACTCTGGGCAAAATGCTTTCCCAGCCTCAATTTTTTTATCTGTAATATAAGTAGATTGAACTAGATAATCTTCAAAGACCTTTCGATATCTGTCATTGAAGTACAATATAAAAACTATACTGGGGAACTGTCCAGATTTTTCATTCCCCATAAATTCACAATGGAATGTTTTCAGGGCAGAAAACAAGAAAGTTGAAATGTTAATAATCTGAGAATGTTGGTTCATCTTTCCTTGGATTAAAAAAATTATCTGCTGATATATAAAAGATGTACAACACCCTATTATTTGGAACATTAAAATAAGCCTCTGCAGCTTGACAATAAATATAGAAACACTCCCTCATATATATTTTTCCGCTTCATGTATCAAGTTATAAGATCTGCTTTCAAAATTTTCAATTCTCCTTGAATTCCAGAACCATAGCAGTGAATAGTACGTAATGGGACTTCTCCCTTCTCAACAGCATGTTGCATTTTTCAGTTATTTGAAATAATCATCATGAGAAAATCATTCACCTTTCATAAATTTAGAGATACAAAGAAACTTGTCCAATTCTGCCATTTTAAAGTTAAGGAAACTGAGGCCCAATGAAGTTAAATGACTTCCTATGGTCATTTAAATAGAATGTGGCAAAACTAAAATTTGAACCCAGATATTCCAATTCTAAATTCAACATTTTCTAATCTTACCTTCTCTCTAAGACAAGGAGGTAAGAAAGTAGTCAGCAGTTGTCCCTCTCCCATTCTCAGATAATCAAAATTAATGTCTTCCATTTTGGAAATGTTATATCAATGACTCTGTAAAGAACCTAGGCAAACATATTTCTCAATTCTAAATTAATTCAAAAATGATACTATGGGTTGGAGGGAGAGGGAAGGGGGACAGAAAGAGGGAGAAGGAGGATTTGGGGGAAAGGGAGAGAGACAGGGACACAGAGTTCTTGCCCATTTCCCAATAAGGAAGAGCCAAATGCAACCCAAAATTTGGCTCTAAGAAATAAGTTTTGAGCACAGATTCTGATGTTATTTGAGTGCAGTTACTGAATTACCACAAGTAGTATACTTTCATAGAGAATTTGCTGCTCACCAAAGGTAATCAGTAAATTTCTACAAACCATAATTCATTGAAAAATCCAAACTTACAGAAAATAGAAGAAAGATACACTAATTGAATTCTAACTGGTATCACAAAGACGGACGTCAAGCAAGAGGAGTTCAATGCATGATAGTTACAGTAGGAAGCACTACAATTGGAGAATAACCCT
Source organism: Monodelphis domestica (assembly GCF_027887165.1). NCBI lineage: Eukaryota > Metazoa > Chordata > Mammalia > Didelphimorphia > Didelphidae > Monodelphis > Monodelphis domestica. The sequence continues at coordinate 250,678,373 of NC_077231.1, read as the reverse complement.
TATGTAATTTTATGATATTATTATCCATTGCTCACTACAGAATTTCATTTTTCTATGTAATCTTAATCTAGACTTCAATATCAAGTCCTTTATACAGGAGTAACAGTATAGTAGAAAACTTTGAGAAGTAAAAAGAAAAAAGCTATTAATGTTATTTTCATTTTTTACAAAGATATAAGTGCAAGTAAAAAAGTTATTAACCAAATTTTCTAGCGAATGTACATTAAAAGTTGTTTAAGAGTGAAAAGATACATTTATAATAGAAATCACCTATAGTGAGAATCAAGACCAATGTTAATTGACTTTTAATGATATGAAAGAGCAAGGTGTTGACATAGTCTATAGGGAAAAAAAAAAACTCACTTATATCAGTATGTTCCAAGAAAGTCTTTAAAAGTCTTCAGAACAAACATTTAATATATCTGCTGACTGATGAAATTTAGTTTATTAATGCAAGGTAATCAATGCTGCTTCTAAGTTTTGAAGAGGCAATTGTGCCACAAAAGCAACAATGAATGATGAGCATATATGAACAAAATCTAGTCCTATAATCAAACTTTCCCTGGGTTGATATGACATATTTAATGATATACATAATTGTTATTGTGACACATCAGAAATAACACATAAATGGTAAAAAGTTGATGAAAATTACTATAATTGCTATTACTTTTTTTATTTGGCCTCCCAAACTTTTACAGTTTTCTCTTCTTTTCAGTTTTCTATTCTCTATAATCAGTGTCAACCCTGACAGTTTTCCCTAACATCAAGGATGATTTTTCAACACAAATATTAAAAGATGAAATTCCTAGAACCCATTATAGCTGATGCTTCATTTGACCCTGATTGAAAAATGATGACCCAAACTTGAAGCTTCCTATGTTCCTCCTCCAAATCTGTCACCTTTCTAAGGGGCACTTGAATACCACTACCAGGTTGTGCCTTGACCCTACACATTTTACATGTCAGAGAAAGTTGATTGTTAGAGATCTAAAAGAAATATATGACTTGCCTGATGAGTTATGTCATGATTATCACACTAAAAAAGGTAGAGAAGTGGTATTGGCAATTCAGTGATTTCACCAAAAGATCATGCAAAAGACAATGGCCATTATATTCCTCTCCCTAAAATCAACTTTGCTGTTAGGTATCCTTAATGGATAAAATGTCACTTGAAAATTTTACTTCATTTTTTGAGAAAAAAAAATGAGACTATAGTAAGGATATTCTCTTTTCCTTTTTCTATTTATATTCAGATACCTTTTGCTAAAATCTGCTCCTTCAACCTGTCATGAAAAAATGGCCTTATTCCTTTGCCACAGACTACTCTTCCACCTGCTCAAGTAATCACATTCCAACCCTTCTCACTTCTTTTCTTTCTTTAAAAATCCTTATCTTGTCTTAGGGGGAAAAAAAACTTCTCTTCCTTCTCCTTACTACTTCACTTGGTGATCTTATTAGTTCCCATGGATTTAATTACTGTCTACCTCTATTTTGATAATTCTCAATTCTACCTATTCTCCTCTAACTTCTCTATTGGCCTTAAATCTCACCATCTCCAATACTTTCAAAAACTTCAAAACAAATGTCTAATAAGCATCTTAAACACAGCATATCCAAAACTGAAATTATATTGTCCTAAAACCTGTCTCACACACACCTTCACTATTACTGTTGAGAGTGACATCATCCTCCTAGTTCCTAAGGAATGACTTTCACAGCCTAGAAGTCATCCTTGGCTCTACTGCCTCTAAGTCACATATTTAATCTGTTCCTATGGCTTTTCAATCTCACCATGGCAACATTTCTACAATATGTCCTCTTCTCTTCTCTAATGCTGTCTTAACACTCTTGCAGGCACTCAATGGACACTCATTTGAACTACTGCAATACCCTCTGGGTTAGTCTGTCTGTCTTGAGTCTCACCATTGCATACATCCTCCATTCAGTCAAAAAATTGATTTATTTAAAATTCAAGTATGAATAAGGCAACCTCCTATTCAGGAAACTCCAGAGGTTCCCCATCATTTCCAAGATCTAAAATAAAATCTTGTGCCTGGCTTTCAAAATCCTTCATAACCTATCACTGCACTACTGTTTTAATCTTCTTGTACCTTACTTTTTGCTACAGACTCTTCGATCCAGGAACAGTGGTCTCATTACTATTTCTTGAACAAGACATTCCATATCTGGGCATATTATTTTTTTGTTGTCCTGAACATCTGTAATACTATCTCTCTCAACTCTATTAGGTCCTCTAGCTTACTTCAAAGCTCAGTTGAAAACCACATTTCCCAACTTTTCTTGATTCAACTGCCTCTCCTCTTGTAATTATTTCCTATTTTTACTATTACATACCTTTTTTGTAACTGGGTATTTACTTGTAGTCTCCCCCATCATACTGTCAACTCCTTCAGGTTAGGAGTCATCTTTTGGTTGATTTTGTAACCTTAGCAAAGAGCCAGGCATATGAGGCACTTGGGGGATGTATTTTGACTGACAGTATTACATACTAAAGTGATCTGTATTTGTGTCTTATTTTCTTCATGGATGCAAAACTATACAAAGCAAGTCTTCTATAACTTTCTATCATCTGCAACATCTAGCAATGATCTACTTGAGACATGTTTACCAAATGTCCCTTAAATGAGTGAGAGCCATTTGTCTCTCTCCCATGTTAGCATCAAAATACAATGCTTGATAGCACCTAATGTTATTCTCTGCTTACTACAAGCTTGTCTTCCTTTAAGGTAGGTAAAGGTGCCTCCTTTAAGGTTCCTCCACTCTTCCATGATTCCTGAGCTTAATTACTCATTCTTGATTCTCTGAGGACACTATGGCTCCCCCTATCTAAATAACCATATTCTAACTGGATCTTCATGATTCTTGAGAAAGTAGTCTCACTAGAGTGAGAATGGAAAGACAGAATAAAAAGGGTCAATGAATATGTGGGTGGTGAAAGAAGTAGTGACTTTAAAATTTTGTGCTTGTTCAATCATTTCAATCATGGCCAATACATTGTGATCCCATTTAATATTTTTCATGGCAATGATATTAAATAGTTTCCTATTTTTTAATCTCCAGCCTATTTTGATGAGGAATTTGGGGCAAACAGAATTAAGGGACTTGGTCTGCAGCCAAATTTGAACTTGTAAATTTGAATCTTCTTGACTCCCAGCCTACTCCTCTATCCAGTGTCATCTACCCCATGTACCACTGACCTTATAAAGTATCTATATAAAATAAACTACTTAAATGTAGCAGTAAGAAAGGACTAAAGAAGATAAAGAATATCTGAAAGGGTAGCAAAATACATTATAAATTGATTGCATTATAAATTGATTGTATACTTCCCAGAGCCTAATCCTCTCTCTCTCTCTCTCTCTCTCTCTCTCTCTCTCTCTCTCTCTCTCTCTCTCTCTCTCTCTCTCTCTCTCTCTCTCTCACACACACACACACACACACACACACACACACACACACACACACACACACCTCTCTAATAATGCAGGCCACCACCTTCTCTGTAGAGTTTATCTAGAATTACTCTATATTTAAGATCAAGTGCTCATACATTATTCACTATTCATTAAAATTTAGAACACAATGACAAATTTTGTGGAAAAGTCTAGTTGTTCTAAAAAAGAAATGCCTCTATTAACCAACAGAGGGGTGAAAAAATTCTTACATGAAAAAATCAGGCCATACATAATATGGTTTCTAAGGATTGTAGGCTATGAAGACAGATCTAACCAATAATTTTACTGTTTTGGGGTGTTCTGGCTACTACTTCGGAGGTCTTTGTTCAACATAAATGCACATGCATATGTACTCTGGATTAAAAGAGACAATAGTTACTTTCTGTTGTTTTTTAATTTTTATCAGGAACTGAGATTTTGTGAGTTGGGAGAAGCTGCCTATTGCAAAAAGGAAGGAGAATAATTATTAAGCACCTACTGTGTACACTGTACTAAGTACTTCACAAATATTATCTTCTTTGAGGAAACCCCTCATTCCAAAAACAGATCAGCTACAAATATGCAACTTGGTATCTTCATGATGACCAAAGTAAAGAGTTGAGGAGCTTAGCCAAGGAAGCACTTAGAATGTGTCAGAGACTATACCTACACCCACATTTTGTAGCCTTGCAGCCTTTTAATCTATTATTCCAGGTTGCCTTTTCACATTTACAGTATTAAGAGCATTGCATCTAAATGAATAAATATTGATTTCAATTTTTGAAAGCTGTTAAAAAGTTTAGAAACTGGAAATTGCTAGTCAGCTTGCCTAATTTCTAATCTATTAGCAATTAATCTAACATCACAATACAAGCAGGATTTCCATTGTATTTCGCTCTGTTAGTTGTAACTACAGAAAATCTAAAGAAAAATATTGGAGCACAAAAGAGGAATTATTCAAGCAGAGAAAAGTCACAAAGAATTTAATCTGTTTTATGATGAGAATGGCTACATTTTTTCACACTAGTCTGTAGGGTAAATAGGAGTCTTATAGAAATAAATTACCATAATATCCAAAGTTTTGCAAAAAAAAATTTTGTTGGAGAAAGATACAAATTTAGAATTGGATACCTCATAGTTCACATTAAACCAGAGTACAATATTAAAAGCAATTCTATTAGAGAAAAATATATTTAAAAGGCAATTTTTTGTAAATCTAACTGCATGGAATATTAAATAATTCACTGAAATAATAGGCTATAAAAGCATTGCGCTTTTCTAACTATAAGCCTTGACAAAAGTTAATGATTTGATAAAGGAAGAATACTTTTATGAGAGAGATTTATGAAAAGCATACTTTAAAGAACAGAAGATTTAAGTTTCCTATATATTCTATATTTAAAAATAAATAATTTTCAAAAATAAATCTGCTTTCAATTTAACATGAGTATTGAAGGTACGTGTACACACAAAGAACAATAAGAAACAGGCCCTTCCATTGGAACTTATAATTAAGTAACAAAGATAGAAATGGACAAAAAAAAGTCGGTTTTAAGAAGTCTCAAAAATTATATAAAGTTAGAGAATCCATGAACTTAAATTGGAAGGGACCATAGAAATTATCTAATGGGAAGGTTATGAAAAGTGCAGTTTATAAATTTTAAATATTTTGAGACTACATGTTAATATAATTGGTTTTCATTGCAATTCATTTTCCTACATATTTTATCTTATGCATTAAAAACTGTTTTTATGAGAAGAAATCCATAGGCCTCACAAGACTGTCAAAGAGGTCAAGGACACAAAAGAACCTTTGAGCTATTTCATTGCATTCCTGCACAAAAAATTTCCTTTATAGCACACTCAAGAAGCAGTCTTCAGCATTTGCTTGAAGATGTCCAGATATATGTAATTCTACTTTTGGTAGCTCTAATCATTAGGAAATTTCTTTGTATTTTCTTTTTGATGGAGGAAGGGGCAAGAGGCCTCCATTCTCAAGAACTCACATCCTGATCATAGAAATAACATGCAAACAACTATGCACAAACAAGAATTTATTTTTTTAAGGAGGACTAAGAAAGGAAGAAGATGAGACTTAAGCTGAGACTTGAAATAGGAGGCAAGAGAAGCTATGGGGCAGAGATAAGGAGAGACAATTTCAGACAGGGATAAGAGTAAAAATGGTCAGAAATGGGAAATGGAACAATGTGCATGAGGAATAAACAGCAAGAGGATAAGGGTCAAATGAACATACATTAAATCTTTGTTATTAGTCATATATTCTGCTAAGTTCTGGAAAAAAAAAGAAAACAAAAAGAAAATAACTTTTTTCCTTTGGTCAAGGAGCTTATATTAAAATATGGAAGAAAACATGGGAATAATAAGTACCTAAAGGGCATATAGGGGGAGGTGGGATAGGCAGAGAGACAGAGAGATTGTGGAAAGCAATCTGAGATGGAAGGAATAACCAGCTAGAGGGTGGGGGGGGGGGGGAGCCTAAGAGAGGGTCTACTGGAATAGATGGCATTTAGGTTCAGAAGGAAGTCAGTCAAAGAGAAAGAGGTATGTCAGACAGTGCAGTAAAATTCATATGGAAAGAGATTCCCCTACAAGCCACACTATTGACTTAGAAAACCACAAATTAATGTTACCTCTATTATACTGTATTTAAATTTTATTTTGTAAAACATTTCTCAATTAGATTTTTATCTTGTACTGGCTGCACAAAGATTTGTGGGCTTCCTTAGCAGCAATTTTGTTACCTCTAGAGTAGAAATGTTGAAGGTAAAAGGGAGGGGAAAGCTAGTATAAAGATAATCATTTCCCCAAAACTGGATATCAATATGCCAAATTTTAGTCTTTGTCTGGCTTCTGTGACTTCCTTTGAGTCTCAGATAAAATAGTATCTTCTGTAAGAAGTCTTTCCTGATGTCTCTATAATGCTAGTATCTACCCTCTGAAATGATATCTAACTTATCCTAAACAGATATCTTCCTTGAACATGAGTAGCTGACATGTTGCCCTTGGCATACATTATGGGATCCTTGAGTGCAAGCATGGTATTTCCTTTTTTTTTTTTGTATACCTGACAATTAGCACAGAGCCATTTTAATATCATGAGTTTAATTCATTCTTGTTATTCACTTGTCCTATTACACAATGGACTCACAATGAGTTTAAAATCCACTAAGATCCAAAAGAAAGAAATGATGGGTAAGTGACCATTGAAACAAAGAGATCAGTAGGAGGCTACTGTCTCAACACGAAGTGATGAGAGACTGACTAGGAGAATTGCCACATGAGCTAGGGACATTTAGTTTAAATACATTGTAGAATTGCCATTTCTCAATTGAAAATATTTGTAAAATACTAGATATTGTATTATTATTCAAATTTATGACTATTTTTCTTGGACTTCCTTCAAAAATATGTTTCTGCTTTCAAAAGTTCAGGTCATTAATGCCAAAACCTCAGCCAATGTTTCTTGAAAGTATTACTGAATTATGTCTGTTTATAATTACAACAAATATTTCTCAAGAAAATTATTCCCTCTGGGACCTTAAAAGAATGAATAACTATAAAATTCAAGCAATCTCTTGATCTAATCAAACTAACATTTCCACTCCAAATCCCCTAATTTAATCTGTTACAAAAATGAAGGTTAAATGTTTAAGTAAAGGAAAAGTATATTAGTCAATCAATGAGATCTTTTAGGCTCAAAAAATTTTAGCTAAAAATAATTTTTTCAAGGATTTTCTTCAAATTCAGAAGCCCAAGAATGATAACATATAACAGTAACAAATCATTTCTTCAGTTATACACATTTATGGTTGGGCCAAAATGCAACTGCATAAGCAATGAGAAAAATCCTGAAGTAACTGAAAAAAAAAATCTTGCCAAAAAAAGACAGATGGTAAAATCTGGCCAAAAAAAGAAGGTACCAATGCCATATTTCCAAGTACCAGCAGATGTAATGACTTTAAAATATTGCTCCTTTAGGATACACAAAGATTTTTCTAGCCCAAGGTGTAATTCTGACCCAACCAACCTTTTGACTTTATTATGTAAGATGCATGAGACCCAACAATGTATCAAAGGGACAAAGAAAATTATACCCCGCAAAGGACAACTGTTAGATTAATTTTATAGGAAATAAAACTAGAAAAGAATTCTCTGTAGAATAGCTTAATGTGTGAAAATCAAAAACTCCTTAAGCCTGTGAACAAAAGATAAAAGAATATTCCAAAACCCCTCTAGCTTTAGTAATATTGAAAAGTTGAGGAACTGGAGATGTGAAGAAGTACTGATTTTCAAGATTCAAGAGCAAAGTCATGACTAAAAATCTGTGAATTATGATGGTATTTTACAAATTGTTTGACTTTAACTCATATGTGTGTGTATATACATTTATATCCTTCACTTTTCCCCAGACCTCCAATTACACATATGGTGGGGCATGATATACTTCTATTCCCCTAAATTCTACTTATTCAAAAATGAACACATCTTTACTACAAAACCTGTCCTTCTGACAAATTCCCCTAGTACCATGAGAACTCTACCTATTATCATTACTATTGACCTAGATCCACCGTGTCATTTCCACCGTCATTTTGCTGTGTCGCTAAGCATACCTGTTCCTTTGCATTCCTTTAGCTCTTACTAGATCTGAGAATAATCATCCAATCAAGTCTACCATTTCTGGAAGAGATGTGTCAAAAAAGTGGCCAAAAAAATCAATCTCCATTCCTATGAATTCCTGATCTGAAGCACCTCAGCCAGACCACCATATGCTAGCTTCCTCTACTAGAATACAATTTCCAAGAAGACAAGGACTGTCTTCCTTGTTCTTGATTCTTCTTGGTACAGTGACTCAAAAATAGTAAACCCTCAATAAATATTTCTTTACTTATCAATTAAAAAATGGATTCTAACACCATTTTGTTTTAGTTTCCCATGTTTAAAAGATGTCTCCTTTGGCTCTTTCTTCCCTCTAATTCACCAAATATAAATGATGGTCAACTTTTATGGATTCTATTCTGCAATCTCATTTCATACACAGTATACAATACATATTCTGAGAAGACATCCTTTGATTTAATCAGGCTGCCATTCATATCTATGACACTGAAAATGTTGTTTATACTTTCAGTACCAACTGAGGCCATACAACTATAAATGAAACACACTTAATAAACTGGATGAAGAATTAAGCTAAATTGTGCCCATTTTGTGTAGGTGACTGATCTACAACTCATAATTCCTATACTCAAAAGAAATGTGAACCCAAAATAAGAACATTCAGGGTATTGTTAAAAATATATGAAATTTCATAATTTAATTCTAATTCTTAAGTACCATATCAACACTTGCAGTTTATAATGAAAATACAGAGGACATATATTATGTAAATTTGAAACTACTAAAGTACAGCTAGCCTTATTTATAGCACTAGAAGAAGCAAGATTAATGCTTCCTAACAGCCTTTGAAATACTTATTTTTGGCTTATATAAAATATATCTATTTGCTTTTTGCAAAGACAAATTCAAGAAGGCTACTTGTTAAAATTCAAGAAATAAATGCTCTTACTCTGGTCAAATCTATATTCATTAACTATATTGAGTGCCAAGAGACTTCAGGCAAGTTTTAATTTTACTAATGTGTTTCACTTCATCTTTGTCTTGGCACAATAGTAATTTTAAATGAGGTGGGGGTGGGACAGAGAGTTTTTGAAATTGGAAATATATTATATGCAAGTTCTGACATGAAGGAGAATAGAAGTGAAATTTGTATTTCTCTTCAACCTCCAATTGTAACCATCCTGTTTTAGCTTTCTTCCATTTAGGTGTTGGGGCAAAAAGAAAATTTTAAGTGCATGAGGGAAGTGGGCAAAAAAAAAAAGGGAAGGAATGGAAAGCAGTTTATATCACTTCAGAGTAGGCTAAACTTCTCTGAGATTAGGAAGCACAAGAAAAATACAATTGAAGCTATTATGGGCATGGGAGTATCATTCCTTCATATTCACATCCTTCAGCCTGAAACAATGCTTATAAAGTAGGTCAGCCTAAAAATGCTTCACAAAAATATTTAATTGGATTGGTTCCACTGGTAAGTAGAAGGTTGGTTGAGGATCAACTAAGGAGATGAACAATAGCTTTGTTTTGTCTTATGATAGAAAATAAGAGATCTACAAATTCTAGTTAGGCAACACTGTACAAGTGATACCCAAGAGTTCCATTACCAATAATGACAGAGGTAGGCAAGGGACCACAAACCCTACAACAAGAAGGGTTATCCTTTTCATAAAGGAACAAAGGAACTTTACCATTATTCCCCTAAATCAGCACATTATATCTGTCCACTTTGCAAATAGTTTTAAGAATATGTTTATTCAGAAATAATTAGGTTCACAAAATAATTTTTATGAGTTTCAATTACCCACTTATATGAAATATTCATAACTACTCAAGATTTAACTAAATGCAATTTGGTAAAGGAAATGGCTTTTAAAAAAACCCTTATTTTATTTACAATTTGATGTACTGAATATGTGAATACACAAGGTCTGTTTTTCCATTATGGAATTAAATTTACTTCCAAAGGGAAAGAAAATAGATGCCAATGTGTGATAACATATGACGGCAATGAACTCTTCTTGAAGCCCCTAAAGAGTCGAAAGAATGGTTTATTTTCACAGTAATATAAACAAAGACCTCAGAACTCCACAAAACCAAACAGCAGCTATAAAAGATGGCTCAACAAATAAGAAGCATAATAATTTCCATGAAAAAAGTGATTAACCTTTGAAAGTGAACTTTCCAAAATATCATCATTCTTAAATTTTGTTTTTCTATATCAGAACATCATAGAATTATAAGGAACTTTAGAGAGTATATAATCCAGCCCCAGCTTAAAACAAGAGTCCCCCAATGATATCCTGATAAATGGTCATTTAATCTCCATTTGAAGGCTGTCATCAAAGGGGAGGGGATAAAGAAGGTCAATGGAGTTACACAGCAATTGTAACTCTATCAACATCTTTTGACATCATACTAAAGGAATGCAGAATATTCTGAGAAGATATTTCACATTGAAGCACAGACTATAAATGGTGAGTATGAGAAAAATCTGAAGTCATTACATGTTTGATTTTCTGGAGAAAAAAATAATAAAAAATGGCAATTTTGTAGAAGTTATATAGCCCATCTTAATGTTGCATTCCATTACTTTCTCTACAAATGAGGACCAGAATACTATAAATGGTCGATACGGTTGAAAATATTTTAGAGTAACAAATTCTAAAATAATCTAGAGACCTCTAAGTTGTTTTCTTATTACTAGGTCACTTGATTGAAAAGCTTTTATTATTTACTTATGTGCTATAAACTGTGCTAAGGGCTAGGGATATAAAGACCAAAAAAGTAAAAAAGAATCTCTGCCTTCATGGAGTTTCCACTGAATGAAGGAAAACAACATGTAACTATGAGAGCATATGTAAAATAAATAATTTGGGGAGGGGAAACACTAGCATCCAGAGGAATCACAGCAGCTTCATTTAAGTTAATATTAAAGAGCCCTTTAAAATAAACAAGGGATTCCAAGTCCTAGGAAGAGTCCATCCATAGTCTCTTGATGCAGAGCAAGGAGGAAGCATATGCCAGTCACAGGGGATTGCTTAGTTTCTGATATTAAACTCCATACATAGATTACACATCTTGAATTCTTCTTCTAATCACTTCTACAAAATGAACCTTTCAAATAAAGCTTCTTTTGATATTGTCATTGATGTTGTTACCAATTATGGTACAGCAAAAATTATTTCATACAATCAGTGGATGAGAATATAAATTGATCATTCCCTTACTAAAAACTCTAAATATATATTCAGTCATAAGACATTTTGTGAGAAAGGTAGGAAATAATTAACACATAAATAGCACTTGGAACTGGAGAAAGGATTCTCTACAAATAACATTGATCAAGTTTTTATTTTTCCCCAAATGTAACCCTTATTTTAACCAGATTTGAAGTGTTTTCTTTATGTAGCTTTCTTCTCCATCTCTAACTAATGCATCATTTTCCAATACTAACACTGAGTGCTAAGCTGTCCTTTAATAATGTGATAGTGACTCAAAGGTACAATGACTATATGACTGTTAAGATAATTTGCTTTACTATACAAATGGTCTTGCTCTTAGCTTTGATAGCTTCTGGCTTATTGATTTACCTCCGGTTAACCTGCACATTTGAGCATATAATTTATGCTGCTCACGGACAACTATGTGGAACACCAACATGATTATACATTATAGTTTCTCAAAAAGAATAAACATTTCAACCATGATTTAATGAACATTTATTAAGTGCTTTCTTATAGAGAAGCAGGATGGGTCTAAGTGTTTAGAGGACAAGCCTCAGAGTCACAGACCCAGGTTCAAGTTCTATCCCTGACATAGACCAAGTATGTGATTATGGGAAAGTCACTTCAGTTCTCAGAGCTGAAGGAAACTCTCTGAAGGGTACAAATCTAGAAGAGTTTCCAATGCAAGTACAGATCTCTCTGTCCTTCCACTCAAAGGAGAAGGGGACCTATTATATTTGAGCCATTGTAGATTAATATATATGTATATATTAACATATAACATTAAAATATAAGATATATACCATCTAGCTATATAAATATATGTAAAAGAAAACTTTTTATTTGAAAAATTATATACTAAATAACTATCACTTTCTTTTCAAAGGGACTTACAAACTACTGAAAGTAAGATCATAGACACAAAAAAATTAATAATCTCAGTTTCATATTAATAGATTGGGGGAGTGGGGATCTGTGAAGATTGTTATAAAAACTGTTTTATCATTAAAGACCATATAGAGCCACCACACTTGTCAAGATAGTCCAGGTTATGTTCATAGAGCAGCTAGAAATGTCACTAAAGAGAACAAAGGCAGGAAATATAGTTATATTATACCAAAAATCCATGGAAAGAAGTGACAATCAAGACAAAAATTATTAGTACATTAAAGTGCACAAAAGGTATATAAAGGGGAAGACATAACAGAGTTACACCTTTTCCAGACATTGAAATATTTGAATGAAATTAAATAAATGATTTTTAAAATACCTTTTCTTATGCCTTGGAATTAATAGTAAATATCAGTGCCAGGGCATAAGAGTAGTTTGGGGTTTAGTGACTTACCTTAGGGTCACACAGGAAGAAGTGTCTTAAGTCAGATTTTAACACAGGTCCTCCCAACTACAGGTCAGGTTAGGGGTCCACTGTGCTCCCTAGATGCCCCTACATGATGGTTTTAAAGGTCCTATTATATAGTAAGTTAATTCTCTACAGATATGTATTACAAGTTTCATACATAATCCAAATATCAAAGAGAATTTAAAATCTAATCAACTGATCAAAACAAGCAGTTATTAAGGATCTACTGGGCTTGCATCAGCCACAGGAAGTTTAAGATCAGTTTCTGCTGCTCTTAGCCCTCAAGAAGCATACTAACAGGAATATAACATTTTTTAATAAATGTGTGTATATATGTACACATATGATCACATGCACGAGTGTGTAAATACACACAAATCAGCAGATGGTACTCACATAGGAGGAGTTAGGAATGGCTTCTTGAATGTGTTTGGGGTTCCTAGATCAGTCAGAAAAAATGGGCTGAAATCAAACTATAAAGAAAGGGCTTGAAATACCAAAATTACAGTTTAAGTTTTATTTATGGGGAGCCCATTGATGGTTTCTGTGCAAGACAGAGTTAAAATGCTTCATTAGGGTCCAAATTAGGCAATAAAGAGGATTACAGTTAGGGAAGTGGAGGAGATCTTTGAAATCATTATAGACCAAACCCTCCTGTTACAAGTAGGAACTCTGTGTTCAAGGAGGTTAAATGGTTAACCTAGGCTAATAGCAGTGGTACCATGAAGAACTGGGAATGGAACCCCAAACCTATGACGTCGGGTGCTAGTAAAAGTGTGCTCATAATTTAAGAATCAATGTAACTGGAAAATTATTCAAGTAATTATGTAGAATATGACAAATAAAAAATGAGAGGGAACTTGAGAAATTAGTGAAAATTAAAAAAAAAGAAATCCCCTCTTTTTATAGATATAGAAATTGGGGTAGAGATATTAAATGGCTTATCCATGACTACACAGCTAATTAGTGGCAAAGCTGAGAGAAGAATTCATGGCTCTTAACTCATGTCATTTACCCTTATAAAATTTATTGACTTGAATTTTTTAAAATGTGAGCTAAGTGCTCATTTTAATGAAACTACACATCCATTACAAGAAATTTAATTGTTGCTAATTTGTTGAGCTATTAGGAAAAAACAAATTTTAATGCCTTCTGAATCCCAGAAGAAAGGAAAAGACCAAGAAGAAGCAATACATTTGCCCGCACATTTATATAATTAACAGAGAATATTAACAAGTACAAAGAGGCCTTTGTGTATACAATTTGAAATTTGGGGCCGAATTCCTTAACACCAAAGAGAGAACACAATAGAACTCTTTAAGAGTGATTTTTTAAAAAATCAAGCAAAAACTTTAGAGTTTTTTTTTTTAAGCATAACGCCAATCTGTATAAGATGTTGAAAAATGTAACATGCTTTATGAATGACACAATCTCTGTCCCCAGACTCTATTCAATTATTAGTGAAAACAGAAGACTGGAGACCAAAAACTCACATTCAACTCTTTTTATGAAGATTTTTTTTAAGACCTCTAGTCCCATCTCTTATCTCTTATGCGTATGAGACATATGGAAAGAGTGAACCTTCAAAAGCAGATGAAAGATCTGAACAATTAGGAGTGGAAGAAAACATTATATAATGCATGTCTCCCCATTGCACTCATATTTAAATGTACAACTCAACAATACATGTCTTTATTTTAAAATTTACTGACACCACAACATGAGCTAAAATGAAAATCAATCTTCAACAAAAAATAGAGAGTACAAGATCACTACAGAAAAAGATGCTGGAGTTTACAATGTTCAAGTCTAATGATTCCACTTACAGAGATGGAAAAATCAGGAACTCTAAATGATTCTCCACGGAGGTTAATATACACAACCACCAAAAATCTTTCACTTAGTAAATTTTCTAACTCAATGTCCTGCTGCATTCAAACTTTATTCCATAGATCAAAGAAGCAATAAAGTTAAAATCAGTTAAAAAAGGATGGGAATTTGAAGAGTCTATCTCTAAAGTTAATCAGCTCCAGGAAAAACCTTGTGTTTTTATTCCTTTCATATCAAGGACTCTAATTTTTGAATACCAGTTACACAGAAGTTCAGTGTTCAATTCTCATAATGTCCCAAGGGACATAGACAGATTTCTAAGGTAACGGGTTGCTTCTGTGTTAACCTATCATCAAAGTGATCAGTAGAGAAATGGACTTGGAGATCACTCCAAGACTAGAAACCACTTATAAATTTGGTTAAGGTGGAGAACATATAATTACTTTAGAGTGTTGCAAAACAAAGTGTCTGATGAATAATCAAAGACTTTTTTAGAGTAGAGGATATTTGAGTTGGGTTTTTAAAAAACAGATAAAATTCTGTTAGATGAGAGAGAAAGCAGGGAAATGTTGGTATAAGAAACTAAATACTTGAATGACTCAGTATATGTTTTGTAATATTCTGGGCTACAAGACTCAATTTTGTATGTTGCTCTAAGGTTTCAGTTAGGCATCTTCATACTACCAAATTAACATAAGAAACATCATTTATGGATTTAATCTTTTCATCTCCAGTGGGATTTTTTTTAATAGAGAAGATATGTGATCTGAAGGCTTCATCAGATTTTCATCACTTATTATAGATGTAAACAGTCTAAGGCTTAAACATTTTTTTTCCATGCACTAGAATGTCAATAATTTGATCTTGACTGACGACAAATCCACTGAACATTATGGTGCACCATCCTTTAGAATTTGTATTAAATTGAATTTTAATATGCCTATGCCATGATTCATCTCAATATCATTTAAACAGCTTCATCACATCAACAAACTTGTGCTTGGCAAAACAAATCTTTAAACTGCTAAGGTTTTAGAACTGGCATGGGACTTTGAATCTTCAATGTAGAAACCACAGGAGGCAGGATTCTAGTCATTTTTACCAAGTTTTTGCTGAAGACTTATAGTTCTTAGCCTAATATTTTTTCCCAAATAAAGAACATAAAATAAGTACACATAGTTGAAGTATATATAGTATCATGGAAAAGTGCCTTCAATTGGACAGAGAATACCTTATCATTCTTCTGCTCATCAGCCAATAAACCCAAGACAAGTTTAAAATCATTTACTGAACTCCTACTGTGTGTCTTGGAAATACAAAGAATGAATAAATATAAAACAAATAAAAATAAAATAAATAAATAAAATAAAATAGAAAATGAAATTCATGCTCTCGAGGAGTTCGCATTCTAATGAGAGAAGAAAACATGCAAACTACTATATACAAACAAGATATGGACAGGATGAATTGGAGACAATCAATAGAAGGAAAGCCCTAGAATTAAGAGGAATTAGAAAAAGGCTCCCAGTAGAAGGTAGAATTTTTCCTGCAACTTGAAAGAAGAGAGAGAGCCCAGAGAGAGAAAATGAAGGAGAGCATACTGAGCATGAAAGACATAAATGAAAATGCATGGAGTTAGGAGATGAAGTCTCTAGTGAGAAAAACAGCAAAGACCCTGATATTACCAGAGAGCAGAGTAGGTGAAGAAAGGAAAGGTTTGTAAGGAGCCTGGAAAGATATAAAGGGTAAAGGCTATGAAGGGCTTTGAAAACCAAAAAGGCATTGTATATTTGATCCTGGCAGTGATAGGGAGCCACTGAAATTTCACGAATAGGAGGGTAACAGAATAAGACTTGAAGTTCAGGAAGATCAATTTGACAGGTGAGATTGGTGTGGTGAGAAACTTGGTTCAAGGAAATGAACCATCCATGCTACTGAAGTAATCCAGGAGTGAATGATGAGGGGCTCAACTATGGTGGTAATCATCAGAGGAAAGCAGTGACCACATATGAGAGATAAGGTAAAATCAATAGAACTTTGAGATAGTAATAAGTCAAAATTTAACCCAAGTTGTAATCCTGGATGACTGGGAGGATAACAGTATTCTGAACTATTAAAGGGAAGTTGGGAAGAAGTAAAGATTTGGAGGGAAAGATAGTGAACTCAATTTTGGACATAATGACTTTCAAATTTCTATGGGATATCTAGTTTTAGATATTCAATAAGCAGTTGGTGATGTGAGATTTGAGAAATAGAGACAAGTAAGAACAAAACAAATAGCTCTGAGAATCATCTGCATGGAGATGATAGTTAAATCCATGAGATCGCCAAGGAAAAAAATTGACTGTTCACAAAACTTGAGAGTGGAGATTGAACCAGAATAAAGTATGAATGGGAAATGTTTGAGAAAACATTAAAAATACAATATAACATTTGGTTTTCCTCTGGTTTGGTTTTCTCTGTTAAAATACCACTTCTAGAAATATGTCTTTATTTGGATTTGACAAAACTGGAATAAAAGGAAAAGAATAGAGAACCCAGGACAGAGCCTTGAAGAATGACCAGAGCTAAAGAAATAAACCAGATTAAGATCCAAGAAAGGAAAATGAGGAGAAATTATGCAGAAAGGAAGACAACCTCAAGACAAAGGTGTCACAAAACCCTGTTACCTCATCTTTAAAAAGACTAGTTATGGGGTTTCAGGAATAGTTATGAAACTTGAAAGAAAAAGGAGGAGGGAAATGATAGGTAAGCATGTTATATACCTTCAGAATTTTTATCAGTGCATAGCAAATCATATGATTTATTAATTAAATGAAATAATTATTTACCTTAATTTACCATTAATATCTCTATCTTTCGTCTAATGAAAGAAATAAGAGGCTTTATCTTATCCAAGTCAATTAATTATTTCAACTACCTACCAAGTGATAAAAAAAATCTCATCTAAGAAAAACTACCAGATCTGTCTTCTCAAATGTACAATTATAAGTTTCAAGAGCAATTTTATTTATTTTAATCTGTAGAATAAATAGAGTTTATCATGCAAAAAAAAAGTTACATTTCAGCTTTATGACTAGGAAATTATAAAAGTTGAAATGAACAACTATTTTTTTCCTAAGTAATTTTTTTTCCACCTAACAAAATCATGCTTTAGACCAAGATAAGTGCAAGTAGAAGTGGAAGCAATGTCATATTTATTATGGGAAGTCCAGACTTGATGGTCATTATTTTCACAGTTTAACTTCTATCGCATCATTTGCCAATTAGAATGAATTTTTGCCAGGAAGGACCCAAACTGAAAAGAGGGATTTTCTGTACTGGTCAGAGCAATAATTCCTCTTATAATGTGCCTCAAAAGAAAGAAAAGGGGAGAAAAACCTTTCATCTCTTGTAGTCTTCCTCCTAATTGAGCACAGAGTCTGATACCATACAGGAGGTAATGAAAAGGGCAGGCTCCCAATTAACTTAACATTTATTCTCTTAGACATCCCAGACTCCCCTAAAGGTTCCTCCTCTTTCTAGTACTAAATTCCTCTAATGTGGTATTATAAATTTGCTACCTCCTCTTTCTGTGGGATTCATTAGTTGGTTTTAACACACAATAAAGTTTCAGAGGTATATAAACATAGTCTGCTTATGCTCTATTATCAACTAATAATAAATGATGTATGGTCCAACCCTTAGCCGAGTGTGTGGGAATCATTAAATGTAATTCAAATCCCCAAAGAGATTCAAACATACCAAAAATTGTCAGAATTTTTGTTATTTCTTAGTTCCTAGAATCAATTTCATCCATATTTTTCCACCACTATAATTTTTATCTTGGACAAGTCGTTTAGTCTAGCTTCTTTGAGGATGCTCAGCAACCCTCAGGGAGCCTTGCTATTTTACTTGGAGGAGAGGTAGGATTGACAGCTGAAAACATTTTCAAAGATGTCCAGTGAACTAGGTTTGAAGGAAAATCACCTGATTGTAGTCACAAATATATTCAGTAACATCCAATGTCAACTAAATTCCATAGAACAAAGAACAAAGACAGAATGAAAGAAGGAAAAAGAAAAGAAGGCAGGAAGGGAAGTATTACAAAAATGCATTTTTTAACACTTATGTTGGACTTTCTCCAAGTGACTACATGGCATCAACCCTTCATAAACCACCAGATATCTGACCAAGTTCAAAGGCTGTCTTTTGTTACAAGAATGAAAATTACTGGCCAGGATTCTGAAAGACAGAAGATTGAACCTGACTTTCAACTTCAGGTCTCCACAAAGAATAAGATACCTTGAGCTTAGACCTGGACCTAACATAATCTTTCCTGTTTAGAAGTGTATTGTCCTTTTCAGCCCCAGTGTTTATTCCTATTGATAATAATGGCATATGATATAGTCATTTTATTCAAGAAGAGAAACAAGCACTCTAATAGGAAATAGAGGGGTGCAGGGGAACCACAAACACAGAAAGCATGTAATGTCTTGGAGTCCATTACACCCTTCCATCTCAATGGCACAAAGATGAAGAAAAGACTTTCAGTTTTGCCTTGAAAAAAATTATACAGGATGAAAAAACTTTTTCCAGGAACATGATGAGGAATATCCCAAATAAATTTTTTTCTCTCATATTTAAATATTATACAAGAGATCATAAAGGAGAGGAAAATAAAAAATTAACTATTTGTCAAAATGGAAGGTGATAATCAGTATACCTACCTACCAACCCCCCACACACACACACACACACCCGTTCCCCTAAACATACAGAAGTGCTCTGCTTCTCTGCAGGCCTTCACTTGTTATGAGTTTCCTTCCGCTGCTCATGCCCTATTAAAGAGTTTTCAGTCTAATTAATTGCAATGGCCTGAAATAACCAAAAGTTCCCTCTCTTCCAGGTATACATAGGTTCATTAGCATTAAATTTAATGATGAGAATCTTTTTTTAAAATACTAACAGATCTAAGTTTTAAGGTTTTGGAATCAATCACCTAATATAATTTAAATACTATGTGACATGGTGTGAGTATACATTTCTTTAACTAAAGGAAAATGTATCTTGAAAAAAGTACAGAGAAAATCACTTAAAAAACAACAAAGACAAGGGGACATAGCATTTTTGAAAGGTTTTCTTAGTATGAAGCCCTAATTTAGCTCCTTTGGTTTAGGAAGTACCTGGTTCAGTTAATGACCAAATAATAAACGCAAACTATATTAATCAAAAATTTCAAAAGATAATTGAATATAATGTTTTTTTTTAATTTTTGAACTTTTTTTTATTTTTAACTTTTCATCTAATTAATTTAGAATATTTTTCCATGGTTGCATGATTCATGTTCTTTCGCTCCCACCGCCTGGAGTCAAGGAGCAATTCCACTGGGTTTTACACGTAACATTGTTTAAAACATATTTCCATGTTATTAATATTTACAATAGAATGATCATTTAAAGTCAGCAACATTTTTTTCATTATTTCCCTTGATATCCTTGATCTTTTGTTCTTCCAGATGAACTTTGTTATACTTTTTCTAATTCAATAAAAAAAAGTT
This sequence comes from Monodelphis domestica, assembly GCF_027887165.1. Taxonomy (NCBI): domain Eukaryota; kingdom Metazoa; phylum Chordata; class Mammalia; order Didelphimorphia; family Didelphidae; genus Monodelphis; species Monodelphis domestica. The sequence goes on along the minus strand of NC_077231.1, from coordinate 250,658,324 downwards.
TCTTGGTAGTTTTGATAGGTATGGGATGGAAAAAGTAAATTAATTTGGGTAGGATTGTAATTTTTATTATATTAGCTCATCCTACCCATGAGCAATTAATGTTTTTCCAATTATTTAGATCTAATTTTAATTGTGTTGAAAGTGTTTTGTAGTAGTTTCCATATTATTCCTGTGTTTGTCTCAGCAAATAGGTTCCTAAATATTTTATATTGTCTAGAGTGATTTTAAATGGAATTTTTCTAATTCTTGCTGTAGAATTTTATTGGAAATCTACAGAAATGCTGATGATTTGTGTGAGTTTATTTCTTATCCTGCAACTTTGCTAAAGTTGTTAATTATTTCCGCTAGCTTTTTATTTGATTCTGTAGGATTCTTATGTCATCTGCAAAGAGTGATAGTTCAGTCTCCTCATTGCCTACCTTAATCACTTTCATTTCTTTTTCTTCTTTAATTGCTAAAGCTAGAATTTCTAGTACAATGTTAAATAAAAAAGGTGACAATGGGCATCCTGGCTTCACCTCTGATTTTATTGGGAAGGCTTCTAACTTGTTCCCATTGCAGATGATACTTGCAGATGATTTTAGATATATACTGTTTATTATTTTGAGGAATGGTCCTTCTGTTCCTATACTTTCTAGTGTTTTCAATAGGAATGGATGTATTTTTGTAAAGGCTTTTTTCTGCATCTATTGAGATAATCATGTAACTTCTACTGGTTTGGTTGTCGAAATGGTCAATTATATGGATGGTTTTCCTAATATTAAACCATCCTTGCATTCCTGGCATAAATCACACCCAATCATAGTGAATAATCCTTGTGATGACTTGTTGGAATCTTTTTACTAGTATTTTATTTAAGATTTTTGCATCAATGTTCATTAAGGAGTTTGCTCTGTAGTTTTCTTTCTCTGTCTAAATTTTGGAACTGTTGAGAGATAGTTCTCTTTTTAAAAACTTATAAGTATTATTATTCTGAAAAATATTCCATTTGAAAACTCATGATAAATTAAATATTTCAATTGGGTAAAAATCTAGTTTTCTATAATATTACAACTTTGAACCATAACTTACAAACTTTGCCCTTTTTATAGCAACTTACTGCCATGCAGTTAGTTCATTTGTACAAAGAAAATACAACAGAACAAAAATTAAATAGTAGTGACAATATAATCTTTTTTAAAAAAAGAAAACTTTTCCTTTTACTTAATTATCATTAATAATAACACTAGGAAAGGAAATAGTATATCTTATAGTCACAGGGCAAGGTAAAACAGGAAAACGACCTTTACTTTTCACTATCCTAATCACAAATTGAAATTCAAGAATAATTCCAGTATGTGTATCAGCCAGAAGTTTCTTTTAAAGGGAACCCAACCAGTAATTGTATTCTCTTTAATAATAGAATTTACTAAATAATAAAAGAAGACACCCTGATATTATAAATTCAATATTTTCATATTCTCTAATTGTGATTTACAAGCCCAAAGAAAACTCTGCCTCCTCATTAAAATCAAGAATAATTTCAAAAAGTTAATCTCATACTTCAGAAATAAGACATTAGGTCCGAATGGCAGGTATTAGAAAACATCACATTCCTTTTTTAATGATAATATCAAGCAGTTGTCTATGCCTTGTGAATACCAGAGGAACCTAATTCCATTTAATAATCACCACTGCCCACCATACAAAAGAAAGTTAAGCTGGTGAGAAATCAAAATCTCTGAGATAGTTCCTCTCAGGAATTTATCTACCCAATTGAAATATTACATGCTGAGAACAAATTCTTACATAAAGTTTGTTTCTTTGACAATCAAATTTTTTGGTACCACCAAGGAAAATTGAAAGATTAGAAGATGTTTCTGAAAGATATGGAATAAATTATCAAACTAGTAACATATTAGATAAATATAACAGTTTGTATTTGTGTAGATTTACACACCTATAACAACATTTATTACCTGTTCTTGCCTTTCCAGCCACTTGTCCACCATGGGATGACTGGCACTCAATGATGAGCGAGCATTATCTCTCTGAAACTGGTTATTCCAGTTACTAGTATCCCGTGGGAGGCTTCGGTAGTTTTCATCTTTCTATTCCAAAAGAAACAAAAAGGTGTCTTGTAATAACCAGGTCTTGTAAATTAACAGTACAACTGGTTTTTGTTTCTTTTATTTTGTTTCTACTAATGCACATACAAAAATCCACAAATACAAAATAGAATTAAAGATTAAACAAAATAGTTGAGCAAGAAATCATATCTTCTATGTTATTTCAATGTTTCAAATCCATTTGGTCTTAATTTGCTATTAGAAGATCTTAAGAACCTACCTACACATGATACTATTTTCTAGTTAAAAAACTTCAGAACCATAAGAAGGTGTCTACAACAACAACAACAACAACAACAACAACAACAACAACAACAAATAGCCAAATGGCTGTACACACTGGTATACATTATTAGATATATATACCCAATGATTAATTTTTTCCTTATTTCTGTAGTATTCAACTCTTCAAGAAACCACTTTGTGTTTTCTTGGCAAAGATAATTGGGTGATTTGTCAATTCTTTCTCCAGCTCATTTTACAGATAAGGAAACTGAGGTAAACAGGATTAAATAATTTGTCCAGAGTAACATAGCTAGTAAATATCTGAAACTAGATTAGAACTCAGGAAGTTGAGTCTTCCTGACACCGGGCCTGGCACTCAAACCATTGCATCATCAAGCTGTGAAATTAATCAAACTAAATAGATATTAAATTCTTCCTAAAATAAAGAAAGACATTTTTCTCAATCCTATCCTTCATAGTTTCTATGAAAATACCTACAAACAAAAGAAACAAATTGTTAGCAGAATTATTCTTTAAAATACTCTCCCTAATTTTTCTTATTGATTATAATTTCTTTTTGCCTGTACTGTCTATGAGATTATTGACAAGTCACTTAAACTCTTGGGGTCACAGCTTTCTCAATGGTAAAATGAAGGCATTTAACTTAATGATTTAGAAGGTTCCTTCAAGGTCTAAAGCTATGATTTTGTTTTCAATTTCAGAACCATAATTAGACCCTGAGGAATTTGTAGGCATGTTTATATTTTTTCTAGACATATATATGAGCAGCACATTTTGAGAAATACTCATTGTGTCTTCTTTAACAGAGGAACTAATTTAGATGATGAGATGTAGCATTCTGTAGAAAACTATTTAATTGTCATTAAGTGTTTCTACATATAAGAAAATTTATATATTATGACCCCAATAAAAAACAATAAATCTAAATTTGCTAGAATCAGGACTCATATTGAATATTAAACTCTGAAAGCTAATTTCCCTTATTCAGAATGAAATTAAAACAAGGGATACTATAAAGGCAGCATCACCCAGTCTGAATGTTTTCTGCAGTGTACAAGACAAAGCCACTCTCTTTAAAATATCCCACTTGGAAGAACCTCACTGAGAGACTCATTATTGGGAAATTATTGCCCATATCCTTGTTAGAAGTCATAGAATTTTAAATATCAATTTTGAACTATATAAACAAAAACTTCAAAGGCAAAAAAAAATTTTATGTGGTAAGAATTTGTATAGTAGTGTGTTTAAACTGAACAGGCAGATTATAAAACACCAAAACACCACTTTGCAATCTATGATTAAACATGTTTATGAAGAAGATAGTGTAATTGTTGCAATCCATATTCAATAGATGAGGAAACTGGGCTCAGAAGCTTAAATGATTTATCAATAGTCAAAGTACTAGTAAGAAAGAAAGCTGAGTATAAGTACAACTGCTGGCTATAAGTTTTGTTCTCTTGCTTCTATATGTACACTTACAGTTTTGTGAAACTAACACCTAAAATACATAAGAGGGAAATAAAAATGGACTCAAAGTATGGAAGAATTTATTCATGATAGAGACATAAATGGCTACTGATAGGATAAAATTTTGTCAAGTCTTTAAGATTAATGTCTTGGAGAATAATCATTTTTTCCAGGAGCATATATTATATTATGCAGCTAAAGATAAAACAACAACAGAACTCAGTTCAAGAAGCTGGGTCCCCCCTCAATGGCAGTAATTATCATATTCTTAACCAAATTTGTTTTACTTTCTTCTCTAACTCTAGAGACTAGAGTAATTTAAGACCTACTAGCACTCTCTTGCTCATAGGAAAGAACATGATATTGAAGAGTGAAGACAGGACAAAGCATGAGAAACCCTGGTACAACAATATTCATAATGTCCAATGTTAACTGCTAAAATGTGATGAATGGAAAAAATATAATGCAAAAAGCACCGAAAAAAAATCAAAACTCAAGTCATTGTAATGACCAGTCTTGCCGAGGAAACACTGATGATGGAATGTTTTGCCTTCTCTTACTAGATAGGTAGTAGACTGAGGTGCATGATGTATATATTGGAATATTATTTCAAGAAAGTCTTAGTCATGCTTGACTTTACTCCTATCTCTCTAATCTCCTATAAAACCTGCTTATAAAACCCTGCTAGCCCCTCCCAACTGCTAAATCAGTTCATTTTCTTTTTTGCTTTCCCTTACTCCAGGTTTTGGAACTACGAACCATAATCAAATCAATTTTGACTAGGGAGTGTCAAATTACTCCCTTATAGCCCCCATCACCATCCCTTTCAAGATTATATTGCCCCAGCCTGAACCATCATGTATATTGTTTTTCCTATTAGAAAGCAATTTCCATGGACATAGGTATTCCCTTTACTTATCTGTTTATATCCTCAGAATTTAGAACATATTAAGCACTTAATGATTTTTTCTAAATTCATAAGCTGTGAGGTATGATCAGAGGTGTAGGAATGAGGTAAAGCTTAGGTTGAAACTAATACAGCTTTTGAAACTAATGCATTTTTTTGCTGGTGGAGTTGTGAATTGATCCAATTATGCTGGACGACTATTTGGAATTATGCTGAAAGGGCTTTAAAAGAATGCATGTCCTTTTATCCAGCAATACCACTACTAGGTTTGTATCCCAAAGAAATAATAAAAAATGGGAAATGTTCTGTTGTTACAAAAATATTTATAATGGTACTTTTTATGGTGGCAAAAAAGCTGAAAATGAGGGGATGTCCCTTGATTGGGGAACAACTGAACAAATTGTGGTATATGATAGTGATGGAATACTATTGTGCTAAAGAATGATGAACTGCTTGATTTCTATAAGAACTGTAAAGACCTCCATGGACTGATGCAGAGTGAAATAAGCAGAATTAGGAGAACATTATAGACAACAACTGAAACATGTGGGACAAACAAATGAAATTGACTTTTTTACTAAAAGCAATGCAATGATCCAGGACAATCTTGAGGGATTTATGAGAAAGAATGCTATCCCCCTCTAGAGAAAGAACTATGGGAGTAGAAATCCAGAAGAAAACATGTGATTTATCAATTATTTATATGGGTATATGATTTGAGGTTTTAGTTTTAAAAGATTATTATAAAATGAATAATATGGAACTAAGATTTGAGAGATAATACATGTATAACCCAGTGAAATTGCTTATCAACTCTGGGAGGGGGGAGAATAGAGGAGGGAGACAACAAGAACCATGTAACCATGGAGGGAGAATTAAAAATCAAATTTTAAAATAAAAAGAAATTAATGCATTTTAACAGACCGGTACATATAGATGGAAAGAGGGATGAATAACATAAATATGGATATGGACATAGGTGAAATTGATAGATGGCTAGACAGACAGACAGACAGACATAGACCCAATTTAACTCAGCTCTGCAATGACTTAGTAATCACTGGTCTCAGAAAAGTTGTTTTTTAAATTTTGTTGTTCTCATTAAAATGGAAATAATAATACTTTAGTTACTTTCCTCATAAGGTTGGTAAAAGAAAGAAATGAGATAATAGATATGAAAGCACCGACCAAACCAGATGAAAACTAGGTGAAATGGATAAATATTTATAAAAAATATAAATTACCCAGATTAGCAAACAAGGAAAGAGAATACTTAAATAATCCTATCTCAGAAAAAGAAATTGAACAAGCCATCACTGAACTTCTGAAGGAAAAAGCCCCAGGGCCATATGGATTCACAAGTGAATTCTATTAATCATTTAAAGAAGAATTAATGTTAATACCATATACAGTATTGGGCAAAATAGGCAAAGGAGTACTACTAAATTCTTTTTTATGACACATATATGGTGCTGATAACTAAGCAAGGAGGAACAGAAACAGAGAAAGATTACAAACCAATTTCCTTAATGAATGTCAATGCAAAATCTTAAATAAAATGCTAGCAAAGAAACTACAGCAATATACCACAAAGATCATTCACTATTAGCAGGTGGGATTTATACCAGAAAGGCATCAGTATATTTGATCTTATAAATAACTAACAGAAATTACATCATTATATCAAAATGCAAAAAAAAAAAAAAAGAAAAGAAAAGAAAACACAAACCTTCAACAAAATACAACACTATTTCCTGTTAAAAAACATTAGAAAGCATAGGAAATAAATGTATCTTTCATTAAATGGTAAGTACTATCTATCAAAAACCATCAGCAAGTATCTTCTGCATTGGCGATAAGTTAAAAGCCTTCTCAATATGATCAGAGGTGAATCAAGGATGCCCATTAACACCACTATTATTTAATACTGCATTAGAAATGCTGGATTTAGCAATAATAAAAAGAAATTAAAGGAATAAAAGTAGTCAATGAGGAAATGAAACTATCAATCTTGGTGTATGATAAGATGGTATACTTAAAGAATCATAAAGAATCAACTTAAAAAAATGAAATAACTTTAGCAAAGTTGAAGGATACAAAATAAACACACTTAAATCACTAGCATTAAAATCCAGCAGCAAGATACAGAGATATTCCACTTAAAATAACTGTAGACAATATAAAATACTTTGGAATCTATTTGTCAAAACAAAAACAGGAATTACATGAACACACAAAATACTTATCACACAAATAAAGTTAGATCTAAACAATAGGAAAAACATAAATTACTCAGGGGTAGGCTAAGCTAACATAATAATAATGGCAATTCTACCTAAATTAATTTACTTATGCAGTGTCATACCAATCAAGCTAATAAAAAACTATTTAAACTAATGAATCAATGTTATAAATTAGGAGTAAATGACCTTAGCAATCTAGCATTTGATAAACCCTAAGAGCCAAGCTTTTAGGATACCAACTCACTGTTTGATATAAACCATTGGGAAAACTAGGGCAACAATATGGCAGAACCTAGATATAGAACAATATCACACAACATAGCCTATACCAAGAAAAGATCAAAATGGTTATATCATTTAGACATAAAGGGTATGATTAAATTATGGGAACATAGAGTATTTACCTGGTTGATAAATGTTATTTACTACATCTTGTATATTCTACTTGTTTACATGTCTATATCGTTAGAATATAAGAATTAAATTTTTTTAACTTTAATGATCAATAGAAACTCATAGAAAAGATTTTTATTTTCAATTTTCAATTTCTATGTTCATTTTTGTTCTAGAAAAATCCCCAGTGAAGCTGATTAATATTTCAGTCTATTCTGAAAGAGTGGGTTTAAATTGATAACTATGGCTCACATACACATACAGAAAAATCCATCTGCACACTAAACAGAAGTCTTCAAAAACAAACCAAAATTACATTACTGATTCAATGAAGTACTATATCCTATATTACATCACTTTCCTATCTCTCAAGTCTGGCTTTAGCTTCTGTAAGGAAATATTATAGTTTAACCATCTTCAAATACCTAGAGCGTGACCTTGAAAATATTTCAAATAATAAAACTGATCAGATTTAAGACAACCAGAAAATATGTTTTTCCAGGTAGACTATTTTAGATATCCATTACTGATTGTCAAATCAAAGCACTTTCTGCTATCCCTACCTTATCCTTCAACTTTGAGCCTACTAAAAAGGGAAGAATCAAGTTCAAGACACTTAAATACTAATGACTTTCAAATGATAACTAGAAGTTTTCCAGGCAACCTTTAAAAAAAACAACAACAACAACAATCCAACAATCTATTCATTGGAGGGAGGGGAGCACAAACAATAAAACTAACCAAGTAGTTTAAATATTATCCAACATGCTACATAAATCATCATTTATCATGGACATACAGTTTCGAATAGATTAATTTCAAGCCATTTTTGTAAGCCCAAAAGATAAGAATAAAATAAAGAATAAAGAATACCTTCATTATTAAATATAATAAAATAAAGAATACCTTCATTATTAACTAATATTGAATTCCACTGGGTTCCAACCTATTGTTCTGAAGGTCTTATACAGTATACACACAGTAGGTGTGTAACAGATACTTACCAATTAAATGACTGCACGGAATAGGACTAACAGGTCATTTTCATTCAATTATTTTTTCAAAATTTAGACAGTATAATGGAAACTGACTTATTACTTACTTTGATTAGAAGTTTTTTTTTAAAAATGAACACTACTAAAGTTCAATGAATGAAGCAAGTCTAAAGAGTCACTATCAGTTCAGAAAAAAAAAGGAAAAAAGAGCCAAAAGGCAGTTATATTTTCTCTCAATCATGTTAAACAAATAGTGTCCAAACTCAGCAATTCCATATTACATAATCAGTAATACATTATAATCACAGGGCTAACATGACCAAGCAAAACAATTATTGAAGTCCAGAATGATGAGCATATCATTTTTCAAGTTAATTTAGAAATATGTAGATATTAATACTAAAAGAACAACACTATAGCAGTCTAAATAATAGGCTTCCTAGTTGTGTGACCCTGGCCAAGTCAATTGACACCCATTGCCAACCCCTTACCACTCTTCTGCCTTAGAACCTATGTACAATACTGATTCTAAGACAGAAGGCAAGGGTTTTAAATAATTGAATGAATGAATGAATGAATGAATGAATGAATGAACGAACAAAAACAAATAAATATATAATAGGCTTGATGTCTCTATAAAGTTCATACTTAGGTCACATATCTGGACTAAAAATAAGAAATATCAATTATTCTAAGGTATCTTGGTTTTCCTAAAGCTTTTCCCCCACATGCTATCCATTTAATTTCCTATTTTGGAAAGAATTATGCTAATGCCTTCACTAAAGAAAAAAGAATTAATTTTTCTTACATTAAAATCACCTCTAACAGGCTTACATGAAAATGGTCCTTTAGAACAAATAAAATTAAAATGTTATAAAATTGTAATTACTAAGCTAGGTCACAAAGAAGGAATTTAAAAGAAACCTCCCCCTCACTTCTTTGCAAAGATAGGGAGAAAAGTTAAAGGATTTGCCTTTAGGCATATAAGGTCGAATATTTTCAATATGTTGTTTGGTTTTGCTCAATTGTTTCTGTCTCTCCTTTTTATATTTGGTGATGAGACTACTCTCTAGGCATGGAGTAAGAAATATACTAGGAAATATGAGTGATAGAGAAGTCAAAGGTACCAACAAATATTTTTATTAAAAAATTGACATTAAGTATTTTTAACTGACTACAAGATTACCCTTCAAGAGTTAAAATAAAAACTATCAATGCAAAGGACTAAAAAGTCATACTGACAGATCCCTGAATAGCATAATTTTCTGACAACCAATTTGGCAAATTTCCTCTGCAACTCACCAAATTCTCAAAATGTTACCAGCTCTAGATTATTTATACCAGGAGAGAGAGGGAATCATCACAGATAATCCAAAATAATGAATAATCCACAGATACTTAAATGCTCACATACTCCCATGAAGTCATATAGGCACTCATTCCTTTAATTCTGTGGCAAAAATATGCTGCTCAAACATCATCTCCCTAATTCCAACTCCTTCTCCTCAACCCTATTTTATGCCATTCTGTCTGTAATGAGCAATAGAAGAGAGTTTTAAGACAGTCAGGAAGCAGTCAGTGAACAAGGAATCACACAGTTATAAGACAGGGACTGTGCTAAGAGTTGGGCATTCAAAGAAAAGAACCAAAAAAAAAAAGTTCCTGCCTTTAACATGCTCATACTCCAATGCAAGAGACAGCATGCAAACAGTTATGTGCAGATAATTGGGGAAAATCAACAAAGGAAAGACTCTACTATTAAAAACAAGAAAAGTAGTTTTTAAAAGTCTCAGACACAAAAATGACAATTAGAGAACTTATAGCACGAATCAAAGTTCCATGACTGAGCTAGGCATTTAGGAAAAAGAGCAAAGGAATCAGAAGATCAGGTTTCAAAACCCCACCTTCAATTCTCAAGAATCACAAAGCAACTACTATGGAAGTCCTTGAACCATTCTGAGCTAGAGATTTCTTGTCTCCTCTAAAATGGAGATAATGATGCTTTTGCACTCATTCACAGAGCTGTCTGATGGAAAAGTGGTCCATAAACTCAAGTTTTAAAACATCAATTCTATAACTGTTCTATAAAATGACATTAAACCCTCAACATGTGTTATTAAACATTCTTCCTGTTCCATGATGGTCTAAGTACTGATCTCTAATCGTTTCACTGTTCCTTAGTCTTATTAGCCAGAAACATTAAGCACAGCTATGTTTTATATGTTCCCTAAAATTTCCAGATAAATTTGGTCCTGGTCGAAAATTTGCCTTTAAAGATGGAATAGTTATTTTGTGAAAGCCTATTAGTCCAAAGATTTAATCATCAAGAAAAAAATTGCCTGGTGAGGGTAGATAGGGGAGTCTGTATATGTGTATATTCATTTATAAATATATATATATACATATATTATATATATAAAGAAATGTGTGACTATAGATTCATTCATACATGCATAAATGCACATAAGAGCTAAGTAGTGAAATGGATAGAGTTCTGGGTCTGGAGTCAGGAAGACTCATCTACCAGATTCAAATCTGGCCTCAGATACTTTCTATGTGTGACTTAATCTTGTTTGCCCTCAGTTTCATCATCTATAAAATGAGCCATGTAAGGAAACAGCAAACCCCATCAGTGTCTTTGTCAAGAAAATACCAAATGAGATCCATTAGTCATGACTGAAATGACTGAATAAAAACAACTATATTAATAATATAAAATATATACACAAAAAATACATATATACATACATGTCTTCATGTATGTATGTGTGCATATCTTTCCTTGACTTAGAAAGAATACTAATGCCACAATGAGGAGAAAATCCAAATGTTCACTCAAGTCTTGGAAAACAATGACTAAAAAATTATTCTCCCTAAGGAGAGCTAGTCAATGTTCTAATAAAATGAGATTTAGTGGAACTTTAATGACAGTAACCAGCACCATTAATATTTATCTTAGTAAAGAATGAGGTTTTATGGGATAATAGTAATGAATTACAGATTTCCATCAGCAAGGCTGTCTTGCTAGTGTTTCATCAATTTGATCTTTTGACCATAATAAAATTCTTTTTTGTTTGTAAAGAGAGCTTAATGTTGTGGATTTAGTGCTATAATCAAAGAGAAATGCAGAGAAATGTTTATGCAGGCAAGTCTTCTTTACATTGATAATTGTAGGTACAAAAACATTTCCTAAGGTTTAGGGCTTGGTTTTTTATCACTTTTTTATAGGGTAATGTTCAAGGGGTTTTACATACTTTTGAAAAGTCATTTTTGTCTTGAGAGCTTTAAAGTAAAACTTGTTTCCTTCCCATTTACCCTCTTTATTATATGTGTTCAGTGACTTGTAGATCAAGGAATTACTTTTAGATTAGTGAGAGGCTCAGGGGTACTGAACCTGCCAGAAATCAGTATTCATTCTGAAACCTCCTCTTACACACAGGTGCACAGGGAGAATTACAATAGAGTTTCCTATTGCTATGCATCACAAGGTGAAAACCTCACCTTAGTGTGTCACAATAAGAGAATCAGGCCATCTGTGTGTCATTTCATAAGTTGGTATGTACTATTGGTTGACGTGATCAGTTATGGTGCCTAGAAATGTGCCTAGAAAGCTGGACCAGGGCAGTGGGCTTGAAAAACCCTTTCCACATATTTTATGATGATATTTTAGTCCTTCTTCCCTGAAAGAGTTCTAATGAGCCCAGAAAGACAATAAGTGCAGCTGAGTTTTCCAAGTAACATAGCATACATGATTTTAAGATCCCCAAAATATTCTCCCAAATGCCCTCAGAACTAAGTGGTTCTAACAATTTCACTGACTCAACTTCATCTCTCAAGAAAAAGTAGGTAGCCTAATCAAATTTTAAATATCTATACTCAATAGATTGGAAGGGTCCATGGCTCCAAAAAAGTACAGACATAATTCTATAATATTTCATATCTATAGAATGTTAGGGTTAGAAAAAAATTAAAAGGAGGCAGTTAGGAGAGTCAGGAATAAAAATGAGAGGTCTTGGGTTCAAATTTGACCTCAGCTGTGTGACTCTGGACAAATTACCTAATCCCACTGCCTAAATTTAGCACTGTTCTGCTTTGGAATCACTGTACTAGTTCTACAACAGAAGAAAAAGATTTAACAAAATAATAAATAAATAAATGAATGAATGAATGAATGAATGAATGAATGAATGAGTGAATGAACACATAAATAAATAAATAAATGAATAAATAGATAAATAAATAAATAGACAAACAAATGAATAAATAAATGAATAAACAAACAAATGAATGAATGAATGAATAAACAAATAAATGAATAAATAAATGAATGAATGAATAAATAAATAAATAAATGAATGAATAAATGAATAAATAAATAAATAAATAAGTAAGTAAGTAAGTATAGACATTAGAGAATATTTGGTCTACCTCTCTCATTTTTGAAATAAGGAAACTGACTCCCAGAGAAATTAACTCTGGAAAATTTATTAGAAGCATATGGCCAATTAATTAGCAGTAGAGCCTTCTCCAGAGCCCTGATTTCCTGATTCAATCCCATTTCCTCAAAGTACCTCATCATTACTACTTCTTAGTATCCCCTCAGTTAGCAGAATGCCTGGCACAGGCAAGTGTTTAATAAATGTTTATTTACTGATTGGTCATTTGATTCCAAATTAGCATTCCCTAAATGTATTTGTTCTGTTTTAAGTCCCTTTTTTATTGGGAAGTAATTGAGCAACATTACCCTACTTGTAAATGTTAACAAACAGCTACTGTAGTTTACCTTTGTTCAGACAAACCATAATGCTAATCATCGATTCTCATTGCCTTAAATATCTAGTCACCTAATATCTCATCTCTATTCCTTCTTAATCTTGTTTATCTATTACCTAATGTATTTCACTTTAATTTTTTGAATTTTTGCTCTGTTCTCAAATTTCATGTTAGTTTAAATCTTTTCTGGCCCTAAGATCATCACATCCTTTGTTAACTTCTTTGTTTCTTTTCACCATTGAAAGTTAAGAAGAGGATTTTTTCTATACCATCTTTCAGACTATCCCTCTACCTATTCCTTAATAATATTTCTTCTTTGGAAGTTCATGAAAATCATTTGAAGCCCTTCTCCATTATTCTTACTGACATCTACCTCCCTGAAGACCACTTTCTCAAATTCCTCAACAAAGTTAGCACTAAACTAACAGATTTCTTTACCAATCCATTCTTTGTTCTATTGCTCAGAAATTTTAATATTTGTGTAGATCATCAAAATCGCCACCTCCAACGGGTCATGAAAATGTCCTTCTCCAACCCACTATAACTACATAAGGGCACTTTTAAGACCTCAACAGATCTCAGAACCATATGCTACTTAGAGCAGGAAATTTTTCTAAATTTTCTTTTAATTACCTAAAATTCACCTGACTCTCTCATATCACACATAATCTCACAGCGGAACAAAAGAAGAGCAAAACCCATTATAAACAAGATTAGTAAACCTTAACAATTTCTACCTTTACACTTACACAAATGAACCCGCGCGCGCACACAGAGAGAGAATGTCTCATCATGCATTAATACCATCGTTCCTTTATGATGAAGTGTGCAGCAAGTGTCATGCCTCCCCCAGGTTAAATTCCTCATCATGGAGATTTCTTCAGCTTTGGTATTTGGCACTTCCTCAGGTGCCTCTCCCATGTAATTAGAAGTCTAGAAGGTAGACCAAAAAACTTCCCAAAGTCTTATTTACAAAAGATTCAGAATTTTCCAGCCATTTCTTCAATTGTAACGAGCAGCTCTGCTTGGATTTGACTCCAAGAAACATTATGCTTTATAAGTCAGGTAATCTATACAGTCATCCCTCACCTATTGTGGAAATTACATTCCAGAGACCACTGTGATAGGTGAAAATATGTGAAGTAGCAGATCAATTTGGCAAACTTACACAAGCAGTAGTGGCATACTGCATTTCCATTGTGTATAGTATGGTAGTCATCTGCAAAATCCTGTGATATAGCAAAAACTCCATAATACAAAATTAGATTTTTTTAAAAATACAATGGTACAGTGAAGATACAGTGAAATTGCAATAAGTGAACCATGACATAGCAAAAGATGACTGTAATGGTCTTATCTCCTTTTTTTATCTTCCTTTTGTAAATTTTCTTCCCCCACATTAAGACGTAAGCTACTTGAAAGCAATAACCTTTCTTATTTGAATCCCTAGCACTTGGCACAATAATAGGAATTTATTGATTTTATTGTAGAAAGTGTTCATTGATGTAGAGTTTATAACAGCCAGTTCCATAAGTATGGAACTAAAATTGAGTTAATTTCGAGGCAACAACTGGGGGGTAGGGGGGAGAATAAATTTAGTCAAGAAGGAGCTAAGGAGAGAAAAGGAAAGTCCTATACCTAATAAAGGATCAGAAATCAGTTCCCAAACTTTGGTAAACTATAAACCTGTTAACTTTCCACAAGGATCCCTTAGAATACTTCATAGTAAATCCTTCTTTCTCAGGGATTGTCAAAAGGTGAGATGAAGCAAATTCCTCATCCTTATCCCTATGAAAGATTTGAGATTTGAGTGATCAAGAAAGAATAACAAAATAGTGGTACCTTGAAACCTGAAGGTTGCAGAAGCGAGCCAAGACCTAGGCTTGTTGGTTGGGAGAAAATCTTATGGTTATGGCATGGAGGCACCACACAAAAGTAACAAGGGAATAAGTCTCTTTGGATCCTATTTGCCATCAGTTCAAAGAAAGTAGGACATCTGCATATTTGTAACACTAAATTAATTTTTGAAGGGCACAGTGATTTTTCTAGTTCATGTGGAATACAGTAAAACCTTGAATATCAAGCTAATGCCTACAAGCTGACCTATCAGAGACACAAAACTTACAAAATAACCCTTTGAAAACCAGTCTGTGTTTGTCTTTATGAATTTGGGTAATTAATCACAAAAATCTCATTTTCCATTTTAAACACATAACCAATGAAACCTGCCAAAATGTTCTATTCTTTTTACCAAAACTATATTTCTAGAGGTAGTCTTCTCCTGATTTAGCACCACATTTCATAATGTAAAGGTTGGGTCAAAAATATTTCTCAAAAAGGAAAAGAAGGGAAAAATTTCATACATTCATGTATTTATAGTTATGACACTATAATTCTGTTCTTTTATATTCCTATTCTACTCATCATTTTAATTTTCCCATTCCAAAGATTCCTCACCTACAATTTCATCAAAATAATAAACATTAACTTTTATTTATCTTCAAAATAAAATCAAAGGAATTCATCAGCTCTTCAAAATAACCAACCTAGTTGCAAATATAAATTAAGTGCTTCCATTCTTATATTCCCAATCTATTTTTTAATAAAGGAATTGTCATTTCAGATGGAGGTAATAGACTGGAAGAGTCAGTGATATTTTTATGGAAATTCCTACTGGTATAGAACAGAAGCTGAAAAACTACTTATTGGGAAATGAGCTTCAATAAAATATTTTCTTTAAATTAGAGCATGGTTCCAGTTATATCATCTTTCCTATTTCAATTTTGGTTGTTTAAAGATATGTTTACATTTATAAAACAAGTATTAACAGTCTCTTCAATATTTAAGCTTACCTTAATAATTAGGGTACCTTCTATATGACTCACTCAAGGGAAGTCCTCCTCTATAGTCAGCAAGCAGCATAACATTTAGCTCTAGAAGATACCTTAGAGATTATCTCATCTAAATCCCTTCACAGTTAGTGGTGGAGCCAGGAATGGATGCTTGGTTTCCAGTCCAGTTTTTTTCCCCTCTTTTTCTCCATCACTACACTGATCTCTTTCCACCCACATAAAGGAATTGACTGAAAGGTCCATCTACTATTATACAACTTTCTAAAAGCATTAAGCCAAAACCTGTTCCTTTCTCCATCCAGTTTCAAAAACCCATCCTGTCAGGAAGAATGTGCCAAATTTAGAAGAATGTCCTCTGGGCAGAAGCATGTAATTTTTATTCATGTATACTGAGCCTTTTGGAAATTAATAAAATCAAATTCTAAATAATTTCGGAAAATGAGGTTAAAGACCAAGTTAGAGCAATCTCTAGAAGAGAACAGGAAGAAATCTCATTGAATGAAAATGCAAACAGGTCTTCACTCAAAGCTGCTTTTACACCATGATAATAATTGGAAACAGCAATCAAAAAATGAAGAATTTATTTGTGGTGTGAGAAACAACCATTCATAACATTCAGTAAAGAAACTATTGGGCATTTCTGAAATTTGTATTGTACTAACAAAAGGAAAGCATGGCATTATGGACTGAATAATCTACCTGCAAAAAATTTTAAATAGAGAAAGAGGTATTTAGATACCTCATTTCAAAATTAAAACTGGACTACTAATGCTAGTGTAAGTTTAATAATGTTAAAAGGTAATATTAAACAAAATAATTTCAATCATTAAGAATATATTATGTTGAGGGCAGCTGGGTAGCTCAGTGAATTGAGAGCCAGGCCTGGAGATGGGAGGTCCTAGGTTCAAATCTGGCCTCAGACACTTCCTAGCTGTGTGACCCTGGGCAAGTCACTTGACCCCCATTGCCTTAAAAAAAAAAAAGAATATATTATGTTCTCAAGGTAGATATTTTTGCATTGATATTAAAATATGTCATAATTTCTGAGAGGCAATATCATAGTCAGAATCAATTTAAAATGAATAACAAGAAGGAAATTATGGAAAAGAGTCAAATGAGTAAGTATATTATGTTTAAAAATTCAAAAAAGATAATTTGACTATCCAAGGAAAGAAGACAATGTGACTCATAGATAAGAAAATCTGAAACAACTTCTATGAGAGAACACACAGTGTGAACCAAAATACAATATGACCCTGAATGTAGTACAATCCCAAGCATTTTGAAGGGTAACTCAGAAAGAGGAAACACCCATTTTATTTTCTCCTTTTAAATTACATCTTTCTCTTAACTCGTGAATAATGCAGCCACTTTATATTTGAAGATTTTTCAAGGTTCTGAAAACAAGTTAAGAAAATAATTAAGTTAATGTTAATGATAGTTAACGATTCTCAGATCCAACAGAAGTGACACTAATACTCTCTCTATCCCACAGGTGATTCTGCCATCAATAAAAGAGAAGTGATGGGGGAAACATCAGTGAATTCTCTTCCTCTCTCATCTCTAAAAGGCAGTTTCTAGGTCAAAAAATGGCTTATTCTGGTTCTGTGGCATCCCTGAACCCACAAATAATGAGTGTGACTGACAAGATCAATTAAGCAGCTGTCATTAAGATCTATAATGAAATGAACAAATAAGCAAAGGAAGGAGAACATGAGTTTTAATGGTCACTAATGCCCAAAAATAAAAAATAAAATATCTAACACTGTAACACTGGTAAAATCTGCTTTCTCTGTATTAACATTCCATTTAAACATTATTATTATTATTATTATTATTACTATTATTGCTGGAATGAGGCAATATGGCATACTAGTCAGAGAAGTGGCCTCTGAAAATGGAGGACTTGGGGATCCAGTTCCCAATTCTGATGCATAAGGGATATGTGACATTGGGAAAGCAGAGCAACTATTTCAGACCTCAAATTGCTAACCTGAATTGGTAGACAATTTTTCTTACCAGGGAATTCCCAATATTCATAAATTAAAGTCCAGTCTCTGTTCTTGTTGTAACTGATAGTTAATACTTTGTGGCTTAGAAAGTTATAGGTATACATGATGATTTAATCAAGTGTTCTTATGTTACTCCATGCTAACAAACCCTAAAACAAACAGAATGTAATGGGGTGCATTGTTCAAAATATACAAATAGCATGTCAAATTATTTTGTGTAATACATGAAATCTTTTCTAAGAATCCTTTTAAAAAATTTTATGTAATAGAGATAATTCTATGCACCTTTCATTCTATAAAAGGGAGATAGTTTCAACCTTAAGAATATAAAAAATAGGTTCGACAACTCATAGGCAAAAATTTTGATATTTAAACACATGGAAACTGATGAAAAAAAGGAAAGATGCAAAAAGGCAATTAACACTTATTATAGACTTGAACGTAGAAGATAACAGGAATGGAAAAACCCTGTTGTTATTTTTAAATGAAACTTGTGATTTAGTATATATCAATAACTCCCAATGAGGAAACTCCTATTCAAACTCTCGACTATTGCACAATATAATCTTGAGAGTTAGTTGGAATACTAAAAAGTGACTTACCCAAGGACATGCTTACAATATATATTGGAGGTAGGATTGAATCCAGACCTTCCTCATTCCCAATCCATTTATCCACTATGCTTTAAAAAAAAAAAAGTCATAGTAGGGGCAGTTAGGTAGCTCAATGGATAGAAAAACAGGTAAGAGATAGGAGGTCTTGGATTCAAATTTGACCTTAACCATTTCTAGCTGTGTGAGAATGGGCAAAACCCTTAACTCCAATTGCCTAGCCCTTACTACTCCTCTGTCTTAGAACTGATACTCAATATGGAAGGTATTATTTTTAAAAAGTAATAGAATAAGAAGTTTTGTCAACTCATTTCAAAACTGAAACTGAACTAGATTAATGTCAGTCTGATAGCTTAATAAATCATGTTAGAAGGTAACAATGAAACTGGAATTTTCCAACCAAAAATATAGATTTTTATGTTAGAATGAGGGGTTTCTTGCAATAATGAAAATATAAGCATAATGACTGAAGTAATACAAATATCACCAACAAAAATTCCCCTAATGGTATTAAGTAGAAGTATAATCTCTACATACAAAAGCAGGAGGATGGAATTTGTCTTATAGGCAGCTAAAATATAAAAATCAAATACTGAAGGGTAAACTAAAAATCTATTCCTCTTCAAGGTGTTCCTTAAGACTATCACCACACAAAATTAAATCCAGCAAAAAGCACCCCCCCCCAAAAAAAAAAAACCAGCATGTCATTCAAAAGAAGGCGACATTTTAGATTTCCTTCCTGTAGTTCTGATTATCACTACGGCTGACCACATATTTATTTATTAACTTTTTGGCACCCAACTAATGCTATATTGTTTGAAGGTCAATGGTAAAAATAGAAATTTGTAGTGGATTACTTCTTTGCTGGGTTGTATACATTAAGAAAAAAAGTCAGGAGAAGAAGATAAAGGGAAGGAGAGGATTAGAGAATAGGGAAAAAGAAAATAATACAATGTAAAGGAGTAATAAGAGATAAGAACACAGAAATAAGAGAATAGAAGGAAGAAGTATAGCAACAGCCTCATAATCTGAGTGTCTTGGAAAGTTAAAGAAAATTATTAAGGAAAAAGTTAAAGAAATTTGTTTTAAAAAAAAGTTAAAGAAAATTAACTAAAATAATTCATGGAATAAATGAGCCACTTTAGCAACCTGGTACTATATGTATAATGCAACTCCTTAGCTTACATCACAGATAGTAAAAATTGGCAGTAAAAATCAATGGAAAAACAGTAAGTGAAAATCTACTAAAAGTTAATTAGGTAGGGTGGAAAGAGGTTGGCATTCATGCAAAGAGATTACTTTCTTTTCTCTAATTAACAGAACTGCCTAACCATCAATTGAAAAATAAAGATGATACTCTACAGTTGATACCCTACTGGAATGTTTTTAATCTCAGATACAAATAATTTCTATTTCTTTCCTAGAAATGGCATGTGGACGCGGGATAAAATAATAGACTGAATCAGATGATTTGAGTTATAATAACAGCTTCATTAAGACTAACACTAAACCTGTCTGAGTCTAATTTCTTTATGTAAAAAATGGAGATCGTATTTATCCTACCACTCTTACAGTACTATTTTGAATAAAATGTTTTGTAAAGTGTATAGCACTATACAAACATGCATTAATTTTATAGTTATTATGATTATAGACTCAAAACACTTCTTGACAAGGAAGAGAAAATGCTACTGGGGCACTAATTTCTTCATGATATCAACTTAGTTGCTTAATCTATCCTGACCCTCAAAGTATCTGACAGTAGTTTGCATTACCTTCAGCAGCAGCATCTGAAAAAAGGGGCACAAAGTTTTTACAACAACAAAAAAAAATACATTGATGTTAACAGTAAAATGACCAAATAGAATGTGTATGTTTTTGTATGTTGGTGAATCTTGAAGAAAGAAAACAATTTTTAAAAACTCTATCATATTAAAAACTGTTGGGAAAACTGGGAGACAGTGTGGGAGAAATTAGGTTTGGATCAACACCTCACACCCTACACCAAGATAAACTTAGAATGGGTGAATGTCCCAAACATAAAGAAGGAAACTATAAGTAAATTAGGTGAACACAGAATAGTATACATGTCAGACTTTTGGGAAGGGAAAGACGTTAAAACCAAGCAAGGCATAGAAAGAGTCACAAAATGTAAAATAAATAAGTTTGATTACATCAAATTAAAAAGGCTTTGTACAAACAAAACCAATGTAACCAAAATTAGAAGGGAAGTAACAAATTGGGAAACAATCTTCATAACAAAAACTTCTGACAAAGGTCTAATTACTCAAATTTACAAAGAGCTAAATCAATGGTACAAAAAATCAAGCCATTCTCCAATTGATAAATGGGCAAGGTACATGAATAGGCAGTTTTCAGCTAAAGAAATCAAAACTCTTAATTAGCACATGAAAAAGTGTTCTAAATCTCTGATAATCAGAGAGATGCAAATCAAAACAACTCTGAGGTATCATCTCACACCTAGAAGATTGGCTAACATGACAGCAAAGGAAAGTAATGAATGCTAGAGAGGATGTGGCAAAGTTGGGACATTAATGCATTGCTGCTGGAGTTGTGAATTGATCCAACCATTCTGGCAGGCAATTTGGAGCTATGCCCAAAGGGCACTAAAAGACTGTCTGCCCTTTGAGCCAGCCATAGCACTGCTGGGTTTGTACCCCAAAGAGACAATAAGTAAAAAGACTTATACAATAATATTCATAGCTGCACTTTTTGGTGGCCAAAAATTGGAAAATGAGGGGATGCCCTTCAATTGGGGAATGGCTGAACAAATTGTGGTATATGCTGATGATGGAATACTATTGTGCTCAAAGGAATAATAAAGTGTAGGAATTCCATGGAGACTGGAACAACCTCCAGGAAGTGATGCAGAGCAAAAGGAGCAGAGCCAGGAGAACATTGTACACAGAGACTGATACACTGTGGTACAATCAAACGTAATGGACTTTTCCATTAGTGTCACTGTAATGTCCCTGAACAACCTGCAGGGATCAAGGAGAAAAAAACACTACCCACAAGCAGAGGACAAATGGTGGGAGTAAAAACACCGAGGAAAGGCAACAGCTTGACTACAGGGGTAGAGGGGATATGACTGAGGAAAGACTCTAAATGAACACCCTAATGCAAAAACCAATAACATGGAAATGAGTTCGAATCGAGGACACATGTCCCAGAGGAATCACGCTTCACCAATGGGAGGGGTGGTGGGAGGAAGAAAAGAAAATGATCTTTTTTTCTAATGAATAATGTTTGAAAGTGACCAAATAAAATAATGTTTAAAAGGGGGGGGGGGACCTCTATTATATTTGAGTTGTAAGAGGCCAGTAGGGGACAAAAGTAGATCTTAAAAAAAATTCATTTGTTCACTATCTCTACTCATATGTTAAATATTCAGTGGAGACTTTGAGCCTTCACTCTAACTAAACAAACCAATTATAACAAAACAAACCAACATGAATTGTAGAATTCTCTTGCCCTAAAATATGTGCATGTATAAAAAGCGCCATTAAAAAGTTTCCCTCTTATGAGTTTTTTGACTACTCAAGCTTTCATTGCCCATGGTAGCTATACTGTCTATCTCTTTGTTTTAACTATAGATATAAGATCAATCATAGTGTCATAAATATAAAAAGAGTAGAATCATTGACATTTCTTAAGATTGTATTTTGTGGCTTCAGCACAAATTGTTCAAGAAAAACAGGAAAGTTATCCCCAAAACAACTTCCATTCTATTTTGAGATACAAATTAAATTATGAGATGTCATCTAGCTTATGAATCCTAAGAAGATGGGAATCATGTGCTATGCTTTCTCTGGAATTCCCACAATGTCTAGCACAGTACTTGCAAAAGGGGATAGTAAAAAGCAACAGCATTGCAACTGTTTCTAAAAAATACCATTCAAGATGAGAATAGTTCAAATCCATTATAGATGACCTGGGAGAAAAAAGAGGGAAGGAAAATGTAAAACTAGGCATGTGTGAGAGTGAGTTTTATATTTTTTTTTTATTTTACAAAAAAATGCTGGATGGGGAAAAAAATAAGGCAACAGATTCTCTAATGGAATGGAGAAGGAAGTGACAAAGACTTAATTAGGAGAGCATCTCTGCCAACTGCCTGTATGTATCAAGGGTACTGGTAAGGCACTAAACATGCCAAGAAACAAAGGAAAACAGAAATAATAAACGCAGGGGGTAAGAAACAATCCAACATCTCTTTTTAGGGAAAAAAGAAAGGAAGAAAGAGAGAGAGAGAGAGAGAGAGAGAGAGAGAGAGAGAGAGAGAGAGAGAGAGAGAGAGAGAGAGAGAGAGAGAGAGAGGAGAGGAGAGGGAGAGGGAGAGGGAGAGGGAGAGGGAGAGGGAGAGGGAGAGGGAGAGGGAGAGGGAGAGGGAGAGGGAGAGGGAGAGGGAGAGGGAGAGGGAGAGGGAGAGGGAGAGGGAGAGGGAGAGGGAGAGGGAGAGGGAGAGGAAGGGAGGAAGGGAGGAAGGGAGGAAGGAAGGAAGGAAGGAAGGAAGGAAGGAAGGAAGGAAGGAAGGAAGGAAGGAAGGAAGGAAGGAAGGAAGGAAGGAAGGAAGGAAGGAAGGAAGGAAGGAAGGAAGGAAGGAAGGAAGGAAGGAAGGAAGGAAGGAAGGAAGGAAGGAAGGAAGGAAGGAAGGAAGGAAGGAAGGAAGGAAGGAAGGAAGGAAGGAAGGAAGGAACGGAATCCAAAGAAATATTTTCTCTATACACTTTTCCTAAACAGATTTGAATTCCTCTTGGCAGCTAGTCAAAATGTCATAGAGAGTCTAAGTTTTTTCTATACAAATCCAGCACAATTGTACCTTAAAATACACCCACTAATAAAAGTAATATTTATCATTCAATTGAAAGAAATATGTGCCTGACCAAGTCCTCAGAGATATACAAATGGCATGAGCAAAGGTTTTCAACTTGGAACTTCATGGTAGATTGCATTCGATTAGTCCTTTGGTTCCTCTCTTCTTGAAAGGATGCCTTAAAGACTCTCCACCTACCAAACTGCCTCTCATAATTTACAGTGACATTGACATAATGAGATGGACCAAAGAGGTGGTAAAAATGACTGAAAATATTCAGACAATGAAATATTGTTTCCTTCAACAAAAAAAAAAAACTTTGACTACATGGAAAACCTTAAATAGAAGTAAGTCTTTTCACTAGATGCTAAATATATGCTAAAACTGATATGAAGGAATGGAGACTGGTGGTCAGAATAACAAAGATTTTCTATCACCATTTTTTAAATGCGCTCTGCTAATCTCATTTAAAAGGGGAAGAAAAGTTTGAAAGCATCATTAGCTTTACCAAACAGAGTCAGGAATTCTGAAATAAAGCAAATATTTCATTTTTTCCAAGAAAGAGAAAATGTAAAGATATCATGGTATGACATTCTTATGGACTGCCAAGTTAGTCATTGATTGGGTAGTATAATGCCAAGGTCAAGGAGATCTTCATGCTTTTTACAGCATTTCATTTAAGAAGCAATCTGATTGATACATATATATGTATATATACACACACATACAAATGCATTATGTGCATATATATGAATTCTAATATATCTCAATATATACTCAGCAAAAAAAGCTATAGTAGGATAAAGTTTCTTCCAAACAATTAACTATTTTGTTTTGTTTTTCTTATTTAATCAAAATAAATGGCTTTTCAGGAACAGATTTTCACCTGTCCTGGTCTCTTCTTTTCTCCTATATCCTCAATATTGGCAGTATCATCTCCAGTGAATCTCTAGACCGGGGACTCAAAGATCTGTATATCCATCTACAGCTACATCTATAGCTTTTCCCTAGTGTTTTGGTACTATATCACCAATTGTCTATTGGAAATTTAAAATACAGTGTCTCAGAGACATCTTAAACTTATGTCTAAAAGAGAAATTGATATATTTTCCCCTAAACTCTTCTCTCTTCTAAATGCCCCACTTTCTGTCAAAGACAATACTTTTTCTAGAGTCTCCCAGGTTTTTAATTCTGGCATTATTCAAAACTTCTCATTCTCTAATGATGATATATCATATAAGTTGCCAAAACTTACCATATCTACTTGCACATAATCTCTTTCATCAAATTCCTGCTCTCCACTCACAAAACTATCATTTCAGTTCAAGAATTCATCACCTTTTACTTACTTTATTATCTGTCCCTACAGTACTCCATCCTATACATTGATCAAAGTAATTTTTTCTCTGTGACTCAACCAAACTGACCTATCTGCTCTTCACATTGGCCACTCAATCCCTTATATCTACATCATTGCAATGACCATCCCACATAGCAGGAATGCACTCCCTCCCTGCCTGTGATATATGGATCTGAGATTTGGGGCTTAGACTATTTAAAAAATCTCTCTATAACAAAAATTAATAATATGGAAATAGTTATCAAATAATAACTCTGAAGATTGAATTTATTTATCTCCTGATTGTAACAATGAAGGCACTTAGCTATTAATTTATTGGGAAGATTGAATTGTAATCCACAATCTATTTTTAGATTTTAATCCCCCAAAAGGTGGTAACTCAGTATTTGAAGTAGAACTACCCATTTTAATCTACAAAAAGTATAAACTCAGTATTTGAAGTAGATCTACCCTTTTTGATCTACAAAAAGGTGTGAACTAATGACTAAAGGTGAGATCTAACCAAAAAAGGTATAATCTAACCAATGAAGGTGTGAACCAAAGAGTGAAGGGGACACAAGAGAAAAAGATCTGTAAAAACAGGACCACAAAGGCCAAAATAACTCTGACTCAGACAATCACTGTGGTGAGTGAAAGGCCCAAAGTCTGGAAACTCTTTTCCCTGATTAGGGCCTAAGAATTAGGGTCGGTGTCTGTCTGTCTGTCTGTCTGTCTGTCTGTCTGTCTATCTATCTGTCTGTCTCTCTCTCTGTCTCTCTCTGTCTCTGTCTGTCTCTCTCTCTGTCTCTCTCTCTCTCTCACCCCCCCCCCCCAATCAGAATTCAATCAGAATTTCAGAATTCAAGTTCTAATTCAAGGAGAAATTTTGGGGTAGGTAGGTAGCACAGCCTATAAAGTGCCAGGTCTAGAGAGCAGAGAATCTGCAATCAAATGTGGATTCAAATAGCTTCTAGCTGTGTGTCCCTGAAAAAGTCACTTAACCCTAATTGCCTAGCCCTTACTACTCTTCTGCCTTGGAATCTAATACTTGCATTGACTCTAAGACAGAAGGTAAGTTTAAAAAAAAAAAAAGAAATTGAATCATTCTTTGTACTTGTTTCTCTAGTATCTAGCTAGTATTTGGCATATAGTAAGAATTTAATCAATAACTATCCATTCGGTCATCGTCTGGCTCCAAATTATCTTTCCATACTTAATTAACACAACTCTCCCTCATAGATCTGTCTACCCACCAGCCAACTTGGACAATTCCTTGTTGCAATTCCCACCCACCATCTACACAGGTATACACCAATACTTCTAGTCTTTCCCTGCTTCTGTGTCTTTGACCATACCTTACCCTATGCATGAAGTACACCCCACTCCTGCCTACTAAAAATTCTACCTCCTACTAAAACACTCATCTCAAACACCTAACTCTACTCAATGAAACCTCCATTGACCTTCTTGCTTCATTTATAGCAATGTTTGTATGTTGCTCATGAATTCATCATAAACAATTCTATTAGTCTTACCACCCCAAAAAATGTCCCAACTTCTTATTTTGGACAAATTTTTCTTATTCAGCTCTGTATCTCAACCTGGCACTAGTACCATGCACTAAACATACTAGAAACTTGGTAAATGTTTAATGAATGAACACAAGTCTTTGCATGAGGTAGAACTATATAGATACATGTCAACAGAGTAAAAAAAAAAAGCAGTTTATCCCAAGTCTCATAATTACTGCAAGATTCCTTCAACCTGAAATAGGTAATACAATGAAGTTCCTAAGTTACTCAAGAACCTTCAGGTTACTTTGGTAGAAGGGGAAATGACAGTAGTAGAGGACCTTCAGGATTATCTAGTTTATTCTCTTCATTTTAGAAAAAAAAAATTCAGGCTCTTAGGGAAGTAACGTGCCATGTCATCTATGGGAATAAAAAAGTTTAATGCCCCGTGCCTTATCAGCAAATGTGATTCCCCAAGAACATAGTATATGAATACTGAACAGGCAAGAAGAATTTCTTTTTATTACTAAATATAAAGCAGTAGGGAAAGTGATCATTTAAAGTAATATTTTTACAAGTTTATAACCAAATTCAAATGGTAGGATGTATTGGTGTGTTATGTTCAATAAATCAGTAAGTGAAAAGAATAAAGAAAAAACTTTCCAGAAAAAAGATTTATAGTGTTTTAAGTGTGTATGTATATGTACATACACACACGGGGAGAAACTTCCATAATTGGAATAAGTTGCTTTTAAAATCCACTAAGAATTAAAATAACACAAGGTGCCAATGAAAATTAGAATAGGTTTGGAATAAATACAATAAAAATTGTGTCTTTTTAAAGGGATACCTAAAATAAGACATCTGTAGTATGAGTTTCTTGTTGTGGCAGAAGAATCAAAAGACTGGTACTAAAAACTCAATGCTTCGGGGGATAGCATGGTATCAATGATAGTAGTCAAACTCCTAGATTAAAATGTAAGTAGGAAATGTTTAACAAAATAGATAAAAATATAACATAGCCTAGATAATGTTAATTTGTGATTTTCTAAATTAATATGCAGGGTTCAGGCAACCATTTCTACTTAAGAGGTAAAGGGAAAAAAGAGCCCTGGACTTTGTGACCTGGTTTTAGATCCCTCCCTCTACTACTTATAATCTGGATTAGCTAGAACAAGTCACTTTACTCTGGCTCAGTACCTCAGTAGCCAATGAGACAGTAGAATTGGATAACCAAGAAGACCTCTCCCAACTCTAAATCCTCCCATTTCCCTTCCCAATTAATTTCAAAATAAAGCACTAACAGTAAATTGCCAATTAGCTAAGAATTAATTTTGAAAACATTTAATTGAAACACCCTCAAATTAAAACACTTTCATACATTGGAATCACTTTAAAAACATTTTTTTTTAATCATAAATCAAGCTGCCTTTTTTCCCCACATTTCAGAAACTTCACACAAACTGAGTTTTATAACTGTGCCTGTTCAGTGAATTCTTTAAGGCTGAAACTCTGAGATATATGAATTTAATATAAATTATACCCCTTTATCCTTTTAGAAATGAAAATTTTGAAACAGTCCCACCCTTTCATTGAGTGAGTGTAAGTACCGTGGGAAGAAAGCAGAGGCTTCCTGGTCCAGTGGCATTCCAGAAAGTGTTCTCTGGTCCCCCATGACTTCTGGTGTTTGGAAGGTTGGATTTTGCTCCTAACTGAGGTCAGGTCTCTCTATCCAGGGAGACATAGGAGTGACATCAATGGGATTAAGGTCTTTTGGGCTTTTGGTATTTGGTCTAAGGATGGGGTTAGGCTAATGGGGAAGGTCTCATTCAGGGTTTGTTTAGAAGTTGGCACAGTCCTTTTGACATTCCTTGACTTGACTCCTCTTAGCTGGTGAACAGAAACAGGAGGAAGTGAGTGGCAAACTCAGAGGATATGGACTATGTGCTTTTCTTTCTCTCCAACTCTAACACTTACTATTTAATAAACAATCATAAATTCATAAATGATCTCTAAAGAATTTCAATCCTAACAGAATAAAGTATATTGAAGAATTATGGCTTCTTTTCAATATTTCAAAAGTTCAGTTATTAAGCAAAAATTTTTTAAACATGTACTTTCCTACCTATTGAAATTTCTTAGTAGCACAGCTCAGTATCTGATATCTTCATAAGGCTTTATCTAGCCATGGGGGTAAATATGTACTTTTCACTTAAAAAATTATTCATTCATTCATTGGATCAGGATCTGTGCTTTCATCCCTGTGTAAATTCTTTCCAACAATTAGATCACAACCCCATTTGTGTCTTTAGTTGCTAAGTGATGAAAACCACAAGAACCTCAGAGAGATTAAATGACTCGTCTAGTCACATAGCAAGTATGAGGGAGAGTATTTGAAGTTTTGCCTTTTTAAAACTTATTAGAATATTCTTCTCCATAAACCAGAAAAATTCTCTGACTCTGAGCCTTCTCAAGGTAAAAAAAAGGTACTCTATCCATTCTTCCAAATTCATCCCAGAAGTTTGCTTGGAGTTATCTTTTGCCTTGAGTGAGATGTTGTGGACTTGTATAAAAAAACTCAGTGACTGGTAAAGAATATACATTTTATGAACATATGCCCAGGAAAAATCTAATATCAAACAGTCTTTTAATGCAGAAATATATATTTAGTAGATGTCATGTCTCTTCATACTATATAATATTTTGTTGCTGTTGTTGAGTCACTTCATGACCTGATTTGAGGTTTACCTGGAAAAGATACCAGAGTAGTTTTCCTCTTCCTTCTCTAACTTGTTTTACAGATAAGAAAACAGAGGCAAATAGAGTAAAATGATTTGTTCAGGGTCACACAGCCAGTAAGCTTCTGAAGCTTGATTTGAACTCAAGAAGAGGAGCCTTTCCAACTTCAGGGCCAGCATTCTACTCAGTGACCTACCTAGCTGCCTAATAATAATAGCTAACATTGCTAGATAGTGCACACTTTGTGCCAGGCACTGTGCTAAGTGCTTTAAAATTATTGTTCCATTTGCTACCCATATCATCATCCCCATTTTACAGATGAGAAAATTGAGGCAAAGAGAGGTTAAGTGACTTGACAAGACTTGTATATTTAGTATCTCCCCACATAGTACATATATACTCAATTAACAAATGACCTGAGTTAAATCAACTAAAAAAACTAAAACAAGTGGACATGAATAAAGACAATAAACTATATTATGTGCATTATGTCATGTGTGTCCCACAGCTCTTTGAGATATTTAGTGCAGTCATTAACTGCATTCTATTGAGAATAAAGGTGAATCAAAAGGAGGTTAAATGCCTTGTAGAAGGACAGCAGTTGATAAAACTAACATCTGAACTCTCATGCTCTGATTATACTAAACCACAGTTAAATTGCTACTGTTTCGGGCAAACTATGTGAAAATTGAACAGTTCCAGGGCTATCTTGATAACAAACTGTGCTCACAGACTTTTTATTATAAAGAGACACAAGGTTTGCTTAGTAAGTTATAATAGTGCTCCTGGTCTGTTCCAAGACCTACCATGGAGATAAGTAAACATCTGCTGACCCCAAGAATGCATGTACTCTCCCTCTCAGCGATTCAGCTAGGTGCTTCACGTTTTCTCCCCCAATATAAAACAAAACCTTTAA
This sequence comes from Monodelphis domestica, assembly GCF_027887165.1. NCBI lineage: Eukaryota > Metazoa > Chordata > Mammalia > Didelphimorphia > Didelphidae > Monodelphis > Monodelphis domestica. Next base: position 250,628,378 of record NC_077231.1, on the reverse strand, counting down.
AAAGTTTAAACAGTGAAAGTGAAAGCAGAACTGACTGAAGAAACCACAGCTCCTCCCCCTAGGACTGGGTGGACCAACACAGCATCCATCCAAGGTGATGAAACCTGGGAAAACAAAACCTCAGAGAATGAGGTACCACTATTGATTCAAACTTCCGCTCCTCACACTTCAGACCCTATGCAATCTGGCACCATTTTCCTTTTACACAACACTGTATTCTGTTCAGTATATTCTAGGCCAGCTAACTTACTCTGTACTCCATTTTCTCTCTTCTGTATCTTGGCTCATACTGCTGTTGGAATCTTCTTCCCAAACCTTCTATGCCTACTGAATACAGTTAAATTTCAACTCAAATAATACATCATCTATGAAGACACTCTAGATCCTTTCCATCAGTGGAATTCTTTTTGCTTTTTTGATTTCACAGGCTGTTGGTTACACAACTCTCATTTTCTGCAAATAGGTCCTCACTCAAAATAAGCTCCATAAAAAAAGAAATTATGTCTTTGTTTAACTCTTTGTCTCTTCCAGGTCCAATCTCTGTCCTCTGCACACAGTAGGCACTAAATAAATGTTAGTTGAATTGAACTGATACAACATTGAAGTAAAATATAATAATTATATAAAGTAGGATAACTGCTTCAATTTACATCCTTTTTTTAAAATAATATGAAATAAAAAATTGGGGGGGGGGGAGCCTTGGGGAAAACATAGAAAAACAGGACGTATCCAAAGGTTAAAGCGAAAGATCAAATATGAATTTCCAAAACCAAACAAACATAAACTTGATTAGCACAATAGAAATAGATTGTATTTACCTTCCTATCACGAGTATTGGGACTCCCAGAAGTGTTTTGCTTGAGGAAGCCAGCTGTTGTGGACCACCTCGTGGGGTTTTTCCGTGATGGCTCTTCAGAGGAAAAATTATTATCACTGACAGAGGTTGCAAGGCCAATTAATGCAGGGTCACTGCTTCGTCGTACATGTAAGGGCATATCTGAAAGTATAGATATGTACATTGTCTTTTATAAATGATACCAAAGTAAAGTTTTTTTTATAAGATTCATGAATAAAAATGTAAGTGTTAAAACAGCACACTGAAGTGATGTGATACTATAGAGTCTTTTCTTCACTTGCTTATATCCTATGATGGACAAATCACTTAACTCTTATTGCCTAGCCCTTAGTGCCCTTCTGCCTTGGAACTAGCACTCATTCAAAGACAGAAAGCAAAAAAATAAATAAATAAAGACAATTAATTTTTCATAACTATGAGGTTTTTTCATATTCATAGAGTTTAACATATCACTATTTAATAATCTAATATTTCTGGTGCCAAACAAGTAATTTCTAAAAATTCAAACCTGAAATAGCTATAATTTCATCAATATTGCCTTCTCCAGTGTAGACTACAACTTCTGTCACAACTATGTAGAAGACTGGTATGCCCACCTATGCCCCCAAATCATTACTCTATGCAAAATCTGGTGATGAAGCTCTGTGAAATTAAATAAGTAGATCATCAGAATACAGATAGAAAGCAATTAAATCACTGGTTTCATACTTAAAAACTGATGGAGTTTAATTCCTAGAAATGCCAAATATTTAAGATAATTTTAAAGCCTTTTTCTGATTTTCAAAGACCATGAATTTTGGTTTTGCCATGAAGATTCAGTGAAAGAACTCTAAAAAAATGAATACTCTCTGCTGAAACTACAAAATCTCTCTAAAGATAATTAAACAATTTACACATGTTTGAGTCATACAGCTAAGCATACTGTTCAAAACTAAGTTTTGTTTCCAAAGTATGAGATTTTAATATTCAATCACTTCAAACGTATTTGACTCTTCATGACTATACTGGGGTTTTCCTTGGCAAAGAGTGTAGAATGGTTTGCCATTTTGTTTCTCCAGGTCATTTTATAGATGAGCTATTGAGGCAAACCAGATTAAGTTGTCCAGGGTCACACAGCTTATAAGTGCCTGAGATCAGGTTTGAATTCAGATCTTCTTGACTCCAGATCTTGTGCTCTATATTCATTGCACCAACTTCCCATATTATGAGAAGAAATCACCTAATCTAGGAGTTAAAAATACCAGAACCACAAAAAAAAAAGTTCCTGGAAGAAAAATTGGTAGCATAAACTAGCAGATCAATAGCCATGTGTGTATGTTTATGTACATGGGTACTATTAATAAATTAGAAGTTTATATTCTTTTTTGTCGATGTACACATATAGTAGCCATCACATTAATTTAAATCTTAATGTAATTGACATCAAATTAAATGTTGCTTGTACCTGAAATGTGTGCAAAATATGTTTTATATTACAACTTCTTTGTAGAAATATGGCCAATCCAATTAATAAAGACCTGGATTATCTCCTATAACTGGACTATAATCAAAGATACTTACAGAAAACCCAATGAGATAAGAACAAGATAAAAAGGAAAGATTACCCCACAACATCAACCTGTAAGAAATCCAAATTAAATTTAAAAAGAGTACACACAAATTTATCTTAATATAGATTCATCCAATTTAAAGTATTAGCTTTAGAGAAAATAAAAGATTCAGTTTGGCATGCATAATGGATTTTTTTTTCCTTTTCCTCACTAAAAGCTTAGGGAAAAGCTTAATAAACAGCCTTCACATATCACTAAACTCAGCTCATTTGGGGCTCTTCAAAGGAAATGAGTTCTACAAATGTAAATTATTATCCTGGGTTGTTTTTTCCTTGTTTGTTTAAATGGGATAATTGTATTAATTATGCTTTAAGAATCATAGGATAGTAGAGTTGAAAGAGATTCTATCACGCTAAATATTTCAAGGCAAAAGTAAGTTTGACTATAAATACTTAGTAAAAATGAAATGCCCTAAAAGATAAATTAATCCCTCTATAATAGTATAATAAGTTGGTCTAACTGAAAATCACAAATGAAAATGCATAAGTACATTTGTGAGCAAGCACAATGCTGACATATTATTGCATCTTTGTTTTCATATTAGAGGGTCTTTGAGAACTCTACTGTGAAGCCAAAGAATAGAGGAATAAAGCACCTCATATTCTAGACAGAGTAAGCTTAACAAACAGAAGCTTGGTCAGACCCCTGGAGATATAAATAACAAAGGACACAGCTGTACCCATCAGCAGCAGTAGACACAGAGCATAATAAAGTGACCATATTAATACAGAATTTCAGCCCCAGGACAAATTCAAACAGGACGAATGATTCACTTGGATTTGCTTTCCCACAAGTGGGTACAGAATAAATAGCATAGCTTAGGAAATAATTTTTCAGCTTCCATTCCAATTCTCAGCTTCCTAACAGAAGATGCAGCATACCTAATTCTGAGTTACTTAATGCCAGGCATCAGTACCTACACAGACTAAACATGACTGTAATTTCCAAAACAACTAAGCCTACAGGTTTTCTCACCATTAGAGTCACACAAGCAAAAGCATCTACTCTGGTTCGTTATTAACCCTAAAATTCTTTGGCACATATCAATGATCAGTTGAGTGATGGTTGAAGTATTTTCAAAATAAAATAAACTTGGAAAAGTAAACAGTTGTAGTATAAATGCACATTGTGAACTCACTTTAAGCAATGTAGTATACTAAATGCTGGGGAATATGAAAGATTAGGCTCAGAATTGGCCACAAGAAGACCTGGAGAATATATACCTGGAGAAGGGAATAAACTTGTTTGGTTCTGATTCAGGAGGCAGTTAATAAAAGTTATAAAGAAACAAATTTAAAATTAATGTCAATAAAATTGTTTTATAATTTACTTATGATTTATATATTATATTATAATTTATATTATGTAAAATATAAATTATATGTGTAATTTATATAATATATTATAATTTATAACAATAAAATAATTTAATAATAATAATAATAGAGCTGTTCAAAAGTAGAATACCCTGAGAGGTATCTAAGAAGGATATTGGAGAGAGTGCCAGACCTGGGTTCAAATCTGACCTCAGATATTTGCTGAGCAAATCATTTAACCTCAAATGCCTGAGCCCTTGCTACTCTTCTATCTTAGAATTAATACTAAGACAGAAGTTAAAGGTTTTAAAAAGGGGAATCGGCTGACTGAAAAAGTAGTGAGTGGCTCCCCCTCCTTGTGGATTTCAATCAAATATAGATGATTACTTGTCTGGTATTTTTGAGTGGGGATTCATTTTAAAAAACAGATTGTATTTCTGTGATCACTGAGGTCACTTTCAACACTCTTTTAGTAGCATTGCCCTCTGATTAAAGGGCTAGCAGGTAGAGCAGCAAGAAACACTACCCAAAGACTTCCTTTAAACAGGGGTTTAAACTTTCTGAACTTTATGGGTAACTCAATTTTCCATTAACAGATTTCCATTGATTTTGTCTCCACAGCATTTAGCATAGTACCTGGCACACAGTAGTTCTTTAATAAATGTTAACTGAATTGAATTGAATAAAAAACCCTCAAATTCTGTGATTTCATGAATTGGCTACAAGGTCCCAAAGGAAGTAAGGATGCAAGGCAATATGTGAATCCAGGTTAGTTCTAACTGACTGACTCCAGAGTCAGTATTATGCTCTAATACAATTCCTAAAAAAATCATTTCAGCTAAATCAGCTAAAAAAAATCATTTCAAAATCATTAGAATTTGCCACACCTATCTACTGGGCACTCAAGACAGCATAAGATCAATCTGTATTGACTCCTGGCATATCTCAGGTTTGGGACTACTATTAATTTCTTGACCTTATCTACAAAATGAGTCATGAGGCACAAATGAGCTTGACATATGGCCCTGATCACTTCTCCAGTTAAGCAAATGTTGCAAAAATGAAGCCATTTCTGTACAAGAATAAGACTGATGTAGAACTTCTCACCATTGTATAAATCATCAACCTACTATTGCCAAAGAACCCCAAGAAAAAGATATTTATGTCATAGTAGTCTTATGACCTCTATAATAATTAAAAATGACTTCTAATTTAAAGCACTCTGAGCATTAGAAGAGCAAATGCTTCTCTCTAATTTTAGCAAAAGAAGTGGATTTAAAAACAAGCACTAATTGAATATTCTAACAAGAATCTTTTGGTTTATTTAATATATAGATCTCCAAAGTATGTCCCTTGAAATATTAAAACAAAATACAAAGAAAAGAATGTTCAATAATTAAACCTCTGGATAAAGCACACATGGGACTAGAGCAATGTCACTGAATCCAGGATGACAGCTGACGTTGTTTGATGTCTGTAGTTACTTTGAAGAGTAGATAAAACAGCAATAAACCCTAATCACAAGACTTCAAATTCTCTGTGGCACTAATGTACTGTAAATATTGATTTGCCTCTGCAGGTAAGGTCCCTGTTAAATAAGTTGTAGAATAAATTAGAAAAGGAATTAAATAACCGATATTCACATTTGGACTGTTAAACAGCCAAAATCTGCTCACCCACAAATTTATGATTGCAACTAGAACTTTTCATACTATTTAATATTTATTATTGAATATTCAAGGCGATGAACATCTTAACATGATAGATGTCCAATATATCAGAATCTCTATGACAACTTTGTTTTGTTTGTTTCTTATCTTTATAAAAATAGAGCTAAACATAGGGAAAGATACTTCAAAACATATAGTAACATTGGTTCTTATTATAGATAATAGCTATTGGCGAGTGCTAGTAACTTCTAGGTCAGAAATCCTGGGTCTGGTTTTAGATCATACACTAAAAAGTTATAGGAAGCATTTGGGAACCATTTGGCTACTATTGATCTATTTTCTCTTCTGTATAAGAAGAGTTTGTATTGAGTGGCTTCAAGTTCCACCCATTTCTAATATTTGTGGTTGTGTTCTATCATATATTCCTAACTCCAAAAGATGGGTGAATTCATCAAGGTAGACAGCCTCCGATCATAAAGATAAAGTCCACATTTAGCATAAGTTCACATCAATGGTTGTGAAGATTACTAGCAGCCTTCCTCCCATTCTCTTGACATCTCAAGAGTATTCATGAAGCAAGCAAGCCATCCACTGGCTGTCACTTCTATGAGATCATCTTTTTTTTTTTTGGGGGGGGGGAGAGGTATTATCTTTCTTCCTCTGTCATATATTACATGTTGCTCACCTACTGTTATCATCTTCCTCTCCATTTCCCTTTAGGTGGTTCTCAACTTCAGTGCTTGCCCAAGATGGCAGTTTCATGATTCAAAGGCATACAACATTACCAGAATCAGAGTGCCATTAAAAAGATGGAATTTCTTTTCCTGGAGAAACAAGGGTCCATTAAAAGAACTTTGGAACTTTCCTAAGATATCTACTTACTTTCCTATGTTGGATTCAACGTACTCTGTTTACAGTAGTTGCCCAATACAGATACAGTAGCAAGAAGAGCTCTTCAGTCTATCTGACTCACTCTACAAGGCAGTCCACATAGAAACCATTTTTCCATATACTTTTTCTTCAGATTTTCATATCTTCAGAATTCACTGGTTTAAATTTCATCACCAAAATGAACAATAAAAAATTATAAAAGGCAGCTTATGGATTCCCACAGAAGTAAAGCCATTCCTTGGGAAAGAATTAATACCACTGACTAAGCAAAAGTAGTAGTAGTAGTAACAGTAATAGCAGCAGCAGCAGCAGCAGCAGCAGCAGCAGCAGCAGCAGCAGCAGCAGCAGCAGCAGCAGCAGCAGCAGCAGCAGCAGCAGCAGAAGAAGAAGAAGAAGAAGAAGAAGAAGAAGAAGAAGAAGAAGAAGAAGAAGAAGAAGAAGAAGAAGAAGAAGAAGAAGAAGAAGAAGAAGAAGAAAAAGAAGCAGCAGCAACAATTAATAATAAGTAGCAAGAACCCATATAATACTCCATGCTTTATATAGCACTTTACAATTAATATCATTTTATCCTCACAACAATCCAGGCAAGAAGGCATTATTACAATCCTAATTTTATAAATGAGGAAACTGACAAAGATGGACGTTAAATGACTTGCTCAGGGCCACACAGCAAATAAGGGTCTGAGGTTGTTTAAATACAAGTATTCATGGCTCCCTAACCAAATCTGTCTTGCTTCCTCAATTCTCTGATTTCACCAAAAACCAGGGCAGCACCTTTCATAACTCTAATGTTTAGCATTGTTTATTCTCTAGTGATGAATGGGTGGGTACAATAGAGTAGCAATATAAAGAACATGAATTGTTTTTTCCCAACGGAAGAGAGAAGAAGAGAGACTAAATACAAAATTCATTGCCACCAGAGGGTCCCAACAATTTTTCATTTTTATAAAAAAAACTTGGCTTTATTGTCTTTCTATTTGTTTTTAGTTCCTTATAGGCAAGTGAATCTTGTTTCTTTTCATTTTTGTAGGGTACTGCATTAAATCCCTCATGTTATATACTTTATTCTATTGGCTCAATAGTACTGTAATTAAAATTTTTCAAGCTATCAGCCTCAACCTCAACATTATGATTTATTTTCATGCATATGCAATGCTTACTGATCATACTGAGGATATCCGGGTGCTTATTAAATCACCTTTAATATTTGCCTTCAAAAGTGTATTAGGGATTGAAGTCTATTTCTGGAATAGTGCCAGTCTAGCACTTCACAGTCATTTTCTTTTCCTAAAGCTCTGGTATTTAATGGGTACTCTATTCCTTTATAAAACGAAGTGCCGGTTCAGTAAGCTCATTAGCTAATTCCCCCAAGAAACTAAGAAGCACATTATCGAGACCCCCTAATTTGCATATATTTAATTTTTATAATCATTACTTTATCTGTTTAATCAACAACTACACTACTTTATACAGAGATAGCTTTCATTACCTTCAAGATATTAATATACTTTTCTTTAATTCCCTTTGTTTGACATCAAGACAAATTACAAATTTTTCTTTATTTGCTAAATAATATTGTCTTCCTTGTGTCTTTTTCAGCTGATGAGTTCTATAAATTGCTCTTTAAGTAAAAGGATGCTACTGTACTGTTTTATTCCTCAAGACAAATGTGTTTTTTCTACTAACCCCTACAGCCTGTCTTTACAGTTTTAAGGAACTGGAGGGGTGATGCCAAAACATCTCACTTAACCACCTCTCATCCTTTGTTTTTCTCTTTTTCAGTTGAATTCCTGAATAGAGTACATTGCATATGTTGTCTATTAATAAACATTATTTGCTGGCAGGTGTTTACACATTATGCTTTATTATCTCAAAATCATAAAAACAGAAGGTTATTTCAATATTTTCTTTATCTTATGGATAAAGAAAAATTAGTTCATTATTATTTGATTTCATTATTTCTTCCCATTAATTCAGAAAATAATAAGTCACCAAATTATTTCTCTGTTTCCCTATGATATAATAACATTTCAGTGTTATCATGTTGACAAATTGGGTACTTTGAGGTAATGCCAAAATCAAAAAAGAAAAAGGGTGACTAAGCCACATATGAGAATCCCTGCAGGCCAAATATAGACTAAGAAAACTACATATTAACATTATCTATTTTCTATTGTACTTTTATTTATTTTGCTAAATATTTCTCAGTTCCATTTTAATCTGGTTGGGCAATGATTGGGAGGGCTGTATAATGCAATGTGGCCAGTATCTGTATTTGATACCTCAGCATACAGAAATAGTTGATGGAGCACATATGATGAAGCACATAGGTTACATATGAAGAGAATGGCTAGTAGGAGCCAAGAACAAGACTGGGAAAGATAGGTTTAAAGAAAAAAATAAACTATCATGGACTATAATGGATCTTTTGATTGGTTGAGTTTCAAAAAAAAAACAAATGAAAGGTGCAATTTAATCTATAATTCAGATTAATTACTTTTTAAAGCAAAAACAATTAGGTCTAGTTGGGATCCATTTAGAAATATTTTTTTTTCTAATAGCACTAATGTGAAATGTGCTTAAACTGACTAGTTGTATTAAAATCTCACTTATCTTCACTTGACATAGGATTGAAATATAAATTTCTTATTCACAGAATTCAGTAAAAATGCATTTTTAAAGTTTATAATTTCCTTAAGATGAAGTATTTATTAGATAAGAGCCATCATTAAAATAAGCTTCATTATTCCCATACTTTCAAAATCAGCATTAGGTAAACTTCTCTCAATCTAATTTTTGAAACTTTCTGGCCACAGACGTAAAATTGGTTATTTATGAAGATAATTATTCATTTTATTCAGTAAGACAATCACATCGGTCACTAAAGAAAAAAAAAAGAAATCTGAGTCTGAAGTGATAAGAGCTAAGTTGAAATCCCAGTTCTGTCATTGCCTATATCACTAGAAAAATCATTGCCCCTTTCTGGCTTTTAGTTTTTTCCTCTGTAAAATGAAAGATGTTCTCCTAGATAATATCTAATGTCCTCTCCAGAGAAGATCACAAAGATTTTATTTTTCTTAAGATTCTGCTTTCTTCCTTGCTTGGTGGAGAGAGGCACTTTGGGCATGCTAAAGAATGTCTGTGACTTTTCAAGAGAAATAAAAAATTTATTTTAAATTAATGTTGCCTTCATTGTAGGTATTCTCTATGGAACTATACTTAGCATGGCATCCTGAGTCAAACAATACTTCTTTAAGTGCAAAATATACTGCACTTGGCAGGAGAAGGAAGATTAGGAGTTCTTGCTGGGTCTGGGTATGTTATTTCTCTGGCATGAGGACCTCAACTTAACAAGATTCAGTAATTTGTCTTTTAACTTAGAACCTAGGAAAATTATCGTGTATCTGAAATGAAACTTGAACCAATATCTTCTTCATTCCAGGTCTTCGATCCATTTGGTCAGGTTGACTCTGAAATGACAAAATCTATTTCCTGGAGGATGCGAAGAAGGAGCCTTTGGCTCTGCTGAAATATTCCCTATCTTTAAGGAACACATGCACAATCCTACAGTAAAGAACTTTATCCATAACTCTGACAGTCTGACAACCAGGCAAATAAAATCCAACCCAATTGCTGTTTCCTAGGTAACAAGCATAGCCAAATCCAGAAGAACAAAAACAAAAACAAGTATTGCAGCATTTTCAGTGGGCTTCAAAATGCATTTTAATTGGCAAAATGTCAGAAACATAACAATACAGAAAGCCATTTTAATGAAAATGGTCCAGAGTCAAATGTCATTTTTATGAGTGCAAATGAGGTATAGACAGATATAAAAGTGAAATTCACCCTGTTCCACTATGGAATAAGCAGGGGAAGTAATATCATCAATATCACTCATTGTTACAAAAAATCTCTCTCAAGAATGGGCCTTATCTCTAAATTCATCTTGGGTATGGGGGGGGGGGGTGTTTAATAACATTTTAACATTTTTGAGCAGAAATAAGGGACAAGTGTGAGAGCTTCCTTAATTGATCAGGACCTGTGGGTGTCTAGGGAAACAAGTAGATTCTCATACATATTGATTAAAATGAAGAGTGAGTCTTGAGATATGATGTCATTATATAAATCTTTGTCCACTAAGAGAAATTTAGACAAGTTCACTCTTTTCTCAGGAGCCCAGTCACTTGATCTATAAAACGAGCATTAAGGATGAGATGTCCAGTAACATTAGTTTATTTCTCTAACAGTCTTATAATAAGAGAGGGAATAAGGTTGAGAGGAGTTATTTTTCCATAAGCACTGCTTTTTGACTTAATGTTTCTCCAGCAGTTAAACAATGGCAGTTAACCTGAGGAAGAAATAAAGGAAATATACTAATAAATGACTATTACAATGTTTAAAAATTGACCCCTGCCTTTGGAACACTGCTGGCATTTGCTCTTATTTCTATGGAAATAACAGTAAATTGGATTAATAGATACATGAAAGATGATCATTTTAGATAGAGAGGCGGATAGAATAGTACACTTGGAGTTAGGAAAGCCTGTGTTCAAATCCTGATAATAAAACAATAGCCATAGGACCATGTACATACCACATAACCCTTCTGAGCCTCAGTTAAAGACATTATTGAAATAGAAATAAAAATAACATAAACCTCTACATTACAAGATTATAGTGAGAATCCAATGTGATAGCATGTAAAAAGATTTGGAAACTTACAAATACTAAATAAAGTTTGGCTATTTTATCATTATTATGTCTCTAAAATCATATGAGGGAAACCTCTCTTCTTTCCTCCTTATCCATCAACCAGACAATCTATAAAACCCATGTGTTCTTCTTACTACCTACCTCCTCTACCAACTGAGGAAGAAAAAATAATGAAAATTACATGAATGCGAAAAACTCGTGCCAAAGAAAATGTTATTTCTCATGCATAATTTCATTCATTCAACATTTATATGAAGCAAGAAGATATTACTACTTTCCTCACAGAGTACATCCCCTGCAATTGAACTTCATTAAATAAATCTTCACCACTCTATGTATTAATTGCACTTCTAAAATGGGGCTAATTGGGTATCTACTTGCATTTGCACGCACTTTCATATTTTTCAACATATGTGCTCTCATACAAAAGCTAGGAGAGAGGCAGCCATGAATGACTATAGAAGCAGGTTGGAGAAGGGTAAGGTTGTAATTAACCATGAAAAGAAGACTGACTCCCCAAGAGTGTTGGCGCATATGCTAGTATGACATTTTTAGAAATTAATTGGGGATTCATTTAAATATGCTTTCCTCTTCACTTTTATAGTTCTTTATAATCACGTATTTATCACCTGAGGGGATTTATTTGGATAGTAAAAATTCTTTAATGTAATATTCTTTAAATGTAAGCTCTTAACTTAAAGCAACATTCTATTGGATCAACAATATTACTTAATGACAACAATGATAAAAAATAAACAGAACTGATATTCAATACCATATTCAATACCATTTTATTAAAAACAAAGGTGCACTGCTCACATCATTCAGAAGGTAAATTTTAGGAAAATCATCTTAATTTAAGAAGAGAAGAAATTTGTATATCAGAAGCAACAAGGCATAATGTAGTAGAGCTGGCTTAGCATCTTCAAGAAATGAGTTCAAGTTCTGTCTCAATTGCTCAAAAACTATATTTGTTACTTATTTCTTAAAGAATCTATTTTTATTCCTTCTCTGATATTCTAAGAATACATATATTTTTTACTTATTTATTTCCCTTGGTTTTATATTGAAATCTTGTCAAATATTTGTTCCCCTACACAAACACACACACACACACACACACACACACACACACACACACACACACACACACACTTTGATATTACAAACCTAGTATAATGTTTCACTTCTTCTTATAAAAATAATATTTTGTCCTGAATTAATATCCTATGAATGGATCCAAAATAACTAAAAATCAAAGGGGTGCTAGGGATAGATAAAGCTTCTTCACCAACAGAGCCAATGGTCATCTCTAATTAACTTAATATTCTGCCATGAACTTCATTACCAAATCTAATTATGAAAATAAAAGAAATAGAGGCATAAAGAAAAATGCAATAGACAGAGACATAAAGACAGTTAAAAAAGAAGATTGTCAGTGAGAGAAGTTTCCAGAGAAAAAGCAAAACACAGAAATGAAGGAGACAGAGACAATAACAGACAGGAAAAAAAAAAGATTTTTATTATGCAATAATCACCTATGGATTTTCCTAAAACATATAAAATCAAACCATACAAATTCTTCCAGAATATTGACACTCTTAAGTTTGTATACATGAAAAGAGAAAGGAATAAATAAGGGCTACCAGACTGAATTAAAGTTTGTTAAAATCTGATGAAATAGAAATAAATAGATGTGCAGAAATAAGGCGTATGCCTTTAGACTGGGTCAATTAGTCGATCCATTCCTACATTTTATTACATTGATTACATTTTTACATTGATAGCTTTTTTTTTACTTGTTTTGGATGGGAAAGTAGATTCAGGGTGATGTTGATGCCACTAAAATTTGTTTTTAAAGTGAAAAGAACATCAATGACTCATTTTTAAGATAAATGAGAGAGAACAAAGAAACTTGACAAAGGAAAACAGACATGTAGGACAGTACTACAGAACTACCATGTGAAATTTTATACCTTTAAAAAATATACAATCTAGCCTAATAGATATTCATGGTATTTATATATAATAAATATGTATACGTTATGTATATGTATGTATAAAAACCCTCTTTTTCCCTCAACAATGGTTCATGTTTGTTGACACTGGTCAAAAACATGAAAAGAAAAAAAATATCCTCTGTGCATTTTTATTCACTCCTCGCTAACCACTGACATTGACACATTCTGTAGAGTATAAATTTTGAGCTCAAAGTTCACCAAAAGTGCAAATAGCAAACAAAGAACCTAACAGCTGAGATAGCAAACTTTTCTTACCAAATATAAACTAACCATATTACTAAAAATTACTTTTTTGTCCCAAGAAAACACACCATTTGATTATTCCCTTCTGAGTCTTTATATGCATGTATTGAAAATGGAACAAGACAGCTTGGAAGCTCAGAAAACCACAAAATTGAGGTTCCCTTGAGCCAAACCACATGTGCCTATCATAGCCTTCTGTCAACTGTCAAATAGGATCTCAGTTCCTAGAGGATCCCTCTGGCCACTCCAGGCCACTTTTGACACTTCATCAGTGTCTTATTTACTAAAAGCTGAGAATTAGCATGGGGACATAATGGGGTGGGGAGGGGAGTGGAGAGAAGCAAGATAACTGAAAGCAGAAGAGATTTCATCAGTAACTATTGGATTCTTCATCATTAGAGTTCTATCTAGGAAATAGTAGATAACCATGTGGTGGATATATTACAGAGAGATTTCTAATAGAGGCTCAGAATAGATGATCTTAGAGGTTCCTTCCAACCTTTTCATTATCTAGTTATAGTTAGTTACAAGCATTTATTATTTGCTTACTATCTGTCAGGCACTATACTAATTACTGGGAATAAAAAAAAGACAAAATACAATGGTTTTGGTAGGATGAAAACAAGCATTTCATTTCTAAGGGCAATACTCTGCCATGAACTTCAATTAATTAAATCTAGTTAGGAAAATTAGGAAAACAGAAATATAAAGAAAGCCAGAACAGGTAAACAGAGACATTTAAGTAGTTACCAAAAAAAAAAAAATCATCAATAAGAAATTTTTCAGAGAAAAAGAAAAAGAAATGAAAAAGTAGACAATGAGAGACAGAAAAAAAAAGATCTTTATTACACAATAATCATCTGAAAATGAAAAGCTAAATAACTATCTGAAAAAAATATGGTAATTGTTCTTTTTGTTGCTAATATATTGGTGGTGGTGATGGTGGTGGTAGGAGCAAGAGCAACAGGAATATCAGTAGTAGTAGTAGTAGTAGTAGTAGTAGTAGTAGTAGTAGTAGTAGTAGTAGTAGTAGTAGTAGTAGTAGTGATGGTGGTGGTGGTAGCTTACTTTTTAAAAAATTTTTTTAATTTTTTAAAATACTCACATATTATTTTGATCACCAGGCTAAGTAAAATTAATGTTTTTATCTCCATTTTACAAATTAGGAAAATGAGCAATAGAGAATAGTCGATTCAGGTCTTGAGCTCAAATTTTCTTCTTTTATTTCGAATTTGGTTGCTCTTTCTTTGGCATCACTAACTTTCTCAAACTAGAAAGTATTCTTTCATTGAGTTGATATGATTGAAGAAGACAAACTCTGAAACCTTCCATTTTAAAGGGTTTACAATTATTTAGAATAAAAGAAAACTTCTCTAATTAATAATCACCATAACAGTGTGATATTGTACATCAAAAATATCATTAGTATGTGTGTAAACACATATAAAAAAATATAATTTTCAAATTTTACAAAGTGTTTTTCACCCTAATGATTCTATGAGATAGACCAGTTCTTGTAAAAAGAATAATAGAAAATATAGTCTATTAGTCTGCAGTAAAATCACATCCTTTGACTAAATAATTTCATTGTTGACAATACATAATGTTTATAGCAAAAACAAAACAAAAAGTAGTATCTCTTCATAGATTTTTTTGATATCAGCATTATTTGTAAGGGGAAAATGGAAGCAACATAAGTTTTTAATAATGTGGGTATGGTTAAATAGATTGTGGTACATTTTTTAAATGGAATTACATAGTGTAATTAAGATAAAAAATATGAAGAACATAAATGAATAGAAGGAAACCAAAAGAAATGAAGTTAATGAGAAAGAATGGACAAATAATGGTGATCAATATTTAAGAGAGCATGAGAAGTTAGGATTTCTGACACATTAAAATTTTGTGAATATAAATAACTATAACATAAGCTTAATTGGCTTTATTGATGATTAAGTTTATAATGAATCATTCAAAATATTTAATAAGAGATTTGATGAATAAATAATGGATAAATATTGGAGAGAAGGAAAAAAAGGTCAACAGCATTAACCAAAATTATAATGAAACTACAGCAGAAAAATGTTCTCTGCCAATCACTCCCACCATTAAAAAAAATTATAAAATAATATTTGACAAAGAAATTATCAGATTAAAACTTGACATGCAAAAAATATCTTAAAGCTCTAAACCCAAAATGGGCATAATTAAAAATACAATAGCAAAAAAAAACCAACATGTAAGATTACAAACAGTGCAGCATAAAAGGCTCATATAAATATTAGTAGTAAATTGAATTTGATGTAGTTCTCTAAAGATGAATGTAAAAATCTAATAACGATACCAAGAAATAAATGACTGAATATATAAATATTTACTGTGATGAAAGTACTTTTGCTAAGTACTGGGAGAGAGACAAATTAAAAAAAACAAAAGTCCTTGTTCTCAAGATAGAACTCAACTATTCTATTAAAGGAAGAAATATAAACATCATATTTAAGTTTTAACAATGTTTTGGATAAAGATTGAAACAATATCTATGGATGTAAGGAAAAAGGCAATCATTTTTCAATGTGATCTTTTAGAAAAGAACAAGAATCTTTAAGGGAGGCAAAGCAGTACAATAAAATAGCACTAAGTCTAAATAGAGAAAATCTTGGATCAAATCTTGGTTCAACCACTTTACACCCTTTGTGATCTTAGACAAGTCACTTTAGGTCTCATTTACCTCAAATGTAAAATGTTATGATCATACAAGATAATATCTAAGGTCTCTTCAGCTTTAAATCTCGAGTATCCTGGAGGCAGCTAGGTGGCGCAGTGGATTGAGAGATAGGCTCTAGAGACATGGAAAGCTTTAGGTTCAAATTTGGCTTCAAAGATTTCCTAGCTGTGTGACCCTTGTCAAGTCACTTAACACTCATAGACTAGCCCTTTTACTACTCTATGGCCTTGGAATCAATACATCTTATTGATTCTAAGATGGAAGGTAGGAGTTAAAAATATCTCTAAAATGCTAAATTTCAAGGAAGACATTTTTGCTCAAAAAAAGGAGAAGCTTCAAAAATTACATCTAAAAATAGTGAACTCACTTCTTCATAGACAGTCTATTCCCTCTCTGGAGTTGTTTAATCGGGGTGGCCATATGTTGGAAATGTTATGGAAGGGAATGCTAAATTGGTAAGGGATGGAATTCATGACCTCTAAAGTCTCTTCCAAGTAAAAAATTAGAAAACTTGAAGACTGAAAGAATTTTATGCCTGAGCATTTAAACTACGTTGAAAAAACCATGGCATAGTATCACTCTTAAAAAGATTAAACAACTTATAGTTTCTTAGGATCAAAAATGTATAGCTTTAAGGAACCTCATATTTTTAAAAATAAAGAAAAAGATGACCGAGAGAAAGTGTCTTATGGCAGCAAAAGCTGACCCTAAAAACATCATCAACAAACTTGAAAAGAGAGAACTGATAAATAGGAATTTTTTAAATTAATAAATCCAAGAAATTAACTACCTAAAATTAGCATAAAAGGGATATTGGTGGGAGGAGGACAGCTTTGTAGCAGTGAGAATAGTTTCATGCTTGAAGTCAGGAGGAACTTGTTCAAATCTGGCCTCTGATACTTACTAGATATGTGATCCTGGGCAAGTCACCTAACCCTAATTGCTTGCTCCTTGCTGCTTTTCTGAATTCAAATTGATACTAAAACAAAAGAAAAGGATTTTTATTTTTTAAAAGGAGTGTAAAAATTAGAGGAGAAATAATTTTGTAAAAACCTATAGAAATAGTTAATAAAATTAAAAGTTTCTTCTGTGAAAACATTAATGTAATAAAACTGTAGCTAAACCTGATTAAAAGAGCAGAAAATCAAATCAACCAGAACCTACTATGTATAGTTACATACCACTAACAAAACTGACAACACAAAAGATAGGGATATACCTTTAAAAAATGTAAAATAACAAACAAAAGGCCAAAGAGATAGCTGTGATAAGAGAAACACCATTCCTTTCTTTGCCTATATCTGGTTGGCTTTAGCTTCTTTTCCCATACTTAATCAACATGGGGTACTCCCAGTAGCAACACTGCCCTTGAACCTAGTTGGTCCCAGTTTCCTGGTCATGTAGGAGCACAAAAATTTCCAGGGTGGAGCCTGTGTTTCTTAGATTTGGTTGGGGCCATAGACCATGCTACTGCCAAAGCCTGAGTAACAACTGATCACACCATTTTTAGAATGAGATCAGTGAGAGACTGAATCCAGAGAAACTACTTGCTACTGTATCATGTGGATATTCTTGCTTTGTTGGTGCTATTCTCCCTCATTAAATATTTAGTGAGTGGATTGCTTATTTGGCTGCAAAAATGAACTTGAATTAAAAAGTTCCTGAAGTTACAGCTACACCTTCAATAAACCCCTAAAAAATTGGAATTAGAAGCAACTAAAAGAATTATCAAAGGAAAAAAAATTGATCATTACAAATTCACAGGAGAATTCTATCCTGCTTGTAAAGAGCACTTAGTAGCAATAAAGTACAAATTATTGTCAAAACTTGATAATGAAAACATTTAATCAGACTTATTTTTTGAGACAAAAATATGATTAATACATATCTCTGAGAAGGACAAAGCACAGAAGGAACTATAGCTAATATCATTAATAAATATTGAATCAAAACATTAAAATAAAACTTTGTTAAATAGTTAAATGCAAGAAATCATTTATTATAACCAAGTTGAATTTACACAATAAATATAAGCATGGTTCAACATGAAAAAAGAAATCAATACAAAGTCCACTCATTTATACATAAAAAACTCTATAACATAGTCTTTTTAAATATCATGAGAGTATATACCTAAAAACAAAAATAACATCATATACTTTGAAGTCAGAGTAGAAGCTTTCTCTTAAAGAAATAAAAGGAAAAACAGGAAGATTCCCACTCTTCCTACATTTGATAGAATTCTAGAAATACTAATCAGAAAGAAATTAAAGTTAAAAAGATATGTCAACGTGATATGAAATTATACCTAGTGCTAATGGCAAGATGGTTTAGTAGAAAATTCTAGAGAATCACCAAGATAGTAGTTGAGGCAATTAATAGCTTCAGCAAAGTCACATGTTACAAAATATAGAGCCTCAAAAATCAACATTTCTATATTAATAACAAATTCAAGTGGTAAAATTAGGAAAAGAAATTCTATTTCATATAACTATGAAATTCCTCAAGCACTGGGGGGCGTGAGGGGGTGAGTCTACCAAAGTACGCAAAATACTTGTAAAGATTTAATGATAAATTGCCCCTGAATAAAGATAAACTTAAATAGCTATAGGAATATTCAGTGCACATCATTTCAATAAAATAAAAATGAGAATATTATGAATACTTAATTATGGTTTTAAGGCTACACCAAATAAAATATTAAATGAAAATTTATAAAAATTATTAAAATAATGAGAAATTTTGTTAGAAAAATAAAAAGATAAAGAATATCCAGGGAAAAACTGGAAAGAGATAAAAACGAAGAAAGAAACCTGAAACTTTTATAATGAAGCAATCATCAAATTTATTTGTTACTGGTTTTAAAAAAGAGAGGTAGGTCAATGAAGCAGAAAGTAAAAGGAGAATTAGAAAAAATGAAATTCAATTACCCAATGTTGCATCAACTGACAAAAATTAAAAATGAAAGAACTTAGTATTTGGTAATAAACACACACACACACACACACACACACACACACACACACACACACACACAATCTGCTAGGAAAACTGAAATACAATGTGGTAGAAATTAGGCTTGGACCTACACGTTATACCACATTGCACATTCTAAATGGATTCATTGAATATTAAAGGTGATACATACACTTTTTGGGAAAAAAAAGAATAGATACACATCTTTCACAGCTTGTGAGTGGGGATTTTTATTCTTAACCAAACAAAGGATAAATGCAATTACAAAACATAAAATAGATAAACTTGATCACAGGAAATTGAGAACACAATTAATAAACCCAGGAAACAAGTTTAGTGGCACAGGATTCAGAAGGGGGACCTTTTTATCAAACATATCTAACAGGGGCTTTGTATCCAAGACATGAACAAAAAATGTTTGAAAGACTAGCAAACTATTAACAACTATTAGAAAATCAAACCAAAACTACCATGATGTTTCATCTCACACCTAGCATGCTTAAAAAAAGAGGATAACAAATAATAATAGTCATTGCTGGTGGACTTCTACCAAGACAGGCAAATTAATAGTTTATTGTTGGAGATATAAATCAGTCCAGTCATTTTGGAAAGAAATTTAAAAATAATCAAATAAGTGGCTAAAAGTTCGATACCATTTAACCCAGAGATTCCATTATCAGATTAGTACCCCAATGAGGTAATTGGTAAGAATAGGTATATAAATAAAAATATTTTTTGTGATAACAAAGAAATGGAAACAAAGCTGATGTGTATCAATTGGGGAATGACAAAACAAATTACAGTATATGAATGTAATGAAATATAATTGTGCTGAAAGAAATGGACCACATACTGGTAATTTCTTTTACTAAAGAAGTTTGGGAAGTTTTAAATGAACTAAAAAGGAGCTAGGTGATGAAACAGATAAAGTAGCAAGCCTTAAGTGAGGGAATTCTGAGTTTAAATCTGGTCACAGGCATCATCTGTGTGATTCTAGGCAAGTCATTTATACTCTATTTGCCTCAGTTTCCCAGCTAGAAAATGGGAATTATAATAGCACCTCACTCTGAGAGGGTGTTGAAAGGATCAAGTGAGCTAATAACTATAAATTGTTGCAGAATGCCTGGTATGTCAAAGGTTTTATATAACTGTTTATTGCCTTGAAGCAAACACACACACACACACACACACACACACACACACACACACACACACACACGCAAAAAATTAAAAAGAGCAAAGAAAACAAAAACATAATGACTACCAAACTGTAAATGAAAAGAACAACCACAAAACAAAAAAAAAGTGAATGTTGCAAAATTACAAAACATGACTCCAAAGAAAAAATGTGAAAACGTGCATTCCACGGATTTTTGGAAGTAGGGGTAAAAGGAAGAAAAATTGTAGTAGACAGTACATACTTTCAGTCTTCTTCCACTACACTGATCCGTTTTGCTAATTTTTTTTCATCTTCTTTAAAAAATGTAATTTGAAGGGGCATCTGGGTGGCTCAGTGGATTGAGAGGCAGACCTAGATAAAAGAGGTGCTAGGTTTAAATCTGGCCTCAGACACATCCTATATGTGTGATCCTTTGCAAGTTACTTAACCCCCATTACCTAGCCCTTACAATTCTTCTGCCTTGAAACCAAAACACAATACTGATTCCAAGACAGAAGGTAAGGATTTAAAAAATATATATTATTTGTTATATATGGAAGTTGCTGGGAAGGGGCAATAGAGTGTGATATAGTGGGGGGAAAGAAAATAATAAAGGAAAGATAGTAATAGGGAAGGGAGATGGAGTCAAGATGGTGGCTTAGAGGCAGAGAAAGTCCAGACCTCTGAAAATCCTTCCACACCAATTAAAAACAAAATGCTTCGAGGGGACTGAAAAACAAATCTAACAACAGGACAGAGCTAAGAAATCCTCCTGCTGGATTCAACTTAAAAGGTACACACACACACACACACACACACACACACACACACACACAAGCCTGAATTCCAGAACACGTGGTTTTAAGGGAAAGGAAGAAGAAAGGTCCCAAGTCCCCACCCACACCTATACTACTGAGCTTCCAGTGATGGCTGGAATCTCTGGGCAGGCAAAGGCACTAGTCCAAAGGGAGTACCTTCCTGGCACAGCTGTGCCAGGCTCAGGGCTTAGAGGCAACTGGAGGAGAAGCTCAAAGAAGGCAGCCCAATTGCAGCTGAGACACTCCATCTTGACCCACCCCCCTTTTCTGGAGGTTTTGGCCTGAAAGCACATTCTGCTCTACAAGATCAACTCTGCCCTAACTTAATCTTCTGAATAAAGCCTTCAGAGGGCAGGGAAGCTCAAACTCCAGCACCCCTCCCCCATTGACTCCACTGAGAGCCTGCTGACTAAACTCGAAGGGTGAAGGCTGCAAAAATTATAGAATACCTTAATAATAAGGTGGGAAGACCAGCTCCTTTTCAGCTTCTACTGCTCGTTGGGGAAGATCTGACATCAGGATTCAAATTGACCAATCAGCAGAGCAGAGAAGAAGCCCCGTCAGGACATAATAGCCCAAACCAACAGATCCAGCCCAAAATCAAAGGAACAATATTATAGGCAAATATGAGCAAACAACAGAAAAAGAAAAAAGAAATTACAATCAACAGCTTCTATCCAGGCAATAAAAAAGACCAATATGAACAGAGGAGGACCAAGGAACACCAAGTAAAAACATAGAAACTCCAGCAAATTGGACACAGGCTTTGGAAAAACTCAAAATACAATTTAAAAAAATTAAGAGAGGATGAAGACAACTGAGAAATGAACTTAAAAAGACAACTCATCTGGAAAAAGAGGCACTTCAACTAAAATGAGAAAATAGTGTCTTGAAAGCCAAAATTAATAAGCTTTGAAATGAGGCAAAGAAGATTACATGCTAAATAAATGTTTACTGGATTGGATTGGCCTTTGAAGTTAGCTACTCTATTTTATAAAGGAAAAAAAGGACAAATAGTGTTTGAAATTAGACTAGAACTGCAGTTGTCATTCTCCACATTGGGAAAACTTTCCATTGTAGCACATTATTCCTTATTGCTTAGAAATCTTCTTATCTACTATTCAAATGTCACTTTAAAAAAAGAATTGCTGCTACCTTCCTAACTAGAAGGTCTCTCCTTTTTTGATCTCATATACCTCTTTGGTGCCCCAGCTGTACTGTGTTACAGCATAATAGAGTGCTATATTCACAGGAAGACATAGGTTAAAGTCCCTCTATATATGCTGGTCATATCATCTTGGGAAAAGTTTCTTAGTTTCAATTTCTTCTTCTATAAAACTGGGACACTGATAATACCTATCTTACAGGGCTGTGGTACGAATAAAATGAAGCAAAATAGGTAAAGAGCTTTATAAACCTTAATTAAACTTCTATACAAAAACAACAAAGTACACATAATATGCATTTAATAGTTTTTGAAGGAAAAGAAAAATTTACTGATGATGAAACTGAGGTTCATGACCAGGAAAATGCTAAAAAGAACCATGATCAAAACCCAGTTTTTATTATTTGTGGAGCAAGAGTGGAATCAAGGCAAACAAAAATAATAACAATACATTGGAAAGAGATTGTGGAGAACCTCTTGGAATGCTAAATTAAGCTGAAATACTAACCTGCATAATGAATAAGGGACTGAATAAGGTTTCTGAATGGGGAATTCAGGGATAGGAGGTTTCCTTGATGAATGAATGGATGGATGGATGGATGAAATCTATTTCTTTGACAATGAAGAGAAAGATATAAAAATCACTTTGAAAAACAAAATGATGAAGTTATAAAAGGTAAAATAAAGAAATAGAAGCTGTTTAGGTAAAAAGAAACTACAGTAGTTAAGATGTGAGATAATTCATAGTCATATTATTAGGATAGTGGAAATATAACTGAAAAGGAAGAGATATATGGAAGAAAAGTCCAAGGAACAATTGACAAATCTTGCTAATTAATTGGAATGGAAACTAAGGAACAGGAGAGAACCCAATATGGCACTGTGGTATTCATCCTAGTTAACTGAAAGAATGATATCTTAGGCAAGAGAAATTCACCAGGCTGTAACCATATTTAGAAGGAAGATAGGGAATTTTATTTTCAATAGTTTATTATGACATAACTATGGAACATGTGAGTAGAAATGTCTAGTAGATATATTAAAAGAGAGTCCCCTGGATTCTAAGAACAAACTCCAAAATGAAAGTTTGGAATAAGAAATCATCTATATGAGAGTTAACTTCCCAGGTTATCAGGATGAAATGGTTCTCATTCTTTTTCTCAACAAAAAATAGAATCTCACAAAGACCAATATTAGTTGAAGGTTGTGCTATTAGTGGGGGGGGGGGGGGGGATACCAGTCTTGGCATTACATGAGACTTGATTTCAAATCTTGCCTTTGACCTCTGCTACCAGGAAATCATCAGACCTCTTTTGAGTCTATTTCCTTATCTATAACATGAGAGTAAAAATAGTGGTACTATATACCACACAGAATGATTATAAAAATCAAGCAAGACATTCTAAGTATGGCACAATGAAAGTGTTATGTACTGGCTATTATTATTTCAGAATAAAAGTGTTGTATCAAAATGGTCTTGTGATAGGCATTTAGAAAATTATCACTTTCAATTTAAAGACTTTAATGGAAGGCTTCACTATATCACATTTAGCAATAAATTACCAATAAATGTATAACAATTGCATGTTTTTTACACCAAGACAATGGTGATTCAAATTCATGTAATTTAAGAAAGAGAAAAATAAAAATCATACAATTAAATTTTAAATTTATCAGTCTACTAGCTTATTCACAGATTCAAAAACAAGTGTTCTTACTATATACATTTTCAATACAAGAAACAAAATAAAAGAGGTTTTGTTTTGCTCCCATATTTTCTAGAGTGGAGGGAAAGAGAGACAGAGAAGGAAAGGAAGAGAGAAAGAGAATTAGTAACTGAGAATAATAAGAATATGAATATTGGTAGGAAAGAGGAGAGAGAAATAAACAAAACCTGGAAGACAACTAAGGAAAAAATGTAACTAAGAAAAAAACTGTCTGTTCAATGAGAAGCCATCTGTTATTCTCTCCACCCTGTTTTTCCTACAAAAGCAAACACATGCCAGGACTCCCCCCCCCCCAAAGGAATACAGCTCTCTACTTTACAAAAATGAAGGTCCACTTCCAAAGATGATTGTGAAGCAATAGCTTTGGGAATACACTGAAATAGAAGGGACATGAGAAAATGGTAAATCTCCTTGTTTTACAAAGAAACATTTAGAGAGGCCAATACCTCTATCTCAGAGTTGTTTGATCTTCTTTATTATTTCTATTATTCTTATGGAAAGCAAGATTTGCTAAAGTTAGAATCTACTTTACACATAATAATAGAGAGCCTAAGGCTTTCTTGTACAAGTTTAAAGATCACATTTCTGAGGAATCAATGTGAAGTAGATCTGCTGAGATTCCAGAGAATAGCACTACAGAGGCATGGTAATGCTGATCTAACTTTACATTGTCAATTAAACCAAACCTATTTTTTTACCTGTTGGGGCTGATAGAATTATCTACAAATTTATAGGAAGTTTTCTAAACTTTCTAATGTTGAAAGATGGCATGAAATTTTTCCTATTAAAGAGTCATACTTCTGATATCATTAAAAATAATAATTTTAAAGAGATAAGTCATTTTAAAATCTTAATTCTCAGGGTAGGGTATATGTCATCTGTTCAGATATCAAAGATATAGAAAAAATGAATTTGTGAGCAGTCTGATGTTTTCATAATACCAAATATTACCTTATTCAATTCACCTATAGAGATGTCCCAAATGAAAAAAGAAAATCTAGGAAATGTATGGGGCTCATTAAAGAATTATAATGACTCCACACCTCAAAGCCTACTAGGCAACAGAATAGAACTAATTCTATCTTTTTACTATATAAAGGAAACAAAATGCTAATTTTTTACCATCCCATTCTAAAAGATCAACTCTTCAATTAAAGATTTCCAAATAGGCATAAAATTGATTTAAACTTTGCATGATTTGTAGCAGGTAATACATAAGTCTATTAGAAGTTTAAGGACATTAAGGTGGCAAGACATCATCACTGTCCTCAAGGCCCTTTTAATCCTTTAGGAGGAACTAAACCAAATACAAAGCACTATGATACATCACAATTGCTATCAATGAAAGGCCCATATTACAACATCTTTCAGGAGGGAAATGAGATTAGTTATAGAGAATGCTATTGAATTCAGGTGATCACATTTCAGGGCAAAGAAAAATAGGGTTAAAGAAAAAGATTAGAACATTATCAGTCTAAAGAGAGGAATGGAGTCCTATTATAAAGAAAGGATTGAAGCAACTGGAAATGCTTGGCTTGGAAAAGAGAAACTTAGGGTGGGATGGGGTGAGATGATTGTAATTCTCAGGTATTTGAAAGGTTGCCATGGAAGACTTGTTTAAGCATCTAGACTGGTAGAGATTTATGTGCATTAAAGGTGAAGAATTTAAAATGAGAAAAGGTCTTGAGATCATTTAATACTACCTATTACCCCATGGTATTTTATAGGTGAGGGCAAAAATTCTCAAAAATGAGAAGGAACTTATTCAAGGTTCACACAGTAATGGAAAAGCTAGAATTCAAACTAAATTACATCAAATTCAAATAGAAATAGGGACAATTTAACCATACATAGGGATCCCTATGTAATTCATATTAAGTTAAAGAACCACAAATTAATATTATGTATGCTTTAAATATTTTTATTTATTTTGTTCAATATTTCCCAATTATATTTTTATCTAATTCTAGCTGCATTTGGAATATTGTGGCCCATATGTATAGAGTTCCATGTTTGACATCTCTGCTCTACCACAAATCCACCCTTTGATTCCAATTCTAGGTCCACTGCCTTAAGCTAAACAATCAACAAGTGCTGAAAGTTAAACGTGATGAAACATGGCACAAAGGACATAGCAATTTACACTTTGAAGTCATTTGAAAATGAATGGAAATTGAATCCTAAAAATTCATTTTATACACGTAGAATAAAGGAAGTCTACCCAGGTAGATGACAGTAAATGCCTAGCCACTACCCAAAGAGATAAGCAGCCATGTTGGACCCATCTTCACAATGTTTTTCTCACATGTAGTGAAGACTATGTATAAATATACCTGGATTCTTAATTGGGGTTTGTAACTCACCTTTATAGTATTACACATAACTCAATATCAATGGATTCCTTCATAATCATTAATATTTTATTTTGTACATTATGTATGTTTGTGTATATATAAATGTGGAGAGATAGATAATATCTGAAAAAAGATTCCAAAGGCTTTCCCTGACTGCCAAAGAGATCCATGACATGCACAAAAGTCAAGAACTCCTGTTCTAAGACATTAATTAGAAAGTTCTTGAAATGTTTATGTCTCCAAAAAAACATTATTCATTCTATTCCAGTCCCTTAACTCAAAACTTCTTTAAAATAAAAGCTTCTCAACGATTTTAGAAAAATTAACAACCAACTGCTGTTCATACTACCCATAGATATTTTTATTAAAGGATCTCATGTCTGGGAGTCTAGTGGTGAATCCCCTTTCCTGGTGCATGATTTGATAAAATGGTTGGTCTGATGCTTCCATAATAAACCTACCATAATCTCATACCTTTAAGTATAGACTTTACCTTTAAAAACGATTTCTTTGTTTCCTCATATAGAGCTAGATAATGCTGTCAAATCTCCCTAAGTCAATAACTTTGAGAAATGTCACCTCTAGAGTAAAAAATATGCATTATAGGCAGGGCACACCTTCTGCACTGAGACAAAAGCATACTCAGAGTTATTTGGTGGGTGCACATTTACTGCACAGGAAACAATTTACCATGATTGTTGTATTTATCTTTCACTTGGCAAGCAGGAGCTGAAAGGACATGGATTCTGATTGCTAAACCCATACAGTAGATAGAAAACAGCACAAAAACTCTTTGACTGCTTTTAAGGGACACAAATAGAAAGGCAGATTCTATGCTGGGAACACACTGAGAACAGTAGCTCTAAAAAGTATAAAAAGTCTATGATTTAACATTTTCCAATATCCCATGATCTTGAACAGAAAAAAAAAATGGAGAAAAATCTCCATTTTCAGGAAGATTTGAGCAACTGGCATATTATTTGACCCAAAGTTCTATAGTATTCAAATACCAAATAGCACATACATAAAAATAAAATCAAGAATCAAGCCAAAAAAATATTTTTAATGAAATAGAAAACTTATTTCCAGGTACTATATAGAGTCAAGGGATATTAAGTATATTGTTAGATATATCCCAATTTTATTTATTTATCTATTTAACAAATGATATTCTGATATTTATCGAAGTAAAAAAAAAAGCATGTTGACTTTGTCATTGGGCTTTGCTTAAAAAAGTAGAGGTCAGGTAGGACACTTTTCAATTTGAGAGGAAAGAAATAAGAAACAGGGATGAGGGTAGGGAAGTGTTTTTTAAAAATAGCTTCCCATTGTCCAAGAAGCCAGCATCTTGTTCCCTTTTGTGCAGCTTTCTTTCAGTCCTTCATCATTTGGAATTGACATGATGATTCCAAGATATGAAGCCAATCTCCAGCTGGGTCCAGGAGGCAGACAGGAGCAAACAACACTGGGAGTGCAAAGCCATTTCTGACATTAAAGGAAATGAAAAAAATAAACACATTCTAGAGAAGTAAACAAGAGATCTGATCAAGTATAGCAAGAAGGGAAGGAAAATTTTATCTGCCAGGCTTTCATGCTGACAAAATAATCCACAATATAGAGGCCTATGTGATACTTACTGATAGAAAAAAGTACCCAGAAACTTGGGTAGAATAGTAAATGAGAGTAAAGGAAATTCTGCTTTTTAGCCTGAAAACTTGTAAAGTTATCCACCAAAGCACTGTCATTACTTATTGATATACAAAAGAATTTTCACAAGATATTAAAAAATTTGTTATATTATGTATAATAGGTCACTTTTGTTTGGAAATCAGTATGTTTATTTTAACTTTAGTTTGGATTTTTCAAACTTTTCAAACTTTTATATCTAAAGAATGGGGAAGAAAGCTACATGACACAAGAGAAAACAACTCAAGTTCAAGACTTGACTTTAGAACTTGACTATAGTGATGTCTTTGGGGAAAGTGCTTCATCCCTCTCATGCCTCAGTTTCTTATCCAGGTACAAAATCAGGGCTTTGGTTTATGATAGTTCTTTCTTGTAGTACCAAAGAAGTGGAAATTGAAGGGATGTCCATCAATTGGGAAATGACTGAACAAGTTTTCATATATTCTTGTAATGGCATACTATTGTTCCATAAGTAATGAAGATCAGGATGAGTTCAGAAAAATCTGGAAAGACTTATAGAACTAATGCAAAGTGAAGGGAATAAAACCAGAAGAATATTGTATACATTTACAGATTTATTTTATGATAATGAACTGTGAAGGACTAAACTATTATCAGCAAAACAAGGTCCCAAGATAATCCCATGGGACACATGATGAAAAGTGCTACCCATAGCCAAAGAAATATTAAGAGTCTGATTGCAGATCAAAGCTTTCCATTTTTTTTTACTTTATTTCCTTTGTGAGTTTATTCTTTTTTAAATCTTTACCTTCTGCCTTAGAATCAGTACCATTTATCAGATCCAAGGCAATAGGGTGGTAAGGACGAGGTAACAGGGGTTAATTGACTTGCCTATGGTCACTTGGATAGAAAAGTGTCTCAGAACAAATTTGAACTTAGGACCTTCTATCTCTAGGTCTGGCTCCCAAACCACTGTACCACCTAGCTTCCCCCTCCTTCATGGGTTTTTTATTGTGTGTGTGATGTCTCTTCTTTCATAGAATGAGAAATATGGAAATATGTATTCCATGATAACACTGGTATCACCTATATCAAACTTTTTGGCGTTTTGCAGAGGGGGAATAGTAATGAAGGAGGAAGAGAATCTGAATCACAAATTGTCCAATAATAATTGTTAAAAATTGTTTATACATGTGAGTTGAAAAAATAAAATTAGGACATTGGATTATCCAGCCTTAATGGCCCCATCCAAAGCTAAATCTTTGGTTCTATGATCCATTATTTTGGTATTAGTGACCCCTCCTCTAACATATATGAGAAACTTTCTATAACTTTGTAGATGTTCACTATCAGTCACTATTACTGAAAAATGCATTACCTTACAAGCAATTGATCACTGACCCTATTGAATTTAGCAAGATGAGTTGAGAAAGAGACAGCATGGTGCTCTCTCCATTGAACCATCTAGCTACCCCTCAAAAAGCATCTCTTAAGCACTTAAAATGGGAAAAATGGGAGGTGTGGACATATACCTTTGGCATAGTCCTTGTCCCCCAAATCACAATTAAATAACAACTATAATTACAAAGATGAGACAGTTTAAGATCAATGCCAAATGACTGATATAAACAATGTATCACAAGAGTTTGAAGGATGAAGACAACACAACAGGTTGGCATGGTCACAGAAAAGGAAGAGTCTATGTCAGAGTTGGGTAAACACATGCTCTCTAAGACAGCTTTTAACAGACTGCGGTTGATATAAGCTAAGAATGCTTCCTTGCTCCTGCAACACAAATTATGTCTTAATCTCATATCTCCTAAAGACTCATACCAAACATCACCAAAGAGGCAGAAAAACCTAGTTTAGGGGCTTAGCCCAGGTACCGGCTAGTTTGTATAATCTTAAAAAGCCATTCCTCTCAGGATGACCTCACGCACGTGTAAAGTGGGGGGAATAATTATACTACCTTTCTTAATTATTATTAAGAAAATCAAGAGAGAAGATATATAAAGTATGTTGCAAATATAAACCAGTATAGGGGTAGCACAGTGGATAGAGCACCAGGGTTGGAGTCAAAGAACCTGGATTCAAATCTGGTCTCAGACATTTCTTAGCTGTGTGCCCCAGGGCAAGTCACCTCACTCCAATTGGCTAATGATTACCATTCTTCTGCCTTCAAATTGCTACCTGTATGGTTTCTAGGACAGACAATAATGGCACATATATACACATATACACACACATGTGTATATATGTATGTATAATGTGTGTATACGTAGATCTATATCATTGCAGATGACAATTATTTTTATTACCCAGTAATATTTAGATTGTTAAGACTATGAAGACTTTTATCCAATTATACTCTTATATCTCATTCCAAACTAAAGTCTACTCAATGGAAGGTGCCATGTTGTTAGCCACAAGTCCTACTGATCTCTTTTAAAAGAAACATTGTGATCAATAAGGAAAACTTGAATGTCCCAAAATCTTTTATTTCCAACATCAATTAATATAAACTGAATGAAAAGTCCTCTCTACACTAGCATGTTTGTTTTAAACTCATAGGAATAATACGATGTAAAAAGGTTCATTTCAAAATTTGCTTATAAACAGTTAGGCATGTGGACAACTAGGTGGCACAGTGGGTGGTTTTCTGAGCCTAGAGTCAGGAAGACTTCTCGAGTTCAAATCTGGCCTCAGACACTTACTAACTGTGTGACCCTAGGCAAGTCACTTAATCCTATTTGCTTCAGTTCCTCATCTGAGTAAAAATGAGCTGGAAAAGGAAATGGCAAACTGCTCCAGTATTTTTGCCAGATTATGAAAGGTCAGACATGACTGAAATGACTGATCAACCAAAAGTTAAGAATAGTGGTCTTGATATAAAGAGAGAGACTTATGTATAATTATGGATGAGAAGAAAGAGAGCTTTAGAAGTCAGCTAATCCGATCCTCTCACTTTATTAATGAACATAATTTCCATAAAATAGGAGAGACATCATCATCATCATCACTATCCACATAACTAGCAATTATATAGAACTTCCTGGCTTGCAAAATGTTTCACAATTATCTCATTTTACCTTCACAACAACCCTGAACTAACATTTTCCTCATTTTAAAGATGAGGAAGTTGAGACAGCTAGAAGTTAAATGATTTGCCCAAGGTAACAAAGCTAATATTTGTCCAAATCCAGATTTCAGCTCAAGTTCTCCTAACAGTAGAGGCAGCACTCTATCCCCTGTGCTACCTAGACATAATTCTACAGTCACATCCTTTGTACTAATGCATTACCAGCTAGTCAAGTCCTATTCTTCATGACTCCGTTTGGGGTTTTCTGGACAAAGGGATTGGAATGGAATATCCTAATATCCAAGTCTTCCTGGAGTTCTTTGAACTCCAAATTTGGCATTGTATCTAGCTACCTAACTAGCTAGCACCTTCTAGCTTCCCAGGAAGACCCTAGTTCAAAAATCACATCAAACACTAGCCATGTGACAGTAGGCAAGTTATACAATCTCTCTGTGTCGTTTGAAACATGGTCATAATCATAACACCTTGCTCAGAGGGTTAGTGTGAGGATCAAATAAAATAATAGCCAATAGCTAACATTTTCAAAGCTCTTTTACAAATATCATTTTGTTTTATTCTCACAACTACTTAGATAGGTAAGTGCTATGGATATTCTCACTTCTTGGAAAAGGAAACTGAGGCAAATAGAAATAAAATGATGTATCCAGAGTCACATAACTGAGAGTAGATTCAAACTCAGGACTTCCTGACTCCAACTCAAATACTCTGCCCACTGTACCACCTAGCCACTTAATATACATATAGAGCTTTGGAAACCTTAAGTGTTACATTACATGTATATCTGCACATAGTATTTTCCATAACTACTTTCTTGGGGATTTTTGGTTACATTAAAATACCCAGCTAACTTCTTCTCTTCTTCCCCTCCCCCTGTAGAGAAGGCATTGTTTGACAAAAAAGATATATGTATAAATAAAACTATGTCTGATTTTAATACAATCTTCAACTAACATAACTGGGATATAATAAGACTTCAGTGGAGAAGAACCAAATATTTTATACACTTGCTTGCAATAAAAGTTCCTCCTCATTTAAGGGCTTTTTGTGTTAATTCAGTTTTCCAACACAAAGACTATGAACTATAGTTGGAATCTTATGGTCTAGTGAACCAAGGGATCAGTTTCATTGTTGCTCTATATTAATACTTCATTTATTACTTAATGCTCCTTTGGAAGGAAATGTATTCTTTTCTATAGATATAATGTCTGAACATCAAAAGTCAATTATAAGTGAATTTCAAAACCAAATATTTTTAATGGCAATATTACTTATTTAAATATATTATAAAAATCTAAAGAAAAAAGATACTTCTTCCTGATACTGTATATTGAGGTTTTTTAAAAAAAACTCTTTCATTTATGTTATTTAAATGCAGTTCTGTGGAACAAACAAGTTGGTTCACAGACAGTGCACCCGCTGCTGAACTGCTGTCGCCTGACATCCTGTCTTATCTGCCAAATTGCTCATTAGGTTTGGCAATTTTCACCTGCGCCTACAGTTTATATTTCAGCAGGGAATAAACATCAGTCTGCTTTAACAATCTTCTGCAGATAGCTTCCAACCTCTCCTTGGAAGCAGAGTCACCCCCCATCTTCCTCCTCCTCCACCACCACTACTAAAAAAAAATCTCATGCTATATACAAGTGCGTTTTTAAAATGTTCAACCAGCTGATGAAATCTAACTACTATATGGAAACTGGCATAACTTCCATATATTCTAGTACTCCATAGCATATAGTCATACTAGTTATAGTACACTAACTAGAGCAAAGTGAGTCAGTAGATTAATCACTCCAATTTCATATCTTAGAGGACAATGCATGACAAAACTATTGGAATATTAATCTTTTTTAAATTTTAGAACAGGAGAAATGTAGGTAAGAAAGATAAATTCCTTTTCCAATTGGGTAATACCTACCTAAATTTTACTCCTAGGGGGAAAAAAGTATGGTAATTGACAAACAATCAATAAAGATAGCAGCCAGAACACAAAGAGGTAGGTAAAAGTGGCATCAAAGCCCCCTACCTTTGCCCAGTGGCCTTAGTTATTGCTAAGAGCCATTATAGAAAAATAGAGATATTCTTTGTGGGCAAAAAGCACCAGAGATATAAAACAAAATGTCTAAAACTCCACAAAACAACTTCAAATGGAATACTGTTTTTCATTTTACAGAAGTAAAATATTCACCACCAACCCTGCAATTAGCTAGAAAATTACAATAATTACAGCAATTTTGTATCCCATCTCCAATCCAATTAATAGATATATGACCTTGTCAACATGTAATAATCAGATTGCATCTACAACAAAACTGGATGGGTTTTATATGCTGAATAGAACTTGCTCAGTAAGAAGGTAATTATTTGAAATACTGAGAATACTATTTGTATGCCATGCTCCACTTCACAAGTTAAAAGGAAATACAATGGGGATCTTATTTCTATTTTCAATATATATTTAAATCAAATACTTGAAATGGTATGTCTAATGCCAGTTAATGTTAAGAGGATGGATACTAGCACTGATCTTGGATCTTTTTTCAAATAAAAAATGCATCCTGGATTAATTTTTTCAGAAGAATCTGAAGTAGAGATAATCATTTTCCACACATACTTCTATATCCGTTATTGAATATGTTAAAATGTTTTACACTGAAAATATATATACATACATAATTTAACTTGACTAGCATTACTATGTCAGAAAGCAAGAACATATTAAATGTTTTTATTATGATGGCAAAAATGATGAATATAAATTAAATTATGGTATATTTAAAAACTTTTTTAAAACAGATATCAACTGTGAATTATTTTTGGTTTTGCTTCATTCATTATCTGTATTGAGGCCTCCAATTTTGAACTGCAAGAGCCACAGTAGTTATGTAGCCACATTCATTAATTTTATATATATGGAACTCAAAACCCAGAGAGGTAGAGAAGTGGCATAACTCATCCATGGCCACAAAGGTAGTATGTGGCATAAATGGGCTTATAAATGTTATATCTAATTATAAGAACCCTAAATACTTCCCGCTATCACTTCTCTGTGACAATCTATTTTGATTTACATAAAGCAAGCTTGAACTTTCATTGGGATTTATTTGACAAGGTAGGGGTCACCACTTCCAACTGCCTAATCTTGAGGGTACTTGCTCACAAGCCTGGTTAAACAAATACCCCTTGGAGAAGTTTTCTGAATTCCCCCAATAAAGAGATTCCTTGTCATTCTTGGAACTACAGCAGGATTTTAGTTAGACTTTTCTAATGAAGTCATTATGTTTCTAATTTGTTTTGAAATATATTATATCCCATATTAGATCTTAAGTGTCTTTAAAATAATGACCCTTTACTTTGTCCCCTTTACTTTGATTCGTGAAAATAATGGATGGTTAATATTTGTGAAATTCTTTTTTTAAAAAGGTTTTCTGTGGTGAAGTTTTCTAGATCTGTCTGAAGAAGGCAAGCCAGTTGAGTTTTTGAGCTTGCAGAGCACAAGTAGTCATCCTCAAAAGACATAAATCATGAATGTCACCTTGTACATAATGGGTATTGAACATATTTGTTCATTGACTGCAAAGCCTTCAAAAGGTATTGATTATAAAAGCAAACAAGAAAGTGAGCTTCACAGTCTCTCATCTCTTGAGCACTTGCAAAAACTCATTTCAGCTATGTCTCAACTTTCAGATCTCTTTGGGAAGCAGGCAATTCTGATGGTGACCCTCAAAACCATGGCATGGATTTCAAAAGCAAGGGGTCAGTAGAGCTTTCCTGGGGTTTGTGATAAGGTAGGTAAAAGGGAATGTAAAAGATTCAAAATGGAGGGACTTGGAAGGACAAAATTATTGAAAATTCTGTTCCAACAATAGCAATACATGGCCATTCCACTGAAGGGGGTGACCAAATTTAAATTCTATCTTAAGCCAGATAACTAATACTTCTAATGAAAATCCAGATTAAGGACTGATTCTTTTAGCAAGTTCTCCTTCTAGCAAATGATATAATTAATAAAATTTGGATATACAAGAAATTTATCAGGGAGCCAGTCATCTCTCAGATAAAATGAAATATTTCAGTAAATTATGGACACAACTTAACTTGTAGCTCACACTTGCAAAGAGTCATCAAACTAGTATGTCCTATAGCACAGTTGCTGGTCTGGCTTCTGCATAAGCCTTTTTACTTCCCACTTTATGCCTTTGTCTCACTTGTGATTGCTTCTTGTCCAGATGATAGAAAGCAATTTCAGTAAGTGGTTAACTTAATTGGTTTGCATCCACACATGATCCTCCAGGGCATCACTTACATATCCCATCATGCAGTGTGTGCCGCCTAAATTCTATGCTTCTCTAGAAATGACACTTGGCTGAAATTTTCTAAGGAGGTGACAGGTTTGTTCACAGTTGAAGCCAACACCATTCCCCCCCCCCATATTTCTGCTTATTTCTCCCTACCTTGGAGACACATATATGAGAAAGAATTTCTGCTTGAATATGAAGATTAACTCAGTGGACCGGCCAAGTCACTAAAGTACAATAATCCCCAATCAACAAAAGATGGAAGAGACAGGCTAATTTGCAGAGAACGAATCAGAAAAAAATAAAACTCTACTCACACAGAGCTACCTAATGGTACCAATAAAATGGCATGTATCCAAGATGAAGGGATTTTTAACTTCATAGCCTTCCATCTTCAGCATCTATAATGATATCATCATTTTGAAGTGCTTCAAAAATGAAATTCTGTGCTATAAGCTCACAGTCGGTCTTTAAAATGGCTCATTTGTAAATTTCAAAATAGTCAATATGCTAATTGGATTAACAATATCATAAGATCATAGATTTAGAGTTAAAAGGGATCTTAGAAACTCTTATATCCAATATTTAATTTTACAAATAAGGAAACTGAGGCAGAAAGTGGTTAAGTGATTGGACCATAATCACATAGCTGGTAAACATCTGATGAAAGAATAAAAACTAGTTCTTCCTATCCCCTAATATTGTGGTCTGCCAACTAAATCATGCTGCCTTTCCTAATCTGGGGAGACTATATCCTATGAGCTAGATAGTTACCAAGATTCATCTCCTTATTCAAATTGTCAGTACTGGCTTCTTCTCTACATTGTTGCCATGATAGCCTTTCTTCCAGTTAACTGAAGAGATGGGACCAGAGCTATCTTTAACACCAAAACTGTTTCCTTTCCCATGTTAATCTGACCTTTGCTTGACAAGAGAAACAGTAAGAGAACTATGCCATAAATACTGTTTATGGGGTTTACTTACTAATTAACCTTGTTCATTTGTCTTTTCCCACTACCCATGCTTTGTGTTCAGTTTCATTATATAGAGTCAAATAGGGCACTAAGGTAAATAACTATACTTGTAATTTTGCCTGCAATAAGATCATAATTTAAATTTGGATATGCAATTAAAAGGTTCTATCAGGATAAAGTCAAGTCTACCCAAACTATTAAAATGAAAAATAAGCTTATTTACCTCTCTTGCAAGAGGCATTTGTTCAGGCTTTGCTCTTTAATCAGCTTCTGATAAACACAGACTGTGAATTCCATTCACAGTAGCATGAAAGGGTAACAAAAGTTGGGTTCCCTGTAAATTAAGATGAAATGTGCAGAGCAACGAGAGCTTTCACTTACTTGCACGAAGAACGGAAGGCGTGACCTCAATTTCACTTGCTGCTTGGTAGGGCTGAAAGGCTGAAACATTGTTGGCGCTAAGCTCACTGCCAAAAATCTCTGGACTCTGAGTACCAGTGGAACTCGCGCTGGTGCCATCACCTCCATGGTGTGGATCTTGTTCATCAAATATAGCGACCAGCTGTTAAAAACAAGAAAATCCACAGTTAAAATAAGGTCAAATGAATCAATATCCCCTTCATCCAAAATAAATTGCCTTTAATATTCATGTATAGAATCAGAAGCTATCAACTCTCATTTAATAATTATAATACAAAGACCCCCCCCCCCAATGTATGTGGACTTCCTGGTTGCTTTCCAGAGGCACTTAGATCCAAGTTAAGAAACTCAGACCAAATCCACTTTATAGGAGAAATACTAAGACTTAAAAGGTATTTACATGACACTACAGACCCAAATTCACTTAGTGAATTCTGTTTTTTTAAAGGGGGTGGGTGATCAAAATCAAGGACTCCTGAAAGTACACTTTCACTATATTTTTATTTACTATAAAGTGCTCCAAATCTACATATGTTCTGCAGAAAGTGAAATATTTTAAGCCAAATAAAAAAAAAACAACTTCCAAAACAGATTAAAATTTCAGATGTCCTTTTCTAACCACAGTGTAAGGATTCCTCGTGGCACAGTAAAGGATGCTGAACTTAATTTCAGAGATCTGGAATTTAAATGCCAGAGCTCTGCTACTTTGAATTCAATCTTTAACTCTGTTAGGACTTTTGTTTCTAATTTGTAAAAGGGAAGAAAATAATGAGAATTTATACAGCACTAATATGAACCAGACAATGTGATAAATACTTCACAAATATTATCACATCTAATAGTCATATCAACTCTGTGAGGTAGTTGTTGTGCTTATCCTAATTTTACAGTTAGAGAAACTAAGGCAAACGGATGTTAAGTGATTTGTCCAGGGACACATAGATAATAAGTGTTTGAAGCCAGATTTGAGATTAGATTTTCCCCCTCCCCAAGTACAGGACAATATCTATTCTGCCATTAGCTGCCTCTAAAAAAAAAAAATCATTCAATGACTTTTCTGCTTCCTTCCAGTTAACAATTATAGTTGTACATATCTTTATTTTCCCACTCTTGGAAGGACTAAATATAATGATTTCATTATTTTGTGTTAATTTTTTGACACATGATAAGCCTAACCAACTCTAAGACAGAAAAATAAGATGCACTCTCCAAAACCTAAATAAAGGCATATTAACTCAAATGAGAACAATGTGAAATATGTTGTCTCCTACCAAGAGAGGACCTTTGGCATAGCTATGAGAACAGTAACTCTTTGACATTCTACTAATAATGGTCTGTCTTCACAGTCTTTTCTCCCAATTGAAATGTGAAATTTCCTTCAGAAATAATTTTCTGATAATTTTTTCTTTAAAATAAATGAAAAAATTCGGGGGCAGCTGGGTAGCTCAGTGGATTGAGAGCTAGCCCTAGAGATGGGAGGTCCTAGGTTCAAATCTGGCCTCAGACACTTCCCATTTGTGTGACCCTGGGCAAGTCACTTGACCCCCATTGCCTAGCCCTTACCACTCTTCTGCCTTGGAGCCAATACACAGTATTAACTCCAAGACGGAAGGTAAGGGCTTAAAAATGAATAAATGAATGAATGAATGAATGAATGAATGAATGAATGAATGAATGAATGAATGAATGAATGAATGAATGAATGAATGAATGTGTGGCTCTCTCTGAGGGGAGAGAAGCCACAAGGTAGGAAGATAGAGACAGGATAGAAGTTTTGATCCCACGAGGGGAGTGACGGAGTCCTATTAGAGATATGAGGTGGTCAGAATGAGTCTTTATTAATTATCAATGAGCCACAGCTAAGCTCTGATCAAAGGACCATTCCGTAGGCTTTTCCAGTCCAGAGATCCATACCACACAGGTCAGAGAGGTGAATAGAGAAAGATTAAAGATGGAGCTTGGCCAGAGGCCAAGCTCCTGCAAGGACAGCCATCAGCTAGCCTGAAAGAGAAGAGAGAGCGAGAGGCGGAGCTTGCTGGGCTACTTATAGTTTTTGATATGCAAATATACACAGTACATAGGGATGATTCTCATTGGTTAATGACAAGGCATAGGTGTGGTTTCTCTTAACCAGGGGAGAACAAAGAAACCTGTTTTCCCGCCTAACCTGGGAGAAGCTGGGGTCAAGGGTCAGAGGCCTTCCCAGCCATGAGCAATACTGAGCATTCTCAAGACTGAGCAATCTGCACATACCAACTGTTTTCCCCTTGCCCATAGCTAGGGGGGGCGGACTGCTACAGAATGAATGAAAAAAATTATCTGAAAATGACTCAGTTTCAAATCCTGTATTATTTTTTTTAACTAGGCATAAAGCAAACCTGGTACATAATGAATTAGAGATTATTATTATTATTATTATTATGAGTTTCTAATTTTGACAATATGAGTTTGTTTCATGCCAGACTGGCTATATACAAATGTTAACATTTTTTAACTCAAATGAAGAAACTCATTCTCAAGGGCATCTCATTGCTTGAATATCACAATGTTCTGTTTAATAATGCATATCTAAAAGATCATATATTTAAAATGTTGAAATATTTTGAAAACATTACTTATTGGTCAGTTTATATAAGTGGCTACTTATTTTTTTTTTTAATAAACCCTTACCTTCCATCTTGGAGTCAATAAAGGCAGAAGAGTGGTAAGGGCTAGGCAATGGGGGTCAAGTGACTTGCCCAGGGTCACACAGATTTGAACCTAGGACCTCCCATCTCTAGGCCTGGCTCTCAATCCACTGAGCTACCCAGCTGCCCCCTACTTATTTTAAAAGACATCACTCACATGAAAGAATTGTTTTTATTCTAAACATTAGATTTTTCCCAAATTTTCCACCCATACTACTACAGAGAAGTCGCTGAGATATGTCAATTCTACATTCACATCAGTCATAGCTGTGCCCTTTTCTCTACTCATATAGCCAACACTTTAGTTATCTCTTCCTCTCTGTTGAAAACAGTAGGAACCCTCCAGTTGGTTTTCTTGTTTCACTGAACTATCCTTCATACTGTACCAAGGAGATACTGCTGCTCAAAAAGCTCCATTGTGTCCGTTCTAAAAGTTCTCTGACTCAATAAAATTCAAATTTCTCTATTTGGTATTTAAAGTCCTTCACAAACTAGCTTTAATGTACTTTATTACTTACATGGTTCCCTTTGGCATTCTGTGTAGGTGAGCCAAACTGGTCTATCATACATGATAATCCATCTCTTACTTTGGTACCTGGGCATAGGCTGAAGACTCTGTCTCATGGAATCCATTTCTTCAAAGATCAGCTCAAACGATACTTCCTACACTGAGTCTTTTCATTCCAAATATCACCACAACTTATATATATATATGATTGTTGATATTTCTCCCTGCAACCCTGATTCTAGCTTTTGATTCTTCTAGTCTAGAATTTTGGAATATATAATCTCCAAAAAAATTAATGTGACAATTGCCTTGTCATGCTCCTTTCCCAATCTTAAAACCAATCCATTGTCCTATATTCAGCAAAAACTTCTATTTCTTGACCTGCATTCAGGTTCCTCCAAAGACTAGTCAGACGATCCAATACTTAACATCTCTTTGAGCACTTCCCAAATTTTGTTGTGATCCACAAATTCAACGGCTTTGGTGCATTCAATGGAACAAGTAAATGTTTATCTGAAACCCCCTTGCTTTCTTCATAATCCAGCAAATGTTGGCAATTTGGTCTCTACTTTCTCTGCCTCTTCAAAAACCAGCCTGCTTTTCTGTTCATTCTTAGCTCATATTTTGCTAAAGCTTAGCTTACAGAATCTTAAGCATAACCTTGCTGGTATGTGACATAAGCACAATTTTTCATTAATTCAAGCACACTATTGTGGACATACCCTAATTTTTTCCAATTCAGTGGCCACTGTTTTTTTCCAAATTCACTTTTTAGGATTTTAAGTAGCTCAGTAAGATTTTTATCATCTTCCCTAGCCATACTGTTAGCAATGCTTCCTCAGGCAAAGGATTTCATTCTCTAATATGTCTGGCTCTAGTCTAATAACCACACAATCATGACTATTTTCTGTGATGTTAAAATCTTTAGAGTCAGGCCTAAAGACTGGGTTCAAATCAGGCCTCGGCCACCACTTAGCTATGTGATCCTGGGCAAGTCACTTAACCTCCATTGCCTAGCCCTTACTGTTCTTTTGACTTAGAACCAATATATAGTATTGATTCTAAGACAGAAGGTAACGGTTTTCAAAAAAAACTAAACAACAACAAAAAACATCTTTCTTGTAAAGTTCTTCTATGACTTCTTGCCACCCCTTCTTAATCTTTCCTACGTATGTTAAGTCCCTATCCTTTTTTTGTCCTTTATGATGCCCATTTTTTGTGAAAATTTCCATTATGTTATTCTATTGTCTACTTCTATTTCTTTGAATTGTTCATTTAAGAAAATTTTCCTCTGTAATTCTGCATTCATTTGGAAATATCTTTCATCAGCTATTTGTAAAGTTTGATTAGACATTTTGCTTTCTTGCTCTTCTTTTTCATTGGAAGGATTTTTGTTGTTATCTCCTTGTACAATGATGAAAACTTCTGCCCATATTTCTTTAGGCACTCTATTTACCAATCCAATTTCTTAAATTTATCCCTTGCACTTCATATTCATAAGAGATGTTAGTTAAGGAGACTTCCGGTTAAGATGGCGGCTTAGAGAAAGCTGAAGTTCAGATCTCCGGAAAACCCTTCCCGACCGATCTCAAACTAGAAGCTCCTAAGGCGCCGAAATTCAAAACGATCAACAGCACAGACCCTGGGAACCCTCCTCCTGGACCTGGACCCGGTTCAAAAGGTACGGCTCCCCTTAAAAGCCAGAACCCGAGATCCCTCGGACCTCAGGGGTAGGAGCGCAGAGTCCAAGGCTCCCGGAAGCGGCAGCCGGGCAGGGCTCAGAGAGCAGGGTCTGAGGAACAACAACCCTCAGGGTCTTCTACCCAAGTCCCAGTCCGGGTGAAAGTTACTGCCTGGGGCTTCCGCTGCAGAGAGCCCGTTGGTCCCGGTGAAAGTTACTGCCTGGGGCCTCCGCTGCAAAGAGCTGGTCAAAACAACAGCAACCCTCAGGGCGGGCAAGACAGCCTCACGGGCTGGATCCTGCTATCCAAGTCTCAGTGAAAGTCTGTGCTCTCGGAGCTTGGGGAAGCGGCAGCCCATCCCCCCGCAGGCCGACGAAACAGCCTCACGGCCAGCGATTCTGAAGGCAACTTCCGGAAATCGAGCCAGGGGGAGAGTGTGGCCTCGTGGTCCGACCCTTCCATTCCAGTTCCAGTGAGGCATATTCAGTTTAACCCAGGGAAAGCTCATAGAACTATCTGCCCAGGACTAAAGCCCCTGAACACCAGAAAGAGACAAGAAAAACTAATCCTCCACATTCAGAAATGGCAAACTCCACAGAACCACAGAAGCCCCAAAATACCAAGAAAAATAAGAAGAAAGGGGCGACTTTGGACACATTCTATGGAGCCAAAATACAAAATACAGAGCAGACAGAAGATAATATAAAAGAAAATGCTCCAAAACCTTCCAAAGGAAATGGAAACTCTCCACAAACCTATGAAGAATTTGAATCAGAAATGACCAAAAAGATGGAAGCCTTCTGGGAGGAAAAGTTGGAAATAATGCAAAAGAAATTCACGCATCTACAAAACCAGTTTGACCAAACTGTAAAAGAAAACCAGGCTTTAAAGGCCAGAATCAGGCAGCTGGAAGACAATGATCGTGTAAAAGAGCAAGAATCAATAAAGCAAAGCCAAAATACCAAGAAATTAGAAGAGAACATAAAATATCTCACCGACAAGGTGATAGATCTGGAAAATAGGGGGAGAAGGGATAATTTAAGAATAATTGGACTCCCAGATAAGCCAGAAATAAACACCAAACTGGACATGGTGATACAAGATATAATCAAAGAAAATTGCCCAGAGATTCTAGAACAAGGGGGCAATACAGCCACTGACAGAGCTCACAGAACACCTTCTACACTAAACCCCCAAAAGACAACTCCCAGGAATGTAATTGCCAAATTCCAAAGCTATCAAACAAAAGAAAAAATCCTACAGGAAGCCAGAAAAAGACAATTTAGATATAAAGGAATGCCAATCAGGGTCACCCAAGACCTTGCAAGTTCTACTCTGAATGATCGTAAGGCATGGAACATGATCTTCAGAAAGGCCAGAGAGCTGGGTCTCCAACCAAGAATCAGCTACCCAGCAAAACTGACTATATACTTCCAAGGGAAAGTATGGGCATTCAACAAAATAGAAGACTTCCAACTTTTTGCAAAGAAAAGACCAGAGCTCTGTGGAAAGTTTGATACCGAAAATCAAAGAGCAAGGAATACCTGAAAAGGTAAATATTAAGGAAAGGGGAAAAATGTTATCTTCTTTTACTCAAACTCTCTTCTATAAGGACTACATTTATATCAACCTATGTATACTAATATGTGGGGAAAATGTAATGTATAAATAGGGGGTAAAGAAAGACCAAATAGAATAATGGTTCTCACACAAAGATTCACAGGGGAAGGGGAGGGGAAGAAAACTCCTATAAGAAGGAGAGGAAGAGAGGGGGGGGGGGGTTTACTTAAACCTCAATCTCAGGGAAATCAACTCTGAGAGGGAAAAACATCCAGATCCATTGGGATCTTGAATTCTATCTTACCCAACAAGGGTAAGGAGAAGGGAAAACCAAGGGGGGGAGGGGGAGAGGGAGAACAAAAAGGGAGGGAAAGAGAGGGGGGAGGGGGAGGGAACAAAAAGGGAGGGACTAAAAAGGGAAACATCAAGGGAGGGGACAAGGGGGACT
The DNA here is from genome assembly GCF_027887165.1 of Monodelphis domestica. Taxonomy (NCBI): domain Eukaryota; kingdom Metazoa; phylum Chordata; class Mammalia; order Didelphimorphia; family Didelphidae; genus Monodelphis; species Monodelphis domestica. The sequence continues at coordinate 250,584,810 of NC_077231.1, read as the reverse complement.
GATTCAAAGTAAATCACTGGACTAAAAGGTAGAGCCGAAGAAGAAAAGGTTAGAATTAGGGAAGGCAATCAAAATGCCAGGGAGTCCACAAATGACAATCATAACTTTGAACGTGAATGGGATGAACTCACCCATAAAACGTAGACGAATAGCAGAATGGATTAGAATCCAAAACCCTACCATATGTTGTCTTCAAGAAACACACATGAGGCGGGTTGACACCCACAAGGTCAGAATTAAAGGATGGAGTAAGACCTTCTGGGCCTCAACTGATAGAAAGAAGGCAGGAGTGGTAATCATGATATCTGATAAAGCCAATGCAAAAATAGACCTGATCAAAAGGGATAGGGAAGGTAATTATATTTTGTTAAAAGGGACTCTAGACAATGAGGAAATATCATTAATCAACATGTATGCACCAAATAATATAGCACCCAAATTTCTAATGGAGAAACTAGGAGAATTGAAGGAAGAAATAGACAATAAAACCATACTAGTGGGAGACTTAAACCAACCATTATCAAATTTAGATAAATCAAATCAAAAAATAAATAAGAAAGAGGTAAAAGAAGTGAATGAAATCTTAGAAAAATTAGAATTAATAGACATATGGAGAAAAATAAATAGGGATAAAAAGGAATACACCTTCTTCTCAGCACCACATGGCACATTCACAAAAATTGACCATACATTAGGTCACAGAAACATAGCACACAAATGCAAAAAAGCAGAAATAATGAATGCAGCCTTCTCAGATCACAAGGCAATAAAAATAATGATTAGTAATGGTACATGGAAAACCAAATCTAAAACCAATTGGAAATTAAACAATATGATACTCCAAAACCGTTTAGCTAAAGAAGAAATCATAGAAACAATTAATAATTTCATCAAGGAAAATGACAATGGCGAAACATCCTTTCAAACCTTTTGGGATGCAGCCAAAGCGGTAATCAGAGGCAAATTCATATCCCTGAAAGCTCATATTAACAAACAAGGGAGAGCAGAGATCAATCAATTGGAAATGCAATTGAAAAAACTCGAAAGCGATCAAATTAAAAACCCCCAGCAGAAAACCAAATTAGAAATCCTAAAAATTAAGGGAGAAATTAATAAAATCGAAAGTGATAGAACTATTGATTTAATAAATAAGACAAGAAGCTGGTACTTTGAAAAAACAAACAAAATAGACAAAGTACTGGTCAATCTAATTAAAAAAAGGAAGGAAGAAAAGCAAATTCACAGCATTAAAGATGAAAAGGGGGACAGCACCTCCAATGAGGAGGAAATTAAGGCAATCATTAGAAATTACTTTGCCCAATTATATGGCAATAAATACACCAATTTAGGAGAAATGGATGAATATATACAAAAATACAAACTGCCTAGACTAACAGAAGAGGAAATAGAATTCTTAAATAATCCCATATCAGAAATTGAAATCCATCAAGCCATCAAAGAACTTCCTAAGAAAAAATCCCCAGGGCCTGATGGATTCACCTGTGAATTCTATCAAACATTCAGAGAACAGTTAACCCCAATACTATACAAACTATTTGACATAATAAGCAAAGAGGGAGTTCTACCAAACTCCTTTTACGACACAAACATGGTACTGATTCCAAAACCAGGCAGGTCAAAAACAGAGAAAGAAAACTATAGACCAATCTCCCTAATGAATATAGATGCAAAAATTTTAAATAGGATACTAGCAAAAAGACTCCAGCAAGTGATCAGAAGGATCATTCACCATGATCAAGTAGGATTCATACCAGGGATGCAGGGCTGGTTCAACATTAGGAAAACCATCCACATAATTGACCACATCAACAAGCAAACTAGCAAGAACCACATGATTATCTCAATAGATGCAGAAAAAGCCTTTGATAAAATACAACACCCATTCCTATTAAAAACACTAGAAAGCATAGGAATAGAAGGGTCATTCCTAAAAATAATAAACAGTATATATCTAAAACCAACAGCTAATATCATCTGCAATGGGGATAAACTAGATGCATTCCCAATAAGATCAGGAGTGAAACAAGGATGCCCATTATCACCTCTACTATTTGACATTGTACTAGAAACACTAGCAGTAGCAATTAGAGAAGATAAAGAAATTGAAGGTATCAGAATAGGCAAGGAGGAGACCAAGTTATCACTCTTTGCGGATGACATGATGGTCTACTTAAAGAATCCTAGAGATTCAACCAAAAAGCTAATTGAAATAATCAACAACTTTAGCAAAGTTGCAGGATACAAAATAAACCCACATAAATCATCAGCTTTTCTATATATCTCCAACACAGCTCAGCAGCAAGAACTAGAAAGAGAAATCCCATTCAAAATCACCTTAGACAAAATAAAATACCTAGGAATCTATCTCCCAAGACAAACACAGGAACTATATGAACACAACTACAAAACACTCGCCACACAACTAAAACTAGACTTGAACAATTGGAAAAACATTAACTGCTCATGGATAGGACGAGCCAATATAATAAAAATGACCATCCTACCCAAACTTATTTATCTATTTAGTGCCATACCCATTGAACTACCAAAATACTTCTTCACTGATTTAGAAAAAACCATAACAAAGTTCATTTGGAAGAACAAAAGATCAAGGATATCCAGGGAAATAATGAAAAAAAACACATATGATGGGGGCCTTGCAGTCCCAGACCTCAAACTATATTACAAAGCAGCAGTCATCAAAACAATTTGGTACTGGCTAAGAAACAGAAAGGAAGATCAGTGGAATAGACTGGGGGAAAACGACCTCAGCAAGACAGTATACGATAAACCCAAAGATCCCAGCTTTTGGGACAAAAATCCACTATTCGATAAAAACTGCTGGGAAAATTGGAAGACAGTGTGGGAGAGACTAGGAATAGATCAACACCTCACACCCTACACCAAGATAAATTCAAAATGGGTGAGTGACTTAAACATAAAGAAGGAAACCATAAGTAAATTGGGTAAACACAGAATAGTATACATGTCAGACCTTTGGGAGGGGAAAGGCTTTAAAACCAAGCAAGATATAGAAAGAATCACAAAATGTAAAATAAATAATTTTGACTACATCAAACTAAAAAGCTTTTGTACAAACAAAACCAATATAACTAAAATCAGAAGGGAAACAACAAATTGGGAAAAAATCTTCATAGAAACCTCTGACAAAGGTTTAATTACTCATATTTATAATGAGCTAAATCAATTGTACAAAAAATCAAGCCATTCTCCAATTGATAAATGGGCAAGGGAAATGGATAGGCAGTTCTCAGATAAAGAAATCAAAACTATTAACAAGCACATGAAGAAGTGTTCTACATCTCTTATAATCAGAGAGATGCAAATCAAAACAACTCTGAGGTATCACCTCACACCTAGCAGATTGGCTAACATAACAGCAAAGGAAAGTAATGAATGCTGGAGGGGATGTGGCAAAGTAGGGACATTAATTCATTGCTGGTGGAGTTGTGAACTGATCCAACCATTCTGGAGGGCAATTTGGAACTATGCCCAAAGGGCGACAAAAGAATATCTACCCTTTGACCCAGCCATAGCACTGCTGGGTCTGTACCCCAAAGAGATAATGGACACAAAGACTTGTACAAAAATATTCATAGCTGCGCTCTTTGTGGTGGCCCAAAACTGGAAAACGAGGGGATGCCCATCAATTGGGGAATGGCTGAACAAACTGTGGTATATGTTGGTGATGGAATACTATTGTGCTCAAAGGAATAATAAAGTGGAGAAGTTCCATGGAGACTGGAACAACCTCCAGGAAGTGATGCAGAGCGAGAGGAGCAGAACCAGGAGAACATTGTACACAGAGACTAATACACTGTGGTATAATCGAACGTAATGGACTTCTCCATTAGGGGCGGTGTAATGTCCCTGAACAACCTGCAGGGATCCAGGAGAAAAAAAACACCATTCATAAGCAAAGGATAAACTATGGGAGTGGAAACACCGAGAAAAAGCAACTGCCTGAATACAGAGTTTGAGGGGACATGACAGAGGATAGACTCTAAATGAACACTCTAATGCAAATACTATCAACAAAGCAATGGGTTCAAATCAAGAAAACATCTAATGCCCAGTGGACTTACGCGTCGGCTATGGGGGGTGGGGGGGAGGAAAAGAAAATGATCTATGTCTTTAACGAATAATGCTTGGAAATGATCAAATAAAATATATTTAAAAAAAAAAAAAGAGATGTTAGTTAAGTCATACTTATACAATCTGATGGTTTCCCTATTTTCCTTAAGTCTAAAATTTTTCAATAAGAAGTTCATTACTTGAGGCACAGTCATCTCTAGGTCTTGTTTTAACTAACTGTACAGAGCTTCTCCACCTTTGGCTGCAAAGTATATAATCAGTTTGATTTTAATATTGACCATCTGGTGATGTCCATGTGTACAGTCACATTTTGGGTTATTGAAAAAAAAGTATTAACTATGACCACCAAATTAGCTTGACAAAACTCTATTAGTCTCTATCCTACTTCATTTTGCATGCTAAGGCTAAATTTGCCAATTATTCCAATTATCTTTGGATTTCCTAATATAGCATTCCAAATCTCTAAAATAAATGTGACTTTGGGGTAAGGGTTTATATCGAGATATTGTGGGTCTTCAAAGAACAAGTCAATTTTGGTCATTTTAGTCAATTTTGATCATTTTAGAAACAGTGGTTGGAACACAGACTTGTATTTCTGTGATGTTGAATAGTTTGTGATGTATTCAAACAAAAAACTTTCATTTATTTTTGAGATTATACTCCAGTATTCCTTTTCTCATCTTTTTATTGACTATGATGGCCACTCCAATACTTACTGCCCACAGTACTATAGCACTATATGTAAGTAAATTCACCCATGCCCATCCATTTAAATTCATTGAAACCAAGAAGTTAATACTTAATCTTCCCATCTCTCATTTGACTACATCCATCTTACATTAGTTCATAGATCACACATTATAGGTTTTTATGGAATATTGACCATTGCACCATTGGACAGTCCTATCATCAACAAACACATCCACAGCTCAACTTCCTTCTTGGCTTTGGCCAGACACTTCATTATTTCAAGAATTACTTATAATTCCTCCTTTCTTCCTCTATACCATATTCTAACCTAAGGGGCTCATCTTCTGGTGTCATATCTTTTATCATTTTAATACTGTCCATGGGGGTTCTTCACAAAGATACTTGAGTGGCTTCACATTTTCTTCTTGACAGAGTTGTCCTTTGTTAGAATTCTCTACTATAAACTATCTGTCATGGATTACTCTGCAAGGTATAGCTCACAGAGAGTTATGCAAGGAGGACAACAACAAGGCAGTATTCCAAAAATGAGACCATTTTATTGTACATCTTGTCAGGGCAAGTAAAAGAATTCAAGAAAGATAAGGTACTAGGAAATGGAAGTGCTAATTTATCATCATCATTATTGTTGGGATCATAGGAAAGCAACTTAAATTTTGTAAACTTTAAGGTTTATAAAGCATGTTTCCATTACTTCTTTGTGATAGGTGTAAAGATTGGATTTGACTATGTATAACTGTCCTGATTTTATAAAATTTTACAAATGAGAAAACAAATTTGAATCTGAAATTTTCTAGAGCATCAAAGTTTAAAAAGGACATTGATAGGGGGAGGTATGGAAGGGAGAGAAAGAGAATATGGATCACTAACATTCGGAAAATGATTGGTGCAAATTGAATTCATATGTAATTTATTAAAATTAGATTTATTTATTAAAATACATTTAAGGTTTTTTTAAAGGATATTGATAAGCTAAAGAATGTTTGTAGGCCAAGGATGCTAAAATTACTAGAGAGGTTTTAATTATACCTCCACATCAATCAGATTATAAATTCCTTAAGAGCAGAGATTTTTGTTGGTCTTTCTTTGTATCTCTAATTTTTAGCATCTTTGTCTTTCAGCAGAAGTAGAATAACCACTGACTGGATAGGTTATATTTTTTTGCTATTTATATGTTACCATATAAAAGGTACCAGGCATACCTTTTGGCTATGGATTAGGCAAGGTTGCCACCCTAACATCGAAAGATCTATGATTCTATAATCATATACTACTATTTAGAGATTCCCAGAGACAAAGTAGACAACAAATTTGTTGACTTTTTAGGAAGGAAAAGAAGATAATCCAGGTACAGTATCTTATATTAACTCACATTTTACAAAAACACTGGAGAGAATGATAGTGAATAATTTGGTAGAGTTCAGTAAATTAATCAAACAGCCCACAAACCAGAAACTCAGAAAGTATGGGGAACATTTAGAATATTCATGGATCAAAATGCCTCCTTGTATGCAAGAATACAAAATTTTGTTTTCATAAACAAAATGAAAGTGTACCTTTCCTTGGCCACTGATTGGCAAGTATATCTACATTACCACTGTACATATTACCCTAAGTCACCACCAACACATTTCCTTATTTCCATTAGTAAGTCAATGAAACTAACATCTATAATTTTTTTACCACTCTGAAAAATTAACATTTTTCATTTTATACTATTCCATTATATTTTCCATCTGTTAATTTCATAATTTTAGTACCATGGGAATATTTCATAAAAAGCTTATCTCATATTGATTTAAAACACACCAAATTTCAACATTTTGGCACTCTTATTTGGAAGGAAATGAAATTCAACTTCAGTTATCAAACAAATAATGGATTATGGAATAAAGAACCATGTCCCCATTGCACTTTGGAAATGTAAACTGAAACTTTCAGAGAATTAGATTCTCAGTACTAGACCTAGATATAAAGCTTAAACACATATTCCTTTCAATAATTAGCTGTTGTAGAAAATGGTTTTATAAAATCTGGAAGGTGCCATGAACAAATGCTATTTGAATTTCAGCAATAGTATCACAGTTGGCTATCTGCAATATGCCAATAAGATATGATTTTACAGTTTTCAATAAAACCAAAACTTAAGGGCCAGGTGCAGGCATGATACAATTTTATGCTAAGTTGCAGAGGACATGTAATTTTAGACAACTCTTTAATAGGAGAAATGCAAAGTAAGATTTAAAAAGATAGATTTTTCTCAGAAATTATTGACTCATTAAAATTGCTATCATGGCCTTTAAGATAAAAAGGTGTACCTTTAATTTTTGTTTGACTCATAATCAAACTGATGTTTTTCTTAATTCTATCAAACAGTTAAATGAAGAGCTCCATACACACTTTACTCTTTCCCTGGCTACTAATTGAAGGCTCCTTGGTCCTGTCCACCAGGCAATTCAAAAGCCCCATGAATTTAGTACAACTCCAGGGACATGTCACTTTTAAATAACTTGACTAAGACCTCTGAATTCTACCATAGATTTTCTGTCAACCTCTTGGACATGTCATTTAACCTCTAAGAGACTAAGGGCTCTTAGTAGAAAACAAGGCAGATAATTGTCACCAACAAATCAAATACTTGGAAATCATTTTGAAATATTTGGCAAAACCACATGTGAAATCCAACACATGACTAAATGCTACATTTGAGGAAAACAATACTCAGATGTAGGAATTTTGTGCATGCAAGCATGCATGCATACATGCACTCATACACACACACATACACACATAATGAAATGATAATAAACAAAAGACTGAATACATTCTCTGAAAGGAGTAAGTAGAACTTGCTTAGTGTGGGGAACCAAATGGAAGAGATTGATCATGTAGTGGTTTTCTTCCCTCATAGGATAACCAGGGAGATGTCATCCAGAAACATTATTACATTTTTTTATAATGCTAGACAATCCTATTTCATCACCATCTGGTACAGAAGTGGGAGTCAGAGGAGAATAATACAATTCCATACATGTTCCAGATTTTGAATCTTCTTAATTTGGTATCAGGATTCCAGAGTATTTCATTTTGTTTGTCAGGTGAGTAAAAGGTCTTTTAGGACAAAGGAGGGCTGTTTTCAGTTTTAAAGTGACTTGTGATGATTATGATGACTTTCTCCATTCAACTTAATGTAAGAGACCATTTGAAGAAATTTGAAGAAAATTTGAAGAGACCATTGGAAGAAAAAAAAATGATGACATTTGATGAAGCCCCAGAGGTTTAAATAAAAAAAAATAAAATAAAAAGGCTACCTAGCACTTCTTAGAACTGCTGATATCTCTGCAATAGAGTCTCATACACTTATTTCTTGATTTAGTCAATAATAGACCAGTCTAGGGGAATTCCCTATAATTTCATCCAGGTGTGATTTACTAGTAAACAGTAGGAAAGGGAAAAAAAAAAAAGAAAATATTCCAGGGTTGACCCAGCCAATAATGTGGAGGAGCATTTTATTATAGATACAAAAGTCTGAAACAAAAATTTTCTATGAACCCACTGATAGTAGATAGAGCCATTTTCTAACAAAATGCTTACAAATATTACCTAATAATTTCAGAGTAGACCTTGAAGAAAAGTAGCAATAAACATCCTATTTTATTGAGAGAAAATTTACGTGAGGTCCATGTGGACAAAGACAGTTATCAATAGCTACTCTACATATCCTCACCCAAGTCTCACTTCTTTCTTCCCTTAGAAACGTGTCACTCTTCATGAGATTTCTAAAGACAGAGACTATAGAGCCTCCTTAAGCAACTGATTTCACAGTCTCTATAAACCTGACAATCTCTTAATTTGCATCTATTTCCTCAGGTTCAGTGACTGTGAAGACAAAGGTCAACTAACAGATCTGTATAGCTATCTGCTTAAAGAAAAAAAAAATATCTTTTAGATAATCCAAAGAAGAAAAAGCTTAATATTGGGGGGGGAGGGGATAACATACAATAATATGTCTGTTATATCACCTGTAGAATTCTGGCAATTAAGAAGATCCAAAGCAGATGGTAAAAAAATAAAAAATTAAATTAAAAAGGGGCATGATCCTGAAGATTCTTCCTGACAGTCACCCCGCCCCCCAAACTAAAATGATCTGCATAGAATCAGGGCATATCATACTCCATTGTCTCATTTTCTTTGCAATGTGAAAATGAAACCAGCTGGAATAGCTGGTTTTAAATTCACTACCCAGTAGGTTTGATAGGAAATTGTCCATACTTGTCATATATTTCAGTCTTCTAAGGACAGTACTGCTGAGCCAACCAATCACATGACAAAACTAAAACTATAGTTTACAGAGAAGACAGAAAAAAGAGAGAGGAGGCTAAAAGAGAAACAGAGACAATGAGAAGTTATTGCAACTATGACAACAAGCAGAAGAAAAGCAACAAGAAAGCCCTTGGGTTTTTTTTTAATACACCCAACAAAAATATAGTTCATCTGAAAGACATAAAGACCATAACAAACAAAACAAAATCTTATATAGCTCCCAAAAGTATATATAGGAACCTAATCGTCAACAAATCCAAGGTGACAAAGTATTGAAGAACGAACTCTCTTCAGTGATAAATGCAGAGAAAATAGAGAACCAAAAAAGAAATTTAGATCTTCATCTTATTTTATAAACCACAATAAATTGCAAATGGATTGTGAAAGTTTATTGGGAACAGATGAATTAATTTCTGATTTGATCCACTCAGGGAATTTCTAGTGTGGAAATGACTTCTATAACCAGATTAGCAACTCTTTAGTAATTTAAGATTTTAGAGATCTCTTGCATAGGCACCAATATATTAAGCAACTTGACAGCAGTCACTCACTATATGTTAGGGCAGGACTTAAACATAGATCTTTATGATCACCAAGGCCAAATCTCTAGACAATATAGCAAACTGCTTCTCAGGAAATGGACAGCTAAGGATAGAAGATGATTTCATAACCCACCACAGAGAATATTATTCAAGTCAAAACAAACTACTTCACTTTCATAAAAATGAAGAGCTTTTTCATGAATAAAATAAAAGATGTGATCTGAGAAAAATAATTTCAGAGTTGTTCCCTGAAAAGGACTGACACTCAAATTCTAGAGGGAATTGATTAAAGCATGTATGATTTATACCACAATAGATTTGTGATCTAAGAATAAAAATTACTTTTAAAAGAAAAAAAAAAACTATACATTTTGAAACCCCAAACTGGAAATAATCAGAATCATCAATGAAATAAATGCACATTTTAAAAATACAAAACTACAATCATATCTTCATAAAATTAGCTAAGATGTTCAAAGATGTTTTTTTTTTTTAATTCTGTATTAGTGAGGACATGGGGATAAAAGGTATAATACTACTGATAGATCTCTGAACTGGTCTGAATTTAAGTGCCTTGGAAAACTGTTTGGAAATAAGCAAGTTACAATACTTTTTACATACTTTCATCAAAGGAGGTCATAATCCCACAAGTAGAAATTAGAAAAGCATATGCATGAAAATATTCATAGCAACACTATTTATACTATCAAAAGTTGGAAACAGTATGTCCAAGATATTGAGTAATGGCAGAAAAAAGCTGGGAATATAAATATAGTAAATGATTATTATTACATAAAGAATGATAAATATGAAAAATTCTCAATGTAAAGTGTCCAAAAAAGAACCAAGAACCAGAAGCACAATTCATACAGGGGGCCCCAGATATGTTAGTGAACACTGAAGGGACTAGAGCTGATGTCTGCATTAAGTTTGGGACACTCTGCATAATAGAATTAACATTATAAAGACAAACAACTTTGAAATGTGCTTGGAATGTTCTCCCTTCTCATCTCTGCCAGTTGGCTTCTCTGACTTCCTTTAAGTCTCAACTAAAATCTCATCTTCAACAGGAAACCTTTCTCAAAAGCTTTTAATTGTAGTGGCTTCCTTGGTAATGATTCCCTACTTTGTTTGAATGCATTTGCTCCTTAGTTGTCTTCTGCCAGCTTTTTGCTTCTGGGCTTACCACAATGCCCAGACACATAGTAAATCCACAATAAACACTGGTTGATTCTGATTGAAAAACTTAAGAACTCAGATCAATACATTGACCAACCATGATGCCATAAAACTGAAGATTAAAAAAAAAATTTGCCCATCTCCTGACAGACAGAACTCAATGTGCAATTGAGACATTTTAGGAGGATGTGAAAAAAGCAGAAATTTGTTTTGCTTGACTATGTAAACCAGACATATATAAACTATGTAAGACAGAGGGCTTTGGTATTTTTACCAATAAATCGGTTATGGAGGAGAAAAAAATAATTTTGTTATTTGAGAAAAATAGTTACATGTTTAACATGAATAAATGAAGACCCAAATAACAATATATAGAGTTGTTACAACTATATAAATAAAGACTACTTTCAATGTTAACAACACTGATCAGTTCAATGGACAATATTACTTTGTTTCTCTTAAAAAACTAAGCCTCAGAAGCTTCCTACATGAGTGATCTTGGGCAAGTCACTTAACACCAATTACCTAGTTCTTAGAATATCAATTCTAAGACAGAAGGTGAGGGAGGGAGGGAGAAAGAGAGAAATAGAGAGGAAGGAAGGAAGGAAGGAAGGAAGGAAGGAAGGAAGGAAGGAAGGAAGGAAGGAAGGAAGGAAGGAAGGAAGGAAGGAAGGAAGGAAGGAAGGAAGGAAGGAAGGAAGGAAGGAAGGAAGGAAGGAAGGAAGGAAGGAAGGAAGGAAGGAAGGAAGGAAGGAAGGAAGGAAGGAAGGAAGGAAGGAAGGAAGGAAGGAAGGAAGGAAGGAAGGAAGGAAGGAAGGAAGGAAGGAAGGAAGGAAGGAAGGAAGGAAGGAAGGAAGGAAGGAAGGAAGGAAGGAAGGAAGGAAGGAAGGAAGGAAGGAAGGAAACCTAAAAACTATGGTAAACTTTGTAAATTTGGGAGTTTACCATTGTGACAACCTTTCAATCAGCCTTCCCATCTAGTTGCAGTCAAAGACAAGCAGATTTAAGTTTCTCTTTTAATGTTCATCGCTTACAATCTATACACAATTTTCTTTTGGTTCTGCAGTCATTTCCTGGAATGATAGAGCTACAAGGGAAGTGGATTTGTTGAGTCACCAATACTGAGGTAAAGAAATGTTTAATTAATACCTTCCCTCAGTTTTTGTATATTAAAAGTATTCTGAGTACTAGAAAACCATATATTCTTGGCAATTTCAGATTCCTTAGAGTGAATGAGGAAAATACATGCATGCATACATATATTCAAAATGTATACACATACACCACACACACACATGCACATGCACATGTGTATATGAGGGTTCCTAAAAATCTCAAGTCCCACTTAGTAGCCCAGTTTTCTGATCAGTGAAATTCAGGGTATCATAGGGCAGAGATCATTGTTCCCACAAGAGCTAATAGGATCTTATAGGAAGATGTATTTCTCAGTAACAGGAACCTGACAGAAACATTCTACTTTGCTTGGGTATTGAAGAGATAGACATTCACCTGTGACACTCCCAGGCTTTTCTGCTTAAATTCAAAATCTGGACTTGCACTCTGATATCCCTCAGGGTGACACATGCTATATCACCCGCTGAGCCTTCCGACTAATTAGATTTCCTCTTTAAGATTTGTGTTCAGCTAATAGCCATGAGTATGTCAACCCCATACCACAATGAAAATATGCAAATGATTCTAGCCAGAAGGGAGCTGACCCACTTGTCAACACCATAGCAGATATAATGAGGGTTTCCCTACTCTCATGAAGGCAGCAGCACTACCTACCTACACCCATTCTTGAGGTACAACTATATACATTATGCTGCTGATGAGGCTAAAATACTACTAAAAATTGGAGCTTACCTACTAAGATAAAGGAAGGTAATTTTGAAATTGGCTGAACACAAACAACGTAATTCCAATGGGGGGAGGGAGAAACTAATTAGAGCCTAAGGATGATGATCAAGTGCTGTTTTCTTGTAAGTGACCAGTGTAAAGCCAGCATAGAAGCAGTATAGAATCTGAGCACAAATTAATGAGGTAGCAGCAAATTATCATTTGGACATGAAAGAAGTAACTATGAAATCAATTTGTAAGCTTTCTGATGACTGAACTTACTTTAATGACATGGAGACAGCACTAAATACTTAATCATTCTATGAGCCTTACTTGCTGACATGGTTCATTAAAAACTAATTTAAATAGAGCTACTGTTTCAATGGACTGAATGAATGCATAGTAAAGTAACACATTTCCACCAAAGTTGCCTGATTGCTCTCTGCCATCACAACCCCAAACTCACTAACAAAAATGAATTTACCAAAAGGAGAGGAAAAAAAGTATCAGAATCATGAGGAAATCTTAGCAGATGAAGAGACTGATTAGCTCTATCTTGATTTACAAAACTGAATGCCAGGGTATGAGGGAATCCTAACTATTAAGAACTAACTTGGAAAAGCCAGCAAGACCCTTTTTATTGTCAAATCACAGATAACTAATATCCCAACTAATTATATCTATATCTATATCTATATCTACATATTATGTGCCAGGGCACTGTGCTAAACCAAGGGGGATCCAACAATAGGCGAAGAAGGGAACCTGCTTGAGTGCAGCTTCAGCCCTAACTGGGGCAGGTGACCACAATGACCCTTATCTCAAGCACTCATACTTCCAGTGTTGCTCACCTATGCCCACTGATGTCCTAAAAGAACCTCATCTTATAATAGGAGTGAGAGCAAAAGGGGATTCAAAAAGCACTGAGACCAATAGCCAAATTTTTTTTTGGCCATATCTATATAGAAATCATTATTAATAAATATCAAACAATAGAACTCCATTGACACATGTTCTGGAAGTCTGGCTACTGTGAAGACTATCTGGAAATCAAAGACCTGGGTGCAAATCCTAACTCTCATTCTTGTGACCCTGAAACCATCATTAAATCTCTCAGGACTCATCTGTAAAATGAGATTTCTAGTCTTTACAGAGGTAGTGGGGAGAGGAGGAGGGAGAAAGAGAGGTTTCCAGCAACCAGAATGACAAAGCCCTTAATTCTCTTATACCACATAACTCAAAAGCAAGTGAGAAAGAAGTTATTTAATCTATAAGCAAAGTAAATATGTAGGAAATGGGAAGGGACACATCAATTATATCATCTGATCCAAATCTATAGCTCACCCAAAGTTCTGAATGAAAATTCAATTCAAAAGAACCACAAGTAGTGGTATAACTATACAAGAAGATATCAGCCACAAATGAGTAGTTTGGGAGGCAAAGAGGGGGGATTCTAATTGTGAATGTGTAACATTCAGTTAATTTTAAATGCAAACAGCATGTGATTTAAAATATCAAGAGATTGAGATGAAAAACTTGAAATATCTTCTGATTTGCTTCTGTTCTACTCATTATTCCCTATCTCACTACAACAATAGAATAGATAACACTTGTCCTTGACATTAGCCTAAATTATTCTCAGTGTGCAACACAATACTGATTAAATTACACTCATTTTAATCAACTGGCAGAATGCATTCAAAAGGTAACTAAATAATAAAATTCTAGAGCAGTTTATTATTATAACCTGTTTATAAATGTTTTTTTAATCTGATTATAAAATAAATACTACTAATTATCTTGTTTAAAATCTATTCTATTCCCCCCTCCATTGTCAAAAGTATTTATACAGTTCAGGAAACAGAAATGAGAAGTCAAATTTTCTAAAAACCTGAAATTTAGTGTAAATTTCTTTATGAATAAATAAATGAGTGCTACCTAACAGACTGAGTAAAGAACAAGGGGTTAGAAATTTCTACTTCTCAGGTCAGTTGGATCCTAGGAAAATCAAAATCATTGATAACTTTCCCAAACTAGAAAACACACTAATGACCTCTGATTCATTTAATGAAACAAATGTAAATTACTCAGGAGTCCTTATATGTGCAAATCATTATATGAATATGGAACTAAATTATTAGTTTTAGTAGTTTGTATCTTTGGTTATAGCTTATGTAACACAAGAAACTGTATATGCCACACACTCCCTCAAAGATAGATTTCATTTTGAATTCATACAATTGAAACCCTGTTAAAACAGTTGCAAAATGATACTGTAATATCACAGTTTCTAAAGTACAAATGAGCAAAAGTTTAAACTCAGTTCCAAATTCCTGAAACAATGACACTTTCTTTTCAGGAGCTATTTGCTTTCTGAATTTAAAACTTTAAGGAAATGAAGAGATAGACATTACTATTGATTAACATCAGTTCTTAAAGAAATGAAGCTCTTCACTATCTTTTTGGTGTTCTTATCTAATTCTATTGGGCATCATGCTGATTAGTTACAAATCATACTTGTATTTTTTATACAACTGGATCTCACACACTTCGCATACAATAAGCACCAAGCACATCTTTCTAGAATTAAAATGAAGAGGAACTTCTGCAATGACAGCAAGATGGGGAATACGCTGAAGGAATTCACCAGGGTGGGAAGAACTGGGCACTCCTGACATACCCCTAGAGGTATGAGTGGTAGTGATGTGTAAGGCGACATTGCTTGTCCTGTCAATTTTCTGTCTACAAGTTACTACCACTAATGGGACATAACATTCTTTGTTGTTGTCTGCCGATTTGGCCATCATAAAATCACCCTGATATCACTAGTCAGGTGTCAGGGAGCAGCTTAAGCTGAGAACTCCCAAGGAGGAGCAACCCTCTTGCCCAGAGACGGCAGGATGAAGAGCTGGTGTTTTCTCCAAGATGCCAACCTACACAGCCTTTTGAAGTGAATTAGTTCGACACGGACATCATAAATTCTCACCAGCCAAGGCTATTCTAATCTTAATTACTCAATTGAAGAGAGGGGAAAAGCACACACCACCCCTACATTACTAGCAATACCCATGTACAAACAAGCTAAAATGTGATTAAAACACATAAGCACAACACTCTCAAGTGACCTCCATTGGCTGGAGAGGAAAGAAACGCTTTTTGTGTGCCTGAGGACATATGTAAGGACAGTTACGTGGTGCAGCGAATAGCGAGGCAGTCCTGGAGTCCGGAAAAATCTTCCTGAATTCAAATCTAGCCTCAGATATTCTGTAGAAAATTAAAATATTTCCTTTCTCATTGGCTCAGTACTTTGCACATAGTAAGTGCTTAATAAATACTTACTTCATGGGCAGCTAAGTAGATCAGTGGATAGAGAGTCATGCCTGGAGATAGGAGGTTCTGGGTTCAAATCTGTCCTTAGACACTTTCTTGCTTTCCGACCATGGACAAGTCACTTAACCCACATTGCCTATCCACTCTTTTGCCTTGCAACCAATACACAATATGTATTCTAAGACAGAAGACAAGGTTGTTGTTGTTTTTTTTAAATAACTCTTACAAGAAATTATATATAAACTACTTTTTGTTTCCAAAGATTTCATGCAAATCCACTCCTCAGGATCATCAGCTGGTTCATGTACACTGTGGCATACCTTCCCATTAAGTCACATCACAGGCTTGCCCAATCTTCCTTCCATCCCACAGTAAGTATTATAGTAGGGTACCATATCCACAGGGGATCTATTCCAAGACCTAACAGGCAACCATTTCTATCTTGATTTCTTGTACATAAATATAAATGCAAAAGTTTAATTGATAGATTAATAACATAGTAAGGCATTACCATAATTAAATTTAGTAATAATAATACATGTTAAATCACACTGTGCCCCTTTATCTGTGTGGGATAGGCTCCATAACCGGCCCCCCACCATGGATGCCTCAAATCAAAGACAGTTTTCACCTTCACTTTTAACACCTCTGTTCACGTTACTGAATAGTATAGTGCTCTCAGCCCCTTGGATCTACAGCCCCAGTTCTGGGAAGAAGTTAGGGAAAAAGAAAAAAACACACATCCAAGTGAAAGCAAAGAACTGATTCAGGGAGAAGTAGCTGCCACTGGAAGGTGGGGAGAAGACAGAACATTCAGCCTAAAATGAGAAGACCTTTGCTCCACTCTACCTACCTGGCCACTTGTCAGTCTTCCTAGAATGTCTGTCTTCTATTTGCCCTGTTCCACATATCCCTGAACCAGAGTATCAGCCCCCTCCCTCATCTGGCAGCAGCCCCTTTCCTGCCTTCCTCCTTTCCCTGGAATGATATAGGATTACTGAAATCTGAGAAAGCAAAACCAGGGATAGGCTGGGGTGGGCTGGGTCCAACCACTGCATAAATAAGTAAACAAATGAATGTCTAATAAGAAACAACTACATTGTTAAGTTTCCCCTGAGAAAATGACAATTATATTTTGGCTGAAAAAGGACCCAATGACACACTAGCTTTTTTAAACATAGCCTATATTATATTCTGTATCGTTAAGATGAGACAAATCCAAAAACAAGATTTTATTAAAGTTCACACTTGATTAAAAAAAATACAGGAGATAAAAAGAAAAAGAACTGGAATTCTGGAATTCAAGAATACTCTTTTCAAATGCTTACTTGGGAGTGGAGTGAAGACTCTAATGGACCACTGCCTCCTGCTAGCCATGCAGAATAGTAGATTTTAATCCAATTATTTGTGACTCCCTGGAACACAGCACACACATAGTTGTCCATGGGGCTTTCTTGGGAAGGATACAGAAGTGGTTTGCCAATTCCTTCTCCAGAGGAAAACAGATGTTAAGGGACTTGCCCAAGGTCACACAATGAACCTCTGAGGTTTAGTACTCTATCACTGAGCCATTTAGCTGCCTATGGAAGATTAGCTGGTTTTTAAAGAAGCAGCTCCTGAGGTTCTCTCCACATTGTTTAGAGGTAAATTTAAAATAAAAAAATAAAGACTTTTGAATACAAGTTAACAAAAAGTAAACTGTATTTTTATTACTGACATTGGCTATTTTGTTTTTAAATAACTTGTCCAGGAAGGATGAGACAATCTTAAGGGAGGTAATGATTTACTATTTAGGCTTTCTTATCAAATGTGCATAATAAAATTGGCCAGCAGTGGTTCTGAAAACAGGAAGGAAATTTTTGCATAAAAAACTGTTAATGGGATTTTTTTTCTCCTTTCAAAGCAAATACTGACCTGTTTTGTTTTGGGGGTTTTTTAGAACTCTGCTAGTGCTGGAGAATACAGATTTTTAAACGGAGTTTATGTGCTTAAATAATTGGATATTCTAATGTCACATAGAAATCAGTAGAATTTATTAAATTCTTCAAATATGCAATTATGATTTTTAACACTGACTATTTCTTTGCTGGAGATAAGTCAGCATGAAAGCAGAGTACATAAAAATTGAGAGTATTTCCATGCACCAATAGAGGCATTCCCCAACTTACAAAGAAACACCTGTACATAGGAATAATAAACAGTGCATGGAGATACTCTCCCCAGACCCCCACCCAAGCCACTGGCAATTCCAAATGGTGAGCCATTCTAAAGAGATAATCAAGCTCTTCTTAGTGGTTTCCCCACCTATATCCACTCCATCAAAAGGAGCACTTTAGTACAAGGAAATGTAGTCTCTCTCCTCTCCTTAATACCTCTAAGGGGAGAGTCAGAGAGAAAGGTGGACCACATAGAATAGCAAATTCACTGAGAACCAAGGGTGTTTTTCTCTTCCCCTTTCTTGTATCACTATTCTTCCATCTTCTAGGAGCTGTTCTGCCTTTGTTCATTGGACTTATAAACCTCCACTGAAAGCCACAGGACTCATCCAACCTTGGTCTTCAGTTGCCTTTTTTTTTTAATGGTGTACACTTAATTATTTGTATTAGTTTTTCATTTACATTTGTTACATTAAAATGTTTCCCTCCCTCCCTGCCTCCCTACTATCCCCCAGTAGAAATGGCATTATTTCTCTCTCTCTCTCTCTCTCTCTCTCTCTCTCTCTCTCTCTCTCTCTCTCTCTCTCTCTCTCACACACACACACACACACACACACACACACACTCACTCACTCACTAAACTATGCCTTACTTATTTCTATGTATAAGTTCTTTTTGTTGAGGTGGACAAATACAAGTCATTCTTCAAACAATATTTCTGTTGATAGAGATATGAATAGATATATATAAATGTTCTCTTGGTTCTGATCATTTCACTCTTCATGATTTCATATAGGTCTTTCCAGGCTTTTCAAAAACTAACTAGTTTATCATTTTTTTTATTTTTATTTTTTAAAACCTAACCTTCCGTCTTGGAGTCAATACTGTATATTGGCTCCAAGGCAGAAGAGTGGTAGGGGCTAGGCAATGGAGTTCAAGTGACTTGCCCAGGGTCACACAGCTAGGAAGTGTCTGAGGCCACATTTGAACCTAGGACCTCCCATCTCTAGGCCTGGCTCTCAATCCACTGAGCTACCCAGCTGCCCCTAGTTCATCATTTCTTTCTTATGGTACAGTGGTATTCCATCACAGTCATATGCCATAATAAGTTTAGCACTTCCCCAATTGACAGGCATCCCTTCAACTTCTAGTTCTTTGCCATCACAAACAGAATTGGCATAAATATTTCAGAACACATAATTTCTTTTCCTTTTTCCCTGATCTCCTCAGGAAATAAACCTAAGGTATTTCCGAGATACAAGGTATATACAATTTTAACACTCTTTTAGCATAATTCCAGATTGCTCTCTAAAGTGGTTGGATTAGTTCACAGTTCTACTAACAATATGTTAGTATCCCTATTTTTCCATATCCCCTTCAATTTTTTTTTTCCATTTTGGCCAATCTGATATGTGTTTCTAATAATTTTTAAAATTATGAGTGTTTTCAGTAAGCATCAATATGATTCTTTTCAGTAAGAGACTTTTCGAGGGAATGTTAGTCAACATTTTGATGATAACCAAATTAGCTCCAAGTCTCAAAACCAAGCAATTGACTTATAAGTAAAGTATTGGAAATTAACCAATTGTTAAGTTGAGGAATGCTTGTAAAAATATATTGATTGGATGTGGTCACCACAGTTCAACTGACACTAGAAACAGATGTCTCAGTTACTATCATTAAAGAATTTAGGCCTAAGATTTAGAGATAAAAAGGAATTCAGGGGTCATTTTCTCTAAAACCCTTGTGTTGTAAATGAAAAAAAAAACTGAGGCATAAAGGAATTAAAACAAATAGAAAACTCACTATCCTGTTGCCACAGTGGTAGTTGTTTAGCTTAAATCAGAAAGTAAAAGCTTTGTGTAATAAAGATTGGAAATAGCATTATACTTATGGACAGATAATATTTGTATTATAGAGAACAGGAAATCAAACTTGATTATTTTCATAACATCACATACCTAGAATCTATCTGAGGGACCCCCAAAAGGAAATGCAGATCACCACCTGCACTGTAATTTATAATCTTAGAGAGTTGTCTGAATCACACAGCAAGTATGTATATCAAGTAAACCCTGTCTTCTTGGTCCCTAAGGAGAGTTTGCTACCCACTCTGTTATGTTTCCTTTCTAAAATGAATCATCAAGGAAAATTAATAATGTAGATATAGCCCATTAAATATAAACAAAATGGTAGTAAAGGAATTCAATTTTTAATGTCTATCATTTTAAACTCTATGCTCTAAGAGGGATGAAATTGAAAACAAATGCATAATTTTTAGTTTTCATAATATTTTTATGCCATGACATTTCTTCTCTAATTCTGAAGGTACCTCAGTACATGGGGATAACAATTGGATGATCTCATTATTAAGGGAGTTCACAGAGGAAAAGAAGCTGGCTCTTCCAATGAAGTATTGCACAGTCTTTGAAACTTGTAATCTTAGAAACCTGCTGACAATACAGGATAAATAACAAACTAGCCCAGGGTCACACACCCAGGATGTGTCAGAGACTAAGCAGGAAGCTAGGTCTTCTGGGATTCAAAACCCATTTTGAATCACATCCCATGATTTCTACTTCTATTCCTCAAGGAGAAGTTTAAATCCTCTCATCTTAGGTTGTTCGGTAACTGAAACATGAATGCACAAAGAACCTCAACTTGGACTAATGTATACGTATGCTGTTTCAAAGAGCCACCCTTTTCATGAAACAAAATTACATGATTCAGTGATAAATCATTCCTCTTCTGGAGAGAATATCAGAACATAAAAATCAAGGGAAAGGGAACAGTTTATGGAAAAGTATGTCTTTTTCAAATTCACTGCAAAAGAAAGATCAAGAATTATTCCAAAAGATAGAGTGCAGAAACCTGTGCATGTTTCACTTTAAGAAAATCCAATTGAGTATATATCATGACAAGGAGAGTTGAAAATTACAGACTTGACTCATTGTTATAAGAAGCAATTCAATGAAAGACTTGATTAAATATTCTGTGATTCTATGAAAGGCCAGGCTCCCCCTAGTACCTTTAAAATTCATTTGAATTACAAATCTTCATTTGACACAGATCTTCTAGAGCTCTCACAAACCACTGGTTAGGATTCATTTTGGTGGATCTTAGAAGAGAGTTCCTTCAACATCTCTTTCTTCCATGAAATCCTAATCATGCCTAAGGAAAGTTCCAAAGGACAATGCAATGGTTTGACTTCCAATCCAAATTCTGGACATCCTACCTCAAAGAGAAGAGTCAAATTTAGCTTTTAACCTTTTCCTTCTGTCTTAATATCAATCATAAGACAAAAGAACAGTAACAGATACACAATTGTAGCTGAGTGACTTCCCCAGGGTCACTACACCTAGGAGGTGTCTAAGGGCACATTTGAATTCAAGTCCTCTGGACTCAGACCTGGTGCTTTATTCACTCTTACTCAGCAATTCCCAGATTTAGATTTAAAGCAACAAAAAACTAATAATTAAAGGTTTCCAAAAGAAGAGTTGGATGACATGGGAGGCAGGAGGTTACCCTCACTATAAGACTGTGGAGATAATTTTAGGGTTGTGACTTAAAATCTAAATTAATTGGTCATCAGGGAAAAAATCCTAAATAAAATACCCAAGTCAGTCTGGAAATTTATGGTAATTTAAATTAATATAGAGAGAAGGATTTTAAGGAGAAAGAGGGAAGAGGGTATAGGATTTCTCCTGCCTGGACTGTGCCAAGGAGTGTTCAAGATCTCAGTCCCTAGGTCTCTGAAGGAGATTAGAGGTTTCTAAGAGGATAAAGTTTGGATAGTAAAGGAGGGAAAACTCAGCCAGAAACTCACCACTGAACCAAACAATAGCTATAGCCACACTAAGACCCAGCAAGCTGCCACCAGCCACCTCTCCACTGCCAAAGGTACCGGAGAGAGGAAGTGACAAGAAATATATAGACCTTTTACTCTTGTGTCCCCTCCTCTCAATTTTCACATATACCAATCACCACATCAGAGGATTTTCTCCAGGACTGCCCATTCTTTAGTTCTCATCTTCTTTGATTAGATTATATCTTTTGAGTTACTTAACACTTCTTTGTTAAGTTCACCTTTTGTTCATTACTTAAACTTTTTAATTTACCCTTTATAGTTACATAACACCTTTTTGTATTAAGATCTTAAAATAGACTTAGCTTAAATTTCTAGCTTCACTATAAAGAATTAAGAAACTTCATTGTTCCATCAGTAGATTACAACTTAATCTTCACCATAAAGTAAGGTCTAAGTAGCGTGGAGTAATTTAAAGTTCACAAGTCTTAAAGCAGAAGGAGACAATTTTAAGAATCTGATAAGAATTCAGGTAAACCTAAGCACAGCACAAATAAAAGAGAATCATGGTTGAGTTAATTATGTGTTTTTACTGAAAGAATATGTAATCCCTGTGAAAATGAAGTCATTTTCTTAATCACAAAAAACAAATAACTACAATAATAGGTAGCATTTATATAGCATGTTAAGGTTTGTTAAAATCTTAACAAATTATAATCTCCTTTGATCTCTACAACAACCCTGGAAGGTAGATGCTATTAACATATTATTATCTCCAATATATTGATAAGGGAAATTAGGCAGAATTTGAGCCATTTGTTATAATAATCATACAGCTAGTGAGTGCCTGGTGTTGGAAATGAACTTAATACTTTCTGATTCCAAGTTCAGATCTCTACCCATTATGACTCCTGACTTTAGAATTAACCTATGCAGCCACCTAACAGTTCCCAACCACTAATTTGCTGATTTAAAATTCTCATAGAAAGTTGAAAGTGCTACACTCACTAGTATTAAATGTGGAAAAGGCCATTTTTTGTATTCCCAACTATTTAAAAAAGTTTAGAAATTACATCTCAGAAAAAAAATGTTATTTCACCATGTTTTGCAAATAGTAAGAGTGCTTAAATGCTTGTTCATTCATTCAGAAAGTATAGTAACAAAAGCTTTTCTCTAAAGTCTAATAAATAGCAAATGTCATATCTAACTGGAGTAAATATTAATTTCTGCATATCAAAATCAAGGGCCTACCCCTGTCATAAATTTCCACAAGTTAAGTAGGAATACTCTTAGAACAACACAGAACAGTACATGGCTGATTCCAGTTGTTTTGCCATCTGGTAAGAAATTATGCCATTAAAAAGACAGCCTTGCTTTCCCAGATTTTCATTCACAAAGCAGCCAAATGGACCAACATCCATAAGTCTGATATTTTTTTTTACAATGAGCACAATTCTGTAAAGTCAGATGGGCCAACTTTAATAAAGGCAGCTCTTTCACAATATGATTTGGAATACATCCCTCTTTTTTAAAAAATTGATTAACAATTATAACTAAAGTCACTACAAATTCATGCAAAGTCCATAAATGTATTCACTATGATGGTGGAAGAGATAAGTCATTCACTAATTTATTTAATCCCACCCTGACTTATAGTCTAAATATAAGTCATCAGTTTCTTCCCACTCTTCTCATATAACGGATATTAAGTCCCCAACCACTTTAGTTTGAATCCTCTTTCAACCACTAATCTTTTTTTTTTAATCTTACCTTCCATCTTAGAATCAATACTCTCTATTGGTTCCAAGGCAGAAGAGTAGTAAGGGCTAAGGAATGAGGGTTTAGGGACTTGCCCAGGGTAATACAGTTAGGAAGGATCTGAGGCCAAATAAAAGCCCACCATCTTCCAACCCCATCCCTAGCTCTCAATCCACTATCTGTTCCACTATCTGTTCCACAATCCACTAGCTGTTCCCAACCACTAATAGAAAATTAAAAGTGCTACACTAGTGTTAAATATGAACGGCCATTTTGGTAAAGTATTCACAACTATATGCAAAAAGTTTACAAAGTACATCTCAGAAAAAAACATATTTCACCATGCTTTGCAAATAGTAAGAGTGCTTAAATGCTTGTTCATTCATTCATTTCCCACTGTCCTTCAGAAAAGTTTACTCTTCACAAATGATATGGTTTATACTCTGTCCCATGAATGAAGGTAGGAAGCAGAGAGAGACATTCTCCACCTCAACAGATCTCAGGCAAATGGCATTTTGGAAATGGTCTCTTCACCATTATCTGAGGCAGAAGGCTAGGCTAGTCACCCTTCTGGACCCCTGGGCACCTGATGGCTATGAGACAAAGCCAATAGGTGTGACTGAAGATGCTCTCCTGTATTCTCTGTGGGTGTCTATCCAGAAAGCACTCGGCAAGCTGTGCACGAATGGTCATGATGCCATCAATAACTATATTTATAAGGCAACAACTCTAAAAACATATTAACAAGGCAAGAAAATGAACTCTAGGTATATGGTCACTGTTTTCTGAAAAATGTTTTCATCAACAAAATCTTCACATGGAGTTCAATAACTAGCAAAATGAGGTTATTTATAAAATATGAATGTCAAAATGACATTGCATAAAAACACTCACTTTGTATGAAAAGTGTGACATTTTACTCAGAATCACTATTTCAGAATACTCAATGAAGAACGCATTTTTGTGCAAGAGGGGAAAAAAACTCCAATTCTCAGACCACAACAATTACTGATACCCATTTCAGAAGGGACTTTTAATGTTTCACTCAGAATAAATGTATTGCTTTTATTTTCACTGGCATTAACTGAGCCAGTTTTCCTTTTTTCCCCTATTGTTTTAGAAAGTTAATGTATTCTTTCCTCACTATACAATGAATGAGCACATTACAATTTAAGTCCATCTTAGAAGGACACTGACAGCCAGATAAAACACAGTTATTACTGTCAGAACTCAAAATGAAATATTCTGAAAAGGCAATGAATTATTAGCCTGCTGTTCGGTTTTCAAATACACAAAAGGAGGGAATAGAAAATGGCAAAAAATCTGAAACTTTCTTCATTTGCCAAGTTATTTTCAATTTGAAATATCTGGGATACTAGAGATTTGACAAAAAACAGTTTACAAAATCTTGAGCCTTAGAATGCTACTGCAACATTTAAATCTTCTTGGGGACTGACAAAAGTGGTGTGGAATAATGAAAAATAAAGTTCTTCAGAAAGCTAAAAGACATAGTGGAAAAATTAAAGAAAAGGTGCCTGATGGAAGCCCATTCTCATCAGCTAGTTATTTCAGCAATCTTGCCAAATATGCCACTAATTCTTAAGAAACCACATTTTGAAAAAGAATCATCTGTTGGGTCTTAGTTCTTGATGTTAATGCTATTAATTAAAATACACACACACACACAGTCATAGTGGATTCTAAGTCAAAAACATGACATATAACCAAGTTCATTCACTCACTATGACCTTGTTTTCATACGACATTTATACTTCAAAATGGAATATATAGAGCCAAAATAAATTGGATTTGATTACATGTGTGAGAAAGTACCACAATTTGTTAGAGTAGGGAAGGACTTCAAAAGCTATCTAATCAATCTATATGTACCTGAACTATAATCATTCTCAATATCAAATCCACTACGCTAGTCACGTTTCACTTTACTTCTTGATCCACCAACTGCCTTGCCTCCCAGACAGGAAAGGATCCCCTGTGTAGGAAAGGGAGCAGAACGATTCTTATTCACACAATTCTCTTCATTCTCCCCTCATGTCCCTCCAATTTCTACTTCTAGAATCATAATCACATACTACAAAATCTATTGGAAAAGGTGTGTTAGTATACTTCCCCTAAAACCCTATTCAAGATCCTTAATGCTCTCCAAACCCAAATACTTCTCCTAGACCACCCAGAATTACCTTATCTGTGTAGTTAGTATCTTCCCAAGTAGAATAGATTTGGGGGCAGGAATTGTTTGGCTATTGTTTTTGTGTATCCAGAACTTAGCATATGGAAAGTGCTTAATAAATGCTATTTTTTTTCCACTCATTCATTCTTCACCCTTTAATAATGATCCTATAGCCTGGACTTCAAAACTCCCAGTTGTCTACAACTGTTCATTCCCCTCTTAGGAAAAGCAAACTGTTAAGGTATTGTTCTTTATATTGAACTGTAGAAAACTCTCATGGTATCAGTGATCCTTTTCTAAAACAAAGGACAAACCAAAAGGAAAAAAAAAACAAAAACACAAATAAGATGAAAGTAATGCCTTCAACTTCTTTAAAGAAGGCATTTTAAATGGTCCCAGGCTAAAGATAATGTCTGTGGGCAAATCTAAAAGAGAACCTTATGAGTTTTCTTTTTTTTTTAAGCTTTCAGTTTCTGAAACAATATCCTGCTCTCCTCTCAACCTCTCAATTTGTAGCAATGAGAATACATAACGTATATCAGGTATTTACATTCCGAATCATAACTGTAGCAAAATTACAGTTTTGAAGTAGCCATCAAAATAATTTTTTGGTTTGGGGTCACTGCAACATGAGGAACTATATTGCGGGGTCATGGCATTAGAAAGGTTGAGAACCACTGGGCTAGAACTGGATTCCCCAACCCCAGAAGAGATTTGAGTCAATGGCCAGCAGAAAGAAGTCTTTTGATTATTAATTAATATAAATATTTAGTAACTCTACCTTTTACCAGCAAAAAAAGAAAACCCTTGAAGAATGCGGTCAAAAGATTACCTTTATAAACTCAAGTGAATATTGGTCTGCTTCATGAAATAAATGGATTTCCAAGGTTGTTCATTTCTATTCTTAAAAATTCATGGGACTCATAAGTATAATAGACTGGTAGAGATAAAGAATGGACTTTCATTTTTATTAATATAGGGAACTTTTAGATGAAAGAACACCTATTATCAGGGTAGATTATCAATTTCTCTGAAACTCAAAGCCTTAGATTCGACCTAGTTAGGTATGTGTTAAATCTGGGACTTGAATCTAGGTCTAACCACTCCCTAAACCATCGTTTTTGTTGCTTTTTAGTTGTGTTCAGTAATGTTCAACTCTTTGTAAACCCACTTGAGGTTTTCTTGGCAAAAATACTAGATAGTTTGCTATTTCCTTCTTCAGCTTATTTTATAATTGAAGAAACTGAGGCAAACAGACTTTAGTGACTTGTCCAGGGTCACACAGCTTGTAAGAGTCTGAGACCAAATTTGAACTCAAGAGGATGAGTCTTCCATACTCTAGGCCTGATATACAATGATACATTAATCAGACTCTCACTTATCAAAAATATGTACTGTTTTTATAATTACAGTTGATTTGAAAGAATCAATCAATACTAAGATCTTGCTACTTTGTTCTAGATAAAATAACTTGTCTCTTTTGAAACACCTAATGAACTTACATAAGAAATGAACAAGAAGCTCTCTAGGCATTTCCCTCTGCCTTCAAATAGAGGACAAGAATCTCTTATTTTTAAGCCCTAGAAACAATTCAAGCCTATTTCCCTTTGCCCTGTCATGATCTCCCCCCTCAAAAAATTTCCTTTTAAGTATATTTTATTTATATATATTATACATATATATAAATATAAATATAAATATAAATAAATATAAATATAAATATAAATACATATATATATATAAATATATATATTTTAAGTATAAAAGTAAGGTTATAAATCTCTAACAATTATTCCCTTTCTGTTTGTTCATACCATCACATTCCTCTATAGCTTTCAAACTATTAATAAGCACTGATCCAAAATCTATAATATTCTAGGAAATGTGCTTTCTCATTTTCTTTCCAAAACACATTTAGTAACAAGTAAACATTTCCAAGAATTATCACCCTGACAAGTATATAATCTCCTAAGCAAATTTATGATTTAAAAAATTACTTTCTTCCTAATAGGATGAATTTCAATGAAACCTTACAGTTGGAAATTTAGTAGCAAAAAGTAGACATTGGGAAATGGGAAGCAATAGGGATGGCTTTGAGGATTTGATTTTATTGTTCCTGAATTTCATTTTATGGCCAGCCTTCTCTTCATCAACTAAATGAAGTTAGCCCTAGAAAGGGGTGACTGTGGCTGTTTCCACTATTTTCAGTGTTACCTCCTATAGTTAAAGGTGGTAAGATGGACAAGATTGCTAGACCTGAAGGCAACAAAGATGGGAGTTCAATTCTAAATCAAACATTTACTAGCTATGTGGCATTTGGTCTGCCTCAGTTTGCTCATTTACAAAATTAGGATAATAAAAGTGCCTACCACTCAGAGTTACAGTGAAAGAAAAATAATATATTATTTGCAAAGCATGCTGGGAACCCAAATGTACTATGTAAATGCTTATTGTTGTTGTTGTTGGTGGTGGTGGTGTTTTGTATGAAGAAGATGGTCAGAATTTCCACCACTCCATAAATACTGGGATAAGCAAGTTCTAGATGCAGTTTTACTCATTTTCCCAGATAGACTCAGGCATTGACTCTCCTTTAAATGACTTGGATCAGTAGCTCCTTCCTCCATTCCCAGATGCAGCCAACACTGAGCCAAAGGAGCAAAAAACATCACCTCCCCCTGCCTGGGGCAATTTATTCCACCAAAATTTTACATAATATGTGTATAGCATAAATTCCCCATTAACAAAAGTAAATGGATAAATTACTCTAAAAGCAGTGATGCAAGTTGCTAATATAAAAGTCTACTTATGAAAATCATCCTGAGTAGAAAACAAACTTCTCTGAGGAATCTCAGAGGATAGTATACAGTTCAAGAAAAAAATATATGTACCATAAGCTTCTCTGCTCGTCTTATATAAATTATATATTCCATATTTGAATATCATTAGAGGATTTGGCCTCTTCTGTAAAGTAGCAAATGAAATTCAAATTCAACTATTTAAAATGGGGTTAAAATAAAACAAAAGAAGTACATTAAAAGGCTTCTCTTCCAAAATGTTCTTCTCTTTGTTTATTGAGGAAAAAAAAATCCAACTCATTCAATTATTCATTATTCTTGAAGAAAGGGGTTATATAAAAAGCCCTTTTTAAAAATTCCAAATAATCTCTACTTATGTTTACAACAAAAATATGCCATTTGTTTTAGAATAAAAATAGTCTAACTCATGTAGAATATTATCTTTTTAATGCCACAGAAGCAAGAAATTTTTTTCTTTTTTTTTTTTACTTTTAACTAACTCTACTGTAAGCCTAAATCCAAGTACCAATGTTAGAATAGCAATGAATCTTAGAACTAGAAAGGAACTCAAGAGATCATAGCATCCCGTTTTTGGGAAATCAATATTCCTCTAAGGAAGGTTTTCCTTTCCTAATTATTAGAGTTTTCATTTTCATTGGATTTCTGAAACTTCCATCCCCATTAACTTCATCTAATTATCTTAATTTGGTCCTGAGGGGCTGTTTAAAAATATATATGTTTAATACCACTTCTCTATGAACGTCCATCAAATGTTGAAAACAACACTACCATTAGTCACCTTCAACCTTTTCATCTCCAAGCTAAAGGTCCTCAGGTCCTTCCAAAGCTCTTTAAATGCGATGATTTTCCATTTCCTCCCTGAGAAAAATTGTTCCCTACTGGGAAAAAACTACATAGTAGTATAATATCCAGATATGAATCCAAATCAGTAAAGAAGTAAGAAAATAGGGAAGGAATATTGCCCCTCCCTTGACTGATGATTAAATAGTATTTTCAGATGTATACAATGTGGAATGATAAGTTTAAATGAGATAATAAAAAGGCAAAATGTTATATTACAGATAGTGCTCAGTGGAATTCAGGGATATCTGGATATGTGAGAATTACTGTAGTGAAATGGGTTGAAAGATAGCTGAGCAATCAGACTACAGACCAGGATTTAAGTCAGATTTCTAAGTCTACAAATTCTAAATCATTTGTCTGGCAGCACTTGTTGATGAAATTCCATCTATGAGAATTCTCTTCACTCAACAAAATTAGTCAAAAAACAACTTATTAAATACTTGATGTGTGCCATGAATTGAACTAAGGACTGGGAATTTCTTAAGGACAAGTAATTCTTTGTCTCAAAGAGCTTCCATTCTAATGGGAGAGACAATAGAGACAAATTCAAAAATATATAAATGAAATGCACACAATGTAAATGGAAGAGAATTACACAAAGAATACCCTATCAAGTAGGTTTTATTGCCCTTTGGGAGATAAAATACAAAGTCTACATAAAAAAATTTTAAGTTCTCCTAAGATGATTGTTACTATTCTAATCTTTCCATTTTCTTCCCTGCCTAGAACAATGATCTGCAATGCATAGTATAGCAAAGCATATAAATAATAAGCAAAGAAAGAGAGGACCTCTTTCCATCATTAGGACAGCTAGATGGCCCAGTAGATAGAGAAGTCAGAACTGGAGTCAAGGCAGACCTGCATTCAAATTCAGCCACAGACACTAAGTACCTGTGTGAATTTGGGCTAATAATTTAACCCTGTTTGCCTACGTTCCTCACTGGTAAAATTGGCTAAGAAGGAAATAGCAAACTACTCCAGTATCTTTGACAAGAAAATCTCAAATGGGATCACTAAATGAGACAGAACTGAAATGACTAAACCAACACTTTCATTTCTAACATAGGAAAAAGGTCTATATGCACCACTGCTCCCATCCCTCTCTGTTTTTGAAGCATTATTCTGCCTGAATATTGGATAAGAGCTGGTGTTAATATGCATCTTAGGAGATAAAATAAATAGCATTTATTAAGCACCTGCTAGGTGCCAGGCATTATAAAAACATTACAACCATTATCTGATTTGATCATCAGATTGCCATCTTTTACTCTACCAACAAGATAAAAAAAAGTTCCCAATACAACTAGAAACATTAAACAATTAGGTAAGGAAAGAGGAAGGGAGGGGAAGAGGGAGAGAGTTCAACTAGGGCAGCTGATGGTGGGGACCACATTAAAACTCAAAGGAAGGTGGCTATGAGAGGCACTCATCCCAGAGAATGAAGTCATAGGAAGAAAAACTTCTCAAGTTTCTCAGTAAATTTAGTATTTTAATTGTTATATCTCTTATACTGAAGTAACTATAAAAGTTTTCAACCATTATCAACCATTTTTAAAGGTCAGATCTCTTTGGTTCCTAGGGAAATTGCTATTTTTTTTTTAAAGCTAAAATTTTGAAGGCAAAACTAACACAGTTCTCTATCTTTACCCACACAGATATATGTTTTTCAGATTTATTAATCAAAAGAAAAAGAAGGGGAGCCAAGTGTGTGGATGGGGAAGAGCCTGGTTCAAACTGAGTGTCAGATATTTCATAGTTGTGTGATTCTGAGAAAGACACAATCCCAAATATCTAGCTCTTACTGTTCTTCTTCCATGGAGTCTATCCTTATCAATTCTAACACAGAAGGAAAGAGTTTTTCAAAAAATTTTGTCACATATCTTCCTAAGGGAGTCGTTATGAGGTTCAAATGAAATAATTAAATAAACCCTTTATAAATTTCAACTATTAATAATGATTACAATTCTGATGACTATAAAAAGTTCTCTTTTAAAAATAATTTTAAAGGAATTTCAAAAACAACTGCTTGACCACATGGGTTGATGGGGATATGATTGGGGATGTAGACTCTAAATGATCACCCTAGTAAAAATATCAATAATATGGAAATAGGTCTTGATCAGTGACACAAGTAAAACCTAATGGAATTGCTCATTGGCTATGGGATGGGGGGTGGAAGGAGGGGAAGGAAAGAACATGAATCATGTAACCATGGGAAAATATTATAAATTAATTAAATAAAAAATTTTAAATAAAAACAGTATTGAACAATGTCCTAAAATAAATAAATGAATGAACAAAAAAATAGATAGATAGATAGATAGATAGATAGATAGATAGATAGATAGATAGATAGATAGATAGATAGATTTCAAAAACTATTTAATACACCATGGAGTTAGAATCCCTGCCTTTGTCCATCATTATTCTTGCCTCAATAGGACAAGGGTCTCTCCTAAATCTAACAACCCATAAGTCTAAGCTTTTTGTTGTTATACAGCTTCACATGAGGGCGTATCAAGTCCAGTAAGAGACTAAATACCTGTTCAAAAATGCCTCAAGGATTACTGTATGTCTAGAAATGAAAACAGCTCACATTTATATATAGCTTTTTTACAAGGTTTAGAAAATTATTTCTCTCCAACGATCCTGTGAGAGAATACTGTAAATATTTCATAAATATGAAAACTGCAGTTCAAAGAATTTGGGAGATAGACATATGACAAGCAAAAGCTATGGTCAAGACTAGAACCCAGGTCTCCTAACTATAAGTTTAATGATCATCTCCAAGCTGCTTCTCATCCACAATCACATCTGAGTCTATTTAATCTAGTTTAAGAATAAACTGTCAAGAAAAAGTACTGAAATCACCTATGGCCATCTAATCCTAACATGAGTTTTCAGAAATTCAAGGCTTTTTATCATACTTGCAATTACCTTTGATTTTTATGTTCATGAGTAGTACTAACAGGAGGTTAAAATTAGGAAAACTCTCCTTAGATTTCAAAGTAAGAGCTCCATTAAACTTCACATACAATCAAAGAATTGAAGTAATATGTCTAGCAGGGTTGCCTGCTTTTTATTTTTAAGGGTTTTTTCTGAAAAAGATATATTTCAAAAAAGGGAGAAAAAAGGAGGGAGGGAGGAAGGATGGGAGGAGGAGGAGGGAGGGAGGGAGGATGGGAGGAGGAGGAGGGAGGGAGGGAGGATGGGAGGAGGAGGAGGAGGGAGGGAGGGAGGGAGGGAGGGAGAGAGAGAGAGAGAGAGAGAGAGAGAGAGAGAGAGAGAGAGAGAGAGAGAGAGAGAGAGAGAGAGAATGCACAGATTTTTAAAGTTTGTTACTCCAAATGTATCAAAAAACCATGTTACATGCCAAGTAATCAGAGGGAGAAAGATTATTTTTTTGGCTGAGGAAGAAAAAAATGATATTTTCTTTGGCTGATCACTACATAAAATAATGGGTAAAATGAAAGACTTAAATCAAAACTAACACAATTAAAGCATGATATATTATAACATTGATTTCAAACTATTAGTTTGCCCTTGCAAACTATGGAAACAAATTTCGGGAAAGGAAGTTGGCACATAACAAGAAAGATCAGTAATAAGGTCAAGGAAGAATACATTTCTAAAGTAATTGAAACACACATTCTGCCTTGTTTCACACTAAATTTTAGTCAAAGTTAACACAGATGAACAAGTTTACACATGTCATTAATCAGAAAAAAAAAGGTTAAATGTATATTGAAGGCCTGTTTCTATTGCTTATCATGTCATAGAGATGATCTTGATTATCATCTAATGACTAACTGACAGGGCTACATCAAATGGCCAATTTTTCTAGTCATAGCAAGATATCATGGCAGCCTACTAAGGACAAGAAAGGGTTTGATTAGCATCAATGAATGGAGAGTATACTCACTGAAATCAGAGAACCCTGACTTATTTAAATAAGGATTTGCAGGAAAACTTTGGCATTTCAAACACCATAGGGTCCCTACCCCAAAACTAATATTGACTATGTTATTCTAATGTCTCCCATTAGAAAATTTCCAATTTCATTTGAAAATACGGAATTTTTGGTTCTTCCCCTCCAGAGGGTGGGGGTGAGGAGAGAAAAGCAAGTTTGGAAAAAAGCAAGAAGAAGAAGGGAGAAAATAACAAACCAGACAAGGTAGATAGGAAAAGAAGAAAAGAGAAAAGGCAACACAGCAGAGTGACACTGAAATCGAGGGCACGTGAGAAGATCGAGAACTTTGTTGTTTTGTTTTGTTTTTTAAGAACTTCCAATGTGTAAAGAAGGCAGGAGAGGGATAAAAAAAAGGGTAAAAAAAACTTTTCATAAGTACAAGAATTGAATTTGCCTTCAGAAAAAGGCCATAGTAGAATTAAGAGTCTCGTAGAAAAATAAGGTAGTGCAAAGCAGTTCTATGTTGTGTTATAAATAATAAATCAGTAATAAACAAAAAGATTGGCAAACAATATTAGCAACCCTAACAGAAGATGACATGAATTTGTAGTGGGTCCAGTCAGAAACTAGGAGCTTCTCCTAGCAATAAGGAACCATAACAGAGAACTCAATATGGTGGAATGCATGACAGTCATCGATTATTATGTATTTGGGTTTTTTTAGATGTTAAATAATTCCCTTTCTGGAAAGTAGAAAATGATATCTAATTGGGAAAAAAAAGATGGCAACATTAAAAAGAATGGAAAGAAAAAACCAAGCAAGTCTGCAGAAAGTTATATTAACAATCCATTAGAACAGGTTTTAGGAGGAACATATATATATATATATATATATATATATATATATATATATATATATAGCCATCCCAAATGAACAGACCTCGAAAGTTACATTTGTGTTCAAAAGGATCACTAAAAGAATTCTGCCATAATTCTTATTTAATGGAGCAAAAGCACTCTATAAAATTCTGCCAAAATAAAAGCCATAGACTGACAGGCAGAAGCTCTGATAAGGTAAATAGACAAAATGCCTACTGCTGTTTTATGTTTTTTATTGCTAAAGTGGTGATGCACTGAAACCACAATTGCCACTTATCCCAGAGCAGGATACAAAAATTTACTATGGATGTATTCTAAGTTAATGTTGATTTCAACAGTTTTGCCATCCATCAGCTATTCTGCTGCCAATTAGCACCTTAAGAACTGCACGTAAATATTTCAAAAAACATGTGAGCAATTAAACAGAGGAAATATTCCACATAAAAACCAGGAAGAAACTGGGTTAAATGCCAAAAGGTAACTACCTTCTGAGAACATCAAGTTTTCACAGCAACGCATGAATTGTACATCCTCTTTAACTCAAAAATACAGCATGCAGATGCTATTTAAAATTCAGTAAATGCCAATTATTATTTACTGCTTTCAAAGCTAATAGGTCTCCTAATGAAAAACAAGAGGTTTTTAACTTTGTGCATCATTAGCTTGTATTCCACAACAGTAACGAAGTGTTGATAACTGTCTTTCATGTACTAAGAATGTGAAAAATCCAAAATAAAGGTAGTTTAAGATTTTTTGCCTAGAATAAACTTTTCATGTGTACACTTTCAGTAAGGGCAAGATCATCAGAAGGGATTCATTCAATTGGCAGTGCACTGGAATGGAAAGTCTTTCATGTCATTTCTAGCATTTCATTTAGATGCATTAAGTTCTAGGTTCTTTTTTTCAGTGGCTTATAATGAAAAACACAGCTATGCTCAACAATGAAAGGGAAATGATGTTTTATTAACAAGATAAGGAACAGTCAAATGGGTTGGAAGCAAAGTGATTTGCCCTACAACTAGAATTGGAACCAATCAAAACCCAATTGCCTTTCAGTGAGTTTTAGAAGTATCTTTTGAAAATAATTCAACTAACCTTAATAACAGAAATTAATACTGAAATACTGTTTTGTATTACGAGGAAATTTAAAAAGGATAATCATTATTTAAAAAAACACATAGAGAAAACTGACATTACTTAAATGCATCATATAGAGAGTTGAAAGAGTCCTCACAAGCCAACTATTCAAAAACCCACTTTATAGAAAAAATAAAGTGACTTGCCCAAGTTGATATGATGATCTGTGACAGAAAGAAAAATGAATACTAGTGCTCTAATTTCAAAGTTATAACTTTTTTATCATACCATATTGTCCTAGAAGGAAATTTCAAAATACTAAGATATAGTGAATCATACAAAGGAGGCATTCAATTTTTCCAATTCTGGGAAAATCTACATATAATTTTCTAAACAGAAAGATATCTTATCCTTGGAACTTGACTACAATACCAAAGAAAAACAAACATAGAAATTACCAAAAAAAACTCTGTTAATTAAAAATGTATCTATTCCATCAATTAGAAAATCTCACCGTCCCAACAGAATAAAAAAATGAACTACTGAGATTTGGATTATGAATTATATATCTGCTTGAAGTAAAAAGTTTATGTCAGAACCAAAGTATTTCACCACACAATCTCATACCCACATATACGCACAGAAATGTACAAATAAAATAGGGACTATTTATGGGTAATGATAGACATTTCATTCACTTGAGAGAAATAGGAATACAGAAGGACTCTGATAACTAACTGACTATCTGAGAATCTTCCATCACAAGGCAGATCTTTAACTTAGGTCCCAAATAGATGGCATAGTAGAGAATGTCCTAGGCATGGACTCACAAAGACCCAAATTTGCATCCTATCTCAGACACTTACTAATTGTGGGTATCCTTAGACAAGTCACTAAACCACCTTATACCAGTTTCTTGACCTGTAAATTGAGGTTAAGAAATGGCACATATCTCACAAAGTTGTCATAGGAATCAATGATTTTCAAATCTCAAAGTACCATATAAATGCTAGATATTTGTGTCATTCTTAGTGTTTTTGTTTTAGCACCCCAGAATTCCTTGGGGAACCTATGACAATAGTTAACATGCCCAAGGTCACACAAAGAGCAAATATAAGAGACAAGGATCGAATACGAGATTTTTG
This sequence comes from Monodelphis domestica, assembly GCF_027887165.1. Lineage (NCBI taxonomy): Eukaryota > Metazoa > Chordata > Mammalia > Didelphimorphia > Didelphidae > Monodelphis > Monodelphis domestica. Next base: position 250,548,173 of record NC_077231.1, on the reverse strand, counting down.
ACTGAAGTGGACTTTCAACCTCCTCTAACATATTGCCTATCTAGTTATATTCAACATATTGTCTCCAAACAATTATGAAACATCTTTCATGTGACTTATATACTGTGAATAGAGTTGCATCTGAGATAGCTTACAAATTAGATCACTGAATATCATGCTTCATGTTGCTTTATATCCTACAGATAGAACTCTCCCAAAATAGTGGGAATTAAATCAGAATAAGGATATTCACTTTAACCTGATACAGAAGCTAAGAAATTTCATTTAGCTTTGAGAAAAGCTATCTAGTATCAAGATTGGTGCAATGAAGTCAATGATCTTTGAGTTCTCAATAGCTTCCCTAAGACACTATTGCCAACTCCAGTGTTAGCTTCCTTAGTCACAATATTTTATCTCAGTCATTCCTTAAGTTGCCCCAGAACCATAGCCCTCAGAGGTATATTTTCTTTATAAAATTCTACTCTTCCTCAAGAGATTGAGTTCTCTCTTTCACAGCCCATCCTAGAAAGAGAAAAAGCATCACTTCTCTGAATGAGGCAAAGAATGCCAAGCTCATTCTCTTGAGCATTCTCATTTCCTGGTTTTCACCTTTCATCTAATGGAATGGATACTAAATACTTTTTGTTTAAAGGCTGCTTTCTAAGCTTAGTCTGAAAGGTGATGGAAAAGCCAATGAGATGATGAATTCAAGTTAATCTGCCTTTTTGCACCCAACCATATCTAGCAAAATCTCTTCTTTGCACAGGAGCCTTCCACATTTGCTAAAAGATACCTAGAAAACATGATGTCTACTACACAGCAAGCTGTTCTGCTTTGTGCAGCTATTTTAAAGTGTTCTCCAACAATGATTTCTACCTAGCTGAGCATCCTCCTCCCCATACCCAGCCACTATTACTAATGTTATCAGTACTACAGAGCACCAAGGTCTTTAAAATACTTCACAAATGTGGCCCCATTTTTTCTTCCCTAAATAGCCCTGCCAAGGGTATAGTGTAAGGAGCAGGCACATTTCACAGAAGAAACATAGGCTGGGATAAGTGACTTGCTCAAGGTCATGTACCTATTAAGTAGGTGAAGATATTCTGACCTTTGTATTTGGATTCCAGATTTATTCCTTCTTCTAGCTATACCCTACTATATGATACATCATCATTTAAAAATGCAACTCATGTCAGTAAACATGTATTAAGTGTCTATTATCTGCCAGGAGATACAGAAAGAAGCAAAAAGCAGTCACTGCCTAAAAATAATAGTGTTATCTTAAGAATTAAATTTAATTGAAAGATGGAGTACCTTGTCAAAGGAACTGTGCATAGTATAAAATAGGTGCTTAATCCAAGTGTTTGTTTGGGTTGTTGTGGGTTTTTTTGCCTGACTTCTTGACTGAGAAAAAAAGAAGTAAATGCACTGGAATACAAGGCACTCAGAGAAGATCAAGGTATAAAAAGGCTAGGCTAAACTAGGCTTTAAAAGACAAAGAGAAGATTTAAATTTTTTCCTAGAGGGTAAAAAGAAGGGGTTTGATTAGAAATAACCTTTAGGAGCATCAGTTGATAGTTGAGACTATGGATTGGAGTGGAAAGAGTCTTGAAGTAGGCTATAGCAATAATCCAAGTATAAAACAAACATTAAAATTTACAAAATGCTTCCCCCAATCTGGACATAAGAAGAACAATTAGTATTCTCATTTCACAGATAATCCCCAATCCCTTTTTAAATGTAGTTATTAAAGTTGCTATGATAGGTCACAAGACCTATAGTCCAAAAGAACTGAGTTCAAATTGTTTCTCAGAAATGTATGTATGAACCTAGGCAAATCAGTTAAGTGCTCTGTGCCTCAATTGAGTTGGCTGAGAAAGAGAGAGAAGAATTGCACCAACCTCTCAGGATTATTATATAAATAAAATTATATAATATTTGTAAGGCACTTTGCAAACCTTTAAGTGCTATATAAATACTAGCTATCATCATTATTATTCACAATATGATTGTTAAGATGAAAATGTTCTTGTAAACCTTAAAGCTTTAAATAAATAAGTATAATAATAAAAAATGATGAATCAACAATTTAAATGAATTATCAACAAATCCCAAGAGAGTAAGAGCAGCTCAGTAAGTCAGTCTTTCAGTGTCTGTCTGTCTGTCTCTCTCTCCAAATGCTGAGAAATCAAGACATTAGCTAAACTATTTAAAATTTGACAGTTTAGAGAAATTACTGAAGATATATAGGACCAAGAAAATAATTAGGCTGATGAAATAAAGTGAAAGACACCTGCAGAGTATTTATACTAAATTAAATATAAGATTCAACTAGAATAAGAGCACATGGATTAGTAGCAATCTGTTTCATTAGAGGGACTACAATACTTATGGAGTCACCAGTCTATAGTCACTGTAATCAAGTAATGCTCACCAATAAGTTCAGTTTTACTGAAGAATTCCTAGGAAAGGCACCTATTCCACTTTTTGCTTACAAGCAATTTTTTTAGCCCACTAAACTGAAGTTTTGATGATTGTTTCCAATGGAATTGAGAAAATAGCCCATTTAGACCATATTTCACAAGTTAAGACTCGGGACAGTAGACATATTGCAAACTGAATAGACAAAACAAAATTGCTACCTTTTAACAATTCAGCATATCTAGATTCCTTAAATGAATGCCCATTCCTTGACAAGCCACAATTTTTCCTCTAAGTCATTATTCTAAAGTTAAATAAATGCAGTTACTCACCTAAAAGAAAGATATACAGTAAGTGATGAAAAAGATGACTCCCAGGACAACAATATAATCTGACCTTACTCACTTAGGAGAGTGAAGAATATAACAATAAAAAGGTACTTCCCAAGTTTTGACTACCAGTACTTGTTGAGGTGAAGATAATTACAACCACTGTTACTTTAAACCATCCCCGGAAGTCAAATAAAATTTGGTATGTTATATAAAATAGCCATTTAAAATAAATCAGCAAAGATAGCTTTCGTACAAAATAACAATGATCATGAAAAAATGAATTCCTTAGAAAAAAGTAGAAGTTTTTTTAAGTCATTATTAATTACAATAGCTCTTTACCAAACTGTGGTGCTGCCATAAGAGTGTATGTCTAATCTTTCTCTCCTCTAAGAAGAACTGCAGGGAAATAAGGACTGAGTGTTGCATACACTTTCAAATGAAGTTTCTCTATTAGTATTGACTGGATTTTCTGGGTAATATAACAGAATTTCATTTCAGGGGGTTGGGAAACATAGTGGATAGGTTTATGTCTAGATTTTATACAGTGTGAAACCAAAAAGAAACAATATGTTGGTGTTTTTTTTTTTCAAAGAGAGCCACATTTGTGTAGCTTATCAACAGCATAATAAAGTATCCATTCATGTGAGGGAAAATTCCACTATCACTTAAAAGTCAGCAAACTGACTTGCCATGGCTTCCAAGCAAAGTGAAATGGTTTGATAGGCAAGATTCCAAAAAGAAAAACCAACATGAAATATAATTCCTGATTAAGTAAGCACAGCCATCCAAATTACTCCAAATTTCTTCTTAGCCTCTGAATTCTGATTGTCTCTATATCCTGAATTTTTGTGGTGGATATTGTAATTCTTAAACTCTATGACAATGAATCACAAGGCACTCAAAATTCAAAGAGTGTTGAGATACCTTTTTTAAAACAAAAATAAAATTCTAGTTGCTCAAATTAATGTTTAACATATGAACTAGCCTTTTTTTCAGTTTGTTCTCATTTCTATGTATGTCAATGGATTGAGATACAATTTAAAATAATCTAATGGCATGGAGCAATGGAAGTAAGGAAGGCTGGAATGGTGGAAGGGTGGAAGGGTGGAAGTGAGGGAGGAAGGAAGGAAGGGAGGGAGGAAGGAAGGGAGGGAGGGAGGGAGGGAGGGAGGGAGGGAGGGAGAAGAAGAAGACAGACAGAGACAGAGAGAAAAAGACATTTTCTAACTGATCCTTCACAGTTAATAGCTAGACCTTTGCATCTGTGAGAACTAAAATTTAAGTTGAAAAAATATATATATTTAAAAAATTCATAACTTGAAAGTGTATATTAAGACTCTTAAGAAACCATGGTAAGTGGTAAAATAGTAATAGTAATTGGTAAAATGTGTGCTTGACAGGAAGTAATGTGTAAACAGTCTGGAAAGACAAATTGTAGCAAGAATGGGAAGGACTTTAAGTGACAGAGAGGTAATGGGAGCCCCTGAATCTTCTTCAGTGGAGGAATATGCTTTAGCACTATTCATTTGGCAGCTTCATGAAAGATAGTTTGGAAAGAGGTAACAGTGGACTCAGGGAGACTAATTAAGAGGTGACTGCAAAAGTCCAAGAAAGAAAAGGCCATTTCCTTCTCCCTCCTTTACAATCCCTAGATTCCTTCAAGCAACATGCAGGTGTTACCTGATAAGTGAAGCCTTGAGGCCCTTCCTGATATACCCAGTTATAAATATTCTCTCCTTCACAAAAACTCTGTATGTAATTTTAAAATTATGTTTATGTGGTACTTTAACCCATGGTCCCAGCTCTCATTAGAATGTAAACTTCAGAAGGAAGGGACTATTGCATTTTTGTCTTTAAATACATGGTGCCTGGCACACAGTAAGTAATTTATAAATGTTGAATCAATTAGTAAATAACAGTTGAATCAAATTGAATGCAGTCTCCCTTGTGTTACCTTAGATTGAACAGTATATAATACCTAATATATAATATAAATAATATAACTGGGCAAAAGGTATTTGTTCATGTAATCAACAAAGCCGTAAGATATCAAGAACTAGAGAATGAAGAATTAGATCTTCTCTTTTTGTTATGATTTTTGTTTTGTTATTAAATACCTACTAAGTCCAAAGCACTGAGGTATACTGGAGAAGAGTAGAATTTTTTATTTTAAATGGTACTTCATCAAGGGTCTTATAGTGTGCTTATTTGAAAGTCAAGTGCTATGAGAAGGCAGAGGGCAATGGTCACCCATTAGCAACTAAGGCTTGAGGGAAAGTCACTCTGCAAAAGGTAGCATTTGAGTTCGATTTTTATGGAATGAATATCAATTCAACAGGTATAAAGAAGGGGAAAGCAAGAATGGAAGAGCAGCAAATAAGGGTAATAGTTGGGTGCAATGTGTTCAGAGAATAGAAAGCCATCCTTGGAAATGAAGACTCACTATCTAACTACAGAAAACATTTCAAAAATAGAAGTCTGGAGAGAGAATCGCCAAGCAAAGATAAAATGACAGGTAAAGCACATATCAATATGCTTATCAATGATCATAATAACAAGTACGAGATCATTTTGTAATATACTAAAAAATGAGATTTTTTAAAGTATATAAATATTAAACAGAAAACACAACTAATTATTCACATAACAAAATTGACTGCTCATTTTATGAATTTTGTATAACAAGGATATAGATTTTTATTACCACCTATGTGAAAATAAAACTGAAAAAAGTTTGGGAAAACCTGCTGAAATAACAATAAATTCAACTTTTGTATGCTATTTAGATATCAGACAGCTTTGCTTCAGTTATCTATCCAATTTCAAGTCTTCTATCCAATTTCTAGACTAAATATTCTGCTGTCATAAGCCCTGTATTTTAATGTATTCAGTACTGACAGGGCACCTCTATGGTCTGCTAAAATCTTCTCTGGAAGTTTTGAAAACTGAGTATTAAATGATTGCTCTACTGTAGATTGCTTATACGAAATGTATGGAACATACAAAGAATCATATGGGTAGGAGCCATGTATTTTATTAATGCAGTCAGTGGATGGCAGGAATAGAAATGTACTTGAGAGAATTCCACACTTATAAGGATAACATATTATCCAAGTTAATTTTTCCTAACTGTTTTCCATTTGTCAGACTCATGAACTTTCAGGGACATATCTGGAGAGATCTTGCTAACCTAAGGAGCAACAACCATTTTTATATTACTTTTATATTTTTTTCCAATAACTACAATCTGCTTAATATCCTTTCCCCTCAGTAGATGCTGGAGAATTAACAACCACCCTGCTTATTGATCAAATGAGATAACAATTGTAAAGCAGTTAGCATGGTGTTTAACACACAGTAACTGCTATATGTTAGTTGTTACAAAGTTAGTAGCTTGTATTATTTAATTTTCGTTTATACAAGTTCATTCAATAGAGAAGTTAAAGAGATTAATTCTTGTATCTAAAGGAACATTATTATATAGCTCATGTGTCTAAGAAAGAAATACGTATTTTAAAGAGAAAAAGGGGATAGAGGAAGACAGAGTGGGAATAAAGGGGAGCAGAGAAAAAAGGGATAATGGGGAGGAGAGAGAGAGAGAGACAGAGAGAGACAGAGAGACAGAGAGAGAGAGACAGACAGAGAGAGAGAGAGAGAGAGAGAGAGAGAGAGAGAGAGAGAGAGAGAGAGAGAGAGAGAGAGAGAGAGAGAGAGAACCAGAACCCCTGCCCTTAAATATGATCTCAGGCACTTCCTCAGTGGGTGATCCAGGTCAAGTCACTTAACCTCAATTGCCTAGTCCTTGCTCCTCTTCTGGGAAGTTGAAGAATACCCAAACCAAAACATAGGTTTAAATATCCAAAGGATCATGTCACTCATAAAATGAGTAAGAGAAATAAAGAACATTCCTCCTAAACTGCTCAACAAAATGGAGGCTTCCAGAGGGAACTCAACAATGGGAAAGGGGGTGAGGAGAGAGGAGAGTCTGTGGAAAATTAACAGGTAGTAGTAGATTTAGGAAGTCAATGAGTTCTCCACTTGAAGTAATTGTCATCTTAAAGAAAAGGGGATGAACTTTGAAGGATGATATGAAAGATAAGAGGAACTAAAAAATGGGAAGGCAGGAAAATGTGGAAAAGATCTGGGAGAGTTGAAGGAGGCAAATGGGGTCAACCAATAAAGAAAATAGATGGAGAAGAGAATCCAAGTAGATGCTCTGAACTATCCTGTCTCATCTCCTGAAAGCAGAGCATTAAGACTAACACATAGGAAGTAGTTCATACCAGTCTATTCACTTTAAATTGACAGTGTAAGGAGAAAAAAAAAGGAGAAAAGAAAAAGTCCCATTTCTATTCTTTGGATTCTAAACTGCCAAAAGGAAAAAGGGAAACCCAACAGATCTTTTTATGGCACAAGAAGAATCCAAAATACTAAATGAAAATTTTAATATGGGTGACATAAAAAATGGCCTTAATTTGCTCCAAAAAACAAAGTTTTCTTCTGATTAGATGACACCACACTATACCCAAGGATGTTGACAAAATCTACATAGACATTGGTTATATTACAAATTATCTCCTGAAATATCTATTATACATACATCCTACAAGGAACTATGCTATTATACTACAGAAAATCCAAAAAACAAATAAACAAAAAACAGTCCCTGTCCTCTAAGACTTACTAAACAAACTCTAATTAAGAAAGAGAAAATGACTTAGTTGAGTTTAAGAAGAAATTAACCTATCTTTTTGATCAACTGGAGATCACTTTAATACAACAACCCAGAATTATGTGAAAGTGAAATTAATCTGTTCATTATTTCTTATGTCATAATAAAATTCTATCACAATCATATGCCACAGCTTGTTTAGCCATTCCACAATTGGTGGACATCCCTTCAATGTCCAGTTCTTTGCCACTACAAAGGGAGCTGCTATAAATATTTAACATATAGATTCTCTTCCTTTTTCCCTGAACACCTTAGGAAATAAATCTAATAGTGAACTTGAACTCTGCTCTTTCTAACTCCAGCCCTAATGCTCTTTCTACTTTGTCACCAAGCTGATAATATTCTTCTTACAAAACTATCATAATTTCCCCAAAACATAACTTTATCTCCATTCGCTTCCCACAAAAAAAAAAAAACTTATACAAACCTGCCCTATTTCTGTCTACTTAAAACATGAGTTAAATAATATTACTCCCAAGCTCATATTTAACATCTCATGAATCTATCACTCACTGCTTTCTGGCCCATGTTTCTTTAAATGGTCAAGATTAATGAACTATCTCCCCTACCCTGTCTGCTTCTCATAGTCTTACTCTTATATGGGAGCCTTACTCAATTTCATCCTCCCTCAATAACACTTTCTTAGATGATTGAAATCCACTGTCATTTGTACATGATTCTAAACTAAAGACTAATAGAATTTCCTGGCTTGTCTAAAGTAGGAATTGTCTATATCACTCATGTTGTACTTAATAATGCCTTAACTCGTTACTTTTCTGTTCTGCTCAGCTTACTTAAGTCCCTCTATTGTCATGTAATATTGTTCTTCAGGTATGTGTTTCTCCAATTAGATAAAGCCCTCTATAGGGCAGGAACTGAGTGTTTTGTTACTTTTTATCCTCTACTTGATAGATAAATATACTTAAGTTATTGTTATATGTATATCTGCTTATATACATATTGTATAATGTGATCAATATTTTTAAATATTATATAAATATAAAACATTTAGTTATCAACATTCCCTTGGCATTAAAATTGTAACATAAATATATATGGCATTCAGAGTTCTCAAAAAAGCAAAATATAGTAAAGCTTATGGATTATAATATCTATACCAATTGGGGAGCTAATAATCAAATTAAGCTAATCAAAATCACATAAATAAGTAAAACTCCTCAACTCGTTATTGCTTTGGCTATGGACAGGTTATTTCCACCTTCTGGAATTATTTTTTGCTCAGAAAATTAAATGGTTAGAATAGATGATCTTTGAATTCCTTTCCATTTCTAAATCTATGATTCTATACTAATATACTTTAATAGACCATGATGGAAAAGTGGTCCTCATGGATTACAGTCACTATAGAAAAACAAATGTGGGTTATATACTTACTACAAAGTATCTGAAATGGCATGAATAATTTGAAATTATTTCATATTTTCTTGCTACATACCAGTTGTAGGTTTCATTTTATTAGCAAACTCATATAATCAGTCTGAATGTTATCAGATGTGGTCTAGTAATATCACTGTGCAAAATGTACAAGGAATAAAACAATCATTCCTTTCCATTATCATAGCTTGGATACAACATGAGCTCATTGCTCAAGTCACAAGTTAAAAATCTTCCTTACAAAGGCTGATTAGCCTTCAAACAGATTTATAACCTGTTAAATCAATACATGTCTAGGGGTTTGGAGTGTTTTTTGCTGTTAAGAAACAATATAGTAATCTTGAAAATAGAATACTATAAGAATTCTGTTGCTACTCACTTCAGCTGTCTTTAGCAGAAGAGCCAGAAAGAGGTTTATTACCATATTATCAAATGCCAAAGTAAAAATGGATCTAAGAAGCATTTGAAGTTTCCCCGTAACCTGCAAAATAAAAATCTTAATTCTATGAAAGACAATGTTTACATTTAAATAGGTGAAAGGATCTTCTCCCCAACATTTTCTCCTGCATTCAGTTAAAATAAGTAATAAGATTTTGTTGGTGAATAGTCAGCAGCAAATAGCTTCTTTTAAGCAGCATGTATTAATCTCATATCAGTAAAATGGGCACAAGTAGTACAAGCTTCTCTCTCCTTCTAACTCATTTTTAATAATAAAACACTTTACTACTGGCCTAATAGGAAAACAACTCTCTAGCTTTCTCCTCATACCTGCAAGATCATTCAACACAATCAACATCTATTACGTTCTGGAAGTTCTATGCACCACACTACATATTAAAGATATAAACATAGAAAGTAATATAACTCTTGCCTTTCAAGGAGTTTATCTTCCAGTTGATGATCTTCAATTTCCTGGGCAACTCTTGATCCTGGATCAGTGCTTCTGAGCTACTAAGTCTTAAGTCCCAGCTAATATAAGGCATTATAAATATAAAATTATGTGTCTAATACTCTAGGGAACCCCTTATTTAAAAGGTAAACATTGGGGAACATTATGTAAACCTTTATAAAACTAAGTAAGATAAGACAACTAAAAAAGAAAAGAATGACATAATAGATTCTGGAAATGACAGGGTCCCTCCCGCCCCGAAAAATTCTTTCTGTGAATTTGAAAAGTTTATTTTCTAAGTTAGCATTCTACTATTCAGATTATTGATGTCGATTTGCAAGAATAGTGTAAATCAAAAAGGGAGTGAAGTTTTGAAAATTATGCTTCAGTTTTCACCATAATTCTATCTAGTAGCTAACAGAAAGAAGGATAAAGCTGAATGGAGTTAAGAAAATAACTTTTTCACATATGAATAGTATAATCCTGTTTTCAATCAATATTCAATTATCTATGTTGTAAATTGGCAAATGAATTCTACTTACTCCCTTCCCACCTAAAATAATAATAGCAAGTAATAGTTAAGATCTGATATCATTTACAAAAGTCAATGTCATTTTTCCCAATAAAACTGTACTTACTCTCTTTACTGTTAACTTACTCTATCTACACTTTTTCAGAATTTAGGGAAGAGTAAAAGAGAGGTAGAAGGGAAGGAAAAAACAGGAAAAGGAGAGGAAGAGGGAGGAGTGTCAGATAATTTAGATATATATGAATATTTTGCAAGTGTTAGAAGAGGAGATAAGAGAGGGTAATGCAGATGAAGCAGAAGAGCTATGTGGAAGGTAGGAAGGAAAGTAAAAGATAGCAGAATTGAAGGAATAGGAAGGGAGGAAAGTACAAGAGAAAGAAAAGGGTGAGAAAGTTGAGGGAGAATAGGAAGGAAGGCTGTATTAAAGCAGAGATGCAAACAGGCCTAAAAGTAAAGAATTTCCCTAAACAGGGACTCAGGATCATTATGATTTTCCTTGCAACTTTTTTCTTAAATACAAACTCAATAAAATGGCAGGGAAAGTAATCATATGGACCTGAGGGAACATTACATTAAAGTCAGAATTAAAATGAGCTAATTTTTATAATAGTGTTACTGCTTAATTTAGAATTTTCTTTAAGTCAAAAAAAAGTTTTATTTTTAAAATAAAAACAGTACATTTTTTCTACCCCAAACTGCCATGAATTAAAATGAATAAAAGTTGAATGTATTTGAAAGCATTCATAAAACACAATATCTTACTTCTTTTCCAGCAAGAGTAGCTTTTATCATAAAAATACATGTAGGGGATAAGGTCCTCTGCTATCTGCATTTCAACACCAACTTAAATGATAGTACTAATGCAGAAACCTCCACTCCTTTTTCAATTCCTTCTAATAATACCAAACCAGTCCTTGCTTGTGTCAGTTCCAATTTCTGTTTATCGTTTCACAGAAGCTCATTTAATGTTAATAAGTACACTGGGAAAACTATGGGAAAATCTTATTTTCAACATCTCTGTGCAACAGGCAAAATCAAAACTCCTGGTGATCAATAAAACACAAACAGGGAAGCTGATTAAAGTCTTTTGCTTTTCTATCACCACATTCATCCAAATTTTTATGTTAACCTTAAGCACTGCTAGCAAACCACTCACTTATGTACATATAAGACTTTGTGTGCATTTATCTTCTCATAAATTTTTGCAGTGGTCTCAGTATTCCTTCAGAAGACAGGTTAAACTTTGAGTTAACTCTACTCCATGTTTATTTTTTAAACAAACCATTTAAATGGCCGTCCAAAATAAAATTTTTTATCTTAACCTCTATAGATACAGTGGGGGTTTTTTCCATACTAGTAGATTAATTAACTTTTGAAATAGAAGGAAAATATATGACCATTTTCATAGTCAACTAAAGAAAAAGTTTAAAGTTTAAAAAGAGGGCAGTTAGGTGGCTCGATGGATAGAGAGGCAGGCTAGAGATAGGAGGTCCTGGGTTCAAATGTAGCCTCAAACATTTCTTAGCTTTCTAGACCTAGACAAGTCACTTAATTGAAATTGCCTAGGCCTTACCCATTCCTGCTTTGGAACTGAAATTTAATAAAAAAAAATCTAAGACCAAAGATAAGGATTCTTTTTAAAGTTTTGGGTTTTTTTTTAATGTTTAGTAGAGTGGGAAATAAATAATTTAATATTTAAATAATAAAATAAAAAATACCCAAGCAGAGTTTTCTGTTTATGTAAGTTGATGCTTAATTTTACTTTTCATTAACTCTGAAATTCAGAGACAGTAGCTCCAAAATTAAACTACTTTGTTTCCTCAGGCTCAAAAACCTGAGAGTTATCTTTATTTTGGTACTAACAGTAACTAAGGATTCTTCATATTTCTTTACATGGATTTTTTTAATATTCTGAGAAAATAAAATTTAAAAGAACATATAGGAGTATGCTAGAGGAAGGAAGGAAGGAAGGAAGGAAGGAAGGAAGGAAGGAAGGAAGGAAGGAAGGAAGGAAGGAAGGAAGGAAGGAAGGAAGGAAGGAAGGAAGGAAGGAAGGAAGGAAGGAAGGAAGGAAGGAAGGAAGGAAGGGAGGGAGGGAGGGAGGGAGGGAGGGAGGGAGGGAGGGAGGGAGGGAGGGAGGGAGGGAGGGAGGGAGGGAGGGAGGAAGGAAGGAAGGAAGGAAGGAAGGAAGGAAGGAAGGAAGGAAGGAAGGAAGGAAGGAAGGAAGGAAGGAAGGAAGGAAGGAAGGAAGGAAGGAAGGAAGGAAGGAAGGAAGGAAGGAAGGAAGGAAGGAAGGAAGGAAGGAAGGAAGGAAGGAAGGAAGGAAGGAAGGGAGGAAGGGAGGGGGGAGGGAGGGAGGGAGGGAGGAAGGAAGGGAGGGGGGAGGGAGGGAGGGAGGGAGGGAGGGAGGGAGGAAGGGACAGAAGACTCTAAAGTCCAATGGTAACACTGGATATTTAGATAATTATATGAAAGAAAGTGGGATATAGAAAAAGAACTTTGGATCCCTGGAGTCAAAGGATTTAGGGGCAACCTCTGCTTCTGACACTAGATGATCAGAGTGAGTGCGTCATTTAATCTCTCTTGGACTCAGTTTTCCTATCTATAAAATTGAACTAAAAGGTATCTGTGTTCCTTTCCAACTATTTCCTCTGAACTTATCTGAACTTTAATTGTACCATATCCAAACTGGTACCTACCCAACAGATTTTTCAGGGAAGTACTTTGAAAATTATGACATGCCAGAGGAAGTAGGGTGGCTCAGTGGATAAAGAACTGGAGTATCCTACTGGAGTAAGAAAGTAAGAAAGATCAAATTCAAACACTTATTAGCTATGTGACCTTGGGCAAGTCACCTAATTTCCATCAGCTAACCCATATCATTCTTCTGCCTTGGAACCAATAGACAGTATTAATTCTAAGGTGAAAGGTTAAAGTTGTGGGGATTTTTTAAGTTATGAAAAATATAATAGGTATTAACTACAACTTTTTGAAACTTCACAAATGACTTAGTTATTTTTAAACCCTTTAGGATTTTTACTTGATTTTCACACTTAATATATGTGATTGTTTTTTACTGTACTTTAATTTAAAACTAAGGAAAATACAAGGCTTTTTAAAATCTATTTGGGTTATGGTGCCATTTAGTAGAATATCAAGCAAGGCTATCATTCACTGTAAGACATAAATCACTTCAAAAAAACCTATGGAAATCTGACCTCTAACGTAGCTACCTTTCATTCTCCCATTTTTAAGTCAAACTAGGTATAGCCATAACAGGAAACAAGAAATCAGATTACAAATCCTCATGATGGTTAATCCATATTAATAACTCAAAAGCAGTCCCTTTTTTCCACTCACTAAGGCTGCCAAATAGACTGACCATTCTCTGATGATTCAATTGATGCTTCAGCAATTAAACAACAAATGCTATAATGGCATTGGCTAAAATCTATGGTCAAAGAGAGGTCATACTGGAACTACCATTCAGTACCCCAAGCAAACACTAGACTTACACAAATAAGAAAATAATTCCCAGCATTCCCACAGCAACCAGAGTACATACTGACACAATCCATTTTCTTAATCTCTTCTCTATGGTGCCACTTTAAAACATTTTTCAAGAGACTGTCACATTGCGCTTGTGTAGTCAGGCAAGCAAAATAACCCCACTTTGCACTTCGGTAGGGCATTTTAGCCAATGACCTTGAAAGCACTTTGCAAGCAAGTACAGGATGCTTGCATTTCTGATCACTCTTCATCTGAGGATTTCTAAACTTTGCAACAAATTGAAAAAACAGATTCCAGTCATTATAAAAGAGGTCATGGAAACATTTGGCTTGATCTTTCAAATGCCCTGATAGCTTGCATACTGTCATATGATTAAAAAGCCCGCACCCCCAGGGAAAATGACTGAAATATGTGAGAAATGCATTAGATGAGATATGCTCATTAGCTCCAGATTTGTAGGGAGGGAAAAAAGCAAGGTTACTTTACCAAAAATGCAGGGGTAGTAGCCCAGGAGATCGAGAATGGCAAAAATATTAAGTATAGCACCACATGTACATGCCAAAGGAAAAATGAAAATTGTTTGAAAATTACACTTATTTTTAGCTCCAAAATATAATAAATTCCCTTCATCTTAGAAATGTTTTGAAGACTATAAGGAAAATAGAATTTTCATGTAAACTGTATATAGATGAGTGCATTGGGGACTCAATAGAGTAAAGCCATGCCTAGACACAATAATATGCCACAGGTGATGTCACAATGGTTTACAAGTAAAAGAAAATCCTTAGAGAAATATATATATATATATATATATATATATATATATATATATTAATGTCCAGGTATAACCAATTTGATCCTATGCCACCCTTAATTATCTGTGTGAATTAAGTTAGTCACTTCTTGGATAATATATAGTGAGTTGACCTTATAATTAAGCAAAGCATACTTCCATATAATCTATTCTCCCACCCCAATGCAACTTTCGTAGCCTCTTTGGCTGTTCTCATAATTTTTTAGTCCTTAGGGAAATGGATTAAATGAAACAATTTAAAAGATCCTAAAGCAAAAGAGAATAAATTTCAAAATCACTAATGATCTGTGATTAGAACTTTATTTTCAATTATTCACTTCTCTATTTTCTCTCCATTTGCAGGTATTTTGTATGATGAAGGATGAAATACCTGGCCCTTGACCCACCAAAACATTGTAGCCGATGTTATAATTTAATTTTGAACTCAAATATGAAACTAGGTCAATCATCCATAGTATTAACCAAGTGTGAAAAAAATATGAGAAAATAAAACTCATTTCTATTCAGAATAAACAGCGTTAAAAGTTAATTTTCTAGTGAGCAGAGAAAACAAAAAGCCTGGTTTTGTTCTATTTCCTATTTCTTGATTCATGGCTGTTTACTTTATTTGTTACTTCTGGCTTGGGCTCTCATTCTCTTGGTGAAATGATCATGAAAAAAACCCACAGCCCCATGCCTTAAGCACCTGCTCTGGCTAGTCTCAGAACTCTTCAGTTCAGTTCAGAAAGTCAACGTGTAGATGATCTATTAAATATGGAGTAAATAAAAACAAATGTCAATGTCATTGTTCATTCACACAATATTTCTCTCAGAAAGTATATTGAGCATAAGACTGAAAACTGCAATGCTATAAAGAGAAATCTATGGACATTTTTGCTTTACCAAGATTACAATTTTTAAAATATCAATTAGTGAAACATGTATTATCCTCAGAAAAAAGTAGCTAAGAAAACCATTATTAAGAGATTCCCAGTTAAAAGAAGAGATTATATTTTTATGATTCAAGTCTAACTATAATTGTTATCAGCTGTACCTTTTCTTGAACTATTTAGAAATGGAAGTGTTATTGGGTGCTTAGGAAAGAAAACAACAGGAAGTAAGTATCTTCAAATGCACTTTATAGTCATTAACTGTAGTGCAAGCCAGGAAGAAACACAAGGTGAATTGGATCTAGTTCCAAACATTCAGAAGTGTGGCTGCCAGTTATCTCACATGCAAAATCAATCAATAAGTCAAAAAAGGGAGGGGGGTTGGGAGAAGGAAAAGCCTTCTCTAGCACATTAATTCCAATTCACCTAGTATAGTTCAGAGAACAACTTTTTTTAATCTAGCTGATTCTCTGATATATACACCAGAAAGGAAGAAAGAAAAAGAAAAAAAAAGATAGTATATGTCCATTAGCCTGCATACAAATAAAGCCAGCCACATCAGCTCAGAAGCAGATGAGCTGCTATAAAGAGTAAGATGTTAAAATCAAATAAAATTTGGAAAAAGATCAGAAAGTTTCTTCAGTGCTCTAATACATGCTAAAATCTATTTAAAATACATTAATATTAATTATATTAAAGATATTATTCCTGGAACTAAATTTTTATTTTGAAGTTTATTAATTTTCACCTTATAAATAGTTTTATTGCTTTTTGACTTTTATGAAAAGTAGACCTTGCTATGACTTCTTCTCTGGTTGTGAAACTGTGTTTGTCTTATAATTAAATAAAAGTTGCTATCACATTTTCAAGACAGCCCTCCAGGTCAGCCTCCTGTGAGGCACTTTTGACTACTCACTAATTAGTGTAAGTATAGATTTAAATTTCAGGTTTATACACTTGTTTACAATTTAATCTAATTTAAAGCTTTTCTGTATCATTAAAGTAGTCATGCCTTTATTCAATTACACAATAAGATGGGGAGAAGGCTATTATAAGTCAACAGTTACATCTGGACTCTAAGCTATCAATATTTTAGAGAAAAGCCTTGTACGATATACTTGACATTAACATTTTCAAATTTATGTTCTAGCCATCTGTCTTCAGAATCATTTTATTGCTGTAATTGCTGTAGGATTCAGAATACTAGCAACCACAATCACTTTACTAAAAGGCATATGTTACCAAGTTCTATATCCAACATAATATAATAGAGTTCTGTCAACTGGAAAATGACTGCTAGGAGGGGCCATGGGGGCGGGGAAAAAATCAATACTCTTTCATTCACCATGCTTTTCTCTTCTTGCTAGGAAATCGAATAAGGTTCATCAGTACTTAGCAGTCTCCACTGGGTAACTAACTACTAAGTGTAAAAATCCACCTCTCTCATATGTGGGCAGAGTAAAATGGCGATTGAGTATATATAGTTAACAGATGATAGAGATACAGATGCCAGTTATATACATTATAGATTATTATAGTTACAGGTGTAGCTGGATGCACACAGACACTAATCACAAAAACTGCAGTTAGTCTATTGGGAATATCACTAGGCAAATCTTCCAGGGAAGTAGAGCAGGATTATAGATGAAATCTCTCAATATGATAGGCTTATTTCTTTTCCTTTTCCTTTTAAACTAGTTTTGCAAATCTGTGTCACTTCTTATTCCTGCCATTCAAAATAGTAGTTTCCAATTCCTATCCATTCAGATGCTTGTGCTTTCTCAAACTGTATGTATAATTGCAATGACATTCCTTAGAAAGAAAGGAAGTGGTGTGAGAGAAGGCTGGGAAGCATGATCAAAGAGAAGAAATCAAGACTTCAAATCATAGAATCAGAGAAATAAACACCACCATTGAGATTATTTTGTCCACCTCCTGCATGTTACAAGCGAATGAGCCAAGGGCCAGAGAACAGTTAATTTTTCTGAGATCATAAAAGTCAGTGACAGAGGCATCACTGTAAAGTCATGCCTTCTAATTCCCTGCCTAAACCAAATTTTGTCATATGCCACAGTTTCTCATTCCTTCAAGAACTTACATGTAGGATAGTTCATGGATCCATATTTTGGGGAAATGATGAATTAGACATGCATGACTCAAGGTAGCAACACATTGGGCAATGTGATGTGATATCAAGTACATGAGATTTGAAGTCAAAGGATCTAGCCTTATAACATGGCTCTACTATCAGTGTGACCTACAATGAGTCATTTAATCCAAGGCATTAGGTCAATCAACACTCACTTATGAGCCTTCTATGGAGAAAGAAAAAAGAGGAGAGGGGGAGGGGAGGAGGGGAGAGAGGGGGAGAGAGGGGGAGAGAGAGAGAGAGGGGGAGAGAGAGAGAGAGAGAGAGAGAGAGAGAGAGAGAGAGAGAGAGAGAGAGAGAGAGAGAGAGAGAGAGAGAGAGAGAGCGTGCACCTGGGAGCTTCTAGACCCCTGAGAAATAGCTCCACATAGAGATTTATGTCTAGAAGTATAATTTTCATGGGGTCAGAAAA
Source organism: Monodelphis domestica (assembly GCF_027887165.1). Lineage (NCBI taxonomy): Eukaryota > Metazoa > Chordata > Mammalia > Didelphimorphia > Didelphidae > Monodelphis > Monodelphis domestica. The sequence goes on along the minus strand of NC_077231.1, from coordinate 250,530,142 downwards.
TCAAATAGCCAAAGTTTAATTTATTAATAACAAGATTAAGTATTGAAAAGGAGCCCCATAAAGAATAAGTTCCTTCATTCAATATGAGAAAGAACAAATACAAAAGTCATTTAGAATGAAAGTAAAAACCTTATCTATTTGGGAAATAGAGAAAACAAATCACCGAAGAACAATAAAACTAAACGAACAGATGGAATTGGAACTTCTTATGAAGAAACTAATGATTGATTAGATTAGAGATGTTAATGTCCCTGGTGTCACCGAATAAACAATTCAAGGCTTTGGAACACTGAGTTGTGAAATTACTATTTCACTGGATATAACATTTTCATGTTGGGATCAATTTGATCTGCATCATTTGTGCAAGGTTGCTCATTAATGTAAACAAAAAGACTTGTTAAGAGAAGTTATTACAAGGGAAAATAAACGAGATTGTGATTGTGTATAAACTCCCAAGTTTAAGAAAAGAGACAACATCCAACTCTCTTACATGTGTCCTATATAAAGTCATTAGCAGCATACAACCTCATGGTGCTTGGTACATGTTTTCCCCCAAGAGGAACCCACTCTAAAATGGAATTGCTACAGAGCCAGAGTACAAGAGTTGATATGATGAATGTGAACAACCTGGGGGAGGGGTGGGAATGACTACAGCAGGCATCTATTGACTCCACAGTAATGTCCTGTCACCCACCAATAGTTTGGACGTATGGAAACATTACTGATTCTCCCCTGAGTTACATAAGACTTCTGACTCTGTGCTTTCATTACATTTATGTTATTTAACAGTGATGTAAAATCACATTCAATCTCAAGAAGCCTTTGTTCAAAAGAAATAGCATTATAAAGCACTGGACCTTGAAGAAACTGTGAGCCCACCTACTCTAGTCTAAATTACACATTTTCTAAATAAGGAAAAAGAGGGATCCAAACAGGATAAATGATTTGTCCAAAGTCATCCATAATTAGTTGCAAAGCCAGCATCAGAATCCAGTTATTCTGCCTACCAATCCAACATTCTTTTCACCATGCTCTTACTTGTCTACAATGACTACTAAAGGATTTGAAAATTAATGCATTCCATTCTGAATGAAATGATCCAAATAAAAGCTGAAAGGACAGATATCTACTGCAAAGTAAAAAAATTGAATTTCTATCTGAATCTTACCCGTCAATCCTTGATTTATCCTATCCTCATACTTTTATTCAAGAAAATTGTGTGCTGATTTATTATTTTAAGTAATTATCCCAACTGACAAGAATCACCAAAATTCAGGTGCAGACCAAGAAGATTTTGTCATCAGTAAATAAGTGAAGTGAAAGAAATCACATGAACTCAAACCACAAATATTGTAACCTGGTCACCAATACCTAAAGATTCTTGGTACATGTGGAAGAAAAATAACCATATTAGACTGATTAATCATAAGAATACTTTTTTCCCCTACCAGGAATTTTGTGAAATATCTTTTAGAATCTTAATTCTTAAATGTCTTTAATTAATAAATTAACAAGATGACAATTAGCAAACCTGACAGTAAATTTATATACTCAGTGGTCAATACATGAATAATGCAAAAAAAAATGAGAGATATAGGATTAGGGGTGATTATTTTCATTTTGCAAGAGTACTTCAGTCAGATTTCATGGGCACATAACTCAAAATGAAGCAATAAAATCCAGCTAATTCATCCCTTGGAACTCAGACCCAGTTATAAAAGAAAATGAAAATGTGGTCATTTTGAAGCTTAGTAACATATAGCAACTTGTTTTTATTTAATACTTAATGGCTATTAAGCACTCTATAAATGTTATTTTAATGGTTAAAACAATTATAAGGTGGATCTTCAAATATTATAATTCCTTTTTTTTTTACAGATGAGACAATTGAGGATGTCTGTGGTCACTAAATGACTTGCCTCAGTCACACATGAGATACGAAAGCGTTGGAAGTCAAATTCATGTCTTTTAACACCAAGTCTCATAACTTCTCTGAATATCTTACTGTACAGAAAATTAATGTCAGCAAATGGTATGTGGGGCATGTAATAGACTTAATGAAGTACATAGTAAATATATTAACATAAATACTCTTAAAATACTGAAATATTTTTCAACATAATTAAGGTAGAGAATACCATGTAGATGATAATGCTCAAAAAAATAAGAAACTTCTCTTGATTTTTAATGGAGTTTTTCTAAGTTCCTTTCTCTCTCAGCACTACTGAAGACTGAGTTACAGGTGGTGTCTACAAACCCCTCCTTTGGAATAGATTCTTATTTAATCAGAAAACATGAAGCTATTTTTAAGAGTAAATTAAGGTAAATTACTACTGCATTTCCATAGGATAATAAACTTGTTGGTCTCCAAGCCTTTTGTAAGGCATATGTCCTAACATTACAGAATAGATCTGATGGAACTTTTGTTTTATAAGGGTTTTTAAAGACTGACCTATGATACAGGCTTGCTCTTAATAAATAGGATCCCACATAAAAAATATTTCTGCATTAAAGAAGCACACCATCAATTTGATGACAATGTCATACTGTCTGCCATTTTATCCAGCCATACCACTACTGGATTTATATCCCAAAGAGATAATAAGGAAAAAGGCGTGTACAAAAATATTTATAGCCTTACTCTTTGTGGTGGCAAAAAATTGGAAAATAAGGAGATGCCCTTCAATTGGGGAATGGCTGCATAAATTATGGTATCTGTTGGTGATGGAATACTATTGGGCTCAAAGGAATAATGAACTGGAGGAATTCCATATGAACTGGAAAGACCTCCAGGAACTGATGCAGCGTGAAAGGAGCAGAACCAGGAGAACTTTATACACAGAGACAGATACACTGTGGTACAATCCAATGTAATATATTTCTCTACTAGCAGCAATGCAATGATCCAGAATAATTCTGAGGGACTGATGAGAGAAAACACTATCCACATTCAGAGGAAGAACTGTAGGAGTAGAAATACAGAAGAAAAAGAACTGCTTGATCACATGGGTAGATGGGGATATGACTTGGGGATGTAGACTCTAAGCAATCACCCTAATGTAAATATTAATAATATGGAAATAGGTCTTGATCAATGACACATGTAAAACCCAATGGAACTGCTTGATGGCTACAGGAGGAGAGAGGAAGAAGGGGAGGGAAAGAACATGAATCATATAACCATGGAAAAATATTCTAAATCAAATAATTAAATAAAATTTTCAAATAAAAAAGTAAATGTCACAAAAGAATTTTGACTGAGAAAATATATTTAAGAAGTATTCCAATTTACAGAAAGCAAAGCAGAGAAATAACCAGTAATGCCACCTATAGAGGAAGACTTCTTTAAATCTCTTGGCAGTTGCTTCATTGAGCTCTTTTGGGGTTCTCTTGGCAAAGATAATAAAGTGGTTTGCCATTTTCTTCTCCAGTAGATTAAGACAAGCAAAGATTAAGTGACTTGCCCATGATCACAAAGCTAGTGAGTATCTGAAACTGGATTTAAACTTATGTCGTCCTCATTCTCTACCCACTAAGCCACCTTAGCTACATCCGTGATTCTTACTGAGTGACTTTGGAGAGGTTGGTTCCCTTTACTGCTCCTTATTCTGCCTATCTGTAATAAAAAGAGGATCAATTAGAAGTCTCTTAAAACTCTGATCTATGATCCATACCAATACAAACAAACAAACAAACAAAAAAGCCACCATCCCTAAATGGGATCTCAGCCCAGGTCAGAATATTTTTCTTTTTTAACACAACAACCACCAGGACATTAATTTTTGTTCATGTGATTTTTCTTCACTGGAGAAGAGATTAACCAATTTCTACTGCTGAAATGCCTAACTAATTTTTTCAAGGCATTTTAATTCCTGTTGATGCTCATTAACCCTGGGATAATTATAGCTACTTTGGCTTTATAATTAGTACTGTATAACTATATATAAAAAGAAAATGGGGGAAGGGGGAACATTTCAACTAGGTAAAACAGTTGTATTTCAATTTTCTAACTCATCAATATTCACTCCTTAACATTTATGTTGCCTTTTTTTAATCATATATCCAATCCATCTTTTATTTTGATTTTACTTCTCCATTTGTTGCGCTCCTTCCCCTCAATGCTAAAACATCTTCTTCATATTACAGACTATATACAGTGTCTAGGCAACAAATGTGTAATTTACATGTAAATGAATTTCAGATAAAACATGCACCCTTACATCTGTATGAAATTTTAATCAGTCAATTATGGTGAATAACTGACTAAAAAGTTCTCAAGACTTTTAACATTTCATAAAAAAGAATATTATTCTTCCCTAAGAAAGCCTAGACAGGATTAAGGACATAATAATTTTTTTCTGAAGAAACTAACACTCCAAAGAAAAGAGTGAATAACTTGAAAAAATAAAACATTCATTTTTCTCAGGTAAGGTTTGACCAAAAACAAACAAACAAAAAAAAAAAAAGTCATTCAAGCTCTTTTAAAAGTTTCATCTAATCTTTAGAACCATGAAGAGGGAAAAGAATTCCTTTAGAATCAGATGTATAAAAACTTTTACTTTAAGAAGTGAAAATAAAAACTACTTGTATTGACGGCAAATAGAGAACAACATAGCTAATGGAAGAAAAGAGAGAATCCCAAAATAGCATTAATAAGTGTCAATGTTTCATAATATTAAGAATGTAAAACACTGAATAAAAGTAAGTCAATAAAAGTTGTTGGGAACCTTAAAAAGCAGTATGATTAAAAATATTTTTAACATACCTCTCACACTATGTACTACAATAAAGCAAATTAGTGAGCTAACTAGTAACGGTTAAAATATTAAGAGCAACAGATAATATATTAATCTCAAGCATGATGAGAAAAATGTTAATCCAATAAATAGAAGAAATTATTAGATGAAAAATTCACAAATTTATGTGAAATTTTAAACAGTTATTTCAACGTAATATGAAGCTTCCAAAATTAAAAACTATTCATAAAAAAACTGACACAGGATTAATGAGGTAAAACACATTTACAAGAGTAAAACCAATTTCACACTAAAAGATGATCTAAGGATATAAATGCAGAATACTAAAAGGAGGGAAAGTATCAATATGTACAGGGAAAAAATTAATTCAAACTCTAATTGCAAATATACAAAAGAACAAATTTTTCAAGTATCATTACTGCCATCAAGCTATGTAAAATGATAAAATATATAATGTTTTCTTAGAGGGAGTAAGTGCTATAGAGGAAATGGGTACATTATTTCATTAATTAAAAAACTATAAATCAGTTTATTCTTTTTGGAGAGTATATGATAAGAACCCAATCATATGCTTTGTTCTAATTTTCCCAGTTTGGGGAATAAACTTAAGAATATTATTAAAAATTGAAAGTTCTATTTTTATAAAATTATGTATGAACTTATTAGTAATAATGTAAGTTAGAAATAATCTATATGCTAATAATAAAAATAGCATTTTAAGGTTTACACAAATTTTATCTCATTTGAAGAAAGAATACTAGAATCACATACAAACACTGAATAAAAAAATTATAGAAATTAAACTGAGAGAAGGAAGAGAATGATAACCAGCAATTTTAACTAAAGAAACAAAACTAATAATTTTTGTATTTTATATTTTCCTTTCTAAATGTAACTAAATTCGTGTTTCTGCCATTATCCAAGATTTTGTACTAAAAACAAAACAAAAAAGTTACATTAAATTATTTTCAAAAGAGAAGACAATAACCCAATAAAAATATAGAAGTCTGAGGAATTATTTTAAGAATATAACCATTCATTGCAATGGGAAATGGCGATTCAACCCATTATTTGTGGTTAATTTAATTCTGTCTCTAAAATTCTGTTTACCTTGAGTAAGTGACAATGTCTTTAGGTTTCAAATATCTCATCTTTAAAATGATTAGATGGCCTTAAAGGTCCCGTATAGCTATAGCTTTCTGATGCTATGATTAAGTAGAACATAGTTCAGAAGAAAGAGCAATGGGCCTGGTAAAAGTGATATCAGGTGGAAATACCACCTCCAGTACATACTACAAGTGTGATGTTGGGCAAGTCTTTAAACTCCCCGAGTCTTAGTTTCTTCATTTTGAAATAACAGATTTAGAAGAAATAGCCCCTTGTAACATTTTCATTTTGTGACTTATGATATACTTAGAGATCTGAAAATGGTTATTTGTTAGCTTCTAAATAATTCTTTTTCTAAAGTTTGAGCAAAGTTGAAATGGTCATGGACCAACCAGATGACTTAAGAGAAAAAACAAGATTACCTAAATATTAAATTATTCTCTTCTAATATTTTTTGATTCTGACATTTTCTTCTGGACAGTTGAACAATATGATAATGATGGCCAAGAATAACAAGGAAAAGGTCTCATATTTATAAAAATATTGTCTCCAAATTTGCCTAGTATTTACCTCAACAACAATCAAAAGCTTTAGAATTGAAGGGACCACAATGTCATCCCACAAAATCCTCCAATCTACAAAGGTAGAAACTGAATCCTAAACAGGTTAAAAGGCTTATGCAAAGTTACAAAAGCAGCAATTTACAGCAATCAGTTTGAAATTAATGTTATTGTTGATAAGTGGTCAAAACATATGAACAGGCAGTTTTCAAAAGAAAGCAAAGCTATCTATATATCATATGAAAAAATGTTCTAAATTACTGTAGATTAGACAAATACAAACTAAAACAACCTATCAAATTGGTTAATATGATAGAAAAGGAAAATGACCAACACTGATAAGGATGTGAAAAAATTGAGATACTAAAGAACTGTGGGCAGAGTTGTAAACTCATCCATTCTGGAGAACAATTTGGAACTACATCCAAAGGGCTACAGAACTGTACATATCCCTTAACCTAACAATAACATTACTAAGTCTGTATTCCAAGAGATAAAAGGAAAAGGATCTGTAAGAGCAAAAATATTCATTGCAGTTTCCTTTATGGTGGCCAAGAATTGAAAACTGATGGGATGACCATCAATTGGGGGATGACCGAAAAAGTTGTGGTATATAATTCTGATTGAATACTATTTTGCTATAATAATAAGTATTTGGGTAGCTAAGTGGTTCAATGGATAGAGACCCAGACATGGATATAGAGGGTTGTCAGTGCAAATAAAGCCTCAAGATGCTTCCTAACTGTGTGACACTGAGCAGCTCACCATTTTCAAATTCCTTTCTTCTCTTCTGCCTTGGAAACAATACTTGATATCTATTCTAAGATGTGATGTAAGGGCTTTAAAAAGAAAAAGAAGAAATGGCAAGCAGGATGATTTCAGAAAAACCTGGGAAGACTTATATGAGTTGATGCAAAGTGAAGGAAGCAGAACAAGAACACTACAAAGTAGCAGTACTTTGTATAATGGTTAACTGAGAATGACTTAGCTATTCTGAGAAATCCAATGATCTGAGACTATCCAAAGAAATTTTGATGAAAAATGCTAGAGACCTCTGGAGAAAGAACTAATAGAGTATGAATATAGTTCAAAGCATACTTTTTTTACTTTATTTTCTGGGGCTAGGGAGTGGAAAGGGGCATGTTTTCCTTTGCAACATGACTAAGGTATTTTGCATAATTTCCCTTGTATAATTTATATCAAATTGTTTGCCTTCTCATGAGGGAAAAGGGAAAGGAGGTGGTCAGACAATATAGAATACATACAATTTTAAATGAGTACAAAAATTCATTACATTTTTGTAAATTACATAAAAAAATTTTTTAACTGTTCTTTTAGGAACCCTATAACGCTTAAGTTGTCTCTTCACTATCTATTTTTGAGATTATTTTGCTTATATGGATAGCATGCTCTCTCATTAAAAAATTTTTTTTCTTCTAAATTGCCCTTTTCTGTCTTTGGTGAGATTCACCTTCATTAATTAATTAATTAATTGATTGATTGATTAATTATTTTTTTGAATTTTTTGACAACTATTTCTGCTGTTCAGACCATGAAGTCTTCATTCAAAATTTTTATTTCTCTTTTAAATCTCTCAGGAACATCTTGCTTTGATTCTATGTTCTCATAGAAATCCAGAGAATTGTCTTCATTATCAAATGTTGATTCATTTTCCTTAGTCTTAAAATATTTTCTCATAAATGCCTAAACATTTTCCCTTGGTATCAAGGTAACTTTCTCTTCTGTTATTCATATCATTGTGGAATACCCCAAGCAGGTCACTTCACCTCTGACTTTCTCTTTTATTTTCATCTATAAAATGGAAATAATAATAACACCTACCTCCCAGGGTTGCTATGAGAATCAAATGGGATAATATTTGAAAAAGGTGCTTTGGAAACTTATAAATGCTCTTATAATACTCATATCTGACTTTTCATATCCTAAAAGACTTTGCAAATAGGATACAAAAGGAAAAGTCTTGCAAAATCAAGAATAACCAACCTGCTAAATAAAGGATAAAAACATTCTATTTCCAATGGGAGTAACATCTGGGGATACTTCAACTGAAGAGATTATAAAACAAACACTATGCTTCAAATAGCACATTTCCCAAAGGGACCAGGGAGGTCATCACCTTCAAGTTGTAAAATAACATAAATTCCAAATGAGTCATCTAGCTAACACTACTCCAAGTGCTTTCTCTCTCATACCATTTTCTCTAATTCAATCAATCAGAACTATATTTGATTTCAAAATGTTTTTAGAGGTTTTTCGCCAGCATTTACAATGCTCCAAAATGTGGATTTATATGTTAATAGCCAAATTAGAGATATATTTCTTTATACTCAAATTAAACACTAATTAAATCATGTCCATGATGAAATCATACTCATTACTCAACTTTAAAACAGTATCTTGATTATTTTGAATAACAAGAAGAAGAATGTGAAGAAAAATCAAGAGAAAGGAAAAGAAATATTTTAGGAGGTCAAACTATTCTTTAACTCTCCAATACTTAAATAGTAAAGATTTTTTTTTTCTAACCAGAAAGAACTCTATAGTTATATATGAGATACTGTTGAATGAAGAACTTGACTAAATTTATCACAAAAAAAAAAATCGCTTCTGAGTTTCCAAATCTCAGATAATCCTATTAGCTGACCTGATTTGGAATAAATGATAAAATTTTCAGAACCAAATTTAGAACCACATATTTAAGAAAATTTTAGTTGTAATAAAAAGTGTCGATATTTCTTGGTATAGTTTCCCTGCATCTTAATGTAGGAAAGTTAAAGGAAATCTCGCTTTCAATAGCAACCTCCCACTAAAACAACTTGCAATCAATTAACGTTGTCAGCAGTGAAACTCAATTTTCTCCCCTGTGTGTGGAGGTGAACATACAGAACAGATTGATAATTCCCGCTGAGAGTGTGGCTAAGTGTTTCTAAGCAACCTTGCTCCATCATCTTCTCTGACAAAAGCAAGTGAGAGAGTTTGAACTGCAGTCTGATAGAGCTCTGAATACTAATGACAAGCCAAAGAAGAGCACTTCATTACAGACTTTAGAATGAAAAATAAAGGCATAGCATCTAGCTATAAATAAATTCAAATTAAAACCTAATGTGCAATTTATTCAACTGAATTTAGGCCAATATTTAAAGTCTCCTCAATAACTGTCCCTTCCATAACTGAGATAAGCACATTTATATATTTAGATGGAGGTTAACAAATTATTTTTTCCTACTAATTCCAAGAGACATGCATAAATCTTCTAAACATGTCCATTTCACACATCTTAGTCTGTAAGATTTACACAGATTCATTTATTAGCCTTGGAATTCTTAATCCTCTTAGGAGTGCTTAGGGTTGACAACATTCTTAAATTAGTATCACTGCCTATGAGACCTTTCTATCCCAATGCACTAAACTATGATAACATAATATCAAAATGTTTTAAATATATAAATTTCTGGCAAAAAGCGGGACTGGTAAAACACAACAAAGCTCACACCTTAGCACCTGAACTCTCAAAACCTGTTCAGTCTTTGGGGGAACTCCAGACCTCACTTAGGGTGAAGATCTTACTCAAGAGATTTAACAATGACCTTGGCTGCACACTTATCAACTGATATACAAACCTCATTAATTTGAACCTGACTAATTTGTAATTAGTGATAACTCAGAGACAGAATAGGTTGAAGTAGAGTATGTTGCAAAAAAAAAAAAGTAAAAGAAGAACTTACTACACAAATTAATATTGGATAAAAGATTGTGACATATGCAGAGCCTACTTCAAGCAAACCATAAAGGATTTGGCAGCTCTCTTTTGAATAGAAATAATGTTTTAAATCCATAAACAAAGTCAGATAAACTATAACCTACTTAATAAAAGTTCCAATTTGCATTATTAGGTATGGATAAAAACAACAGAATGACTTTTTCTAATACACGATTGAAGGTATTCAGCAAGTGAAGCGGAAAGGAAGAGACTTTAACTGTTTTACACAAACTGTTTACAAAAGCTATTTCATTTGCTCCTCATAAAACCCTGAGAAGCATGTAATAATCTTTTTTTAAACCCTTACCTTCCATCTCAGAATCAATACTATGTATTGCTTCCACTCTAGGCCTGGATCTCCATCAACTGAGCCACCCAGCTGCCCCAGCCTGGTACTATTATTAACTCCATTTATACTTAAGAAAACTGAGGGAACCAGAAGAAGTGGCTTGCCAATGTCAAAAGCAAATCAGTGTCTAAGGAAGGATTCGAACTTGTCTTCATAATTCCAGGCACAGCACCATCTAGCGGCCTCATATGGACTAAGATTAGTTTTTTTTAAAAAATCAGCCTACTTTTCTGCATTTTTTTATTATCTTAAATTTGGTTCTGTATGGTTAATGTTCACAATGATGGCTCTGAGCTACTTCACAATGATGACATGCCCTTTAACTGCCAATACAATTTCATCACTAAGTATAGTTTTTTGTAATTCAATTGTATGAATATGCACAGGACTACTCAGTCAAAATATTAAATTAACCAACATGCTATTCCCTAAGCATTCGGAATAAATGAGTGTTGAATATAGATTATGCCTACAGTCTGATTCTTTTCTTCCTCCATCTAATATTTTGATAGTTGATCTCATTAAAAGACTGAGAATATCAAAGGAAGTATTTTAAAACTGAGCAATTAATAAAGAATAAATCTAGATATGACTTATTCACTAATTCAATCTATTCCAAAAATTCTCTTTTGACAAATCCTATAATCAAAATGTTAATGAAAATATTACCAAGGAGCAACATAGTATATGGTGACAATCTGTATTTGAAGCCTGCTCTGCTGCTTATTAGCTATGTGATTTTAAACAAACTATAAACTCTTGAGATTTAGTCCCCACAACTATAAAATGAGAATACTACTACTTGCCTTATATATAACACAGGGATGATGTAGTTCAAATAAGATGATTCGTGTGAAAACATTTTGTAATCTTAAAGGGGACATATGAATACAAACTATCCATTAGTCAATCTTTCAAAACTTGAGACACACTATTATCTATTATTTAGTACTTACTCCCTAAGTTCAGAGGACTCCACATGGTTTCTGAGAAAAAAAGAATTTTTAGATAGTAATAAAGCAAATAAATGAGTTCTTTAAACTTCAAACTAATATTAAATCATGAAATGAAAAGAGCAATGGAATTTGGAGTTTAGAGACCCTTGAGTTCAAGTCTTATCTATCTCACTCTGCCTTTGATACCTTAGTCATTTAACTTTTCTGATTCTCAATTTCTTTATAGGTAAAATAATAAAATTGGATGAGATTGCCTTTAAGGTTCCTTCTAATTCTAAATCTATAATTCTATGCCTTGATTCTGTGATCACAATGATAAACAAACCATATGATGGCAAATCCAAGTATTACTAAAAAATCATGACAAAATATATACTTCAATTTACATTTATATATTCAGAACTTGTTTAACTTTAGGACTTTATTCAAACCACTTGTTCTCTCATCCTACACACTACTCATAACTTGCCAAATTCCAACCCCAGGTTCATCCCAAGTTGAATGAGCATGATTAAATTGGGTCCACCACAAAATTATATCATCTATTGTGCCTTCCCATATTCAAAAGATACCCAAAAGAACTGCAGGAGCTTCAATTATAAGAAGTTGAAATAACAGTAAAAGTTCAAAGCTGTAGGTAGAAAATAAGCAAAATAAAGCAAAGCTAGGTGACATAAAAGCCCCATACAGCTTTATCTGTACATCAGATAATCAAAATGGATGACTTCTTATGAAATATAACCTGCAAACAAAGTTGGTCTTTGACACCCTCCAATTAACTGTGCACTATTCCTCCATTCCTTTTAATTAAGATGTCTATTTTGTATAGGATAGGCATCTCACTCCTGCTAGGGCCTTATTCTCTGAAAGCTGTCAACAATGTTTCAATAATCTATTAGTTAAAATTTAAATGGGGACAATCTTTTTGCTTATTTGTATGGTTCATGAAGAAATCTTAAGTTATTTTAAAGTTCAAAAGGCCTGAGAGACCCAGAGCAATGAAGTTATAGTGGTGGAATCATGGGAAGTTTCCTGACAAGTGCTCTGGTCCAACAACTCAGCTATTCCAACATATATTGTTCTTTAAAGAAAATTAGGAGGGAGTAATAACAGATTAATTTAGAAAAATAGCAGCAGAAAATTAGGCAACATGATATAGTTTTGACTTTTAAAAGAGAGAAATTATTATGCAGTTAGTTTAATTTCAATTCCTAATAAAGGGAAGAAACAAGCACTAATAGGAACATGTAAACATCTATAAAATAATGGAACCAAAACCAAAGAGTTTAAAGCCATAATCACGATGAAAAAAAACCTGATTGCTTTCCTTGATGGCTTTATAGAATTACTTGATTAAAGGAAGCAATCGATGTTAAATATCTTGATTTTGGGAAGGAATTTAAAGCAATTTCTCATGAAACCTCATTCACCAAATTAACTCAAACTGGATTGGATTCAAGCAAGATCCTAATCTTTTTTAATGGCCAAATGTGTGAGAGAAGAGATGATGATTACTAAAAACACATCAAATTGAGGCAAATCATAAAGATCATATGATTTAGGGACCTGAGAGACCAAACAGGTTAGTTTATGGTTTATTTCAGTTATCTAATGATGTAAAAGAGTTGGCTATGCAGCATGCTAATGAAACTTGAAGTGAATACTGAATTGCATGATGGTGGGGTTTTTTTTCCAACACAATTCCAATGAGAATAGGAAATGTTACCACAACTGGATATTATACAAATTGGAGAAAAAAATTAATTTCAGAAAGAAAAAAAAATCAATTCAATGAAAAGGCTATAGGAGACATCCTAGTATGGTGGAAACAATGCCAAATTTGGAGTTATAGGACATGTGACCAAAAGTCAGTTTCCTTGTCTATAAATGAGGTGGACTATATTATTAGGGAGAAAGGAACCTAGTAAGCAGCAAATATTGAAAGTAACGAGAGACAGAGACAGAGAGAGGAGACCGAGACAGAATATCTTATGTCAGCATGGATTGGTATTCTTCCCCCAGTATCCATAGGCAAAGTAGGATTGCTTCTGAACATATTTTAGAGGAAAGTAAGGATAAATAAGATAAAGAATTTTGTTCAACATTTTCTTTTCTTTATAAGAAAGAAAAAGGGTTCCTATTTTGACCATCATTGATTTGTCACTGGAATAAATATTGAAATGATTTCTATAGAGTAGATGAAAGTTCCTAATTAGCTTTTTTCTTTCCCATTTCTATTTTTTTCTAACATCTCCTTAAATTATGTTTCAATGTAGTTTGAATTGCATCTTTTAATCCTGGTTGCTGCAATCTTTTAACATTCAATTATGAGAATTTTATATTAAATGAAACCTGAGGTGCTTAAGGAGGCATTCCAATAGACAAAGGAATAGTGAAGACTTCAAAACAAGGATCCTGCTCTCTGAAATGCTTTAAGTAACATTCAAATCCATCAAATTTCACTCTCATCTTAAAACTGAGATGACAAAGAAAATAGGTATAACACAGTCATATCTAGATTACAAAGACTACAAGCATCCTTGCTTCATTTTTCAATTTCACATTTTGAAGGTTGTGTTTTCAGAGGTCCAGAGATGGTTTTTGCCTTTTAAATTTTGTTTTCTGAAGCCCTCATTACTTTCTTGAGGAATAATGCTTTTTTAAAGATGCTTGAAATAAGCCATTCATTATTTACAGTAAAATGTTAGCACCTTTTAGACATCTAAACAGTTGTCAGCACATCTAATAACTGGAGCATTCTATTCAGTGTTTTTGTTTCAGAGACATACCAATTATTTGAAAATATCAGTGTAAGCCTTAGAGTCAATTATTTCAATATATTTCTATAAATCAAATATCTGTCTATAAAACAGTGTGGCACAGCATAAACAAATCCTACTTTGGAAACAGGAAGACTAGAACTGCCTTCTCTAAAACTAGAAGAATAGGCCCTGACAAGCATTGGTGAAAGGAATTTCCTCAAATGACATATTCTTTTATCAATTAAATCAAAGACCCAGACAGTCCATATATCCTCATTCTTATCCTTGTCACCATATTCCATATGCAAGTAAACATTATTAGACAAAAAATTACATCCATACGTGTGTGTGTGTATGTGTGTAGATACATGTAGGTATCAAAGAAGATAGTTCTCTCAATGAGACAGGAACTTTAATACCACAATACATCAGAAATTGTTTATTCACCCACCCAAATCACTGCATAAAACTCTAGTGCTAGAAATGGCTTTTCTGTCCTTCCCAGTATTGCAAACTATGTCTAAAGTAATAGCTTTCTCTTTTATCCCAAATACTTGGCTCCCTTTTGTATCTCCAGGATGAACTATAAAGTCCTGTTTGGTATTTTAAAGCTCTTCAAAACCCTTCCTACTTTTCCAATCTGAGTGCAATTTATTCCTCTCCACGTACTTGTATTCTTTGCATAAGAGATTTCCTTTCCTATCTCCATGGCTTCACACTAGCTCCTCCCTAAGGCTGGAATGATCTTCCTCACCTCTGCTTCTTAAGTTTTCCAGATCAACTCTCAGCTTCTAAATATCTTCTTTTCAGTGCTCCCTAACTTAAGAACTTTCCCTTTAGGAAGTGTGTGTGTGTGTGTGTGTGTGTGTGTGTGTGTGTGTGTGTGTGTGTGTAGCTTGTATGTATCTAATAATTTATATATTCTCTCATGAATTCATATGTGAACTCCTTGAGTACAGATTGTTTTTTTTCTTTCTTTTTATCCCCATTGCCTAGTACATAGTAAGTCCTTAATAAGTGTATGTTGGCCGGCTAGCTTAGAATGAGTATAGGAAAGAGGTTATACACACACACACACACACACACACACACACACACACACACACACACACACATACATTATATAGAATATTATTGACAAAGCTATTAAAGGATTGAGTGGAAGAGTGGCAACTAAAATAACACCAGAAAAATTAATTTGTCAGTGAAATGCAAGGACTATATAAGAAAAATTAGAAGTAAAGAAATTATCTATATTCCAGACATTCTGTAATGATGTTAAAATGAGGGTGCCTGGCACAAGGTAGTTGCTTACTTAATATTCATTGACTGATTGAACAGGTAGGCATAGAGGGAATAAGTTTTTTATAGAGTTAAAATTAACTTTAAATTAGAATCAACTATATAAAGAAGAATGTAGATAGAAGGGCACCAATAAATATTATCAATATTTTATGGAGAGAGTCAATCAACTGTTTAGGTTCCTTTCAAACAATCAAAATCAACAGATGTGAATAAAGCTACAAGTTAATTATATTTTCCCACCATTTCCAAAACATGCTACATAACCTCTGGCCATTCTCCTCTTACTCCCACTAAAATCTGGAATTAATTTTCCCAGTACCTAGGTTCTGAGAGGGTCCTGCTCATTCATACGTAAATACATAACACAGACAGGAAATTTTACATGGTGCTTGATATGCACAAATGATGCTTCTATGAGTAGCATCTATGTACTTTATCATCCATTGGTTAGGAGACGTCATCAATTCAGGTATCTAAAGAGTGCAAATAGCACTTCATTAGCCGGTCTATCCTATACAACTCTTATTAATGTCTTTCAAGTAAGTTCACCATAGGGGTCTACCACACATAGGGACCTTCATTACATTCTCTTGGCATCACTGATCTCGATGGAATAATCTATAACTCTCACTTAATGACCAGATTATCATCTTTTTTTTTTATTATACAGTTCTTTGATGACATCATTATAACCATACTTCCTCTTAAATCCCTTATTTTTTTATTTGTGGTAGCCTGCTCACACCCTCTACGCAATCTCTAAGAGATAACAATTTTAATTCTGAAGGTTTCCATGGTTCAAAGCCATACTACATCAATATAAGAATAATAAAAATGTTCAGGAGGTACAGCTAGGTGCCTCAGTGAATTGAGAGCTAGGTCTAGAGATGGTACTGGGTTCAAATCTGATTTCAGACATTTCCTAGCCATGTGACCTTGGGAAACTCACGTAACTCCCATGACTATTCTTCTGCCTTGGAACCAATATAAAGTATTGATTCTAAGATGGAAGGTAAGGGTTTTGAAAAAATATATTCAGAGAGAGGTTTGGCATACCTATAACTTTATTATTTTTTTGTTTTACAATTCCCCCAAAACACTTCTGCCCACCCTCTTCCTCTCTTTAACTCTGAGCCTAGCTCATTGTCAATTTGTGATACCTCTTGATGAGATTCAGATCCTGTTTAATGAACAAATTCTACAGGTTGTCCATCCAATCATATGACTTTGGTATTTAAAATTCCAAAACATATTAAGTGTTTCCATACGGGGGTAAATAGTCATTATAAAAGAACCAAAATGTAGTAAGATGCTTAGCCATTAAAAATAGTAATATACATATATATAACTTCATATTAAAGTCCTAGATTCCTTTAAATTGCGAGTTTCTACATTAGTCAAACTATAAGCCACTTTGAAAATGTTATACCACAGGAGTCCCAGGCCAAACAACATAAAATTCAATAATATGATGAGCTTGAAGAGAGAGAAGTTTACTATCTTTATTATTATTATTATTTCAGTTAAAGTTAACAAAAAACATTTTGAGAACCAAAAGAAGACATGCTTTGTTTTTGAGAAATATTTTAATGCTACATGTTCAAGTATCTTATATCTCTGACAGTTTGAAATTTAAATAAAAATTTGAAAACTACACATTTTCCTCTAAATTCCTTTATTTATAAAAATCTTAGTACTGGTAGGGCTTCTGGGACTCATCATTTCTTCAGGTTAATTACATGGGGTGGGATATAGAAACCAAATAGTGCTACAATTTAACTTTGCATTTAGCCCGACAACAGCATTCCCAAATGACTCTAAATGCAGCAGTAATAACGTACCAATTTTTATAATGCCTATGGTAAAACTTGCTACAATTCACAGGCTGGAGATGGAGAGAATGGGATATTCATTCTTCACTGTAGCCAAACACTGACTTCTATTTACTTTGTTTATACAAAGATGGGGAAATGGTTCTCAACCAGAATCCTTATATTGGTCCCTTTCAGTGAAAGCCAATTGCTGCTTTATCCCTCCATTTTAGAAAGCACTTGGATATAATTACACCTCATATGAAAAATGATCTCAGAACCATCATACTTTCAAGTCTTCTGTTCGTCTCTTCTCTTTCAGTCACTGTAGATGGCAAGTGGGATAAGATTAGCCTGAGAAGCTCATTTATACATGGCAATTAAGAGCTATTCAGCAACTACTGCTCCAGACAAATCTAATTTAAAATTATTGCACAAAGAGGAGAGATTTGGGTACTTCTTTTGACAAGGTCTTATGGTCTCAGTAAATCAGATGTGACTACAAATGCATTGTTATTTTTTTAAAAAGGAAATTCTATCATTTCACCAATTTCTTCTCATGACTCTTCTTTAAAAAATTGCATATCTGAAGTAGTGATCAGGAAATAACTTATTTTAGTCCACATTCATCCACTATTATATGGTAGATGGTATCTTTTAAGGTGCATGAAGAAACAGGGAAGACTTGGGAATCTGTTAGGCTTGGCACCAGGAAGACCATAATTCAAATCCACCCTGACTAACCTTAACAAACTCATTTGAGAAATAGGGGTAGTAACACTTCCAGTACATATTACACAATTGCAAGGACATTCTGAGGTCTCTAAAAAAACAATCTATGCTAAACACTTTGCAAACTTTAAAAGGAAAACTCAATCTCAACTATGTTTATTCTTAACTTGTTCATTGCCAAACAATTATTAATAACAAATATAGTTGTCAGTTATCTGATACCTTGAAAAATGGAAGATTTGAACAATCAAGAATTAAATTCTGAAATAATTTCAGTCCTTGAAAATCACTTTCTCAAAGGGTTGATCCTCAGATGTAAAGCATATCAGGGACTACCTAAAGATAGAGGTCCCTAAGAGAAAGGCTGTAACTGCTTCACTCTTAAGGTATTCTTTTTTTTATTTTAAACCCTTACTCTGGGTCTTAGCATCAATACTGTGTATTGGCTCCAAGGCAGAAGAGTGGTAAGGGCTAGCAATGGGGGTTAAGCGACTTGCCCAGGGTCACACAACCAGGAAGTGTCTGAGGCCAGATTTGAACCAAGGACCTCTCATTCCTAGGTCTGGCTCCCAATCCACTGAGCTACCCAGCTGCCCATTTAGGGTATTCTTGAGGGGATACTTGACACCCCCATCCTCATTCATTGCTCCTATAATTATTCCACAGCAATGGGTATGTAGAAATAAAGGGAGGTCAAACAGATGTGGAATATTCCCAATCAGCCAGTTTTTCAGCAAATGATTGGTGTGGTGCCAAGAATAAAAACTGCTGGTCAAGTTCCTATTTAAACATGATGTATAATTTATAGATTCTAGGAAACAGCTGCTCTAGGCAAATGAGTGTGATATAGTGAAAAGAACAGTAGACTTGGAATCAGAACACTTAGATTCAAATTCATTCTCCCACTGACTCAATGACTAGGAAGTAGTCTATAATATCTAGGAGCTTCATTTCCATAATCTCTAAATTAAGGAATCATGTACTTCCCAGATATGATAGGCCTCATCATGGGATGATGAGCTGGGAACACAAAGATTATGCCATAGTTTTGCAGAAAATAAAGCAATTCTCCAAATAAATTAAGAAGATCCTCCATGTAAAGTCAAAATATTGATACCAAGGGACAAGCATTAAGATGACCAAAAAAAAAAAAAATCCTGAAAGGGCTATCAGAATTTATGACAACTTGAACAAAGATCATATCATATGGGAAACTGGGGGGGAGCATCTATTCTAGTGAGACCAAAAATATCAAAGAGGTGACAAGGGGAACAAGAATTTTCCATTTTGAAAGTGTAAGAGCCAGGTAAGAGCTTTTATGTTTTCTCTTTGAATGTGATTTGAGAGGGTCATTATAAGAAAGCTCTGTTTTATAGTTATACTCTTTGGACACATACCAAAAAAAAAAAATCACAAAACAATTTCTAATAAAATTATCATAAAATTGATAATAAATCAATTTTGAAGGAAGTACACACTGTTGAACACTTTTTCCTGAAATGTATACTCTCTCATACTTACTAATCTTAACAAACTATAAATATAAAAGAATTCCGTTTTCTATAATGATTTATGGTTTACAAAATACTTTCTCAGAAGAATCTTCCACAATAAGTAGGAAAAGAAGTTTTATATTTATTTGAAAAATGAGAATAAAGGTGAGTCAAAATGTTAAATGACTTTATCAGGATCACAAAGTCATTAGCATCAGAATCAGATATTTTTCAAGTACAACAATATTGCATACTGCTTCATTAAAGTTACAAAACAAACCTTATCACTGTGCAAAATTATTAATGAAGTATATATGATGGGGCAAGTGAGGTGACCCAATAGATAGATAACCAGACCTGGAGATAGGAGGTATGGAGTTCAAATAGGCCTTAGATACTTACTAGCTGTGTGACCCTGGGCAAGTCACTTAACCCCAATTGTGTATAATTTTTTTTTTTTTAAGTATACATGGTCATGAGGCCAAACAGCAATTTTCCATTTATTACTTTTAAATTTTGAGTTCCAAACAGCCCAGAGCAGGGACTGTAGGGGTACAACTAGGAAATATATGGGGGAAATGAAGAAAGGGTAGTAACAATCAAATTGGGATATTCAAGCCTACAAATGGTTTCTTGCTAGGTTCCAGTCTACAACCTCCCCCAGTGGCTTGGACACCTATTTATCATCACCCAGGGGTTGCTGGAACCAGCTCAATTCAACTTTGTAAAAGCCAGTTGTTCAATTTTTAGTGTAAGTATTTATACATTGAAAATCAATAAATGCTATATAGCAGGGTTTGAGATAGTTTTGTTGGTTGTCTAGGCTTACAGTGATGGAGAAAGTGTTAATAATGTAAATTAAATACAAAAGTACCATGTGTACATTTTTCCTGTGGGTTAAACATTTACCAGCACACCATTGCCTCCATTTAAATTACTTTATATTTAACTTGTGTGTATTTTGCATTTTCTTAATATATACATGTTGTTTACCTCCAAAAGAACAGTAGTCTCTTTAAGGTAGGGATTTTTCTCTGGACTGCAGTATCTACCAAAATGGCTGACACATTAGCAATAGGGACAATGATGGAACCTGTGAGTTTATTGTTATTAAAAAAAACTCCAGGATAGGGAAACTTCCTCTACCCCCACAAGACAGTACCCTCACTGAACTGAATCTTCTATTCTAGAGAGTTGCCTAGAATACTGAAAGGTTAGGTGATTTGCCAAAGGTTGGAGAGCCAGTTTTTCAAGAGCAAAATTTTCACTCAGATCTATCTGTCTCCAAAGGCAGCTAGCTCTCTTTCTACCAAATCAAATTGACTTGCATTGGCATCTGGACTTTTGACTGGAATATAATAGGAGCTTAGCAAATATTTGGCGAATATGTTTCCTCTGAAAAATCAGGGAAACTTTATTTATCCAAAGGCTCACTATCATCTTTCTTCTGTGTCTTTAGCACACAAATGAAAAGAGAACATTATTGTTGAAAGTGAAACCCATTTAAATGCATCAAAACGCTGTGTACTTTTCTTCAGAAATATTCCATTCAAGACACTCCAAACTCCCTTGGTCTCTAACTCACACAACAAAACTTCATTTTCCAACCCCAAATTCTATCAATGGTTTGAAATTACAAGAAGCTCTATCATTCTCTGGGAAAGTCTCTAGTTCTTGTTCTAATACTGAGAAAATATTGGGTTTTTTATGTGTTTTTAGCGAGGGGAGAAATGGGGGTGGGGGGGGGGAATGGAAGAGATCTATTCTGGAATTCCAAGTTGGAGCTCTATAGAATTACTACACATCTCGCTTGGTGTCAACTACATCACTAGCAATAAGGCATACAGCACTGAAGGGGGATGGGGGGAAATGAAATCATGTATGGAAAAAAAAAACTTACTAAATTCTGAAAAACTAGTTAGCCTTTTTACGACTCCATTTCTTCATCTTCAAAAATTACGGTGCTAGACTTGATGACCTCTAACATTCCTTTCAGTTCTAAATGTATGATCATATGCTCAGATGCTGTAAATGGAATGTGTTTGGGTTGACTCCTAGAGGATCCGGACTCCAAGGGTAACTGTTTCTAGGAGAAAGTGAGCTCCAATTTCTAAACGTTTGGAACAGGAGCCTGTTCTTAAATTATGGGACGTTCTGTAATGAAAAGTAACACTCTGCCCCACACTTAAAGAAAATATTCAAACAGATCCAACAAAAAGACAGATTTTCATTTTCAGTCTCTATAAATCTTTTTGTTCTTTGTAGGTTTCATAATTTAAAAATTGTGATGATGCAAAGTATCAATCAATCAACAGGAATTTAAGTACTTACAATGTTCAAGTTAGTATGCTAGAAACTTGACCTACAAAGATGAAAAATGAAGCAATTCGTAATATATCAGAAAATCATTAGAACATTGCAATAAGAGAGACAACAAATAAATATAGACGCATGTAGAGAATAAACATAAATATAACAGATACAAAATAAATACAAAATCATTAAATACAAAGTAGTTTGAGAAGGATTAATGCATTGAGAAAAATTTTCTTGAAGAAGGTGGCATTTTAACTACATCTTGAAGGAAGGAGAAAGCTTTTAGAGAAGAGAATAATTTTAAGAGTGACCATATTTGGGGTTTTCTTGGCAAAGATACTGGAATGGTTTGTCATTTCCTTCTCCAACTTCAACTTATTTTACAAATGAGAAAACGGAAGCAAACTGTGACTTGCCCAGGATCACATAGGTAAGTAAATGTGTGAGGTCACACTTGAACTTTGATCTTCCTGACTCTAGGCTCTATCCACTGCACCGCCTAACTTCCAAAGAATGCTATAAAAGACTACTGAATCTTCTTACAGTATTGATGAAGAGAGGCAATACTAGTAAACCAAATTTTGGATTCTTAATTTAAATAACTATTATATGTGAGAGAAACACTTCGAAATCCCAAGCATGAATTTTTCCCCTTGAAATAAACATTAAAATCACTATCACTGTGATTGCAATCAAACATTTAAAGTTATTATTAATTTGCCTGAAAATATGGCAAATCAGTCATTGAGAGCAGTTACAAACTCAATACAGATATCTTATCTATAAATAGGATCAAAAGCAACTGACAGCTAAGCATTAATTTTAAGGCTTGAAGAGCCATTAGCAATGATCTCATCCAGCCCACTCATTCTTAGACAAAGAAATCTCCAAACTCCAAATTCAATACTTTGTCTATTATACTCAGCTGTCTCACCCAGGATGGAGTCCAGGGCTTCCCACAATACATGGGGAACCATTCCTAACTCTTAAGAAGATTCCTGTTTGCTTCAACAAATTAGACATCAATAGAAGTGCATACATTCTGCTGCAGTCTTCTTACAAGGAGAACAAGCCTGCTCCATTGGGTGAGTTCTCCTCAGATGACAACCCTGGAACTACTGAATACCCAAGTTTCTGACCTTCTAGCAGAGTCACTTTATTGTGACTTCTGTAAAAGGAAGAGATAGTTGGAGAATATTTCTATTCTCCATGAGTTAAGTTATGGGTGTTTGGTGGTAGTGGATTATTTAGGGATAGGGGAATGAATGGCTAAAAAGATAGTAAGAAGTATTCTGAAATGCAGAAAGCAAAAATTATTCATATGGCTAAAATATTATCTACCAGTGAGCAAATTAAGATGGAATCTAAGATTTGTTTTTTAAACTTTTTTAACTAATATAAAGTTTATTTAATTGTCGTGATATGCATAGCGTTGACCAAAAATAACCCCCACAAGCCCATTATTATATTTGCCAGTTATACCGATTGTATTTATGATATACAATGGATCTTGAGTATCATTTATAATCACCTATTTAGATTATAAAATCCCTCAAGCAATGGAACCAATAAATCATGGAATAGCTCAGAGCTATTAGAAAACATTAATTCAATTCCCAAAGCTAAATTACATTTCACAATTTCTGTCAATGGATTTGACTAGAACCTTGAAATGATTAATGTTTTTTCAGAGATAACACAGACAGGGAACACAGAGCCTGCCATTTAGAATTTAGGATGATGATGCAAGGCTACTACTGATCACATGAAGAATTGAGAGAGTTGTCACTGATACCAGCATTATTCATGAATTGTGGAGAATGACTTTTAAATAACTAAACTGACTTGAAATTCATATTTCTTTTCATATATACTCCTGGTTAGTCAAGAAACCAAGGTTCTAAAAAGCTCTAGAATTCTGACTGCCAAAGAAGATGGATCACACTTGTATAGCAAGGCCTCCTAAGAAGAATATTGGAGCATGATTGTACAAGCCCTTGCCACTCAATTATTTAAAGAGAAACTGTTTTTCATGGGCTACTTTTATGGCAGCTGCATTTATGACTTATGTTTCTTTATTGCTACAGTAGAAGCTTCAAACTACAAAATCTTTAACCACTATGCTCTCAGACTAAAAAAGGTTTATTAAATCTACAGTTAATAGTGAACACCAAGGACCAAAAAAAAAAGTTGGTAAATATTAGGCATTCTATGTGAGCAATATAGATTATGATAAACTTTCTCACTATTGTTTCATTAAATTAATGTTTGATAGTGCAATTCATATATAATTCAATGAGTACTACATTTTTATACTTTTATTTCCATCTAAAAGGGCTGCCTTATTAAAACCACATATTCCTTCACATTTCTCCTTGCTAAAATGAATTCAATCTGTGAGTTCAATCTTTTTCTTTCCAAAATTCCCTTTGTGTGGACATTCCCACAGGTAAAAATAAAACATCAGGTACCACTGCTAAGCTAATATTTATCTCTCCAGCTCTGTTCTCAAATGCCTTTATAAAATACTGTAAAGGCTGGGGACAAGAGGAAACACTGTAGTTGAGTTCAGCAAGTGGAAGATAAGACCATCTAATCCATATTGGCCTTATCTTCTGGCCATAATCAAACACACTTTTTGGAGATTCCTCTACTTAACAAGAACTTCTCCCCATTCCAAGTTAAAAAAAAAAAAAACCACAACTGTAGTAACA
The DNA here is from genome assembly GCF_027887165.1 of Monodelphis domestica. NCBI lineage: Eukaryota > Metazoa > Chordata > Mammalia > Didelphimorphia > Didelphidae > Monodelphis > Monodelphis domestica. The sequence continues at coordinate 250,505,499 of NC_077231.1, read as the reverse complement.
TCATATTAGAAAATCTATTAAGTCTTCAAAATGAAAGTCATAGATTCCCAAAGCTGGAAAGGACCTTAGAGGTCATCTAGGACAACTGGTACCAGAACAAGAGACTCTTCTATAAGAACCCTGACAAAAAGTTATCCAGCCTTGGTTCAGAGAGTAATGGGGAATCTACTACTTTCTAAGGTACTTCCACTTTGGGATAGGGCTAATTGTTAGAAAGTTTTCCCTTTCATCAAAGAGAAATTAGATTCATTGCCACTTCTACATATCATTCCTACTTCTGCCCTTGAGTTCTAGGAGAACAAGTCCTTTTACGTGATAGCCTCCAGATATTTGAAATCACTCAAACATTTGGAGATAAAGGCAATTTCTTTCATAGGACTGTTATGGATGACACAAATGCTTCTTTCAATATTAGTTAAAGAAGCCATAAAACTGAATTTTGTATTACATAACAATCATAATATAATTGAAAAATTAGGAATCCCAGTGATGATTGTACTCCATTTTTAATAAGAATAAGAATCGCTATCACATATAAATACAGCAACCAAACATCTAATCTGTTGGTTCTGAAGCCTAGTTCCTAATTGTTAAATATGAAATTCCATTTTCATACCTTCAGTGTCTAGAATTTAGACTCACAATTCATAATTATAATGTCCTTTGTGAGGCATATGTATTATTTCTGAGTTGAAAAGGACAGTAGAGGACTTTTAATCCAACACCCAACAAGCATGAATACTAAGATACAAAAGAGTATAGTATATAGTCTTCAATTTGGAGACAAAGATTATAAGTTTGAAACTTGTGTCAGATACCACCTTGCTATATGACCATTGGCAAATCATCTAATTCCCTACAGCTGCAGTTTCCTCTTCTCCAAAGGGCATAATACTACATAATCCTCATGGTTCTGAGAAGATCCCCTTTCCAATGCCAAAGCACTACCCACATCCAAGACTCCTTTCCCTCACAGATTCATCTCTTTCATTAAATCACTTTGTTACTATTTTTTTCACTTATATTAAAGCTATCAATAACTCCTTTCCACTTATTCTACACCTGCCTTGTGGAAGCAAGACAAATACATCTCTTCAACAAGATAGTTGAATGTTTTGATCATAACATCCCTCATCTTCTCTTCTACAGACAACATTCTTAGATCTTTGAGGGGATGATTGCATGCTTGAGTCCTCCAACCTTCCTGATTACCACCCTCTGAATATACTCTGTTGACAAATATTCCTTCTTGCTACAAGGAATGAAGCTTCAGCAAAGAGATCTTCTACATTAACATCCATCCATTAATAAACTGGGGTTTACAGGGTCTGTTGATTTTTAACCACCTAACAATAATTTAATCTATACATATGACCAGACTTCTTAGTTGATGTCATCAACTTTGAAGTATGCAATAAATAAGTTATATAAACTAATTCCTAGCTAATATTTTGGAGAACTTATATATTTAAAGACACCTCAGCAACCTTTTTCTAAGTAGGGTGTTAAATTGAAGACTTTGTTGTTCCTGAGTAGGATATTAAGTTGAAAGATTTCACTTTACATGATGCAATAATTTGTTAAAATACTAGTGTCTAATTTTTAAAAATGACAATGAATTGATATTGTTAAGTTATACATTTAAAATATCCATTTAAATCCAATGCATCCAGAAGAGACTAGTATTATCTAAGAATATCTACTAGAAATTATAATGTGTTACAAAGAATCACAGCCCAAGAATTCTAGAATAATTTTTCACCACACTATACCCTAGAAGATATCCAGCTACTTACAAAATGAGTCAAGGGGGAACAATTATTATCCACGGATGAGTACAAGAGTTGAAGGATCCCTAGCAAAGCTCAAAGGAAAAGATCTGATTATACATATATTCCTATAATCTATTTAGACAGAAAAGATAATAAATTCCAATATATTACTGTCCGTAAAAAGACAAGAACAAGTCTTTGGGCTACTCTCCAAGAAGAGGAAAATCTTTAATAAATATTGCCTATTGAGAGAAAGATCATGAAAAAGATAATTTGTGATAAAAATAAAATATTATGGAAAATCAGAATAGCAAATATAAGTCCACAGTTGGAATAGAAAATTGACATGAGATATGTATATGTAGCATAGATAAAGATATGTAACATGTAACCTCCATGATAGGACTAGAGTTTGAATCAGTAATTTAATTAGTATTGCAAACACTCAGATAAAAAAATTCCTTCTACCCATGAGTCAGCACCTTCTTTTCCCCTTGTAGTCACAGAAATTTGCCTAAGTCACTAAAAAGTTAAATACCTTGCCAACACCAAACAGCTAGCATGCATGAAGAAGAAACCAAAACTGAACAGGAACCTTCCTAACTCCTAGGCTAGCTCTTTTTTTACTATATGCAACTACTTCTCTTAACCTCTATCATATCTGCAAGAATATAACTTTCCAAAGAGTCTGCCATCTTAACTAATTTTGAAAAATTATTAGCAATATTACTAATATTACATTTTCTTGAGAGGTAGCATGATATAGTGGAAAGGATATTGGACTAAGAATCAGGAAGATTTGAGTTCAAATTCTGCCTCAAAACACTTCCTTGTTGTATAACTCCAGGCAAGGCACAACTTTTCTTTGCCTGAGTTTCTACATCTGTAAAATGAAGAAGTTGGCCTTGTTGTCCTCCAAAGTTAACTAAATCTATGATCCTATGACAATTCTATAGCTTTTTCCAATATTTCCTAATATCATATTATGTTTTTTGAGGTTAGCATTAAATATCACACGACTCCTCTTTCCTAATTGTGAGTAGTTAGGTCCTTCAAAAGATTCCCAATCAAGAGTTTGCATTACAAGATAGTATAGTATAGTATAGTATAGTATAGTATAGTATAGTATAGTATAGTATAGTATAGTATAGTATAGTATAGTATAGTATAGTATAGTATAGTATAGTATAGTATAGTATAGTATAGTATAGTGAAGAGTACCATTTCTGGAATCCTAGGACCTGAATTCAAATCCTATCTCTTACATATACTATTTATATGTTCTTGGGATTGTCATCTAACTTTTCTGGGTCTCATTTTTCTTTCTTCCCCGCCCCCCCCCAAAATAAAGGATTTGCACAAGGGAACATTGCAGGTCTCCCTTTATAAAATGTCCTACAATTTCCTATGAAGAATACTAAAAATGAAAACAACTTGGTATGAACCTGAGACCTGCTTTTAATAGAAAAAGTTCATAAATAAAACAGTATGTTCTCAAAATGTAAACAATCTACAACCCCTAGAAACAAAGATTCTTCCTTAACAGAGATAATTCTGAATTTAAAAAAAAAAAATGAAATGGGGTAAGGGAGGCAAGAATAGTTTGGATCAGAGAGGGGAAAAAAAGCATGGCTACTCCATTTTTACTCCTAAACTCCAATTCAGGACAACTAGAAGACTTTGGGGAGTGCTTTCAAACCATACAATTGGCTTAATGATACTCAAACTACATGAACATGTGGGGAACAAATCTGAGGGTGCACAGTAAACTAAAATTTTTTTCAGTCCTGTCGAAATCTTTGTGACTCCATTTCAGGGTTCCTTAGCAACGATACTAGAGTGATTTGGCATTTCCTTCTCCAACTAATTTTACAAATGAGGAAACTGAGGCAAAAAAAAAAGATTAAGTAACTTGCCACTGGTCACACAGTTAGTAAGTGTCTGTAGCCAGATTTTAGATCAGGCAAGTAAGCCTTCCTAACTCTAGCCTAATATACTATGCATTGTACCACCTTTCCAGTTATTTAACAAGAGGGAAAAGTGACTTTGAGTCTTTTCCATTCTTAAAAAGCCTGCCAGACCTTAGACTTCACTGGCTCCCTTTTGAAAGCACAGGATCACCTCCATATTATTAAGATAATTGAAGCAGGACTTATGGAAAAGATTTCAAATACTCTTATATTTCTTAGAAGCAATTGTTATGCAAACAATAAAACCTACTGTTGGTCCACCTTTAAAATTTAGAAGAGAATGGCTTGCCAATATAGAGTTTCATATGAATGAATTTATGAAGATATGTTTCTTACCATGGTGGACTGAAGTCCTATAAATCTAACTAAAAAACAGCAGGGGTCAGTAATTAAGTGATTGTGGGCAAGAATTAACCTATGTTTTGGCTTTGTCACCTATCTTCCCTTTAATCCTTGGCCATCTGCTAGCTGGCCACTTTGCCAGAACACTAGTACTCTCAATACTGCCCCATCCAACTCTGGCTTCCAGGTCTTGAATCTTAATCAAATACTAGTCATTTCAACCTGCCACCTGAACTGTTGCCATGATCCCCATTCTCCTCTACTCCAAAACTTTGGGCTCCATCCAGGGACTAAAGGCTCTGATCAGTTTTCTCCTTATCTTGTCCAGAATCAGACCCCATGCCACTTTCTGGTCATCTCCAATCCTTTCTGCCAGGAATCTATCTCCTCTAGTCTTTCCAAATATTTCCTACGGGCAGTGTGCCCCAGTTAGACTATAAGCTCCTTGATGGCAGGAATTGTCTTGCTTGCTTGAATTTACATAAAAGCAGGTATTGGCTTAGTGGATAGAGTGCTGAGCCTCAAGTCACAAAGACCTGAGTTCAAATCTGACCTCAGTTACTTCTTAGCTTTCTGCCCCAGGAAAGTCACTTACCCTGTCTGCTTCAGGTTTTTTGGCTATAAATATGGATAATAACAGCATCTGCCTCTTAAAGATGTTATAAAGATGAAATGAGACGGTATTAGTAAAAGTGTGTAGAACAATACCTGGCATATAGTAGGCATTTAGTAAATGCCCTGTTTCCTTCCTTCCTAGAATTCAGCACAGTAACCGACATGTAGAAAATGAATAATGAATTATTTATATATAAACACACATATAAATCTACATATACACACATTCTATATACACGCACATTACGTAGCAAGACAAGCAGAGAGACAGCAACGACTCTGCAAGTCCAATTTGAATGCCTTAACAAGCTGGAGATGATCCTCTATTGAGTTAAAGTTAAGTGAGCAGAGTGTAAGGTCTGGAAGATCCTCCAGCTCCTTACAACAATCCTCTACTAGCATTTAGCACAATGTGTGGCACATTGAAAATAACTGATGAAAACTACACACATACACATACACAGAGTCATCAATCTACTCTTCTGGGTTCTTATTATCTCTGTAATTGTTAACAAAAATTTCCATCAGTGGCCATCTATTGCCTTTAAGGCTTTACCTCTCCAGGCTAGGAGGTAAGATCCCCATGAATAGGGAACTCTCTTCATTTCGACCTTGGCATCTCCAGAGCTAGCACTGTGCATGGAACATAGGAAGTCTCTATTAAATGCTTTCTCCCCATACCCTGTTCATTCACCTATGGAATCTGAACACTATTGCCTGCCTTAATTGATTCAACAATCATTGTCAAGGACCTACTTGGGCCAGGCACTGTACAAAAGGGGGAGGGAGGGAACTACCTTTCCTGAAGGATTTGCTTAAAATCAAATGAAAAAATACCTATGAAAAGTACTTTCTAACCATAAAGCACTATAAAAGACTTCTATTCAAGTCTATTTTTAAATCAAATATGCATATGCATCAATTTTAAATGAAAAGAAAATAAAGCTCAGTAATTTTTCCATTGCAGTACCCAAAACCATTGGGGAGAAGCAGAGAATGAACAGTGCTGGTGAATTTTGGGAGAGCACTGGCTTTCCGCTTTAGGGTACATAGTGTATCCCAATCTGAAGGTTAGTTTGGTAAAGGGGAATTAGTGGGAAGGAAGGAAAAAGTAACGAAGTACTAGAGCAGAAAATGGCTATCAAAATTAAGCAGTTTATAGGACCTGAGGGAGCATATCTGGAAAAAAAAAAATTAGTGTTGTGCTTTGAAAATGACTCTTCCCTGGCAGATTGTCAAAATGTCCCAAAGTGAAATAATAGATCCTGAGTGGGTTGCAAGTTTAAATTAGCCAAGACCACCTGCCTGGTGTTGTGTCGCTCTGGTGTTAATAAAGTTGCAGCCTTTGTTTCCCATAAGAGCACATCCTTGTCCTTGATTGCATCTTGCTTTTGGCAATGAGCAGCCTGACACATTCCAGGAACCCCAGGGGTTAATATCCTATGCCCAATGACAATATTAACTTGCCTGCATTGAAGCTGCCAAAAAAATGTTCCCCTATTCTTTCAAAAACAATGGTATAGCAAGACAGGCAGAGAGACAGCAACAACTCACTGAGAGGCATAAATTGCACTGTGGTTCAGGCTGTGGCCTATCAGCATGTGTTTTGAGCTCATTTTAGAAGGCCAAATGCTTCATCCACTTAAGAACTCAGTCTTAATGGCAGGCGGGCAGGCAAGCAGAATAATGCTCTGAAAGGAGCATCAATTTTGGAACTAGGAAATAATCTGGATTAGAGTTCAGATTCTGGCAACTTGGACTTCATGTTTTCATATTTCTTAATTTTGTGACTTCATTTTTTTGAACAAGCCAAAAATAGGGAAAAGAGTCAAAGTGATTGGGTTCCTTTTTTGCCTTGCACTACCTGTGAGAATCTATGTAATTCATTAAATCCTTCCATGCCTCTCTTCCCCCTTCTGAAAAAAGAGGGCACTAGATTAGAAAAGCAATCCAAAAATAGCCAGTTCTATGCACTGTCAAGAGTTCACTGGACCAAGAACCAGGAAGACCTACGGTCAAAGCCAGCCTCAGCCCCTAGCCAACTACATGACTATAGACAAGTCACTAACCTGCTAAATGCCTCAGTTTCCTCATATATATAAAAGGGGTAATAATTACAACTACTTCCCAGGGTTCTTGTGAAAATAAGGTTGGACAATATTTTTAAAGCATTCTGCAAACTTCAAAGAAATAATGTATAAATGGAGATTTTGAACCTTAGACTTCATTCCCCAGAAGTCCTTGGTATTTCCCAGAATTCCCTATAATCTCTCCTGTGTCTCCACCTTGGTGAGATCAAAATCTCCATGTATACATTATAGAATAGGCAAGGGTTCTTGCAGATCTAAATATATGATCATATAACCACCCCCCACAACAAAAGCAAAGTTCCACTACCATTTTTAAACACCTAGTGGTGAAGGAAATAGCAAACCATTGCAAGAATCTTTCTCAAGAAACCCCCATAGACAGTATGGTTGTTGGGACCAGAAAGAGTTGGAAACAACTAAAGGACAAAACAAAATGATGAAATGCATGAAGTACTGTGTTAAGTATGTAACAAAAAACAAAGCACACTCACAGAAATTTCAATGTCTTAACATTGTATTGATACAAGGGATTGCTAGAACAAAAGGGTTTCCCACCAGCTTCCAAAATAAGATCATAAGATCTGAGATTTAGAACTTCAAGAGACTCAGAGAGATGAGAGCAGTTCGGACTTGATGGAGTGGAACTGGAGATCAGAAGACAAGGACTCAAATCCCCACTGTGATGTGAGGCACAAATCACAACCTCTCTGAGTCTTAGTTATCACCTGTAAAGTGAGGGAGTTCGACTAGATGACCATTAAGTCATAATCTGGCTCTTAAAATCTCCTCTAGCCCTAAATTTACAATACTGTGATCCAGAGATCATTTAGTCCAACCATTTCCATCTCTGTTTATAGATCAAAAACAGATTCATCCAAGGGTTCCTATTAAGTAAAGAGCAAAGATCTGAACCCAGGTCATTCTTTCCATATCATTAAGTTTTCCAGTGGAAAGGCGAACATAAAGGAAAGAAAGGGGTAATCTTGAAAGAAAGGATTATTTCATTTATTGTATTTCTATCCCCAGCACACACCACAATGTCTGGCACATAGAAAAGATGGTTAATGATAGAGTTTCTAAGACTTTAAATTTTGGTTCATGGTCCAACATGCTTTCAATTGAACTTCTGCACCACAAGAGTATTTTTTTTAATATGGCAGGTACATCAGGTGCCTCTGTGTTGAATGATGTACATAGTTGTTGGTATTTTTTTATTACAAACTTCAGAGAGTAAGACTAGAAGGCCTAGGATGCACAGAATGCTAAGCTCTTGGGGGTGATGAAACAATTTATATTGTTAAGAAGAAACCAAAGAAAAAAACTGATACTGAAAATAGACCCTTTGGGGGCAGACTGAAGGTCCATGATGCAGTACCACATTTTATGGATTTCACCCTCTTCCATCCACAAAGCTATTACCTAAGATACATTAAGATCATAAAAATCTTCATCATTTTATGGATAAATGCACAACACATGTGATCCATATTTGCAAATAATCCTCCTGAGTACATGCAAATGTGCTCACAACTGCAACATTTCATAGTCATATCACAAATAATAAAGATGATAGTGTTCCCAAGATGGGTTTTAACTAATGAGTTTTGTGCCAGTAATAGAAGTCCATAATGTATAACAGCTAGCAGCAGAACAGTTAAATAATTAAATAATACCCTAGGATAATGCACAGAAGAACTGAATGAGGCAGGGATAGAAAAGTTATGTTGGTTATTATATAAGAATAAAGAGTTCCTGTGTTTTACATAAATTCTATTGATTTTTCCAACAATTTTGGAATATTAGCTACCATGGGTGCTGTCTGTTTTTATAATCACCATGAGTTTCTTTTGTTCCCCATCGAAGCAGGTTGCTTTTTATAGGACCATAAGTAGAACAGAGATATCAAACACATGGTCCACCGCCTTCAACATTCCGGAGTGCAGGTCAAAACAGATTAAAATGTGAAGAGGAAATATAAAAAAAAAATTTTTTAAAGAATAAAATATAGGTGATAGGACTATATGGTTTTCTAAATGAATATGTGAACCTCAGGGATCCATTTGTTCTAGGTCAGTAATGGTGAACCTTTTATAGGAGTAGGTGATGCCCTCCCATGTGCATGGAGAGAGGAAGGGGAACAACCCAAACCCTCATCCCTCTGACTTTGTAGTAACTAACTGGCGAACCTTATGCTGGGGCTATGGCAGGTGTGCCAACAGAGAGGCTTCTGAGTGCTCCGTCTGGGACATGCGTACCATAGGTTTACCACCACAGTGCTAGATTGTGGCCCCATGTTTCTATTGAGTTTGACACCACCGATATAGACCACTCTTTCTGACACATATGATGCTTTGACTTCTGCATTATTCTGTGCCCCATAGAGCTCATTTGAAGCAAAGGGAGCTTCCTGGGTGGGTAGCAAGGCAAAGCTGAGAGAATTTAGAAAAGCCAATAGTAAGAAAGGTCCAAAAAGGGGGAAAGAAACAAAATAAAAGATTGAAATATAAGGGTTAGTTGCAAATAGCTTTGCATGCTTTTGTTCTTTTCATTTCATTTAAAAGAGAAAAATCTGTATCCATTCTGCCAGGCCAGTATGATTTTCCTTCTTTTTCTAATTATGCAAAAAATAAAGATAAAGGAAGTTCTAGATTCCTTTGTACTACCTATGATGGGAATAATTAATAAAGCACCTTAACTAAAAATTCACAAGTTCCTGCCTATAATTACTTTCTCTTATGTCTAGAACATAACATGTATAAAAGATAATTTTTCCTTTTTCTCTTTCCCCTTACCACCACCATTGGGATATGAGCCGAGGAATCTCCATACATTTTCTATTTCTTTAAATTATGGGTAAGGAAGAAAAATCTGAAGTGATAGTTCCTTTCTTTGAGGATGAGTATTGTAAGGACAGTCAAATGTGTAAACTACTTCAAACGAGACAACTAGAGTATCCTCTAAACTTCCACACTGAGATCTTTTAGTCTTAGCTCAAGAGGCTAGGTATCCCTAGAATCAAAGTCCAAATTCACACAAACTTCAGTAGTAAGCAAAAAAATATCAAAAGGGCACTTACATCAGGGATGTTTGTAGCACTATATATCCCAACCACACATCATGAATCACTCATTTGTAAGGAGAAAATATTTTCCTTTAAGACAATTGACAGATTTTTAAAATAAATATTTTTAGCACTTGTCAAAATCAAGATGCAGAATTATGAATCTCTTCATCTAACAAAAGTCAAGTTTGATATAGTATCTCCCTGCAAACCAGGAGACACAAAATCAATATCATGACTAAACTTTCTTTGCAACCAAACATGAAGACATTATCTAAAGGCAAAGAGCAAAACTTGAGAAGCAAAATGATCGCAAACTAGGACACATGTGGTAGTTTGCAAAAGTAGTTTTAAAAAGGAAACCACTTACAAGTAAGGACACACTGGAAGTAAGAAGAATTATTACAGACTGAGAAAACTCATTTCTTTTCAGCCACAACAGGGCATTCATGAAATGCTACTCTTAAGATCTCTGCAAAAAGTCTATCATTTTGATCAAGTTGGGAGAAAGAGAACATGAAAATAAGTCCAAGTGCCCATCAACTTGAAATTTGTTCCATTCTTTTGGCAACATTTAATACGAATTTGAGAGGTTCTCCAAAAGTTTGGAAAGGAATGCCTGGTACTTGACACCTTCACTGCACTAAGGGCCAGCTGGAAGAGGCTGGCTGAAGACATCCAATAAGACAGGAGCTTCCTGAAAGTTGTTTGAAAATCTTTTTATTGCTTTAAATAATGAGCATTTACATTTGGCAATGGGAAATAAAATGAAACAATCATCTGAGTTGCATGATTTTTTTTACTGAATTACCAAAGTTGGATGCTGTAAAAAAAATAATAAATTAGCAGTTCCAATAAAGCATTTCAAAGAATAAAATGTGATGCATGGTCCTTGTTTATTAAAACTCTGGTCACTCAAGACTGAGGTATGTGCCAATACTTCTCATATGGTAGAGTTCTTCACATGTTGCTAGGAATAAGGAACAGTATAAGGGAAAGGGTCCAGGTCATATATACTAAAGAGCAGAAGCCCTTGAACTGTATTCCTAGGTTCCCAACAAGTCATCCAGGTGAGCTGAGGTTGCCCATTATATGTGGTTTCATTTTAGTTTGGTTCCTTTCAGTTATATGGCCTATATTATAGAACTAGTCCAAAAAGTCTAGGAAAAATAAAAACTGGGTGTTGGTCCTGACCTCATTTTTTAATACAATCACATTAAACTGAAAGCCTAAGGCAGTCCAGAATAGGACAAAACACAAGTGCCTATTTTGTCAAGAATTATGCTAGGTACTAGGAATAAAAAGACAAAAATAAAAACAGTCCCTTACTTCAAAATCATGATGTGTGTACACACACACACACACACACACACACACACACACACACACACACACACACACACACACAGTAGAGGCAGGAAATTTCTGACCTACCCCTGTCGCTCTTTCTATATCTTACAAATATTTTATTATACTTAACTATGCCTAGTTTTAAATTTATGGATTTTTTTTAATATAAAGTTTTAACGAAGTGTAAAAAGTAAAGGATTCCAATTGCAGCTAAGAAACTTGTTACCTGTGTGACTATGGGCAAGTCACTTAACCACTTCAAGTCTAGGTTTTCAGGAATAAAATGCTGAGATTTTACTAAATGATGCCTACAAACCTTTCATGCTGTAAAACCCTATTACCCAAATCAGTTTCATCTATGGTTTGAAGAAAAGGCAATGTGCTTTTATAAATATAAACAGCATATTTGACAGGGTCATTTACAGAACTAAGGGGTTCCAAGAATTCCAAACTTAATAATATTTAAGGTAATCTAAGACAAGGAAGGAAACACAACAGACACCTAGTCCCAATTGTGGCTGGGCAGAAATTCTTCACGTCTTCCAGCATCTCCATATTCAGTAATGAGGAACTCGACCTGCCTCCAGCAATCCATTCAATTCTTGGTCAGTGGTCATCTTTATATCTGTCCTTCTATCAAGTCAATGTCTATCTATCTGCAACTTCCATCCTAATTCTATCCTTTGGGAACAATTAAATAAAAGTTGAATACCTCTTCTCCATAACATTTCACACAATTTAAGTGGCCCTCAAGTCTCCTACCCGGGTCTTCTTCAGCTTGAATATCTCAATTTCCTTAGCTAGTCTTCACATAGCATGTGATCAAATCTTAATGGTCTCTTTCTTGTTGGATAAACTTCAGTTTGCCAAAGTTTCTCCTGAATGTGATAATTGCAATACTGAATGAAATATTGTAGCTATGTTCTAAATAGGATATACAGAACCACTGTATTCCAATCTAAGATCACAATGGCTATTTTTCAACACCAAAAAAACATGTAGTTCTTTTTCATACAAACTACTGAATATACTATATTCATGTAATATTAGATTTGGCTAACAAGTTGGTTAATTTTTCTGAACTGAACTGTTTTTTTTTACCTTTTTATATTCTTGGTTTTAAGGGAGGGTTCTATCAGAGGTGGGTAAATACATTGGAAAACAGAGTTTAAATAAAAACAAAATAATTTTTTTTTAATTCCAAGGGTCACTACTCAGAGATTCCAAGTTTTATACATTTTTAATGTCAAAATTGGGGTGTTACATTTTCCCTATTCAATTTCAATTTCTTATATTCAGTCCCTCAAGATCTTTTTAGATCCAAATTTCATCATCTAGCATACATATTATAATCACCCCTCCTGATTTTCTATCATCTGTACACTTGATATATATGGCACGCATACTTTCATCCAAGTCATTGATAAGAATACGTAAGAGAACAGGGTCAAAAACCTTTGACTGATATTCTACCAGGATCTCTATCAAAATAGATGGACTTATTGCTGTACATTGAGAAAAGCTATATTACTAAGGCAGAAATTTATTTGAAATACAAAAGTGTTGTGCTTTCTCATAGAGATAAAAAAAAAAAAGGAAGCTTGATTCTCTACCTATAAACATTCTTACATTCTAACCTCTGAGATAGGTGTAATATTAAGTTGAGATACAGGGAAGTTTTGAGGTAAGGAGTTATTTTTCTTAAGTTTTCTAAAACTCAGTATAAAATAAAATTCATTCTGATATACACCACCTAAAAATTAAACCCTGTATTATCAGTCATATACTATCATCATCTTCATAAGTCCAACACATCTCTTACAATTTAATTCAGCAAAAATGTATTAAGTACCTAATGTGTGGGTCCTACACCTCTCTCTTTTTTTTTTTTATCAAGGACACAAAGACAAGAAGAAAACAATTTCTGCCTTTGAAAAATTTCCACTCCCTGGGAGATATACCAGATGCGTGAGTAAGTAAACAAAGATAGTATGACAAGAACACTGTAGCAACTGGAGAGGTTAGAGGAAGACTTCCCATAGGAGGTGGCACCTAGGCTGAGTCTTAAAGTTAGGAGGCCTGGCATTCCACATATAGTTGGCATTCCACATGACCCATGAGGCATGGAAAGGTAAGAAAAAATATCAAACAGGAGAATAGCTACTATGTCAGTTTGCCTCAATGAGATCAAAAAGAGAAATAAAATGAAATTTTTGGAAAAGGTTAAATATTGTAGAAGGCTTTGAATGTCAAAGTTTCATAGCAAAGGAGCCTGTGTTTTATCCCAGAGGCAACAAGAAGATAGAGAAGATAACTAAGCATGGGAACAATTTGGTCAGCCATGTATCTTAAGAATATTAATGGCAGCTGCATAGAAAAAAAAATTGATGAGAGGAAAGCTTGGAAGCAGGGACACTGAGAGACTACGTACAATGGTTTAGTTAGAGGTGATGAAGGATTAAACTAAAGTGGCAGCTATGTGAATGGCACAAATGTAAGAGCCTCTTATGTAGAAAACAAATAAACAATAAATTTCTACACACACCCACACAGATATATATATGTGTATATATATATATGGTAAAAATATATATATAAGGCATATATATAGTGTTTGTCTATGTATGTAAATCATGCCCCAGGGCATTAGAGATGGTCACAAAGAAAATGTTCTAATAAAAGCTAGGATGTGCCAAAGTTGAAATTAAAATGTAAAAGTTCTACGTTTCCATCACTTTGCTCATGACAAAAACTACTCAGCTTTTTTATATTTACATACAATAAGATAATAAAATGTTTTAAAATAAGATTAATGCTACACTGGCTAATATGGCAACCACTTCAATGAAACAAAGCTGAGGATTATAGCCCTCTAGGAGAATATATTAATACATCATGGGCATTTGGATTTTTTGAAATGAGTACATAAAAATCCTAATATTGTTTTAACCAGTAAGACCCACTTATTAAAACAAAGCAGCAGCCACTTCTAGAATGAAACACAATTTAATGAAAAGACAACTTCTTGAGAAAGTTCCTGTTTTACATCAAAGAAGTTAATACAATGTGTTTTGTTTAATTTCCCTTGATTTTCTAGCAGTATATACATCTACTTTCTAATTAAATTTTCTTTAAATACTATGTCTTCCCAAGATGTTTGAATGTGATACAAATTCTATGTCGAAGTGCAATACAGAACTATTGCCACTATAATCACTTTTCTAAGTCAACACAAATAGCTTGGAGTCAATACTTCCAAATAAGAATGGATAAAATGGCTTTTTAGCCTAAGTAGTCAGTATGTAAACTGAGATTCCAGCATTCAAAAAGTCAGTGTTAGAAAGAAACTAAGAAAATTTCTATTGCTAAATTAAAGCATACAAGAGTACCCCTGAAAATAAATGATGAAAATGTCAATTGGTAAAACTCCACAGTATCAAAAACACAGAATTTTAGTTTAAATTATTCACAAAATAATTACTTTATTAGGATTTGTGGTCTCTATATGTAATGAGGCTTTCATTGGGAACCAAGCCCAGATAAGCGCCATATCATAGCTTACTACCTGAAATGGATCTCTGATGTCATTTAGTTCATTTCCCATCTGTGCCTTACCCAAAGTCACACAGCAGAGTAAGTGGAAAGAGACAGGATCCAAAACCCATCAGTGAGTTAATAAGCTTTTATTAAACACTTAAAATATGCCACGTTCTAGCTCAAGACTGGAGATACTAATAAAGCTTCTAATAAAGTATGCTTCCTGATCACACAAGGTGGTCACATTCTAATAGAAGAGACACCAGGTAAAAAATTCCAAGTATAAAATATGCAGTGTAAATGGAAGAGCAGCCCATCTGAATCTGTAAAGAAGAATTGAAGTTCACCCAAAAAAGCAGCAAGCAGTTACATGGTGGGCATGGACAAATGGCAACATGTAAGTAGTCAAGAATTGCACAGAAGCAAGATAAAGAGTGTCATTAAAAATGTATAATGAGGGAAAAAAGAGACCAGTTCCATAATGAGAAAATGAAACAGCCAATGTATAGCCTATGTGATCTACTGTCTCCCATGAAATGCCTAGATCAATAGAAACCTCCTAATTACACACCAATGACAATTTATTTGGACATGGACAAAGTCATAAAGAATGAAGAGGGTGACATCTATATCAATGGACAGCCCACAACTATAAGACTATGACTTTACACAGGTATAAAAACTTGTATCTGCATCAAATCATGTGTTCTCTTATCTTCACATGAAAAGGAAACACAGATTTAAAAACCAGTCTGATATTCTCCTCATGACCTTAGACAAGTTTTTTAAATTGTAGGAACTTCAGTTTCCTTGTATGAAAAATGACAATATTGGCCTAGATGATATAAATGCTTTCCAACCCTAACATTATGTCACATGAGTAATTGGATTATCATAGGCTTGTACTTGATCATTCATCCTATGATGCTGATTAATAATTAACTTGAATCTGAATTTTTCAAGTTGTTCCAAAAATCAAAATTTATACTGAGTAAAGACTTGCCACCATTGTCCAACGAAATTTAATTTAAAAAACAAAGAAGGTAGGGGGCAGCTGGGTAGCTCAGTGGATTGATAGCCAGGTCTAGAGGTGGGAGGTCCTAGGTTCAAATCTGGCCTCAGCTGTATGACCCTGGGCAAGTCACTTGACCCCCATTGCCTAGCCCTTACCACTCTTCTGCCTTGGAGCCAATACACAGTATTGGCTCCAAGACAGAAGGTATGGGTTAAAAACAACAACAACAACAACAACCAAGAAGGTACCAGAAAGAACATGCAGCATGTTTTAAAGAAAATCCCAGAAAAGATATTTCAAAATTGGCAACATCATTAGAAAACAATATTTAAAATATGTATATTTAAAAATAAAAATCAATCCCATTTCAATCCCACCTTATATAAGTGACAAAAGAAATAATAAAGTCATTGAGACCTCAATGTGTTCAATATTTTTGATAATTTATTCTAGATATTTAAAGTGATATTTTTGTCTGAGTATATATCTATTTAAATGTGTAAATTATTGGAAATATTGATTTGTCTTACTACGTATTCTTGAGTAACCTTAGAATTGGAAACATCTTAGAAATCACTGAAACCAAACCCTCTTCATTTTTTCAAAGGGAACTGTGGTCTGGAGAGGAAGTTAGCCAGCATAGAATGGGTAAGCAATAGTTCTGAACTCAGAAGATCTGGGTTCAAACCCTGTCTCTGCTGCTTACTACCTCTAATATTGGTTCGGTCACATAATCTCCGTAGGAATCAGTTCCCTTGTCTATAAATGAAGAATTAGACTAACTGTCCTTAATATAGATTCCTGAATATAATTTGGGTCCCCTTACAACCAGTCCAAAGCTTTATCTAATATGTTTAAGTGTAAACACATCTACATAAACATCTACATAAAAACTTGATATACATAAACATACAGAAATGATAGGCAATCAAACAGTAGGTGAAGTCATCCAATTTTTTATCTATAAATCAAGTCCTCCTCAACAGAATCAAAGGAGCCCTAGTACTATATGGGTATAATATATATATATGTAGATATAATATACATACACAATCTAAAGCAAAGCTTTATTTCAGAAGTGGCCAACAGTTATTCAGTTATCATAAGGTATTTGAATACAGTAACAGAAATTTGTCCCATGTATTCTTGGGGGGAAGAGGGGGACACACAAAATTATTAGGAAAAAAAAGTTCATCTTGTTTGGTAAAAAAACAATATTTTGCTGACCATCTTGTTTTCTTTCTATTCAGCTTTCACCAATCTAGATCATTAGTGTTTTGTGAAATACAGATACCTCAGTTCCTACATGCATGGCAAAATAATCCAAAAACATGTTTTATGGTTTGAAATTTGAGCTTAGTAACATCTGTGGAGTTACAAAGGCTATCTGAATGCCCTAATCACTTTGGGGAATAAGAGTCTTTTGGAAAGCACTATTTCAAATACATATTAGTGGCACAATGTTAAAATCATTATATTTTATTTAATTACAGCCCACTCTATATGGCAATGCACATAGTCTGGATTACAATTAATCTTAATTAGTCAAACCTACAACGTAGCACCATTAAGAGCAATCAAGATGATTACAAAATATGTGGTCCTTATATATTTGTTGTTTCATATCAATTCTGCTTATCAGCTTACCTATTTTAAGAACAGGAAGAAAATTCTTACAAAATAGCAACACAGGAAAAAGAAGATAAATTCATTTCCTCTTCAGGGTTGGGGGTAAAATAACAGGACTTCAATTTTTCCCCTGGAAAAGTCCATTCTCAATTTCACAAGTCAATAAAGGGTACTATTTAGTGGGAGACAGAATTAGAGAGATAGCAAGAAGGATGTAGTGTAAGCAATATGTGTCTTATTTCTCAACATGATGAACAGGAATATAAGTATTATATGTTAATATATGTACAACCTATATCATAATTGCTTTCTTGGGAAGGAAGGGGTGGAGATGAGAGGGAATGGGGGAAAAAAAGTATGAGACATCACAAAAAGATGAGATTTTGTAACTTCATATTCTTTAGAAAATGATTTTAAATCTCAGTGTTTAACCTAAAGCTTTATATCGAGGTGAAAACGCTGGATGGATCTAATCACAATTGTACATATTATAAAAGCTAGGAAGACATCAGAGGGGAACAATTGGTTTTGTTATTTTTCAAAGCAGTGTAATGGAGGACTAGTGCATATTCAGAGTCCTTCTGGTGGGGTTTTCATATAGAAAATACTAGGGAGATGATGATATCTCTCTATATGTAGGACTGTAAACCTCAAAATTCCTTAGACTTATAAATGTAAGAAATTTTCCAAGTATGAAATATCCCAATGGTGAAATTTCCAAGCTGCCATGAGAATCAATGGCAAATAGAGGAAGCACCTTGGAGGAATGGACTATGGAGATATTACTAGCTGTTTGACCATGGAGGAAATTAATCTCTCTTTGCTTCAGTTTCATCTGTTAAATGAGGATAATAATAGCCCCTATCTCCCAGGATTGCTGTGAGTATAAAATGCTTTAATTGTAAAATGCTTAGCACAGTGCCTGGTACAAAGTAAGCCATATATAAACAATTTACAACTCCAACTGCTACTACTGCTATTGCTGCTGCTGCTACCATTATCACCACCACTAACTACTACTACACATTCATAGAAATTCTGAAATGGATTCCAATCAACTAACAATTTGTTGAAGAGGAGCATATTTGATTAGAGAAGAATTTAAAAAGCCCAGTCAGCTTCCATTATGACTTCTTTGTCCCAACAAGTATAATAAAGCTTTCTTCAGCATCCTGTCAGATTAGCATCACTACCCTGAGAGGAGTGATCTTAGGGAAGTCTTCAGGACTCTAGCCCAATGGAAGGATCCATCCAGCAATCATACCACATCAGGATAGGAAATTGGTGGGACCAATGCTATATAAAAATGGAACTATATCTTCAGCCAATTCTGTCCCTAACTCCCTTCCCCAGAGACCAAAGTCATATGT
Source organism: Monodelphis domestica (assembly GCF_027887165.1). Taxonomy (NCBI): domain Eukaryota; kingdom Metazoa; phylum Chordata; class Mammalia; order Didelphimorphia; family Didelphidae; genus Monodelphis; species Monodelphis domestica. The sequence goes on along the minus strand of NC_077231.1, from coordinate 250,486,748 downwards.
GGAGGATGTGCCCAAGAGGTATTGAGGAAAATGTATATAGGTTTGTAAATACTCCTGTGTATCTAATGTTAAGTGGCTAAATAGAAGTGAGGGTGGTAGTCACTGGCACAACATAAGAAATAGCCAGTGACAGTTTGTGTCAGGGGTAGAAAATAAAAATATCCACAAGGCCCTTTCAGAGTACCTAAAAACACTAATAAGGGGCAAAAATGTAGTGACTTTCTTAGTCTTGAGAAAATGGAGTCAGAGGATTCCCATTATAGAGCAGAAAGGAATAACAAAATCAAACTTAAATGGGCAAAGACAATGTTAAGGAGTGAAAGAATCTCTCTCTCTTTTTTTCTTAAACCTTTACCTTCCATCTTAGAATCAAAACTGTATATTAGTTCTAAGGCAGAAGAGTGGTAAGGGCTAGACAATGGGGGTTAAGTTACTTGCCCAGGGTCACCCAGCTGGGAATTTCTGAGGACAGATTTGAACCCAACTCTGGGCCAATGAGCCACCCAGCTGTCCCCAGAAAGATCTCTCTTGAAAAGAAAGAAAATTTAATCCCTTTTTTATTAGAAAAATATGATTTCATGATGGCAAGTAAGGAAAAATCAGTTGTATGTGATTCTTCTTGCTCTTTGTCTCATGACAAGGGCCATAAGAAATTCATCATCAATGGATGAATAGGAAGCTGGCAAGTATGAGGAGCTGCTTTACTTGTACACTTTGTGGGAGAAAAGAAATGGGAATGGTTCACAAGAATCATCTGGAAGGCTGATCTACTCTGCCACTGGTGATGGACAGTTAAAGGGACATTCACTTAGAAGCTCAGACGCTGAGAACAATGAAAAGAGCTTTTTTATTCTTCATTGATTTAGGCTACAGTAAAAGAAGCTCAAATAAGAATGTGATTTGATATGTAGGATAACCTACCTAATTATACCTGTGTTTGTATTTCTTTAATTCTTGCTCAAATTATTCACCATTTTAAAAAAAAATAGCAATAACCCTGCTTAATATTCATGTTTAATTGAATTCTACGTGGCCCTGGTTGTTTTATTTTTCATTGTTAAAAGACATGACAGTGTCCCTCTCAAACACTCAGCTGTTTGGGGCCATAAGTTGAAAATACAATATAACCAAAGCACCACCTAGTGTCAAGCTACCTTAATTGCAGCAAAGAGCCTGAAAAGGAATAAACAGATATAGGGTCACTCCTACAAAGTCTAAACTACATAAATTGACAACATAAATGCTAGCATAAAGTACAAAATATTAGATGCATAACAGAGAACAAATATCCAGAGAGAGGGGAAAAGAATTGGAAAGTCAAACTCTGACAGTTAAAGGGCTGAGTTCCAAAGGAGGAAAGTCAGTACAAAGTTTGCCATTCTTGCCATAAAGCAATTTTAGACATTTTCATCAATTCCAGGCAATATTAACTCATTCATGTACAAGTTTTGCTTTGACTTGCAAAATTTCACATCTCAAGAAAACACTAGAAGTTTATAAATCAGATTGCCCTTCCCACATTTGTTCATGCATCCAAGTAGGGAGGGTTATCCAGCCTCCTGTTCTATTTTCATCCCTTCCAGAGAGCAGGAGACCAAGAAAAAAATTGGTTCCTCTGCAATTCACAGTTGGCGAGTACTTCACCCAGATGTCTGGCAGCTGGATATTGACTGCAGCAACACTATGAAAATGAAGAAAGTAAACTGCATCCATGTGGCAAAGATTTATCATGTTCCTCTTGGGCAGAAGTGTGTGGGAATATTCTATGAAATGAGTAAGTGTCATATTGGCAGGGGATGAGCAATATCCCCCTAAGCCTCTCTGCCTGTGTTGGTCTACTGGGACTGAAGAGCTGTTAAGGAAGTGTGCCTTCCACAGAAAAGTAACTCAATACACTGAAGTTTGGCTTAAACTTATATACCCTCAAATTGAATGATCATATATTAAATTTTGAGATCTGCTGTCAAGATGCAGGTATGGTGAGAGCTGATTCATTTAGGTCTTAGTGAAAGTGTTTAAAGGAGGGTGAAATATACTTTTACATAGACAAATTGTAGTATAAAAATAAAGATTTCTTTAAACTTTTCCTGTCTCATTTTACATAAAATTTACATAAAATTTAGCCAATCAAACTTTGGGAAAATGGATATTTTTTTGTAATACAGAAACTCTAAGCCATAATCAACTATAACCTCTTTCTGAGTGATAATGGATGATTTGATTAAAAGTAAAGTATGTGAAGGGGGTAGCTGGGGACTCAGTGGATTGAGAGTCAGGCCAAAAGATGGGGGGTACTGGGTTCAAATTTGACCTCAGACACTTCCCAGTTGTGTGACCCTGGGCATGTCACTTAACCCCCATTGCCTAGCCCTTACCACTCTTCTGCCTTCTAAGAAGGAAGGTAAGGGTTAAAAAAAAAGTAAATTATGTGAATCAAGGCTTCTTAAAAACTGCCTGCCACAGATCTTTACAATCCCATTCACAATAACCTTCGAGCTAACAAGTCAAATATTATTTTGTATTTGCTGGTAAAGTAATAATGTACTTCCTCAAATTTTTGTTTTAAGTGACTAGAAAACTGAAATAAACCAAGATAGTGTTTGTTTAATAGCCACAATTTTCACAGGTCCACCTATACAGTTATTTTTAGGGTTTCTTTACCCTCAACCAATAACAACAAATTCACAGAAAAAGTAAACCAGGTCGGAGCCATTTCTTCTAGGAAGTCTAGACAGAAAACAAAAATCCCCCATCAGATGGAGCATTCTTCCATGGTCTACATCTTCATATGGATGCTTTTCTGACCCCACCTGAAATGCCTTTTTCTCAAATCTTGCCAACTTAAATGTTATTTTTCACTAGTGAAACCAATATGATGATTGTAGGAAATAATGGAAAGCAAATGAACCAATACTACCAAATAAATGTGTGAATGTGATACATCAGAAATGGAATATCAGCAGCACTAACTGAATGAAGTATTTTTAAAAGCCAAAAACAAGAAAAAATGCTTTCTGTGTATGAATTATTAGACCTCCCTACAAATATTTTCTAATTTCATCATCTCCATCACTACACCTTTATATAGAACCTTGCTTATCTAGAACTGAATTATTTTTCTCCTCTAAACTTTACTGCCATATCTCCAACTGCAGGGCAGTTATATCCACTTAGATGTTCTTCCATCATACAAAACCCTCGGTCCAAAACCAAATTCATTGCTATCTTAACAAATCAGCTCCTTTTTTTTTTTCTGTCACTGGTAAAAATAATTATGTTCCCAAGTTTATAAATCACAAATCTCTTGGTCACTTCCTCCAAACACCATATTTAAAGGGGATTTAGCAATCAAGGCCTTCTTTCCAACTTCACTTTTCTTCTAAATTTAATTTCATTTTTTAAATAACTAAAACCTGTCTTCTCCCTCTCCCAAACATGTCTACTAACTAAACAAAACAAAAACAAAGCCTTTATAAAAACAATCTGAGTCAAGAAAAAACAATTCTAGCATGCGTTTGTATGTGCTAATAGATACTCTGAATCTATCACCTGTTAGGAAGTAGGTAGTGTGTTTATTCATGTGTCCTCTTTTAATATTGAATAGTCATTTGTGTTTAAAAAAATACTTGACTTTTTAAAGTTGTTTGCTTTTACAACTTTTTTGTTATTGTATAAAAAGTTGTCCTGGTTTTGCTCACTTCACTCTGAATCAGTTGAATCAAATCTTCCAAGTTTGTCTAAAACTATACCCTTCATCACTTCCTAAAAGACAATGATATTCTGTCTGTGACATCCCTGTAGCATCTCACACAAAGGCCACTTTCTCTCAGAATACTATTCTTGTTTTCTGAATTGGGTGTTTTTTACAAAAATTTACAGTTTACTGCCACTCAAAAAGATCTCTTTTGAAAAAGTAAAACAATTAAATAATTAACTGTCAATTTAAAAATTGAATAAATGATTCATTTATTCAATAATAAACTGGCCTCCCTGAAAGTACATGTAAGACTGCACAATTGTATTCATGTCATCTCCACTTCTCTATTATTTTCTGTCACTCCCCTGACTTGAACTTTAATCCAGCCAGGCTGTTTCATTGACCATATCTGGGGACAGTGTTTATTCTTTCGTGCATTCTTGTTCATGCTGTCTAACTACATAGAATGTTCTAGTTCTTTCTGTCTATACAAATATTATTTCTTAGAATTCTTCACTAACCATTCTAACCTCAAGTGATTCTTCCATCTCAGAAACCAGAAAATATTTATGACATGGCATTAATAATTTAAAATTTAAATTTGGCTTTATGATATTTAACTTTTTTATCTGTTAATATATTGTCTCAATGAGATTGTTAGCCTTCTGTGGTCTGGCTGCCTTATGTATCCCTGATTCTTCCACATCATCTGGCAAAATACAATAAATAGCAGGTGCTTCCAAATTTTTATTCAATGAATGGATAATTCTGATAGGGACCCCAAAAAAAAAAACTTCTGAGAAGAAGGAACCATATTATGCTCAGAGCACTGACTAAATAATAGTCTTGGAAAACATTCTTTTCCCCTTATCAAACTTGTTTTTGACAATTTGGTTGAATCTCTACACAGGCAGAAATTTTTTGTATCTTTTTTCTGCACTTGACAGTTTACCAACTAGGAAATTCCTATCTCCCAGCAGAAAACTTTTCACTATTCTGACTTGTTTAAATTTCTTAAACATCACTTTTGTAGAAAGTAGCAGATCCTATTGGTAGAAAAGGAAAAAAATAAGGCAGCAAGAAGGAGGAGGGGAGAAGTGGATTGTGTGTAAATTCTATTAAATACAAAAATTTCGATTATCATTTAAATGGAAAGCAAAATAGAATTTCCAACTTAAAGAATGTCACTCCAAATCCAAGCTGAGAGCATGATAGCCAGATGAACGTACCAATGAATATTCTGCATGTAGTAAAAAAATCTGTATGTAGGCTTTATCAAGCAATCACTGGGTATTATTAAATACTGCCTATTCCCAAACAGACACAATTATTGTCCTCAAGGAGCTTATACAGCAGATTGCTTGTAACCAAGCAGTATTAAATACCAGACTGCATGTAATCATTTAAGGAAAGAAACTTTGAACAGCAGCTGCAGAGTCAAAGATGGAATCAAAAAGACTTGGATTTGAATCCAGTCTTAGACATTTAGTACTTATCAGTTTCAGCTTCATCATCTATAAAAGGGTCCAAGCAGGCAAGATCTTACCCCAACCATTCATCACCCACAAGCCTGCATAGTCCTTTACATATGAGAGCAGTGAGGAACCCCAGTCTGCCAGCTACTTCCATGTATAGACAGTTCGCCCACTCAGAAATCGGGCGACCAAAGAAAGGAGATAACAGTACCTACCTCACAGGGTTATTTTGAAGATCAAATGAGATGATAGATATAATGCACTTTACAAAATTTAAAGCAATTCTGATATAAATGTATGCTATTATTATTAAAATTAAAAAATAAATACAAGGTAAATTCAGAAAAAGGAACTACTGACTAGGGGAATCAGGAAAGTGATCCTGTGTTAAGGACTTATTCAATAAAGCATGAAAGAATGTAGAAGCTAGGGAAAAGGAGAGAGGAGGGGATGAGGCAAAAAAGTAAAGCTATCGCTCCAGACCTAATTTTTTTAATGTGATATCACTTCTTAAAGATAAGAAAATGGAACAATTTCACTAAACTTACCAATTTTGGCTTCCAATTGAAATCTTGGAATGTTTAAAATATCAAAAGCTATAATTTTATAAAATTAAAAATCTCATGATAGATGGAATCCACCTCAGTTCAAAGACAAAATACAGCAGCTATAACGTTTTCTTCATGTCACCAGGAAAAGCACCAAATGTCTAAACAGACATTAAGATACACAGTAAGGGCACGATGCTTTGCTAAGGTGATTGAAATAATCACAGCATGAGAAAGTAAATGACTTGAGTTTATTAAGCATTTAAAAAACTACCTGTTTGTAAGACTTGGCTGGTCTTAGGGAGAGAAACAATAGAGAGAGCAGTGTGAACCTTCAAAAAACGATGAAGTAACTATCTAGTCTAAAGTCAACTCCAATTATAATGGAATATGGTTACAAGCACCAACCTCCTCATATATCAATAAAAGAATTCACTAACCAGAAGCATAACCTTTGGTACAACCTCTATGGGAAAAAAAATTATTTTAAAAAGTAAATAAAATTAAACATATGGCTTGTTTGCATTCTATATTCTTTTTGAATAGCACAGGAGATAAAATGTGTGAGTTGAAATTAGGAAGGTGTGAATTTGAACCACATTTCAGACCTTAGCTGTGTGGCCTTGGACACGAGACTAAACTTCAGTTTTATCATCACTTGTAAAATGGAGAAACCAATAGCATTTACCTCACAGACCTATTGTGAAGACCTAATGACAAAAAAAAAAGAAGCCATACTTATATATGCTCTGTAAATGCTAACAAGTAATCAATTAATAATTAATTGCTTTATACTTCAAAAATTTCTCAAATCACAATAAGGAGAACTAGTGACTATCAATAAATTGTAACTATTCAATTTGTTTTCAGTTAAGGAATTTCCCACACCAGCTGTCTGAGGCTTCAGAAACAGCTCAGTGACTATGTGGATAGATCATTGGGCCTGGAGTCAAGTAGCTACTTAATAAATGCTCATTATCGTTCTCTCTTGACTTCTAATTCCAATATATTCCCTGGCTTCATCACTCTAAGGAATAAATTTACTACTTTCAAAACAGGATTTTCCCCCAAATTAATAAGCAGAAGTCTAATCATGGCTTCATACATCTGAAAAAAAAAAGTACTGGAATAAAAATTCAACTTTTATTTGCCATATAAACAGAATTCCAAAATAGCCAAATAATCTGAACAAAATCTATTCTGATCTACCTAAATCAACATTAAACCAGAGTGTGGACTTGAAACCCAAATAGTTTCAAAGGCAAAAGGATAGTTTAGATATATAAATTGTTTTTATATATATAATATAAATTATGAAATATTTAAATTAAATATGAATAGGGTACAATCAGAAGAAAAGAAAAATAAATGGCACATGTTTGATCATTCAAGCAAACATACCTAAATATTACTTTATTCCAGATTTCTCACTTCCAAAACTAACAATAGGGGAGAGAAAGGAATAGAAGGAGGGAGAGGGGGAAAAAGGAAGAAAAAATGGTGGGAAGAGAAGGAAAAACAAAGGAAGGAGGGAAGCAAGTAAGGGAGGAAGAAATGAAAAAGAAAGAAGAGAGGAAACACTTGGGGAGTATTTGTCATATAATTTAAGAAATATCTGCACAATGTCAACACAGAAAGTACAGATTTCCTTGCCATTCAGCCATTTGGATGACACATGTTTATTTAGAGAGTAGCTACTAATAACTTTAATCATATTCTTTATTTCTCTAATAAAACTTGCTGGGGGAAAAGTAAGACTCTTATTCTACAGAGATAAAGGACATTAGCAATCAATTCTATCATTAAGCCAGAGAGCTACTCTTTAGTTGATGCTTCCCCCCAGTTTACACATTTTTCCATCAGCATAATTGACTTCCATGTGGACTTTTTAATCCTTTTCCTGACTGGACCCACTGTCAAAGGACTTGCTCCATATATACTTTCCTGAAGTTGTTTTCTCCACCCAATTTTTCAACCACAAGTAAAAGATTTAAGGTTGTGCATATGAAAAGTCACATGTGAAATGTCAGCATTCTGACCCCTGAAGTCTAGAGAGGGTAGAAGAAGAAAGCAAAAATTACAGCCAAAAAAAGAAAAAAAATTCACCCTGGAAGGCATAATAAATGCAAACACATATAGAGTAAAAAACAAAAACACATCAGAATGTGAAGCAAGGCCACAGAGGTCTGAAAGGGAAAGCTGATACTTCTGTCAGCTCTGTCTCAAATACCCACAGTAGACGCACATAGCCTGGTAGACTAGTCCTAAGTGTGTAGGAATTGCATTTCACTATTGTCTGACAACACTCCCTTTACAATAGATTGAATATGATAATTCATTCATACTGGACATGAAGTAGTTAATGCCACTGTTATAACAAGACATGTTCTTCAATACTGTTAGAGGACTTTTGAGTCAAGAGACTTGGTTCAAAAGCCTGTCCCAAATATTTATTAACCATGTGTTCATCATGAGCAAGACCATCCCTCTGAGCATCATTATCTTCATTTATTAAACGGTAAAAAATAAATAAATGTATAATTCACATAGGCTCACAGATTTAGAATGGGAAAGATCTCCAGAGTGTTCTGGCTCAAGCTCCTCTTCTTCACAGAGGAGGAAACTAAGATCAAACAGATGAGAAGCTTGTAGGAGGACATGTAGAAAGTGACAGAAGTGGAATCTGAATCCTGGGTCTCTGATCCTAAATCCGGGGCTCTTAGAGAACCACCCTTACACAAACTATTCTTTGTAAATCTATGTTACCATATCAGGTTCCCATGACTGTTTTATTGTGAAAATTCCCTCTCTACCAAAGCAGACCCATATATACAATCATCATAGAGAAGAGGTTCTTGGCCTTTTTGTGTGCTGTGGGTGCTTTAGCAGTCTGGAGAAGTTTATGCTTTTAAATGCATGAAATACATTGGAAATCAAAAGGTTCTATAGAGCAAATCAAGATGCTGTTCCCCACCCCCACCCATCTCCATTCCAATAGGTTCATGGACCCTTTTGAATCTATTCACAATCCTTTTAGGAGCCCGTGAACCCCAAGTTCCAACTCTCTTTAGAGTTAGAGACAATTTGTCTCATGTGTGGTTATATGGCTATATTGGAAGCAACATTCAGCCCAAGACTTGCTGATTCCAAAACCAGCATTCTGTGTGAAAGGAACCCCCAACTTAACTTTAACAATTCTACCTATTCTGCTCTACTGTGTCTCTCTTCTTTTTCCGGAATAGTGAAATGTGAAAGTCTTTGCCCTTAAAAAATGACATTGAGTCCATGAGATTAGAAGTCTTAAATTGAACCCAATTGGGGCATGGGGAGTAACAAAGATAAAGGCTTAGACAAACTGTCTTGATACCATTTCACCTTCTTGTCACCATGTCTACTAGTTAACAGAAAGATTAGTAGGCAACTGAACTTCATTAGTAATACACTTAGAGAATGCATTGGACCTAAAAATAAAAGGGAACAAGAAAATATATTTTATCCATCTACAAACAACTGTCTTTTCTAAATCAGGTTCCTTTTGAATTATGATGACAATGACTTATCTAAAAAGTCTCTAAACCCCATTTGCCTAGCCTAGCCCTTACCATTCTGTCTTATACTCATTTCTTGGACAGAAAGTAAAAGTTTTTTAAAAAATCAAATTAAACAAAGACTTGCCTAAAATGACACCACCTCACACTGACCTCTTGCTCTTGACTGACCTCCTAAAAAGGTGCTGTCTTTTCCACATATTAAAATTCCACTTCTCATATGTCTCATGTCGTGGCAAGTGCCTATGAGAAGTAATATAGCATAAGGGGAAAATCTGAAGCCTGCCAGGAAGCCTCTATTATAATCCTAAAACCTGCACTGTGTGACTTTAGGCAAATCACATACTATCTTAGAGACTCAAATGCCTATCTGGTGACCAGTGATAGCAATACCTATAACACCTAGCAGCAGTATGATGTAGTCAAAAGAGCAATCATTTTGAAGCCAGGGGACTCTGAATTCAAACCTTAGCTCTATAGGTTCCTATCAGTGTGACTTTGAGGAAGTCATTTTGATTCCCTAGAACAAAACTCTCCTTTGAAAAATAAAGGGGTTTGTTATTTCTAAAGTCCCTTTCAGCTCTAAAGTGAATAATTGGCTACTCCTACCTCCCAAGGTTTTAAGTGAGGTTCAAGTGACATAGTATATGTGAAATCTCTTTGTATACTAAACAAATGCTGTCCTCTCATAAATGGGGGGGGGGGGGGGAATAGCTCAGAAATAGAGCAGTGTGTGTCCTAATTTTTTATTTCTTTTTAATTCTTTTAAATTAAAAAAAATTTTTGTTCTAACACAGTTGCTAAAATCGGGTTTTATTAGATTTCAATGAACATTTCTTAAGTTCTTTACCAGGCTAGCTACTAGCAACAGAAAGTCAAAATGGAATCTCCCTGGTCTTGAGGAGTTTATGTGACTTTTCAATGTATCTCCCATATACAGGTAGCTTCTAAAGTACAATCTGACAAACCCCCAAACATACTTTCCCTAGAAACAATGTTGTTCGTTGAATGACAACATTCCGAGTTGGTTCACAAAAGTCCCACTAACCTCAGAGCTATTAATAAAGAAGCACCAAACCATGATTTCGTTATAAAATTGTTTCTAAGAGAAATCTTGGCATGAATTTCCAGGAACACAAGGTAAACATCTCTTTCTCTCCTTCTGACATTGTTCCCACTACAACAGTATCTATATGGGTAAGTCCAGCTTCCCACCCACCTTCCCTATCCCCACAAGGAGAGTTACTGTCATCTTCCATTGAAGGGACTGTCTTGGGACTCCTACTGTGGCTCTGTTAATAGGAAGCCCAGGGGTGACTAAAGTCCATTTGCACTTATGCATCATTCATTCTTCCCTGTTTCTAGGTCAAAGACTGCTCATATCTCTGTTTTATCCTCTCGCCAATCCTACTAGGTTCAGGGACTATTAAACATTCAGATGGTTGAGAAACATGCATCCAATCAATCCATCAAAAAAGAAAAGCATGTTTTAAACATCAACTCTATGCCAAGCACTGTGCTAGGTACTAGGGATACAAAGATAAAAATGAAAATCTTTGCTCTTGTTTGGGTACATTCTATCAGGAAATAAGATACATGTATAAGTATAAACAAAATGATATAAATCATATGAACTAAATTAAGAACTAGAAGCTCAGGGGATCAGAAAAGGACTCATGTAGGAGAATGCATTAGAACTCAATTTTGAAAGTAACTAAGAAATCAAAAAGATAGAGGTGAAGAAGGGGCATATTCTGCAAAAGCATGGAGATGGAAGATGGGAGTGGCATATATGAGAAAAAAAGATAAATTTGGGGGTTGAGTGCATGAAGGGTGGTAAAAAATATTTATCTGCCAATTTTCTACATGGGAAAGCTAATAAATAGGGATATATAATCATTAAAAAGGTAGATTTGGAAATAGAACACAAGATCTGTCTCCTGGCTTAAATTTTTTTTTCAACAAGAACATTCCATATGGAAGCAAAATAGAAACAATAAAATGAAAATTTCATTATTTTAACTTATTAGATAGATACAATTAATAGCTCTCCATATCATAAAACAACATATTAGGGACTTTGTGTTGATTGCCCCCACATTCTAGAATGTTTAAAAGTACAAAATAAGTATAAAATGAACCTCACATAAAGGGATTAAACTTGAAAAATTACTCGAGTTTAATACAACACTTCAAGACTCACAAAATTATTTCTTCCAAGCAATTACACAAAATGTGAAAGGTTTACCCCTAAGTTATAGATAAAAAAAACTGACTAGACATAGACTAGGCCATTGATAAAACCCTTAATCTCCATAAGCCTCATAGTCAGAGCCAGGGGACAGGAGAATTTTTCAAGTATGGCATTATGCCATCCTGAGAGACCAGTATGAAGGATGTTTCTTCAATGTTCACATTTGCAGTGCTCCAACTTTCGCAACATATTGCCCTGGAAAATACCTAAGATTGCATAGTATATTTGTTCTGACCTGAACATAAGAATAAAGAAAAAATGTTGATTTGTTACACAGGCACCAACTAATGTTTGGACACAAATCCAAAAGAATCAGCCAAGGTGACCACCAAGTTCCTTAGAAATATGCAGAGTATGCATGCATGTGTTGTTAAGTCTGGAATACTTTCCTATGACCTGTCATTCTGGGACCAGCTTTCAATTTTGATTACCTTTTTCTAAACAATAACAAAAAAGGTATGTTTAACACAGATACACATGCGCGCGCGCACACGTATATCTTTTTTTTTTTAATTTAAAGCAAAATGTCAAATGATAAAAGTAACATTTCATTTCCAATTCTGTATCACTCCAAAGAACCAGGAAACCCACAATGGACATTTCAGACCCACTGGATGAGATGTTGCTCATCTCTTCTTTCCCTGGTCATAATTTCAACCATGTTTTACAAAGAAAGATGACACATCTGAAGCAGAATTTCCCTTTGAAAGTCACTGAGTTGAGATATCCACATATGCACATTGGCTGACGTACTTTTTAAAAGCTTCAAGATGTACAAATAGTCTGATTAATCTCAGAGGAGTCCTGGAAGAAACACATTTGAACTATTACTTTTTAGAATAGCTTTAGAAATGGTGATATAAACCAAGTTAAGGATACTGTCACCTCTCTTCATTGCCCCCAGCTGCCCTGATGTTTTCTGTCTTACTTGACACAAGAGTTATACAGCAACTTTAATAGGTTAAGTGGATGAGGTACTTTCATCAAGACTTCCAATCAACAAACTGTTTTTCTCAGTTCAAACTACTTTTCCCATTTGTTGCCTATCTAAAGAGTACTGGTAACTTCTGTACTTTCATAGAATGTTGCCATATTATGATCATATTATAACATATACATATGGGGACAGCATATACATATACACATATCTAGAGGGGTTAAATTCACATATGTTAACAGGTCACCTAAGCAGAACATATATATGAAGCTGATAATATCTTGATAATGATTTATAAGAGAGTCTTCGAAGAGTTCCAATTCTCCTTTCAAATGCAAAATAAGGATCATCAGAACACCTACCTTTACAGGCTTATTGCCAGCATCTAATGAGATGATACTGGTAAAGTGCTTAGCATACGGTGGGTACTATACAAATTCTTGTTCCCTCTTATACTTACTGTTCAGTTCTCACCTAGATTATCACCACCACCACCCATTTCTCTTCTTACATTCCTATTTCTAAGAAAGAGAATCCCCAGTTTCTTACTTAATCTAATATTGCATCTGTCTCATATCCATCCCCTTTGTCTCTATTCCCACCACCACCACCCACTATTTATTGGAGTAGCCTCCTAACAGATGCCTGCTTCAATTATCTATAGTTTCCTATTTGTTCTTCAAGCCTTTGTTCCAATTATTCTGTCTGTCTTGAATAGTGTTCCCTACTCTACATGTATTGAATTCCTACATATCTCTAAAGTCACAATTCAAATACCCTCTTCTAGGAAGCCCTAACTGGTCCATTCCCATTCAACAATGATTTCTCACCTTAAAATTCTACTAATACATTTGTGAAAGCTCTCTTTATGTACCTTGCATGCATTATTTTCAATATGATTGTGTACATGTCATATCTTCTATCTGGATTGCAAGCCCCATGAAGACAGAGGTTATCTCACCCAGGGCCTAGTATCAAAAAATGAATGTTTGTTGTTAAAACTGAATAGCAAAATATAATAGTCTATTGGAGTCACTGACAACCTTATGATGCAGAAAAAGAGAATGAAAGAAAAGGGAATAGTAAAGGACACAAAGAAAAAAGGGTGAGAAGGAAAAAAGGAAATTGGTCAGTCAGGAAATGTGTATTAAGTATCTACTATGCGCCAGCCACTATACTAAGTCCTGGGGATACAAATATAAGTTAAAAAAAAAAAAGATAGTCAAGTCAAGAATTTACAATCCAGTTGGGGGGTGAGCGGGGAGGAGGGTAGAGGTACCACACCAAAGGAAGCTAAAAAGCATGGGAAAGGAGGGAACAGAGGCACTCTTTTTGGGGGGAGAGGATGGGGCATGGTGGAGAAGCCCAGGGAAGTCCAAAAGCAGTATAACCAGTAGGAAATAGGGCAAAAACAAAAACAGAAGCAGAGAAGTCATACAAATTGTGGAGGATGTTCCAGTGCCATCACTATGTTTCACAAGGGCCTTAAGTGGCATCCTTGCTACTCTGGACGCATATTCCACATTGTGCATGTCCCCCACTCCAAAATAAGACTAAAATCCACACTTAAGCTCTGTCAAAAAAATCAATGGCCGACAAATAAGTAAAAGACTAGATTTCATAAAGGCCCCCAAAAGTGTCAAATCCTTACTTCAGCACAATCTATGCCAGCCATCTAATATTGCGGAATTATGAGGTGAGAATAATACACCTGATTGGTGTAGTAATGAAAAGTCTCCATGAAGAAACACATGCTTCATCCATACATACATTGTGGACGTCTATTTTTAACAAGTCTGTAAGTGATTTACTGCCCCAGCCTCATATATTAAGCATTTTCAATATCTTTTAGCAGTTTGATAGAACCTGTTAAAATTAAATTCCAACCACAACTCTCTCATCCACACCTTTAGAGGCAAAGGTTATACTAATGTGATCTCTCTTTATAGCCCCTGCCAAGAAAAGAGAGGAAGTCTGTCAGTCTGTGTATACGCAATGCAGTCATCAAAAAAAGCTAACAAGATCTCTCCTACCCTTCCTCCTTTCAATTAAAAAAAAAAGTGAGGGTCAAAAAAGCAGGACCAACACTTAGTAAAAATGCCTGTATTACTCTGGGAGCAGCTAGTCCATTCATCCACACTGCAGATGGGGAAAGGGAGCAGGGGGAGAGTGCACATGGTGTAAGTACTGGTTGTGAAGAAAGAGAACCTGCCTGGATTCAAATTCTAGCTCTCACTTACTATAATGTGACCTTAGGTCACCTTGGTAATTCTAGGCCAAATCATGGAATTTCCAAGTTGGCATGTTGAAGAAAAATGACCATTCCAGTTTTTATTTGATCTCCAAACCCACTGGCTCCTAAGGAAGCCTTACCTTTCTTTTGGAAAGCTCTGATTGCTAGCAAGTTTAACCTTTAATCAAGACTGAATTTTCCTTTTTGTATCTTTTACCAATTTCTGAGTTCTGCCCTTTGGAGATCAACTGAAATTGCATCAAAACCTTCTTCCACATGCCAATGCTGCAAAATCCTCAAAAATACTTAATAATATATGATCTGAATCTTATTTTCTCTAGACTGAAGATTTCCAGTTCCTTCATCCAGTTATAAATGGTACTATTTGAATTTTTCCTCCTCTGGAAAAATAAGGGGATTGGACCAGAATTCAAGTATCCTTCTAGCTCCATATATATGATCCCATATGATGAGGATGATTGAAGATATATTTTGACAGTTCTTGTTTGTCAGTGTGACACATACTCCGTTTGTTATGGAAAAATACTTAGGGAGAGACATAAAACATACCAAGATATAGGGGGGAAATACTATTTAATTATATCACACCAGCCCTACAAGAGGCATTAACATCTGCTTGTCAATGTACCTTAAGGACCATGAGACTTTTCCATCTAATTTGTGGTAGGAAAACCCCCATTCCCTAGCCCTTACACTCTTCTGCCTTGGAACCAATACACAGTATTGATTCTAAGATAGAAGATGAGGGTTTACATTTTTTTTCTAAAAAGTAATGTTACCTTTTTTTGAGATGCAAACCCTCACTTGTTGAGGTTATAATAGCCCTTGTTTGTATTTGCTCAAAATGCAAGCCTTTGGTTAGTCACAGAAAGTTTTGCACAATGAGAAGTTGACATGTTTACCAATCTCCTCTGCCATTTGAAAGTAGTTGAGTGAACTAGACCACATTATTAAAAAGTAATACAATTTTGTTCTAAACATATGAGTATACTTACTCAGGACATACACAGCTCCTAGATGATATAATAGAATACAGTGGTATCCAAACCCATACAACAGCAACAATGGAAAAGGTACTAAAATTTGGGAATGGGTTGCTGTATTCCTTTTTTATGTTTAAAAAGATTTCAGAATTATGAGTGTAATGCTGGAAAATATCCACTCTATCTTTGTCAGGGAAAAAATGGGGAAGAAAGGGCTAAGCCACCAAAAAAGCTAAAATTTAAGTGCTTATGTTGGTACACAATGAACAGATGGCCTCACAAGGTCCCTCCAGTACTTGGTTCTGTGCCAGTTGCCTGATAATTCCATTGCTGAGATAGCAAGCACACCAATGCAAATCTTGGTATATTATAAAAGGCATGGTGCTGAGCTCAGTCATCCAGAAGCTGGTTCCATGAGCATCAGAAGCTGGGGAAGTTATAGGGAATACAGGCTCCCTGGTATATACATTATAGCTTTCAACTGTTTCATGGAATCATGCATCTTAAAACAACAGCTCTGAGCAGAGTGGAGTCCAAACACTGTGATACACTTAAGCTCATTCAGATCACAGTGGACCTGCCATTTTGTAATAGAGCAGACTTGCATGTCTCCAGCTTCCAGCATTTATGTAATCAGTGTTAAAAAAAAAAAAAAGATTTCCAGAGGCAGGTGAGGTACTTAAAAGTTATAATACAATTACACTGTCTATTTCACCAGATTAAAAAGAAATATTAAAAATAATCTTTTATATCTATGATACCTCAGAATTTTTTTTTGAATCAACACAACTGCCATGGGGAAATATGAATTGTACAAAAAAATTAGTGTGGCATTCAGGTGGGGGAGACAAGTTATTGTGGTCTTCTAGGAGGGGGAGAATCCTTGTAACTTCTCTTACTCTGGCTTGGAGACTTGTTATTGTTGAGAAGGGTAGCACTGAAATCAGTAACTTACCCAGCATCCCACCTAGATCCCAATGAGATCATAAGTCCTGCTGCTGCATTTTTCTGTCCCTGTTGTGTTTATCCTTTTATGCTGTAAGGGGTAAATTTTGGGGTTTTGACTAATATGTTATATTAATGGTCACCAGGGATTTAATTCAATACCAATAAAAATACTCAAGTCAGTCTGGGAATTTTATGGTGGTTTAATTAATATAGAGGGAAGGAATTAAGAAGAAGAGAAAGGGGAAAGGGTATAAGATTTCTCCGGTCTAGCCTAAGCCAAGGGAAGTTCAGAGAACTCAGGCATGAGGCCTCCTCAGAAAATAAAAACTAGCTCTGCTTCCTAAAAGAATAGTGTTTGGAAAGGTAAAGGAAAAAAAAAATCAACCTAAAGTCATTCATCTAGCAGCCTCACAACCATGCTGCCAAGACTCCAAATGCTGCCCAGCACAAAGTGCAAGAACCACGTCTCCAAGAAAGACCCAGAGCCACATGTCCAAGAAAGAGCGACCCAGAGCTCAACGCCTCTGCCACCAAAAAGAAACCAGCAAGAGGAAGTAACACAAATATATAGACTTTTTTTTACATCACTTCCCGCATCTCACAGGTACCAATGGTAGCTTAAGCTTGACTTAGCACAGCCCAGAGTTTTGTCTGTTGTTTCTTATTTGTCACTTGCTAGCACATGTCTATCAAAAGCCATACTTCTTCAACACTTAATCCTTAAGTAGGAGTGTTTACATTCCTGTTTGTTAGGATTTTTAAAACTAATCAGGGCATAGAAAACCTAAAATTCACACTGCTTTATTTGAAGGAAAATTGGAGATCAGAGGGGAATGCAACTCTATGAGCTATAAAAGGTAAAAAGTGTCACCTGAAAGTAAAGAAAATAAAATTACCCAGTTTGGGTAATTGAGGCACCCTGACATATCAGAAAGAGTCTCAAACTATAACTGGGAGACATGTAATTCAAATCCCACCCTTGACATCTATCTGCAATATGACCATGAACTGTTCTGGGTTTCACTTTTCTCAGTTACAAAATGGGGACAATAAAAGCACCAACTTAGCCCAGGTTATTTGTGAAGATTCATAAAACATGTGTGGGAATCATTATGCAAATATATATTTCATAAATATCAGCTCTTGTTGTTACTACAAGTTTTTCCTGCCAGTAGAATTTTGTTAAAAGATCAAGGGTATCCATGAGGAAAAGAAGCCACAAAAGGACTCAATTCCATTGGGGGATGACTGTAGAAAGGATTCTATTGTTTCCAGGTGCCTTACTCCATTGCTGGAGTCACCTGGGTGATTTTTAAACTAACTTTAGAATAAAAATGGCCTAATGAGAAGGAGTTTAGTTTGCTCTTCAAGTACTAACTGGCAATATAGCCTTGTCCTTGGCATACCATCTCAAGTGTCTGGTCCACTAATCAGGTCAGAACACTAAAGCCTAGGATCCTAGATAGTTACCTGCACTTACTTTCTAGGAATATTGACAGGAAAAAAAATTGATTATGAATGCACCAATAGATAAGGATATGTGGAACATGGATAGGATTTCATTATACTTCAAATAAAATAAGAAAGCCAGGATCCAGACTTATAAAGGTGATAGAAAAGTATCTGCTTATTATGTACTCTCTTTCTGAAAAAGCAAAATACTCATTCTATATTCTGTGTTGGAGAAAAACAAGTTACCTCTGGCACCAACAGAAAGTAGAAGAATAACAAAAGAAGAAGCAGCCTTCTTTCTAAATTAAATGCCTTCCATTGGCCTGGGGTTTAAAAGACAAAGTAAAAGTAAAGACAGAATAAGATAACTCTATCTAGGACTTTGCCATCTACTTGGTTGATGGATAATCTAGAGTTCATTTTTAAGATGTGCTACAGACATTACTTCCTCCAGCCCATACACTGAGTTAGCTGAAACTAGAATTGCTAGTTCTGTGACAAACTTAGAAATGATCTAGAAATGTACATTTTGATAATTAAAAAGATGTAATCATACAAATCAAAAATATACTTTTTGGTAATAATCATCTCTCAAAAATAAACTTAACAATGTATAATATTTACAGAATTAGCAGATGCTCAAATTTAAAGGTTTCTATTATAATTATCGACACAGCTGAGTTTTTTTAAACAAACAATTCAATTCCACAAACATTTATTAATACACACAAAGCATGAGATGGGGTGTCAGGGATAGAAAAAGAAAAATAATAAAGACTCTTACTTCAGCTCTCTAGCTTCTCACTTTCTCTCTACCATCCCTCTTTCTTTGCATTAGAGGAGAAGGTGGATAGAAGGTAAAAGGGTAAAGGATGGACAAAAACACAAGAGTTGGCCATTTGACACATGAAGGGAAGAAATGGGCATTTTAATGAGATAGAATATAAACTATCCAAATACATAAATATTTGAGAGAGGTAGTATAATATTGGATAGGGGCCTTTGAGTCAGGAAGAGCTGACATAGACTGAATATGTCACCAGAGAAAAGTCAACTTACAATAGACAACACTCTAAAACTTTATGGCAAAGAGAAGGTATTTACCTGAATTACTATATGAAATTCATGACAAAGAATTACCAATTCAGAAGAAAACACAGATTGTACCCACCCCCCCCCCAAAAAGGGAAGTCAAATATTTGAGCCTGTAGGTGATCAGAATTATATGTATTTTATGGGGCAGGATATAATACAGATAATTATTAGTTTGAATAATTTTGCATGTAATTAAATTAAAACACTGAAAGCCAATATTTCTTTATTTGCAGATCTAGATAGTTATATGATGCTAAGGGTCCCTCCTACAGACTTGAAGATAAAAACCAACATTTTTAACTTTTTTTTAACCATATGCAAGTAAAAAGCCTTCCAAATGGCAGGGCCCAGTCTAAGACTGCTAACACCATTAGGCACAGAGTAACAGAAGTATACCTTTGTTTATAAATCTTTTTAATTTTTTCTTGCTTTGAGGAAAAAGGCTAAGCTCAAAAGCCCCCTTGCCCAAATCAATTAATCATCATAAATTACTTCTTAAACTGCTAGGTTACATTTTCATTTTTCTTTCACAATTAATGAATAGAACTTGGGGAAACAGCATACCAAGTTGGGCCTTGCACATGTTTTGAAAGTTAGACAATTTGAAATTTCTGTTCACATTAGCTCACCCTCTCTGCACGTGTTAGTTTTAATTACAAGTGATCATGTACATCAGACTGTGTGTGTGGAGGCAAGTCAAAGATGCTGTGAGAATTTCCTGGATCGTGTATTTGAATTCACTACAATACTATGTCACTGGGAGTTTTAACATTTAGTAATAATGTGCTTT
This sequence comes from Monodelphis domestica, assembly GCF_027887165.1. Lineage (NCBI taxonomy): Eukaryota > Metazoa > Chordata > Mammalia > Didelphimorphia > Didelphidae > Monodelphis > Monodelphis domestica. The sequence continues at coordinate 250,466,767 of NC_077231.1, read as the reverse complement.
GTTCCCCAAAATCCCCCCTCACGCCTGCCAAGAGGGAAGATTGAGATCTCTACCTAAATCTATGCAACTGTGCTGCCCTCTAGTGGCGAGAAATCTAGAGGCATAAACCTGCCAAGCAAATTCCAGTGGGGAAAATGGCATGTGCATGTCATCAGGACTAGATTCTTCTAAGATTAGAGAGGAAGGGTCTGAGTAACAATAAGGAGAGCTGAAGGAGTGAAGGAGTTAAATAAGTGTGGGAGGAAACATGTATTATTCATGTAAATATCAAATGCCAAAGTTAACACAAACAACTAGATTCTAAAACACAAATATATTACTCCTCCCATATTTTTCCTAAGTCAAAATTCCAATTCTGAACTAGTATAAATTTTAAAACATTTATAGCACTGTGGGGTTTTTGGTTTGTTTGGTAAGAAGGAAGGAAATGATCCTTGCCCTTACTTATCTATAGTGTTTACCTTAGGTAAAAATAATAACAAAGAGTCAAAAACAAAAACAAAAGTTAGAAAGGAGTATTTACATTCAGTCATTTGAAAAAGAGAAAGATCACAGTTAGAAATGTGTTTTTATATTCACCCAAATGATGTGACCAAACTATTCAAAAGGAAATAACTGTAAAGGACTAGATGCTTCATTCCAGGCATCAGCTTAAATTCCTATCTATGTTTAATTGTATAAAAGATTTTCTATTACTTTCATTTTTACAATAAAATCAGGTCAATTTAATTCTTAAAACTAACTGTAGCACAAAGAATTCCTTTTAGATGTACCAATATGCATCATCACTTACATCTTACTGATCAAAAATCCTCAACAACAAACTTAGAGTGACCCCTACTGAACAGTCAGCATATTTTACCCTAAGAAGGACAACAAGATTTTTTTTTTTTAATGTCAGAGTAACCACATTAAACAGTCAGGATGTTTCTGAGATTTTACAAAAGAATATATAACACCACAAGTCTCTAGGGCTTTCATGTCCTATAATTTATTCAGCTATAAACTCATAGTTTAATGATCCATGATCATATTTGTGCTCATTTATGTCATTTCTGTGCTATAGGGAAAACAAAATTACAACTTAATTTTTAAAGGTCTTTTTGAAAGCTCTGATTGTATAGGAAAGATTTTTCTATCACCTTTATCATATCTCAAATGAAGTCTTCCATTTCAGTGATTTAAGTTTCTCAAAAATTATGAGAACCTTAAGTAGGTCCAACTCCTATCAATAACAAAAGAAATTCTATACACCCCTTTCGTTTTTCCAGGTGCTTTATATACATCTCATTTGATATACCTGCTAAGTATGTACTATTGGTACTATTTTTACAAAACAAAAACAGCAAAACCTTACTCTTTATCATAGAATTCAAAAATATCAATTCTAAGTCAGAACAACAGTAAGCGTTAGGCAAATGGGTTTAAGTGACTAGCCCAGGGTCACAGAGCTAGGAAGTATCTGGGACCACAATAGAACCAAGGACCTCCCATCGCTAGACCTGGCTTTCTAGCCACTGAGCCCCATAGCAGCCCCTATTGATACTATTAATGTGGAACTGAATTCCCATTTTCCACATCATAAAATGTAGGCACAGAGATGATAAAATCACAGATAAAGAACTGGAAGTGGCATTAGAATGGGCTTCTCAACATTGAATGTTTTTTTAAAAATTTTTAAACATTAGTTTCCTTAGTAATATCTGATCTTAAGCATTTAAAAAGTCATTCTGAGAAGAGGAGACCTCTGGGTAAACATGGCAGTAGTGTAGATACAGGACTCTTCCTCTCCTCATCACCTACCAATAAATACTACTACAAAAGGCCAAAAAAAAAAAACCAAATTCATACAAATGAAGGTACTCCACAGTGGGGTACAACATTGAGGGTATGGGGGACTTCGGCATTTCCACACTATAAATGGGGTAAAATAGCTTCCACCAAAGTGCAAGTGATCAGCCCTCCCCCACCCAACATACACTGTGCTAGAGTCAGAGGCGGGGCTGGAATTAGTGAGGTAGTGAGGGTCACCTCTGAAGTGAGTGACGTGCACCTCTACATCCTTGGCAACTGACTGAGACCACCAAGGACCTACCCCTAAGAGCAGCTAGACTTGAGACCCCAGAAGGCTGAAGATCACAGACCTTGGGCAAGATGATAGCACAGGCACAGGTGGGTAGCAAACCATAGAAGCTATGGAGACTGGAGAGGTGGCCTCAAGCAAAAACTGCTCTCCTTAGCTCCATACACAGAGAGCCTGCCTTCCTCACTCAGACTTCTGACTGGAAAGGGAAGGAAAAACCAGTATAGTGATGGCAAACAATGCCCAGGAAAAACAACCTCCCAATACCAAGAGGAACAAAAAGAAGGGATTGACCCTGGATAATTTTTATGGAGGAAAAATTGAGACTACAGAGGAAATAGCAGAAGAAGACTAACAAATAAATGCATCGAAACCATCCAAAAAAATGGAAATTGGCCACAAGCTCTTGAAGAATTTAAATTGGAGTTTATGAGAAAGATGGATGAAAATAACAGTTTAAAAGACAGGAATTCCCAACTGGAGACAAAAATTAAACAGCTGGAAACCATGAAAAGCAGGATAGACCAAACCAAAATGGAAAATCAAAAGGTTATAGAGCAAAGTCAAAAGATTAAAGCAGGAAAAATCAAGATTATAGCAGAAAATCAGTCTTTAAAGACCAGAATTGGACTATTGGAAGCCAATAACCTCAGAAAACAGCAAGAATTAATAAAGCAAAGTAAAAAGACTAACAAAATAAAAGGAAAAATAAAATATCTCAGTGACAAGATGATGAATCACAAGAACCAGTCTCAAAGAGACATTTTGAGAATCACGGGTCTGAAAACCCAGAAATAAACAGAAATCTTGAAATCATACTACAAGAAATTATCCAAGATAACTGCCCCAGATGTTCTTGAACAAAAGGGCAAAATAGACATTGAAGGGGTTCATAGAACATCCTTTACACTAAAACCTCAAAAGACAAGCCCAGGAATAATAGCCAAATTCAAGAGCTTCCAAGCTAAGGAGAAAATTTTACAAGCCAAAAAGATACAATTCAGATATCAAGGAGCACCAATAGGGATTTCACAAGATATGTCAGCTTCCACACTAAAGGACCTCAAGTCTTGGAATAGGAATTGGAGAAAGGAAAGAAAATTGGGTTTTCAAACAAGGATCACCTACCCATCAAAACTGACTATATATTTGAGGGGAAAGTTTGGCCATTCTACAAAATGGAAAATTTCCAAGTATTTGTAAAGAAAAGATCAGAACTAAATGGAAAGTTTGATATCCAAACAAAAAAATCAAGAGAAACATGAAAATGTACATAAAAAAAGAGATGGGGAAAGGGGGGAAATGTTTTTTTAATTTAAATTTTTTTTCTTTAAGGACTACAATAAGATGAAATTGTTTATATTAATACCTGGAAAATGTTATTTGTGAACTCTCAAAAATTATATTCACTATTATAATAAGAAGAATCATTCATAGGTAGAGATTGTGGTAATAAGTGGTCTAAGGTGATATGCAAAAAAAGAAAAGGGGAGGGAGGAAAAGAATATGGCACCAAGAGAAATTTAAAGAAATAAGATAAATAGGATAATCTATATCACACAAAGAGGTGCATGAGAAGGGAAGGGGAAGAATACTATAATAAGGAGAGGAAGAGAGTGCTGATATATAATACTTAAACCTTACTTTCAGTGAAATCAGTTCTGAGAGAGAAGAGCATCTAGATCCCTTGGGGTATCGAATTCTATCTTACCCTACAGGGAAAGTGAAAAGGGAAAATGTAATTGGGGGGGGGGCAGTTGGGAGGGGTTGAAAAGTGAGGGAAAGAGAGGGGGGAGGGAACTTAATAGACCCCGCCCCCCCAAAATAAGGAGGGAACAAAAAGGGAGGGGGCAGAAAGGGAAGTATAATAAGGGTGGTGATTAGGGGGACTGAGTAAAAGCAAACTGCTTGTTTAAAAGGATATAGCACAAGAAGAAAGGGCAGAACTAGGAGAAGATATCAAAATGCTGGTGAATACACAAGTGGTAATCATAACTCTGATCATGAATGGAATGAACTCATACATAAAATGAGAGCAAATAGAGTGATTAGAAACCAAAATCCTACCATATGTTTTCAACAAGAAACACACATGAGGCAGGTAAATATCCACAGGATAAAAACTAAAGGCCAGAGCAAAATACATTGGGCCTCAACTGAGAAAAAGAAGGCAGGAGTTGCAATCATGTTATCTGACAAAGGCAAAGTAAAAATACATCTGATTAAAAGAGATAGGGAAGGTCATTATATCCTGATAAAAGGTAGTATAGACAATCATGAAATATCAGCAATTGACATGTATGCACCAAATGGTTTAGCATCCAAATTTCTAAAGGAGAAACTAGTGGAGTAGAAGGTAGAAATAGATAGTAAAAAGATTGTAGTGGGAGACCTAAACCTTCCCCTATCAAATCTAAATAAATAAAACCAAAAATTAAATAAAAAAGAGGAAGAGAAGAGAATGAAATCTTAGAAAAATCAGAGTTAATAGATATGTGGAGAAAAATAAATAGGGACAAAAAGGAATATACCTTCTTTTCAGAAGCACATAGTACATTCACAAAGATTGACCGTGTAATAGGGCACAAAAACATGACAAACAAGTACAAAAAAAGCAGAAATAATAAATGCAAACTTGTCAGATCATAATGCAATAAAAATAATGATTAGTAAGGGCACATGGAGAGCCAAAACAAAATTAATTAGAAATTAAATAATAGGGTTCTCCAAAATCATCTAGTTAAAGAACAAAACATAGAAACAATTAATAATTTCATTGAAGAAAATGACAATAATGAATTTCTAAATCTAAGGGACACAGTCAAAGCAGAATTCAGGGGGAAATTTATATCCTCAAGTTCATATATTAACAAATTAGAGAGGGCAGAAGTCAATGAATTGGGAATGCAAGTAAAAAAAAAAAACTAGAAAGTGAACAAATTAAAAATCCCCAGATTAAAAATAAATTAGTGATCATAAAAATTAAAGGAAAAAGTAATAAAATAGAAAGTGAAAGGACGATTAAGTAATAAATAAGGCTAGAAGTTGGTATTTTGAAAAAACAAATAAAATAGACAAAGTACTGGTCAATCTAATTTAAAAAAAGAAAAGAAGAAAAACAAATTAATAATATCATAGATGAAAAGGGAGACATCACATCTAATGAAGAGGAAATTAAGGCAATCATTAAAAACTATTTTGCCCAATTATCTGGCAATAAATATGGCAATCTAGGTAATATGGATGAATATTTACAAAACTATAAATTGCCTAGATTAACAGAAGAAATAAAATACTTAAATAATCCTGTATCAGAAAAAGAAATTGAACAAGCCATCAATGAACTCCCTAAGAAAAAACCTCAGATCCTGATGGATTCACAAGTGAATTCTATCAAACTTTCAAAGAACAACTAATCCCAATACTATACAAACTATTTGACACCAAATTCCTTCTATGGCACATATTTGGTACTGATTCTAAAGCCAGGCAGGTCAAAAACAGAGAAAGAAAACTATAGACCAATCTCCTTAATGAACGTAGACGCAAACATCTTAAATAGAATAATAACAAAAAGACTCCAACAAGTGATCACGAAGGTTATTCATTATGAACATGTGGGTTTTATACCAAGAATTCAAGGATGGTTCAATGTTAGGGAAACTAAGCACATAATTGACCATATCAACAAGCAAACCAACAAAAATCACATGATTATCTCAATAGATGCAAAAGCCTTTGACAAAATACAACACTCATTCCTATTGAAAACACTAGGAAGTATAGGAATAGAAGGGCCTTTCCTAAAAATAATAAATAGTATATATCTAAAACCATCAGCAACCAACATCTGTAATAGGGATAAATTAGAAGCATTCCCAATAAGATCAGGAGTAAAACAAAAATGCACATCATCACCTCTATTATTTAACATTGTACTAGAAACATTAGCAGTAGCAATCAGAGAAGAAAAAGAAATTGAAGGTATTAAAATAGTTAATTAGGAGACCAAGCTATTACTCTTTGCAGATGATATGATGGTCTATGTAAAGAATCCTAGAGAGTCAACTAAAAAGCTAGTGGAAATAATCAATAACTTTAGCAAAGTTGCAGGATACAAAATAAACCCATATAAATCATGAGCATTTCTATATATCTCCAACACATCTCAGCAGCAAGAATTAGAAAGAGAAATTCCATTTAAAATCATTCTAGACAATATAAAATACTTAGGAATCTATCTGCCAAGACAAACACAGGAACTATTTAAACACAACTATAAAACACTTTCCACACAATTAAAACTATATCAAAATAACTGGAAAAACATTAATTGCTCATGAGTAGGATGAGCTAACATAATAAAAATGACAATCCTACGCAACCTTATTTACTTTAGTGTCATATCCATAGAACTACCAAAAAACTTTTTTACTGAATTAGAAAAAACCATAACAAAGTTCACTTGGAATAACAAAAGATCAAGGATATCCAGGGAAATCATGAAAAAAAAAATCTGAAGAAAGGTGACCTAGTAAAACCATATCTCAAACTATCCTGTAAATTAGTGATCATCAAAACAATATGGTAGTGGCTAAGAGACAGAAAGGAGGATCAGTGGAATAGACTTGGGGTAAGTGACCTCAGCAAGACAGTCTATGATCAACCCAAAGATCCCAGCTTTGGGTACAAAAATCCACTATTTGACAAAAAAAAAAAAAAAAGCTGGAAAAATTGGAAGACATCTCACACCCTACACCAAGATAAATTCCAAATGGGTGAATGACTTGAATATAAAGAAGGAAACTATAAGTAAATTAAGTGAACATAGAATAGTGTATTTGTCAGATCTTTGGGAAAGACTTTAAGACCAAGCAAAAGCTAGAAAAAAATTACAAAATGTAAAATAAATAATTGATTACATTAAATTAAAAAGGTTTTGTACAAACAAAACCAATGCAACCAAAATTCAAAGGGAAGCAATAAATTGGGGGGGATATCTTCATAATAAAAACCTCTGATAAAGGTCTAATTACTCAAATTTATAAAGAGCTAAATCAGTTGTACAAAAAACAAAGCCATTCTCTATGGATAAATGGGCATGGGACATGAATAGGCAATTTCAAGATAAAGAAATCAAACATGTTAATAAGCACATGAAAGTGTTCTAAATCTCTTAGAATCAGAGAAATGCAAATCAAAACAACTCTGAGGTACCACCTCACACATAGCAGATTGGCTAACATGACAGCAAAGGAAAGTAATGAATGCTGGAGGGGATGTGGCAAAATTGGGACATTATTGCATTGTTGGGGGAGTTGTGAATTGATCCAATCATTCTGTAGGGTTTGGAATTATGCCCAAAGAGTGCTAAAAGACTGTCTGCCCTTTGATCCAGCCATAGCACTGCTGGGTTTATACCCCAAAGATAGAAAAGAGACTTGTACAAGAATATTCATAGCTGTGCTCTTCATGGTGGCAAAAAATTGGAAAATGAGGGGATGCCCTCAAATTGGGGAATGGCTAAAGAAATTATTGCATATGTTGGTGATGGAATACTATTGTGCCCAAAGGAATAATGAACTGGAGGAATTCCAGGTGAACTGAAACAACCTCCAGGAATTGATGCAGAGTGAAGTGAGCAGAACCAGGAAAACATTGTACACAGAGACGGATACACTGTGGTACAATCGAATGTAATGGATTTCTCTATTAGCAGCAATGCAATGATCCAGGACAATTCTAAAGGACTTATGAGAAAGAACACTATAGACATTCAGAGGAAAAACTATGGGAATAGAAACACAGAAGTAAAACAACTGCTGGATCACATGGGCCCATGGGGATATGATTGGAGATGTAGACTCTAAATGATCATCCTAGTGCAAACCTCAATAATATGGAAACAGGTTTTGATCAAGGACACATGTAAAACCCATCAGCTATGGGAGCAAGTGGAGTGAGGTGCAGGAAAAAACATAATTCTTGTAAGCAGGGAAAACTATTCTAATTTGACTAATTAAATAAAAAAAATTTTAATTCATTTTGAGAAGAGCTTTAACTTCTCCAGATGTCCATGAGGATAAAGAGAGTTTAAGAACTTACTGCCTCGACTAATCTGGTTTGTTCTTCTGGTATATGGCTAATTTGATGATGGCAGGATCCAAATTTAGGTATTCCTAACTTCAAGTCCAGACTTCTCTGCATTATATACCACACTGCCAGATACTCTTCAAGTATGGGCTTGAATATGAAGACCATTATAGCACTATGCTGAGTACTGCTCAATTTGGCATCACCAAATCTTTTCAATTCACAGTACCTTTGGTACTCAGTAATTTTTTCATGTCAGCTCCAGGCCAAAAGAAATATCTCACAGCTTCATTTATTAAATAGACAGATCCAAACAAATTAATATGTATTTATGTTATAACAATTTGATAGTTTTGTGAAAAATAAATACACATAAACTGAAAGAAAAAGACATATTTGATTTCATTGTTCAGTAACCACAATTAGTGACTGTCTCAGGAGTTTTTTTCAAGGCACCCTTAGGTAAAAGGAAATACCTAACAGTTCCATTTATCAAATAGAGACAATAAGTTAACAAGTATTTATGTCTTAACTTAGTAGTCATTTGAAAAAATAATAGCAAATTGGAGGAAAAAATGTTTTTCGTTCATTCTTAAATACCAAATAATGACTTACTAATGAGATAAATATGCACAATTTCTCAAGCCCTGGAATCAGATATGATACCACTCTGAATTATATTTTTCCATTGATTTTTCCTTTTTTTAAAACCATAATAACCACCCCAAATCCAGATTTACAAAGATATGGCATCACAAATGAGAGAGTTCAAGAAGTTACTGGAAAGGCAGAACATACAATAAACAAAACCTTACCTAAAAATTTTCAATGATGCCATTAAAAGTAGTGTAGCAAGGTGGCAAAGTGGACACAGTTCAACCTGGAACCCAAGGGACCTGGGTTCAAATCTACCATCAGAAAGTTACTAGCTGTGTGACTGTGGGCAAGTCACTTAACTCTAATTGCCTTGCTCTTACTGCTCTTCTGACTTAGAACCAATACTTAGTATTAATTCTAGGATAGAAGGTACAGGTATGATGTAATTTTGAAACTTTTGAACTACTTGGAACTAGTAGTTGTTTTGGTAACTGACAGATGAAAGCATCACTTTTTCCCTCTGGTAGCACCCCAGAGATCCTTCAGATGCTCAGTTTGGGATCCTCAGCTCCCAGTGATTTTGTTTTCATAATAAACACAACCATCTAATAAAATGTGAAGGCAGAGGAGGAGGGAGAGGAGAGAATGGAAGGAAATGTCAGTGCTACAAATTCCCATGAATTAGTTTAAGGTGTTATGAGCTTAATAGTGTTTAAACTAGGAAACAATGAAAAAAGCTTAACATTTAGAATCACAATAACCTTAATGGGAACACTCATTTCTTCCCCTCATCTTGCTGAATCAATTGCCTAAATAATGTCTAATACCATTAAGATAAGATAGTAGTACTTTTATCACAAACGCATGAGAAGGATCAGTGATTCAAAATTCAGCAGTTTCTATTTCATTTTCATGCACAAAATGTCAAGAATGAGACAAAAGTGAGCAAAAGTTGGAGAGAGAACAAAAACAATAATGACATGAAATGAAGTGGATGGGGTTAGGAATATCAGCTATAGAAATCCAACAGTGCAAGCAGGAGAAAGTGCAACTGAGATTCTGCAAAAAGGTGTTGTACGCCAATCCCAAATAGATGAAGATACATGCTCTCAGAAAACACATCTTTAAAAAATGTGCTTATTTGGCAAAAGTACAAAGTTGAAACTAATTTGACTTTCTTAAAACTTAGAATAAAAAAATTGTCAAAAAAGAATTATTTCCCGCATTCTATTCCCAATGTTGTTTTAATTTTCAATTCTCTAATCAGGAGGGATTTAGAACACTTTTTCATGTGCTTATTGAAATTTTTATTTCTTCATGTGAAAATTGCCTATTCATGTCCCTTCACCATTTGTTGATTGAGGAATGGCTAGATTTTTTTGTAAATTTAACTTCATTCCTTATATATTTGGGAAATTTAACCTTTTCCAGAGTTTTGTTATAAAAATGTTTCCCCAGTTTGTTGCTTTTCTTCTAATCCTGGTTGCATTTCTTTTGTTTGTACAAAGCCTTTTTAATTTGATATAATCAAAGTCATTCATTTTACCTTTTGTAATGTTCTCTATCTCTTGCTTGGTCTTAAATTCCTTACTTTCCCACAGATCTGATATGTATACTATTCTGTGTTCACTTAACTTACTTATGGTTTCCTTCTTTATATTCAAGTCATTCACCCATTCTGAGTTTATCTTGGTATAGGGTGTGAGATGTTGATCCAAATCCAATCTCTCCCATACAGTCTTCCAATTTTCCCACCAGTTTTTGTCAAATAGTAGATTTTTGTCCCCAAAGCTGGGATCTTTGGGTTCATCATAGACTGTATTGTTGAGGAGGTCTCTTAACCCAAGTCTATTCCACTGATCCTCCTTTCTTTCTCTTAGCCAGTACCATATTGTTTTGATGACCACTGCTTTATAGTATAGTTTAAGATCTGATACTGCTTGGCCCCCATTCTTCACATTATTTATGTCATTATTTCTCTTGATATTCTTACTCTTTTGTTCATCCAGATGAACTCTTGTTATAACTTGTTCTAATTCCAGAAAAAAATTGTTGGTAGTGTGATAGGTATGGCACTGAAGAAGTAGATTAATTGGGGTAGGATAGTCATTTTTATTATATTAGCTCATCTGACCCATGAGTAATTAATATTTTTCCAATTATTTAGATCTAGTTTTAATTGTGTGAAAAGTATTTGGTAGTTGTGTTCATATAATTCCTGCGTTTGTCTTTGCAGATTGATTCCTACATATTTTATATTGTCTAGAGTGATTTTAAGTGACGTTTCTCTTTCTAACTCTTACTGCTAGATTTTGTTAGAAAACTACCGAAATGCTGATGATTTGTATAGATCCACACTTTATATTTTAAAATATTTCATTTGAGAAGCAGTTCTATCTTGTGGGCCAACTTCTGTGCTCTAGAAATTTGAGGTTATGACCAATCTGAACAAGTACACCAACCCCCTTGTGTCAGGACACAGTATAAAAGTGGTAATGGTACTAAAACCAAAGAGACTAGTCACTCACTTTGTGGAGGTCCTTCCAATTTAAGTGCTGTACTTAGTTAGATGAGGAATTTTAATATTTTTTTCTTACACATAACCCTATGAAATATGATCCAAAAATATGTTCCTGTCTAGAAACTGGCTGTCAAAGCATAGGACTAGAGAATAAATAAGATTATAATCACATCAAATTTCTTTTCTTGTGTTGGGCTTTTGTTAGATCCATATCACTTGACTGATAACTATTTGAAATATTTGGATGCAAATTTAGAAAAGTATATGAAAGTAGATATTTTTGTTATTTTATTACTAACAACCACACAGAATTTCTAGGGTAATGCTTTGTTTTTCTATAGCAGGATTTTCTTCATGTTTGTAGTGAAGAAGTCTCTTTGCATTTATTAAATACCTATTATGGTCCAGGCACTGGGCTTACTTATGAAAATACAAAGAATCATACCTCTCCCAAAAAACAAGCCCTGCTCTCAAGGAGTTCACAGTTTAATGGTGGAGGGAGGAACCCCCCACAGGACATGCAACATGCAAATAACTGGTGCAAACAGGATAATGATTGACTCTTTATTGCCTCTAAAAACATTCAAATTCCTCAGCATAGCATTTAAATTCTTTAACAACTAAACTCCAACCTATTTCTCACGTTTTATTTCTCTCCGTGTCTATTTTTTTTTTTATTCTTAGCAATACTGTATTTGTTCAAAAGCAGAAGAGTGGAAAGGACTTGGCAATGTGGGGTTAAGTGACTTGCCCAGGGTCATACAGTTAAGAAGTATCTTGAGGTCAAATTTGAACCCATGACCTCCCAGCTCTAAGGTTGGCATTCTATCCATTGTGCCACCTAGTTCCATGTTTATTCTAATCAAACTGACCTACTTTTAAAAATTGCCACTTTCTCTTAGGAAAACGTGTGAAAAGTTTCAGAAAACAGAATATGGATGGGCAACCTGATTTAGAACAGGAAATACTTCAATGGAGTAGAGGTCATTCATTACCAAGCTCCAAATCCTAACAGGTAGGTGGCACAGTCAATAGTGTGCTGACCATGAAGTCAGGAATACTGATACTCCCAAGTTCAATTCTGGTTTCAGATACTTATTACCTGTGTGACTATAGGCAATTGCGCTCACCTAACCCTATTTGCCACGGTTTCCTCATCTATAAAATCCACTGGATTAGGAAATGGCAAACCACTCCATTATGGACAGTACTGAAAAATAACTGAAAAACAACAAACCTTGCAGGGACTAAGGCAGTGCTGGTGAAACTTTTAGAGATCATGTGCCCAAATGCACCCTCTTGCTACCTGTGAGCTAACTGCATTAATGCAGACAGGGAAAGAATGTGCTTGCATTGGGCTGCTGGGCAAAGGGGCAGGGCATGTGAAAATGTCCTTGGGTACCGAGGAGAGGGAAAAGGAAGTAGTTACTTGTGACATGGGGGCACAGGTGCCATGGGTTCTCCAACCCAGGTTTAAGGTAATGATGAGACTGGGGGAAAGGAAAGCCTTTGATTACTCAAAGCAATGGAAATATCTCTATAATTTTCTTTGCCCAACAAAAAAGAGGAATACTCAAAGGAAAGATATAGAAAAGAATTGAATAATTTTAAGAAAATTCATCTCTAAGGATGTATCCAGAGTAAACTAACAAGTGTTCTCTTTGGTGAGACAAAATATTAGTTGAACTACACCCGGAGATATGCAACTCAACTTTCTCCTTGAGGAATATTTTTATTGCCATAAATTCTAAAATGACTTATGTTAGAGGAAAAAACCTCAGAGCCATACTCTGCCCAACTTTGCTGTCCCCTCTACCCACTCAGCCCTACCCCAACCCAAATATTTAGTTTAGAATTTAAGCTAATAAAAATTTTATAGACTTGTGCCAATTTTTATAACTATGTACATAAACAGTTACATATATGCACTCATATACATACACATGTACACATATACATGGATATCTATATAAATATATCTATGTAAACAAATATTCATTGTAAGAAGTAGACTGCCAGATTAACATTTGCATTCATAAATATTTGAAATATAATTTATAATCATTATATGGTATCGTTTGTGCTTACATTCTAATAAATAAAACCATCCAAATAGCTAAATTACCATCACATAATCATTTTTCCCCTACAATTTCCATTTCTTTGGCCCTTATAGTTTGGTAAACTAAGTTAAAAAATTAGCCATAGAACCTTTTTTGAGTAAGCAAAATTAGATTCAACATCACGAAAAGTAATTTCTCATTACTCATGAATAGCTTAGAAAATAATATACTTTATTAATGAAATTTTACCCTAAAGCTTTCTTGAATGTCCAAATAATTTCCCAATTGCATTTCAAAATTAAACTCCTAAGTTTTCCTCTCTCTCCCCTAGGGCTTTCTTCAGCATTACAACTTATTTTAATATGTTTAAATGATAGCAATGCCATAAAGCGTTATCTCTTACTGAAAATGGTCATTAATATCACTTCATACCTCAGAGAGCATAATAATAATTTGGCAATAAAACAAGGAATGATTATCATCTTCTAATAACCTGAAAGAGCACTACAGCTTGAGCCCCACCATCTATAATGGAATAGTATTCAAACAAGCACATTTTGGTCATTACTTAGATGGGCACATTTCCCATGTCACTTTTCTCATTTAATAATTGCATCCTCCTTTCTTAATGAAATTTTCCTATTCCAAGTTTTCCTATAATGGATTCAAGATTCATTTTCACTTTCTAAAGCACAGTGGCTCACTTCATTTTGATTCTTTTAAGGTAGTTGAACTGTTAAATTGTATTTAAGGAGTGAGGTCTAAAATCAAATGCCTTAGTTTGGAGAGTATAGTAATACAGGTAAAGTAAAAAGGGAGTTCATGAAGAAATCAAGAAATTTATTTTAAAATGTAATACTGAGATCCTGGTCCATTAACCCATGTCACATTTTATAATTATAAGCATTAAAAAATACTACAATCTTTGAAGAATAAAAGTTGAGTATGCCCAAAAGGGAATTGGAGCCTTTGGTGGAGCTGGACAGAAACACAACAGCAACCAAGAGATAATGCAAGAGAAAAAAAAAAAGATGCCAGTTGCCATCAGATTGGAAATTCCATGAGGAGAGGGATTTTTTAAAAATATTCTCAGTGCCTGGAGCTTTGTTGGCATTTAATAAATGTTCCTTGTTTAGTAGTTTTTCAATCATGTGACTCTTTATGACCCCAGAATGATTTACCATTTTTTTCCTCCAGCTCATTTGGAAGATATGGGAGCTGAGGCAAACAGGGTAAAGTGACTTGTCCAGGGTCACAAAGCAAGTGTCTGAGGCCAGACTTGAACTCAGAAAGATGACCTGGCACTCTATCCACTGTACCACCTATCTGCCCCTAATAATAAATGTTTATTAACTGATTCATGTATCAAAATATTATTTATCAACATGAATTAATTTCTATGGTTTTGAACAACTTATAATGGGGTGTATTGGGTGCTCAGGGAGTGGTAGTATCTCTGGTATGGAGGGCTTGTCATGCCCTCCTAGGGCAGCTCTCCAGCCTCTGATCCCCACCTGACACCCAGCTCTCACTTGTGGCTCCCAGTAGCTGCTAGCATGCAGCAGCGGCCACACCCCGGGCAACGGCTTCGACAGGCCAGCTAAACCTTGTGAGGGTAGCCATCGGGTGGTCGTGGACCCCTGGTGAATCAGGGCTTTGCTCACCCAGCATGTGAAGACTACTTCGGCTGAACAGACGGAAGAAACCAACAAGAAGGTTCAACGGCTGAGAGGGCGACGCAGCAAAGCACTGTGGAGTGCTCAGGGCATGTTGGAGCACAAAGGACAACACGGCCATCCAATGCAGCTGAGGAAGTCTCCAGGTGTAACGACTTTTCGTGCCACTGGACCCAGGCTTCCAACCCAGGCCGAGAGAGTGGGACTGTCTCTGTGCACCGACTTTTCCACTTCATGCACAGGTGTCTTTGTGCACAAAAACGCACAAAGACAATAGTCATCCTCGGTTACCGAGAGACTACTACTACTATTATGAATAATTTTTATAATGCCTCAGAACTAAGCTAGATGACCCTGGACAAGTGAATTCACCACTTTGGGTCTTCATGTCTTCATCTTTCAAATCAGCCAGTGGCTTCTAAGATCCCTTTTACAACTAAATCCATCATCCTCTGAGTCAGGAAAGTATGTACTCAAAGACAGCCTCAGATGCTATTGGCATGATGAAGGACAAGTCACTCTTCTGAATCTGTTGGCTCATCTGTAAAATGGAGGAATACCTATAGTACCTAAGAAAGTTGTTGTGAGGTGCACAGCAAGAATATAAAATGGATATAAATCATCTCTACATTTTAGACCACTAGGTGCAGATTAGTAGGGGGAAAGGATTTTTTGGTCCAAGATTCCTCTGTTATAAAGCGTTCCTTTCCTTCATCAATTCTTGGTAACTTTGCCTACTAGGGCAGCTGCCTGAGACACTGACAAATTAAGCTGTTTACAAGTGATCGAAAGGCTGATTTAAATCAGAGGCAGGATACTAGATTTGCAGCCAGGAGACCTCAGAGATCATCTAATCCCAGAGAGATAAAGTTCCTTGCTCAACTTCAAACATGAATTAAGTCACCAAACTAGGATCTGAACCCAGAGCCTCTGTTATCCAGAGAGCTTTCCAATTCTGCCATCCTGATTCCAAAGTTATCCCTTTACTGATTATATACCTTAAATAATGATCATTATTACAATATTAGGGTTGCTGAATGTGAAGACTGCTTCGGCGGAACAGACGGAAGAAACCAATAAGAAGGTTCAACGGCTGAGATGGCGACGCAGCAAAGCACTGTGGAGTGCTCAGAGCGTGATGGAGAACAAAAGACAACACAGCCATCCAATGCAGCTGAGGAAGTCTCCAACGAACTTTTCGTGCCACTGGACCCAGGCTTCCCACACCGAGAGAGTGGGACTGTCTCTGTGCATCGACTTTTCCACTTAAATCTTCATGCACAAGTATCTTTGTGCACACTCATCTATCATAGATGAAAACGCACAAAGACAATCATCCTCGGTTACCGAGAGACTACGACTACAGAATGAGTTGCTGAAATCTGTATTGAAACTGGCTGTTTACTTGAGAAGTTCCTGGAATGCAAAAATATTTTGCAGAAGATTAACTTAATAAATGCTAAACACATTCTGAAGTTGAGTTTTATCCAGTTTCAAAATGAAAACTAATAGATCAATGTTTTGTGGAGTATGAAGGAAAGCAAAAATTTTAGTTTAATTGCTCCTCTATTTGCTGCTATTATAGCTAAAATATAAACTGAACACTCACAAATGAAGCTTAAAGTGCTCATAATTATTTGTTAATAAACAGAACCAGAATGTATTCTATTAGATAATACTAACATGTGGCATGCACATGGCTTTAACTGAACTTTATTTTTTTAACAAACAGATTGGAACTGCATGTAATACTATATCATCTTAAAAATGCATATGTGAACTGAAGATTAAAACCTATAAAGCAAAGTTGAACTGTAGAGTGGCTGTAATAAATGCAATATTAAGTCAGCTTCAAAGTAATCCTTAAAAGAAACTCAAAAAACTTTCATAAATGTTTTACAGTTTATTTTTAATATTCATGTATTTCATCCTAAAACACATACCAAAAATTGCTCCAGATGTTAGAAAAGTTGTTATGACTCTTTGATGAGACCAAAAGTGATTACCATCAGATCCCTCAAAGGAAAAAAAATACACAAACAAGCCACTATTAGTCATAGACCAAGCATCTAAGAGAGCTCTTCTCTAACTACCTCCTGTACCAGGACTTAACACTCAAGATATCAATTTCGCAAGTCATAGATTTCATTTCATCAGTTCTTCCTAGCGGTCTGGCTTACACTGAGTACTATATGAAACATGTTTAACAGAATCATTTCATTTTAGACAAGTGGAGCAGTAGACAGACAGTTCATCTTCCTGAGTTCAAATCTGACCTTAGACATTCACTAGCTGTGTGACTCTGGACAGGTCACTTAACCCTACTGGCCTTAATTCCTCATCTGTAATAGAAGCTGAAACAAGGAAATCATTCTAATATTTTTTTATCAAGAAAACCCCAAAAGGGATCCTGAAGAATTAGACACAACTGAAACTACTGAACAACAATTACATTCTGATAGACCAGGTGGAGACAGATGAATATATAATGAAAAGAAGATAACATGTTTAATTATTATCCACTTGAAATCAAATTAATCATAATCCACTTGCAAATGGAAGGGTTTTGGTTTTTTTAGGGGTTTTTTTTTGTTTGTTTGAGTTTGGTTTTTTTAAGGGTAAAATGCATGGGGAATGAGGAAAACTTTCTTAAGTTTAAATTGTCATTTTTGTCCAAATATAGGTTGTCCCAAAATACATACCACAGACATAAAAGGAGATCTCTTTAAAAAACAGAAAACAAGGGGGCAGCTGGGTAGCACAGTGGATTGAGAGCCAGGCCTAGAGATGGGAGGTCCTAGGTTCAAATCTGGCCTCAGACACTTCCCAGCTGTGTGACCCTGGGCAAGTCACTTGACCCCCATTGCCTAGCCCTTAACACTCTTCTGCCTTGGAGCCAATACACAGTATTGACTCCAAGACGGAAGGTAGGGGTTTAAAAAAAAAAACAGAAAACAGGGGCATCTAGGTAGCACAGGGGACAGAGTGCCAGGCCTGGAGTCAGGGGGATCTGGGTTCAAATTTCACCTCAGACACTTTCCTAGCTATGTGAACCTGCTTAAGTCACTTAACCTAGCCCTTGCCATTCTTCTGGCTTAGAATTCATACAATTCAAACAAACTGGAAACATAGAAATACAATGAAAAATAATTATAATAAATTATTCTACAAAAATTTACTAGGAAAAGTCCAGATTTTTTCTTTCAAGGAGTTCCCCCCCACCACCACCACCATTTTATTATTTTTTTGTTGTTGTGATTTGCTTTAGTAAAATCACAATTATGGGGTCGCATTCTAAACAGATTCACAACTATAATATCACCTACATGGAGGCCAGCAAGTACAGATAAAATTGGAGTATATTATGACAAGTGAACTTTTACTCAACTATTTAAAAAATACTTGCGCTATGTATCCCACTGGAATACTGCAAGCTACATACCTCTTTAAAGTGCTAAAAAATTTGAACACAGACAGAATGAGTTAATACAGTAATTCACAGCCTGTCTTTTTTAATAATTATTTTGGTATTTTTCTGACCTCCTTAAAAAGAAATTGTGCTTCTGATCACATGGCTCTGATGGGGATTATCTGAGGATAAACAATGTTAATGCCAATAAAATGTCAGAAACTAAACACTTAAAAAACATCAAAACAATTTCATTTCTGGGTCTGTAAAAAAAATGCTATAACCTCATATGTTAGGGTATCAAGCACCAAATCATCACTGGGTTATACATTATTTTGAATTGAAATAAGGTATATCAATTCTTGCTTATTTCAATCAAAGTCAGGGCATTTGTATAATATTTTAAAACATTTTAAACTAAATGGGGGTTTGGGTTGGGCTTTTTTGGAAGGATTGTTTACACAGCCTTTTATAATGAAAATATTACATAAACTAATCCTCCTAGGCAAGTCTTGGCATATACTAAGCACTAAATAAATGCTTCAACACAGCCTGAGAATAAGAAAATAGGACAGAGGACACTCAGTTCAAGCTCAGATCACAGATTGAGTAAGAAAGCATCTCAGAGAGCAACTAGTCCAACTCCTTATTTTACAGATGAGAAAAATTAAGCCCAACAAAGATGAAACTATTTGTCTAAAGTTGCAAATGGAGTAAACACCAAAGCCAGGATCTGAGTCCAGTTCCAGTAACTCTAGAAGTAGTGCCTCTTCCCACTATAATTTCCTAATATAAAGAAGAATATGGTAATTTAGGAAAAGTTTACAAGAATTTTTTTCCTAACCCAGAAAATAAATTATGTCAAAAAGAAAATTAAAATCCAGCCATTTCTACAATTTGTTTTTTTAAAAACTCAATTTGGACATAGAGATTTTTATGGATATGTATACCATTACAAAAAAAAAAGTTGTGAGAAACTCAGGAAAAACCCAAGACAATATGGTAATCAAGAACTTAGAGATCTCCAGAGTCTTGACAATTCATAATTGCCTTGGCACTAATTCATTGACTAAATAGACTATTTTCTTGGACCTCTCAATTGTATATAAGACTTAACTCCTCCTCAGTTGACCTACTGAGACCAAAATAATGAGATTTTTCCTCCTTTCCCACCAGTTGATCTTCCTTCTCCCCCACTTCCACCCAACTTCTACCCTCTTCACCCAGGTGGAAGTTTCAAATGCTTTCATTCTTGACTCCTCCATATATTCCTCAATTTGAACCTGGCTGCATTTCCTTGGGACTTCTCTGAATCAGTAGGTATCTTTCTGCTTCCTTTTGAATTTCGTTTTTCCACATTTGGCTGTAAATATGTTAAGGCAAGAGACTGCCTTTTTTTTTTTTGGATTTGTATCCTAAGGATTGAACATAGATGCTTAATAAATATTTATTGACTATTAAACAACGACAATATTAGATTATATAATCCATAGATAAGAGGACATGAAGTCTGAACTGGGTCTTGAAAAACAGGCAAGATTTCCATTGGTCAGCTTACTTTACTAAACAATAACAAATATGCATTATGAGCTTACTAAGTACATTCTAGATACAAGACATAAGATGAACAGATGGGACAGAAGGTGGTAAGAACAGGAAAGGCACAAATTCCAGGCTGATTGAAACAGATTTCCTAGCATGAATGATTGAAATAATAAAAAAATCAGCCCTGAATTATATATTGGTTTTCCTACATGACACAATAATAATAGGCACATTTCTATAGCACACTGAGGTTCACAAAGTGCTTTCTTCACACCATTCTATAATAAAAATTATCCCCACTTTATAGATGAGAGAGAGAGATTATGGCTTAGAAAAAGAAAAATTGTCCTTAGAGTCTGAAAGATCTGCCTCTGCCATAAACTCTCTTCAAAACCTTCACAAATCACTTTACCTCTCAGTGATCTAAACAACTTTCTTTCTTTTTTTTTTTTAAACCTTACCTTCTGTCTTGGAGTCAATACTGTGTATTGGCTCCAAGGCAGAAGAGTGGTAAGGGCTAGGCAATGGGGGTCAAGTGACTTGCCCAGGGTCACACAGCTGGGAAGTGTCTGAAGCCACATTTGAACCTAGGACCTCCCAACTCTAGGACATCTAAACAACTTTCAAAGACTCTAAGAGAAGGTTCTGCCTGACAGTGGGGAAAAAAAGTGTTTCCTTAGCTGGAAGTTCCCTATCCCATTAATTCAAAAGTTCTAGTTCTATTCATCCTTATTTAAATAGGAGAAATCCAAAGTAAGAGGAATTAAGTGGCATACCCCCTGTCCCAGGTGAGCATGAAAAAGCAATTTCCACCCTAGTACCACACTACACACTACGTATCTTACTCCTACTCTCCAAGCACTAAAAGTCAGAAAATAATTGTGAATCATGATACCACTGTTTTAATTCCCAAATGAGAGCTCACTGTCTATCTATCCTTCCTTATAGCTGCGTTCCCACATTAACTGAGAGAATCTGCACAAGAAGAAGCAATGAAGTCTTACTTCCGGATGCTGAAAAAGAGAAGAATATTAAACCTTCAGCTCCTCCATGGAATTGAGCAGAGACTAATAGTAATAGAAAAAAAAAAGTCTTATAGGAAAAATAATTTGCAAGAGATCTAGAGCCACAGGAACTCACACAAAAATCAAATTTCAAATTGCTCAAGTGCCACAATATTTCAGAAATGCTTCAATGAAGGGATTTTTCCATTTAAAGTGTTTGTTGTTTAGTCATTCTCAGTCATTTTCCTGTTCTTCATGACTCCATTTGAGTTTTCTTGGCAAAGATACTGGAGTGGTTTGTCATTTCTTTCTCCAGTTCATTTTACAAATGTGGAAACTGAGGAAAACAAGGGTTGAGTGACTTGCCCCGGAGCACAGGGCTATTAAGTGCCTGAATATAGATTTGAATTCAGGGAAATGAGTCTTCCTGACTTCAGATCCAGAACTTAATCCACTCTGCCACCTAACTTGACTTCCATTTAAAATATCTACCCATACATTCACATTAATTAGAATATCTGATCCTTGCATTTACTTATGCATATATTTATGCATTAGAGATGAGCCCTTCCTTCTCTTCATTACAGCCATTTAATAGTCATAACAAGAAAGCAATTATTAGAACAGTTACTGTGGATCCACAATTCTTGCCTCTATAGCATAAGGTTTTCACTAAAGCCCACATTTTATTTCCTTTCATGAGAGAAAACCATCTGCATCATATTTAATTCCAATATTCTCTTGGGGCTCCAGATAGCTGACCCTAATTCCAGGCAATTTTACTATAATAAATACACTGTCTGCAAAGCTTAAAAATATTGCTACCGAAGATGTAATTATAGATGCACAAGTTTTCATACTATTTAAGTACATTAATTAAAACTTGGCCCAGTTGCAGAAAATCAAGGAAGAAATGCAAAGGGGTATGATGTGTAGCTCATATCAAGTGTGGCATAATTATTACCACTTTTTGATAAAGATGTTCACAAGATGATTGCTCTAGCATTGTACACCTAATCATTTTAATCATCGTCTAATACAATGGAATCGGTCCCTCAAAATCCAAAGGGATTTGCTTACTGCGTTGTTTTTAAAGTGCACGCCAGGTATTTCCAAATGCTGCCTAATGACAATAATTAAACATCTGGTAATAGTGACCTATTTGAGGCTGCAGAGCTTCCTTGGATAGTCTTTTCCATTAATTATGTGCATGCTGGGAACAGAGAGAGAATTTACATTATGAATAATAACTCAAGTCTGCAGGAGAAGTCAGAAAATGACATGAGCAACTCCCTGCTGTACTGAGAGCTATCTGTATTAAGGCCTTGTTAACGCTCTCAGGTTTGGGAACAGATGCTACATAAAAATTTCAGAAGCACTGAGCGAGAGCATGCTTGCATGCTTGATGTAAACATGTTGTGAAGAGATCGGTTTTTATTAAACATTAAAACAGTGTCTTAAGAAAAATACCCAAGCCATCTTGGTTTCTATAGTTACTTAATGCTGAATTATGTTCTGATGCACCCTCTGATCCTCAAGAATCTGAAAGCAATGCCCAGGTCTTTCCTAGCTTTAGAGAATGCACAGCAAGGGAGGAAAGGGTCGCAAGCAACCATTTTTTAGATAACATTCCATAATTTGGGGAAATATTGAACAAAATCTTAGCACTTTGCCTAAATAGGAAATCCTGTTTTTATTCTGTCCTGTGATTCTCATCAAAATGGCATTTCTAAAAACTATGTTGAAACTGTCTAGTCATTCTATACATGTCTGCATTTTTCAAGAATCATGAAAAAAATTACTTTAGCTATTTTAATCTTCATTTTCATTCATACTCCACTGAGATTGCAAAAAAAATTATTGTTTTATTATCTCTGTCTATTGTTTACAGAAATATAACATGTATATTGTACAGACATCAAGAATACTGCCCACGTACTAAAAACTGGAAATTGTTAAAAATAAACTACTTAGGTGTAATGTTGCAATTCACTCACTTTTCAGTTGCATATAACTCTTCATGACTCCATTTGAGGTTTTCTTGGCAAATACATTGAAGTGGTTTGCCATTTCTTTTTCCAGCTTATTTTACAGATGAGGAACTGAGGCAAAGAGGGTTAAGTGACTTGCCCAGGATCACATAGTATCTGAGAATACATTTGAACTCAGGAAGACGAGTCTTCCTGACTTCAAGACTGACATTCTATCCATTACTCCATTTAAGTGTCATATAAGACATCATTTAACAATGTTTTAAATTTTCCCTCTCGCTGAACCCTCCCCAAAATGGAATGATTTCTTTTAAAAAACCCTCTAAACAAACTCACATAATGTGATAAAAATCTCAAACAGTTGTTTGTTAGAGATCCTTTCTCTTCCACTAAGCAGTTCTTGGACTTTGAATAAGTCTCAACATCTTTTATGTCAGTATCCTCTTCTGTAAAATTAGGGAGTCATGTTGGATGATGCCTAAACTACCTCCCTTTCCAGCTTTAGGTTTTCATAGAACATCTTTTATGTCAGTATCCTCTTCTGTAAAATTAGGGAGTCATGTTGGATGATGCCTAAACTACCTCCCTTTCCAGCTTTAGGTTTTCATAGAACATCTACTTCATGACATATTCTTAGAAAAGCCCACAAAATTGTGTTTATCACCATATTTTAAAAAAGCAAACAAAAAGAGTATTTTGGATGAATGGAGTAATTAATAAGACTTAGGTATGACTTTAGAACATATTCTTCCTCGCCATCCTGATACTTTAATTGATAGTATACATTTATAAACTTCAATGCAAATGGCTTCATCAATAATACTATTCATATAACCTATTTAAAACTTCAGACTGTTATTAAAAAGGTACAAATTAAACCCTACTTTTTAATGTAAGATATACCACTATGATCATCTATTTCACTCAGTTATAGCCTACTGTTTCCAATACTTTGCATCAGACACCGCCACCTAGGGGATACAAAACAAAATTTAAAGAAAAAAACAATTTTCCCCATTCTACAATATGCAAACAATCTAATTTACCTCTTGGACATATAATGTAATGCTGATTGCATTGGCTTCTAATGAATTAATAATCATCTTCATAAAATTCAATAAGAAAATAAAACTTAAATATAATCACTTCCTTACAAAAAAATTCATGTAAGTAACAATATTTTCATTGTACTTACTTTCATCAGAAAAATACACAGCCTAAGTCCATTGATTGGAGGAGTGAGTGAACAAATTGTGGTATCTGTTGGGGATGGAATACTATTGTGCTGAAAGGAATGATGAAGGGGAGGAATTCCATGTGAACTGGAAAGACCTCCAGGAATTGATGCAGAGTGAAAGGAGCAGAACCATGAAAACATTGTACACAGAGACCGATACACTGTGGTATAATCAAAGGTGATGGACTTCTCCATTAGGGTCAATGCAATGATCCAGGATAATCCAGAGGAAGTTATGAGAAAGAATGCTATCCACATCCAGAGAAAGAACTGTGGAACCACAAATGCAGAAGAAAAACATGATTGATCATGTAGCTTGATATGGATGTGATCAGGGTTTTGATGTTAAAAGTTCACTCTACTGCAAATATGAGTAATACAGAAATAGGTTTTGAACAATGATACATGTATAACCCAGGGGAATTGATTGTCAGCTCCGGGAAGGGGGAGTGCGAAAATTCACGAAAATAACCATGGAAAATATTCTAAATTTTAAAAAAAAAAGAAATAAAAAGGAAAAACACACTACCTAATTATTAAAATAATCTTTGAGTTCTACAATTCTTAGCAAAGGCATTTCAGATTTTCCAAAGAAATAACATGTCACACTAACATTCCTGCTTTCTCAAACAGGCACAGAACATATACAGATGCTTTCTTCAATGAGAAGATTTTCTAAAAATGTATTTGGTCAACCAAAATCTGGTATCATTCTGTTGTCACTTCCTAGCTGTGTGACCCTGGGCAAGTCATTTAACCCCCATTGCCTAACCCTTACACTCTTCTGCCTTGAAATCAGTACCCATTATTGATTCTAAGATGGAGGGTAAGGGTTTAAAAAAAAAAAAGATTATGCTGTCACATTACATAGCTGCCACATCCCACCTAATCTCAACTGCAAAAATAAAAATTAAGTTGGGGGATTCTGTATCTCAAATACCCAGCAGAGCTCCTTGTATACAGTAGTCAAAAAGTATTGTTGGATTGGAGTAGAAATCAAATGCAATTTCTATATAATTATACATTCAACAGCTTTCCACTCTATAACAAAAATGCCTAATTTCCATAAAAGAAATAGCTACAACCATACAAGTTTTAAAACATGCCACTAGATGAGGGGGTGGAACAAATGGTATTCTCTTGCTTGCTTGTAAATAATCTTATATTAATCTTAATAGGTATAGGTTGGCCGCGCAGGTTCTGATTTAAGGTCACAGAACATTCATCCAAAATGGTGATAAATATGGGTATAAGAATTAAGCAGACATGGGGGGATTGGGGGGATTTTTCTTTAGGAGGAGGGTACGTGGCATATTCCCTGAGGGAACCTCAGACCTTATCTGGATGGGCAATCCTTTAGGTTTCAAAGTTGTTAAGTTCAGCACCTAGTCAGCACACCTCTTGCTGAAACTGCTCACAGAAGTGCCAATTAGTAACAACTGTGATAGGAACACCTGCCCAACAAGAACTGAATGGAGACCATTAGTTCATTCTACGTAGGTCAGGCACCCATCAGGTGGAGCTATATTTCAGTTGCTTCCAGCCTGGAATATATTTCAGCACCTGACACAGAGGAAACATATCCTATTACCAACTGCCAAAAGCTCTGACAGCTGAATCTCTATTCACCTTGGTCATTAGATTCTAACACCCAAGTACTGAACTCTATCAAAACTGTTCTACCAAAGTAGAATTCTAACTGAATATAGTTATTTTTTCCAATTAAATTAACAATTGGCCATTCCCAAAAGGCAGTGGATCATCTCTCAAAAGTTATCTTTTACAGCATGTAGCAGAAGGTTTGTGATTATAACAAAGTTGGAACATGAGACACATGAGGATTTTCTGTTGCTGACAAGTCTTTAGTTATCTGCATAAAGTAGCTCTTGAAGCCACAAGGG
This sequence comes from Monodelphis domestica, assembly GCF_027887165.1. Classification (NCBI taxonomy): domain Eukaryota; kingdom Metazoa; phylum Chordata; class Mammalia; order Didelphimorphia; family Didelphidae; genus Monodelphis; species Monodelphis domestica. Next base: position 250,440,647 of record NC_077231.1, on the reverse strand, counting down.
AAAGTCTAAACATAATGCTATTTAATTGAGGCTGTTATTATCCCATCTGAATAATGCAAGATAATAAGATCCCCTACCTATGCCTAAAAGAATGTAGTCCCTTTCCCCCAACCAGCCCAGGGCAAAATCTTGTCACACACTAATAAAGCTTGTCTGTCTTAGCAAAATTTCATTATAAAATAACAGCATGCTTTTAAGAATGAAAAATGTACTTATAAATTACATATATTTTTAACAGTTTAATCTCTTAAGAAGTCTTCCCAGTTTTACTCTGATACCTTACGTCTGCTCACAAAACTACTCTAAACTAGTTCTCATTAATTCTCACCTGAAAAACTGTAACAACTACCACTACCACTACTCCTATTAGCATTGATAAAGCATTTTTAAATAACTATCATTTGTAAAATGCTTAGCACAGTACTTAAGACAATAGTTGTTATATAAATGCCAATTATTATTATTGTCCTTATATTGTAGTAGTGGTGGTGGAGTTGTTATGGTCTATAAAGGCAATTACAAATATTATCTCATGTTATCAAATGATCTTCTCAACAACCCTGGGAATTAGGTATTATTATTATTATTATTATTATTATTATTATTATTATTATTATTATCCCATTGTATAAAGAACTGTGGAAAAAAGAGGTTAATCCACATATATCTAGAAAATGTTTGATGCTTTTGAACTTTTTTTCTTCCTTACTCCAGGTCCAGCATTCTATCCATTCTTTGCCTCCAAGTGGTCTACCTGCACATATGAAACATTTTTTCCCCAATGCCAATCTCTTCTCCTACCCTCCATCCTCCATATAGCTCATATAACTACCAACTTGATATTGCAAAGACCCTGGATTGATAATGGTACTCCCATCCTCAAAAATTCTCAGTGGTTCCCTCATTTCTCTAGGATAAAATACAATGTACTCAATGGTAACAAAGGTGTCCATGGTTTGGTTTCCATTTGCCCTTCCAGACTTTGTTCAGTACTGCTTCCCTTCAATTTTTCCCCCAGAGAAACCAGTTCAATAGTTATTCCCCAAACTCTGGGTTCCATTATTTCCATTTGTATAGGCTATCCTCCATCTCTAGAATGTACTTTCCTTGCTTCCTGTGATCCCTAGCTTCCTTCAATGCTCAGTTCAGGTCCCATCCCTCTGCTGCCTTGTGATACCTCACTTTCCTTCTATATGGGTACAATAGGAGTGGGGGAAAGTAACTAATATTCTACAAGGTTTCTTTCAGCTTTAGAAGCTGTGACCCTATGAAGGGCAATGGACTTTGCCACGAGACCCTCCACATTTACATTTATGTTAGTTGAATGACCATGGTAAAGTTGTTTAATTTCCCTAAAATTCATGCATAAAATGAATATAATATCTGCTTTCTGATCTGCAAAATGGAGATAATGTTTTTTATAAGGACTAACTAAGAAAATGTACCCTTCATACACTTGACTGTCACAAAAGCATAAAGTATGATTATGAGGAAATAAAGCAAAATTTGAAGAAAATGGAACAGAGAAAAGGACTGAGACCTAGCCCTTTGAGAATAAAAACAGATTTCCCCTTCCACTTATTCATTTACAAGTTACTTTAAAAGTCTGACTAATGATCCCAGAGCATTTACTGAGTTGGTGATCTAGACCATCAACTACCTGGGAAACTAATGCAGCAATCAAAGAAACAAGTATTACCAACCTGAAAATCCTGTTTAGAAAGAAAGGCCAAGTATTTAGATACTACAGTGATAAGCACTCTAGAGAGATGGCCAGACTCATTGGCTTTGATGTGTGTCCCAGTATGTGAAATGTAAGCTTCAAGTTTAACTTGGAAAGTCATCTGAATGTCAGAAAGCTACCTCCAGAGACATTTGATGAAGATAAAATTGCCCATGAAATAACACTCTTGCTTTCACCAAGTTTGGCACCATTTCCTGGTTAGATTCTTCATTTTCCTTAAAAGCTGAGCTTTTAAAAGGAAATTTAAAAAGGAAATAGCTAAGCAAACTGAGTTGTGTTGAGATGAAATAACTCTCCGTGGAAATAAAAATGGCAAGAATATAGACTCTACTAAGATTGTAATGCATTTGCGGAATGTTACATAATAAAAGGAATTCAAAAATAGCATAAACACATAGAGACATCTACATCATTTATTGATCATTATTTCAACACTGTGTTTCCTATACACAGGCTATCATCCTATTTGAACCATGGATTCTCTCCTTGGAATTCTGAATTATGACCAGTTTTTAACTTAATTTGCCTCGAACCAGGGCCATACCTACGCCCTCATCACCACTATTTCCACACCATTCCCCCTCACCCCCCACCATGTGTCTTTATATGTTATTTTCCCCCAGGAGAATGAAAACTTCTTGAGAGCAACTTCTTGCTTGCTTGCTTGCATTTCTATCTTTAGATTGCTAAATAAATGTTTTAACAGTCTACGTATTCAAACATCTCAACTCTCTAAATACATACATATATATCTATATATAGATATATAGATATACATAGACAAAGATGAAAAAAGGATTGAGTGTGATTGTGGATGTAGAATAGAACTTACAATGGATTCCCTTTTTTTAATAGTCATACAGTGAGTATAATAAGTAGAGAAAGGAGAGAGAATAAACATTTATTAGGTACCTATAATATATTAGGCATTGTACTAAGAACTTCACAAATTTTATATCATTTGATTCTCACAACAATTCTGTGAGTTGCTATAATGATCCACAATTTACAGCTGAAGAAACTGAGGAAGACAGAGATTAAGTGATTTCCCCAGTCACACACCTAGGACTGAGGCCACATTTAAACTCAGATCTTCCTAACTCCAATAAACTAAGATATGTTTCCATTGATGATTAGCATACAAAAAATTAGCATATGGAATGACTGTTAAAGAAACATTTGATTATAATTAGGCAGAGCGTTATTATTCATTTAATATGTAAAAGGCAATAGATAAAGCATTGGGGATAAAAATACAAACAAGATAGTTTCTCCCTTCAAGTAGTGGAAAACAAGACACAAAAGGGAGGTAGAAAGTTAGGGAAGGGACGGTAGCAAAGAAGGTGCAAAAAAGTGAAGAGCATAGTCCAGGAAGGGTTAGGATAACAGGCCAGTCAGGTAGCAAAAATGAGGAATAACTCATGGACAGTATAAGTTATGCACTGGGTACTCAACAAAATGATAACTGATCTCCAGAAAGGATTTAAAGACATTGAGTAGATGCTCTGTAGAAAATTTATGGGTGAACAGACTAGAAAAGTGTATGATGTGAAAGCAGAGAGATTCCTTTGCAGTGCAATTACGAGGGCTAATTGATGGGTACCCACATATTCCTCTTGTATCAACATAAGGTTTAAAGATGAGAGAATCCTCCAATTGAGTAGCTGCTACCCTCAGTGGAGTATTTCTAGATCAAGCATGGACAATTCACACCAAATGAGGGGGAACAAAAGGATTGTAAGTTATTCAACTTTATTAGGAGTAAAATCAGATTTATCAAAGTATGAACAAAGAATTAGACATGAAGAGATGGTAGGTCCTGGGTTCAAACATGATCTCAGATACTTCCTACCTATAAGACCCTGGGCAAATCACTATCTAGTCCTTACCCCTTTTCTGCCTTGGAACCAATACATAGTATTAATTCTAAGATAGAAGGTATGGGTTTTTAAAAAAAAAATAAAAGAAAGAAGGCATAGATAGATACATGTGATCTGCACCACTACAGGGAATTAATCAATTTAAGGCCATAGAACCAAACCAAGAGCTAAAATTGCAGAAGTTTAAAATGAGTCTTTCAAAGAAAACTACTCTTTAGCCATGCCTAGACCTATTTTCATAGGAGACTTTATTAATCTACACTCCAGGACAATTATACTACTGCAAAAATTGTTCTTTCTCATAAATTCCCTCTATCTTTCTTACTGATCATCTTCTTCAAAAAGAAAAAACATAATGAACACCAGGATGCCCAAATGTGTAAAAATTGATTATGACAACAGAAGACAAGAAACAGGAATAATATGGTCCCTAATTGCAGGTGTGACAGCTGTTCTTTCAGGAGAATCTATGATGTTCATGGAGGTCCACAGGGTTTTTTCACTTTCACTTCATAAAGAATTTGTCATTTTGATGTATTCATTTCTGTCAAAGTTCTTTTCAAAAACAAATGTTTAAAAAAATGTTCTTAACAGTGATTAAGTGGCTGCTGGTACCAATTAAAAAATTGCAAATAGCATGTGCAACTTTTGAAAAAAGTATAATCATGAAAATGGAAACATGTTCAGGATGGCAAGATAAACATCTTAGTAAGAAAGGAAATTATCCTTTAAATCACAGAGGGGCAGGGTGAAGGGATGTTGTAGTATCCTAAGGAAGTCCTTCAGGTACAAATTTTCACTTCTTGGATATTCCTACATTTCCTTCCCATCATGACATTTCATTTTGATAAGTATTAGTCCTATGACTACATACTAAACTACATAAAGAGCATGGTTAAACAGGATAGAACTCTTTTATAAAATGGGATTCTTGAAGTTCTTTCAAATCTTTAAAGAGAATTCTTAATAAAGCTGCTTTAAGTGGCAAACCTGAATGAAATGAAGAAATACAAAATAAAAAATACAGACAAGAAAAGATAAAACTAAAAAACATGTCCATAAAATTTTTTTAAATCAATTAAATGCCTAATAAGCCAGCTTGCACTATGCCAGGCAATTGGCTGGGATTGAGAGATGTTCCTAAATTTAAACAGATGTTGTCCCTTCCCTCTTCGTGTTTACATTCTAATAAGTTACAATGAAGTGTAACCTACATAAATATGAAATATAAGAACAGTAGTAAAATATATAATGCTGAAGGTATTATAAGGCTCTATAGGTCAGGTGGAAGTGCATTGTGATGGGAGATGAGAGAACAGAACTTTGATAATTAAGTCTTTATTCCTTTATCCAAAATCAATATCACACTGATTTCATCCTAAATGGACTCCTCAGAGTAGAGGCAAAAAGAATTTGCATACACTTATCTTTAAGGAACAAAGATTGAGCAGGAAATGTCAGATATTATTATAATTTATGTAAATTTCAGTTATTAAAAGAGTTCTATGATACTTTTCTAAACTATAGTATTTGTTACTTTTCTTTAATCTCAAAAATCTCATCAATACTTTTCCCTGACTCTAGATGGCACTATAGGAATTAAGTAGAATTTGTTAATACTTTGTAGTTGAAAAAAATGACACAGCTATGGATTTATCAATGACCTATTCTCCAGTTAATGATTTCTAGTAAATACACACACACGCGCGTGCACACACACACACACACACACACACACACACACATCTTTCTGCCTCTGTCACTTCTCTCTCTCACATAACTCATTAATAGTTTTCTTTCCCCAAAAGTTACAATTATATATTTTATGCCTTCACATCAAATCTCTGAACTTTTGGACCAGACATTGACTTCCTCAAAAGGCAAAAATTTTTTTGACGTTTTTAAAATAACTTTCCAAATCTTACACTTTTTGAGACCTTTTATAAGAAGTGTTAGCTAATCATTGGTAATTATATGCTTTTGACAGAAAGAACAAGAAATTTATTTTGGAATCCCAAGACTTTAAAATAAAAAACCAATCAAGGACAAACTTCAAAAAGGAGCAATTTTCCATCAAATATACTATTACAGGTCAAAAGCAATCATTTCCCTTCAAAGCAGGAAAAGAACTGTAGTGAAAGTATATCACTCTGAAGCTCTCTCGTAAGCCACATTTGTCAATGTCCATAAGAGCTAGTGCTCTGAACTTTATCTGTCAAAACATACAGGTGCAGAGAACTGATAGCAAGAAGATGGATGGTCCTTGTCCAACATCTGCATTCGCTTCTACTGTGCTAAAGTCATAAAATAATTTGAGGAAAAGCTATTGGAATTATTATTCATCATTATACCATGAGCACCCCACACAAATAAGATACTTAGTTTGACAGTCTGTGGCACTAGAAAATCATTAAGGTTAAAATTATTTGGACACTAATTGCTAAGACTTAAGAAAAATCTATAGTAGCAATAGCTTACCATGGGGATCAAAAGGATAAAAGAGAAGTATCAATGACTACATCTGCAAAGTACTTGACACTAAAAAGGAGAGACTAAGAAACAAGGCAAGAATAGCAGGGGATATATGAAAGCAGGAACTGATCTTTTCATCACCCTTCCAATACACTGGCCTCAAAGTAGAATAAACATCAAAAAGCTACACTTATTTTGCAGATCATTCTAAGAAACTATTTAAATATCTCATTTAACTTAGATTAACTATTATACTATTTAAATATATCTTGTATAATTAATCAGATGGTGGCACAACAGGTAAAATTCCATTATGACAAATTCCTTTACGGTGAAATATGCTTCATTCAGTATTGAAGTAACTTCTAATTAAGAATGTTAAAAACAACACTCTCAGGCTGAAGGACTCAGGACTTAGACATGACACAAAGCTAACATGCAGCAACATTACAGTGAAAAAGTAAAAAGAAATGCTCTGAACCAAACTAGAGAAGAGAGATGTCACATTCATACCTTTGCCACTGCCTCTTCTACTCTTTCATCTGTTTGCTTTGGACTAAGAGTTTCTGAATAAATGTGTGTTTTCTTTAAATGGCTTCTAACATTTGAAATCAAAAGATAATTTCTACTTGAGAACAAGACAAAAAGATCACAGAACCTCAGAGTTTCCAATTCAAATATGAACTCTTGCTACCTCTAAGATCAAATATAAACTCCTGTTTAGCATTTAAGCCTCTTCACAACCTGGCTGTAACCCTATTTTTCTAGTTTTTGATGCACTGACTCACCTTATGCACTCTAGGTACAGCTAAATTGGACTTCTTACAATTTCTCATATGTGACACTCTGCCCCCCTATTTACATATCTTTCCACTGGGGGGTCCCCACACCCATACCTAAAATGATCCCTTCCCTCAAACTCTGCTATTTAGAGTCTCTAGTCTCCCAAGACTCAACTCAAGTGCTATCACTGACAGGCAATCTTTCTTGACTCTTCCTGCTCCTAGTGCCTACTTCCATATAATTAACTTGTGTTTATTTTGTAAATGCCTTTATAAGCACATATACAAATCTTTATCAGCTTTCCTCAGCACCAAACACAGTGTTTTACACATCACAAGTACTTAATAAATTTTGACTGAACAAATAGTCCTGAGTCCATATATTTCAATTCATATACATCGGAACAGAAACCTATAGAATATCCATGAGTGGTGTTCCTGCAGCCTTCCCCTCAAAACCTCCAGCACCACAGGAACCTAATGGAGTAAAACTCCAGTGGTTAAGAAGCTCTTCCCTTACACAGAGCCAGCAAGTGTCATTTCACCAATTCCACGGAAAGCTTTTCATTTTGCCCTCTGGGACTGATCAGAATAACTCTAATCTCTTCCACATGACAGGCTTTCCACTACTCAAACACAGCTCTTATACCCCTAGTACATCTTCTCTTCTCACAGTTATACACCTGTAGCAAACTATCCCTTGGGCAGTTGGGACTTGGTCTTCTTGTTTTGTTTTGTTTTTTTTAATTCTTACTATGTATTGGTTCCAAGGCAGAAGAGCTGTAAGAGCTAGGCAATAGGGGTTAAGTGACTTGCCCAGGGTCACACAGCTGGGAAGTGTCTGAGCCCAGATTAGAACTGAGGACTTCCCATCTCTATACTTGGTTCTCAATCCACTGAGCTACCCAGCTGCCCCAGGCCTTGGTCTTCTTAACAACTTGTTCACCCTCTTCTGCATGTAGACCAGACTGACTCTAGCCTTCCAGAAACCTAGAATTCAACATGCTGTTTCAGATTTGGTCTGACCAAGAAACAGTAAATTGGGACTATCCTGTCTACCCCTGGACACCAGACTTCATTGAATACAGTTGTAGCTCACTTTAGATTTTTGATTCCTAGTGAGTTATGGTTAGTACACTAAAACCTCTAATTTTTTTTCCATTCAAGCTATCTATGCCTTTGCAAGTCCTGCAATTAATTTTTTTAATCCAACGGTAATATTTTAAAGCAAATTTCATATGTTTAGATTCAACCAATTCCTCTACCTATTGTAGACCTTTGTAAAATTTGATAAGCATTTTACCTGACTTTTATATTTTATATTTCAGTGAAGTTGAAAGGATAAGTAAAACTTTCCTAGATTTATCTACAGGATCCCTCTCTATCTATAGGATCTGCATTGTCAGAGTGAGTGGGTCCATGAAAAGAGCTAATTTATTAAATTATATAAATTGTTGGGGGAGGGGGGGTTAAAACCAAAATAGCTTGAATGGATTGAATGAATTTAAAACAAGTTGACTTCTAAAAGAAAACTATTTTAGCTAGTTAATCAGCACTGCATACACTAAAAGAAAACCCACATACTTTTGAAAGAAGTGAATTTTTACTCAATGGTTCTTGACTAAGTATAGGTCATGTTTAAGGGATAGGTAAGTGATGAGTATATCTAAGAATGTCCCTTCTAGTTGTAACATGAGTCTCTGGCAGATTACACCAATATTGCAAGGTAACAGTGATTCACATTGTAGCTAAAAATCAGTTCCTAAAAGAGCAAGATGAAATTTTAGAATTTAGTAATAGTGAACCATAAACCAAATCTTAGTGAAAAAAGCAAACAATATTGGGTCCTATCTCTTTGTAATCCACATGCAATGCAATCTACAATGACATCAAACACACAAAAAAGGTAGTGTGGGACACCAGAAAACAAAACCTAAGCCATTCAGCTGAAATAATTTTTCCTTATCTTTTAAGTTTAATACTTGGATTTCAATTATATGTAAAGGCAGATAAGTGAAAATCACAATAGCTATCAACAAGTTAAAATTTTAAGTAATTGAGATAAAGAAATTCCTCAGGCAAGAAGCATATGAAGAGGCATTACTGTCAATTTCATTTTTATACTTGTTTGTATTAAATAATACATGGACAGCTATTAGGATTTACTATGCTTCAAGCCAGACAGACACTGGAGTCATTAAGCAAAGTCAGATGAGGCAGCATCTGTCTAGATGGATGTCACTTGTCAGTGGCAGTTCTGCTAAAAGCTACTAATGCTGTCAGTGAAAATTATGGTCTGCAAATCAAAAAGAAAATAAGTGCTTCAACTGCAACATATATGAAATAGCACAGTTCCCATTAGGTTTTCCCTGTGTCTTATTACTTCTGTTATCAATTTATTGCTCATCTGACAGGGAAATTGATGATAAAGCTGAAATTCGCTGCTTTCCTTTACATTTGTAAAATGTTCTGATGCAGAAGACAAATTCCACTTAAAAATTACTTTAATTTTTAAAATGTTTGTCAAGACACATCTAAATCAAACTTGTCCTTTTTGTAGACAAAGGTCCAATCTATATTTTAAATGACAATTTTATTAGCTAGATGTCAGGTGAATATTTGGAAATGCACGCATATACCAAACTGATCATCTAAAAATGGAAAATGTAATTGGTAAAACTAAATTCTGCTAAAACATATTCTTTTCTCAAAAGTTCAAAAATAAAGCATAAAATAACTTTTTTAAAAACCTTCCTACCATATTCAATGTTGTAATAAATAATACGAAATGATTACAACTAAAGGAGATAAGCACTAAAAGAAGATTCTGAAGATAATGAAATTTAGGCTACTATTTAATTGCATATGGTACATTTTTAATTTCTACATAGTTCCTATACATACATATACACACACATACACAGATATGCACACACTGTACAGAACCAACTCATAGCGTATACCCCAGTTTGTGTGCATGACAGGTACAAAAATCATTTTAAATAGATAAAAATAAAATTTAAAAGACTAAACAAAAGACTTTGAAATATATATATATATATAGACACACACACATATATATATAAAGTACTTCCAAAATGATTATGTGCTTCATTCTAAAATCAAATATGTGATTTTTTAAAATTATTATTATATAGCTCCCTTACAAGGAGTGACAGTGAATTTATTTATGTTAGCACAAAGGAAGATTAGTCTTTCAAGGACAAGAATTATGCTACCAACCCATACTAGTAATAGATCTATTTGTTGAATTTTTGTTGTTGAATTGTTGAAATTCATACAGAGTCTCTATTTTTATCAATGTTTACGAATGTTAAAACACAGCAAACACTTAATTTAATAAATGTTTTTTTCCTTCATGGAACAGAGATCATCAACCTAACCACTTTAATTGTGTCAGCTGGATGGTACATTAAATAAAAGTATTAGACCTGGAATCAGGAAGGAGAAGGAAGGGAAGAAAGATGGATAAAGTCAGACTTTGTGACCCTAGGCTATTTGTCCCCAGTAACTTTTATTTAAAGCCCTTAGCTTCTGTCTTAGAATCAATATCAACTATTGATTCCAGGGAAGCAGTGTGGTAAGAGCTAGGCATGTTAAGTGACTTGCCCAGGGACTTACAGCTATGAAATGTCTGAGGCCGGAATTGAGCCCAGAACTTCTTTTTCTGGGCCTGGCTCTTTATTCACTAAGGCACCTAGTTGTTTTGCAACCTTTTAAAACCATAAATTGCAGAAGAAATAAGGATATGCATTTGTAGGAAGCATTTCCTCAAAGAAGAATTGACATTTATTAAGTACCTACCAGTCACTGTTAAGCACTTTACAAATATCTCATTTGATCCCCACAACAACTCTAGGAATCAGGTGTTATTATTATCCTTGTTGTATAGTTGAGGAAACTGAGGCAAACCAAAAATAAGTGTTTTGTCCAGAGTCAGACAGCTAGCAAGTGGGCAGAACCAGATTAAACTCAGGTCTTCCTGACTCTGGATCCTATCCATTGTGCTACCTGAGTCCAGAATTAGAAACTTCTCTCCCAGTGATGCTATCAGATACTAGCATGCTTCTCCTGCATAAGTATTTCCTGAATATTTGTAAGAATCTGGAGCTGACATCATCTTCACCAAAAGCATGTTACTTCATGTTCATTATACCAGGCACAGGGTATAACAGATAAAGGTGAGGTTCTCCAACATACAATAGAGGCTTAATGATGCTTCCTAAAGGAAAAAAAGGTACATCAGATCTACCTACATAATGGAAAGCTGTATTAAGGAACTAGAAAATGAAATTAACTCATGCTTTTTAAACTGACAAGTTTAACATAATGATTAAAAAAAATAAACATGCAAGTGGCTCTGAGTTCTGAAAGACTCTGCCAGAAAACTGAAATGTCTAGCAATTTCCACTTAGCTGCCAGTACTTCATACGGATGTCTATTGTTTGATGACTAAGCTAAGTTTGAATGGGGCTTGGCTGCTGCTGCTGCTTTATCAGATTTGAACATGACTGTAAATAATATCTACAAAGCAACTTTATCCAATACCTCTGGCTCCAATGGGATTAATTTTTTTGACCTCAGCAAAGACTCTCTATAACAGACAAACTCAAATAAGGACAGGTTGTTTCTGAAAGGAACCACAGTACAGATGCTTGAAGTATTAAAATAAATATGGTACAGTGAATATCATTTAATGTTTGATTCAGGGCCTTCCAGATTATCATGGATATCTTTAAGGGTGACATTAGAAACTTTCCCTGCCATTATATACTAAACAGTGCAGTGATGCTCACTTCAATGTGTTTGGAAGGAAATAGAAGAGTTTACTGTAATCTATTTCTAGTACATAATCATTTCTTCCTACTGCTTTATCAGAGTTTCACATGGCTATAAATAACCTGACAAAGCTAGTTCATAGTTAGCACCTCTGGTTCATTTATCCAACTCCGGAAATTTCACTATTGATTTCTCAGAGAAGGCACTTGATCTTATCTCTGAGACTGAAAACTAGACCTGTCCCACAGTACTGCTTCGAAGTTAAATTAATATCTTAAAAGCATTTATGAAAGCACGGAGCACAATTGTGATTATGCCTACTACTAGCAATTACATAGCAGTTTAGAGCAGGAAGTCAGGAACTTTCAGCAGAATTTAATTAAACAAATTGGACTCTGTCAAATGATCCTCCAGATTAGCAGCCTTCTGTAAAGTGTCATGAGATTTTTAATGACAAGTTAAGACATCAGGAGCAAGGTTTTTGACCTCTGGAGAGACATATGCAAGGCTCTCACTCTCAAGCTTAGGCATAGTAAAAATTTCACCTTCGGAATCTGCAACACCACTTTGAAACAATATTCTCACCTTGCTTCATTACTATTTCCTACAGAATTGCCTTTGGCATACATTCTTCTCTTAATTCTGAAAACAGGTCTTTCTGCATTTAAGGACATCTTGAATTAATTATTTGAAATGCATTTGTAAATACAGAAACCCACATCATGTTAGCATAACTCAGAGTTGTTAGTGTTTGAAATGATATAAAAAAAAATATATATATATAACAAAAAATATATATTATCATATTACCCTGCAACTCTCACTAATTATAGCTTTCACCTCATCATAACTAATTATTATTAATTAATATGTTATATCATATAATATAATTATTATTATTCAGTAGTAGTGGTTGGCCATCATACTCAAGCAGGACCAAAACAAAGTCATTATTTAAGTGTCAATGACAGTGTGTTTGACTATGACTGATCAGACCAATATGAGCTCAAAAGGCTCTACACAGGTTGGGAATATTTGGGGATGTCTTTAAAATTTATGCATTTCACATTTCCTTTGTATTATTGCAATTCTGCTTTTTTCATGAAGCACACAACTTTTTTTGTCATAAGCATGCCATGCTTGATGGTCCTGTGCCACTGTCTCCCATGTCTCAAATTCAATACCAAAGTTCTTCAGAGAAACCTTGAGAGCTTCCTTGTATTGCTTCTTCTGACTTCACTTGACTTCTCCGTAAAACAGTCTTTCAGGCAAAGGTATGTTTGACATTTAAACAATGTTGCCAGCCCATCAGAGTTGCATTTTCTGGAGAAGAGTTTGAATGCTTGGCAGGGTAATTCAAGAAAGGACGTAGGTGCCCCATACCATATTTTGCCAGGTGATTTTCAAAATCTTCCTAAGACAAATCAAAGGGAAGTGATTCAGTTTTCTGGCCTGGTGCTGGCAGACTGTCCAAGTTTTACAGGCATGCCAAAATGAGGTCACCACAAAGGTTCTGTATATCTTCAGTTTGGTAGGCAGCTCAATACCTCTTTTTTCATGTTTTCCTTCAGAGCCTACCAAACACTGAGGGTAGTTCTGGCAATGGGTGCAACAACCTAATCATTTATGTGTACATTGGGGTAAAATATCCTGCCAAGTACTATTCATAACACAGGGAAAGTGCCCAGATTTAAAAATTAAAAAACAAAACAAATCTAGTTTCTAATCCCCAGTTCTGATACTAATTAGCCGAGTAACTATTACATAATCTCTTTATGCCTCATTTTCTTCATTCATAAAAGCGTAAGAGATAATATCTATATTGCCTACCACCAGGGCTATTGTAAGGAAGTCCTTTGTAAATTTAATTGTGACTTACTGTTACTGTAATGAACTTTACCATTCAATGCTTGGGGATTTTTAAGAAAATTATTTAAATAATCGTAAACATTTCACTGAGTCAGGCTCTTAAATACACATGCCCCTCAGAAATAAAGGGAAAAGAAGAAGAAACACTAGCATGAGCAAAGGCATGTTAGAAATGTGTCAGCTAAAATAAAGTTTTAGAAACACTGAGATGACCCAGTATTATGAAATCACTCTATTACCACTTCTACAATTGTATCAATATGTAGCCAAAAGAAATATGAATCCATTAAGTTCCATTAGTGTGAGGAACAGTCCAAATGGATTTATCAGGGATGTTTAGCTATAATTCTGAAAGGGTGTGGATATGATGACTCCACAAATCCTTACAATGTTAGGATTCTGAATGCTATTTCCTTTCAAACAAATAATTAAAACAAATAAAAAATCTACCATGATACAAAAGACCACTAGAGGGCATACATAGTCCATGGCAGTCAGCCAAGAAAGAATTACTATGTAAAACAAGGGTCCTCCCTAAGGAAATTGTGTCATATTTACAACCATCACCAGCCCTTCCTAAAAATAGGTTTAATACATAAAGAGAGGTGTCTTTTATTTTTTTAATGACTAAGTACTTTTAAAGGGGGAAAAAGGGAGACAAGCTTACTAGTTTCCTAAAGTTTAGTAAGAGCTATTAGCTATTTTAAACATTTACCATTTGAGCTCCAAAAATGTTCCATTTGGGGACAAGACCTTTGGCTCTGAACAGTACAGTAAATGGTTCAGCTGGAACATGAAGGCATTTGCATTGGTAGAAAACATTGAGGAGCTCCTTTACCAAATGAAATAATAAATCTGATTCTTATTTCTATCACTATTATAATATTAAACAGTGTACCTAAGAGTAAAGCAAAGTAAGACTAGTTTACATGGGGTATGTTATTTGTCACTATAGAAAGAATTGGGCCACTCAATCTGCTAATTCATTAATTTCCTATTTAGTCCCTATGTATAACTATATTTATAAATGCAATAGCATATCAAATGTATAGAATCAGTATTTAGATAAAAGAATTTTTCTATTTCATTTTCGTGCTAATACACTAAAAGCCCTGCACCAAAATCAGAGTATGAAAAGTTGAAATAGACTTTTTCACTTGATTTGCGACGTGAAAGAACGGGATGGCTTTTGACACTAAAATAGAAACTAAATATTGGTAAAGCATCATCTCCAATGAAAATGAATTTTTGTTCACTAGTTCAACAACAAAAACAAAATCCCAGAACTTACACCCCAGGAGTTACTTTAAATCTTGAAAGTCAATTATGTTTGAACCACCTACATGAAAAGTATACTGAAATACAACACCAACCTGCCTTTTCTGGATTCCCAAAGTAGATCGTTTGCTGTTCAATGACCTGGAATACCTCAAGGCTTTCACTGAGTCTTTCCGGGAATTGCCAGAAAAAGAGGAATACCTCTTGTCAAATTTTCTCTTCACTCTACCTGCCATCTTGATCCAGGAGAAATGAACAACTCCAGGTCAAGCCAATTTTCCCCAAACTAGCCAGAGAATAAACTAAATAATACCCAAATTTCAGGCTTCAAGGAACCACTGATAATGATATTTAAAACTAAAGTTTGATCAGTTCTGTGAAAAAGCAACTTTAAAAATACAGAGAAAAAAATAAATGCGAACCCATCTTGAGTAATTTCATTGAGCTCTACAGCATAAGAGCATGTGCACTTCACTTGAAGTTCACGACTAAACTAAAGAGGCTAAATCACATTAACTGAATACCTCTAGTTGGACAGGTCAGACCATGATGCCATTGAAGGAAATAGACAAAAAAGTGACCCATCCTGTTAAGCACATAAAAGGTGAAGGAAAGGTAGATGAAGCTGAGTAAAACAAGGTATACCTGCACAACTTGATGCTCACAGGGTGTGGGCAAATAACTAAGGCCAAGAACAGCTTCTAATTTATTTCTTGCCAAAATAAATATATAATGTATAGAAAAGAGTCCAAAATCATAATCATACTTTTGCTTGAAAATCCAATGGTTTTTTTTTTTTTCCAATATAGTGGAGGGGTATTTCCCCTCTTCAAGGAGTTAAATGCCTGTCAAAAATCCATGTGAAACCATTTTCATCAAAATGAAAAACCTCATAAAGATTAAAAACCAGAATAGAATCATGGAAATTATTCCCGGACTTTTTCATAACTCATCTGTCCATAAAAGGAAGGGTGCTGGAAATACCATAGCTCTTTAAAAAGAAAGCATTAGCATCCTTTCTACCTATTTATGTCCACCATACCAGACTTAGTCCTTCTGAATTTATATTTCCATGGGGAACTTCCACTGGGGGAGTTAATTCACTCACTTAAGAAGTACACAATGAATGCCTTTTCATTCATTCATTACTTTCCTTTATGTTGCCTCTTGTCTATCTCTGAGGTTATATAAGGTTTTGTAATGAAGGTGATGAAAATGAATATATAATAAAATATAATAAATAAAAGGGAAGTGGGTGCAGGTGACCATGAATATATACTATAATTCCAGAAAACAATGGTGTGCTTTGGAAATAACAAATCACTACCCAGAGTACAAAGACAAATAAATTTAACAATCTTATACACTATGACTTTCAGCAACTTTCTCAATTTTATAGTAGGACATTTGCAAGAAAATAAATATATTTTAAATTCTCAATCTTACCTGCCTCTGCTCAATCTTACCTCAACTCTGATGACTCATCTTGGCATGGAGGTAATCCTAAATTCTCAAGATCTAAACCAACAGAATCCAATTTCTGATGATCCTACCAAATAGGAAAGACTTTAAACATAGACCTGGAAATGGATTATGCATCCATCACAGGAGGAAAGGTCTAAATAAGAAATTGAGAAAAGTTCCTTGCCTGTGGGTTGGTCAGCAGTTGATGAAATCAGGATGAAGAAAGAGTTAAACACTAAAAGACCCCACCATCTACATAGGCATAGTGAGCTTACTAACTGCCTCTGACTAGACTGTGGCCATACCAACAAAACAATGGATATATGACCATCCCTAGAAGGTAAAGCTATATATGAAAGCCAATTGGCAAAAATCAGATTAAAATTATAATTTTGCACCTCAAAAATATAAGAATCAATTCTTCTCTATAATTAGAGCTCTAGAATCACAAATAGTCATTGCACTGATCATAATTCTAACAGTTTTCAAAAGTTGTTTATAGTTGTCATATAATTTGTTTACTGGTTCTGCTCATTTTCATTTGTATAATATTGATATTATAACTTGTCCTTCAAGTACTTTCACTTTACTCTGTCAATTCATATGTCTTTCCATTTCTTTTGGAAATCTTCTATTCCTTCATTTATCTTCCATCATATCCATGCTGTCTTAAGTTTCAAGTTTTTGCCACCGCAAAAAAGAATTACTATTAATATTTTCATACATTAAGGATGTTTTCCTCTATGATTTCTTTTTTGATATAGGACTAGCAGTAGTATAGCTAAGTCCAAGGGCACATTCTTTTTAGTAACCTTTGATGTATAACTCCAAAATGCTTTCTCAAATTCTTATAACTATTCACAAGTCCACCAAATCATACATACAAATACCTGTTTTCTTATAGCAAAATTTTTCATTTTCCTATTTTGTCACTAATGTCATTTTAGTGGGCATGAGGTAGAATCTTGGAATTATTTTAATTTTCATTTCTATCATTAGAAGTGATTTTGAGGGGCAGCTGGGGGGCGGGGGGCTCAGTAGATTGAGAGCCAGGCCTAGAGATAGGAAGTCCTGGGTTCAAATATGACCTCAGACACTTCCCAGCTGTGTGACCCTGGGCAAGTCACTTAACCTCCATTGCCTAGACCTTACCACTCTTCTGCTTTGGAACCAATACACAATATTTATTCTAAGACAGAAAGCAAGGGTTTAAAAAAAATTAAGTCCACTAATTTGGCTCATGCAAAAGCTTTAAATTGTGTTTTCTTTATATTGGTCATAATGGGAATAAAGGCATGAAAAATTGAGCCAGAGAAAATGTAATATATAAAACACTTTTAGACCAAGAAGGATTAGTTGCTGTCTTTCTTTTAAAAAAAAAATTCTACATGTCCTTATTTATTTGAAATATCTCTAAATTAAAGAGTTTTCTTCAAAATAAAGAATTCCTGATGTTTAACATACCTTCAAAATAAAAAAAAAATTCTTGTTTTCTATATTTTTCTAAGCTTTTTAAAAAATACTTATTTAAAGAGTTTAAAGTGCTTGAAAGCTATTTCAGAAGGTTAAGTGATTTTATCAACACATAATTTCCATGGCTCAATTGTCCATTAAAGTGGAAATATTTTGTCATGTTGCTTCAGCTTTTTGGAGATCAGTTTCTTCATGTATAAAATGGATGGTTTGGATTAGATCATTTGTAAATAAATCTCTAATACAACTCTAATATTCTGTAACATTCCCTCCAATTTTATACAGTATTTATGCTACCATATTAAAATTCAGCTTCACCAAGATTTCAATTCCTCCTGTGGGATTTAAGGTACAGGATTATCTTATGCAATAATATATTAGCAAATTTAATTCCATATTCCCACAAGGCAGATTTAAGAGTGGCTTATTTGTCAAAATGAACCTAGAAGTTGGCTCAAATCAAAAACTTGCTATGAATCCTACAAAAGAATACGCAACAGAAAATACAGCTGGGGTCTGTATCTTTTCATTGTCTGACAAAACATTGCTTTTGAAACATTTTTTAAAATCTGGCATATATGGAAGAATTTAGAATATATTTTGCTATCTAAAACTTCAGATTATAAATACATTTGGCTTCTTCTCATTATATTCCTTAAATGTATTAAAAACAAAGATGTAATTTGAGGCTATGAACATTCATTCATTAAGTTCATGCTCACATTTTGTCAGCTAAAATCATTTGTTTATTTGAATTGATCTCCTCTTGTTCTTTTACAGTGATTTTTGTAGTTCTGGTACAATGAGACACAGGAGAGAATACCCTTTAAGCTCATCATTGTGATTGTGAAGTATATTTAATACCTAGGGCTCATCAGCTTTCCTAGACAGACCATCAGCCAGTATCTTTAAAGAACGACAATACAAAAGAAAATGATAAGTCTCAAAAAAGACAATTACTGTCTTTCATATATGGAGACACTTTCTTGATTCTTGACTCTCCTTCTTATAGTCCCCAAACCACATTCAATCAGTTGCCACTTAATTCTATTTCAAGAAGATCTCTCTCTTTTATCTATTTTCTTCCAATCATACCTCTATCACACTATTGTTTCTGCTTGGGCTATTCTAACAGACCTCATGTTGCCTCATCTCCAATCTGGTCTTTACCCAGTAGCCAAACTATTCTTCTTGATGTATAGCCATTAACCAGGTCAGTCTGCTTGCTCAAAAAACTTCAGGAGCTCATTACAGAAGAAGCAACATCGGATACAAAGTAGAATATTAGATCTACCTAAAGTTAAATACTAAAGTCAAACCTGACCTGCAACACTTAGAAGCTGAATGATCCAAAACAGGAGATTTCATTGAGGTGAACCAGTCTCATTTGCATAGTAAAGATAATTACTGGAGCACCCACCTAAAAGGGCCAGAATAAGATTCAAATATAATAAGTATATGGAGTATTTTGAAAAAACTAAAGTATTATTCACATCAAATATAATTATTGCAATTATAATAAAATACAAACTCCCATGTTTATGTGTATTCTCAGAGTCTTACATGACTGTTAAATTGAGTAAAACTATAATAAAACCCAAATTAATTAATCTTCTAATGGCTCTTTAACATTTTGTCATGAAATCCTCAAATACTTGAAATAAAAAGCTACCAAATTCAAACATAATCACCCACCAAAAATTACCTCCATTTGATGAAACTTCTGGTTCTAAAAGAAAAAGAAAGTGGCATGGAAGGCAGAATATTATCAGAATAAACTAAAATATATGGGAGGATGATATCATTTTAAAAAATTAGGGGGAAGAGATGACTTACAATTAAAATTTCAACTGCATAATCAACCTGAAACACTTCGATTCAAAAAAATTGCTGATCCCCATGTTTTTTATTGTTGAGTTATTTTACCTCCATGTAACTGAAAAAATTTATTTTCATTTTTTCCAGTGTCAAGCATATACATAGCCAGGCATTAATTAAGGAGATAAAGAGCCTTCAAAAGGATTAACTATGAGATTTGTGTCAAATGCAAGCTGTTCTCGCTCTATGTCTGGAAATTTCAGCAGCAATTTGATCCCTTAACATAGCAGAGTTTATGAATGTTTTATGAAATTCATTTCAATATCACTCCAACAAATGAACTCTAGTTTGCACAAACCCTGTCTCAGACAACACAATGAGCTCCAAGTTGCCTTCTAGGAATTTCAGACTGCCTCTACAACAAGTACCAATTAATAAAGGCCTTCTCCTTACCCCTTCTACAAAATCTCTGACACAGACCCTACAAATCCACTAAAAATGAACGTCTATTAACTGACAAGTCTTGACAGCAGAAATCACCATGACTGCACTAGATAATACTGCCTCATTTTACTTGGTCTAACATATAAATAAATTATGATGTGGTATGAAGGAGGGAAAAAAGCTGAGTCTTAAAAAAGTAGTCAAGTGGACCTTTTTTTAGAAAAGTATACTTCTGAGAATCATTTATTGCAGACATGAAAATATTTTGCAAATAAATTTCATCAGGAATATGGTTTGGGAAATACTAGAAAGAAAAAATAATGGGGGCATCTAAATGACTAAGTGGATTGAGAGGCAGAGAGATGAGAGGTTCTGGGTTCAAATCTGGGAAGAGAAGGGAGAGACAGACAGACATACTGACAGAGACGGGGGGGCAGGAAGGAAGGAAGGAAGGAAGGAAGGAAGGAAGGAAGGAAGGAGGGAAGGAGGGAAGGAGGGAAGGAGGGAAGGAGGGAAGGAGGGAAGGAGGGAAGGAGGGAAGGAGGGAAGGAAGGAAGGAGGGAAGGAGGGAAGGAAGGAAGGAAGGAAGGAAGGAAGGAAGGAAGGAAGGAAGGAAGGAAGGAAGGAAGGAAGGAAGGAAGGAAGGAAGGAAGGAAGGAAGGAAGGAAGGAAGGAAGGAAGGAAGGAAGGAAGGAAGGAAGGAAGGAAGGAAGGAAGGAAGGAAGGAAGGGGCAGAGAAAGAACCGGGAGACAATCACAATCATAAGTTATAAAAGTGGAAGAACTGATGTAAATTCATAACAAAACCCAAATTGGGTGATAATAGGAAAAGAGGTTTTTGTGCCTCCATGGTATTCCCTAAGTCCTCAAAAGCACTCAGCTTTAAAGGATTGTGTTGTTAAAGGGTTGTCAAAAGGTTTTGTTTATCAATTTATTAGGAAAAATACATAATAAAAGTCCTAAAATTATTATTTTAAAATTTTCCAAAGCTGTGAATATGAATGTTTACATTCATCAACTGATTCTCTGTTCTCTGATGATCCTATTAGGTTTGTTTGCTTCATAACACACCCCACACAGGAAGGAGCTTTTCTTGCTTTTGGCTTGTTATGGCATGAAAGTAAATGCATGGAGCCAACTCATTCTCACCAAATTGACCTACTTGCTGTTTCCCATACCCGACATTCCATCTCTCCTCAAACTTTCTGTGTATGTGGTCTGCCATGCCCAAAATCCATTCCCTTCTCACATCTATTTCTTGGACTCTGTTGCTTCCTCTAAGACTCAAATCAAGTGCAACCTCCTACATATCCTGAACCCTCAGTTGCCAGTGCCCTTCCCAACCCCAAAAATAACTAACGTATTAATTACATTGCATTTATTTTGTTTTTATTTTTCTGTATCCATGTCATTTCTTCCAGAAGAATACCAGCTTCTTATACACAGGAGACAGCCTTTCTGTCTTTGGATACCTAGCATCTATCACAATACCTGGCACATAGTAGGCATTTAATAGACACTGGTTGAATGATATGAAGAAAAGGAGAAAATTAAAGGGAATGAAAAATGAGACCTAGCATGATAAATCAAAGGTGTTGACAGTGCTCACCTGAGAGACCAGACTATAGTCATTAAATTTCCTTAGGTATGTGTTGCAGTGACTGTGTAAAGATATTGGAACCCAAGCAGATGTTCTCAGCATTAACCATGAAGCTCAAATTGTTTCATTAGTGTATTTGCCACTATGGAATATGGAACATATTTACAAGTTGGGCTCCAAGGAAATCTCAGCTTTTGATTTCTTTTCACCATCCCTAGCACTATTTCTGAGATTATGTCCATCCCCTAAAACCTCATGGATTACCTCAAGGGTATTATGTGAAACTGTCATTGAAAACCAGGCCCTTGATGAATTGAAGAAAACAAGTTTTTATTAACTCGGGAGTAATGGTAGAAGAACAAGGAAAAAAACATTCAATGCTGCTAGTGGAGAGATTAGTCTCAGAATATCTGGCATTACCACTTGGAAAATCAATATAAAAGCATGACAGCCAGAATAACTAGTGCATTCCACATGTGTGAAAGAACCAGGTAACTCAAAACCAACCAAACAAAATTTTTCTTAAGCCAGCTTTAAACAAAGCAGCTGGGGAAGCGGATGAAGAACTCCCTAAAATACCCATGTGAAAACAACACCAATTTATTTCTCAAATAATTAACATGAAAAGACAATTTGCTAGTTCTGCCACTTTAAAATCATAATATATGCTTAGAGGTTTATGTTTAAAAACTTCAAATCTGCTCTCCTCAAATATGAAGATTTCAAAAGGGGACAAATAGCAGAGCCAATTTCACATGAAATCATGAAGAAACAAGTCTATCCGCCATTATGTTTTCAATCACACTAGGAGGCGGTCTCCATCTTCAGTAAATGCAGTTTCCCACAGAGGCACCAAAGACAGGTCCTAGCAAGCTCTACTCCAACCTTGGTAACCTGGATTAGAGCAGGAAATACCACTGTGTGCTGTGATTCCATAGCCTGATCTTCAAGGCTGTACAATCTGGCTCAGGATTCAAGCGAGCCCATTCTGCAGTCATAGGCTTATTTCTCATTCACCTTCTACACTCCCCCAATGTACAGTCAATCTGGACTAGTCATAAATCTCTAAAAACGACTCCGTTTGATCATGTTGTTGTCTTTGCCTTCCATCTACATCCATCCAAAGCTTTCTTGGTGGAGATGAAATATCACATTCTGCATAAAGCCCTTGCCAGGTGGAAGTCATCTTACTACTTCAGATAACCCAGAGTGCTTTTTTAGAATTTGTCTATATCACTTATTTCATTGAAAAATAGAACCAGACAACCAATGAGAAGGTCTGGAGCCACCATTTAATAGTCACATGACACAATCTCTCTGAGCATCAGTTTCCTCATCTGTAAAATGATAATAACGTTTAGACCTGAAAGAGAATTTACAGAGGTGAGATCTGAGAGAGCAAGCCCAGGGAAAGGGAGAGAGGAGAAAAAAGAGGGCAAGGAGAGGGAAAGAGATTTTCTAGTATCTTATTTCTTTTCTATTATTTTCTATTGCTAAACATTAAGTCAGCCAGTATAGCATAGTGGCAAATAAAGTTGCCCTTAGAGCTAAGAAAAACTCAGTTCAAGTTCTTTTACCAGAGAGATCACAGGCCAGTCCCAATCCTTATCTTTGTCATATATTGAACAAAAGCAAAAAATAGGCAAATGTATGCTCACCCAAGATATTCATCTCTATAAGAGACAGTTAATGTCTTGTACAAAATCCAAGTGGAAATTAAATTCTTTATAGAAGAGAATGTTCTGGATATTCTTATTTGCCTATTACATATAGTCTGCTGGTAACATCAAGCTTAAGACTATTGAAAGAAATCAGTAAGGGTTAGCTAGGCAGATCAGTGGTTAAAGAGCCAGGACTGAATTCAAATCTAGCATCACTCACACTTCCTACCTGTGTGACCCTAGGCAAGTCACTTAACTCTCATTGCCTAGCCCTTATCTGCTTTGAAATCACTACCCATACTGATTCTTAGAAGGTAAGAGTATTTTAAAGAAAAATATCAATGAAATCCATGTCCATTGAAGATGAAAGAAAATTTGCACTTATGCTTTGCAGATTTTATAATCTCTGATTTTTCTTAAAATGAATAACTGCAGGGGGCAGCTAAGTGGTTCAATGGATTGAAAGCCAGGCCCAGAGATGGGAGGTTCTGAGTTCAAATCTGAGCTCAGACACTTCCTAGCTGTGTGACCCTGGGCAAGTCACTTGACTCCCATTGTTGCACTTCTGTCTTGGAACCAACTTCTGCCTTGGAACCAATACATAGCAGAAGGTAAGGGTTAAAAAAAAAAAAAGAAATTAGTAACTTTGATCTGGAGTCAACATAGAACTCTGTAATAAGAGGATACAACCAGCAATTTTTTGAACAGGCAATAATGTAGGACCCTTAAATCTATGGAAAGGCCAACTGAGGTTTTCCATCTTACTTAAAATTCCAATTTAAAAATAATAAGCCCCCAAATTGATGAAAGTTCAACATTGGATCATGATTAAAAAGTAGAGGGGAACTTTATTGTTATCTAATAAATCCCCACCATTTCAATAAGGAAGAGATAGGAGAAGGCCAAACAAGGTTAAATGCTTTCCCTGAGGTCATGCAAGTGGTAAGAATCAGGACCAAGAATTCAGAGCTTCTGACATTCCACTGAGATTAATTTTACACAGATTTAACAGAAAAAGTGTCTCCATAATGGCCAAGTGATCTGCTTCATTAATTACTTCTATAAGCCAGTATAAAACAAAAGACCACCAATTCAGTTGATTGAATAACCCTAACTCATTAAGCTTGAAAACAGAAGACTGGTTCTAATCCCCCCAAACTCCTTGCTTATTTCTCCTTACCTTTAGCAATATTAAATGTTTACAATTGGTCTACTCTAGCAGAGAAGTCAAACCCTACAAATCAACAAATTGGATTTGAAACAGGAAATAAGAAGTACTACCTACTATCGACATATATGATGAACATAAATTCAAAACCTAATTCTGTAATTTTGTATTTAATAAGTTTTTTGTTGACAGAAAACCATCTCATTTCTTTATGTCCTCCTCCACAATGTTTTGGACACAGTGTGTGTGCAATAACCATTTAGAGACTAATAAGTTTCAAAGTAACAACCATAATACTTAGATACTTACTAAAATATGATACTCCTTTGAGGGCTCTACAATTTAAGAAAGGCACCAAAATAATGGATTAAATTCGGAAGTGTAACAAACATAATCAAAGATTTAAAGAATAAGATCTAAGAAAAAAGCTCAAAAAATAGATATTTTGCAGAGGAAAACAATTCTAGTATATATGTGCTTCTCACCTCTGATGTGGCCCCAAAAAAGCTAGAAAAGATGGATGTAGTCAATTCATAAATAATCAAGCACCAATTATCCAGCCTGACAGCCTGCACTACTACAGGATGATATGTTCATTTTAATCATCTTGTTCTTCCTGTTATCACAGATGACCAGGAGGTAGTTATAAATACAAGGAAGAATTTGCTGAACGGGAGGGTTGTTGAACACTGCATGTGATCCTAGGAGAAACAATCCAATCTTTTTAGTGGAGATCTTTTAAAAATATAAAGGGTTAGACTTGTCTTACATGATCTACGGGAAATTTCACTTGGAAACAGATCAGATAGTCTCCAAAATACATTCTATATTGTCCCATTCCCAAATCCTATTTCTATTTCAAAAGCCCATGTTTTTAAAGTTCCATTTTTCAGAATCTTCTACATTTATTTCATTTTTTTTATATATAAAAGGTTTGTAATGAAATAAGTCTGACCACACCAGGAAGTGGTTACTTGTTTGAATGCAATATCATGGAATACATGACTAAAGAATTTTAACACTAGAAACACCAGAAATTAAGAATATCTCAAAGGAAGAAGCTTCATTAATTGACATGGTGCCCTGTTTTTATATATAAGCCAAAGAAAATAAAGACAGTAGGATAAACAATTCTATTTCAAAATAAAATTTTAATTATTTTTCATCCACAGATGTCTGAAATGTGGAGAGTTTTTTATGATTATACTTTGCTATTTCATTTCTTGAGGGTTATTGAATCTCAATTACATGCCTCAAATTTTCAAGGCTAAATGAGGAGGACAAGTGCCAGAACATTCCCTCCCCAGATTCTAAATGTTAAAAGACCTAGAAAAAGGCCATTAGGACATCGAGGAGATGTGCTAAGGCAGATTTACAGAAAGATGAACCATAAACAAAAGTGATGAAAAAGTCTGGATGCAGAGAAGTCACATTACTGAGAAAAACGATCCAGTCAAATATTGCAGAACCCTAAGACCTTCTTTGCCTTAAATATCTCTAGTTTCAGATGAATCTAATATGATCCGCATGCGCTATATCCTTTATGAATGAGCTGAAGTGAAATGAGCTGAGGGTGTTCCTGTCCCTGGCCCAGTACTCAGTGAAATAGAACAATGTTTTAATCAAAAAATGCAGTTGACTGAACAAGATTTTCTCAAGTGTGACCTTAGTATTTATCCATGAGCCATAAAGCAAAAGGCAAGATGCAGCCAATGAATAATACCCAATCATACATGACATTTTGGGAGAGAGGGAGAGACTTCTTACTACAATATATCTCCTCAATAGTATCACAATAAAAAGGAAACATCAATTCTGACGATGCTTACAGAATCCTATCCTGGCAGGTCAAATAAATCAAATCTCCTAAGAACTCTGATAAATTGAATTTTCTTACTTATGCATTCTCTTATAGAATAAGTGCTTTGATGATTTGGAAAATATCAATGCCCCAAAGCTTTCAAAAACATCAGGTAGCTTGCATGTTATTTGCAGATTTGCAAGTTAAAGCTCAAATAGACCAAGAATTTTGCTGACTAGTTCTGCCACCTTTCATTTTAGCATCAAAGGCTCACCTGAGGATAGTAAAGCTATTCAACACTTAGTCAACTATAGAGCTCTGCCTGAGTAAAACAGCATTAAGTGTTGGGGATAAATTTATCAGCCTTCTGCCTCCTTCACTGCTTTTCTGCACAGCCTAACAATTTTACTTTCCTGAATTCATCCACACACCACCATTATTCTGAGTAAAATATATTATTACAGAATGATATTTCCTAAGAAAGTTGATCTGTCTTATAAAGAATAAACAAGAATTTCATCTCCTTGAAAGAGTAAATATTCAATGTTTAATGCTGTTTATGCCTAGGATATTTGGAATACATTATGAAAATCTTGGGGGAAATTTTGTGGCCTGCTTCTATTTCTAAATATGTCATCATTGTCTTATCTGATGATGATGAAGAAGAATGTTCAGGCTTTGAAGTAGCCACTCTGATGCCCCACCCAAAACAAATTCCTGAAATGGTGGTTACTCCTTCACACCCCATCAACAAACATTATGAAATGAGAGAGACAAGAAGGCATAAGATGACAGGGGCAGGTCTGTAGACCACTATGTTCATAATATGGAAATCCATTGATGATATAAACAATAAATAATCCCTTTAAAGCAGAGTGATGGTGAGTTTTGTATTTAATTGAACAAAGAAGACATACTCAAGGGAAGGCTCTCTGTTGGATATTTAGATGAATAATCCAGGATAACTTCAGGAAGTTTACAATCTTACAGATGATTTAAATGGTACCAGTAAGTCAAATATGATAATAGTAATAGAAAAAATTACAGTAATTTTCTAAAAGTTAAGCAAATCATGTTATAAAAGGTTGTTTCCATTTTTGATTCACTAATTAAATTTGCAGAAAGACAAACCTTGAGCATATTACTCAGAAAAGTAATGATACTTTACTTCTTCCCTTTCTTCAGAGAAAGCCAAAAATCAAACTAACACAGAGAAGGCTTCTCTCTCAATAGTTAAAAGGCCAAGGTCATTGTCTTGCCCTTGATCTGACACTTTGAAGCTACCATTATATCTTCTTTAACAAGAAATGGATCACATTAACAACAATCCTGAATCTCCAAAATTTAAATTGTGCTCCATGTATTCTGTGGAAGAAGTCAGGGAAATGAACAATACTCTTAAGAAAGTTGCCACATTTTTTTAAAAAGTGAAATACAAGCTGCAGTGCTTGGAAAAGTAATTCTCAAAAACTCAGCCATTATCTATGCATCCTACATGCTAAGCCTAAGTTGGTTTTATCTTGATTGGCAGAAACATGTCATGAGATTCTATGTATAACCATAACCTTACTTAACAGAAGAATTAGTTCACCATAGTTCATGCTGTGGGAGGGGCAAATAAATAAAGGGGGACTCGAATGACTGGGATTGATTGTTCACCTTCCTGAGATACTGGGGGAACTATCTCTGACAGAACATGACTCATTTCTCAAGGTAAAAAAACAAAACTTACTCTGTCTTTGTCATCAGCCACATCACAGAGGGTGTCATCAAGGTCAAGGATCCCACCATCACCATGCTCCAAACGATGAACCTTTATCCAATAATTTGGATCCTGCATTAAATTTTAAAAGAACAAAAATAATTAATATCTTTGAAGGATTTTCTGAAAGGTTTCTTAACAAATCAAGCTGTAAAAAAATAAAATTCCCTACTTATAAAAAGGAAATGTTACATTTCAAAATCACCTGGAATTTAAGCATCTCTTTATCCACAAAATTCTCTGCATCCTCCTTTATGCATTTGTTCAGTAAATATAGGAAAGGACTAGAGGTTTTTCTGTCTCTTAATATGAATCTAAGGCTTTACAGAGGTTTTATCTCCCCCTCAGTGTTGCTTCAAAATTTCTTCCCAAAATTTTTTCAGGAAGCCTTTTGTTTGGCTCTCTCCTGTATTCCCATAACTTCCTACTTGATATTCTACTCATCTGGGGACCCCAAAGTAGTCCCTTTCTACTTACCTTCATTTTTGTCTTTTTGTCTAGCTCTGAGTAAAGGTTCTCTCTACAGAGTAGGTGTTAAATAAAAATCTGTTTCATCTAATTGGCTAAGGTGCATACACTCAACTATTTTATTTTTTTTTAAACCCTTACCTTCCGTCTTGGAGTCAATACTGTGTATTGGCTCCAAGGCAGAAGAGTGGTAAGGGCTAGGCAATGGGGGTCAAGTGACTTGCCCAGGGTCACACAGCTAGGAAGTGGCTGAGGCCGAATTTGAACCTAGGACCTCCCGTCTCTAGGCCTGGTTCTCAATCTGCTGAGCTACTCAGCTGCCCCCCACTCAACTATTTTATAAGAAATATGCAAAATCTGAGAAATAGGTAGAAGTTGTTTGCATTTTTTACTTTCAAAAATGAAATTTTCATGCTATGAAATATTCCTCTACAAATTCATGTAACCAATAACAGGACTGCCATTTTGAATTCTATGATTATAAAATCAATGCTGCTTGCAATTAAACCAAAGTATTATTTGGCTTGGGATTTATTTGTGGGGTTGGGACAAGACAAGGAGAAAGAAGCAAAAGAACATAAAATCAAAGGAAAGAGATAGCAGTTCTTTTGTCATCAAGTATTCCTAACATTTTTCTGCTTTTAACAAGCATCTAAAACACAAAGGTCCACTGCTAGGTTTATACCCCAGTTGAGGAAGGGGGGAGAGAAACAAGTCCAGAAAAGTCCCATATGTAGCAGAAATAATAATAATAATAACAATAAACACCACAACTTTTGTGGTAGCACAAAGTAAGAAACAAAGGCATATAACTGGAAAATGACTATATAAATCAGGGCAAATTCCTGTAATGTAATATAACTGCACCATAAAAAATTGCAAAAATGAATAATTCAAGGAATCATGAGACTTACGTAAAGTGGAATGAGGAAAACAATATATCCAGTGACTACAACAATGTATATGGGAAAACAAAACAAGGATGAAACTGTACCATTTTATTGCGATGATCAAGCTGCTCCCTAAAACAAACTGACAAAATCAACCCCTCTATCACTTTTCTGGGGAAACAGACAGGAAGTGTAGAATGTGCACCATACTCTGGGACTACTTCTACATTACCTGATTTTGCTGAGGTACCATTCTCCTTTATTTTAGCTTTGTTACTACCAAATTTGTCAGCAAAAAAAAAAGATTTAAAGAATAAGTATAATACAAGATTTACTTCTATACCTCTAAATTAAATTTAATGCTACTTGGGAAATCTGATACATATAGAAAACCCACAAGTCCCAAGCTCATGATCAGGTGTTTCTGACAAGGGTTCTCCAACCACAGGTTTCTATTTTAGTTTGTGTTCTAATATTTCTAAAGCCCACCACATGATAGTGCTTTTATTTGGATCTGAAGCAACACTTAATACACAGAAGAAGCATCCTTTAGTTTAAAATGGGCAGAACCACCTATTCTTATAAAACAATGAGCAATGAAGAATACATGTATCCTTCATTAATGAATATCAGATGCTCTTTTTAAAAACAATGTCCAATTCCAAGTTATTGCCTAATCTATACACTGAGAGTAATATGAATAATTTGACTGGCATTTTTGTTAAGTCACTGTTCCAACATTCCTAAAATCAATCTAATTCTTCTGTAAAGGTATTGGTTTCCAGGTAGCCCTGAGAATCAGTCCCTGCACAGATGATGTTCACAGAGAAATATAGATTATCCAGGTCTGGGATTCCATTGACACTGAATGGGTCATAAATGACTCCAGGTGGGGCCTTAAATGAAATCACATGCTTAGCAACTCTCTCTTCTTTCAACAATCACTAACAGACAAGCCTAAAGGGGCCCAGAAACAACCTACTTCATAGGGGTGGAAGGACTAGGGACTGTCCATACATGGACTGGACACTATCACATTCCAGTGCTCTTTCTCCAATGTTGTGTCCAAATAATTTCCAGAAAGAGGTCAGATGTCTAAATCCTATTATCTTTTATGCTGATCTCAACTTCATTGCCCTTTCAAATTACATCCAAATGGAAGTTGGTCCAAGGTATTTGTACTATAAATTACTTTATTATCCTCAGCACTTGTCTTTCTCCTATTAGGATGTTGTACCAATGATGTGCCATTTGCATTTTATTTTAGGGCACTCTTTGCTTGAGGCAGCCAAGTATGTATGGATAGAGTTTTAGACCTAGTCAGAAAGATATAAGTTCAAATCCAGCCTCAAACACATACTAGCAGCATGTGAGCCCTGGGCAACTCAAGGCTTCTGCCTACCTTGATGTCCTCATCTGTAAAATGGAAGCAATAATAGCCCCTACCTTCTATTGTTGTTGAAATTATAAAATAAGATATTTGTAAAGTTCTTTGAAAATCTTTAAGTGCCATACAAATACTAGCTATAATCAATATTTTTATGTTAGTTATTTTTTTCTTCTCATTCTTCCAGCACTCATCCCCAACAACACTCTGAGATTGAAGCAATTCTTCCAAAGCGAATTTTCCCCATTGATACTCATAGTAGTGTTGATATGACTAGTCTCCCCAAATATCAAGAACTCAGTTGTGTATCATATAGTAGTACAGATTTTGTAGAGTTTGATGTCTCACACCCTGTTTACTGCTCACTTGCACCCTTGCTACTAGACAGCAGGTTCCATTTTTTGTATCTGTGACCTGGAGTAGAGAAGACTCATTTTCCCAAGTTCAGTTCTGGCCCCAGACACTTACTAGCTATGTGTCCCTGGGACAAGCCACTTAATCTTGTTTGCCTCAGTTTCTTCTTTTGTAAAATGATCTGGAGAAGGAAATTACAAACTTCTATATTTGCCAAGAAAACGTCAAATAGGGTCACAAAAAGTCATTTTGTATAATCCTAAGCAAATTATATTCTTTGAGCCTCCACTCTTAACAGTACAGTAAAGAAACTAAACTGAATGACGTATAAGATCCTTCAAACTAAATTTATACGGTAACAAAGTCATGCAGAATTTGAATCTAAGTCTCCCTGATTCTCCTTCCAAATATTTTTCCACTACTCCCACTGCCTCTCTACATTTTTTATATCAATTTTTTTTAAACCCTTACCTTCTGGGGGCAGCTGGGTAGCTCAGTGGATTGAGAGTCAGACCTAGAGACTGGAGGTCCTAGGTTCAAATCTGGCCTCAGACACTTCCCAGCTGTGTGACCCTGGGCAAGTCACTTAACCCCCATTGCCTAGCCCTTTCTACTCTTCTGTCTTGGAGCCAATACACAGTATTGACTCCAAGATGGAAGGTACTGTTTAAAAAAAAAAATCCTTACCTTCTGTCTTAGAATCAATACTAATTATAGGTTCAAAGGCAGAAGGGCAGTAAGGCTAGGCACCTGGGGTTAATTGACTAGCTCAGGGCTGCATACCTAGAAAGTATCTGAGGTCACATTTGAAACTAAAACTTTCTGTTTCCAGGCCTGGCTCTCAATCCAATGAACCACAATGGAACCAGCAGTGGCCCCCACTCAAATATTTGTTGAACCAAGTTTAACATTGTGGTATTTGTAATCAATCAACCAAAAAGTAACTATTAAGATTACCGTGGGAAACTCACTCAGACCCTGGTTTACATGATGCCTAAAGTTTCTTCAGGATCTACTTGTTTAAATCATTTCTGAAAACCTCTGATATCCAGTGTCTCTATTTTCCATCTCAGCATCACATTTTTGTAATGATAAGACTTCACTCTTTCTTCTTGGCTATCATTTTAGTTTTTCAATATTGGTTTCACAGTAAATATTTTACCATCAGTCATAAAACCTGTATCTACTGATGGAAAAGGAGCAAAGATTAGATCTCAAAGAATCTTTGTTGAACTGTGTTCGGAAGCCTTGAGCAGCTTCTTCTCCTAAATTTATGTCTGAACTTTTCCAGGGAAAAGAGGGGGAGAGGGAGAGAGAAAGAGAGAGAAAGAAAGATGTAGACATACTGCCCTAGCCATGCCTAGTACACATGAGCATTAAACAAATCTGATAGATTTCCATGTTACTGAGTGACAAGGCTTCATGGAACACTGATCTCTCAAGAGGATATCTGTGGGTTTTCATGAACGTAATTCTTTTACAATAAACAAAGGGTCTGCTTGTGTTTTACAAGAAAAGTCAAATATCTGATTGTGGAAAGCAATTTTCCAGAAAGCTGAAGTATGCTTGTTAATATTCTACTTTAGGGAGGAATGCTTTGAAAAGATGAAAACAGTAATAGCAGAATGAGAAAGTAAAAGATGTTGTTGACTACTGGCAGTTTGGTGGGAGTGTGGAGAGAGGTAGGAATTCAATTCAATTCAACAACTGCTAGATGTGGACAAAAAGCACTGTACTCATTGCCAAAAAAATATACAAAAATCAAAAATAGTTCCTGTCCTCAAGAAGCCTATAAGCTTCCAATAAATGACAGAATGATGACACAGTAGAAATAACATATTTTAAGTAAGCAAGGTTCTGTGAGGATGCCGACATTCTAGGGATATGGACCTGCTCTTCTGGCAGGACTCCAAGAAGTTATTTCTTCCCAAAAATGTTCTCTTGACCAGAAATTATTCACTTAACCAAACTGCCTACCATTTCACTAATTATTTAAATAACTAGATTCCTCTTTTGAAAATGAAAATGTTCCAAAGTGGCTTCATATACCTAGAGTGTGAATAAGTGCTTTCAGATCCAACACCTTGTTAAGACCCAAGAAAATGAGAACAAAGACCTGGAGTTATTGCAACAAAAAGAAATATAAGAGAACCAGATTGTCCAGTGCTCTGGGTCAAGAGGTAAGCTATGGAAATGAACAAACATTGCCTAATTTCAAATTTTGCCGAGGACCAATTTCAGGTAACATCTCATAGAGGAGGTATCTTGAAGACTGTTTTAGAGGCTTTCCAATCCTAAGAAAGATAAATGGAAGGGCTTAGTTTCCCATGTCTAGAGAAGTCAGATATTGCAGTGAATAGTTAGAAGTGATTGAATTTCAATTTTTTCACAGTGCTACATCAATGAAGTCTTTCAATACTTCTTTGTGCTATTGATTGCAGTCAATGAAGTATATCACCAGTTACATTGGAAGCTTGACACTGAGAGAAGAGTCAAAGTTTCTGGGGTAAGGTTCTCTATTTTACCTAATAAATTGGAATGCAAGATTTCAGGTTAATGAGTGTGCATTTCTAATTAATTTGGAAAAAACTGGAGAACATCACTGATTGCCTTAAAACCTTGATTTTAGAATCAATAAGGAAATTGACCTACTAGCAGCTAAAGAAGAATGATCATCCCACCACCAAACTGGACCACAGGTAGGAAGTTTCTCCCAAGCCCTATGACACAGGAAGAGTGAAAAGAGATGTCCATAAAATTTCAGACTGTACAAATAAGGAGTATACTTGAGCCTGAAAGAGGTAAATGTGAAACAAAAGGAGGCATTACTTCACAGCTAAAATTATAAAATCATGTACATAGAGTACATAAAATTACTTTAATTCCACATAGTTTAGAGGGAAAAGTATTGTTTTAAGGAACAAAGTTAGAAATAGACATTTTCTCTGAATCTCATGTTTATGTGTGATGGTCAAGATGAACAATGGCATTCTAATTTGACATAAGCATCAATACATATAATCTTCTAAATTGAGGGGAGCAAAGAAACTCTTTCCTAACCCCAGTTGTTAGAGAGGCTGTAAGGAAAAATGTATATCAATTGACAAACTGTAAAAAGTTCAAATCAGGGGACATTATAGTTGTAGAAAACTTTGCTTTTTGAAATCTTTTTTGTTTGCTTCTCTGAAAAAAATTTTAAGGAGCTTTAATAAACTGGTTAAGGAAAGCTAGTTTTAGAAATTGATTATGTGATGGGCAGAAATGACAGATTTCAATGCACTGACTTCATTTTTACTACCTGCTAATCCTATTGCATTAGTCACATAGATTATTTTTTTGAATTTTTTCTTTTTCTAATTCATTCCCCCTCAATCCACTAAAACACTCATGTCTTTGAAGAGGAGCTCCAATTGGATGCACTGATTGAGGGGTCTAATATGTGTGTGTGTTTTAACAAAGTACTAAAAGCAGGAAGAATCTTACTATTTAGCCTATGAATTTATAAACAGAAATGCAAGTGTTAAATGTCCTCTAATGAACCACTCAAACAGTTGCCATAATCAAGTGACAATTTTACTAAATGTGATAACATTTGTAAATCACTTTATAAACTTTAAAGAACTATGTAAGTTTTTGCTATTATTATTGAAGCAGAAAATGTAGCTAAGAAAAATTATCAATTGATACCATCTAAAACTAAATGTGATCACAAGGGCAGAATTAAAGGTTGGAGTAAGACCTTCTGGGCCTCAACTGACAGAAAGAAGGCAGGAGTAGCAATCATGATATCTGACAAAGCCAAAGCACAAATAGACCTGATCAATAGGGATAGGGAAGGTAAATGCATCCTGATAAAAGGGAGCATAGACAAGGAGGAAATATCACTAATCAACATGTATGCACCAAATGGTATAACACCCAAATTTCTAATGGAGAAACTACTAGAATTGAAGGAGGAAATAGATAATAAAAGTATACTAGTGGGAGATCTGAACCAACCACTATCAAATTTAGATAAATAAATCAAAAAAATAAAAATAAAAAAGAGATAAAATAAAACTAAATGTGATATAAGAAATGGAAGATACCAAGTCTCTAAAACAAAAGGGACACAGTCATTTAATTTAGTCTGCTAAGGTATTATTTATCAAGCCATATTTTCCCACCGAGCCTAATTTTCACATTAAGCCAAAATTTGTAAAAACTGATATTAGCTTATCTTTTAGAGGAAATGAATTGTAATTGCCTGCAAGTGTCCTTATTTACCAGAGGAGCAAATGTCATTTTTTTT
Source organism: Monodelphis domestica (assembly GCF_027887165.1). Taxonomy (NCBI): domain Eukaryota; kingdom Metazoa; phylum Chordata; class Mammalia; order Didelphimorphia; family Didelphidae; genus Monodelphis; species Monodelphis domestica. The sequence goes on along the minus strand of NC_077231.1, from coordinate 250,405,241 downwards.
TAAATGGCATATAAGACCTGAAATGTAAATTGTATTTCATTGGCACATTCCTGTAATCTGTTGTAGGAAACTACTAATTCTCCCTAATTCCTATCCTAAACAGTTCCCCACACTGGAAAGCCATGAACAGTTTTCACACTAAAACTAGAGAAATAGCTTCAAATCTATAGAAGAAATACTAGAACTTTTCCCACTAAAAAAAAGAAAAAGTAGAAGATTTGTCAGAAAAGAACCTCAACATTTATTAAATAATATAAATATATTTATACCACCATATCTTGAGACTGGGCCAAACTGTCACTTTTGCTCTAATTATAAAATTCTAAAAAATGACATGTCTATTTCTTTTTAAAGAGAATGGTTTGAAATTAGAATTTACCCCAAATGCTGACATCAATTATTACAAAGGGAAATTATTTTCAGTGTTGCAAAAAGTTATTCAATGCCCTGTTAACTTTTTTGCATTCATTCCAAAAGCATAAGAAAAGAAACATTTCCCTTTAGAAAAAAGCAAAGAAAATACACTAACTACTCTGTTAATTACTCTGTCAATTCTTTTGGGAAGCATCTTTAAAACAAAACCATGTTTAAAACAAAAAAATAAAGGATTTTAAAATGTTTTTAAATTCTTTAGCCAAGAAATAATATTTGAATATTTACTCAGATTACTTCCCAAAAAAGGTATATCTGCTAAATCTTAAAGTATCAAGTTCAATAAATCATTAATGGTACAACTAATGATCCATAGAACACATTTCTAATTTAGGACACTTATTTGCTCTCTAGGACTGCTGTATGAAGGATGAAAGGAACCTAGCAGTAAGATTGGGGTACTGAGGAAAGTGGAGAGTTGAAGTGGCTGCAATAGGGAAGACAGTTAAAATCCATTAAAGATGTCTAAAAAGGCAGCAGAGCCCCAGTAAGGGCCCAGGTGGTATTCATTAAGCATTAATTTATAGTGGAGAAAATCAGCTTGGTTTTTTGTGATTTTTCCTCTAGTCTGGGAACAAGAATAGAGAAAGTGAGTATAGGAGTTACCCAAGATTGGTGAATAGCCATGACAGACCACAGAAAGGTGGTCAAAAAAATAAGCAATTCTAGGGTGGAGGCAGATACATCTTTGAAGTGGAAGACCTTGGAGTACAAATTGAATATAAAGGTAAATAAAACCAGAAAAAGAGAAAAAAGAAGAAAAAAGAGATTATAGAAGCCTGAAACAGTTCTTCAGGCACTTTAGAAAAACAAAATTTTCATTTTCTCATCTCCATAAATCTTCTGCACCAAATGGCTCAGTGGATTGAGAATCAGACCTGGAAACAGCAGGGCCTTAGAGTCTAAGGCTAGTCTTAAAGCTTAGACACTTCCTAGCCATGTGACACCAGACAAATCCTCAAATCCCATCACCTGGCCCTTTACCTTGGAACTGATACTTATTATTGATTCTTAGTTGGAAGGTAAGAGCTTAAAAAGATTATCTATCTCCCTCATTCTGGACCTAGGCTCTGGCACACAATAAGAGCTTAATAAATTTTTGCTGCCTGAGCATGACTGGACACCCAATTTTCAATTAACATAACTGACTTGAAATTAGCTTCTTGAGTTGCTACATTACATTGTTGATTTAAAATGCATTTACCATCCTCTTAAAAATGGAGAAGTCTTCTACATAAATAGCCACTAAGACACTATATGTATCCAACAACTCCACAATTGATGTTTGGAAATTAAGGGTAGGAACACTTTATTTATCCCAATTAAAATACACTTTTCTAGATTCAGCCCTTCCTGCCAAGATCCTGAGAGATCTTGATTCTGTCATCTAATATCTGAGTTTGTCACATCCTCTTTATGTCACCTATAAATTTGATAAACCTGACTTTTTTGTAGATATTCATTCTTATCACTAAGAGTTCAGTTTCATAAACATTTAAGTGTCTGTGGCATAGAAGACTGCAAGAGGTATAACAGGAAAAAAATAGTTAGTCCTTGTCTCAAAAAGCTTAAAATCCAATACAAATATGGCATGTCTAGAGGATAAAATGTATTGAGTACAATGATGAGGTATAGACTAAGTGAAATTAGAAATATGAAGCTCTCCTCACATATATCTCCTCAAACATTTTCAGAAAAGGGTATGATGGAAGCCTTCATGAAATTTGAAATAATAGTGTACTGGACTTTGTAGCAGGTAGGTGGTACATTGGAAAGAGTGCCAGACCTAGTTTTAGGGGACTCCTCTTACTGAGTTTAAATCCAGCTTGAGATGCTTATTAGCTGTGTCCTTGGGCAAGTCACATAACCCTGTTGGCCTCACTTTCCTTAAATGTAAAATGAGCTGGAGAAGGAAATGGGAAATTATTTCAATTATCTTTGCCTCGAAAACCCCATAAGAAGTCATGAAGAGTCAGACATGACTGAAAAACAGACAAGACCTTAAAATGAAAGTTCTCGATGGTAATTATTTATTTAATAAGAATAAATAATATTAATAAGGCTTCAAAATAGATACTTTCTTTACAACCCTATGAATCTGGATTGAATAACAACTGCACTTTGCTCTTAGGTTTACACAACATTTTATATTACAAAATACTATTTAAACTCTTGCCTTCTGTTTTAGAATCAATACCAAGCATTGATTCCAAGGCAGGAGAGCAGTAAGGGCTAGGTATTTGGGGTTATGTGACTTGCCCAAGGTCACCCAACTAGGAAGTGTCTGAATCCACATTTGAACCCAGGACCTCCCATCTTTAGGTCTGACTCTCAATCCACTGAGATCCCTAGCTATAAGGATAATTTAGGATAATTTAATTCAGTCATGTCAAACAATTCATGAACTCATTTGGAGGCATATATACTAGAGTAACTTACCATTTCCTTCTCCAGCTAATTTTACATATGAGGAAATTGAGGCAAACAGGGTTAGGTGAATTGCCTGCAGTTACATAGCTATAAGTGTCTGAGGCTGAGTTTGAACCAAGCAAGATGAGCCTTCCTGGCTTTAAGTCCAAAATTGTATCCACTATGCCACACGCCTGTCCAAAAATTATATATATATATATATATATATATATATATGTATATATATGTATATATATGCATTATTTACATGTCAAAAATCCTAAATGATAAATATTTGAAATATGATTCCCTGCATTTTACAGGGAAGGAAATTAAGACTCCTAAAGGATAGGTCATTTGTCCATTAGTGTCAGAGGCAGGATTTAAACCAGAATTTACTGACTCCAGGACCAAGTTTTAGAACTGATGCTCAATACAAGAGAGAAGGGGAAAGCAATGGAATCCAGTTTAATATGAACGTATTACACCAGGATAATACAGGAAAAGATTCGAGACCTTGTTGCAATTTCACTGAAATGTCAAGTGTAAAGGAAAGGAGAATGAAATAAGACTGGACAGAGAGATTGGAACTAAATTATTGAGGATGGTGAGTGCCAGTCTAAGCAGTTTCTATTTTACCCAGAGATAACAGAAAGTCACTTTGTTTTTAACTAGGAAGTTCCAGATCTGTGCATTAGAAAGATGGATATGGCAGTAGAGGATGGATGTAAGGGGACCAGTTGAGAGGCTATAACCACAGTCCAGAAGAACTAAGGCATGAACAATGGTAATGGCAGTTGGAGAGAAAAGATGGGACAGATACAAGAGATAATTCCTTGTAAAAAAAGACTTTTAAAACAATCTGCTTAGAGAGAAGGAAAAGGAAACCTTGCGGAAAGGATGGTCAGGCATACCATAGGAGCTACATTCTTAGATTATTTTATGATATAGATGCACAACGCACTGCCACACAATCCATCCTAAATCTTTTTGTTTTTCAACTGCTCTTATTTCCTATATGATACAGACATCTTTGGGCATGAGATTTTCTATCTCCTACTACAAAAATGTCCTAATCTCCTGTGCTAACCCACTTAAGTTGATAGCTTTAAAACTACAGAGGAGGAATGGATAGGTCTCAGAAGCCATCTAGTCCAATCTTTCTCATTCACAAAATGAGAACCACAGATGTTAAATGCATAATAATTACTGCCAAAGATGGAATTTGAACCAGGATCTTTGTACTCCAAAACCAGAGCCTTTTCCACTGTACAATATTGTCTCTTCTCATAGTAATGATGGGTAAAGAACCAGTAGAAAAGTGACAATAGATTTGGAATCCAAAATAGAAAATATGGTCAACTAAGAAAATAAAGGAAGATAGGAAATAACTTCCTACTTAATCATTTATCCATTTGAGGGAAAAGTATAAAGAATATTTCATTTTAATTATTCTAGGCAAAGATCTCAAAAGGAAATATAAATTCAAATGATTATTTTGTTCAAAACCCACTATAAAGCTAGGACCTGGAATTGAGTGGTTCTAATCACCTCTTAAGGGGCCCACTTGATGCTTTCCAGTCTGTAGAACAAGGAAATGCAACAAATGGAAGAGTCCTTTGCTGAGAGATGCAAGGTATCTGCTGCATCACCTATAACTGAAATTCCTTGCCTAGGATACAGAAAGATAAACTGAGAAGAAAGAAACAGAAAGCAGAGGTTGACATTAGAAGCAGAGGTCAGTATCAAAATCAAACAGAATTTAAGGAGCAAGAAAGTAAAAAATGAACTAGAAATCAAAGAAAGAGTTCAACAGAAGGTCTATACTCTGCTCAGATTTCAAACACCTTGTAGCACTCAGCTTCATACAGAAATAGGTAAAGAGGTGACCGAGGTGGGGGTGCAGCATTTAGAGAAGGTCTATGGATGTTTATTCCCCATCCCAAGAGACTAGTTCTGCCTTTGAATGTCTCCAAAATTGGTTGAATTGTATATCTTCTATTGCTGCCAGTGGTATTCTCTTTGGGAAAATGAACCTATTTGCCAGCATTGTGGTGATGATATGAGAACAGAAAATTAACATCAGCTATAAAGAGTTAATCAAATCTGATAACAATTATTCTGTTATCTAGGTTTTTGTACCTATGCATAATCAAGAACATAAGGGAGGCAGTTTTATAAGTTTTTAATAATAAGAGCTTCATGTTTCGCCTAGCATTTACAAAAGAAATAACCCTAAATAATCAATTTAGACATCCCTCTGGTTATTCAACCATCTAACTCTGGGACACAGTCAAAAGAAAACATACTTTTGAACATTTTCTTTATAACAAATACACATCAGAGACTGACCTAAGAATCAAAAGAATTTTTGACATAGAAAACAAACCATTGAAACATGATAAATTATAAATAACTCGATATGATTTTTTTAAATTTAGCAACTCACTGTCCAACATCTCTTATTCAAAAAGTTCTCCATTATTGATATGCTTATGACTCATCTCATATATGGATACTCTAAACCAAAAACATCAATAGTCCTAAATTATTTTTACAGATGAGGAAAAAGCAGCAGACAAGGGGCTGACTAGCCTTGCAGTCATGAAACTCAAAGCCCAAGTGTTCTCTCTGTCTTCTACCAACTACTTTATCACTGAAAGTTAAATACTCTAAATGATATATAGGTTATACATCAATGCAGGGAGCTATACCTGTACCAATGAAATGGCCTAAATGGTGTGGGAAGGAAGGAAGGAAGGAAGGAAGGAAGGAAGGAAGGAAGGAAGGAAGGAGGGAAGGAGGGAAGGAAGGAAGGAAGGAAGGAAGGAAGGAAGGAAGGAAGGAAGGAAGGAAGGAAGGAAGGAAGGAAGGAAGGAAGGAAGGAAGGAAGGAGGGAAGGAGGGAAGGAGGGAAGGAGGGAAGGAGGGAAGGAGGGAAGGAGGGAAGGAAGGAAGGAAGGAAGGAAGGAAGGAAGGAAGGAAGGAAGGAAGGAAGGAAGGAAGGAAGGAAGGAAGGAAGGAAGGAAGGAAGGAAGGAAGGAAGGAAGGGACAGTGGATAATGAAAACCAATCCAAATTCAATTCTAATCTTCCTTTGAATTCAATTGATAACATATTTAGCAAAATATTAGATTTCTAGCCTACCTCAGAGATCCTTTTTGAAACTGTAGGAAGGCAGCTATCCAGCTGCATGTGATGAACCCTGTATTCAAATCCATCATATCCAACAGTTCCAGATGTCCTGGTCAGAGTTCCACAACAACATAACATCACAAAGCTGAGATCTAGCTAAGAGTCAGTGGTCACTAAACAACTGTTTCCATTGATATGGAGTATGAGATCAGAGTTACTTTGGAGGGTGGAGGGGGACAGCTCCATGGCTTCACCTCAAAATCTGCTGATGTCAGAGGTGGGGCTGCCTTATTCTTCCCAAGGTGCTCCTATCACCATCAAGGGAGGGTTCTATGATTGTATCTTCAAACGATTTGCCAAGAGCTAAATGCAGCTCAGGTAAGATCAGAATATAAATACAAACAACGACTATTTCTGGTAAAATATCATGTGCCATAAGTGTTCTAAAGAAAGAGTAGCTAGGTCATTCAGTAGAGAGCCAGGCCTAGAAATGGGAGGTCCTGGGTTCAAATCTGGCCTCAGACATTTCCTAGCTATAGGACTTTGGACAAGTCACTAATCTCCAATTGCCCTTCCTGCTTTTCTGCCTGGGAATTGGTACTTATTGTTGGTTCTAAGACAGAAGGCAAGGGATTAAGAATAAATTTTATAATACACACACACACATATCCTTCTAATCCACTTTAATACTATATTTCTAAATAGCCCTAAAAGAATCTTATTTTGAAATGACTTGACCATGAACTAGTAGAGGACTGTAGATTTAGAGCCTGAATGGACCTCATAGGCCCTCTAGTCCAAACCTTTCATTTTCCAAATAAAGAAGATGAGGTTCAAAAAATAACCTCAGGAATACAAAGACAGTAAGCAGCAGCCAGGACTTGAACCAAGATCCTCAACCACCAAAGCCACTGCTTTCTCTAGTAAATCAGAATGCCTAGTATTTTTTTCTTTATCTGCCAAGTTACCATTTAAGATATTTCAGTATCAACACCCCACCCCAAAAAAATCACTGAATAGTTTTACTGCATAATAATTTGGATTCCATAAAAATAACCTCAAGTCCTGTTAATACAAAACCATATTAATATATTTAATAATGTTAAAAAGTAAAGTTTCCTCAATACAAAACAACATATACACTAAGTGAAACTGAGGTTAAGGGAATCCAGTCAAAGAAACATTACACAATCTTTAATTAAGGTATGAAATAGATCAAGCAGCAATAAAATTTTAATGGGAAGGTTAAGTGGGAAAGGTGGGAAAACAATACAACACACAGTGAGGAATAAACAGTTTCAAAGAGAAGCATAACCTGATAGCTTTTTAAAAGGGTCAGACACGTTTAGACATGGAAAATGTAGGAATTTATTTTTGCAGTCACTTCATCTTTGTTTGCCTCAGTTTCCTCACCTGCAAAATGGGAGCAATAATATCTTCCTCACAGATTTGTTGTGAGGACCAAATAAGATAATAATTGTACAGCATTTTGCACAGTGTCCAGCATAAAGGAGGTGCTACAATATTTTGATGTTTTATTTGACTTCACATATTTGCTACAAGTGTTTTTGTTGGGTAATTCCCTCCTCCCCCTTCCCCCGTGAATTGGAAGAAGCAAAAAGGAGAAAACAAAAGCTTATGAGTTGAAAAATAAGATTTATTTTAAACTATAACTAAACATAGGTGTACTTTCCAATAATAAGTGTATTGAATAAAAAATTATGCCACTCTTGTATTACCTAATTTTGTAATGCCTGAGAATCTCCCAGAAGTTCATCCACTCTTGGAAGATTTGCACCCTCAGTGAAAGGAACAATGAACCACTTTTCCTATCAGCCTACAATCAATCATGACAAACCATAGCCATGGCAAAAAGTAGAAGAAAAAAACAGCCAATAGTCCTTAACAACTTTGGCAGCAGTGTTTTTTCTCACATTCTTAGTGTATTTCAAAGTGTTAATCAATATTCTGCCCTGGTATCCTTTCTGCCTACACCAATCTTGCTCTAATACTCCTGAGTGACAGGGGCCATGGTCTGCTTAGGAACTGGCAAAGGCACAAGCCACTTCTTAATTGGAAATTTCCTAGAACAATGTGCAGATGACAGAAAACCACAGGGGCAGTAGAATAATGAATTTGGAATATGATCATAGATTGGAGTTGGAATGGGGAGGTTATCTAGCCCAATACCTTCCTTATATGGATGGGGAAATTGAGGTAAAAAGAATCCAAGGATCTAGGTTCAAATCCTGTCATTCATTGCCCGATTGACTTGGTAATATCTCTAGGTGTCAGTTTGCACATCCTTTAAAACAAAATTCCTAGTCTCATGGAGTTCTTCACCTAATTACTGAAATGTGAACACATGAAATAAATTTAACAGCACCCAATGAACACTACATAAATGATACTGAAGACAGGTGCTAACGGAGTAAGAGAGAAATTATTGTGGGCTAAAGACAGAGAAGACTTAGTTGAAGAGATTTGACCAAATATAATCCCTTGAGGATAAGTGGGATGTTAATGGGAAGTGAAGGAATTCTAAAGGGGAATCTTTTGACAAAGGAAATGAGTACCAAAGGTAGATGCTGTTTGGTGAACAGTAAGCAACATGAAGATACTTGTATATGCTTTAATAATAATTACAATAATAACAACTGCTATTTCTCCAGCACTTGAAGATTTGCAAAGGCAGTTTGACAGAGATGTGGAGCCAGATTTCCAGTCCCAAACTCTGCCCCACACTAGTTATATGATGATAAAAATCAATTAATCTTTCAGTGCCCAAGCAACTCTCCCAGACTATAACCTATAAAGGAGGTTTGGCTCTGCATTGGAGGAGTGAATCCATCACAGAGCCTCCTGTGCTAATGGAGGTCTAGTCTCCACCTCCCCCAAAAAAGCTTTACATATAGTAAGTATATCATTTGATCCCCAGAGCAACCCTGAGGAGAAAGTATTATAGATATCATTGTATCATTGCCTCTCTTTTACAGATGAGAAAATCAATGGTCAAAGAGATGAAATGATTGCCCAGTGTCACACTATATATAGTGAGCATCAGAGCAGGATTCAAACCCAGATGTCAGCTCTTTCCACTAGAGAATGCTTTCTGCTAACTAAACCAGATTGGATGATGTGTATTCATGGTCTAACCCAGTGCCCTTGATAGCCCAAATCACACATCTGGCTTATAGCAGCTTCTGTGTTATTATCTATGGTAACTGAATTAGTTTCTTTCTATGAAAATTGCCTTCTTGCCACAATGTTTTATCCTGTTGTCCTAATCAGAAATATGAATCCAAATTTGTGATATGTAAAAGCAAAGGCAATTTCAAAAATCAATGTTAAAAGAAGAAAAATCCACCATTTAAAACTTATTTTAAAAATTCCACAAGGGGGGTCAGCTAGGTGACTCATTGGTTGAGAGCCAGGTTCAAATCTGGCCTCAGACACTTCCTACTTATGTGACCCTATGCAAGTTACTTAACTCCCATTGCCTAGCCCTTATTGCTCTTCCACCTTAGAACCCATAAGACAGAAGGTACAGGTTTTAAAAATTCTACAAGGATGTGTTTTAATTTAAAAGAAAGGATCTGAGAAAATAAGGAATTCTGCCTCTGAGAAACCATAAAACACTTCCCAAGATTGGTTCTTTGCCCTATATACCACAGTCTGGTCACCAGAAGTTCTTCCTGTTTACTGAAGTTCTGACACACATAGAGTAGATCAACAAGACTAGACAAGGAAGTCAGAAAACTTGTTTGACAACTGAGGTCACAAATCTGCTCAGCTAAGTAATAGAGCAATATATTTCAACCTGTCCCAGGTTCTGTAGGAATCATGTTTCCTGTATAACCATCAAGGAGTTCAGTCCTGACCACTCTTTCCTTTTCACCCACCAGGAAGATTCAAAAGGAGCAGATTCTCTGTAATCCTCAAGAAAAGACTATGCCCCCCACCCCATCACAGTTGGGTAATAGTGCTAATGGGTTTTAATTAGTACTGATATTATGAATATGTACATATATAAAGCGTAAGATCTGGGATCCTTCCACACTGAGAATCCATAGTGTAAACTTACTAATTAAGCTGAATTGATGTCGTTTCTATGAGGATCCTCTTGTGATGTAAGCACTTGAGTGTTATTCCCACATAGACTTGAACCACGATACAGGAATCTTGCAAAAACATGTCTTGCTGGATGCAAGCAGTTTTAATGACATCCGAAAAGCTGGGCTTATGGGACTTATTACAATAGCATATGTGATAGTATACAAATAGTATACAATTTTCAGTAGTATAACTAATGCATATGCAATTTCAAAAATGCAATGTGGATAACTGAAAGCACTTTTTTTGAAAAGACCTTTTTTTTAAAGGTCTTGTGTTCATCATGTATTCAAACGGGCTCCCAAAGTTGCTCAAAAGATTCAAAATATGTTGCCATTTCTCACCATCAAGAGCCTTTTAAAACTTCCACAAATTCCTCTTGAGTTCTAATCGAGTCCTAGACACCAGTTGTGTGACTCTGGGCAAGTCACTTAATGCTGTTTGACTATTTCCTCACCAGTAAAATGAGCTAGGGAAGGATATGGGCAAACTACTCCAGTATCTTAGCCAAGAAAACTCCCAAAAGTGTTACAGAGTTAGACATGATGGAAAAACGATTGAATAACAATTTTTTCTTCACTGAAGAATGATGAATATAATTCAGTGAAATGCCATAGTATCATAGCCTGAAAGAAAATACTTTGTAGTCAACCTGGAGAATTAGAAAAGTTCTTCCTAGTAATTTTTCACTGAGTCAAGACCAGAAAAGAAAATAAAGTTGTACCAGGGATGACAATTACTTAATTCTGTATCTGTAATAAAAATTTTGAGCATCCAGTCACACCCCAAGTAAAGGAAGGAGGGGCAGGGAAATGTTCTGGTATCTGTGAAACTTGCACAACCTCAGAAACCTGAACAAATATCAATGATTCTCATTTTGAAAATAGATATTTTAATGAAGTACTTTTCAAATTCAGCAGGTGATAGATACATCCTATACCCTCACAGGGTAGGGGGGGGGGGGGGGGCGCAGTACTCTTTAGTTATACAACACAGGTGTGGAGACTTTTCTTTAGGCTCATTTCAGCTGAGATATATACTATGCAGCTCGTGGTAGTGTCCCCAAGGGGAGGTATACTAAGCTTAGCAGACACAAGGAATGAGCACTGTGTATAAGAGAAGTCTTGAGAGACCATACTACCTGCCGAAGGCCAAATTCCAACATTAAGCCACTAGAGAGAGACAAGAGACAGAGATGGAGAAAGAGTGTGTATAATACAGACTCGAGTGGGGAGCAAGAAAACTTTACATGACTAGCACTGGAAGAACTGGACACAGAGCCTTCAGCAATTAAGAGAAAGTAGGTATGAAAAATCATGGCAACTGTACAGGAGACTTCAGGTAGTGAGATATGAACCAATCCATATTATTATCATCCATGCTTTGCACAGTAATATACATGTATTACACTATGCCTGTGAATTTTTCTCCCTAGTTCAAATATTTTTCATGCCTGTGATCAATTCCTAGTTCAGAAATATACAGATCAGTTCCATAGTACAGTTGCCTGGAACACTCCAAGGTAAAGGGACCTACCAGTGATTAGCACAGTTGCCCAGTGGTTAGCCCAGTGCCTGGGAAATATTATTTGCTTAATAAATGTTTATTGATTGATTTTTTTCCCTCTGATACAAACTGTCAGTGATTGGGCAAATCATTTCATTTCTCAGTACCACAATGAAACTTAGTAAGACTAAAAATAGCAAATCAAAGAACAGTCTGCAAAGGGAGAGGAAATTTTTTTTAACAAGAAGTTCCCTGTACCAGGGAAATCACAGGTCCAAGCCCTATTCCTCACAACACTATGACAAAGTACAATTATTAACCTCATTTGATAAATGAGGAAACTAAAGCTAAAAGAGGTGTTACATGACTTGTTCAAGTAACACAGCTTTTAAGTGGCTGAGGTGGGTTTCAATTTAATGCAATTTCTACACCAAAATAGAGCCAGAGTGCAATTTACTTATAGTTAAAAAAAATTTTTTTTACAAGATGTATTATTAGCATAGGAAATTGCTCATGAGGAAATTCCTTGTACCAATATAGATTGGCACATGCTTTGCAACTTAAGTTCTTAAAGATTTTTCTGCACCAAAGACAAGTGAAATGGCTTAACTAGGGTCACACAATCAGGATGTATCAGAGATGGGACTTGGATCCAGATATCCAGATCTTTAGGACTCTGGGCCCAACTATCTGTCCATTGGGTTGTGGTGCTTCTAAAACTTCATTATTTTATTTTAGATTTTCTTTATAATTCTCTTAAAAACTAAGGGTTTTTTTTTTTTAATTCAAGCTCATGCTATTTCTACTTGGCACCTACTATAAAGAAATATTGGTTAGAAGCATCTTGGCAGCTCAGTAGATAAGGTCTGAAGGCAGGAGGTCCTGGGTTCATATGTAAATTCAAAAATTTCCTAGTTGTGTGATCCTGGGCAAGTCACTTAATCACATTTGCCTAGCCTTTATGGCTCTTCTGCTTTGGAACTAAATCTAAGGAAGAAGGTATGGGTTTAAAACACACACACACACACATACACTCATATATTTTCTGTTGCTGTCTCTCTGTCTCTCTGTGTGTATACAACAAGCTGGCTACAATAATCCCTTTGGATTTTTTGGGAAGAGTCTATGTAAGGTACAATCATTCCATGAAAACAATGTAGATGTTTTAATTAGTAGCAAAAACTGAAGAACCAGCCTGGTCACTTCATCTAATTTGAAGGCAGAGTTAATGTTAAACTTGATATTCAATATAGTAATATATTCACTTAGTAGTTGCATCACATTCTTCATGTCAGAGCAAGTCAGGTCTAATACTTCCTGTGTATGTCCAACTAAAAATTCCCCTTACCTGTGTTATAAAATTTTAAGTCTTCAACTTAATAAACATTTTTTCTTATAGTCCTAAAATCTTTTAATAGTTTGTTTACCAAGTTTGGGCACACACAAAGACAAGTGAATTGAACTTTTAAAAGATTTTCCCAATATGTTTTTTTCTCATTTAGCACAAACTGATTCCTCAAAAAATATCGTGCAAGGATGTAGTAATAGGACAAGTTCTCCAGACAAACCTAGTGGAACAAAAATTTTTTAAACTTAAAAGAAATGCATGTAAAAAAAAATCTATGCATCTAGTAAAATAATGGCTAAGAAGAAACAACAACAACAAACTAATAATCAAGATTACTAGTAATTTCAAGGGATCTGAAGCCAAATTCTTCTAGAGAAGCAGCATAGAATAATTACAATTCATCTTTATAGATGAGCAAAATTCTTTAAAGATTGTAGAGAGTTCTTTCTACATTTACTACCTGCTTTGCATGGTAAACAGTTGGCAAATGCCACATTGAGCATGGAATTAAGAACTCTTTTGCTTCCAACACTCTTCAGCTGTGTAATCACCTATGTGTCACCTAACTTCGAGGTTAAAAAAAGGAGGTAAATTTTTTTTTGCCTTATCCATCTGTAGGGTTGGAAAACAAAGTAGTTTTCAGAATCAAAAACACTGCATAAATGCTTATATTTAATTATTACAGCAAATCCATTAAATGAAATGTTCAAATTTTCCCCCATGACAGACCTTAAAAGTAGTTCACTTCATAATTGTCATATACTGCTGGTAAAGACATAAATAAAAGTCAACTTTTATTAATGGCCCCATTTTGGGGTCAATGTAATAAACAGGAAATTCAAAGCAAAAGAGAAATGCTGGACTTGAATAGCAGAAAGGAAGGCACTGGACTATGATTTGATGTGACAACTGATTCTGTTGCTCATTAGCCATATGTCCTTAGTCAAATTGCTGTCTTTACAGAGCCTTCTTTTTCTTTTTTGTCGAATAAAGGAGATTCTACTAGATGATTTTCTAAAGCCTAAGTCCTAAGATTTTAAAATATTAATTCTGTGAAGGATTTTATTATCAAAATCCAAACTCACCAGCAGAGTGCACTCTATCAGCAGCCAGAAAAGCTTTCCCTGCAAAAGGGAGTTTTATCTTTCTCAGTTAAATGATGAAAAAAAAAATACAAACATCTGAATAAATCTCTATATTCTACCCAGAAACAGCTTGACATAGTCAGCTTCACAATAAACTTTTCTCTTTATCTTTAAGTCATTTGAACCATGCCATTTTTAGATAAGCTACAAAACAGATAAGGTCAAAAGAGTAAAGTAAAATTCATTCTCCTGCACATAAAATATTTTTCAACAAAAAAATCAATGCATTACAAGTATAGCCTACTTAGTGGGTCTTGATCATAACACATTATGGATTTTTAATGCAATAAAAGTGGTTTTACAAAATCATACAATCTAAAGCACAGATGCTTTTTGTTCCCTCTTCCAACCTCTTATGTAACATGCAAAAACAGCTCACACACATTCCTAAATTTGGTAACAAATAATGCATATACACAGCAAGTTGAATGGTCTTAATCATATTTGATAAGGACTCCTTGTCGAAAGGAATTCAGAATTACCACAGCAAGTGCTCTCTCAGGCACACACACTCTCTCTCTCTCTCTCTCTCTCTCTCTCTCTCTCTCTCTCTGTCTCCACCCTATTGGAAATTTACACTGTAACAGATCATTTTTGTCTTAGACTTTCTGTACTTCAAGAAAGAATATGATTGATAAAAACTGAAATCTATTGTATTAAGTGATGCCTATCTTAAATTCAATGCTTTTGCCAAAGCAGCCATGAAATGCTACACCTGTGTGTGTGTAGAGGGGAAGAGATGACCTCTGAGGGTCCTTTACATCTATCAGTTAAGGGATCAGACACTGAATCAACAACTCTTCGTTTTCAACTAAAACAAGAAGCCGCTACCCATATCAGTCACTCTGGCTATCACTTTGAGTATAATGTCCAAAGAAAATGTTACAATTAGTCTTTTTAAATTCTTAGAATATAGAAAATAATTTCTAAATAGAAAGGTTGTTTTCTTACAAATTTGCTTTTAAAAAGACTAATATTTGGGGTTTGTGCAATTCATTCTTCTCTTGCACAAAATTTAGTCAAATTAACTCTCTCCTGTCACCTACATCAAAGGAAGATCTTCAAAGAGTGGGTTAGTTTGATGTCCAGGCTTCCACGGTGACAATAGCGCAACAGTCCACCAAACTATGCAGCATACAAGCTCAGAGCCACCAGATGGCGCTACTCATGCAAAAGAAAGGCGAAGAGGACCAGCTGAAGCGGAGGGTTTTTACCCATTTTTTAAAAACTTGAAAATGAATCCAAAAAGTAGCGAGATTTTAATGCAGTGCAGCATGTGTTTGAACTATATTACCTATCCCAAAGAATTTCTATTTTTTCTAGCATTTCCTCAAAACCCTGAAGCCTTAACATTGAGCAGAAACGGATTTGCCAGAAATCAACTTCTGACTGTGGCTAAGAGACAGAGATTGAAGGGTTTCTTTCTTATCCTAAATGTATCCGATTTTATAAATATACAAATGTAAAGTCTTTTTGAAGAATCTCTCGGAATTGCTCTGTGTGTTTCTGGTTTTTGCTTTCCAATCCACATCCTATTCAAAGATTCCAAGAAAACACTCAAGCATGCTTTTTCAGCATGTCATTCCCTTCTTCAAAAACAGCTGTTTCCTTCTTGCTTGTCATTTCAAACATAAACTCTTCATTCAGGCATTAAAATACTAATTGGGTTCCTTCACTTGCCTAACTCATTCCTTATTATTTTCTGACAGTATTGGAGTTACCCATAGCTAGAATAAGCAGGAACCTTGGTAGTATAAAGACTCAAACTACATTGCAACAACAATTAAAAAGTAAAAATAATTATGACCCTGATGCAGTACAAGCAAGACTCCAAAACACCGTTAGAAACAAATGTTATATTCCACACAACTGTTGCCACCTAAAATATTGCTGAAATATTTCAATGGGTCCATGATAACAGCCAGGTGGTTCTTCTTTCCACTGGTACAGATGACAGCTCACCTATGCCATCTCATCTTGTTCAGTTCTCCCAGAGGTGTCTACAGAGAATCCACCCAACCAAGCTAAAGGCCACTATGCAGTGGGTACCAAAGCACCCCAAACAAACTGCAAGTGTTATTCCTGCATCAGGCTACAGGACCATCCCAACAAGATCTTTGTCAATCACTCATCATGTGCATGGGATCCCTTCTCTTGTACTTTGACCCTCAGGCCATTGTCATCAGAAACTGTTCACCAAAGGACAATCTCTTTTGCCCCTTTTGTTGACTGCAATTTTGGAGACTTGTAACATTCTACCATTATAAGATTTGTAACTTGAGAACAATAGGGTTTAAAAAGAAATAAATTTGGGGGCAGCTAGTTCACTCAGTGGATAGAGTCATGTCTGGAGATGGGAGGTCCTGGGTTCAAATTTTACCTCATACTTCCTAGCTATGTGACCATGGGCAAGTCACTTAACTCCAATTACCTAGCCCTTATTGCTCTTCTGCCTCATAATATATACTTAGTATTGATTGTAAGACAGAAAGTATGGGTAATTTTTTTTTTTTAAAGAGAGAGACGAATCTTTGTGATGGAGAATATCTTAGAATCTTGGTAAGCACTACACAATTTTCCACTGCTCTGGTCCTCCTATTCAAGTATATTTGACTATATTCTAAATCATTGAAAACTGGCAACATATATGTTTACTTACACACAGAGACACATATATTGTATCAAGTAACCATTAAGAGTGTCAGTTAACAGAAAGTCACAAAAATATTATTAATACCTCATTCCCTGGCTCAGGAAGGTGGGAGGGGAAGGCTGGGAAAGGGGGAGTAGAAGAATTTATATTGAACCTACTAAATGCCAAATAATATACTAAGCACTCTATCAATATTATCTCATTTAATCTCCAAAAAAACCCAGCAATGTAGGGTTGTTGTTATTGACATTTTCTAATTAGGAAAATAGAGACAGAGTGAAGGTGACTTGCCCAGGCTCACACAATTAGTAACAATTTGAGGCATGATTTAAACTCAGGTATTTCAGTTCTCAGACCTAACTAGCTAGGTCTGAGCTAAGTAAGAAATAGGAAAACATAAAAATACATTTCCCAGAAGCTGATGAGCCCTGAAATTTTTCATTACAAATGTTAAAATCAGGATAAACACACATTAGAATATTTGAATAGGAAAAAATATATTGTCATGCTCCCTTCCTCAAAGAATAAATGTGTATCTTAGTGGGGAGTGAGGAATGCATTGTCTGAGCAGAAAGCTTTTCAAGAGTCTGATTAAACAATGCCATTTCTGTGAGTTATTATAGAGTAGAATAGTTATTGAATCAGTGAAACAGCATTCCTACCACTGACTTCTGTCAACACATTATTCAGGCTTAGGGAAACATAGGCACTATGCAGAGGCATTATTCAGCATAGGGATACCTAAGGAGAATTCTATTTCTAGATTTCTGCTCAGTCATCTCATTCAAGAGACTTAAGTTCCATATTTCCAATGGTCTTCTAACTGTCTCCTCTTACATTTCTTTCAAATCCTCAGATTCTAAGTGTCTAAACCAGATTTTGTTACCCTTTAGTTCCTAATTCACTGGTGTACCACTACTTTTTCAATAATTCAGGCTCTAAAATGTAATGCTGTCAATGATTCCACAACTAATCCAGTCACCAAATCTAGCCAATTATACTACTGAATATTTGATCCATCTCCTCCTTCCTATTCCCACTGACTCTGGCCTCACCCAAAACTACACAAGCCCCCTTCTGGATTGCTGCAATGACACCTTAATCTGAATTCTTTCATTTCTTCAAGTCATTTTTACCTGTTATCCTAGTTATCATGTATATCCACCACTCAAGAAACACAATGTGCCTCCCCATAACCTACTATCCTGTCAACTCCTTCATGTATTAGTCAACCACCCAATGATGTGATCCTAAGATCTCTTTGGCCTCATCTCACAACACTCCCCTCCATATAACCTGTGTTCCAAACAAATTAAATTGTCCCTCAAATATGCCTCCATACTTTTCTATAATATGAGCCTTCCTTTGGATCAGAATTTCCTCCTTCCACATCCTTAACAAAGTTCTACCCATCCTTCCAAGACCAACTCAAATGGCAGTGCAACACAAGAAATAGGTGTGATGATTCAAAAGTGAGATTTGGTCTCTGGTCATCTTACTCTAAATCAGTGGTTCTCAACCTTTCTAATGCCGTGACCCCACAATACAGTTCCTCATGTTGCAGTGACCCCAAACCAAAAAATTATTTTGGCGTTTACTTCAAAACTGTAATTTTGCTACAGTTATGATTCGGAATGTAAATACCTGATATGCATTATGTATTCTCGTTGCTATAAATTGAGAGGTTGAGAACCGCTGCTCTAGACTAAAGAAAGGCTCTGGACCTTTGGATGCCATAGAACTCATCCTCTTGTAGTATATGTATGTGAATACATGTTTGTATTATGTGAACATAAATACATATATGTGCTTATGTGGGTATATATCTTAATATATACACTGAAGGCACACTGTAATGTGCCTTCATTTTTCAAAATGGACATCTCCTTAATCTCTTAATTAGTTTTGAAAGATGTACTATGGCTGCCTGATGAAGATATCACTACTATCTACTGTCAAAGTGGTATAACTCACAATAGTTAATTGGATCATAGTATTTAGCACTAGAAGAGAGACTTTCTAGATCATAGGATCACCAGCTTAGAGTTGAATAAGACCCTAAACTGATGCAGTACAATCTGCTCATTTCACATTTGAGCACTAGAGTCCCAAAGAGATCAAATAACTTATCCCCAGTCACAAAGCTCTCCTCCTCCTCTAACAGTACATATATAATCACTCCTTTTCTTTCACCCTCATCATCTGTAATTCCCTTGACCTAATTTATCACCTATGTTAAATAATGAAAAATGAACATTTGTAGAAGACCCAGGAGATAATGGAGAACTTCTTTTATAATGTTATAGGTTGGTACACTGCTCTCCAGTTCCAAAAGCTAATGCATTCATTGGATTCTATAACACAAATAATTGCCTTGTGTATGAAAATCTGTCAGGAAGCTATCATCATCACACACAAAGTAATAAAAATATTACAGGAAGCCTGTGCCACTATTCAACAACTCGCTCTAAAATTAAGTGCCTCTGTGTAGATAGTGCTTAAGGTACTAGTCCCACAAGCTAAGTGACTTAAAGTATACAGCTTTATTCAAATGAGAAGCCTACAGCAAATAACTAAATTTGGCAGAAAAGTGGACACACTCAGAAATCCACTTAATTAAAAATAAACTAAGGAAGAAGCATACCACAAATTAACTTTATTGTGCAGTGAACAGACTACTAGCAGAGCAACCGGAAAGTAATTTGACAGCCATCTAAGTAGTTCATTGTATTTCCCTTGCCAGCTTTTGTGTGCTTGCCTGTGTATCAGTCCCTGGGGAAGAAAGTGAGTTATGGGGTGGGGGAAAGCAAAAGGAAAACATTGTGGAGAATAATTTTTCCAGACTGGCTTAATTTATCAGGAAATTAGTGAAAGTTTACTGGACTACATTAGGCATTATTGATTCAGGAACAAGATAGCAGCATACAAAGTTTCATATTCCTCCCTATGATTCAAGAAAATGCTTACTCAGGGCTAAATTCCAACCCCCAAATGAGTGCTTTTCATTTGCTATACATCTCATAATACCAGCTACCAGAAATACACCAAGGTATGTGGTTCTTTGGAGAAAAGCTATCAGCAACTTAATCTTTTACCTTTTTTAAAAAATTAAATTTTTTTAGACAAATAAATTAATAAATACATATATATCCAACAGTGGGAAAAAAACTACATGAGCAAATGTGAAATAACTTCCTTTAGGACTGACTGGTTCCCAAAAGCTCTTTAGGAACATTAAAAGGCAAATCCTTAGCAGAATTTTCTAATGCAGTAGAGCTGGTTCAGCAGATTATTGAGTGATCAAGACCAATGTTCACACAAATGCCCCTATGCAGCCAATAGCACTATACATACGGTAGGGATGACTAAAATGACAAGAGTGAAAGACTTGGGACAAATATGCCATTCCCTGCCCCACTGGCAATTGAGGAGTTGAGACTATTTACATCACAGCAGTAAGACTTGATTACCCAATATGTAAAGGAGGAAATGAGATGGCTCAGTTTGTGACAATTTCATTAAAGTGAATGAACTGACACTCTCCAAGATGGTTCATTCACAAGATTTAGAAGTATTAGAAGAAGCTTTTCCCCTAAATCATCACAATTTCTGTCTTTTCCTGTGCCTTTTTAATGCAACAATGAAATTTTGAGCAGCATTCACAGAACCAAACTATTGCCTGGATTCATTAATATATAAGCAAAAGGAAGAAAAAATCATCATTAGCAGACCTATGTAACAAAACTTGGGTCCATTTTCTTCTGCTACATGGAAGAAATACTTCTTAATAAAGATTTATCTTACTTAATAATTATGTTTATTCCCCAAAAAAACTTTAAAAATAGAATGTAAACACAGATCTCTAGACTCTAAGTCCAATGCTTTTGCTGTTGATCATCTATTAATGAACATCAAAGAGAAAAGATTCCAACAAAATTATGGAAGTCATCAGTAAGAAAAGTGACACACACTGCTTCATAACACACCCATAGAACTGGGCCAGGCTGTTGACATTTAGATTGTACTTTAACATTTTAGAAGCACTTAACCTACACCATTTCATTTGATCCTCACAATAAACAATGAGGAAGATAGTACTGATATTGTAGACCCTAATTTAGAGATTAAAAAAAAAAAAACCTGAGATTGAGAGGATGCAACTGGACCAGAGTCCCTCAGCAATCTAGAGCCCAGTACTGTGTGACACCAAATTCTGGTGTCACAAAGTTACAGATGGGAAGCAGAGAGACTTAAAGGGCATATCAAATCATTCTAGAATATTTACATCACCTCTTTTTGCAATGGCAAAGAACTGAGAAGTATCTAAATAAGTTATGTCACGTAAATTTAACAAATAGAATATATTGTACCATGAGAATAACGAAAGGAGCTGTTTGAGAGAAACTTGAAGGACATATGAACTGAGACAGCATTCAAGAAAATAACATAAAGCAACAAGAGAACCATAAAGACAAACAACTTTGAAAGTCTTGAGAAGTGATCAGAAACCAACCATAATTCCAGAGGACTGATAATGATGCAGGCTTCCTGCCTTCTAACAGAGAGGTAATAGCCTTAAGATACAGAGTAAGAGAATAAGCTGTATGCTTTTAGACACATTCAATATAGAAATTTGTTTCATTTGAAAATGTATATTTAGTATAAGGGCTTCCCACCCACACACCCTTTTCCCTATATTTCTCCTATGTGAAAGGAGAGGTAAAAGAAAGATTTAGATAGGGTAGCAAAAAAGAGAGGGAGGTGGAGCCATTGAAAAACTATTTTTTTAAATGCACAGAAAAGGAAGACAGGCCAGGAGAGGCCATAGATAAGCAAGAGAACTTGTAAAGTTACAATTTGCTTTCATTATATAAAAAGGATATATGATATAAATTCACAATTTCATATATGGTTTCCTTTTATTTTCTGCTACATGTCTAGAAATGCCCATTCTATGGTGAATAGGACAGCATTCTGCAACCAGGAGTCATTTGGTAAATATTTAATATTTGTTAAATGAAAAATTATGTTTCATCTTATGCTGCCTAAACATTGAACAATTAGTATCACATATATTAAGGCTGAAGTTGAAAATAATTACTAAATTTCAAGCTCTTAAAGATGGGCAAACTGAAATTTAGAAAGATGAAGCAATTCACCTAAGGTCACACACTGATTCATGTAGTATCAGAGCCATGAACAAAATTCAGGCATCCTTAGTCCAATATGGTTTCCACTAACATAAATATCAAATTAAATATAAATATATAACCATAAAATACAACTAAATACTAAATGTGTTTCTCGAATATTAGATTTAAATGCCATTTTAAGTTAAAATTCTGGACAAGATTTGTAAAAATTTCCTTACTTTGAAAAACATTAAGGACAAGATTCACAAAAGAGAAAATGGGAAAGAAATATGTGCAGTAGAAGCCATCCTCAACCCAGCTACTTAAATTTGAAAAGAAAGGAACAAGAAAAGAAGAAAAAAAAATTGTAACCAGACTAAGCCTTGGGAAAAATTAACTAATAAGGAAAACTTAACAACAGTTTCTGATTCTGGAGAAGAAAACACTAGAATATTTTATCTTGCCACTATTGCTAAGAGTAAAAAAAACTGAAAGTGCTGGCACTCTGGCAGTCAAGGTTTTCATGAGGAAGTCAATATTATAGAATATTCTAAATATATACACTCTTAGGAACATGTGAGTAAGCAGAATTATCAGTAACTAAGCAAGGTACACAATAAATCCTTGGGAGTCTTATCAACCATTAACATGATAGAAAATGACTTCAGAATAGCCTGGCACATCTAATAATGGTTCCTACCAAAGGGATTCATGCCCATTGCTTTCCTCCCCAAATATCTCCCCATCTTTGACCTCCAAAATAAATTATTTTTGATCACACTAAAGTCACAGTCTTGGTGTTAAATAATCATGTACTATTCAAATAGTATATAACCTAGAGAAGGATTTTGAGCACAGTGCCTTGCAGATAGTGGGTGCTTGTTTAATTAATGTTTGTTGACTGATAGCATGCTGAGCATAAAATCAGGAAGATTTGAGTTCAAATTCAGCTTTAGACTTTGTTAACCATTTGACCCTGAGCAAATCACCTACCCTCTGATTAGCCCAGTTTCTTCATCTATAAAACGAGGATAATAAGGGCACCTAACTCCCAGGATTGTTGTATGGATTAAATAAAACGATAACTAAAAAGCACTTAGTACAATGCCTGATACAGAATAAGTATTATTATTTTTTTTGCTGCTGCTGTTGAATAATTTAAGTTATTGTCAACTCTTCATGACCCCATTTGGAGTTTTCTTGGCAAAAATACTAGAATAGTTTGCCATTTCCTTCTTCAATACAATTTACATATGATGTAAAGAAGGTTAAATGACTTGCCTAGAGTCACATGGCTAGTAAATGTCTGAGGCTAGATTTGAACTCCCAAATGAATCTTCATGTCTTCAGGCTCAGCACTCTATTCACTTACTATTTAGCTGCCTATTATTAGTATTACATACTATTATTATTATTTAGTATGACGAGAAAAAGATTTTGTGAGGTATTAGTTATCATCATTTGACCAGAAGTAAGATTGCTCTGAAGTGAACTCCTATGGCATTTTAAACTGTTTTGTAATAAGAGGAACCCTGTCAGAGTAGGCAAGACTCACAATGTAGATTTAGGAAGATAGTAGTTCAAATCCTGCCTCTGAAACATTGACAGCCCTTTGAATACAAGAAAGGAACTAAACTTCTTTGAGCCTCAATTTCTTCACTTGTAAACCAGGCACAATAACTCTGGTGGTGTTCTCTTTTCTGTAAATGGGGGAAACAATAACTGTGTTGTGCACTGCAACATTGATATGAGACTCAAATGAGATGCTATATGAAGAATTTTTTAAAATTTGAATTATATAAGTTATATTAAAGCTAAATATTGTTGGATTGTGTATATGTCTTATCTTCCTACTGGACTATAGGTTCCCTGAGGACAATGACTGAATCCTTGCATAGTCCCACCATTTGGTACCACAATATAAGCATTTAGTGAATATCTGACAAATGAACCCACTACAGGCTTCTTTACATGCCTTTAATATCGCCACAAGACATTATCTACAGAGGTGTCTTATTTTATTCATGGATGATTAGCTATTTTTAAAAGGATATCCCCTGTACTTAAATGCAGTCTATATTTACAAGTGCCTCTGTTTGATATTACTATTAGTTACATTTCATCTAAGTGTCAAAATCTAGTAGTAATAATTACTATAATGAAAATTACTATCACAGACCCTTGGAGACCCAAACAAGAAACTTGAACATTCCTAAAAAAAGATCAGTTATTACAGTAATAGGTTGCTAAGAAATTAAGTTAATTGTTTTCTCACATTTCATGATGATCAAGTCATCTAATTGGTTTCATGACCTCCAGACCATCCTGCAGCCAAATCACTCTCTCTAAAACATTGTTTTCCTCATGTCCACCCAAAACACAATAACCTTCAATAGTGTCCCATTTTGACAAGATAGTCAAAATCCTCAGTATAGAATAGCATTGTGGCAAGAATGTGGAATGGGTATCAAGAGACTTAAATTACAATGGACTGTCACTAACTTGTTGTAAGACTTTAGATAAGTCATTTACGTACCAGCCTCTCTGGGAAGCCCTGCCCAGGACCTCATGTTTCAAACTGGCATATCCAACTGCCTTCAGAATCTGCCAATTGGTAATGATATACTAGAACCTCAAACTAACATGTCCAAAACTGGGTTCATTGCTTCTCCAGAAAATGCTTCTTCTGATTTCACCATCTTTTTCTAGAACACCATCATTCATCCACATTTGAAACCTTGGTATTCTCTTTTTGACTCTTTCCCTCTTATTATTCATATCTATGTGAATCTATTCTGTCATTTCTATCCCTGCAATCTCACATCTGCTTCTTCACTATTCCTATTGCCATTCCCTTGGGCTATTAGATTCAAAACAGGTCTTCCCACCTTCACTCCCTCTCTCCACCCTTCTAAAACATCCTATACATCCCAGCCACATCTGACTTCCTTGTAAACAGATCTGATCATATCATCCTAGTGCTAAAAATGCTATCTTCTATGCCAAATTCAAAACCCTTTGTTTGGCATACAATGTCCTCCAAGAGATGGTGCTATCCAGCTTTTCTAGCCTTATTTATCTAGACATATCTTGACTCTCTTTCCAATAATGTTCTTTCCCCCTCCCTACAAACAGGGACACATTATCCTTCCCTGTCCTTCTATTTCTCTATAATAAAGCAGCACACTCACTTAGCTATTATAGTATTTAAGGGCTAGAACAGGCCACAGATCTCAATCTAATACACCATTTATCTCAACAATATTTTCCATAATACATTTAACTAACTTGTACTTGAAGATTTTTTATGACCTTCCCCATCCTGGTGCCATTTCAGCTGCTGTTTTTTATTTCTGGAATACAACACCAACACCCCCATCTATTTATTGATTTCTTTCTCATATTTTAAAGTACAATTCAAATACCACTTCCTATAAAATGTTTTCTCTAATGCATTCATTTGAAAATGCCTTTCATCATGTATGCACTTAAGTGTTATTTTAATTTATAGTTACATGTTTATGTGGCATATCCCCCTACTAGTCCATAAGAAGCTCCATAAGAATATGGGTCACAAACTATCTCAACTTTGTATCTTGTCCTCTAGTTCTGGTCATAATGGGTGCCTAACAAATGTTTAATTCAGTTTATTTGTATGCATGTCTTTTCTTCTCAACTAATTTTGTAAACAAAAGTACTAGATGCTCCTTTTATACCTCAAACTTAGAATATTCCACAGTTTAGTCACTCAACAAATATAAGTTGAAATATTGAAAGCAAGAAAAATGTCCTAAATAAACCAGGTAATTCTCCATTAATCTGTTATAAAATTAGGTAATTAGGCTAAATAATCAACAGTCCTTCCAGGTTTAGATCCGATAAGGCAGAAAAATTCCCCCTATAAGAGACATCTTCAATAAATGCTCCCCCTTCCATAAATCAACAATTAATCACTTACATATATGTGTATGTACATATGTATATAAAGGACTGCCAAATTCTACTTGTTCATTGCATCAACATGTACAACTATAAGAAAAATGTAATGTTCCAAAATTCAAATGTAAAAAACAAATATAAGAAAGAAATTATTTAAATCACTAAAGAATTCTATGCTCTATTAGAAGGATTCACTGCTGGGTTCTTTTTTTTCAAGTCTGAGTTGTCTTTGTGTTTTTTTTAAATATCTAACTCACTAAGTTCAATTCATAGAAATTTTTCAAAGAATAATGTCAACTAAAAAGCAGTCAGGGATGGTAGGGAATCGATCTTTAGTGATTCAAGGATATTAAGATGATTGTCAAGATCTCTGTTCTCCTGCAAAGGTCTAAGGAAGTCATAGAAATAAAAAGCTTCATTCCTTAGGTTTTTTGTCATTTTAGCCTATTACAGACATTCCACAAAGGCTACAAATGAGAATTTCAAGGTCACCCTTATAAAACCTAGAAATAAAGTAAAAGAGGTAGGCAAAGAGGGAGAGAAAAGAAGAGAAACTGTTTATCTGCTTCCTAAGATTGATTATATAATCTGTTTATATAGGGTGTATGAGCTAACAGAAGGTCAGGCCAAAGTATCTCATTAATACAATTTGTCTTTTCACTTTTTTACAGGAATCAACATTTACTCAGTGATTATCTGTTCAGACACAAAGAATTTTCCACAGCTATTATGTATCACATAGCAAATATGTGAAGCCTCCGAGTAAATCTGTATTGTACTTTGCTTTTAAGAACTGGTGAACTAGGGCAGTAAGTCTTGTTCTTCATCAGAGACTGCAAAGAAATATGAAAAGTCTTTCCAAAGAAAGATGAACTTGAAGTCAAGATATGTGCATTTTCAAATCCCAGTTCCAATACCTACTATCTTCATGATCCAGGAGGACTTAACTTTAGCTTCAGTTTCCTTATAGAACTGAATTTGATAAACCTTTATTTGTCATCTACGATATGACAAGTGCTGGAGGAGATACAACATTTAAATAAAATACCATTCTTGCCCTGATGGAGCATACTCAGGGTTTAGTAGATTATAACATACACAAACATCAAGGATACAAAATGTCTCATTAGCTATAAAACAAAACAGTATGAGTAAAGAGAACAAACACAGAGGAAGTCAGTCATCTGAGACACAATACAAAAGTCATGCTGGTGCGGGAGACAGACTAAAATACTTGGGTTCAGATTCTGCCTCTGACAGTAACTATGCAAATAATTTCACTTACCTACATTTTTTTTCCTGATCCATTACATGAGGAGATTGAACAGATTATTTCTAAAGTCTTGTAAAGATTAAAATTTAGGGGAGATGGGGAGACTGAGGCAGGTAGAAATTAGTTTCTCTCTGCAAGGAATATATATATTTTTAGAGGTTTATTAAAGGTTAAAGATTAAGAATATACAAGTAAGAAACATGTGCCTAGGCCAGAGGCCTAGACAAAATAACCTCACATCATGGAAGAGACGCCTCTGCTCCAAAAACGGAAGTCCAAAAGGGGGCCCCAAGACTTCAAAACCTTTGCTTAAATATCTTCTCGATCTCGGCCCAGGTGAGATTACAAGGCATTCTGGGGAAGTGGAGCAAAGGCTCATGGGGATTGTAGTCCTGTATTCGAGTCTATTTTTTACATCCCCTGTGTGATCATTTGTGGAAAAATTAATTTTTCCCCAAAAGGATCATAAAAACATAATAAACTTAAAAGATTACAATAGTGTGAGGATAAGAGAAAAAAGAATAAAACCAATAATTTCTGAACACATTGACAAAAAGCCGTTAGGGGGCAGTCCCCTTTGGCATAAAAGTATACATACAAATAAATGTTCAATCAACCACACCCAAAGTTCAATTTTGTGCAACTTGTGGTCTGGAGGCTTCTTCATGGTGGCTTCTCCAACAGTTCAGTTCTGGATTCAGAGAGGTAGCATCTTCTTCACCTAAAATTCTTCTCAAAAGGAATTTAAACTTTGCAATTTAAATAATGATATTTTTTTACATTCCCCCGTGTTGTGGGTGATTGAAAGATTCAGAATCAGTTAGGGATGCATGGCTGAGGTATATGAATCAATTGGCAAGAGATATTAAAAAAGACATCAGAAAATCCAAAAGAAAAGAAAAATTTCTGGATGAAAATATAGACTATCAAAGTCTTATGTGTAAAAATTCCAAGTAGAAGAAAAATAAATCTATAACAGGTCCTTCAATCAGGGCCCAATCAAAATGATCTAAGCAATGATGCATTTACCCAGTCAGTGCCAGGACTACAGAAAGTTACCACACTATGAGAGGCAGAAAAGGGGACCAGAGTATATAAGCCAAGGTTCCGGGAGCCAAGTTTGAGGTACTTGGTAGAATGTGGAACAGGCAATGATTTTCCTACAGCAAATGATCTACAGTTCTAGAAAGGTAATTTAATTTATGTTTATCTATGCCTTGAATTCCAGTGAAAATTGGTTAGGATAATTTGCTGTCATTATATATGATCCATTATGGGAGGCATAGAAAATGAACATCTGAACTTAGATATAGCACAAAACATTTCCATAAGCCCAAACTGAACTGAAGATAACTGAGTATAAAGGGGTACACCTGCCACACTCTGCTACTGAAACAATTAAGGCTGTTACTTCTTAAAATATTTCATCATGTGCAGAATATATTATCATGTACAACTATGTTAGTCAATGACTAATAATCTGGTTGGCACATTCTGCTAGCTATGGATGCTTCTAATCTCCCTCTTTTAGCACACTTTTAGTTAGCCCAATATTAATCAAAGAGAGCATCTTCCACTAAAAGATCAAGGAAATAAATTAAACTATTAATGTTTTGGGGGTGGAGCAATTAATCTTGTTAAACCTAAGAGAGAAGTTGAAAGTCAAATTGAAATCTAGTATTCTAATTACCAGTAGCTTTCTCCACTGAGGATTCAGTAAGAGATAAATAAGAATACAAATCAATCTGATCAAAGTGTCTATTTCCCCACAGTCCAAGATTTTTATTTCTGGTCTTCACTTTATACACATGACCACAATTAACACAGACTACCTGTTTTCATACCAGCTTTGTCATTAACAATATAACTTCATGCAAGTCAATTAACCTGCCTGCATTTTTTCCTCATTCATAAAATGAAGGGATTAAAACAAATCAAAAGGAAAATATGGGCATAGCTTTATAAAACTGTTATAGTTGAAAAGCTTGAATGCATGATCAGGCTTTCAAAAGTATTATTAAATGTCATTGGAAAAGCTGGTACTATTTCCATCTGGTCAGATAGGTGGAATGTCTTTTTAATAAGCTTCTGGAGATACAGAAATTATAACAAAGCCCGGCCTCATAAAATTGGAAGATTACTGCTACAATCTAAAAAATGGGTTAATTTATCAATAAATGTTTGAAAGTAATAACATCTGGGATTAGGACAAAATGTAATGCTTGGGGGTAAAAATAATACTAATTAAAATATTTGTCCTATTATAACTGTACTCCAAAACAACATTTATGTATTCCTAAATGGAAAGACCTTGGCAAACAAGTCTATCATTTGACTTTGCTCAAATTTACTTTAACCACATCAGCAAACGTGTTAGTGTGGGCTTTCAGCCAAAGCAGAGAATTCATTACAATTGGATATAACAATGGTATTCATTAAAATTTATTTCTTGCCTCCTAAAAATGGCCCAGATCCCAAATCTCATATTTACTTGAATGAAAAACTTCCCTTTTCAGGATTACTAGAGATTTTTCAGTTGCTATTTCTGATAGTCTCTTCTCAGTCTTCATCCTTCTAGATCTTTCTGTATATTTTTGATACTGTTGACCACCCCTCTGTCAGCTATCATTACTCTCTTCTCTCAAGACTATTCTGCCTCTATGCGTGAATCATTCATCATCTCACAATTCAGGAGACTACCCTGTGCTCTCCCTTTTTCCCCCTTGTTCAATATTTCATATTCCATTAGCTCCCATGGATTCCATTATCATCTCTATTTCACAAGACTCACAATCAAACCTTGTCATGCTCTGAATTTCTAGGACCAGATCACCAACTGCCTATTAGATATCCCCATTTGGATGTTCCATGAGCATCACCAAGAGAATATGTCCAAACCAGGTCAATCTTTTTTAGCCATCAAAACACATTTCTCTACCTAGTGTGCATTTGATGTTGTTTTTTTTTTATTATTAGTGAGAATAAATGATAGAGAGCCAGGCCTAGATACAGTATGTCCTGGTTCAAATTCATATTTGGCTGTGTCTAATCCTTATCAATGCTCTGTGTTAGAATCAATAATTAGCATGAATTCTAAGACAGAAGGCAAGGGTTTAAAAAAAAGTGCATAGCTATTCTCTTTATATCAGAGGTTCCTAGGAGTCTGTTCATCTAATATTTTGTCTATCACCTATAAAGGATCCTGGGCCCCTTCAAATAACCTTGTATTTACATAGCTATGCACATATTCTATTCCTAGAGAAGAATATATATACTTCATGGGAAGAAGCTGTTTCATTTTTTTCTATCTCCAGTGCCCATCAGTTTTAGTTTTTTGCACTGAATAAATATTGATTTGAATTAAATTTAAGTCACCATTTCCTTGAATCACCATAAGACTTATAATTGGCTACCTGATCATACTGAATCAATTGGATAAGAATACAATAAAAATGGTCCAATTATATCACTACTCATTGATTTGGTCACTAACATATTCATTCAAAGACTATTTGTTAAATGACTACATATATATGTTACTGTATTACATACAATGCAAATTAAGACATAGTACTTTTTCTAATGGAGTTTATAATTCAGTAAGAAGCACAGAACTACATATGCAAATAAATTAGAGACTTTAAGAAATAATTCAATCATGGTTCAAATTCTTGAAACTCCCTAAAATGAATGAAATATTTAAAAGAATACTGTTGTGCTTTAAGAAAAGAGAAATATTTTGAGAAAAATCTAGGAAATTTTGTGAATTGATAAAGAGTAAGTCAAACAGAAACAGAACAATTTGCATAATAAAAACAATTTTGTAAATACAAACAACTTTGAAAGAGTTCAGAAATCTAATCAATACAATAATTAATCACAATTCAAGAGAATTTATAATGGAGCAGGCCACCAACCTTCTGGCAGTGATGGTGATGGACTCAGAGACCAAAATGAGACCACTATTTTGGACATAGCCAGAAAGAAATTTGTTTTTCCTTAACAATGCAAATTTGTTTTAAGGGTTTTTTTGCTTGTCTTTCAGGGAATGGTGAGGAGGTCAGAGTGAGAAGAAATCAAGTCAAAAAGCACTTATTAATGTGGTAGGCACAGTGCTAAGTCCGAGGGATTCAAAGAAAAGCAAAAAATCAGTTTCTGATCTCATAATGGCAAAGATGATATTAGATAGGCAAACAATTATGTACAAATAAGATGGAGATAACATAAATTAGAGACAAGCAACAGAAGGAAGGCATTAGAATTAAGAAGGATCTAGAAAATATTTCCTGTAGATGATGTGATTTTATTTGGACCTTGAAGGGAGGCCAAGGAAGCCAGGAAATTGAAATTAGGAGGGAGAGAATTACAGGAATGAGGTACAGCTTAGATTGAGGCAATGAAGTATCTTTCATAAAAAAAAAAAAAAACCCAGCAAGAAAATCAGGGTCATGGAAACACAGAGTATGTACAGAAGAGTAAGAAGACTGGAAAAGTAGGAGGGGGGCAGATTATGAATGGCTTTAAAAGACAGGTGGACTTTCATTCAGTGAAAAAAAATATATATAAGGAAAAAATAAAGTAGATTTATATGCAGCCTGTTTTGATTCCTCCAGTGTAACTTAAATTTTATACTAGTAATGTTTTTTTGTCATCTTTCTTTTAAGCCTTAGGGGTAACATGTTTTGTAATTATTTCCCCATCCCGTCAGTTTCCTCCTTAGGAATTCAAGGGCTGATTCTTTAAATGCACAGGGAAATTGTCTAGAAGTAATTATACTATTCCTGCCTCAAGCAGTGAAACCAAAACCAATTGAGTTTACAAATTACACTAAATGGAAAAAAGCTGATTCAAAACACATCAGGCTTGTAAATGTAGCCATAGAAACATCTAGAAATATGAGCTAGGAAGAGGGAAAATAAATCCCAGAACATCACCAAACTGGTGGGTACAGAAGATTTAAGGGTTCTCCTCTCCTAGATACTTAATACAATATTTACCAGAACATGCAAGTGTATGCAAGAAATATAGGATTATTCATCAGTGACTGGATTCTCCAAAGCCATATTTAATGGCCTTATATAGAAAATAGTAAAACATTAGAAGTGACACAAGTATTAAAATGTTTTATAAAATAAGTCCTAAATCATTTTTTGAAAAACATTTTTATTTCAATTCATGATAATGATTCTTTTCAAGACACTAAAAATAACAGACATGGAAGAAAATCTTTTTAAGTGTATCTTCAGATGAGGATACCCAAGTGTCAAAAGCTTTTAAATAGCATGCCTAATGTTATGTAATGGAAGAGTCATGAAAAGAACTTGGAGATGCTAGGACTAGAGCCCAAGTCACCAGATTCCTATCAGACTCTCACTGCCAGAGAATGGAACCAGAAAATATCCTCACTCCTAAGCACCATGATATTGCTATCACTCAGTGGTTTCATTTCAACTAAATCACATTGTTTTATCAACCTAAAGTTAATTTCAGTTTCATTTTATGTTATTAAATGGGAAAAACCACTTTCCCCAAGAGGTAAAAGACAAGGGCCATCCCATAAGTCAGCAGAATAACTGTAAAATCCAAGGGCATCTTGCAAAATAATGTTTCAGTTATATCCAAAGCATATATATTACACATACATGAATAATAATACATTCAATATGCTTGAAAGTTCTAATTAAAAGCATTTTCATTACCTTTGGCCTGATAATTCAAATGATCAAGTAATCTAAAAATACTAATAGGCATTTTGCTACATTCACTAGTGATTGTTGCTGTTCTCCTATGGTATTAACTTTCTTAATTCAAGATTTGGCATTACTTTATGCTAGTGTTAAAGAATCTCTGAACTAGAAGGAAGTTGAGAGGCTAATACAAGCCATATCCCTCCACAGAATTCCCAATGTGAGACAGACAGACACAGAGACACAGACACACAGACACACACACGCACAGAGACAGAGACACAGACAGAGACAGAGACAGAGACAGAGCATCCAAGTCCACCAAAGTCATCCAGTGCCTCAGGAATAACTCTCAATTACAAGGAAGTTTGTCTTTAAACTCAATGAAAATCTTCCATCCTGCAATTTCCACCAGTGTGTTAATGAGTATTTACTAGATCTCATTAGGAAGACTAATAACATTATATCAATTCTTATGGATTTTATGTAAAGACCTCAAGCTTTCACAGCTACAGTTTCTAAATAACACCACTTGAGACAGGAGTGGAAACTTTTTGAGGGCAATTATCTTACTTTTTAAGTTTACCCCCAGTATTTAACATAGTACTTAGAACAAAGTAAGCACTTTTAAAGACTTTGTCATATTTTCATTCAAGCATATACTTCATTTAAAGGGAGGGAAATCCAATAAACTCTGGGGAGGGAGGGGGGGAATCTTAAGACATACTTGGGGGAAATCCTGCCTGAATAAATCTACATTTGAATAGTACTTAGCCAGTGAAAATAAATAATGTGTGAAATTTATCCTTGTAGATTGAAAGTAGGATACCACACATCTAAATGAAATTCATGGGGCTATAGTCTTAGTAGTATTGTCTCATCTATTGAAGAAAAATATTTTTTTTCTTTTTTTTTTAAACCCTTACCTTCCATCTTGGAGTCAATACTGTCAATACTGTGTATTGGCTCCAAGGCAGAAGAGTGGTAAGAGCTAGGCAATGGGGGTCAAGTGACTTGCCCAGGGTCACACAGCTGGGAAGTGTCTGAGGCCAGATTTGAACCTAGGACCTCCAGTCTCTAGGTCTGACTCTCAATCCACTGAGCTACCCAGCTGCCCCCTATTTTTCTTTTTAACGAGAAGAAATGGGGCCTAACCCAAGACTCATTTTTAACAATTCCTTAATAAAATGTCTTAACTCATCCTATTATCCAAATGAAAGCAAAATTATAATTCTATACACCAATATGGTATAAGAATTTTTTTTAAGTACCTGTCATCAGAACACAATTAGGCTAAAAAAAGGCAACAACCTTTTGTGGTACAAATTAGAGAAAATCAACAGTACAACAGGAAAACAAAATTAGGCTCAGCAAGACCTAACCTCAATAAATTCAAAATGCAGCAAGATAGAAGATTTAAATATAACAGAACCTTAAGCTATGATTCAATGATGAATGTGACTGTGATGAATGATGAATGTGAAATAAGCTGATTTAATTGTTCCTCCTCCTTTTCAGATGCCTGGCTTCCTTCCTTTTCCCCCAACAGGGCATTGCATCCTGTCTCCATTGCCTAAGGCTATCCCCAAACTGAGATTACCTTCCTTCTCTCCCTCTAAAAAGCCTTAGCTCTCCAGCTTCAACTCATTTGTCAACTTCTGGAAAGCCAGTTTTCCTATTTGTGTTCTTTCTTGAATGATGCTATATTTATAAATGAGAATAATTATGGAAAGCTGGATAGAGTACTCCTAGTAGTCAGAAAGATTTGGCTTCAAACCCTACGCCTGAAGCAGTTATATAACTACAGTCAAATGACTTAACTTTTCAGTAAGCTAAAGTAACTCTCTTTAAGTTGGTTGGGGGAAAGGCCAAATGTCATTTGTTTTTTGTTTTTTGTTTTTTGAGAATAGATCTCCTTTTCCCTCCCAGGCCATTCTAGGACTAATCTCCCTGCTAATCAGTACTGAAGTTTTAACCTTCTTGGGTCGCTGCCCTCCTTATCCAAAACCCTTTCTCAGGGCTCATGATATTGATGCCAGCTTTATTGCAAATACTTAATCAACTTTCATCTTCCTGCAGCATAGTACTCAAACTCAACCTCACCACTTAACAGGGTCTACAGATGTATCTTGCCATACCCCAGCATGACCATAAATTGCACACAAATATTTCATCTGCATTGGCATAAGTAGATGAGAGTTGTCTATACCAATGTCTATGCCAGCCCTAAGATTTGTCTATGTTAATGAAATTACTGGTCCAAATTGCCCCCCCAAAAAATGTTTAAAGTTTTAAACACCCATCACCATAATATATAACAAGTTTTGGAGGAAAAGACCCTTTTTTTGTCCCAAGAATCTGCCATATAGAAGGTCCTTGAGAATTTAAGCCATAGAGATAAAATATTATAGCAATCTGATCAATAAATCCTCCTGCCCTGAGATCTATACTTATACCTTTTCCCTTTATCTTAAAGCAGACTTAAAATCTATCCAAAATCTCAGGTTCTAAAATCACCCATTTGAAAAAAAAAAACACACACACACACACACAAAGGTTAATACTGTGCAAAAAAAAATGCAGAATTTTTCCTTCTATAAAACTTGCTGCTCTAAGTGTTAAATGTGCCTAATGGACTGGCCCTGCCACATAAATTACTGGAATTAAATCAATTTGTTTCATTTACTTTGAAAATACAATATTATCAGCTCATCCAAGTGAAAGACATGTTGAGTTGAGAAAAGAAAAACATCACTGATGAGGCTGGAAATGAATAAAGAGAATAAAGTGAGCTCATCATCAGATAGTGGAGGTTTACTAGTGACCCATCTGTCCCTACGAGTGTCTGGGTACCCCTCTGTGTCTAGGTACCTGAAGCTGTTCTTTCCCTGCCATATATAACAACAAACTTTAAGAACTCCCTTGCCTGTTAAAAAAATATTTCTGAGATAGTGGCATGCCTGTGCTAGTCAGAGACTGGAGATGTCATTAGAAAGAAGTTAAAAAAGAGCTGAAGATGGAACACTCCCCAAGACTGACAGGGCAACAGGAAATCTCATCTGTTCAGATGAGAAGATCAAAAAATCTTTGTCCCTTTTATGCTATAATGGCAAGCTATAAATAATGCAAATAAGGATCAGTTTTGAATTGGAAGGGCAAAAGGCTCGATAGCTTGGTGTGGCATTTTGATGTCACCTGTGCATAGCATAATGTAAGGGGAGAAATGCCCATATTCAACCCTGAAACTCAGCAGTAGCAACATCCCCAAAATGGTTGTGATAAAAATTAAATCAAATTCAACAGTCTCTATTTGGGCATACCTTTATGGGCATAAAGACAAAAATTTCTGTTCTGCTTTTTTCTCCAAAGGAAAACATGACTAAAGTACTTCTTTCAAACACATTCCAGTAGAGGGCAACACTGTCCTCCCAGTACCCTATGCTTTCATCCCAGGAGTCATCCTGATTCCTCATTATCTCTAACCTGGCCCCCATCCAAGTGGTAGACAAAGCCTGCCGCTATCACCTTCATAACATCTATTAAAATTGCCCCCTCTCTCCTCTCATAACAGCCACCAGTCTAGTTCACACCCTCATCACCTCACACCTTGGTTACTGCAATAGCCTTCTAGTGGGTCTGCCTACCTCTCCTCTGTCTCCTCATTCCAATCCATTCTTTATGCCACCGGTCTATTCAATAAACTAGTGGCTCCTAATGCCTCCAGGACTAAATTAAAAATGCTCTTTTTGGTATTCAAAACCCTTCATAGCCTAGTCCTACCTTTGCAGACATTTACTCATTGTAAACCTGAGCAAGTCAATTAATCCTGTTTGCCTCAAAAAAAAAAAAGATATTTCACCATCTCTCAAGCTTCTGGCATATTTTCTGGCTGTCCCCCATCCCTAGAATGCTCTCCCTCCTCTACTTTGACTGCTGACCTCCCTGTTTTCCTTTAAGTCCCAACTAAATTCCCACCTCCTATAAGAAGTCTTCCCTAACCCCTCTTAATTCCAGCGCTTTCTCCCTCTTAAATATTTCCTATTTATCTTGATATAGTTTGCTTTGATTATAATTAATTGTCATGATGTCTCCATCATAAGCTCCTAGAAAGTAAGGACTGTCTTTTACATCTTTTGTATCCCCCAGGGCTTAGCACAGTACCTGGCATATAGTACAGGCTTAATAAATGTTTGTCGACTGACTGATTATATTACTATTGACTTTTTTTGTTTCAAACAGCTGACTACTGTGATAACTTCAACTTCTCATCCTTATAGCTCTCTAAACCTTACAAAGCATTTTCCTCACCACAACCTTCTGATTTTGGTGTTACACGTATCATCACATTCATTTCTATAGAATAAGAAAGAGAGACAAGGAGCAGGTTTAAGTCACTTGCCCAGTTACAAAACTGGTAAACATCAGAGGCCAAATTCAAACCCATGTCTCTTGATTCTCTGCTCTTTCCAAGGTACCACATAACCTCTCGGTTGGTCTACCTGAGTCCAGACAAATTTCAGATGGAACTTTAAGCAAGAGGGTTAACAATCATAAAGTCCCACCACTATCTTTATATAACTGGAAAGGAACCTGAGGTATCTTATCACCAGAACATTCACACATTCCTAGAGACTTATGGGGAAAGGTCTCATTCCCTCTTCTTCTAAAAAGAAAGGTGAGGCTTCATCCATCTGTCTCTAAAAAAAGATCTTCCCAAACCAATAACAGGAACACAAAACTTCAAACTGTCCCAAAGTGAATGAATTCACAAAGCATCCC
Source organism: Monodelphis domestica (assembly GCF_027887165.1). NCBI lineage: Eukaryota > Metazoa > Chordata > Mammalia > Didelphimorphia > Didelphidae > Monodelphis > Monodelphis domestica. The sequence goes on along the minus strand of NC_077231.1, from coordinate 250,367,691 downwards.
TAGCATTCACCAAGCTCTCCAAACAATCCTTTTCTTCTCCTACCACGCACCCCTTTCAAGGAACAATCCCATAAAGCTTTTCCTCACAGACTTTTCTTCCTCCCAGGTCCAAGAGAAAATGATTCTCAGTTCCTCAGCGGATCACCCCTTTGTTATAGAAAACCCCCTCAAAGAGGCAACTTCTTCCACCAAAGCTGATCAGCACTTTCTCTCCAGTTGTTAGTCTTAAGAGATGTGTGTAAAACACAGATCGGTTCTGTGACTTTTCCCAGAGTCACATAGGCAGGTTGTGTCAGGAGAAGCTAAATAGAGGTCTTCCTGACTGTGTGGCCAGATCTCAGCCCACTATCCCAGGATTTCAATTCAATGGTTATTTAACTATATAAAAAAAATTTTTTTAAATACTGGCTCCTCTATTACTATGCAACTGTATAAAACATTTCTCTTTGAAACCTGTCTGATCCCTCTCCATCCTCAATGTTACCAATGCCTAGACATCAGAGATGACAGTGACCTATTACTTATTTTTAGTTATTATCCTTCATCCGATAGGAATTATCTCCTGAAATTCACATAACTTATCTTCAAGGGAAAACAAAAGTTAATTGTTTGAAAACACACACATGCACACACACACACACACACACACACACACACACACACACACACACACACTGGAATGTCATATTTAGGGGGGAGAGAGTTGAGGGACGAAGAGGAACTCAGACCCATGATTAAATTACTACATAGTGAACTTCCTATAGGAAAATTCCCTCAACAATGGAGTTCAGCACCTGTCCTGCAAATTATAGTAGTGCAATGCTACCTGGGGCACAGAGAGGTTAATTGACTTGATCAGAATCCCATAGACAGTATGCATTGGGGAATCAATTTGAACACCCCAGTTTTCCCAATTCTGGAAACAATTCTCTATCCAGGGCACTATGCTGCCTCTGGTAAAACCGGCTACAAAAAAATATCCAATGGCCAATTAAATCTTTTGTGAAGTCTATAGTACTTCTAGAACTATCACTAAATAGCATAACTTAGGTGTTTAAATAACACTGAAATTGAAAGCAATACCATACCTAATACTATTATAAGGTGACAAACATTCCCTTTCAACATCAAAGGGTTGTTGTGGTTCTTGTCATTCAGCAAGTGTCTGAGGCCAAATCTGAACTCCAGTCTTCCTGACCCAAGGCTCAGTGCTTTATCCACTGAGCCACCTCATCAAACAATTCTATCCATAAAAATACAGAAGAGTTGGTTTTAAAGAACCTGTTAATGATTGATATTGACAGCTCATATTCCCAGTTTGCAGAAGCAAAACTCAGATTCTTGACATATATCACTGTTGCATAATTTCTTTCTTACAGTCTTATTATAATATCTTTATAATGAGGGATCTCCCATTTTATACCTAAAATAATCTTATTTAGCAACTTTCCATAAATATTACTTACAATTTAAAAAATATTTTTAGGAAATCATAATCATGTATGAGTTTTATTGATTCTAAGCTCTTCATTAAACAATAGCCTCTGAAATAGTAATATGCAGCCAGGTAAGTAAGTTTTGTGATCTTCAAAAATGCTCTAAATGAAAGTACTCTAAAAGAAAGCCTCCTTCCCACCCACACACCCATCAAGTTTAAACTGAAATAAACTTTTACTCCCAAATTCCTTTCCTTTAAAAGATAATGCAAAGTTCTCCCAGGATGAAATGAGGGTGGGTATGTTAAATGGGAGCCACTGACATATAACACAAGCTGTCTCAGAATAAGAATTAAACTATCAGAGTAATTTCCAAATATTAAGATTATTTTTAAATCACTGGCAGCTAAGGTCAATTGTGTAAAGCCCATGAAGGGAAAAGGGGTCTCAAAAAGAACTGTATATACCCCTATTTAAAGATTAAAAACAATTAATTGCCGAGTCTTGAAAAATCTCTTCTAGGCATCTCCTCTCCATTCTGTCTTTAACCATTCATAGTGCAAAGGGAAGAACATTGGGTATGGAGTCAGAGGAGCTATGCCCAAATCCTGGCCATATCACTTAATGACCCCATGACCAGAGGCAATCCACTTAACACTATTATGCTTTGCACACTGTTATACAAAATTCAGAGGTTGAACTAAAATTCAGTGTCTGGGAAAACATGGTTTTGTATGACCATGGAGCTAAGAATGGTCTTTATATTTTAAATACAATAAAAAACTTTTTTAAGTATTAAAAAAAACTATTTTTGGTAGTACTTACAATGATTATTACAGCACTTTTTATTTGTACCATTCTATTAATTTCATATTATTCTTAGTTGTGTGTGTTTATTATTTTCTTTTTTTTTTTTAAACCCTTACCTTCCATCTTGGAGTCAATAGTGTGTATTGGCTCCAAGGCAGAAGAGTGGTAAGGGCTAGGCAATGGGGGTCAAGTGACTTGCCCAGGGTCACACAGCTGGGAAGTGTCTGAGGTCACATTTGAACCCAGGACCTCCCATCTCTAGGCCTGGCTCTCAATCCACTGAGCCACCCAGCTGCCCCCTATTATTTTCTTTTTTATGACGCTTTTATTTCTGTTTTTCTGTGTTATGGAAGGAGCTTAGCTTTCTTTCATCCTGTTTTATCAACTTAGTTCAGTTTCCACAAAATCAAAAGACTACAGTAGGTGTCTAATAAATGCTCATTAAGCTGAATAAAATGTTACTTAGATGCACAAAAACTAATAACCCAATCATTAGATGACATGGTTTAAATAAGTATTTTTTTACTTAATCTTAATGAAACTGGGGGAAAAAATGAATACTACTTGAAACAACAATAAAACAGGAACAAGCCCATACCCATTCTCCTATGATACAAATTTCTTGGATCTAGAAAACAGGTTGGCATGTCCTACTGAGCTAAGTAGCATGGGCATGGCTCTTAATTATGGGCTGATAAATGAGAATTGGCTCATACAAGATTTTAACAATATTGATTCCCTAGGAGATGTTAATTGAAAATTTGTTCTCTATCACTAGAGAAAAGTTCTATTATATTCAGGAATTGCCAGGTCTAAAGCTTATTGTTTCATGACCTATTTTTACTTCTATAAAATTCTGCTTTCTAAATACAATAGTGGCCCTCTGGCAGATCGATGAAGGGGATACTAGCTAAGCCAGGAACATAATATAGATAAATGGACACATTTTTGCTGAGATATGGGTAACTGAACTTACTTTAGTAGCATTTGGCAGCTTAATAATGATGAAATTAGCCATCAAGCAGATAGACTAAACTGATTTTTTTTTTTAATCTAAGAAAACATAGAAGTTAATCCAAAGTTTAGCAATAGAAAACAAGTGCTAAAGAACTCTTTGGTTACTTCAGGTACATTGTGAAGTATCAAGTAAGAATCAGCATAATGGAAAAAATTCACTAGATTAGAAGTCAAGAAACATTCATTCTAGCCTCTAATTATAGGTGAACCTCAATAAATCACTTAGCTTCTGCCTCAGTTTCTTCATCTGTATAGTGATTTTTGGAGCAAAGCATCTCTCAGTGTCTTTAGCTTGTAGCTAACAATCCTAATACTTTCAAAATTTCTCACCAGGAAATGCAACAAGGCAGACATTACCTACCACTATCTATCCCTAGGTAGAGTTAAGAGACAGACACTTCAAGAGGTCCTCTTTCTAGTCAAAGGTGCACCATGAAAAGAATGCAAGAAGAGCAAGTGGATGTCCAGATTTTGGCCAGACTACTTAATCATCCCCATCCCCTGAGTCCCAAGCCACCCTGCTCACCATTTTAACTCAAATGATTTCCTTTGTACTAAGTGAGATCAGAGCTGCATAACCATAATTCTTGATGACTTCTGATACTTGATAAAATGAGAATGAAGGCTAAAACAAGTAATATAAACAATAATTCACATTCTTAGCTTGGGATTGTATTTTATTTATTTACTTTTATTTTTTCTATGTTTTACCTGTAGACTAATTTACTTTTTTTCCTTGTTATGTTCATATAAGAGAAGTTGTTCTGATTCGATTCATATCTGGATTAGCATGTCATTTAAGTAGTTTGACTAAAATGAAGCCATGTTTCCAGAACAACTCTCAGATGAACCCAATCTACCATGCAGAAGAGCCATATACATACATATATACATATACCACTATAAAATTCCTCCCCTATAAATACTATGATGTAAATTTTAACTTATTGAACTAGATCAAGACATCTTTTGAACTTCTTTATGCCAGGAGAAATGGTTATCTTCCTTCAACATGGAGTTACTTTTTCGCCCCCCTTCTCCTACAACACAGGTCAACTTGACTTTCTAATTAACTGGAGATCCTGAAGAGTAGGAATAGAACTGAGAAGGTTTTTTCCTATCTTAATCCAGAGAGTTTTAAAAAGGGCAGAACAATAAACAAGATATTTCAAGACTAAAGGAACATAAATCCCCTGAATATGGCTAACTTGTAATAATTCTTATTTTGCAAAGCACTTCTTACACTTCTTAGTCACAATATCTTCACAGTGATCTTTATATTTCTATTAGCATTTGACACCACTTACTTATTGCAAATACATACACACACTTTCACTCAGACCTCAACAATCAAGCCAGAAAGATCAGACAGACAGTCCTATACCTCTTTTGTTTCTATTATGGTTGCTTCTTATCAACAATAGATCACAAGCTCCTTGAAGACATAGCCCATAACCTTTTTAATGTGTACCTATACACTTTTTTCTTTGCACAAAAATTATAAAAATATTTGCTAAGGGACAACATTTTCAATCTTCTATTCATTCAGTTCAACTTTATTGAATCATAGAAACAGAAAGTGGAAGACATCTCATCTACCACCTGGTTCAACCTGAGCATGAAAGGAACCCCTACTATGAAATACCTGACAATTGGTCTTATAACTTCTGCTTAAAAGGCACCTAAGGAAGGGGGAACCACCACTTCTAGAGGAAACACATTATTCCTTAAAGTCCTTTTGCACAGGTTTAATTTTCAGGAAACGTTTTTCTAGTAACAAATTTAAAGTTGCCCTTTTGTAATTTGCGATGACTGCTCCAGCTTCTGTCCTCTGTACCTATATAGTAAAAGTCTAATCCCTCTTCCGGGATAAGTCCATGAATACTTGATGTGTTCAGATGTTGAATACCTATCTTACTTTTCTGCAATCTCCAAGCCCTCTTCTACTTTTATACCTCCCTTTATATAGTATTTCTTTTAACTTATTCTTTGTTTTCAACCTTATAGAATCAGAATGTCAGTGATTTAAATCTAAAAGGGACCTCAGAAATGATCTTGACCAAAACATTCATTTTTACAAATAAGGAAACCAAGGAAATAGTAGTCAAATAAGAGAGTTGAAACTTAAACCAAAAATCTCTAACTCTACTCCAGTGCTGTTTCCATCATACTATGATGCATCTCAATAAATGAGGGGAGAAGTAAAAGAAGGGAACAGGAGGAACCAAAGACTAGTCAACTAAAATAAACTCCTGTTCAATTATTTGAATTTTAAGTTCTCTCTAAAGAATCAGAGACTAGGGGCAACATAACAAATGTTTCATTATTTCAAAGATCCATGCATTAATTAATCATGTTAACTAAATCTCTACCAACATAAATCACAAATCCTTTATGAGTCAGTCAGCAGTTTTTAAGAGCTTTAAGAGCCATATACAAAAACTGTATCAGCTTGTACTGAACCTGATAAAGAGGCTTTACAAATTTAACTAGACTTATCTTTTATCATGACCACAATCAAAAACTTCAAGCTTGGCAAGAACAGCTGAAGCTAATGCTCAGATAATGTGGTCTATGAGATACCTAGGAAATCTCAAAATCATAACAATCCATTTGAGTAGGACGTTAATGATCAGATCTAGTAAATAATAATTAAATAATAATTAAAGCTGCCTTTTACTGTTATGGTATTTTATTGTTAAGGAAGTATAGTGTTTCAGTGGAGAAAATGCTAGATTTGCTAACAGAGGACCTACATTCAAATCCCAGTTCTGTCACCTCTGACCTAGAACTTGATAAGCCTCAGTTTCCTCATTTGTAAAATGATGAGGTTGAACTAGGTGACCTTTTCAGTCCCTTCCAGCTCTAAATCTATAATTCTATTTAGTTAGCTAATAACAATTGAAGACCAATAATTACTTTAAAAGCAAGTTAATAACAAAAATGGAGCTATAATCTGAATCTAGGCTTCCTAGTCATCAAGTGTTCTTTGAAATGCATCATTGTCTTATTTGACAGTTATTTCAGTAGATGATATTGAAGCACTGTGTGGGGTATCAGTAAAAAAAAAAAATTCAGCCTTTCAAAAGGCATTTGTTATCATCTATACAAGTATGGCATGCATGGTACTACACCTAAAAAAGGAGAATGCATCTTCCAAATGCAGATGTTACACACAACAGAGAATGTACAAACAGTGGTCTCAACAATATATTTAGAGACATAAATAAATTACTCCTGGCAGGAAGTGCATGCTATGCCTATTTGGCAAAAAACATAAAACTGTTACAGGACTATAATAAAAAAAAAAACTCATTTATATTATTTGTTATGAGCACACAGTGATAGCTTTAAAGCAATGTCATTTGTATGCTCTCATAACCATAGCAAAAGCTTTATGAAAATTCTTGCAAAATTTTGTAGTGAAGTTTAAGCTGCTTGATTTGGAAAATGTTATAATATTTTGAAGACAATAATCAAGATTTTCTAATTTTAAGTAATCAAGAGTGATCATTTTTTTAAAAACTGCACACCACCTTACACACTATTCAGCGGAAAAATCTAACTTTTTACTTTAATGTCAACATACATTGCTTTTGTTCCTGTCATCAAAGGGTACTAGGGAGAGTACCCTCTATATGGCATATTGGTGGCTAAAAAGACAGCTGTTCAATAAGTCAACTTTTCCACATTGCTCCAACTTAAAGACCATTCTTGATTTATGGCCAGTGACTCCTTTTGCAGAGGCAGGAGCTGCCTATGGCCGGGCCCTCAGGGTTTCAAGCATCCAGAAGTTTCTGAGCTAAGATAGTGTGTCCTTTACTGCACACTGATTGCATCTGTCTGCCACACTGCTTGGAGAGGCTTCTCGAAGAGAGATGAGGCATATCTCTTCTTGCATCCCTACTCACCATAGCACCTCTTTAACTCATCATGGAAAAAAAAAACTGTATGAGTTTCCTATTGCTCCCTATTCTTCATGCCTGATAAGCAAAATTATTGCAAATTTCCTAAACTCATGGCACAGAGAGACAGGAAAACAAATTGAAAAGATCAATACATTTTTGGAAAGGATGGGAGACATAGTATGGCATTAAGCATCTGACCAATGTTCCTACCAAATGCCATATCAGCTCTCCTAAGCAATTGCACTACTGTTACCTATGAACCCACTAAACATTAATTTTAACCTATTCTTATTTTTCTTTCATTTTATTTTATCTACCAATTAATAAGCATTTCTTTTCTTTCCCATCTCTCTTTATCTAAAAGAAAAACCCTTTTGTAATAAATTGTATAATCAAGCAAAACAAATTCCCACACTGTCCATGTCCAAAAATGCATTTCTCACTATTCATCTTGAATCCATCACCTCTTTTTAAGGATATAGGTTGGTTTTATCATCAGTCATTTGGAATCATAGCTGGCCATTGCACAAAGGGCAAGTCAGAATTGCCAGGTCTCGGATTTCATTTGATACTAGACTGAATATAGGAAATTGTGTTTTCCTCTCAATATATAAAACTGTGTGGTCTGTAGCTAGATGCAGTAATTCCCCCTTCACCCTCAGTGTATCCCTACATGTTTTTCTCCCTTTGCAACAGATTTCATCTTAGAAGGGGCACTTTGCTTCAATAGCAGCCCCTATTTGGACAGATCTGATAGTAACATAACACTACCAAAGTAAAAAAGTCAAAGGCACAGACAGACATATCTAATCAAAGAACTTATCTCCTACCTCTAAAAATTCCACTTATATACAAACAGAATAATGACTAAATCTACAGAACCAGATTTGTGCTCCTTATGATGATATAAATTATTATGCTTCATACATGAGTAAAAGCCACCCAGAGAGATATAAGCTGAAGAAAACAGATTTCCTCTGCTAATGTAATAGAAATACAGTCAGATAATAATGAGGACAGTAAAAGAGATGGAAAGCACAAATTATAGGCAAACAGGAAAGGTTTAAAATTTCCAATGAATTCATGTTACTTTTCCACTTGCTGTTTTCTTGTTGGTCGTAAATCCCAGTGGAATTACACTTTTTCCTGCTGTTTTGTGCTATATGTGGTTCATGAAACATCTCCTACCACAAAAATGCAACCTTTATTATGCGGAGATGACTGGGAATCCAAAAAGGCCTCTGATTTCCCTGGATGGGCTTTTTTCTGCTTTTTACCTCATCTTATATCTCTCCTCCCATAAAAGAATCACTTAAGGAACTTGAGTGGAATTTTTTTTTGTTAGTTTTTAAAACATTATTTTATTTGGTCATTTTCATACATTGTTCATTGGAAACAGATCATTTTCTTTTCCATCCCTGCCACCCCTTCCCTAGTTAACGGGCGATTCGTCTGGGTATCACATGTGTCCTTGCTCTGAACCCATTTCCTTAGTGTTGGTATTTGCATTAGGGCGCTCCTTGATCATGTCTTGAGTGGAATTTCTTAAAAATTATTTTGAAATGATATACTAATTTCCTCATATTGTTGGAACTATGGAGGTGAGGGATAGGAGGATATAGGAAGTAATCTGAAAGGAGACACAAAAACAAAGGAAACAAATTTTTAAAGATAAGCAGAGAGAATAGAACTGAAAAAGAAATATGCAGACCCTTGAAGTTATTCCACTTTAGCAAGAAGAAAATAAGAATGTTTTCTCATCCTCCACCATGTGGATAAAAAGAATTTTCCCTATTGAAATGATGACTTTTTCTGTACATGATTTTCATGCAGGAAAAAAAAATTGATGGTCTTGATTGGCACTTGGGATTTATGGTCAGAATTTGAAATTAATTTTAGATAGTCAGAATGTTCAGGAAAACTTTGATCAACTAAACTGGATCTCAGGTGGACCACATATATTGATGATGAAGCTTACAAAGACCATAAGTTTTACTGTGAGGAAGGAACATGAAAAACTCAAAGTGGCAGAAAATCCATGAAACTAAAATGAAAAAGCTTAAACTTTCTGTCTTCCAAACCTTAAATGTACTTTGAATGTACGAAAACTATAGTGGTGCTCTCTAAACAAAACTTATCCTAACCAAATTGAATGCTCCCACAATCCTGAAATAAAGTGCCTAGAAGCAACTATAGGTGTGCAGTGAAGTAGCTCAGCAGATAGTTAGGAAAACCTGAGTTCAAATCCTGACTCAGACACTTACTAAATTGGGTGATCCTGAGCAAGTCATTTAACATTGTTTGCCTTGGTTGATTCATCTGTAAAATGAGGTGAAGAAGTAAATGATGACACACTCCAGTATATTTACTAAGAAAACCTCCAATGGGGTTATGAAAAATCAGACACGACTGAAACAAGTGAACAACAAGAGAAACAGCTATAGTAAAGAGTGATGCTATAGTCCCCAATTGCATTTCTGTGCTTGAAGAGAATATAAGCAAGTAATTGAGAGTATGGGAGGGAACAGGAGAGGGAAGGGTGTTATTGACTTTGTGACTACCAAGACTAGTCTTTTGAGACAGTGATGTCAAAATCAACTAGAAATAGATACCTGGGTGCAGAATAATGACTTAGAAAACCACAAATTAATATTATCTATGTTGCATTATATTTTTATTTATTTAATTAAATATTTTCCAATTACATTTTAGTCTGGTTTGGAATTTTGAGGGTCACAAGCTGGGAGATGAGAGTTTGACACCTCCATTCTAAAGAATAAGGTGTCAGAAAACTAAGCATAGAAGCAGGAAAGATAAAAGAGGGATTCACCAGATCCCCTCCAGAAGAAGTACACTATGCTTTTATCAACACTGAGTTCTTATAAAGACTATTCCATTCTATTGGAGAATGAAAATGATTAAGAACTATATAACCAGAAGCAATCAAATGTAAATCTTTTCCTAAAACTGCAAAACATTCACAAATTCACACTTAACCTCAAACACCCTTTATGGAATGGAAATGATCATATCTATGCTCCATTAAAAACTACTGAAGCTCAATCAATCATAAACTATTCATTAAGGGCCTAATATGTGCCACAGACTGTGGGGTTCAGGGACTAAAAAAGACAAAAATCAGAACTTGTTCTTGAGCAGCTTTGATTGTAAAGGAGCCCATCACCTGCCCAAAAGAGAGCAGGGTATCAAAATCATAAATTGTGCTCAGATGTAACTTCTGTCCTCTAGGGATAGGGTCCCCTTTAACTATGTAGAGAATTTCAACATTAAATTCATAGTGAGAAGATGGGCAAAACCAACAGAAGACTTGATTATGTTGTTCCAGGTACAAGTCATGGCAGACCCTCTTAACTTATCTATATTTATCTTTGCCATTAAATAACCAATGCATTTCTCTAAACTGTGTCATTTGAAATCTAGCACAAGTCAAAAGGCACAAAACTAAAAGTACTTTGAAGAAGCTAAATTTAAGAAAGCAGCCAATAGCTGGGTGACTGAGCAAGTCACAACCCAAATACTTAGCCCTTGCTACCCTTCTGCCTTGGACGTGATACTTAGTATAGATTCTTAAATAGAGGATAGGGTTTAAAAAACAAAACAGTCAAGAACTTTCTTTTTAAAAGATTTTATCTCTCAATTACTGCTTTTTCATCCTAAAATTTCCTGTCTTTCATTATGAGGTTTTATCAGTACAGGCTACAATGTAAGGCTGCAATAAGCATACTGTGGTTTCTTAAAAGTGGATTCTTTGGTGGGAGGTAAATAGTATAAGTGTTTGATTATATGTGGAAGGAAATTTCTGTTTATTTTCTTCTGTGTGCACAAAAGCTGCTTTGTTCCACTGCCAGTTTCATTAGAAAGAAAGACTAAGACTTCATTTTTTATTCTTTTCCATACTAGTTACACTGGTCTCTCCCATCTAACTTCCCTTAAACCTGAAAACTCCTAATGAGAAAAATTTTGTATGTTTTCATTTAGTTAAGGGTTTAGATCAGAGAGGTGCTGAATGTACATCGAAATTATTGGGTCATGTTCAACACTTAGAACTAATTCTTTACTGTAAATTAGAAACTAAGGCTTACATGCTTATTCAGTGAGTAACCAGAAATTTAAAATAGTATTAAAGACCAAAGACAAAATAATAATAATTAACAATTCCTCTCCTTTCATTCGGCACTTCCTTGTTCAATCTCTCATTATTCACTTCCCTCTGGGGAAAAAAATTATTCAACATTCCTTTCGAAAAAGGAACCTGAAAACCCATCCACCTCTCATTCCTTTATTTTACAGATAAAGAAACTGAGATCACCAAAATAAGATGACTTGAAGTAAATGTGTGCAGAAAATAATAATTTACCAATTTTTCCCTGTGGTAGTCACACTAAAAGATTTCTCCTCAAATCCCTGTTAACTCATATATTTCACAGAATTAGTGTAAAACTGTAAATGTATAGGTACTCTCTTAATAAAAAAGCAGATTAATTATTCCTGATCTGTTCTTAAACTTCAGTCTTCTCTTACAAAAAAGAATAGCTTTTCATATTTTTATACAGCTTTAAGGCTTATAAATGCCTTCTCTTCAACCGTGTTCATTTTTCAAAAACTTATAAAGAAAATATTGTTTTATAGCTAAGAACTGTATTATATAAATCTTTGAAAGTAACTTTGCAAGTTGTCACAGTGCGAGACAATGGCTAGAGTTGAAGAACCTGGTTTCAAAGCCTGCTTCTGAGCAAGTCACAAAACCACAAAACCTGTGGGAATATGACTTAGATGGCTGCTGGGGTCCCTTCCAACTCTAGATCAAAGATGCTTTATTGGTGATGGTTAATCTTATTAATAGGCAAAGGGTTCCTGAGGTTGTTTTTTTTCAGTTTCTTCTCAATTATGCTCCCACTCTTCCTCCAACCCAAAACTATTTTGACCTCCATATGATTCAAATATGTAGCTTATTACCTTTTTATTCATTATTTTTAGGAATTATGTAGTTTCCTTATTTTTGAGTAATTGACATATTCAGTACATAGACAAGAACCTCATAATCAATCAGGTAAATACTTCTCCATGGATATTCAATGAATATACTAATTTGAAGAAAGGTTAAAGGATAGCACTAATTAAAAGTAACAGATTTCTAGCAGCTGGTGCTATCATCCCATAGAAAATGTTGGAAACTGAAAACAATCAAAAACTGGGGGGGAAAAGTATATATGCAACAGTGTTAGTTCACAATGGCAGTAACTAAATTGTTTAGGGGTGAGGGGCTCACAGTATTCTCAATTACAACATCCTTTTCCGATGACCTCTGTCTGTTTTAATTTTTCTATACTACCCATTACACAATGTAGTTAATAGTTTTGGAAATACTCAGCTTATATAGACTTGAAGCTTAATGGTGGGAAAGGAGTACATATTACCTAGAAATACATTCTAACAAAGGAAAATCTAAGTTTAGATTCAAATAAAATTACTTATTTTAAGGAGAAAATAGACTAGGAAAATTAATCTTACTTTAGTGGTGCTAATATGCTACAAAAATTTTTCTTCACTAGAGTTCAAATTACCACCTGGAATGATACCAATAATAGCTATCTAGAGATTATCATAATGGAAAGGAAGAGACAGGGATGAGTCAGAAAATGTTGGAAATGTCTTGTATATTATAATGGGTTTGCAACTTGAACACTTGAGTCAGTTATTCTACAGAAATGTCTCAGAAAATATGTGTACCTTATAGGAAATGGGTTATATGCAAACACAATGACTTGTGTCATTGTATTCAATTTGGGAAGATAAGGGGGAAAACCACCCAGAATACATTATTGGAAAACTAGAGTCTGATGAAAAATTATAAAGATCAACAAGATAAAGAAAGTCCAACTCATTTATCAACAAGCAAGCAGGAAAGAAGAGTAATAAAAACTTCATATGTGAAGTTGTATAGGAAAGACTCTCCCTAGAAAATCAGTTGTACCTCCAGGGAGCTTTAGGAATAGTAGTACTGGCAGTCAGGGTTATCTGATTTACTAAATGGCATAAAGAAGTGATAGCGATTATTTTAGTGCCCTATCACCTTCAAGGAACGAGCACTTTCAAATCAAAAGAAAATCTTTGAGTGCCTTTCTTCCAGAAAGGATTTATCTTGTGAGAATCTTTGCAGAATATCACTGCAAAAGTTAGCTACATGGGAAATCAGCCAAGACTAAGGAACTACTTATGAGACTTCGGGAAAATTAAAAGGCTGCCAGGTCATTTTGGCTTGACAAAGTACTCCCAATTAAAGCAGAAGAAATAAACGGCATGTAGAAAGCAATCAATATCAAAAGAAAAAGAAAAAAATTCAGGGATGGATGATTTAATAGCTCTGTGGAGTTAACTATGATGCAAAATCTTTTGACAAGCACAATATTTGGCAAAAGGGATTGAGACCAACATAATAGTGATGAGGCAAAAACTGATTACAAGAAAGTTTAGTTAAGGAAGACTTACAGTATGGCAACTTACAAAAGTTACTTTCAAAGAACTTAAAATAAAATGCAGATAAAATAGAATTCCATTTTCAGGGAAATATAGATTTCTGTTTAAACTACAGTCTTAGATGTCCTTTCAATTCTTTGCTAATTAGAAAATAATTAATGTAATTCATTTCAAACTTATACAAGTATAAAGTGGATTCTCTGTAGGTTCATTTTAGGTTGGTTGAAGAGGACAACTTTCATTGCTGAGGTTCATTGAAGAGGACAGCCTTCTCTCCTCTCTCATCTAAATGTTTTCTCTGTCAACAGACAACCTTGTTAAAACATTATACATGTGTCAACAAGCTCACTGTAATTTCAGGACTTAGCAGTTTTGTATTATGTAAACAAGCATAACTATTTCATATATAAGCCTAACATAAAAGGTATCAACATTATTTGTATTTTATTTTGATCATCAGTCGTTGACATTCCAAGTGTCACAAAACCCTTTTCAGATCTTTGGGCTGATTTGAATAAGGAAATCATGACTGAGTTCTTCTTTGTTTTAGAAAATAGTCAATACAATATTTTGGAAATGTTCCCTATTATATTATTCTTCCTAGAGCCCTAAAGGAAATTTATCCAAGATTTGTCTGGGTCACATTCAGTGCTTCTAGTTACTCCCCCAGGATAGTTAAAATGAATCAACTGCCCATGAAAATCAAAGTGAAGCTCAAGTAATGCCTTCCCTTCTATTATCTTCTTGTGCTATTTTATGTTCTATAGCTCAGCACTCTTCCACAATGCAAGGGCTATTAGTTTGCACTGAAGGAGAGGACAATTCTAAAAGGAGAAAAGTCTATTTCTAGCTCTGCTACCATTTCTCTTGATAAATGAACTAAGGGAAAGGTTGCTAAATTATGGAATATTGAATATGAGATGTTTAGTTGTGTTATTAATAATAAAGGCTAACATTTACATAGTATTTTAAAGCTCGCAAAGTACATATGTACATGGACAAATACAGTCCCATTTGATTAAATGGTTTTGGATTTAAATTCATGTAGTTCAGATTTCATACCTCTATATAATCTTATATGCATTATAATTAAGGGACATTGAATGTATATTATACCTGTGCACCACTCAGGGTTATTATTTTCAAATTTGCCTGTACATCCATATGGCTGCTTTATATATTTTTCAAAAGCCAGAAAATAACGTAGTACATAAAAATTTTAAGTCACAGAGGCAGAATCCCTTCTTGACAAATAGTCTAATACCTAGTTTGTAAGCACTATGAATAAGTGTTTGAGAGGGAACAATGTGTAGTGGGGAGAACTTGCATCAATGCCAAGAGCAGAGAGATCAGACCCTCCAACACATCCTGGCACTGTGACCCTGAGCAAGTCCTTTAACGTCTCAGTACTCTAGATCAGTGGTGCCAAACTTGATTAAAATCAAGGCCAGGAAACCATAAATAAAAATATGCACCAGCATGTTTGATACCTATGTTCTAAGGAATTCAATAAGACTTTAAATTCTGTACAGAGAATATGCCAACCTACACTGGTAAATGGAGTTTCCTTACTTGGGAATTCCCCATGCTAGAGAAATCTCAGTTCTAGTTCCTATCCCTATCTTTTAAAATAAGTGTTGAATTGATCAATAGTGATATTTCTGTGTTCTAGGCAACAGCTCTTTAGGTGATATGAACACAACAAAATCTTTTTAACAAGAAATCTTATACAAGATACCTTCACAAGTGCCACACCATTTATTAGTCAATCAATTTAATTAAAATGTTCTCCTTTTGAGAAAATATTTCTGTAGCCTAATTGTATTTGGATATCTACATGATGTTAGAATTAAAATTAGGCAAGCTCTCTCCAAAGTATTCTTTGATAACCATAGGACCAAAGATTTAGAGAGGAAAAATGACCTACTAAAAATTATCCATTTTATACATGTTTTTAAAATCTCATCAACAATAGATTCCCAATCTACTCTTCCCACTAAGGGTTACCAGTGACACACAGGAAGAATGAAACCTTTACAGAGACATTTCAAAATGCCAGAATCCAAATTTTCTTTTGAATTCCAGGGGATAAAATTCTGAAACAGATCTACTGATGAAGTCAGTATAACATATTGGCATAACATACAAATCAGTTACCCTGTCTCTCTCTACCCTAGCTACAAGCAAGATCCCATAGCAGTTCCTTCAAAACTCCTGTGTTCATATCACAGCCTAAACCTCACACCAACACTCAGCCTATCTTTCTTTTATATCTTCAAAATCTCCCTACCAGCAGATCCTCCCTCCTCATTCAAGTTTTCCCATGTCTTCAAAAACAAAAACAAAACTTCCCTTAATGATTCTCTCTCATCCTCTCACAACTCTACTTTGTTTCACTAGTAATTTTATTTTTAATTTGCTTATATACAATGCTTTTGCTAGCCATTTTTTTTCCCAGCTGTTTGAAATTAAATTGGACACCCCTGGCTCTCTAAAACATCTACAACCAATCTGGTGACCTTTTTCTCAGACCTTTATCTTTGTTTCTTCCAATGCTTCAGACATAGCTGATCAGTTAGTTCCTCCTAGAAGAAACTCTCTTCTCCTTTATCTTCAAAGACACAACACATTCCTTTCCTACCTCTCCTCATCATGTACCCTTTTACCTCCTAATCCTCTCTCAATTCAAAAAAAGGTACATATTCCGTGAGACTGTACAATCTTCATCATTTACTGTTTCATAACTAATGAGTTACCAATTATTGTAGATTTTTCCCCACAGTACCACTCCTATCTAGTCCAATTATTAAAAGCCATTGTTTGTCCTACAATTTCATCTGTAAGTACCTTTAAAACTCTTGAAGTGATGCCATTTAGATACAATGACTTAACTATATCTGTTTGGTTTGAGGAATTTTGCCTTCCTATATATCTCAATGACTACTAAAGCTTTTAAACAATGAAAAGACATTTGTAGAAAGTATTTATAAACATGGATATTTTAAAGGAATTTATAGCTGATTATGAGAAATTCACAAAACACACCTTTATAATAACAGCATTACATTGGCATCCACTTATGCTTACAGATGTAGGCCCTAAGAGAAAAGATAAAAAACTTCAGAAAATCTTCGTTCTACCCACTCTGCTCTTCCACTCCACTCTCCAAAAAAAAAAAAATCAAATAAGGATAAGGAGTTTTTCTTCTCATTGTTAGGTAACTTGAATATAATTTTGAGTCGTAAATAAAATTATTCTGGAATTTACACTAAAACTCAAAATTACGTTTCTATTCCAGATGCCTCTCTATTCTCATTCTCCCCAGGCTTCAAAATATCTACATCATTTTTATATCCATGTTTTCTGGTGACAAAAAGTACTGCATCAAACACTATACTAAATGGAAGGATACAAGATGAGACGTGTTTTAATGGTTCATTAGCCAAAACTTCTGGGCCATGTTATTCTTATTTGTTGTTGGTTTGTTTTTGGCTTTTAAGCTACAGGGAAAGCATCTAGTAGCATACAAAGTTTAAAGGAGTAAAACAAAACAATCTCCGAGCATCCTTGCAAACAGGTTGAGTGAGTCACTGCAAAAAATTGTGGAGGATGAGAGGCCAGAAATGCTCCTCTACTGGCCTCTATGAACCTATCTTCACCATCGGGAATAATGTATGAATAAACCACATGACAACAAGGTAATACAGAAGAGGAAATGAGAGGTGTAGACTAGGTGGTCTGGGAAAATCTGAGGGAAAAGAGAACTTCTTCACCTTCCTAGAGTCTAAACTCCAAGAAGAGAAAGGACAAAGTTTGCAAAACTTTGCAGCTCCCTCTAGAACTTGTCATAAAGCTCTACACATTGTGTGTACTCAATTGGTAGCCCAGTGGATAGAGCACCAGACTTAAGAGTCAAAAGGAACTTGATTGAAATATAGCCTCAGATACTTCCTAGCTAAATGACTCTGGGGAAGTTAAACCTGATTGGCTTGTCCTTGCCACATTTCTGTCTTAGAATTGATACTAAGATAAAAGGTAAGATTATATATATAAAATGAATCATCCAGCACTGGGAATCCTCTTCCAAGAATACAATTCTACTCATGCACTGAGGAAAACTGGCAGACTAACTTGAAACGGTGAACATACAGATTTCCAGATCTCTCTCTGTATTCCCACACTCTCTTATACTCCCAACCCTTAATGAGAGTAACTCCTGACAACAAAAAAATCAACCATTATTTGAATATCTACAGTGTACTCAGCACTACCCTCAATGAACTCACTATTAATAGACATGAAAGATCACATGTAACATAAGATACAACAGAGAACTCAACTGAATGCTACAAAAAGGCAATGCTGTAGAAAGAAACCACTAAAGTCTCTCTCTAAGTCAGAAATGGCTGCACAGAGTAGAAGTACCTCATTTGCATTTGTAAACAGCATTGCTCAATTTATACTTTTTTGTGCAGCTAAATACTTTTTTTTTTAATTTTGGTTGTTTTGTTTTGTTTTTAAAAACACATCCAAACCCCTTAGAATGGGCAAACAGATGAGAAAACAGCTTCCCAAATGAACATATCATGAATGAAGACAAAGAGGCAGGAATGAGCATGGAATAGCTTTTATGTGACAGTAGGGAGATTCATTTGATGAGAACAGATGCAGCAGCACACTTGAATGTCAAGCAATAATGTAGAAATAATTATATAACCAAAGGCAAATCGCTTCAGGGAAGAGAAAGATATTAAATACCATTTCCCGCTCCTTTAATAATTAAATGTAGTTTTACTTCATTTTATGGCATTCCCAATGATCTTAGTGGAGGAATTTCTTTTCTAATTTACTTGAGCAACTGTTTAAAAGAATTTATTAATTCAGATATCCCTTCCATATCTTTAGAGCTGGGGGCACATCTCCCATGATGTGGAAATTCTGTAAAAAAAAAAGGTTTGTCCCTCCCTTTACACCAAAGAAGTCTGAATTGTTTTCTTTTTCTCTTATGGATGTTTATAATACCTTGTAATAAAATTTGGGTTAAGTAAGTGGTCATAGGCTATGTGTAAGTCAATAATAATTAAAAATTATTTACTCAACTTTTTCTTCATTGTCTATTGTCCTTTGTATGTCATCTATAGCTTCTACCAATCTCCCCCCAAACCCCCATTTAATTTTTTTTATTCTATCCTGTACACTGTAATGGGGAAAGAGCAATGTGGAAGGGATACCTGTATTTCCTTATTGCAAGTAATTTGGAAGGCAGAAACATATTTAATTTATCTTTCTTTAACAAAGATAAATCCATTTCATAATTGTAAGTTCTGTTCTAATATTACTTCAAAAGTGGCATTTATATAATGTGATATTATAGCTAAAGACTAAATTCCATTGTGAAGAGTTTTAAGGTATAAAATCTCCAAACTTTTTAAAGTAATGACATTTATATATATATATATATATTTTTTTTTTAAATCACATAATCCCAGTCAACATTTTTAAAATTTACATAGAACTGATAGTAATTAGACAAAAATGTGTGGTTGTTTTTAGATAATAGCCAATGTTGGAGATGAAGTTAAAATGATAATAATAAGTAAATATCAAAGTAGTCCTGCTGGGAATATGATTCAGTCAACAAACATTTAATAGGTGCTAGTTGGGTGGCAAAGACTCAACTTCCTAAATTCAAATCCCAAAACCCTGGGAAAGTCACTTAATCTTGTTTGCCTCAGTTTCCTCATCTCTGAAAAGAGCTAGAAAAGGAAATGTCAAACTAGTATCTTTGCCAAAAAAAAAAAAAAAATCTCCAAATGAGACCATAAAAAGTGGAACACAATGGGAAAACTCCTGAACAAGAAGCCACAAAGAAATTGAGGTAATGACAAAACTAAGAGAAAGGAAAATCTTTGATTACTTCAAATAATGGAAATATTTCTAGAATTCCCTTTGACCAGCTAGAAAGGAGATGCCTCAAAGGACAGGAAACTGCGCACCAGGCCAATGCTCAATGCTGGGGATACAAAAATAGTTTT
This sequence comes from Monodelphis domestica, assembly GCF_027887165.1. NCBI lineage: Eukaryota > Metazoa > Chordata > Mammalia > Didelphimorphia > Didelphidae > Monodelphis > Monodelphis domestica. Next base: position 250,347,987 of record NC_077231.1, on the reverse strand, counting down.
GTGATCTTTCCTTCTTGTTCCATTCCTCCTCCTAGTCACAGAGAAAACAAAGGTAATAAACTTTCTGCTTCCCCATTGGATCACTTACACCTATTTGCTTTTGAAATGGAAAGCTCTTCAATTGCACTTGGGAACAAAGACACCATAAAAGATTGTACATGAGAGTGTGATTTTTGAACTACAGAAGAAAGAGAACTGGATTTTGAAATATCATGCTTAAATTTACTGCTAAAAGGAAAATGAATCATTTCGTATTCCTTTAGATCCTTAACAATGCTCAGTTATATACAATTCAAATAAATCTTACTTGAAAAAACATTTATTTTTTCTGTTTTATCAAGTGTTGCTTGAAATGGGAGAGCAAATGAAGCTTGGAAATCGAATATAAATAATTTTTTACATTTACCTTTTTTTGCCAATATGATTAGTACCTTTGTGAGTTACTAGGAGGGGAAGGTAGTACTTATACTAGGCAGATGCTCCATTATTTGCTTGCTGACAATTCCTCCAAAATGTCAATGGGACCTTTCTTCTTAATAACTATCAGATACAGGTACATCTCATTTATGTAATAATGACCCAGTGTCTTATAGAGTAGGCTTTTAATAAATTTGGGTGAAAGAATAAGTAGGAGGCAAATGGCACACAATGGGAGTCAGAAGACCAATTAGCTACACTCAACATTCTAGGCCTCAGTTTCCTCCTTTGTAAAGAAATAGGTCTTTCCTGTTCTAAAATTTTAATTCTCTTTGTCTCTGAAAAAAATCAATGTGATTTCAATATTAGTTTCCACTCAACTCACTTGTAGGCATAACATCTCCCTTTATGAAAACTCTGGGATGAATTCTTTCTTATTAAGTCATCTATATTTTCTAAATTTAGATTTGAGATGAATCTGAATTTTTACCCCAGTGAAATGAAATAAACCTGTATATAATCCTTATCGAAGAAGACGAGCCAGAATAATGGTGAACCACCTCATCACACCAAATTATATTAAGTCATGGCCTTTCTATTCATCAGTTATGAGGAAAATTAGGTGATTTGCTTATATCACTCTCTTTTAAAGCACATAGTAAATCTCCAGTCTCACTCCAAAAAAAAGAGCCATTTGTTAGATGAGATTCCTGGCAAACACACCCCCATTTCATCCTGCACAAAAGCAAAGAAACAAATAAAAGACACCAAAGCTAATGAAAGACACCATTAAATGACGGTATTTATGATTAATTTATGCCAGAAACAGTCACATCATAAACATTATCACAAGGGACCACACCATAGGATCACCAAAAGAAAACCAGTGTTCTGTGAGATATCATCTGTAACCTCATTCTACTTCTAAAGGAAATGAAATCTGGAAAGAATCCATTGGGGACTTTCCTTTTATGTCATCTATACACAACATTTCTTCTTTGAGAAGTGTTCTGGATTTTGTACAAGGATAGCAATCATGTCTTCTATTTTGAAGTCCCTAAGAGTACTTTGTTAGTCATACCAGTTGAAATGAAAAACTATTCCAGTTTAGCAATGCAGAAGTGCTAAACAGAATTGTATATGCATAGAGCTAGAGGAGGCAGGTTAAATGAAAAGATTCGTACTCATTTATGTGTTGTAAAGCCCCTTCTCAGAACTGTGTTTTTAAATAATAGGTGGAAATGCTAAATTTCATATAGAAACTGGTGAAAATAAATTGGTTTTTTTCCCCCTGTTTCATAAAGATTCTGTCTATCCAAGGATCCCATTGTGAATTCATGATCTCCAGGTTAAGAACTAACCATCTAGACTCAGAACCTTGTTTTATAGGTGAAGCAATTTTCAGAAAGGTTAATAACTTTCTCATGGTTATACAGCAAGTAAGTAGTTGGTTAAAGTTGGGACTGAAATTCACATTTTCTTACTCTTACTTCATCTAGGGGATTCCTTCTTGTCCTAGGTTGCCTTTCCTCTGGAATCTACAGAGAAACATTGCTATGACAGAAGCATATAATTCATTTTCAAAATGGTGGTCTACTGTTTAATCCTAATGTTTATTCTAATGCTAGGAAAAGAATAACCATTCAAAGGAGGTTTGAGTAAAAAATCAATTCTCCAAGGTACACTTTTCTAAATTATTTACAAAAGGTACCTTTATAAAAGGTACTTTTCTAAATTATTATATAAGATGAAGTGAAAGACTATGGGTTATTTATTTTCAGGACTGCAACAAATATGCAAATAAATTAGGACTTTACTAATTGGGGAGGGGGGGATTTCTCTTGCCATAGTAGAGAGAAATTGCATTGCTTTAAACTGATGTTCAATTGAGAAAGTCTTTAATTAAGGTATATTGTGCATTGTTAGAGCTTCTATGATGAGAAAGGGAGAAAAAAGATTTCTTCAACTTGCTGAGACCCAAAGAATCAGAGTAAATACAGAATTATAAATGCCATGTATCAAGCATATAAGGAGAAATATACTTTGACGGAAAAAATAGGACAGTAGAAAAACGGATTTGCATCTTATCTCCAACATCAGTAGTTATGTAATCATGGGCAAGTCATTTAATTTTTCTGAACTCTTCACAAATAAACAACTTTACAAATGAACGGCTTTATAAATATAAAAGAGGAGGATGATGATACTAACAATATCTATAACATCTACTCCCAAGACTACCGTGAAGTTCAGTTTGGGAAATGTTTGTAAAGTATTCCATAAACAAACCTTAAAACATCATTTGCCAACAATTGTTATTCTTTACCAGCTTAAAATGAATAGTCATTTTGGTTTGTTTTTGTTTTTTAAAGAATAGTTTTAGATAAACTAATGAATCGGTCATGTTTTACTGAAAATCTAAAGAGGTTCTGTGTTGGCCCACATTTTGGAAAAACATCAAAATCAGAGCAGGGGTGAGGGCTGGAGGAGGGGAGAGGGGGACCAGGTCAGACATGTATGTTTGCCAAGTGAAACACTTTCTAGTATGAGAGGAGGGAGAGGCTTGCTGAGTCAACCATGACATCTGTTCTGCAATAAGCAAGCCATCTGTTCATGACAGCAAACCACTTGAAGAGGAAGTGTCAAATCTGACTCCTAATCAGAGAGAAATTATCTGCATTTACTACTAACCCTAAATACTTGCAATTTATCCCAAACTCTTGGCACAGAACTTAATGTGAAAACCAATAGTACAGGTATTTCCCAGTGCGTTTCTACAGGGAAAAAAATAAAACTCCCAAGGAACAGAATTTTTTATCTCAAGGAGGAAATGAGAACCAATTCCAAGGCATATAAGAGAGATTATGATATACCAGTAGTGTTATGTCTGATGGGAGCTACGCATCCCAACTTCCCATGTCTACATGATATTTTAATATTATACTTCTTTTGAAGGTAGGAGCTACTCATTATCCTCAAGAGACATAAGAAAATGATTTTTATCCCTTACTGGTATTTTCTTAGGACTGTAGGATTCAGTCTGGGAAAGATCTTGGAAATCATCACGAAAAGTTAAGTAACTTGTCCAGTATCACACAGGTAGAAGAAAGTAGCAACATCAGGATTTGAACTTGGGACCTCTTATTCTAAATCCAGTGTACTCTCCACTATACCATGATAAGCCTCTTCAAAACAATAGATTAAATTAAAAATGGACTAAGCAATTAGCTCCCTACTTTATCAAATCCATAATTGCAAAGTTCTATCCAATTAATTTATAATGAAGAACAAAATTCTATCCAATTAATTTATGATGAACACTACCAATAAGATGATGCCTAATTACTTTCTTGGGAACTCTGGTAAAAACACAAATAACATGGCTTTCAGAAGTCTTGGGTGATATAAAAATGTGCTAAAACTAATCTTTCTTACATGGAAAAAATCTCAAGGTGTGGATCAGATTCACTGTCCCTCCTTTAAGTCAAAAAGCTTTTATTAATAACCATCTATGTGCCAGGACTAGTATACAAGGCAGGTGAAAACAGTCCCTGATCTCAAGGAGCTCACCCCCAAATGGGGGCAGGAAACATGCAAGCAACTCTATATAGATAGCTGTACAAACAAGATACAGACAAGATAAATTAGAAATAATTTCAAGGGGAAAGACTAGCATTAATGGGTACTGGGAAAGGCTTCTTGCAAAAGAGGGCTTTTTTGTTTTAATTTATTCCCACTAACAGGGTGAGTAAAAGGCTAAGTTAAAAATAACCTCACAAGAAGTAATAGAAACTTCATAATAAAAAAGTAAAAAGTAGAACCAAAATGAGAAAATAGCAGGAAGAAATATAGCAAGCTAAACACACACACACACACACACACACACACACACACACACACACACACAAACTCCTCCAAATACATCTTTAAAAAATAAACCCAATGAAATCCTAATAGAGGAGCATCTAGGTGACAGGGGATAGAGCACCAGGTATGGCATTGGAAGAACCTAGGTTCAAATCTGATCTCAGACACTTTATAGCTTGTGACCATGGGCAAGTCACTAGCCCTTGCCCTTCTGTCTTGGAGTTGTTAAGACGGAAAGTATAAGGTGTTTTGTTTTGTTTTTTAAATCCTGATGGCAAAATTCAAGAAAAATCAGTCCTTTTTATATCCTTCATTGGTATAGAAACACAGAAAGTTTTGTGGCAGTGGACTGTTCATAGCCAAGGGGATGTGTGCCAAGGCTAGATAAGGTCTCATATCCACTCCAAGACACTGCAAATTCAGGGTGTAGAACAAGATCCCAGCTGGCAGTTTCTTGCTCACTACCCAATTCCTGGTCACATATCCCAAGTGAACTGAGGAGAGGACTGGCTGCCATTAGACTCAGACCCTAGGTTGCCTTCTGAACTAGGAATAGGTTGAGAAGCAAAGAGTAGCTGTGTGGTTCAAACTCAGCAGTGAAGTAGGGTTACAGTCCCAATCTCTAGCTCAATATGAGATCTATAGAGAAATCATCAGGGCAGAAATTCCAAACCAAAGGGAAGTCACTCTTAACAAAGAGAGTTTTCCAGCTGGCTGGCAATGGCTAGTCCAATGGCAGTCTCTTGAAACCCCAAAGGAGACACACACTCATATCTGTTGCTCAAACATAAACAAGTCATAAACCTGCATATCTCAGACTAGGCAGGTAATGATTAAATTTGTTCTGAGGCAGACATTTGGAGAGCCCTGAAAGACTGCAGATCCCCAATCTAAGTTATCCCTAAGAATCTGGAATAATAAAACAACTCAATACTCCAAGAAAGCATTAGCAATACCAACCTACAAGTCCCATCTAGGATTCTACAGACCCTGGACAAAACATTAGAGAGAGAGTAGATTTAGGAAAGAATTAGTCCTAAGCAAGACAAACTCCTACTATGAAAGTATTGACAGCTCTTTTTGAGGTAGCAAAAAAATGGGAATCCAAGAGGGTGCCAATCAATTGGAAATAGCTGAACAAGTTACAATATAGAAATGCAATAGAATGTGATTGCGTGGAAAGAAATGATGAAGGAGATGGTTTCAAAGAAATCTAGAAAGACACAGATGAACTGATGCAGAGTGAAATGAAAAGAATTTGGAGAACAATTTGAACATTGGCAACATTGTAAAGACAAATAATTTCGAAAGGTTTAGACACTCTGATCAGTATAAAGACCAGCCCCAGTGTCAGAGGATTAATGATGAAACATGCTATTAATATAGAGGTGAGAAAGGCACATAAAGATTTTTTTATGGACATAGCCAATGGGGAGATTAGTTTTGCTTCAATATACATGTTTGTAATTTGAGGGAATGATAGCATTGGGCACTCCAATTTGTACTTTGAAGATTTAGCTTGGCAAACAAGTTACACGGTCAAAATTATAATTCAGGAAAGATACTGACAAACTCAAACATGCTCAGGGAGAGATGACTAGGATCATGAGGAAACTGAAAACCAATAACTAAACTTTATTAAGCACCTACTAGGTGCCAAGCATTGTAATAAGTGCTGGGGAGACAAAAAGATGTTCTGCCCTTAAGAAGCTTACAATCTCAGGGGGTTGTGTAAGGAGCACATGAAGAAGTGGGATATGTTTAAGCAGAAAAGAATACTGGAGGCTAGTGCCTGGGGAGGGGGAGAACATGGGAGCTGCCTTCATGTATTTGAAGTTCTGTTAAATAAAAGATAAATTAGACTTAGAACGGCTCCCTAAGGGGCAGCTAGGTGGCTCAAAGAATTTAGAACCAGGTCTAGGTCCTGCATTCAAATATGACCTCAGACACTTCCTCCCTATGTGACATTGAACAAGTCACTTAACCCCCATTGCCTCTAGCCCTTCCCACTCTTCTGCCCTAGAACCAATACACAGTATTAATTCTAAGATGGGAGGTAAGGGTTTTTTTTTATTTTTTTTTTAAAAGAACTGCTCCCTGGGGACAAGCAAAAAGCTATGGGTAGAAATCGAAGGGAGGCATTTTTAATCTTGCTTTTGAGGGAAAATTCCTAACATTTGGGGGAAAGTATATGATTTCACAGGTCTTAACAATTAAAGCTAAATAGAACCTCAGGTAAATAGGTTCCATATTAGTTGAAGACTTCAATCAAATAAATGTTGGTTGATCAATTCCTATTACTATCACAGAAGGGATCTCTGAACTGAGTAGATGGAGGACTACATGACCACTGAAATCCTTACCAGCTCTGAAATTCTGAAACTCAATACCTTCATCAAATAGCTTTTTAATGCTCTAAATGTCTCAGGTCTCTGCCAGCAGCATAGGTAGTAGAGTTATTAATCAAAAGGGGGGGGGGGCTGATTTGGCCCTTGCCCTATTTTAAACTTAACACACTAGAATCACTGGAGCCAGGCAAATTGTTTAGTCTCTGGCCTCCAGCCCTGGCTGAAGCCCTGGGTAACAGGTTAGCACCTGTCAAACCTATAAGCAGCATAAACAGGGTGCGGTCTAACCTCCACTTTGCTGGTTTGCAGTTCACTCAGGTCTCAATATACTCAAGGGATCTCTCTGATCTCTGTGTCTGTGTCTGTCTCTCTCTCTCTCTGTGTCTCTGACTCTCTGTCTGTCTCTCTGTCATATTTGCTGTTAAGCACAGTAAAAAGCACAGACACAATGAGATGCTACAGGCTGCTCCCAAGTGCATACACTTCAAGAAGAAAAAAATGTTTTTCCTTCAAAGTCCTGCCTGGATCTCACTAAAATCAAACTTCATATACACAAAGTGTGTGTCTCCTCCCTCCTCTTCAGCACTCAAAGCAACCTAGAGAGCATCTCTCTTCTATACATCTCCCAAGCCAAAAAGCTTTAGGATGATCCAGTAACTTTTATATCCCACAGACACTAGTTGAGACAGAGAAGGGCACAGAGAATAGTCAGACTTTTTGGAGTCAGGAAGACCTGGATTCAAATCCTACCATTGATGCAGACTAGCCATGTAAGTATAAGAAATTCTCTGAACCTGTGAGTACCCTAAACAACTCTCTAATATCATAATCACAGAGGCAACTTCCACAAGAGATCCCCCAGAAGAAAATTGTAAGTGTGGAACTCCTCCCAAAACTTCAAGGTAGCATTAACAACAACCTCTTCCAAGGGTTTGCAAAAAATTCCCTTCTGTCCCTACAACTGGCTAGCAGCAGTGTTTCCCACCTCAAAACTACAGAATCCTGGCAGGCTGCTGAAATTCTCCACCAAATCTGTTCCATACCTTAAGGCAACAGCTCCCAGGGGAGAGAGGAAGCCATTAGTAACAGTAGGAGATTTCAGAGAGGATGACCTAGTTTAATCAAGCAATCAATCAAAAACATTTATTAAGTACCTACTATGTGCCAACCACTGTGCTAAATGCTGGAGATGACAAAAAGAGGCACAAGAGAGACCTGGCCTTCAAGGAGTTTACTACTATAATAATGAGGAAAACAATATGCAAATAAATATAAAGCAAGCTATATTCAGGATAAATAGGAAATAACTAACTGATACTGGCACTAGAATTAGGAGGGGCTGGGGAAGGCTTCCAGTTAAAGGTAGGTTTTAAATAATAAGATCCCTTGGTACCAAAAGCTTTATAGTACAAGGAAATTAGAACAGACACTTGGGAAACAGGGATCCAAGCCCCAGGAATGGATGTGCTGACAAATGTGAACAAATCAGCTCACCAGAAAAAGAAATGTAACCAGGACACCTTTAAATTTAGTCTAAATTATTAGCATGTCCTTCATCACGTCCTTACATCTACACAATCAGAAAACCAATAAGTGAAGCCCATTATTGTATTATTTGCTCATTTCTGAAGTATAAATGCATATAGTGACATTTAATAATAGGCTTTCCTAAATTCAAGCTGACCAGCACTGCCAGCATCCAAAACATAATCTCTTGATGTTTTTTTTCAACTATTCAACACACTCCAATAACTATTTTCTTCTACTGAGATGGAACAGTAAGACAGCATAAACCTAGAATCAGGAAGACCTGAATTCAAATCCATCACTGGACACTTAATAACTACATGACCCTGGGCAAATCATTTCATCTCCATTTGCCTAAATTTCCTCAAAAGCAAAATGGGGAGGACAAATGAGAAGTCTGAAAAGGACTTCACACAGTGTCTGTCACAAAGAAAGCACTTTATAAACATTAGCTCCTTATCCATCAGCAGCATCACCATCATCATCATTAATCCTTCTTTAACAATATTCTCAAAAGTTGGCAGCCTACAAAAAACTGATTATTTCACTCTGGAATTCAAATATAAATTTCTCAGTGGGGACTCTTCTGCAGTCTGCCCAACTGTTTCAATCTGCTCCACTCTTCTATATAGTTCTCACCCTCCATTTCTGCCAAGTCTTCATTAAATTGGTACACAAGGACAACCCCCTCCCTAAAGATTTTCCTCCCTCATCCTATAATTAGCATCAACCATTTTTCAACCTGTCTAATTAATCCAGAACTTGTTTATTTCTCAAACTACTCTATTAATGCCTTTGAAGGGTTGGGTTCTTTCCTATTCTATTAAAGTTTCTTGAGTACAAGGAACATGGCTAATTTTGTTTACATTTCCCCCCAAATTACCAAATATAGCACGCTCCCCTCCCACCTCCACCCCATGGTTTCTCAGCAAATACCATCACCCTAATTGCATTAGGAACAAACACTAAATAAATGAAAATAAAGTGTTCCTGAATACTTTCTCTAGAATTCAATTCATCAAGAAAACCATTACAAACAACCAAAAACCATTCTCCTCTAGTAGATCCTTGTATAAAAAATATTGCAGTATATGCATTTGTGCTAGAAAATTTATACACAGGCAGTTTGAGAGACCAGTCCAGCTGAGGTGATATTAGTCTAATGGCCAAAAATAACTTTGTCAAAAATATAGAATAATCAAATAAATATACAGAACAGTAAATTAAATAAAAATAGGGTTTTCTCTTTAAAAAAAAACTTGGCATTTAAACAAAAGCATAAAATCAACTATATTAATATAACAAAGATGCATTTGCTCTGTTTCTATCCAAACTCATATATCATTTTTTTTATTTCTCTTTCATATGTAGGCAATGATATAGGTGATGTGGTACAGCAAAAATTGCTGAATTGGAACAAAAGAACCTGGGTTCAAATTATGATTCAGTCATATCCTTGAAAGATTTTGAGAAAATAACTACCCCTCTTTGAAATCTCATTGTTCTCAATAGTAAAATGAAGGAGTTGGTCTAAGTTATCAAATGAGATCCACCACATTAAGCACTTTCCAAACTTTAAAGACCTACATAATCCCAGCTTTTAAGAACTCACTATTTAACAAGTGCTAGGAAAATGAGGAAACAGAATGGTAGAAGCTAGGTGTAGACCAATATCTCACACCCTATACCAGAGTTGGTGCTGGTACTTGGGGAGCTGCTCCATTCCCCCCTCTTTCCATCACCTGAGGACATTTGTCTTTGCATGCCCCGTCCCTCTGTCCAGCCACCTAAAGCAAGCATTTCCTCCCTCCACTCTGGGGTAATATGAGGGGCTCACAGGCAACTTGAAATAGCAGTATGGGCACACAAACCTGAAAACCTTCACCAATGCTGCCCTATACCAAGACAAGGTCAAAATGAACATATGATTTAGATATAAAGAGTGATGCTATAACTAAATTAGGGCAACACAGAATAGTTTACAAGGCAGATCTTTGAAGAAGGGAAGAATTTATGACCAAACAAGAAAGAAGAAACTTATAAGATGTAAAATGAACAATTTTGATTATACTAAATTTAAAGTCTTTTGTACAAACAAAACGAATACAACTAAGATTAGAAGGAAAACAGCAAACTGGAGGGAAAAAATTGTAACAAATGTCTCTTATAAAGGTCTAAGTTCTCAAATTTATAGAAAACTAAGTCAAAATTATAAGAATTCAAGCCATTCCCCAATTGACAAATGTTTGAAGTAACTATGCTTAAATGTTCCCCTCTCCATGGCATAGAAGGATTTCAAGAAAGACCTGAATTATGCTATTTAAGCCTAAATGTGAGATTACTAAAATATAAATATGTATAAGTACATACAGTACCATAAATTATATACTAGTACCCAGGCCTGAAAGTATCAAATTGTATTGATTTTTATATTGATTTTTATCATTTATTGCCATTCTTCTACATATAATTTGGTGATATCTTAAAATCAATTCTGTTTATTAAGAATTTTAAGCATTTTTTTCAAGTAGTTTTTGACAATCAAATTTTCTCCTTCTAAAATTGTCTCTTCCAGCTGCTCTCTTTGTGGTGGCAAAAAATTGGAAAATGAGGGGATGCCTTTCAATTGGGGAACTGAACAAATTGTGGTATCTGTTGGTGATAGAATACTATTGTGCCCAAAGGAATAATGAACTGGAGGAATTCCATGTGAACTGGAATGACCTCCAGGAATTAATGCAGAATGAAAGGAGAAGAACCAGTTAAACATTGCATACAGAGACAGAAACACTATGGCACAATCCAGTGTAATGAACTTCTCTACTAGCAGCAATGCAATGATCCAGGACATTTCTGAAGGACTTATGAGAAAGAATACTATCCACATCCAGAGAAAGAACTTTGGGAGCAGAAATGCAGAAGAAAAACATATGATCGATCACATGTGTTGATGGGGATATGATTGGAGATGTAGACTCTAAGCGATCACCCTAGTGCAAATATCAATAATATGGAAATCGATCTTGATCAATGACACATGTAAAATCCAGTGGAATTGCATGTCAGCTATAAGAGGGGGTTGGGAGGAGGGTAGGAAAAGAATATGAATCATATAACCATGGGGAAATATTCCAAATTAATTAGATTTTTTAAAAATAAAATTGTCTATTCCTTCCTTCAATGTGTGGGTTCATTACTCCTTGGGCTTCTCATAGACACATATATGTTTGGATAAAAAGCTACAACTACTCTGACCTTTCACATATAAGTGAAGTGCCCTTCTAAGAAGAAGTTATCAACAAAATACTATATAATGGAAATGACAGCAGCTAATACCAAACTTCAAAATCCATTAAAAATATTGTTGTGCCTAGAGACAGGAGGTGCTGGGTTTAAATTTAAGCTCAGACACTTCCTATGATGCAAGGCAAGTCACTTAACCCAGGGTAAAGGGAACCCCCTCCCCCAGCTCGTCCAACCTTGCTGCATAACTGGACCTCACGTGAAGCTCCAAACAGAGGTTACAGGTGAAGAGTCCTAGGAACATGACCCGGAACTAAAGGTTACGGGTCAGGGTCAAGAGAGAATAAAAGAAGGGAGCAAGGGGGTGCCCACGGTCTCTATTTCCCTGGACAGCAGCAGGGGGAGAGATTGATGGAGGGTCATGCAGGAGGATCAACATATGGTCAGACTTAAGAGTAGAAAAATAAGCTTTAAATCTCTTACTATTTGCTTTCTTTATTTCAAGTGATTATTAATAAACTATATGGAAACTAAAAACTTTCTTTATTTTTTTAATTTAACTTCAACAACCCCAATTGCCAAGCCATTACTGTTCTTCTGCCTTGAAACCAATACATTCTAAGTCAGAAGGTAAAGTTTTGGGTTTTTTTTTTTTTTAAACCCTTACCTTCCGTCTTGGAGTCAATACTGTGTATTGGCTCCAAGGCAGAAGAGTGGTAAGGGCTAGGCAATGGGGGTCAAGTGACTTGCCCAGGGTCACACAGCTGGGAAGTGTCTGAGGCAAGATTTGAACCTAGGACCTCCCATCTCTAGGCCTGGCTCTCAATCCACTGAGCTACCCAGCTGCCCCCTGGTTTTTTTTTTTTTAATGTTGCTGTGTTCCACTTGACTACATTATCTCACACTCATCTTCTAGCTTGCTGTTGGAGATGCAAGTTTCAATTATGAAATGCAAATTAGAGGGCAGCTGGGTAGCTCAGTGTATTGAGAGTCAGGCCTAGAGACAGGAAGTCTCTAATTTCAAATCTGGCCTCAGACACTTCTCAGTTGTGTGACCCTGGGCAAGTCACTTAACCTCCATTGCCTAGCCCTTACCACACTTCTGCCTTGGAACCAATACACAGTATTAACTCCAAGACAGAAGGTAAAGGGTTTAAACAAAAAAGAAAAAAGAAAGAAAGAAATACATATTAGACTGGCCTGCCATTTCTTCAAATTCTACTTTGTGCATCAGGGAAATTGGCCAGTTCAGCAGCTTTTATGTAGTCTGACCTTTATACATCACTTATGTGGATGACCCAGATATTTTCCCTACTCTTCTTCTACTATAAGAGCTTCATAAATTACTACAGATTATTCATTGCTCCATTTGTAAACATCACAGAATACATTAGAGATAAAGGAAGCTTAGAAGAAGACACAAGGGAGGCAGCTGGGTGGTTCAGTGGATTGACAGCCTGTCTTGGAAACAGGAGGTTCCTAGGTTCAAATCTGGCCTCAGACATTTCCCAGCTGTGTGACCCTGGACAAGTCACTTGATCCCCATTGCCCAGCCCTACACAGTATTGATTCCAAGACAGAAGGTAAGGGTATAAAAAAAAAAAGAAGACACAAGATTTGGTTTTGTACCTCCAATGCACTGCTGTAATATCATGCATTCCAGTTATCTGTGTTTATGTCATAGTTCCTTACTAGACTAAGGTCTAAGAGGAGAGGGACCATGACTTAGCCAAACTTTATATTTCTTCCAACATAAAGTGCATGGTCCAGATTGACTGCTTATAAATGTTTGCTGAATCAATGAGAATGAGAACTACTCCATTCACCTCCTCATTTTATTAATGAGAACATTTAACCAGAGTTACAGTCAGTGGCAGTGCCTAGGCACTAATTTCATCACCTTTAATATGGGAAAGAGGACAATATTAGTGGTCTGCAAACTCTCTCCAAAATAATGGAGGACAGACCTTTGTGTTGATTCCTGCTTTTTAAACTTCAAAGTTTCCTACTAAAAAGAATCAATTGCTACCTGGTGGAGCGTGGGGAAAGTCAGAACCTTCATTCCCATGCTTCCTCAAATCCATCCTAGGTTTAAATACACAGAATTGCTATTGGACTGTCCCAATGGGATTTCCTTTCCTTAGTCAATGCCCATATGTAACTATCTCCAGGATTTATTGCAGCGCTGATTTTCTTTTCTTTTCTTACCTCTGGCTCCCTACTACTTTATACCCAATTATTCTAAGATATCATTCGCTTCCAAAATACCAATTAGTTACTCTGATAATATCACTGTACTATTAAGACATTACAGAAGATCGGGGCCATCCTTTTGTAAGCTACAGGTGCCCATTATAAGAAAGGTTTTCTTGAGATGATAAACAATTCTTTTGTCTTCATGTACTATATTAACTTGTATAAATAAAGTAAAACATCTTGGGGAAGAAGCAACATGTGGACATGGGAAGTGGGGATTTTATTCAAATATTGTTTTTTGCATAAATTTGGGAGAAAGAGAGCAGTCTATGCCATTTTGGGGCAATTATGTAGTACAAACACAGAATTCAGAGATCATCTAATTCAAAACTCACCTGAACGAAGAGCCTATCTACAAAAACCCTAACAAGAGGGCAGCAAGCCTTCAAAGAAGAACCTCATGAGGCAGTTTATTATACTTTTGGAGGGTCCTACTTTTTTTTTAGTAAACTTAAATTGAGCTATAACCTGCCTCTCTGCAACTTCTATCTACTCTGCTCTTCTAAAGCCAAGGTATTTTTGATTCAAATATCCCAAGCTGCTGAAGGCACCACAAGGTAGCCTTTTTTACTGCCAATATTCTCCTGAGATGCCCCATGACCAAAAATTACAATCTCAGAGAAAAAAAGTGAAGGTGCTAAAAACCCAATAGAAAGATTCCTAGAAAGCACATGAAGTGGTACAAGATAGATATTTATGATGGAAAAAGATGGACTAATCATATCAACATCATGAGGGATAATAGATAACAGGTAGTTTAATCAATATACTGGTGACCATGAAAACGTAAAAGAACAAAAGCAAGTCCTTCACCAGGTTGGATGTTACTGAAGGGCATGGACAAGGACTTCACAGGATAGGAAGGAGACAACAGATTCCAGCTCAGCCAAAGAAGCAAATATCCACAATGAGATTATGAACCCAAAGAAGTAGTTAAAATGTATATTTTCATAGCAATAAAATTGGTATAAATGAAATGGGGGTAAACATGCTCTGTATGAAAGGGGGAAATACGCAGATATCCTTATGTAAATACAATTTAGAAAGCCTATATAGACAGGTACCAAACATTTGATTTAAAGACTTACAAAATAGTGACTCTAAATCTATTAAAAGTTACCATCCCCTAGATTTGATGTTGCTAAGATGTCTCACCTACAGGATTCTATTCATAACAAGAAGCCATCATGCCACTGAACTTTATTCAGACCTTTCACTTACTGAATACAAGCACGATACTAGCATTCACACACACACACAAAGAAGATTAGGATATATGTGCCTGTTGCTTATTCTGAGAGACTGATGAGCTGTCAACATAATATTAGCATGCTCTCACTTCTCAAATCATAGTGCAAATGAGTATCTTTTATCTGAGCTACCATATTTAAGGGCAGCTTAGAAAATTTTACAAGATAGCAGTTCCTAATTAGTGATGACCTACTATACATTTTATGATTCTGTTGAAATTTGAAGAAACAATTAATCTACTTGGAAACTGTTATCCTAGAGACATGATTTGGAAACTCTAAACAATCATTAAGTTATTTATTATATACTATTATTATATATTAAGTAAACCATTTAAGTTATTACTTCAGTTTCAGTTAATGATTCTTCTTAGATAATGCTAAATTATATGTATTCACATATAGGTCAAATATTCAATATGATAAAGCAATTGTTTAAATATGATTATCATATGATTGAACAAGGTTGATGTAACCCACACAATTTACCACAATAATATTTGTTCTGCATCATAAAGTTAAGATGAATCTCTTTCCACAAAATGCTCTCTCTTAAAAAAAAAAAAAAGAACTTTTACCTTTCATCTTAGAATCAATACTGATTATTGGTTCCAAGGCTGAAGTGCAGTAAGGGCTAAGCAATGGGGGTTAAGTGACTTGCCCAGGGCCAAACAGCTGGCCCCTACTCTTTTTAAACTATTTTTTAAACCAAATTGAAATCTGTCATATATTTTATCTATTCTCACTCCGCATTTTCATTCATAAAATAGGACTTTGAGTTTTATATATATTGTACTAAGAATATGTATGAGAGAAAATGTGTAAATACTTTGAAGTTCTTAGTTAAATATATACAGACACATAGTTGTGTGGTTATGGTCACTGAGCCACATTTATAATACATAATTTAAGAGAAGTACAATAAATAAAGCTTCTATGTGTGTTAGCATTGTTTTTAAATGTAAACTAACCAGTGTCAGATCTTATATGTTCAAACTCGTTTGTTGGTTTTTTTGTTTTGTTGTTACCAAAAACAATTTTTAAAGGAATTTATAGCTGGATTTTACTAGTGAGAATAATTTTCTTTAATGTATCTTCTAACTAATTTAGCATAATTAACAGCAGTCATGATTGCTATCATTTTTTCTTCAAAAGGCACTGGGTTTTCATTAACAATTATACACCTTGATTGATATTATCCATTTCCATTTAATATTGGTTGTGAAACTTTAGGAAAAAAATATTTTAATAGCCCTTATTTCCTGTTTTAAATTCAGAACCAAGTATCAGTTCCAAGGCAGAAGTGGTAAGGGAGAAACAGTTGAGATTAAGTAACTTTCCCAGGATCACATAGATAGGAAGTATCTAAGACCAGATTTAAACCCAAGACCTCTTATCTCCAGCTCTGTGCCTCTATTTATTGAGCCACCTAACTTCCCCTTAGAAATGGTTCTTGACCTGATCTCCAGCTTCTGAACTTCTAAAAACATTTTCAGAAAAGGTTCCTAAAAAGTAACACTCAGAAAAAGTGGGTAAAACTCATCCAATAATTTCCTTCTCTAGGTTTTTAAAAAGAGCCTTTCTTTCTTCAGAACTGCTTTTTAAATACATAACTATCCATATTTTCCTTCAAGCAGAAAGATGTGAATCCACATAACCTCAAAAGTTAGCCTCTTCAATTAAAATATCATGACTTTTAAAATATCAACCAGAAAAGGCTAGATGGCAGAGTTAAGTCTATCAATCCAGCATGCAGGTACCTTATAGGACCTTATTCGCAAACCTTGTGGCAGTAGGCATATGAAGCAATGGAAGCCTAGGACATGCATGCCTGGGCTGGTATATTTAAAAGTAAGAATATATTGAAACAAACATCCTGTCCTTTAACCAGAATCAAAAGCAGTTTTTCAGGAGTGTGAGCCATATGTTATTTTAGCCAAGCCCCAAGAACTAGATCACATTAAAGCAACAGCTTACCCTACTAGGTCACCAGGGTAAACCACTGAAGGCTGGTTCACACCTAAAATAAACCCAGAAAGCACTTCTGCCATCTCTACCTCAGCTCTTGGAGCTGTCTCAGCAGAGGGTGGGGAATATGCTATGAACCCACTTCATAAAAGCTAATCCTAATCAAAGCTCTTCTGTAATCCAGTTGTTTTCCTGTTGGAGGGCGCAAGCTGCTGCTTCTCTTCATAAAGAAGAACCTGAATTATTGGCACTACTTGCCCTGTTCTATAATAGAATCTTTGCAAAACTGAGTCTAGCTACCCATTCAAATACAATACCATATCATCCCACAGAGTATATATACATGGATCTGAAATTATCTTCCTATCATCCTTCTATTGCCCTCAACAATAAGGTGCTTAACCAAATACAAAGGAACAGAGATGGCAGTTGTTCATCCATGTTACTCAAAGTACCTGCTGGCCAACACAGACTCTCTAGTTCCTTACCAGTATTCTGTAGCAACTGCTTTGGAGAAAGGAGGATTCTCTTCTAGGCATTAACAGGTGCTGAACTTAAGTTTATTCATACAAATGTGAGCTGAGATACATAAATAACTAACAATTCAGGGTTTACAAAGTTCTTTCTTTCAGTAGCCTCACCTATGCTCACTGAAGGAGGGAAGCACCGCCAGAGAATGAGGGAAACATTCTAGCCTTCCTAAGTGAGTCAATCTATCCCACTCCAGTCCGTCCTCGGAAGTAGTTTTCTAGAATTCCACCCCCACATCAGTTGCCTCACTTGAGCTGACCTCCAACTTGGATATTCCCCCTTTTCTAGCCACAACCCCTAGTTAGACACAGTGAGATGAAGACTGGACCCCAAGAAGAGGAAAGATAGTCCATGCCCTTAAGGTGTTTGCAAATCAACAAAGCTGAGCTCCTAGGGCTGATGAAACCTATCTGAACTCTTTCCTTAATGATGAACATAATGTCTCCCTATCATACTCATGTCATTCCCGTGATTCTGAACCTTATCTCATTGTTCTCCATGCCCCAACTACCTCTTCTCTTATTCCTATGCCCCACAACAACACCCACTCAAAGACCCACTTTAAAGCTACTTACTCCACCCTGCTTTCTACTGTGCTCTTTAGAATCCCTCCTAGAGAGGTAACAAATTGGCTTTCCTCTACAGTGTTTTTCCTTTTGCATCCTGAACTCTCGGAGACATGGCTCCATATTAATGACAGGACTTGCCTTGCCACCCTCTCCACTTTTACTCATTCCCATCCACAATCATTGGTCTCTCAGTACCCAGTGTTCCTTTGAAGTTAATTCAAGTCATATTTATCACCTAGTCAAGATTTTGAGAGCTATTGTCTCCTGATCTCTGGGCCACTGTCCTCCTTTTCTCAACAAGTTTAGTGACTAGCTCACAGTGTTTTTCTCTTCCAACTCCTGCCTTCATGCTGGGAAATTTTAATATACTCCTTCAAACACCCTATCCCCTCAGTTCCTTAATTTCTACTCACTGAGCTATGAGCTGCTGAAAAATAAAGTCTGACTTTTGCCTTTATTTGTATCCCAAGAGCTTAGCACATGGGCTAGTATATAGTAGGTATTGGATATATGCTACAGTAGATTTGACTTTCTTCACAAAATCCCTTAAAGTGTAGTATTATCTCATTTTACAAATAAAGAAAATGAGCCAAAAAAGGAATGGGGAAGTAGCTTGCTCAGGGTCACCTACTTATGATAGACAGAATTTGAACCCAGAACTTTCCTGTGTGCAAGACCAGTATTTTTTTTTCATGATTCTAACGTTGCCTCCCTTAAATCCTAAAAAAGTAAGCCAAGAGAGGACTCAGGTGCTTATAAATCTATCCAGCATAAACTGACCAACCAAACTGGGAAAGCATGGTTTTAATTTTAAAACATCAGTTTCTAGGTAGGTTATAAGCAAGCACCTGGAATGCAAGAAGAAAGGAAAGAGTCCCTACCCTCAAGGTGTTTACAATCTGATGGGACAACAAATATATATATATATATATATACAAACAAACTCTATCCAGGATGAGTAGGGAATAATTAACAGAAGAAAAGCACTAGAATTAAGAGAGGGTGGGAAAGGCTTAATGTAGAAGATGTGATTTTAGCTGAAACTTAAAGAAAGCCAGGGAAGTCAGTAGGCAGAGATGAGAGAAGAGAGCCCTGAAGGCATGGAGAGCAACCAGAGAAAATTCATGAAGGACAAAGATGATGAGCTGCAGAAAGAAATGTCCCCTCCCCATCATAATATAGTTCCTTTAAAATACTAACAGCTCACTTTCATATCTTTGAACAATCTACAATGTGCTCTTCTCATAACAATCCTTTGAGGCAAGCAACACCAATATTGCCATTGTGTTGTACAGATGAGAAAACTGAAGCTTCTGGAGGACTAAGCAACTTGCTCATGTGACAATCAGTAAGCACAGTCAGGATTTGTTCATGGATTTCTTAAACCCACAGCTTTTTCTCACTATACCATGTTGCTCACTATTAAGACTCTGCCAAATAATTCAAGTATTTCAATATTGATCATATCACAGGTCTAAATAAAAAGAATTCACTGGATACCAGTGATTTAAAGCAAGAATGAGCAGCCAGGCTTGTCATGTGAAAACTGATCCAACTAAGAATATGCACATCTAAACTCTCAATTGTAACTTAAAGATGGGAGTTTTGAAGTATCTTACTTCATATTAGTATCTGTTATGCAACCATCATGCAATGTATTGGTTTAGTGTTTTTCAAAGGCCATGTTTAGCAAAAAATGTCAAGCTTATTTTACTTTGTAAAATCTTGCCTTAAAAAAAACAAAAACTCAATAACTCCATAGTGTAAGCCCAAAGAAGGGCAGAACCAAAAACAAGCCCTCTTTTTCTTTTCTTTTATTCTGATGTTTCAGCAATATAGTTAGAACAGAAGCATAAAACAAAACCTGCCACCACAGCATTATTAAAATAGGTCTGAAAATCTTAAGCAATGACATACATTTTCCAACATAACATTTTTTCAATTGGTAAAACAAATTACTGCACATACTTTGCACCCATAGAAAAGGCCTTTAAAAAAATACTAGTGTATCAATACACCACCCCCCCTCCCTTCATTCTACCCCTCTTTTAGAAAGATCCAACTCACAAAATAAGGCTAATCAACTGGATATGCTATTAAAAATCCCACCAACTATTTTTGGAAGGCAGAGACAGTGTGCTCTAATAGAAAGAGCAGTGATTTTAGAATTAGGGCACTTGGGTCTGAATCACAAACTCTGCTGCTATTAGCTGTTTCTTGAGCCTCAGTTTTCCTCATCTGTAGAAAGAAGGTTTGACTAGATGACTAACTCTTCTAGACATATGACTTCAGATCAACAAATCCAGGGTTGGTGACTGGATAAAAAGCATTAATTCTGGAGACAGTTCAAATTCCTCCTTTCTCCATCACTCAGTAGCTTCTCCTCTAATATTCATGCTATTCATATCTACTGTCTAACCAAAATCCTAGAAGCTGTTGTCTCAAACCACCAATTTACTCCTCTGCCTTCCTCAATGAGTTCAGTACTTGGCTCATAATTTTCCTCTCCTCCCCAACACTCTTGTCCTCATACTAGGGGACTTCAGCATCCATAAATCTCCCTTAAATGCCATAACCACTCAATTCCTCTACCTATTCACTTTCTATGACCTACTCCTTCACCCCACTTCCGCCACACTCAAAAATGCCCTTCTTTCCATCACACACAAATGTACTATTTCCATGTTCAAAAATTAATCTACTGCCTTTCCACCTCTCCCCCTGCATTCCCTTACAAAACTTTAAGTAGACAAAGTATATAACCATGAAGTTTTCAGAGGAAGAAATCAAAGCTATCAACAATTATATGAAAAAGTACTCTAAGTACTCACAAAAATAAGGTGACTATAAATTACAGCAGTTTTGAGGTTATAGTTCATATTATTCAAGCTGGCAGAGGTGACAAAAGGAGAAAATGACAAATGTTGGAGTGCCTGAGGAAAACAGGTACACTAGTACATTGTTAATAGAGCTTTGATTTGGTTCAGTCACTCAAGAAAACTATTTGTAAATGAGCTCAGAAAGGTATTGAGTATAATCTTTGACCCAGATAGATATACCATTCTAGACCTACACCAAAGAAGTCAAAGAAAAATGGGACAGAGGTATATATTCAAAAATATTTATTGGAGCTTTTTCTGGGAGCCAAATATTGGAAACTATAGGGTATCCTCTTAATGGGAAATGTCTAAACAAATGAGTACAGAAATGCTATAGATTATTAACCGTAAGAAATCTTTAAATGAACAGTTTCAGAGGCCATTGGGGGAAAAAAATTCTTAACATTGATTTGGAGCAAAGTGAATAGAACTAGGAAAACAATTTCTACAGTCACAATGACATAGAGAAAAAAACATTTTGGAAGACTTTAAAATTCTGGTCAGGACAAACCACACTTCCAAAGAAAAGGAAGAAAAAATATATACCATTCACCTCTGGACAAATAGGAGATGAACTTAAAACACAGAAAGAAAGACATTTTTGGACATAGCTAATTTAGGCTTCTTAGACTGTGTTGGGTTTGTTTTTTTATTTCTCTTCAGGTGAGGGAGTGAGAGGAACAAATTAATTTTTTGAAAAAATCTTTAAAATTATTCACTTCTCACTATGTTGAAAAGGATGAAAATCTTTGGCCTGATATTTGAGATCCTTAACAATTTGATCCAAATTTATTTTTTCACCCTTATCTCCAGCCTATAACTTCACCAACGAGAGAGAAACTCTGCTCTGGTCACTCTCCTCCCCTTTATGCCAATCCTTTTATATTTTTTTTATTTTTTTGTTTTTTTAAAAAGCCCTTACCTTCAATCTTAGAATCAATACTGTGCATTGGTTCCAAGGCAGAACAGTGGTAAGGGCTAGGCAATGGGGGTCAAAGTGACTTGCCCAGGGTCACACAGCTAGGAAGTGTCTGAGACCACATTTGAACCCAGGCCTGGCTCTCAATCCACTGAGCCACTCAGCTGCCCTCATGCCAATCCTTTAAAAAAAAAAAACCTCCTCATTTTTTCTCCTCTTACCACCTTTTTCCATTCTCTTTTTTTTCTATTCCTTGAAAAGTCTTCCATTCCCACTTTGAATCCTACTTATCCTATTAACAGGGATCATGATTTGACGAAGAACAAATGAGCTGATAACTAAAAAACCATACCAGTGTGATTTTATGGAAGACACCTAACATCCTTAAAATTTAGTTTCCTTGTTTTTAAGTAATAGATACGGTTAGGTCTATTTTTCTTACACTATTATGAGATCAAATAAGGTAATGAATGGGAAAGTCTTTTGTAATCATAAAGCATTATGTAAATAAAATTTAATTATTATTCAAGATAATGTTCAAAACTAAAAACTTGTAGAATACAGTCCACAGTGGTCTCTCCTTATGAAGTCCTGGCCTTAAACTTTTGTCTTGTATCAACTTATGTCTTTATGTTTTGTCTTGCAAAGTAAATAGTAAGCTACACATATGCTGGCATGCAAATCCTGACACAGAGACCTATTAGCTTTGTGGTGATAGTATAGTGGTAGTCTCTCGGTGACCGAGAATGACGATTGTCTTTGTGCATTATCATCTATTGATGTACCCTCATGTGGCTTTGGAGTCCAAAGGCTGAAGCTCACAGTTTGTGGCACATGGGGCCTGGGACGCCAGTTGTTATGGGAGGTGCGGTGACGGCCTGGTGTCGGCGTTCACGCGCAGCGGCAAGACGTCAACGTCGCTCATCTTCAAAGGTGGTGGCGGCAAGGCTAATGTGGGTTCGCCAGCTGCTTCTGTCAGAGGCAGCGAGTACTAGTTGCTTTGGTGTCATGCCAGCCCACTTCATGTTGGACTTTAGCTGATCCTTGTATCTTTTCTTTGGTCGGCCTTGTTTCCTGAGTCCAGCTGACAGTTCATCATAGAATACCTGCCTTGGTATTCGCTGTGGGTCCATGCGGATGACGTGTCCAGACCATCGTAGCTGGGTGTTGAGGACCAGGACTTCGATGCTGGTGGAGTTGGCTCTGTCGAGGACTTCCTGGTTGGTGATTCGGTCCTGCCATCAGATCCTCATGATTGACCGGAGGGAGCGTTGGTGGTATTGCTCCAGCTGTTTCATGTGCTTCCGGTACAGTGTCCATGTCTCACAACCGTACAGGAGCGAGCTGAGGACCACTGCGTTGTACACTTTGAGCTTCGTCGCAGTGCTTACACCGCTGTGTTGGAGGACTTTGCAGCGCAGCCGCCCGAGTGCCTGGCTGGCCTTTTGGATCCTGGCATTGATCTCGTGGTCTAGGGACCCGTCGTTGGCGATGGTGCTGCCCAGGTACTTGAAAGTGTTGACGTTAGAAAGCTGCGTGCCGTCGATTGTAATGCACAGCTGGTTAGTTGGCCTCCCTGGTGCGGGTTGGAACAGCACCTCTGTTTTGCTGAGGCTGATAGTCAGGCCAAACAGTTTTGTTGCGGTGGAGAACCTGTCCACAATGGTTTGGAGATGATTTTCTTGGTGGGCCATGAGAGCACAGTCATCTGAGAAGAGAGCTTCCAGGATGAGTCTCTCTGTTGTCTTTGTTTTTGCAGTCAGGCGGCGAAGGTCGAATAGTGAGCCATCCAGTCGGTATTTGATGTAGACGCCAAGGTCTAGATCCATCACAGCATGTCGTAATACTTGGGTGAAGTATAGGTTGAATAGTACGGGAGCGAGGACACAGCCTTGTTTCACGCCATTGGAGATCTTGAAGCAATCGGAAGTCTCTCCACCAGATAAGACTTCCCCTGTCATGTCGACATGAAAGAGCTGTATCAGTTTGATGAATTTTGCTGGGCAACTGAGCTTGCTGAGGATCACCCACAATGCGTCCCTGTTCACTGTGTCGAACACCTTTGTCAGGTCTATGAAGACAATGTAGAGACTCAGGTTCTGCTCAAGGCATTTTTCCTGCATTTGCCTCACTGTGAAGACCATGTTGATGGTGCTGCAATCCGGTCGGAAGCCACATTGTGATTCAGGCAGGTTCTGGTCTGAAACAGATGACAGGAGTCTGTTGAGTATAACACGGGCGAGGATCTTTCCAGCAGTGGAGAGTAGTGAGATGCCTCTGTAGTTGTCACAGGCTGCTCGTGAGCCTTTGTTCTTGTATAGGGCTACGATGGAGGCATCTCGGAGTTCTGGGGGCATGTCTTCCTCTTCCCATATGCTGGTCAGCACTATGTGGAATGCCTGGAGAGCCTTTCCATTTAAGGCCTTGTACACCTCAGTTGGGATCCCGTCTTTACCGGGTGCCTTGCCTGCACCCATTTGTTTAATGGCTTTTTGGACTTCCTCTATTGAAGGAGGGACGTCAAGTTGTTCAATGGAGTGGTTTTGGGGGATCTGGTGTGGTGATAGACAAGTCATATAATCTCACAGAGGTTTTTCATTTATAAAATGGGGCTATTTGTACCTGCCTAACTCACAGGTTTGAATAAAATGTAAATTTAAAGCATAATATAGATGTTATACAATATATTTCATCTATATCCATATCTAATTCAGTTTTAGACCCTATCAAGTGGAGAAATCATGGAGCATCTATAATCAATGAGACTAGAAAGAGGTGGGGTCAGGCAAAAGGATGAAGGCAACATAAGAATGAATCTTATGTCCTAATATTTTTTCCTCCCCAGTCTAAATCTCCTGCCAATTTTATCTCTATCACCTCCCTGCATCACCACCACTTCCAAGAGTCAAACTAAAGGAATCAATTAAATGAAAGCAACTGACACCAAGGCAAGGATGATCAATAGGCTTAATCCCCCAACCCAAAAGGTGCAACTTACCCAAATAAACCTCTAACTGATGAGGATAACAATGTTTTCAATAAAGATGCTGCTTCCCTACATGGTTAAACCACTAGATCATCTGCCCAACTCTCAAATTCATTTAGAGAGCATACAATATACATGGACTCAATATTTTTAGTACATAAAGGCAAATCATACTCCCTACACAACCCTTCACCTTTGCAAGCAGATCTGCAGCCTACAGGGATCACTAAAAATCATCACTGCTGGAGGTGAATGTGGCTAGAACAATTTATATTAGAAACCCTGCATCTGGTCCCCTGGACAGTTAAGAAAAAATAATCATCTTTTAAAAGTATAGTGAATAAGCAGATATTCAGAGTTTGCAATATATCATATTTATGTGATCAGCTTCTTAAAATTGAAAAATGTTTATTGCTCGAGTGAATAAAATCCATCAAATCAACTAGGGTATTATTTCTGATGAAATCCTTAATATAATTCACAAGAAATTAATTATTTTATGTAAAGTATATCTTTCAAAAATATGTACTTCTGAACTCTTACAACTATAGAAAAAGGACACAGGCAATATTGCTAGATTGTCCACACTTGCTCAGAAAAATGTCCTACCTCTTGTGAGAGAGAAAAAATCCAGAGTCTTTTGAAATAAAAAGCCTGGAGAAACTGCAAGGATTCCATCAGCAGAGGGGGAATGAGCAGAGAGGGTTTGGAACCTTGATGGAAAAGGGAAAACCGAGAGAGTCAATTGGTTGGTCTGCTCTCTCTCTCTATCTCTCTCTCTCTGACTAAGAGTGTCAAGGAGAAGGTCCACTCTTTGACCAGATCTTGATATCAGAAACCTTTTCTTCCCTGAAACCTGATTCCCATCCTCCTAGTTCAACAAGTGGGCAAAGACCTGAAGAAAGAGGAGGGGCACAAGAAGACTAGTCACAATCTCCCTGTTACCTTGAACTTGGGATACCTACTGTGCTGTGCCAAAAGTCAGGGTTCATTGCTCTGAACCTCTCAGGGGCTCAGGCCATCAAACCTGAGTTAACTAACTTTAGGGGAAAGGATAGGGATCCCTTCTTCCCTTGTAACCACAGACTATGAGTCATTTTCAATCTTATCCTTCATCCCTGTTATTTTAGAATAAATCTATTATCAAACCTTAAGTGACTGGAGCCTCAGTGAAGGACAGTTATAGCTGAAGGGAGAGAGAAGTGACTCTCTCACTCTCCCTAAAAGGAAGAAGTTTACTATTTAGGAAGAGCCTGGCAGTGGGGAGTGAAAAGGCAGCCATAGTGATGGGCTATAACTAGAGAAAACTGAAGGGGGAAAAGAACAGACTCACCCTCCTTCTACCTCTTGATCCAAACCAACATCA
The DNA here is from genome assembly GCF_027887165.1 of Monodelphis domestica. Taxonomy (NCBI): domain Eukaryota; kingdom Metazoa; phylum Chordata; class Mammalia; order Didelphimorphia; family Didelphidae; genus Monodelphis; species Monodelphis domestica. The sequence goes on along the minus strand of NC_077231.1, from coordinate 250,321,861 downwards.
ACTCCTCCTTTGCCTTGTGAGAGGGAAGATTCCATTCTCTCTCTCTATCTCCCCAAAACACCCCTCTATTACACTCTGGATGAGATTCAGTGCTGTGGAACAATAATCCTATTGTGAAGAACTTCAACAACTAAACAGTAATATACTACAGTTAAAATCATTATGTTCTCTTCACCAAATCATATATGGTATATCTTTTCAATTTAGTTGTATTTTCTGAAAAAGAGAAATAAATTGAATGGTGTTTGAAGCTTTCTTTTAAAAATGCCATACCTGTCAAGGAACAACACATTTTCATTTTTTTGAAAATTTAGCAAACTACCCACATTTTACACAATAGACCTAGGAACAACATTGGTTACTTCCTCAGGTACTCAAATAGTTATGTGATCTCATCCACCTGGGTTTCCTTCCCAGATACTACCCATCCAGGATTTCTTCCCATAAGTTTGCCACAGAACCTGCTGGAGGGTTCCTAGAGATCAAGGAAATAGGAAGACTTTCCAAAGACTGTCTCTTGATACTATAACTTGACCAGTCTACTTTCTCTTTCACTTATAGCCTTTTTATGACACAATTTATACCACTTCTTTTTGAAGTTCCTTGTCTACAATTCATTGCATCCCACTCACTCCCACACTATACTCCTCTCCATTGGCTTTTGTATGAGCATCAATTTGAATTCTTTGGAGGGCAAAAGTGTTCTATGAGTCAGTCATCAGAGGAAAAATGATAGTATTTTTAAATGATGAGCATTTCATTAAAAAGCTTGGGTAATTAAGAGTTTTATATTTTTCCAGCAATATTAGTACTTAAAACAATTTTTAATATCACCATTACATATCAGAAATCTGTGACGCCTGAAAAAACACCACCTTCACTTAAAACCTGCCCTACCAGTAACTCTCATTCTTTTCATGTACATCTTATTTGGTCAAAATAGTGAATTCAATAAAATTTCATAGCAAGATAATCATGGAAGTTTACTATATTTCCACTTCTAAGCTATAGCCTGAGATCTGAAAATACCAATGATTTTTAAGACATAGATAGAAAATACTGTCAATGAAGTCAAATATAGATTAAGCTCAATCTAAATATAGAATATCCCCAAAAATCAATGCAGTTGTAAGCTTTCACAAAATTTAAAGCTTGCATAAAAATAACCAGAACTAAATTTGATTTACACAGGTATTGACACTGAAAATTAGAAATATAAATATACTTCATATAGCATTGTTCCAAATCAATATCAAAACAACAACAACAATAATCATAGTACCCCCAAAACATTGCTAAACCTCTTTAAAAAGGCATATTTTAATAAATATTCATTTATACTCTTGGTCCTATGGAATTGTCTTCTGTAATTCAACAATTTGACCATATACACAAATCCACTGTAAACAGATACTGGGGTAGACAGAAAGGTTACATGCAGTTCCTAACTTCATGGAGATTACAGACACTATAGTAAGAGGATAAGACACAAATGAGAAACTATGAGCAAAAATAGATTCAAGCCTTGCTTCTAAAACATAACAGCTGTGTGACCATAGGCATTTCATCTGACCTCTTGGTGCAAAAAGCAACTAATTCTCTTTGCCTCAATTACAGATGAGTTTGGAGGAATTTTTTTTTTTACTTCCATTGACCTGGAAGTCTTATTCCCATTTAAGTGAAAATGAACTATTCTAGAATTAAAGAAAGTCCCAAGCAGAGGTGGACTACTACAGCACAACTCTCTACTATGCCTTAAATAATAAAGAATAAGAAATTTCTCCAAAAGATGGATCTAAACAAGCTTTGCTTACCTGGCAAATAATCTGTGGTTAAAATCCTATGGATTATCACAAAGACAATTCAAAAATATAGACTTCAAAGAAACCTTTAATATCCAATATAAGTATGGTTTCATGATGATTTCATTTTAAAAGAGCCTTACCTTCCATCTTAGAATCAATACTAAGTAATTGTTCCAAAGCATAAAAGCAGTTAGAGCTAGGCAATTGGAGGTTAGTCTCTTGCCCAAGGTCACATAGCTAGGAAGTCTCTAAAACCAAATTTGAATCTGGGAGGCCCCATCTACAGGCCTGGCTCTCTATCCACTGAGCCACCTAATTGCCCTCCATAATAGTGAATTAAAGACTGATACCAAAATCCTGTAAACTGAATGTCAAGTCATAGAAAAGAGGTGACTGCAATGAAAGCAAGGCACGTGGCCAATGAAATGATTTTTAAAGATGTAAAAAACTAGAAGGTTTCTTGTATTTCAATATAGTGAATTTTTTTTATATTGTCCCAAGATTTTTATACCCCATGGTGTTTTAATGTTTACTTGTAAAAATATGTTATAACTTTGGATAAGGCTGATGAGAATAGCATGAAGGAGGCTCTCAAAACAAATACTGTTAGTTGCACTGAACTTCAGGGCATGAAGATTGATGGGGTGAGTCGGCCTTTTGCCCTTCTCAGGACTTTTGGGGAGAGGTTATAATGAGTTTCATTTTAACATGTTGAGTTTAAGATCCCAGTGCAAACTACTTTTAGAACATCAGAAAGGAAGACTAGAACTAGAGTGGGGGATGAAGACATTTTTAAATATCTTTCAGTCACTATTTTACTAAATAGCTATTAATGAGTCTAAATCTTCAGTCTCTGAGCACAGCAATTTAAAAGGGAGCAGCATGAGGGAAATGGATGTTGTCATTAGGCAAAGTGTGCCTAACTTTTGATTTGGATCACAATTATATAGATACTACCAGAATCATCTTCCTATTTACTGCACATATTAAGTGCCAATGCTGAGGGTATTGGTGAAGTTGCCTGACCAATTAGAGATTTAGACAATTCTACTAAATTAACAGGAGAAGAAACAAGGGAAGAAAGGGGGCTTTTTTGGATTTAAATAAAGAGCCTGGACCTGACAATGTATGAGTTTGGTTTTTGCCCTCCATTGATTTGGGGGGGGTTCATAGTCACAAAATTGAAACCATCAAGATCTAGTTTAATTGCCATAAAACAAAAGTAAATTCAGTGCAGTTTTTCATGTCTAAAGATATTACAAAATAATTTAGAAAACAGTAAAACAAATCATGCAAGAATAAAGGAAAATAAGGTAATGATACTTTTTAAAATATAACTACCATTTTTTAAAATTTTCAGTTAGCTTTTAACAGCTATTTCTTATTAAACTCCATAGTCACTTAAGTGTTTTCATTTTTAAAAAGTTATACGACCCTAATACGACTTCATTCTTGCTTATTCTAAATGTGAAAGTAAAGTGAAAAAATAAATCTAAATGAAGGGATTTTCTTAGTCAAAATATAGTAAAAAAATGTAGGCCTCACATTCATTTAATTTATTCCATAACTACATAGTGAATGACTTTCATGTGGAAGCTACTTTATCCTGATACAGAGTTGAGTAACAATTTATGTATCTTTCATTCATTTCATCTATATGTAATACTGATCATTTTAGCAAAGAAAGCAAACCCATCCAAAGAGGCAAGTTAACTTTCTCATTGCTATTACTAAAATGACACAGTAAATATTGTTTTTCTTTAACTAGTGATTCATTAATATATCAATGATAAACCTAATAGTTCTAAATCATAATTAACAAACACAGTAAGGTACAAAAAGTGAAATCTCCACTTGAACTTACAATTGAATGGAAAGGATTTCACCTGGATTATTGTAATGGCTTCCTGCTCTATCCTGAAGTCTCAAAATCTTTCCACTCCAGTATAATGTCCATACAGCTACCAAAGAGGTTTCCCTTAAGGTGAGGTCTCATTATATCATTCCTTTGCTCAAAAATTCCAAACAATTGTCAAAAAGGTTTTCCTTAAATTCAGATCTCACTTCTATTCAATAATCTCCTATGGCTCCCTATTGACTCTGAGATAAAATGTAAACAAATGCTTACCTCTATTTTCTAGAGCCCTTCATAATTTGGCCCTAACATATCTCTGCAGCCTTATGTATTACCTTACATTATGCAAACCCTTCTGGCACTTCATAGTCCAAACTGCCCTTTCTCTGTTCCTCATGAATAGTATTCCATCTTCTGTATCCCTCCATTTGAACTGTCTCTCCTTCACCCTAAAATAAACTTTCTTCTAACTCCTCTTCATTGAAATCCTTATTGCTGTCAAAATACAGCTTGAAGATACAATACCTTTCCTAATTTTCCTAATAGTACCCTACCTATCTGACTTGTATTTAAGTACATTTTACTTATTTTGTATTTTTCTACATATATTTACTCTCCATATATTTATATTAATTCCTTTTTCTCTAGTGATTGAATGTAAAGTTTTAGATAATAGAGATTATTTTATTTTTATCTTGTTGGTGACAAAGAGTGACAAGTCCCAATGTCTCATGTAGTGTCCTGATATATAATTCATATTTAATAAATATTTTGACTTAATAAATGATTGAATGAGTGCTTGGAAACAAAAGGAAAAAAACAAAAGCATTTTATGATTTGTGAAGATAAAAGTTTTAAAAAAATAATAATTTTGATTTTTACTAGTTATCTAGATTGGTGAAACCAATTTATACTGCTCATTGCAACTCTATTACAAAAACTAATTCTTTTAAGTGGACTAAAGGAAAATTATAAGTAACCTGAAATTAAAGACAAGAATTACTTCAATCAAGAGAGGAGCCAGAAACAAGAATCTCTGTTTTCAATTCTATTAAAGGCTCTCCATCTTTTTTTTTAACTTCTTTTTCCCCTCTCTTGCTCTCAATATGACTTTTTTGCCAATGGCTCAAACTTCAATAAGTGCATTCTGTTTTCTGACAAAGGTCTTTAATTGCAAAGTGTTCTATATGAAAAAACATATTTTAGTACTGGGCATTTAATCCTATCAGCATAAATGTATGTGAGTTGTAGTTCTAAAAAAAGCAGGATATTACCTTTACTGGCTGAGCCCCTGAGAGGTTAAATGACTTGTCCCTGGTCTCAGAACTATTATCTAAGTTTCAGAGGCAAGGTTTAAAAACCAAGCCTACCTTGTGCTCAATCCACCACAGTACAATGTTTCTCAGCATGTAAAAATAAGTGGCCTCAGTAATTAAAGCCAAAAATGAGCTAAGTCACAAAACAGTCTAAAAACATTAGAAAAAACTTTCTAAAGGTACATTTTAAGCAGAAAGAAGAGCCAGAAAAGGTTAGGAATGTATAATAAAAGCTGTCATTGGCAGGAATACTCAACTCCTTTGGTTAAATTCTCCCCTTCAGGAGAATTCTCTGTAAGCTTGGAAGTACAGAACAAAACATTTTTTTAAATTGTGATTCAAAATATGTAAGGAAAAAAATATTAAAACTTTGGTAAATCATATTTTGGACTCAAAGAAAGAATGAGAAAACAGAAGAGTTGAAGTCAAATTTGTCTTTATTTTTCAAAAGGGAATGGAGAGAAGATTGTATAAAATAAGACTAATAAACCTGATGGCAATTCCAATAAAAATTTTAAACTAATCATTTATGAGCATCTAGGATAACATGCAGTGATCACTCAGCTGCACCAGTTCCAAAGTCCTCTTGTGATAACATTACATCCTGCTCTCAAACCTCTCAACTCTCTCAAAAACTCCTACCAACATGAAATGTGGGTTATATTTAGGAGAATCCCTATTTCCTTTCTTCAACAAGTCAGGAAGACAGGGCAGCAAGGTTGTACAAGGGATAGAGCATCAAGCCTGAAGTCAGGAGGTTCAAATCTAGCTTCTGTGTGTCCCTGAATACATGCTGCCTGGTTCAGCTAATTCTTTCTTGATCTCAGGTAAATTAATACTCAGAAAGAGAAATGGACCAGGCTGTGACTTTTGAGTTAAAATTGGGATAAAACCTCAGACAAGTTCCTTCACCGCTTGGAGTTGGGAGCAAAGACCCCTGGAGCTAGCAGTAGTAAAAGCTGAATTTGGGGAGAAGCCAGCCCTGAGGAGTACCTCTGCCAGCCTGACAGACATCAACAGTGGATTGACTTAGCATCCAAGACTGACTCCTGCTGAGAAGCTATCCTTCAGCCCAACTGTTCCTACAAGTGTGCCTGCCTTGGTGCTTCAAATGTGTGCCCATTCTCCCCAAGGACTCTGTGTGTATACAAGAAGGAGGATGTCGACCCCTGGTTGCCTGGAGAGTGCTCAAGCTTAAAGTGTCAAGTATAAAACCTTCAGCCACCCAAGAACCCAGAGAAATCTTGCTTTTCAGGGAAGTTGCCAGGCAAGACAAAAAGCTGAGGAAGGAACTTATTGATCTTTTTGTGTGCAGACTCATCAGCCCTGACTATTCCTAGCCATCCAGGGCAAGAAGAAGAGTCAGTAAATGGTAGACTGAGAGTAGCAAAGGATTATTGTGCCTGTGCTACTCAATCCACCAAAAAGGGCCACATGTTCTCCACATTTTTCTGTAAGAACCCATAAGTAGAAAAAACATTTATGATAGTTCTTTTTGTCATGATCAACAACTGGAAAGAGAATATACACATCTGAACAAATTATGGTTCATAAATATGATTGAATATTATTGTGCATGAAGAAATGTCAATTGAGTCACTCAAAAGAAATAGAAAATTCTGTCTGCTCTGCTGCAGAATGAAGTAGAACCAAGAAAATAATATATGTGATAATTAACTAATTTTACCAAGCTGAATACTAAAATTAAACCAACCTTAGGGGAAATTACAATAACTAATCTTGGTCAGAGAGAAGAGACAAGGAAATATATATCCCTAAATTCCTCAGAGAGGTAAGAAAATAGGAGTACAGAATGTCTCATATCATTCATGATCATTGTAGCAGTTGTCATTACTTAAATTCTTTGTTGTTATTACAAAGGAATGATCACAACTTCTTAAACAACAGCATACAGGTACTTTTCGTTCACCTATTCTGATGCACGACATTGAAGTTTGACACAAAACACACACCAGAAGAATAGTTTCTTCAATCCATAAACAGTGTAACTGGCATTTTTATTATAACAAACAATGGAAACTAAACAAAGGCCCACCAATTGCAGATTGAGCAACTGAGCAAGCAGTGAGATGAGACTGTCAAGTAATATTAGTTATTCTATGGAATAACAGAAGGGATGGTGTCCAAAAGATCTAGAAAATTTTGTGTGAATTAAGGCAGATTTAGGTGAATGAAATCCCAGAAAAAAAGCTATACAATAAAAACATAAAGAACTATCTACTTTCCAAAACTTAAGGGCTAAATTCAATTCAATGCCTAGTCACATTCATAATTCCAGAGAACTGATAAAGAAGCATGTCCAGGCAGAGGAGTGATGATCTCAAGGGGAAGAAGTCAAACATTTTTGGATATTGCCAATGTGGAATTTCTTTTGTTGGACTATGTGTATTTGGTATTCGAATTTTCAATTTTCTTTTTTCCAGTTGTGGGAGTAAGGAAGTTGAGGAAGAAGTCATATTACAGTTGGCAAGAGAAAAAGGAAAAAAGAGAGGGAAAAGAAGAACAATAACAAAAAGACAACTTTGAAAGTCACATATTTAACCTATATGCTTCAAAAGAAAAGCAAATTGTATGTAATAAGGATATGATTTCTGATATAATCTCTTCTTTCAGTTCTATTTTAAATGTGGAAATGTTCTTCTATATGGTGTCTAAATTTGGAATAAAAAATAAAAGCATGGGGACTGCTGGGTGGCTCAGTGGATTGAGAGTCAGACCTAGAGATTGGAGGTCCTAGGTTCAAATCTGACCTCAGACACTTCCTAACTGTGTGACCCTGGGCAAGTCACTTAACCCCCATTGCCTAGCCCTTACCATTCTTCTACCTTGGAATCAATACACGGTATTAATTACAAGACAGAAGGTAAGGGTTTAAAAATAAAATTAAAAATAAATAAAAAATAAAAGCCAGAAAAATACTAACTACATTCCATTATATCCTGTATATTCAATAACTACTGAAGTCTCTACAGTCATTATATGAAACTAATTGAAGATAGAAAGGGAATCATATAAAAACCACCCCAAATATATTCAACTAGAAATGCATGATTCTCCTTCCTCCACTATGACTACTGACCTCAAGTCCCAAGTAAAATCTTACCTTTTACAAGAAACTTTCCCCAAACTCCTAATTCCAGTCCCTTTATTGCTTTCAGTTCTGTATTCCACTTGCTTTGCATGTATTTGTTTGAATTAGATTGTAAACTCCTTAAGAGTAGGGACTGTTTTTTGCCTCTTTTTGTACCCCCAGTGCCTAGCACCGTGTCTTGTGCTTAATAGGTGCATAAGTGTTCATTGACTGACTTGGCTCACTCACCGATGCCACTACCATACATCTGTGTAACAATGAGTTCACAAAGTATTTTCTTATGCATAACACCTCATTAGATTCCTTATAACAAAGAAGCAAAATATTACCATTCCTATTTTATGATACTGAAACAAAGTTCCAATAAGTCAAATGATGTGCTACTGTTGACAGCAAGTGACTGGCCTGTGGCCAATGCTATTTCACATAAAAAAAATCTCACCATTTCTTTTTGTCAACATTACTTGGTTGATAGCTAAGAAGGATGACAGAACATTCTAGATGTTTACTAGAAGAAAATATTTAACACAAATCTCCTTGGTATACTGATAGATAAGAGAGCAACATGTAGTCTGGATTATAGTTTAAGCTGTCCCAAAAATATGCCTGCCTTATTTTCAAAATGTTGCCCAAGCCAACTAGTTTAGGTGGCCAAAGGAAGTCCCCTCTGTAATAAAAGAATAAACTGAGAGACACTATTACTCGTTAAAATAGAGAGGTAAACTGACTGGAAACTGTTTCTTCAGCAATGACTGGTGTTCTCTGTCTGTGACTTGAGAGGCTGCTACAGGAACCTGAACCTGCTTATTAGTAATGGAGGTAGACAGAAATGCTGGGGTACAGGGATGCCACCACACAGGATTGCTGGTACCCAGGGGACTACTTATAAAGGAATGCCCTGGAATTTATTCTGGGGTTTTGCCTATTGATCCCTACTGATTGCTGATGGATCAATCTATTTCCTAATCCCCTTACTCCCTTACTCCCCCCCTTAAGGAACCTCTCCCTTTTGCCTCCCTCACCTCCCAAATCTTCTTGAAGCTTTTCCTTCTTCCCTCCCTCCTGAGTGAATTATAAAGATACTCCAGTTGCTTTCTCAGTCAAGGGGTTTATTGGGATAACAGGATGGGAAACTGAGGTAAGAGGGATGAGGAATTTCCCTAATCTAAATGAGATAAAATTGAGGGTTTGGGGAGTCACAAGTGTAACTCTTAGACAGTTAGGAAGATGGAGGACAGCAGCCCTTTCAAACTTTTCTTTTTTCTCCTCAAATTCAGTCTGGCTGATCTCCCAAAAACCAAATCAGCCTCACAAAAGTCTTTCAGCCAGCTTCAAAACCTCCAAGGAAAAAGTGACTTCCAGTCAGAGACACAGAGACCAAAAGTCCTGTTTCTCTTCTCAGAGTGTGTCCAGCAAATCCCCAACTGCCTCCCCTGGGGACATTCCATTGGAATCTTCTCTTGACAGACATCTAGAGCTAGATCTCCAGCCCTGCATCTTGGTCCACAAGTCCTGCAAAACCTCTCTCTCCATGTCTCTATCACACCTCCCATCTCACTACTGACTTCTTGAAGACATTGACCTTTGTAAAATTAGTCAAAGAGATGAGATGAGACTATTGTCATTCTTAAATCAATGAATAGAATGCTACAAAATATTGTCAAAATTAACTTTGTGTGTGAGGAAAATCAATTAACATGGCTCTTCCATTTTACAATTACTAATGTTACTATCTCCCAGCAAGATAAGAACATGAGCAAACTCCCTTAGTTCTCTATGACTTCCAGATGACTGGCAAGTGTTAGTGTTCACACTAACAATTCTGCTACAAATAGCTATTTCTTTTCCCTCTTCCCTTATCACTTTGGTTTCTCTTTCCCATGATCTTTGAGGTATTTTAAAAGTAAAAATTTAAACCTTTATATTTACTACATGACAGTTTTTGTCAATATTCTAGAGGACTCTTTTGTAAAACTACAAATGCTTGCTGAAACCTAGACAGGACTTTTTAGCTCCCATTTCTATAACTTTGCACAGGCTCTCCTGAAGCATAGCTAAAATGCCTTCCCTCCCCCTAAGAATTTCTCATTACTTATAAAAGAAACCTATTACTTTGTATTTAATTTCATTTTTTTTAACCCTTACCTTAGAATTAATTCTAAGACAAAAGAGTGGTACAGGCTAGTTCATTGGAATTAAGTTACTTGCCCAGGGTTCTTCCACTAGGAAGTATCTGAGATCATTTTTGAACCTAAGTCCCCCTGACTCCAAGGCTGGTGGCCTATCCACTATGATACCTAGCTGCCCCTATATTTCATTTCTAATGTGTATGTTGTTTTTCCACTCCTTCTATCTACCACAAAAACAAAGTCCCTTGAACCTGGCTATTGTTACCCATTTTTACCTTTATATCCTGGGCACCTAGGACAAATCCTGGCACAAAATAGGGGCCCAGGACAATTATTAAGCACCTACTATATGCCAAACATGATAGTAAAGGGCTAAGGATGCTATTAAGAGAAGCATGTTGGCTGCACAGCAGATAGAATGGTAGATCCGGATTCAGGAAGATCTGAGCACAACATAATCTCAGACACTAGTTATGTGACCCTGGGGAAGTCATTTGCCTCTCACCTCCCAGGTTATCATGTGAATCACATGAGATAATAATTGTTAAGTGCTTAGAAAAGTGCCTAGTGCATAACAAGCATTATATAAATGATAGCTTTATCATCAAGGAGTTTCCTGTCTAATGGGAGAAACAACATGGAAACAACTATGCATGAACGAGCTATATACGTTCTAAATTGGAAATAATTGAAAGTGAGAAGGCCTTAGAATTAAGGGGATAAATACTTGTTGAATTATACCTTTGAACTTGCCAAACCAACCTTCATTCTTCTCAGGAAGCACTCCAGACTTCCTCTATGGTTTTCCCATCCCCTACTCTATCTAGTTCAGCTTTCTTTTATATGTGGTCTCCCTTCGCTACAACATAAGCTCCTTGAGGGCAGGCACTGTATATGATTCTAGTGGTAGTTGTTTTCTCAGCACCTAGTACAGAGCCTAGCACATAGAAGGCATCTCATAATGTTTGTAGACTAACTGATGATCTTTAATGCACACCAGTTGAGTTTCCCTATATATAGTTTCGCCTCTCAAAAAATTACCCTTTTATAATGAAGCTAGATATTTGCATACATGCATGCTAGCTTTAAAAAGCTTATAGTTTCCTTAATACAAAAGGTTTTCCATCTAAGAGTCACCATCTGGAAGAATTTCCCCCTTTTGATAAACACAAGATCACTTTTCTTTTTTGTTAGTAATTCACTTCTTCAGATGCTGAGCATCTAATTTTGGAAAGCTTTCAACCAGAAGAGTATAGTACAATTCTTATCCTGAGAAATCTACCTCTGAAGAGGAAAAAAGAGATACTTTTGAAGTTCTGGTTCTATTGTTGAGTGTCTAATGGGACTCATTAATTCTGTTTCTGAGTGGGAAATTGGTTCTCTTAGGGCTCATCTATATTTTAGGCAAAGGAAAACTAGCCACCTCTTTTTCTACAATATGTTTTTTTTTTTTTAAACAGAGGCTGTTCTTTTTCAATAAAAGGAAGGAAAATAGTGATTCAGAATTGCTGTTATTTGTCAGTTTTGTTTCTCTGAGTAAAATAAGACTTTTGAACTATCAAAGAATAATCAGTGCAGATGTCTAATACATGCACACCCTGTAATAAGAGAAGTAGAGAAAACTGTTGGAACTTTCAAGTAGTGACACAGTGAAAATTCCCAGTTCCAACCTAACCTTCCCTTACACAGCTGTGGAGAGAAAACATCCAAGCTCCTAGAGGGCCACAATATGTCTGTTTCTGTCTTGCATTTCTGGTGCAAGTAAAATGCCAAAGCATACCATTGTTCCATTCCACACAGCACTTTACCTCAATAAGTCTTTCAGAAAATGAATAATTTCCTCCCCAGTTCCCCATCCAGCCCAAGGGAGGCAGAAGAAAGGGGCTCCTCCTCCTCCTCCTCGCCCACCTGAATCACCCTATCTTCAAAGAGAGGCTCAACTGACATCAGTCTGAAAATGCGGATGGCACTAATCTTCCTGATAGACTGCACAGCTGCAGAGGTTCCTAGTCCCATTAAAAGAAGCAAGCATCCCTTTTTAGAACAGTCATGTTGTTTTATTTGACTTTCTGACCTGCACCAGTGGACTCTGCAGATTGACTCCATGACTCTTCTATGGGAAGTGGTATTTCCTGTTTGTTCTTAAATAGCTTCCCATTCATTTCACTGAGCTTTGTTTTGGCTCTCACTTTTTTGTCATATTTAAAAGAGGGAAATTAATTTCTTCAACCATAACTTTTCAACTTCCTGTTGCAATAAAATTTATAATTTCTTCTAGGATAAAATTGGGGATGTTTACAAAATCATTTCATTTAGCCAAGCATATGCAACTAATGGTTGCCATTCTAAGAATAACAGTTCAAGGCAATGAACAGAGCTTCAACTGAGCAATGAACCAATCAGAAGTGAATTTTTTTCCATGACACCATAGAAGTTGAAACTTGAGTTTCTCCAATAGGAAAAAAAAATCTACTAAATATTTGAAGACTTTGTATTTCCAAGCTGGAAGCAACCTTGAAGATCATCTAACTCAATTCCCTCATTTTATGAATGAAAAGACAATTTTAGACATTTTGGTCTTTAAAAGACCCATAGAAGTTAGGTGACTTGCCCAGAATCACTAAGATTTGCTGGTCACCAACAGGACTACATGAGATATTTTAGAGGGGTGCGGGTAGATAGCTCAGTGGATAGAGCATTAGGTCTAGAGTAGGAAGGAACTAAATTCAAATCTGACTTTCCTAGCAGTGTAACCCTGGGCAAGTCATTTAACTCTACTTGCCTAGCCCTGACCCTTCTGTCTTAGAATTGTTACTAAGAGAGAAAGTAAAGGTTTTTAAAATATTTTTTAATGTGACACAGTCACATTTTATATATATTATATATGTATTAGAGAATTATATGTACATATATTACATAATATATATTAGAGAATTTTACAAACCAGCTTTGGAGAAAGGGCTAAGAGAAAAGAAACAGTAAAAAAAATCATATAAAGTGTAAACTACAGAGTACCACATGATATAGGCTTAGAAAATTATTACAAAATGCCTACCAAAAATCCTCTGAACTCTGTGAAAGGGAACTGAACTATTAATGGAATTTTCCCTGCTAGTGCTAAAACACTAGGGTGTTAGCAATATCTAGTCAGGTGAGAAATTGTGATATATGGTGTTGAAATTTTAATATATTTTTAACCTGTGAGGGAAGCAGGAAAGGGAAATATATATCAGTTGATAGATAATCTTTTCTATTATCATTTTTCCTTGGTTATCAGCTTTATTAATTCTGGTATACCGCTGCAGTTCTAAATTGCCAGCAAAATAACATTAATAATCTGAATTTATGGGAGTAAAAAAAGTCAAATTTAAAACTTTGGACCGTGAAACAAAAATTATAATTTATCTATGAGCAAAATTGCCTTTTATTTAAAAAAAAAAAAGGTGTTTAACAATGACTGTACAGTTCTGCTGATCCTTTTGTTGACTGGTTGGGTTAGTAGTTGTGTTTCATTCTCTAAAAGGACCAAAAATGACATTTCTATGTTGGGGTCAATTAAACAGTGAAACTGTGGCTTACCAGGCCAATTTAAAAGCCAGGAAAACTCTATCACAGACTGGGCACAAATAGACCATACACCTCTGCAACTGCCCCAGGAAACATTGTTTCTTATCTTCTAATTGCCTGAATATGGATTGGATAGCTTCATTTATGGTTGATCTTCTATAAGATTTAGGAAGAAAGCAAAATACTGCCCATTTCCTAAGGTTAAAAAGGCAAGAATACTTATTTGTCAGCTGCCTTAAAACAAGAGTTCTCATTAAGTTCAGAATAAAAGAAAGAAAGCTCTTTCCTTCACAATAGTTTCCTTCAAAAAGAGACATCATCATTGTGGCACTGAACTCTAACTTAAACACTTTGGGGAACTAGGAACTAATTTTACTAAACATAAATGTTTCCCCTTTTCATGGACTTTCTTTCTTAACTCTAGCCTGATCCCAGGATAAATTGTCACAAATTGTATGCAAGGTCTAAAAGACAGAACTGTGTTGAGTTTTGTTTTTTTATTTTTTTGTTTGTTTTTTTCCCAGAAGTACTCTTTGTCAGTCACACTGGATTTTTTTAAAAATAGATTTAGAACAGGGAAAAAAATAATGTTCTTTAGGCTATAGACAAGATGCTATTTTAAAAAGTGACAAAAAAAATTACCACAGTGAGATTCAGCAAATTAACATGAAGATAGAAGTATATCAAATGAAAGGACTTTAGCCTTTGAAAAAATGATAAACTAAACTTCCATATCTGGGGAAATTTTCCTGACTTCCTATTTAAAATTATGAATTGCATTCTTCCATAAAATATTATAGTCCTGAGATACAATGAAATAATTTAATAATGCAATCAGACTTTAAATAACTGTTTTCAGTAAAATAAAACTTTTGTGGCAAATAATAATAATAATAATAATCTGGATTTGACACCAAAAAAAACCCTGAAAATAAAAATATTAAATTCTGGTAAAACCTCAGTATTTTATCAGGTATATTTAAGATTGCAGATATAACTTTTTTACATAATTGTTGTGTTGTGCCAAATTTTCCTTTATTGAATGTGTGAATTTATCCTGAAAATTTTTATTCAGAATAATTATTTGCATTTCAGACTAAAATATTTTTAATCATTCTAAGTGCTGACTGCATGATAGTTTAATTTCTACACAAAAGTAGTCCTAAATTTATCTTTCAAAGCTAAACTAATTCCAAATCAGATATACAGTAACTCCTAAACTTTCTAAAGGACCAATTAGAAATGCTTCTGAGGATCCCCAACCATAACACATAACTTTTGGATAATATGGCACCTAAAATATCCATTGCCTGCCATAGCCCAAATCAAGTTTCTAGCATGCATGCAAAAATCTAGATTTTCCCATGATCACTACAATTAATCAATACCCTCTATTTAAAATTTCTCTGCTAATTAAATAACATAAACACAAGTGTTTCCCTGTTTACAGTTTATAACTGTTAAACTGTCATACTTCATAGTTTCTAAAGCTAGAAATAGATCTTAGAATTCATTCATCCCAAACCTTGCATTTTACAGATGAGAAAATTCATCAAGAGGTGAAATGGCCTGCCCACAAGCAATTACTTTAATTGGAGTCAGGGTACAAACCCACATTCTCTGACTCTAATCCCAGCACTCTCTCTCACAGTACAGAATGTCAGAGTTGGAAGGCACCTCAGAGCCCATCTAGTCCCACCCATAACTCCCAAGGAATACCCTATAATATATTCAATATAGTATATTATCTAGCTTTTATCTGAAGCACTTGAAAGAGGTGAAAATTCCCCTCCTCCTGATGTAACCCATTCCACTTTTGTTAAGTTGGTAAGGATTTCCTTCTCTCAAGCCTAAATTTGTTCTGCACACTACCACCACTATCACCATCAAATGCCATTTTCACCTTGTACTTTCTGCTCCTGGTTCTACCATTTGAAGCCAGCTCACATGATCAGAGAACATAGATTTGAAAGGGGAAGCAGAATTGATCTTTGTCCAACCTTTTTGCACAAAGAATGGTGAGCTAGACTACTTGCTCAAGGCCTCACAACAGATAAGGAAAAGGTAGGGGACCTAGGTGGCTCAGTGGATTGAGAGCCAGGCCTGGAGACAGAAGTCTGGGGTTCAGATCTGCCTTCAGATGCTTCCTAGCTGGATTACCAAGGGCTAGCCACTATGGCCAGCCCTTACTACTCTTTTGCCTTGGCACCACCATACAGTACTGATTCTAAGATGAAAGGTAAGCTTTTAAAAAATGATAAAGAAAAGAGAGAGAATTTGAATCCATTTGAACAAGATTGAACAAATTACAAATAAAGGATTCTTTCCACTATACCATACTGCCTTTACTCACTGTTCCACATGAATACCCCTCAAATATTGGAAAATAGCCATCACATCCTAAATAAATCATCTCTCCCACAGCTCCTCTACAAAGGATGCTCCCCATGTGCTGGAGATCTTTGTCTAGCATTTCACCCTCTGCAGGTACTGAAGCAGAATTAATCTACACAGCTATCATCCCTCCAAGCCACCCTCCATTGGAAAATGCTGAAGTTAGTGGTAATTACTCATAGAGATGGGAAAGAGAGAAAGCTCTCTTGTTCCCACATTTAAGAAAGTGGCAGGATCCACTGGAAGTGGAAAGGTTAAGCAGTGAGCAGCCTTTTAGATAATTCCAGTAGAGGAAAGAGGTTCTAGGTAGCTAGAAGTATGTTGGCCAGAGACATGGCTTGAATAGAAAAAAATGTTAAATAATGGAAAAATAGTTTAGATGGAGGGATATTAGAATAAGTCTGTCTTCTCTGAATAAACCTCAGTCTTACAGAGACAAAAAGCAGGGAAGGAAAAGAGAAAGCAAGTACTAAAAAAACCTAAAGTTGAATCCAAAGGGAGAGAATAGTGGACAATGTTACTCTTTCACTTGGTGTGATCTATACTGAGTCACATATCATGGACCTCCACACAGCAACAGAAAGTCAACAAGAGCATAACATTATTCCAGCTTACACCAAAAGTATAAATATTACAATCAGCAATTTTTCAGGATAAATATGAGCTCATTTTCTTTTTTCTTTTAAAAATAAATTTATTTCCTCTATATCCAAAATGTCCCTGGTCCCTCTTTATTCTTTATAATATTGCATACACCAAGAATCCTCCTTTGAACATCAATGATAGATTGCCTAAATATATGTCATTTCAAAGTGTTCTGTAGCCAAATTCATTTAGGAGTTGTGAATAGTAATTGTCTTATAAGAAAAAAGCACCTTTTCTCCCTTCACTGGAGAGATGAGAAACCATGAGTATAAAATGCGGCCAAGAAGAATTTAGTAGCGACTACTTTGTACTGGCAACTCTGCTGAATTCTGAAGCTATAAACAAAACCAAAATATAGTCGCTGTCCTTGTGAAGCTTGCCTACTAAACCTCAACATACAGTGAAGAAATTGAGATGCAGAGAGGCAGGGACTTTGCCACAAGTTCCACACTGCATAGTATTAGAGAAGGAACAGCAGCAGCTGACATTTACACAGTGCCTTAATGTTTGTCAATTACTTTATCTACACTATCTTGGTTGGTTGAAAACCAGGCATCCTGATTCAAAAACCAGGGCTCCTTCCACTAGACCACATTGTCCCTGATTATGTCACATAGAAAAGGTAATCAGATAACACTCCAAATATCTCAAATATACCACATGCACACAGGAATATGCAAAAAGAATGTAGCATTCAATAGATGGGGAAAGAAGCTGATAATGGATGACTCCAAAAAGAAAGAATCTCGTTGTTGTTACCTTGCACTTGGAAAACATTTTAATATTTTAAAATTCTTTGAAAACATTTCTGCCTCTTATCTCCAGAGCAACACTAAGAGGAAGGTATGACAGGTATGCATATCTTACCAATTTACAGATGAAGTAAGTTAAGAAGAAAAATGGTTGAAG
Organism: Monodelphis domestica; assembly: GCF_027887165.1. Classification (NCBI taxonomy): domain Eukaryota; kingdom Metazoa; phylum Chordata; class Mammalia; order Didelphimorphia; family Didelphidae; genus Monodelphis; species Monodelphis domestica. The sequence continues at coordinate 250,304,129 of NC_077231.1, read as the reverse complement.
GAGGGTAAGGAACAATTGAGGAATTGTATCCCAGAAGTTAACTGATATACCAATATCACCCATTAAGCTAATGTAGGAGACATAAATCAAACTTGAGTCTCTCCTATGTTTTTACTGTACTCTCTATTTGTGCTATGTAGACTGGTAAAAATAATAATAAAAACAGAGGCAGTCATAGAAAAATTAGAAAGGAAATTCATGTAAAGGATTATACAGCACATTAAAACTGGATAGGCAAAACATTTCTACTCAAAAGTCCTTAAACAATGATATGACAGATAGTAGATGTCTAAGAAATCTTAAGAAAAGGACAATTTTTGAAGACTGGGAAAAAAAAAAGAATGAATTGGGCAGCTTCTAAAAGCAAGGAAAGATAGTTCTAGAGACAACTATGTGACTCAGTGGCTAGAGTCAGGTCTATAGATGGGAGGTTCTGTGTTCAAATTTGACCTCAGATAGTTCCTAGCTGTGTGACACTAGGCAAGTCACTTAACCCCAATTGCCTAGTCCTTATTGCTTTTCTGCCTTAGAACCAATACTTAGTAGCAGTTCTAAAAGAGAAGCTAAAAGTTTTTAAAAATCATGATAACTCATAATTACAAGCCATATTTATTGAAAAGACCTAGGAATGAGGGAGTACAGGAACTGCAGAACAGACGAGATTTAAAGAAATCAAAATTACTTTGAATCACCAAATCTTAGAGCTGAATGAAACCTTAATTTGTTCAAGGATACACAAGTTACACAAGTCAATCAGTTAAAAAAAATTAGATGCAGATAAATGAATTAACATGTAAAGCACTTTGCAAACTTAGAGATATAAATGCTTGCTGGTGTTGTGATGATAATTATTAGCTCAACCTTCTTGGAAGATATACTTCATGCCAAGCTGTCTCAATTTGTGAAGCACAAATTATTAACATGGGACTGCAAAATCATAAATTTATAGCTAGAGAGAAACATAGAGTAGCTGTATAGAATGTCAGGCCTGGAGTCAAGAAGTCCTATCTCCCTGAATTAAAATCAGCCCTCAGACATTTACTATGTGTCTCTGGGTAAGTCATTTAACCTGTCTATCTTAGTTTCCACATCTGTAAAATGAGCTGGAGAAGGAAACCACAAACCACTCTAATATCTTTGCCAAGAAAACTCTAAATGAGGTCACAGAAGATGTGGCCATGGCTAAAACAGGTGAATAACAAGAACCTTAGAAGTTACTGAGTACAGGGCAGATAGCTCATAGACAAAGTCAGGTCTGGAGAGAGGAGGCCCTGGGTTCAAATCTAGTCTCAGATAACTTCCAAGATGTGTGACCCTGGAGAAGTCACCTCACCCATACTGCTCTTCTGCCTCTGAACCAACAGTATCGATTCTAAGGTAGAATGTAAAGGTTTAAAAGTTAGAAGGAAAAAAAGAAAGGAAGAAGTAGTTATCAATTTCAAATCTCTCCCTGTTTTTCAATGAGGCCACCTCTGCTTCATGGTTTCCTAGGTTTCCTTCAAGAGTCAGCTAAAAATCTACTTTCTGATAAAAGCTTTTTCAGGTCCCCCCCTCAATGCTAGTACTAGCCTTCCTTCTGAATTTACCTACCATTTATTATCTATTTGCATATCACATTGTGGACTATATATAATAAACTTCCATAATTTTATGCAGTGTGTCTCCCTCATTAAAATGTGGTCTGGAGAGCAAGGATGGTGATTCTCCCTTTATTTGTATTGCTAGTACAGTTTTCTTAATTGTGCCACATAACACCTAAGTTCCATAAAGCATGGAGTAGCCTATGAAAAATAGGCTGTCATGGCTGATGGGCACACTGATTTTTCCTCTACTCAACCTCTTGAGCCTCCTCCTCCAATGTTCCATAGAATCCTACAATATCAGAGGTGAAAAGAACAGAAACTTAGGAATCACTCTCATTTCACCGATTAGTAAAAAGAGGCTGAGCAGGTGACATGTTTGAAATTACAGAATAATTAGAAGCATGACCTGAACCTAAGTTTCCTGACTCCCAATTCCATGCTCTTTCCATATGTCTAGCACCTGACTAATAAATGTTCTTGCTATCCTTCATAAGCCATTCTCTTTCCTCACATATCATAGCCCTGTTCCAAAGTGGAACCAAAGCCAGAACAAGAGAGCAAAGAGGCAACTGAGCAGGAAGTGGTCCAAGAAGAAACACTGCCCAAACTTGTCACAATTTCTTTCTAGTCTCCTTTCTGATTCAAAAATTAGATAAGAACTCATTGTTCCAGTTTAGTGACCTCACTTATATGTACCAATTGGAGAGACATTGGTACAAAAGACTGAACAAATGAAATCTATATTTCTGGGCATGGTCAATATGGAAATTTGTTTTACTTTACTATGCACATATTTGTTACAGGGGCTTTGGCTTGTTTTGGTTATCTCAAGTCTGATAAAAGGAGATGCACTAGAATGAAAATAAATGCTTGTTAGCTAAAAACTAAAATGTAATTTTAAAAATTTCCTAAAGTCAAAGCTTTTATAACCCTTTCTTATCAAACACTGTGGCATCAAACTTTAAATAAAACTTGCTCTATTCCTAAATCATTACTGATAAGCCTGAAAATTGTTCCATTCAATAAAAACCTAAATAATACTTTTAAGAGAAATAAGTTGAGGCCTTAAAATATTAACACACTGAAAACTTTAACCTTATGAACCCTGTCTTCAAATTTCAGATTTTGATAAGATTGTTTTATTTCTAGACACACTAAAAATAATGTAAATTACATTTATTCAAATATTACATACCCCAGGTATTATTTTCTGCTTATTCTGTTGGCACTAATTCAGTAATCAACTAAATCCCAAAGGAGGCATGAGCAGTAATGATGCTGGTGCATAAACAAGTCAAAAATTAAGATGCTAAGATGATTTCACTGGCTTTAATTGACACTAACGTATTAACTGGGAGATGCTGAGAATAAACCAACAAGATGCTTCTCCTTGTGTCAGAGATGCTTGGAAGTTTCTACAAAGATTTTCTTTTAAGTGATTTAAATATCCTCCTTTGCAGGGTCATATCTTTTGCAGAAGCAGCATTTATATAATATGAGTTAATAATAAATGAGAATGGGGGTGGGGGGTGAGATGCTCCCAATGTGCAAATTCCCTAAAAAAAAAAGTGTATCAGCAACTTACATAGAAATTACAATTAGAACTGGGAGCTTAAATGACTTGTTCTTGATAATACAACTAGTATGCTTCAGAACTTGAACCCAGCTTCAGCAATGACCACTTCATCTTGGTAAGTTTCCTTACCAAGAATACATGCGGGGGAAGCAGAGAAAAAAAAGAGAGCCACAGAATAATTAGCTCCTTTTAAATGAATCAGGAGAAATAAAAATTATAAATAAATTAATTTTAAAACTGTAAAAAAGTCCCAAATAAAAAATTTTGCAATTTTCTAAATATTCCAAATAGTAAATTTCTAATTTCATATTCATCTAAACATTCATGATAGAGCCTAACAATTATTCATTAGAAAGCACCAAAACCCATAACATTAATTAATCTTTTGGCCAATTTATATGACATTGTAGATAAATGCCAAAGCATCAATCCTTCAAAAGTTCAATAATAACTCTTATCTGGGGTGATACTATAAAAGCACCTGAAAAGCAATAGATCAGTTTTTAAGCAAGCACACACATATGCAAAAATATAATACCTCTGCTTTCAAAAGCAATAACTAACAGACTTTTCTGCCAGGAAAATGTTGCTTCTAACACCAGTCAAAGCTCCTGCCAATTTCCTCTTGCCAGTCTTAAAGTTTAGAACTCCTCATTCAGAACTCCATCTCCCTTGTTTCCAGATTGGCCAGTTAGTCTCATTTCATTTTTTGGTGCCTTCTGTTAAGTAAATGTTATATAAGGAAAAGAAATGTGCACTTATAAATACAGAATAGCAGTTAAAAAGGAGATTTACTACCTGTCAGTGTTCAGTTTGATCTATCTCTGGCATTGGTAGAAATAGCTGAGCTGTAGTTTCTATTAGCAAGAGCATCCCTTAAGGTACCACAAACCCCTCCTCCAGACCATGGCTTACAAAGTAACCAAAAAAGCCTCAAGATAATGTCAGCACACCCATCTTACATATTTGAAGCAATAATAGTATTATAGATTTCCTCAGTTTCTTTGCTCTTTCATATTATACATTACCACAGATCTGATATTGGAGGTCAGATATTGTGCTCTAAGTCAATAGCATATTCTGATTTAAAGTAACCAGTTTTTTTTTTTCAAACAAAGTTGAATCACTTGTTATAGAAAACCATAATGCCCAATTATACTAGAATAAGAATCAAAAGTCCAAGGACTAATCCTAATTCAACTAGGAATTGAAGCTTTCAGAAGTTTAGCTTACTAGTCTTTGAGAGTTTCATATTATTTTTCCAGTTCTAAAATATACTCAATCTATGAACATACAATTCCTTTTCCCTTTTTCTGTCTATACCACTATTCTCAGGCTTTCTGAACTTCTCTGTGAAGATGATGAATCCAAAAATTATGAAACAGAATCACATCTCAAAGACTTCCTCAAAGCATGAAGATTAGTCTTGATATCAACAAAACTTTACCTCTGGAAAAAAAGGAAAATCAAACACATCTAATCTAAGCTTTTTCTGAATACCCCCACGACTTGCAATACCATTGAGAGAGATTCTGGAAAATATATGAGACTGTCATCAAAGCTTTGGAAATAGTGCTCTACTTGAATCTTAGGAATCAGGAACAAAAGGCAGAATTTCCAGTTCCACCCCCTCCATCTAATTAGTCCATATATGCTGTCTGTTATGTGAAATATTAATGTTGTCTAAATATATTCTGAGTAAAAAAAATATCATAGGGATAATCCACTAGGGTACAATTAGTAGTTAATGCCTGATATAAATCTCATCCATTAAAAAATGGTGAAAGATTATATTGCTGTCATAGCTTCAGGAAAAGATTTCTTAACTACAGCATTACTCAGTTACCCTTCAAGTTAAGGCATTCACTCTGTACTGTCATCAAAGGAAACATTTCTTCCATTTCTGTTCCTTTCTTTCTTTCCTGGTGGATAAGACATTCTTGTACTTGGGAGTTACAGATGCACCCAATATTACAGAGGCAGCTGGACAAAGGCTAAGTCAGTCAACATAGCCAGTCATGTCAAAGAATTGCATTATCCCATCATGTGAAAAGGGAGGGTAGGGCTGACTGGAAGAATAAGTATAAATTTGGAAAGTAACTGAAGGTTACTTTCTGAAGGTCTTGCTGCCTATCTCTTTTTTAAAGACTTAAGATAAAAAGAAAATTCTTAAATGTTACCTGCTTATGTTCTTGTAAATATTCAGTCACTTTAAAATAGTAACAAATTTGAAAGTCTTAAAAATTGTAATCAATGCAATGAATAAGCATGATTCCAGAGGACTGATGATAAACTATGTTGCCTACCCCTTGGAACAAAGGTAATGAATTGATGATGCAAAATGAGAAGTGATTTCTTGAATATGGTCAATGAGGTAATGTGTTTTTCTTGATATTTGTTACAGGGTTTCATTTTGGTTTGCTTTGGTTTTCCCCAATGGAGGCAGTAGAAGGACTGAAATGGAGAGAAAATAAATGTTTGTTAATTGAATAAAAAGAAAATGAAATATTAAAAAATAGAAGCAATATGATCTCTAATCTCCATCATAGCTCCAAAACTATGACTAAAACATAATATACAAGCATAAACTTATGGATCATAGATCAGTGATTTCATTGCTGTGGATACTTCCTCTACGTATATATTTCACAACCCTTCTAAATAGTCTCATTACATGTGATTCTTGCCCATATCTTTCCATAAATCCTCCACTGAGAGCTCACATGATCACGCTAGACTATTCTTTCATAATTTTAATAGAAGTATCAGTAGTATCAGTACCTCTTAGCTATCCATCTGTTATCTCTCATTCTAATTAAAAGATTGGCCCACCTCCTTCCTTTTCTAAAATATGTGTTCTCAATGATCTTGTATGCTACTTCTCACCAAAATGGCATTTGTTAGTAGCATGACATAGCCTGCTTTTTATCACCACATTAACATTCCATTGTCCTTTGGACTGGCACAATATATCACCCATAAAGCATCATTGTGTACAAAAAAAAAGGTTTTTATGGCAATGAACATTTATTTTAAAATTATAGAAAAAGGCAGTGTGCTATAGTGGGAAAGAGTCCTTGACTTGTACAAAACAAAAACCTAGGTATAAATCCCAATTCTGATATCCCTATGACCTCACTTCATTTCACTGGGCTTCATTTTTATGTGTAGAATAAGGAAGTTTGTCCAGATAATCTACAAAGTTTCTTTCAACTCTAAATTTCTGTTTCTGTAAATCTAAACTTCAGTGTTGTTATTTGTTTTGCTAAAGAATTCACTTCCAACTTTTCTTACAATAGGAAGCTTTCTTAGTATATTTAACATATTGTTTGATTTTTTTAATTCTATTTACACCCCACTTTTTAGACACATATCCATGAGATTGTACTTGGCACACTCTGATTAAACAAACTCCGAATTAAAAGACTAGCCTTCTGTTGCTACTTCAGTGGGTAAGATGAAACCATTTAACCTCATTTTAGCTCATTCTCCCTAGCTATAAAATGTTGATAGTATGACCTTACCCACCTAACAGTAATGTTCTATTTTTAAAAAGTGTTGTCTGCAAACACTTGGAACTTCTTGGAAGAAGACACTATGTAAACATAAGGTATTATTATAATTATCTCCTTCTACCACATAGTCTGGGAAACCTGGCGGGAAATATCTTGTAACTATGGTAAAGAGGAACACAAACAATTTCTTGACTCTACTCACTTCAGAAGTTGAGACAGGATTTAAATGCCCTGAGAGCAACCGATATAAGTATCTCTATTACAACAATAATAAATAACACAAAATATGAATAGTCAAAAAAGTAATCAGAGTGAATTTACTGGTTAGGTTAATTTTTATCTACATAGAGTTATATCAATACCTAAATTTGCACTTAGAAGCTGCAGAATCCTAGACCAAGAGTTAAGAGCACTTGCATTTGAACTTCTTAGCCTCAAACACTTACTGTCTATGTGATATGTTCCTTAATCTCTTTCTCAGTTTCCTCATCAATAAAATAGATATTAATAAATAGAGCCCACACTGCCCCCAGGATTATTATGAGGATAAAATGAAATTATCTTTGTAAAATACTGTGTTAAACAAAGCATTATATAAATGTCATTGTTGTTGCTTGTTACTGAGTCTTTTTCAGTTATATCCAACTCTTCATGACCCCATTTGGGGTTTTCTTGGCCAAAATTCTGAAGAAGTTTGCCATTTCCTTTTCTAGCTCACTTTATAGATAAGGAAAGTAAGATATAGGTTTAAATGACTTGCCCAGGATCACATAGCTCATAAATGTCTGAGACCAAATTTGAACTCAAGATGATTCTTCCTGACTCCAAGTCTGGCGTTCTATTAGTTGTATCAACTACAAGACCATCTAAATGCTAACTATTATTCAAAGAGTTCCCCATGTACTCATTGACCACAGTTTGCTATTAATAAATCAATAATTAGTTATATCTGCAAAAAAAAGGAAAAATGTTCACAAAAATGCTAATGAATTTGCTCCAGGAGGTTCTAAAATAATATAAATAAATAAAATATCTCAAGTGTGCAATAAGGGAACAATGTTTACACACTGTCATCTGACATTGTGGTAGGCAAGATACAAGTTCTAAAATGTTTTAATTTTAAGAATTTCATTTGTTGAACCATACTTATGATGCTGCAGATTTTGTTATGAAAAATGAATATTTTCTGAAATCAAGAGGTCACAGAATTCTAGGGATTCTAGCAAAGTCTTACATGTTACCAATTTTTATTTTCTGTGCTACCTTATATTTTATTGTTACTATGCAAGAAGTATATATATATATATGTATATATATATATATATATATTCTGATATATATATATATCAGAATCAATGTTCTGTTATAAAGAATTGTATGCAAAAAAGTGCATTTTTAGCAATCTCTGGCAAAAGATTATAGTTTTTAGTGGTTGTGGAAACCTAACTCCTTTTTTTTCCAGTAGGTTCACTGTATGAACGTTTGTATCTTTGACTTTCATACCATTTTCTAGGAATGTTACCCCTATGAAAGTGAAGGATTAATTATTTATGCTCTTCCAAGATGTTTGCCACTGTCATAGAAGAGGTCCTGTATAACACCTAAAAAGAAAAAGGATCCTCTTCAATAAAGGGATTCCCATCTATAAATGGCAGCAAACTTCACAACACCATATATCAGTTATGATCCTCAAGTTTTAGAATATTGCAAAGCATTCAAAATAAAACTGATAAGCAATCAGAAGAGATAAGACTAACTATTCACAAAGGAAAAACCAAATGATAATGACTGCTTATTGCCTAGATTATGTATAATTGCAATTGACTTAGTAGTCCATAGAGCTTGTCCATCTACAAATGTGTATGTGCACACATACACACACTCAAACAGGTATGTGTAAAGGGTGTCCCAAAAGTCTTAGTATAGCATTAAAGCATGTTCAAGCTTTAAAGGACAAGCTTAGACAAGCTCTAGGGACTATCTAGTCAACTATATATGATATCATATTGGCTGATCTACTGATCAAAGTATAAATCTGGATATCATGCAAGACACTGTGAATTAACAATTAAATAGGCCTGGAATGGTCAAAGAAGGGGGGAGCAACCTGGATTGACTTGGAGAAACTGAGCTTTGCTTTGAATGACTTAAGCTTTGCTCTGAAAAAAAAAAAAAAGGCCCTTGTGATAGTTTATGGCCATAAGTCATAAAAAATGGTAAGTCTCTGAAGAAATGAAAATAGAAAGTCAATTCAAAGGACCATGAAGAGTCATCCAAAAGCCATAACTTGAGTGGAAAATTTTGGAGATGAACTAGAATAAAGAATGTCACCAAAGAAATACCTGACTAGAAAATGAAGTGAACTGGTCGTGTTACATGAGCTTGGAATTACCAGTGAACAATCAAAATGCTCGAGTGGTATCCATGCAAAATCAAGAGATAGAGAAAACAGTCATGATCACATTGGATATACTCAATGTGGTAAATTCAGGGGAACACCCAGACAATAATCATACAGGATAAGGGAATATAAATAGATTGCTATCTGTACTGATAGAGGGATATCAGTGAGCCATTCCAAAAATAAAACCCAACACGTCAAAGGAAGATCCTCTAATGTGACCATGAATGCCAAGACCTTCATAAGAGGAATATGGGTACTTCATTAAGTGAAATATACTAAAAACATTTGCTTACCAGCCATTCTCATAAACTCTGTAAAAGACTTCACTGAATAAGAAATGATACTTGGTGAGAACTGTATAAATACAGAGTATGAGTTGTCTATTATAAGAAATTATTTTTAAACACATTCTGTCTTATAACTGATTCTAAGGCAGAAGAGTGGTAAGGGCTAGGCAATGGGGGTTAAGTAATTTTCCCAGGGTCACACAACCAGGAAGTGTTGTGGTCCAATTTGCCCCAGAACCTCCCATCTTCAGGTTTGGCTCTCCATCCACTGAGCCACCTAGCTGCCTCCTATGATAAAAATTTAAGAGGGGGAAATCCTTTTGGAACCAGCTAATAAGACAACTTCAAGCAAAAAGAGCAAGAGAACAATGATACAGCCTCGGAAACAGAAGTGACAAGACCAGAGATGGAGCATTTTGGCAGGTGACTCTGTCCATGGATGCTAGTGCTTTGTATCATCACCTAACTACACACACCTGAGGAAAATAGGGGAGGGGAGGTGAGAGGCTGAGGAATCATAGTAGTAGGAGTAGCAAAGTCACATCTTATCCTCATTAGTCCAGGATGATTATCACTTTAAAAACTGAAAGCAAGAAGATGAATGTGCACACTTTGAGATAGCCATACCTAATACACCATATCACTATGGTACAAGCTCAAAAGGGAAGAGAAGCTAACCATCTCACTCACCCTGGTAGAACCTGACATAGTGCTTTCCCACTGAGCAGGGGGTATGAACAAGTATTTTCCACTCCAAAATACTATGCATTCTGTCAAACATCTGTTTCCCCCTTTGCATTTGGCCAACACTCTGGTTCATACCTTTTTCAGTTCTTCCCATTTCAGTTTTCTTTAATACCCTTCTTCTTTACAAACTCTTTCCATTTCTTTTTTTAATTTAAATTTATTTATTTAGAATTTTTTTTCCATGGATACATGATTCATGATTTCCCCCCACCCTTCTTCCCTCCCCCTTCCCAGAGCTGACAGGCAATTCCACTGGGTTATACATGTATCATTGTTCAAAACCCATTTCCATATTAGTCATATTTGCAATAGAGTGATCTTTTAAAGCCAAAACCCCAATTATATTTGGCTTTCTAATCCCACAGTTCTTTCTCCAAACTCTTCCCATTTCTAATCCATCTTTCACACCACCAAAGTTTTTTTTCCTTACTGCATAGGCATGATTCCCTTTACTCTATAGTTAAAAAACCATCAGGGTCTTCTTAATGGACACAGAACACAGAAATTCTTGGCCTAGCTTTCAAGTTCTTCTGACCCAAATGAATCTTCCCAGCCTTATTGCAACACTACTCCATCTGTTCCATTCCTCTCATTGACCACCTTTCACATTTCCTCTCCATTTTCCTCTTCCATTACTCACCATTCCCAGGTCTGGTACTGTCTTCTCCTGCCTCCACTCATTCACATATGCAATTTCCTATGCCTCAAATTGCCTCAATTCACATTGTCCCTTGTGGAAATCTCCCACTTTAAAGGTCCTGTTTAAGCAAGAAAAGTGCCCTTACAAGGCAATGAGTTACCTATAACTGGTGATTTTTTAAGCAGAATTTGGAGTACCAGTTTTAGAGAATGTTACACAGTAGATGGATGTACAAATTGTTCTCCATGACCTCTGGATCTGTGATTTCATTAAGTATCACCACTGAAAATATGGTTTTACCACAACTCCAACAGATACGTACATATGGACAACTTTGCAATTACTTTGCCAAGCATTCATTAGAAAAATCTATTCTAAAGGTCTACAGTGTCACAAGAGAGTGAATTATAAAGAACATTATTCCTCTAAGTCTAGATAGTCAGCATTTCTTCTCAGAGGCAAAATAAAATTTAGCCCACTGCAAGGCCTTCTTAAATTTTAATTTTACTTTAGACTAAAATCTTATTCCCTGCTTCATAAACCAAATTACTTTAAATTCCCCTGAAATGTCTTCTCTTGGGAAAAAAATGTTTTGGAAAACTTTTTTTTTCCAATGCACTATTTATTTGCATTAACCACAGAAGAAGTAAAAACAGTAGCAGGAGAGATAAGTAAATTCCAGTCATACATATTATGCATTGTATCCTTTTCTAATATTAAAAAAAAAAGAAGGAATCAGTGCTTCTTGAAACTTAAGTATCAAATTTCAAAAGCATTGTACTTATTTCAAAGAAATACATTTTACAAAGGAGATATCAGGAAGTATCAAAGTTGTGAAGGGAAGTTGAAAAAATGTGATACATTGAGTTTCTTCAATTACTAAGCTGCCTCTTCCAGGCAATAAGAGGGTGGGAAATTTTCTTTTCTTTTTTTTTCTCAATAGCATATCATTACTTCCACAAATCCATGATCTCATCAATGTGGGTACTACCTCCAACAAAATCCATCCATCCACCCACATGTTCTCATTAGTTGTAATTCTTGTTTACGTCCTCTCATAAATCCTCCACAAATGTTCTACTCAGAATATTAGATACCTTCCTTTCTAGATCCTCTTAAAATCTCCAGCATGGAATGGAAGTATAGAGCTCTTGCTATGCATCTATGTTGTTATAAAAGCAATAATAATAATCAGCTGACATTTAGATGATAATTCATGGTTTGCAAAATGCCTTACATGTCATCCCAATATGTGATCTCACCAAAAAATACATGAAGTTAAGTGCTATATTACCCATTTTTTACAAATATGGAAAATGAAACTCAAATTGGCTAAATGACTAGGCCAGTATAATATAGGCAATAAATGTCAGAAGCCAATTTCTAATTCAGGTCTTCTAGATCCCAAGTCTAGCATTCTATCCAATACCAACCTTGATATATGACCAGTGAACACATTTTTATGGTCATACTTCCCCAATGACACAGCTTATTCCACTTCTTGTGTGCAAATAAAGGAAATGACAATATTTTCATCATGTGCCTAAGGGCATATTTTATTATATTCTTGGTCAACTTCTCGTGTGTTGTCCAAAGATATGCCAGCATCTACTGAGAAGAATGACATTGACAAGATCTATCAAACCAACCCCACAGATTTTGTTATTCATTGGGGGGGGGGGGGGTGGAGAGAAAGACAGAGACAGAGAGAGAGAGAGAGAGAGAGAGAGAGAGAGAGAGAGAGAGAGAGAGAGAGAGAGAGAGAGAGAGAGAGAGCACAAAGGAACAATGAAAAAGCAAGAAAATTTGGTTAGGGAATTGAGAAAGTTAACAACCAAAAGCTTGTAGATTTCCCTGAAAGTTTTTACCTAAAAACCTCTGACTACATTTATGAAGAGATTTGGAAAGCATGGCCAACATTGAATAATCATATATTTAAAAATGTAATTGACTATAGAGAAGAAAAAACTAGTCAGTGGCATGAGCATCTCTTTCAAATGTTATTTGTGTGTACTCATATCATCAACAACTTAGTGAAAAAGTTAAAATCAATACTAAATTAGGTAAAAAGAACAGGATGAGACATGAAACTAGAACAGCTCTCATTTACTTCAACAAGTTCAACTATTAAAAGGTAGAAAATAAATAAAAACAAGAACAATGACATTCATCTTCACTATTTCTTGTTTAACAAGATATAAAAGTCACCACAAAAAGCCTGAAAACAGCCCTTAACCCACCTCAAATAGCAAGCTTAATCTTTTTGCCAAATAGAGAGGGAAAGCCACCAAAGGAAACACCAGTTGATTAGATAATCAGCTTATTTGCAAGTAGTATTACCTCACAGAAAGAACAGAGTAGAACAAGATCCAGAACAAAAAGCACAAATCTAATTAAGCCAAATTTCAGGAATATTTACAGATCAAACTGGAAAAATAGCAAATGTACCAAATGAAATAAACCCTCCAGTGTTCCTGTATATTCTTCTTATATTACAGTCACTGTCAGTGGAATCACCACATTTCATTTAACATGCAGGGTCCTCTTGTCTCATTCTCTCATTTTGTTGAAGAAGAAACTCTTAAAAGGTAAAGAAAATTTTTTTGAATATTAAGTGGTGGGAATAGGTAGTATTATATGATGAAGATGTGGCAATCTCATATAATCCTATCTTTAGGATGATCACTCAAAATATTCACCTTAATAAGATAAACAGATCCATTCCCATAAACAGACAGGCAGGCAGTAGGTGACTTTATCTGAACTAGGACATTAAATTTCACATATGTTATGCCACAAATCACAAGCCTCATATTCAAATGGAAGGAAAGAAGTGTTATACGGCAATTACTGTGACCTATGTAATAAGTGATGGTGATAGAATAAAGAAAATGTATTGCTAAAATCTGCTCTTTAATAAGTAATCAATGTTTTAAGGTACCAAAGTGTTCTGTGCATGATAAATGTTATAATTCATAAATATGAGAGGTTCTTCACCAAAGAGGATGTAGTTTGTTTTCCTCAAGCACAAAAATATATTCAAATTTTTGCATATATACATACACAAAATACATAGAGTTTCACTAAAAAAGAAAATGTCACCTTTTATCTAATAATACCTGTTGATATAAGAAATTCTACAAAGAAATAGTAACTTTTTTGGTCCAGCAATTTTTGCTACAACCTCTGATTTTAAAAAATAGCTCTGGTGACAAGAGGAACAATCTACAACACCAAAAATATTTTCCCAAATACAATTAAACTTGATTAGTGAAATAATTTGATTTGACTATTTTAGAACTTTTACAATTCTGGCTAATTTAAAATTTCTTATTCTACATCCAACTGTATGCATAATGCATATAAATAACTAAGGCTCCTAAGACCCTTTTAGTATATCAATGTCCTTTTTACTGTTTAGGATAGATGATGTAATTTGGCAACAAATTAATCTTTGTAGTGGTTAAGTTCTTTTTTTTTAATCATCATCTGAATTTTTTTTAGGATTTCTTCTTATTAGAATTTAAGAAAATATATGCTAATACAGACATGAAAGAACAGTTCCAAAAAGGTAATTCTTAACTGTGGGTTTTCAACACCTATGACCTTTATTAAGAAGAGTCTTTGTAGTGACTACCTGACTTCTGTGCTGTTCAAAATCTGAGGCTGGAATCACAGAGGTGTGCCATGGCATTTTTACCAAGCTGCAAAGATGAAATATAACTGCCCATTGCAAGGGCATTGAATTGTATTCCCATGAACATGCAAATCTTTAACCTACAGTCATTTTTTAGAACTCATCCCACAATAGAATTGATGTTTTCCTAATTAAGCATAAGTTAATGATTCAACTTTCCTCAAACCAAATACTGAAATACTGCCACCTTTCAGACATACTGTTTAAATATTAACCAATCTAATAAAAAGCCAGTATAAATTCCTTCATATCTACTTTTATCTAAACAGCATTTTTCCAGATCTGTAATAAAGGAGCATAGGTACCAAAACCAATATCCAGCTTTAATGGATTTTGTGATTATTCATATCCTGTGCAAGAATACTTCAGGAACCAATATCCTGGACATTTCACCTTCTCATCTGCAGGTGCTTCTGGCTCTAACAAGAAAACATGTGGAGTGGAGGACACATCTGCTGGGGAAAATCTTGGTGAACTAGAACTCACATATTGATTGAGGATAAGGAATATGGATTTTTAAAAGTTCAAACCTATTAGAAATGAGTTCCATAAGAAACTATGAATTAAAAATGGAAAAGCAGACATCAATATGCCAGCATACTACCTCCTTAATAAAAAGTGAAATGTACCAATCATTTATAAAATACAACTATGAACAATGATTCCTAAGATATGAATTTGATATTCTTTTCTCACTTTTTATCTCTGAAAATAAGTCAACATTTTAATTTAACAACAACTAAATCCCAAACATATTTTAACCACAGGAATCCTCAGAACAGAAGGTGTTTGTACACATCACAGGATGATAAACAATTCTTTACACTGAAAACAAGTGTACTTGTTACTGTGTGCTACTGAAGAAACCATTTCACACACACACAGTATGCATACTTAAAAAGACCAGTACAATTCATGCTCGATATTCCAAAGAATTAGCTAGCAGAAACCATTGAATCCACTGCTACCAAACATTTCCCAACACTATAACCATTGTCTAAGCAACTCAGCTATTTTTAACTCTTCAAAATGTCATTCAGAGTGAAGCTAAAAAACTCCTTGTTAACTTCTATTCTAACTTCTTTTTTTATTATAATAACTAGAATAAAAATAATTGAGGAAGAGGTAAAATAGAAAAATGACCTCTTTCAATTTCCTTGCAATTTTAGTCATTTTGTTGTCTAGGTTGAGAGTTGTTTTAAAATAGGTTTCTGAAGTCTTCCAGAGAGTAAAACAATGAATTTTTTTTAAAGAATTGCACATCCAAAAAAAGGAGAGTGCATAGTTGAATGGTTAGACTCAAGATAACCTTGAGTAAAGGAACAGCTTTGACATTACTAAGTGACTCTGAATAAGTCACTTAACTTATTAATGTTCCCAGGCAACTCAATTATGCTATAAAATCCAGAGTGGCTACTGAGTTTTAAAGGTGAAAAATTTCCTAAGTGAATAAAACCAGAGGTCTAGACTCCCTCTCAAATAAAGTCAAAAAATAATGATAAGCTTTCCCCCTAAATATCACCCTAAAATACCTGGTTTTATATACCACAAGATGGTACAGTGACTAGAGTACAGGAACAAAAAGTAGGAAAACCTGAATTCAAATCCAGACACAGAAAATTTACTAGCTGTTTGACCCAAGGCAAGTCATTCAATCTGTTTGCCTCATTTCCCTTGCCTGTAAAATGAAGATAGGAATACCAACCTTCTGCAGTTGTTGTGAGGATAATAAATAATAAAATGTGAAGTAATAAAATTTGTAAGACCCCTTTGAAAACCTTACAATACTGAATCAATTTGCTAATATTAATACTAATAACTAGTTCACAAAGTGCCTTAAAGTTGCAAAGTATTTTAATATATACTGTCTCATTTTTACCAATGATGTAAGTAATGCAAGTATTATCCCCATTTTACAAGTGGAAAAACAAAGAAGACAGAGAGGTTATATGATTTGGCCTATGCAACATGTCAGAGTTGGGACTTATACCCAATCTAATTTTTTTTCCCCTTCCTTCTGACAGACTAAAGTAGGATATTAGAAGGAATAGAAATAAAGTAGGAATTAGAAGGATCACAAGGATTTGAAAACATCAGACTGTCACATGTGCATGGATATATATGCTGGCAGGCTTTTATGAAGCCTCCAAACTATCGATAGGCTAAATGTGCCCAAACAGCAGGGAATCTGTAATTGTTTCATTATTCTGCCAAATATATAACCATCTTTCATAAAATATTCTACACCACAAAATGAAAAGTATTGTCACACTTCTTTAATAACCACCACCACAAGCTTTTAAATCACAAAAGCACATGGTACAAATTACAAAAGCAAAGAAACACTAGAAGGGGAAAATTTATTTTTTTTTGTCTAGGTATTTATTTTTAGAAGTTCTTTATGGGTTCTGAATATTATAGCTAAAGATCATCAAAAGTATATGAAATAAAGAATTGGTCATTGAATTATAATCTTCCAATCTTTATGCAAACATATTATCATGTGCAAAAAAAAGTATCTTTGAACTTGAGATTCAAATACAATGGGTTTCATCTAATTTTCTGATTTCTAGGTTAAAAACTATTTACAGAAACATCTTGGGACAAGGAGAAAGACTGAGTGAGGTACTTAGAATAAGTGGTAATGTCTACTAAAGTTTTTAAGCTCCTGTGTTTAATATTAAGAGATATTGTAGGAAAGAACTAACTCTTTGATGAAAATTGCTGAAAAAATGAAAAGAAATCTAGCAGAAATTAGGCTTAGCTCAATATCATCCACCATATTCCATTATTATCAATATTATAGCTAACATTGTGCATATATATATATATATGCATATATATATTCAATTTACTATGTATCAGACACTGTGCTAAACAATTTATAACTATCTCATTAGATCCTCACATCAACTCTGGGAGGTAGGGTGCTATAATTATCCCTATTTTGCAGATAAGAAAACTGAGACATAGGGAAGTTAAATGACTTGCCTATGGTCACAAAGCTAGTTTCTGAAGTCAAATTGTTATTCAAGTCTTCCTGACTCTAGCCTCTTAGCTGCTCCAATAACTAAATTTAAAAAGTGGACAGATGATCTTAATATTAAAGATCGTGCCTTTTTAAAAAATAGAAGAGAAACAAATGATGAACCCTTTATGGGTAGGAGTTATATTCTTAACCAAAAAGGGATAGAGGTAATTACGAAGCATAAAAAAGAAAAGTGTTTACATGAAATTGAAAAGCTTCTACAGACAAAATATAAGTTAAGAAAAAAAAGTGGATGAAGGAGGTTGAGATAGTTGAGGAATTGTATCAAACAAATGGGAAAAGAACTCTGTGTCAAATTTCTCAAATAGTTTGGTATCCAAGATCTATAAATATCAATATAGAAAACCAAAAACCATTTCCCAAAAGTGGTCAAAACATATGAATAAATGGTGATGGAAAGAAATTGTAGATTTATTAACAATTATAGGAGAAAATGTTCTAAAACACTAATAAGAGAAAAGCAAATCAAAATAACTCTAAGGTTTCACTTCACACCTAGCAAACTAAGAAAGAAGACAAAAGATGTGACTAATGAATGCTTGAAGGGATTTGGACAGAAATATACTAGTGAAATGGTAGAGCTATGAAATGGCATAACCATTTTGGAAATTAATTTGGAGTTATCCAAATAAAGCGACTGAAATGTCCATACCATTAGACCCAGGGATTCTACACTAGGTATGTACCCCAAAAGTGTAATTCATTCCCTCCCCCACCAAGACTTTATACTTTGATTATTACAATAGTCTACTCATTGGTCTGCCTGCCAGAAGCCTCCTCATTCCAGTCCATTTTTTCACTTAGCTATCAGTAATATTCTTTAAATGCAGGTCTAAATATATTATCCCCACCCCACCCCATTCAATAAGCTTCAGCAGTTCCCTGTTGCTTACAATATAAAATACAAAATTCTCTAATTGGCATTCAAAGCCTTTCATAACCTGGCCTCTCTTATCTTTCCAATCTACTTACACCTTTCTCCCTTCCATATGATCTAAGATGCAGTGATAATGACCTCCTTGCCATTCCTTCATCTGAGGACTCCAGCTATTTTAACTGTCATCTCTAGATGGAATGTTCTCTCCCTCCTCGTTTTCACCTCCAGACTTCCCTGGCTTCCTTCAAGACCTAGCCAAAATTCTACAATACAAAAAGCCTTTGCCAATTACTTTTCATTCTAGTGCCTTTCCGGGATTTATTGTTCCTGGTTTATCTTAAATATATATTTTGTAAATAGCTATTTGCAAGTTGACTCCCCAATTAGAATGTAAGTTCCTTCAGGGCATGGACTGTCTTCCACCTATCTTCCAATTCCTAGCCCTTAGCACTGTGCCTGGAACATAATAGATGATTTCGCTGTTCTTCTGTTGTTTCAGTTATGTCTAATTCTTTGTAACCCCATTTTGGGATTTTCTTGGCACAGATACTGGAGTAGTTTACCATTTCCTTCTCTAGGTCATTTTACAGATAAGGAAAGTGAGGCAAACAGGGGTAAGTGACATCCAGGGTCACAGTTTGCAAGTATTTGAAGCCAGATTTGAACTCTTGCACTCTATCCACTGTGCCACCTAACTGCCTTTAGTAGGTAATTAATGCTTCTTGACTGGAATGACTCCCCAAAAAGATCACCAATAAAATCAAAGTCTCAATCTACACTAAAATATAAATAGCAGTGTTGTTTTCTGATATCAAAGAACTATTAACAGAGTAACTGCCCATTGAGAGGGGAATAGCTAAATAAATGGTAGAATGGAATTGCTGTGCTGTAAGAAATTACCAGAATGATAAATATAGAGAAGCATAGAAAGATCTAGATGAAATGGAGCAGAATGAAGGAAGCATGGCCAAGAAAACAATATACATGATAACAACAGTATAAATAGAAGAAATAATAGCTACAAAACACTGAAAGTTAAGGTTGCAGAGTTACAAAGGGTTGACTCCAAAGAAAAGATGTAAGATAACTTTTTCAATTCCTTTGTATGAAAATATTCCTGAAACTATTTTCCATGAGTTACCTTACAATACAGATACACTGGAAACAGAAGAAGCCTGTTTTGTAGGAAAGAGCCAATCAGAAGTCTACAGTGAGCCAGCAGTCCTACTTACTCCTACTGTTTCAAAGCAGATTAAAAGCAACAAATAAAATAAACACTAGTGGCAGCAGAGCTGATATGTGCAAGGAGAACCCTGCTTGACAATTCAAGGAGGAATCTGGAGACTATAGAATCTTAGTAACGGAAAGGTCCTTAGACTTAGACAGTGATATGTTTCTAAATAGAAAGGAAGACTAACAACTGTACAAACATATGGCACTTCAGAAAACTTGGTCAACAACATTTTTATTTAACCCTGGAACACATACAAGATTCCCAATTTACAGAATTAAGAATTACAAACTGGCATTAGTATCTTATAGGTCATCTTCCCATATTTCTCTGAGAGGTCTGCTTTAATCCTGACCTAGTATGGCCATTCCCTAATATCTTAAATATCAGTTGTATACAGCTTGAGCTCTCATACCAATTTTCCAAAAAGCTTTTATATATGCCAACTCAGTCTGAATCTAAACTTGTACTTGCAAAGACTGCTTATGTGGCTATTCTAAATACATAAAAAGTCAAAATGTATACTAAAGATTTGAAAGGTCTACATATATTTCTCCTAATTGTTTTTTTTAAATAAACCAATGGATCTGCATTTTTACCTATTTATTTTTTGACAAAGTATTTTAAGTTGTGAACATTAATTGAGGGAGGAATAATAGACTTAATTCCTTTCTTCCAGTACCCTAATTTTTAAGCTTCTATTTTCACTAACATTTTCCCCCAAAAAAATTAACTTATTTTCTCAAAATATTCAAGTTTATTAGCTTTCTGCAGATTCTACATATTAACTTGCATTTCAGAAATTATCACTGCTAGAAGCATTAAGAAAAAATATAATCTGTATGCACAGTCCATAAGTATTCTCTTTTAAAACAAAAACAAAAAATGAGTAATCCATCTAAGAAAGAAAAACCACAATTCCTATAAATATAATCATTTAAAACTGCAAGGGTCCATAAACTCAAGTTAAAACATTACCTTAATAGTCATAATGGCAGCTAATATTTACAAATTCTTTAGAGTTTGAATCTGTTTAATCTCATTTTAACCTAACAACCCTATGAAGAAGATACTCATCTCCATTTTACAGAGGGAATCCCCTTTATATGTACCCTTGAACAATTTTATTGCCTTTTTTAAAGCATTCCCACTCTTACTACTCATCAATTCTTTCTCTACTGGCTGCTTCCCTCCTGCCTAATAGTATCCTCTAAAAAGTAAAAATAAATCCTCTTCTTTAACCTGAACAAAATGATTACCCATCATCTTACACCTTTCCTCCCCTTTAACAGCTAAACTACTTAATAAAATCATCTATAGTGAGTGTCTTGAAATCCTCTCCTCTCCTTCTCTAGTAAAACCTCTGCAATCTAGCTTCCAATCTCATTATTCCAAGCTTAACTAAAACTGCTGTCTCCAAAAATACTAATGATATTTTAACTTGTCAGTTTTGATGACCTTTACTCAGTCTCCATTCTTCTTGACTTCTCTGCATCTGATGCCTCTTCTGGAGTCTCTCTTCTAAGTTTTTATGACACGTTCTTACCTGCCTGTCTGATTTACCCAGGGTGATATAGCTAGTCATTATCTGAAACATAATTTGAACTCAGGTCTAAGTTAATTGTGCAATAAGAAACATTAGCCACAAAGTAAGATTCTCTCAAAATTGAGAGAGAAAATATGTATACTACCTTTTTTCAAAAATAGCTCCTGATGAATTGCTGGCTTGCTATATATACATTACTATATAAGGTAAGAGTTCTGACTTATCACTGCTCTATTCAGCTTTCATGTAAATTTTCAATAAACTATTGTATATTGTAAACTATTTTCAATGATAAAAAAAAAGTACAATGACAGATAATTCTAAACAAAAAAATCAAGTAATTTTTTGAAAACTTCATTATGTTCTGTCTTAGAATCAATACTAAATCTCAGTTCTAAGGCAGAGGAGTAGTAGGGGCTAGGTAAGTTGCCTAGGGTCACACAGTTAAGGGTTTAAGACCAAACTTGAACACAGGACATCCCATCCTCAGGCCTGGCTCTCTATCCACTGAGATATCTAGCTACCTTTAATTTTTTTCTTTAGTAACTTTTATGTATTTCTCTGCAACAAATTTACCTTGCTAAGATCTGTTAGATCTTAGGATAATATTTAATTTGGTTTTTTTTAAATCATTCATTAATGAAGAGAATCTGCTTAACACAGAGAAGTTGGCTTGAGGTTAAGTTTTCATCAGTAATATGCAAAATAGTCAATGCAAACAAGAAGTATGACAACTTTGTAATATTAGTACTCTCATCACTCTATCAGTCCACATTATCCCATTTTCAATGTATTTCTTCCCACAGATTCTTGGCATCTATTCATTTCCTTTGAAGGTCCTTGAAGATAGCCCTCACCATATACTTCCTTCTGAGGGGAATAATACACAGGCAAAATTGAGTTTATTTTATTCCATAATTTACACTTTAAACCACAAATCACTTTATAATAACCACAGACTTACAAAGTTCTCAGAAAGAAATGTAACATTAAGATTGTATAAACATCTACCATTAGTTATAAAACTAAATCTGCACAGGATCAAAACAAAGGCTCAGCAAATCCGCTGAATGATCAAATATATCTTATAAGTCAAAAGAGCCTGAACCACAGGCTTATACATGGTCACATCTTTGCTATTATGTGTGATGTCATAATATATGTTCAAAATTTTTTTTACTTTAAAGCTCGTAAACACTGTTTACCATTTTCCTTTCCCCATTGGGACAATAGCCATCAGGACAGAAATAAAGTTTAAGAGACTGCCTTGACCCATTTCCACTCCCACCCCACCCCCATTCTTTTCATATAGCTAAATCAGATCCCGTCTTAGCCCCTCAGCAAGAAAGTAGCAAGCTAGTATGCTCTTCTTAAACTGGTCCCTTCCCAGTTACCCTGTCATCTGATGGGGGTTCCCTTACAGCTGTGGCTAGATTAGAGTCTGAAAGACTGGTTACATTAATCATCCTTGACTACACTTTCCTCCATTCCCCTCCCCCACCCCAATCAAGGCCAATGATGAGTCATCCTTGAATAATCTCATCCACATCAACTAAGCCATTAAATTCTTCACAGTGTTGCTCAAATCTGTCCCTTCTTTTCTTTCTTACTACCAATACCCCAATCTAACTCCCATCCTCATCAACTCATTTTTTCAATAGCTAACATTTGTTAATATCCCCATACCTCCATCTCCCCCCTCTCTAATATATCTACCACAAATATATAATGAATGTTCCTAACAACAGGCTTTGCACCAATCACCTCCCAAATCAAAAACTTGTGATAGCTCCTACAGAAAAGTTCAAAAGCCTTTCCCAGGGTGATTTAAGACTCCAAGATCTGATCTCCACTTTCCTCAAACTAGTCCCACTGATGTTCATTGTGACCAAATCCTCAGCTTTGTAACCATGATTATTACTACCTAGAATATCCTCTACCCAAGACCTTTGACTCCTTCAAGGACCATCATAAGCCTTACTATCTCTATTAAGTCAATTCTGATGACTCCAATCTTTCTCTAAAACTTATTATGTTCAGTTATCTGCCATTTAATAGACATTGAACACATGCTCCCTTGAATTATTTTTTCTCTTTTTTAAATGTGTCCTACCTTCCCAAGTAGGTTTCTTGAGAGGAAAGATTGTTTTATAGTCCTTTGTACCTCTAGGATCTAGCATAGTATTTCTTATACACTCAGCACTATATAAATGTTTGCTGAATTTAATAGCAGGTGATGGAACCAAGTCTATGAAGTAAGGATCAATGCAATAGTACACTCACAAGAACAAAGAAAAAGTTAAACAGGTAGAGCCATCTATCTGGTCTTCCAACTGAGATACATCTGAAATTCAAGACGCATGTCTTCCTTGCATGTATGTCCAGTGTCCTTTACATAGTAGAGATACAATAAATATTTGTTGATGAAAGCAAATAGGAGAAAATGAGCAAACAAAATACTAGTCCTATTTCCACTGTATTTCTGCTAGTACAAGAAACAGCTGGATACAACTGAATATCTTCCACTTAAGCACCAGTCTAATACCTTAAACTACAGAAGTGGTCTTAGGTTCTCTAGGAATATGGGAGCAGAATACAAACTCCAACAGGTCCTATAGAACTAGAAAGTCTGTGAGTACAGATCAGGTCAAAGGAATATAATATAATCACAAACTTAGAGCTGGATCCCTAGGGGACATCTAGTCCAGTCTCCTGGCTGATATTCAGAGAGGATAATGACCTGCCCAAGGTTGGTATATATTTTAGTAAGCACTAGAGGCAGGGTTTGAACCAAGCTTTTCAGACTTCAGAGCCAGGGCTCCATCCCATATCTCATTATTACTGTCTTTATAGGACCCACCTAATTATGTTTAGGGTTCCTGTACTCCAGGAACTTGTTTGGTTCTATTATGATGATGATGATAACTATATATTTAAGTAGAATGAGTTTCTTTTATAATACAATATATTTTAAGTATTTAAAAACGTGAATTCAGAGAAGAGGTCTATAGACTTCACAAGACTGCTCATGAAGTAAACATACACAAATACATATCACATGCTAAGAGCCTCAGGTTTAGAGAATCTAATAACCATAGTACCTCTTGGAAATGCAGAGACTGCAATCTTCAACAAAGGAAGAAACTTAGAGACTAATTAAATTCCAGATTCTTGAATTATTGAAATATAATAAACTTGGTATTCAAGCATCAATGATTTCTAGGCCTATGTCAATAGAAGAAATTTTAGAGAAAAAAATCTAGCCCAATATCCATATTTTGTGAATAAGGAAACTGAAGTCCAAAAAAGCTGACTTCTCCAAGGTCAGTGAGCAGCAAAGATTTGAATTTCCCTCTTTTAGAGGAAACATTGCTTCACTTTTGTTCTTGTAGCAACAACTCCTAGCACAATGCCTAATGCAGAATAGATATTTAATAAACTTATTGACTGATTAATTATAGCTAGCACTTATAACTGAAATAATGGTTTCATTGGGGATTTGTTTCCACAGGAGTAATTAGGACATTCATTATTTTATTCTACTAAAAAATATGTATTTTTTCACACCCAAACTTCTTTAAAATTTTAGTACTATTTGTTAGATTTTAAATTTTTTTTACAAAGAAATCTTATGTATTTGGAATTGATTTTTTTTCAAGTTATGAAAGCTTCAACTCACACAGCACTCCAAACCAGATGGGAAAATTTATCACATGTCATTCAGGATACAGGATACAGGAAAGTCACTTTCTGCAAATCTAGATATTCAGTTACTATATAGGGACCAGACTTAGGTCTGCTACTCAACAATAACATGAAGGTTAGTGCATAAGGACAGAAAAAAAAAAGAATGTCCTTGTCTCATATTTTAAGAAAAATTAAAAAAAAAGAATTGGCAATAAGCAAACAAGTATTAAAATTTGCTCCTTAACCATTAAATAACATTTTTTAAAACCTTAGAAGACTTATAGAAATTATTCACGCTCCTGAAATATTCTCTAATCAAATTTTGCAATATAATATAGCTACACTTTACATATTGCAAAACAAACTGCAATTTACCTGCTACCCTGTATATTCTAGTAGAGTTAATACAACCAGCAACAATGATTATAACAACATCAAAATATTTTCTTTCTAATCACAAAAATGAACAAAGAGAAGAGCACACTGACCATTCTGAAATCTATGCAAAACCTTTTTTTAACCTAATATTTTAAACTAACATCTCTCACTCCTTCAACTTTAAAATTGTTTCCCATTCACTTGGATACTTGCCCTATAAGGCTATTAGTTTTAAATGTTAAAACTTTATTAATTCTCATTTATACACATCCCCCCCATCCCCATACAGTATCAGATTCAGGGCAAAGAATTCTTTTCATTAGTAGCTTTGCTTTGTAAAGCAAACATTTGTACAATCCCCAGCACTATTTGATTTCCAATAGAAGACTGACATTAATGGGTATTCTTCAGAGCTTTGGGGAAACAGGATGGCTAATGCCATGTTTCTGTTACCAAAATCTGAATGTCAGAGATTAATCTCAAAAGTAACACAAATTGTGTTAAACATTATCTAAATACAAGAGCAGCTAAGTGACTCTAGATAGCTAAACCTAGAGATGAAGTCATGGATTCAAATCTGATCTCAGGAGACTTCTATAGGTGTGACCCTGGGCAAGTGACTTAACTTCCAAGACCTGCCCCTTACCACTCTTCTGCCTTGGATCCAATATTTGGTATTGATTCTAAGACAGAAGATAAACAGTTTTTTTTTTAATTAAAATGTTATTGACTGACCTCAACTAGAACTGTAAGGCATCTAAGATTTGATTGAAATTATCCTGTTTTTTGTCTACCATCCCCAATTCAAACAGAAGCTACAACTAGTTTATATTTCACAAGATCCTAAAGAAAGACATTGTGCTAAAATGTTACATTTATAATAGAATTTCTCCATTGAAAGACTATCTGATTTAGAAGATGTATCCTTGAATGCTTAAGGAAAAATCCAGTGTGAATTCCATCTTAAATACCCACAAACATCCTAAACAGAATACCAAAAAGACTTTCCTGATACATTCTTAATGTTTATTTGAAACAATGTCTCATCACACCAAAGAAAAGGGAAATCTAACTCCTAAGCAAGCCAGCCAGATACCATATGGAAATGGTTCCAGGAAAGTAAATATAGTGGAGATGGCTTTCAAGGAAGCCCCCTTTCAGAAAGTAAAATATTTAAGTTTTTAAAGTAACTCTCCAATATAGGTAGTCATAATCAATCTCGGGGCACTCTGCCCAGCAAAACATTTTTTGAACTATACTAGAAATCCATGTCTCTATACTTGTAGCAAGCATTTCTGACATAGAGGACACTGACTCCAGGGGCAAATCTGCTTGTGATTAACCCATCACCCAATCAAGAGCGCCCAAAACACTCAAAACCCGCCCCCTCCCCCATCTCCAGAGGAAGGAGAAAAAAGATTCTTCAGTTCAACTCAATTCATATACATTTGAAAATTTCATTTTTTGAAAAAGAAACACGTCCAGAAAGAAACCCATGGCATTCTTTAATAAAAATAAGAATTAAACTCTTGTCACAAAGTCCACATTTCACTCTCTCTGCCTCCAGGGCCTGGAAGAAGTGGGAGGCCTGGAGCTGGATTTCAACTGTTTGCAGTTAACTATTGCCCAGTTAGAGTAATCAAAGTGAAAGCTTTCATGGCAGTATTTAATTTAGGACTTTTCCTCTTCTTTTTTCTTTCTTTTTTTAATCTTAACTTGGCTTTGCGAATCTCGGGAAATTAGTGGAAAGAACCTGAGCACGAGGTGAAGCACAGCCTTCCACAACAATCCTGTAACCCAGGGGCGCTCACACACACATGAACACACACAAACAAACACACAAAGCCATGTTGCACACTACGGCTTGTGGCATGTACAGTTGTGGATATATTGCAATCCCCCTGAAGGAAAAATCAGAGACACGCACTCGGTCTTCCACCTCCGCCCTTTAGGGGGTTGCGGGGGTTGGGGGGGAGGGTTAGGACAGAAAGGAGCAATACTAACTTTCTTCCTACAAAGAAACTGAACAGCTGGGAGAGAGAGGAGGGCCAGGGGAAACACACAGCAAGAAAATGACAAAGAGTTCAGGATTAAACTACCCAAGCTCTCGACTTTTTCCCCACCTCCAACCCCCCAAATACACAAGCGGAGGGAAAAAAAAAAACACCCAGCTGGATGGCAGAGTGCAACAGCAGCAGCCACCGCAGCCATATTCGGTTAAAGCTCTTCAAAGCCCGATTCCTCTCTATGGCACAGGCATACACACTAACTCACACACTTAGCACCCAGGGACACACACACTTAGCGCACACACACACAACACTCCCTGCCCCCAGGCCGGGACATCCCAGCAGCACTTGAAACTTTCCAGTCTGTCAGGCAACTCTGGGAAGCCTAGCAGGAGAAGGTGGAGGCAGAAAGCAGGAGCACGTAGGTAAAATCGACTCCAGCCTCTCCGCTCCTCCTCTCCCCCACCCAAGCGTGAGCCCCCGGGTTTCCTCGGCGGCCCCCTTCTTCTCCCCGGGACCCAGCACTTTCCCTGCCTCTCCTCGTTTCCCCCTTCCTCCCCTTTCCAGGAAGCGCCATATTGATCCCGGGCGCCCTCTCCTGCGTCTTCTTCCTCCTCCTCCTCCTCCTCCTCCCTCCCCCCCTTCCTTTCTCTCCCTCCTCGTCTTTCCTCTCCTCCAGCTCCACTCGAACAGCCAGCCTTCAGCAAACCTGCCTCTTTCCCTCAGTCCCTTGCACCCATCGCCCGCCCCAGCCTCACCTTGGCGATGGCCTTCTTGTAGCGAGTCACCGCTTGCTCGATGAGGCTGGAAACTTTCATATTCCCATCTCCACACGGCACGACCACCCGGGTCCTCCCGAAACACACGGTCACTTTCATGCTGCCGCTGTCGCAGCCGCCGCAGCCGCGGTCCCTCTGCTCGGGCCTCTGGGGCCCCCTCCCTCCTCCCCAAACCCCCTCCCCAAAGCGACAGCCCGGCGGGAGGAGGAGGAGGAGGAGGAGGAAAAAGAAAAGGAGAAGGCGGTGTAACGTCGCCGCCCAGTGAAATGTTGTGGCACACAGTTGCACAGTGTGTGCGTGTGTGTATGTGCGTGTGAGAGAGTGAGTGTGTGTGAGTGTGAGAGCTGCGGGGCTGAGCCAAAGGGAGAGAAGGGGGTCGGGTGGGATTGAGTGGGGGTGGGGGAGGCTGCACAACAGGCGCTTCCTGAGCTCAGCGGGGCGAGCCGGTGAGCGCGCTAGAGACGCGGAGACGCGGCCAGCCCCGGCGGGCCCTAGGCTGGCATGCTCGGCGGCGGCGGCTGCCTCTCTCCCACTCGCTAGCTCCCCAGCCCTGGGAGGCTCGCCCTCCCTGCTTCTAGCCACCTGTTCAGAGTCTCCTGCGCGCTCCTTCTAGGCGGCGGCTGCTTCTTACTGCTGCTAGCACCCACTGCTGCTCAGGGAGAAGGGAGGGAATGGAGAATAGAGGGGAGGAGAAGGAGGAGGAGGGACGAGAGGCACAAAACACTCGCTCACATGCAGCAGGGGGAGAGACCAGAGCTACTGACTCCCCGCCATGGAGGAAGAGTGCATTGCCTCAGTCCCTGCTAGACTGAGTTCCCGCTCTCCTCCAGCACCCCTTTAGGGCAGGAAGGTGGAAGGGGTGGTCGGGAAATTGTGGACTGCTTTTTCTCTTTTCCTACTTTAACCCTCTCTCTGCGGAGTGGGGGCCGGGTGGGGGAACCACAGCTACAACGCGGACGCAGAGGTACCGACTAGGGAATCTAACTAGAAAGGTTACGGGTCCAATCTGGAATTTCCCCAAGATCCTCGAGCCTGACTTCGTAAGACCCCTCTTTTAGCTGTCACCCTAACCCAGCCCACCCTTCTCTGTCCTCTCCGTGGGCTTTTCGAAGCTCCATTCCCTGATCTTCACTTCCCCTAGGAGCAAACACACCCAGCGGTCTTCGATGTTTCTTTCTCTCCCAGGTTGCCCAGCGCCACCGCTGCCGCCCCCACCCACCCACCCAAATCCCAGCTGAAATCCACCCTCAGCATTTTCTTTTGTCACTTTTAAATCCCTTCCTGGGATGGAGTATTTCGTGACGAAATGCCCCATGTCTCTTTAAAATGTGTGCGTGTACATATACTTAGATTTTGTTCTGCAGGAGAAAGTGTTTTAAAACAAGTTCTCTCCGGTAGATCTGGGTTCTACAGACATCTCTTCCCCACACTGGGGATATTTCCTCAACGCCCAAAACCACTGGCTTCCAGGGTAGTCCTGTCTCTTACTGACAAGTCTTTCATCAGATTGCCGCTTCGGTGAAAGACCCTAGCAGTCAGTTATGCACGAAGAGCAAAAACCAATCTTCTATGATTCCTGTTGGAGAAGGCATAACCTGCCCAAGCCTTTCAGGGGTTACTATTTAACTTAGTTTTCAGTGACCCTGCCTTGACCCCTTTCCCCAACTTTAATACATGAGAGTCAAAGTCAACAATTCCAATGCTTTTTTTTTTTTAACTGCAATATAAACAATCCGGGTACAAATCTATGAACCTAATGTACTCAAAGTGCCTTTAGGGAAAAGATGTGCAAAGCCATCCAAATGCTCAAGTTAAACCTCATAGCCACTTAAAAGTCTGGAAGACACAAGAGCTAATGTAGTATGTTACTCAGTGATATTGAGACTTTAAAAAGCATGGAACAAATTCAAGAATATGTGGAAACGTAGTATAAATCTCATCTTTCAGGCTTAGTTATGGGCTAGGATTTCTTAATAAAGAACATTTTTGTTTAGAGAAAGGCAAATATGCCAGAGGAGATTCTTTGTCTGTCAGAAGATGTTATAATTTCATTTTAGCCATTTGTTCCTAGAAGATGTCAAGGGAATTCACACTTTCATGAAGCTACTATGTGACAATAAGAATATTCAATATGAAAATAAAAATAATGTTGCACCTTCAAGATATTACATCTAATTTTACAACTCTTTACCAGCATACTCGATTAGGTTAGGTTAAGTAAATTCCTCAAGGTCACAAAGAGAGAGGCAGAAACAGAAATAGAATCCAGATTTCCTGCTATCTAGACAAAGAAAAAAAGATTCTTCTGTTATTTGTAACATTAAACATCTCTAACAATGCAGTTTTGGTTTTTTACTGCATTGGGCATAACACAGTCCTCATTTCTTGTTTCTCCTATAACTGATTTGTTGAGACTGATAGTGGATATTACACCTGCAGTGGAAAGAACCCAATAAACTGGGATTGCTTATGGTTTTCCCTTTTTTTTTTTTCAGTAAGTTTGGGGAACATGTCCTAGTTCAGATGTAGATTCTCTCACAAAACATTATTTCTGCCATGATTAATAAAGATACTTTATCATGGAATAAAGAGGACCATGGATTTTCAAAGGCTAGACCAGGAGGGAACAAGCTCTGGTATGTCCTATCAAATTGGAAAGGTTTCTAATATTGACCTGGTGACAGACTAAATGTTTGTTGTCTAAGAACCAGCCCAGCTAAGTTCAGAGAGGTTCATCACCAGAAGGGTGGCACTAGGTGATCTTTAAAAGTCACAGGCAATCAAGAAGACCACTCTGAAGAATGATATAGATTAGGGTACAGAGTACCAACACTCTTAAGATCTTGAATCCTTGATATACCAAATAAATAAACTATAATGACAATCTGGATAGTTTAAAATAAGCACTGTTAGCTGGACAGAATATTTTTGTTCCTGTCTAACTCTTCATGACTCCATATGTGGTCTTCTTGGCAAAGATAACTGGAGTCATTTGCTTTTCCTTCTCCAGTAGATTAAGGAAAACAGGTTAAGTGACTTGCCCAGGGCCACACAGTTACCGAGTGTCTAAAGTTGAATTTAAGCTCAGATCTTCCTGGCTCCAACCCAGGCACCTAGTTGCCTCAGATAGTATATTAGTGATCTTTTGGTTCAGTCCCTCTTTATAGAGAAGAAAACTGAGACACAAGGAAATTAAGAAAATTTCCCACAATGAGAAACCAGATTTCCTATTCTCATTCTAGTACCCCTTCCAATAAACAAACAAACAAACAAAAATCACAGACTTGAGGGATGGCAGGGACCTCAGTGGCTAACTAGTCTACGAAAAAAATTTACTTCATGATAACATAACTAAAAGATCATCCATGTACTGATTTAAAACTTCCAAGAAAGGAACCAATGACCTCCCAAGTGACCAGTTCACAGATACATTCATGATCAGTGTGGCCATTCTATCTAATCCATTTCACAGAGCCTTAGAGAAGGAAAGTGATTTGCCTAAGGTCACACAGGTAGGAAGTAGCAGGACCCATTCTACTTTTAGAATAACTTTTATTGACAAGAAACTATTCCTTACATTAAAACATTTGCTTTGCTTCTATTTTTAACCATTGCTTCTTGTTCTTCCTCTAGAAATGAAGAACAAGTCACAACCCCCTTTTCCCAGACAGTTCCTTAAATTCCTCTATTGTGTCATGTCCCAAACACATTGATCTTTTTCTCTTCTCTTTTTCAGGATGACCCTCCCTCAACCCAGTTCCTTCTATTGATTTATATCTGGGAAGATCTTTACTTCCTTCACCATCTTGACCAGTGTAATCTGGATATATTCTAGTTTGTCAATGTCATTCATAAAATATACTACAAACTGAATGCAATAGTCCATATTTGTTTTTTAGCTAGAGGAGAAGACATTAGGAATACAACATAGATAACAAAATCTTTTACTTAGCTAAAAAAAAGTTCTCTAATACCAAATCACTTTAATAATATTTACAGAACACTACAGTTTTTCAAATAAACAATCTCATTTGATCCTTACAAAAACTATACAAAGAAAAGAATGGATATTATTATCTACATTTTATAGATTAGGCAACAAAGAGAATAGACTCATCCAAGGTCAAATAACCAATATGGAATTAACAGAAACCTAGCATTTTTGATCCTTAAACCAGTGGGTTTTTTTTTCACCATACAACATTGCATCTCATAAAATGTTAGATATTTTAAAATGCCTTGAATAAAACCAAACTTATAAAAGTTCACTGGACACAATAAATGTAAAACAACACTCCATTCATCATTTTTAACCAATCCCAATCAATCCCAATAATTCTCTGGTGAAAATGTACAGCTTAACCATTACCATTAATGTCTTTGACAATATAAGCAGAATAAATAAGACCAAGGACATCTCAATTCCTTAATAATTTAGCTATTCAAAGGCATTAAATCCAAATTCCCAAACCTTGAATATCACACATATTACTTTAAATGTCTTTAATTTTTTTCTTATCTCAAATCAAAGGTTACAATGTTATTGCAAGCCCTCTTTCAAATTCTCTTGCATTTTGATA
This sequence comes from Monodelphis domestica, assembly GCF_027887165.1. Classification (NCBI taxonomy): domain Eukaryota; kingdom Metazoa; phylum Chordata; class Mammalia; order Didelphimorphia; family Didelphidae; genus Monodelphis; species Monodelphis domestica. Next base: position 250,271,544 of record NC_077231.1, on the reverse strand, counting down.
CCTCAATTGATTTTTAATGATCAAAAGTTAATGTTCTCCAAACTAAGCAGAAATCCCCTAAACATTTCAGCCCATCTGCAAATGGGCAGTTGTCCAAATATGGGTCATAATTTCAAATACATACAATCATGCTCATGTTTATTAATATCTTAGAAAAGACAATGTAACAACACTAGAAGATGGTAATTGAGCAGATGACAGTCATTTGGACCATGAGTGTATAAATAGCCTCAGAAACACTGAAGAGGCTGGAGGGGGAGGTAACCAGAGAATTTAAGCAAAAAGGGGGAATGTAACTATTATTGGTGTACTTAAGATTCCCCCTGTGGAGTAAAAACACCAAAGATAAGCAACTGCTTGACTACAGGGGTGGAAGGGACAGGAATGAGGAGAGACTCTAAATGAACACCCTAATACAAATACCAACAACATGGAAATAGGATTGAAGCAAGGACACATGTGATAAGTGGAATCATGCATTGGCTAGGGAAGGGGTGTTGGGAGGGGGGAGGATAAGAAAAGGATCTTTGTTTCCAAGGAATATTGTTTGAAAATAACCAAATAAAATAATGTTTAAATTGAAAAAAAAAAGATTCCCCCTGTGAAAAGATATACATACTACACTAATGAAATCTTGGTAGAATTGTAAATTAGTTCAACCATTCTAGAAAACAATTTGGAATTATGCTTTAGACATAACTGAAATGTCTACGCCTTGGACAGAGAGGTTCCATTGCTGGGCATAAACCTCAAGGAGGTCAGTGACACAAAGAAAGGCCCAAAAATTTTTATAGCAGCAACTTTTGAAGTAACAAAAAGTGAAAAAAACAAACAAACAAACTAGAAACAAAGTAGTTGTCCATCCATGGGGAAAGTTGAACCAAGCTTGAGTACAGGAATAATAGACTACTACTTGAATATGAGAAAAGATGAATATAATGAACACAGAGAAAAGTGTATGAACTGATGGAAAGTAAAATAGAACCAGGAAAAGAACATGTGAAATGATTACAGCAATGTAAATGGAGGGGAAAAAAACCCCAACAACAAACCAATTGAAATCCAATGTTTAAAAGTATAGTTACTAAGCTATGAAGAGACACCTCATTCTGCTTTTTTGTAGGAGTGCATTGGATTTGGATATGAACACTTCTTGTAATGTCAGACTTTTTTCAACACCTTAGTTAGTTTTAGAGAAAAACATCCCTCCTGCCTTCTTTTATTCTTTGTTATAAGGGATGGTTGATGTAGGTAGGGAGCATAGCCCAAAAGATATCATTGCTAATGGAACTAAAGATTTCCATTAAAATTTATCTTAAAACACATTACAAATTTTTGCCAGAAAAAAAACCATTCCATCACCAACAGAAAATTGAAAATTTTATTTAATTAATTTAGAAGATTTTTCCATGGTTCCATGATTCATGTTCTTTCCCTCTCCTCTTTCTCACCCCCCACCCCCAGCCCATAGCCAAAAAGTAATTCCACTGGGTTTTACATGTGACACTGATCAAGACCTATTTCTATATTATTAATATTTGCATTAGGGTGATTGTTTAGAGTCTACATCCCCAATCACATCCCCATCAGCACATGTGATCAAGCAGTTGTTTTTCTTCTGTGTTTCTGCTCCCACAGTTCTTTCTCTGGAGGTGGATAGAGTTCTTTCTCATAAGTTCCTCAGAACTGTCCTGAATCATTGTATTGCTGCTAGTAGAGAAGTCCATTACACTGGATTGTGCCATAGTGTTTCTGTCTCTGTATGCAATGTTTAACTGGTTCTTCTCCTTTCATTCTGCATTAATTCCTGGAGGTCATTCCAGTTCACATTGACTTCCTCCAGTTCATTATTCCTTTGGGCACAATAGTATTCCATCACCAACAGATACCACAATTTGTTCAGTTCCCCAAATGAAGGGCATCCCCTCATTTTCCAATTTTTTGCCACCACAAAGAGTGCAGCTATGAATATTCTTGTACAAGTCTTTTTCCTTATTATCTCTTTGGGGTACAAACCCAGCAGTGCTATGGCTGGATCAAAGGGCAGACAGTCTTTTAGTGTTCTTTGGGCATAGTTCCAAATTGCCCTCCAGAATGGTTGGATCAATTCACAACTCCACCAGCAATGCATTAATGTCCTGACTTTGCCACATCCCCTCCAGCATTTATTACTTTCCTTTGCTGCCATGTTAGCCAATCTGCTAGGTGTGAGGTGATACCTCAGAGTTGTTTTGATTTGCATTTCTCTAATTATAAGAGATTTAGAACACTTTTTCATATGCTTATTGATAGTCAGAAACACATTTTAGAAGAATTAGGTAAGACTCAACTGTGATGAGAAAACAGCTGGAGTGGCTTGGGGTCCCTAGATAATTTCTTTCATATATGTATTTGGGTGTCCTCCTGGCATGCAACCTTTTCCTGAGAGGGATACAGGAGGGAGTGTTCTGTGTGTGTCTTCAGCAGCTGTAGCTATATTGCTAAACAGCCTCAAGGTTCTGGTACAATTAATAGAGTAGGGAGTGGCCTGTGATGAGTCTGTAGCTTTAGGCTCAGTCAAAGCTGTATATAAGCCTATTGCCTTCAGAAACCCCTCCTTGTCCATTGAAAGGTGCCAGGAGGAGTTAGTACAAGATAATACAGACAGTTCTTTTATTAGCCTATCAGGACTTATGAAACTATAAACAGAAATACCACAAATAATTTCCTAAAGTCATAGAGTTAAAAAGAAACTGAGGTCATTTAGTTCAATCTGTACCTGAATTAAAATTACCTCTATAGTGTCCCACAAAAGTGATCGTTCAACCTTTGCTAGAAAACTTCTAGTCAAGAGGAACCTAGTACTCACTAAGACAGTCCACTCTACTTTGGGACAAAGTAAGTTTTTCCTTACAATGAGTGAACCTTTTTTTTTAACCCTTACCTTCTGTCTTAAAATGGATACAAATATCTGTTCCAAGGCAGAAAAGTAGTATGGTGTAGGCGACTCTGTTTAATTGACTTACCCATGGTCTAGGGAGTATTTGAGGCCAGAGCTGAACCCAGGTCCTCCTACTCTACCCCTGGAGTTCTATCCCCCACCCCAATGAGTCTTAATCTGCTTTTTTGAGGCCTCAGCTAATTCCTCCTAATTCCGACCTTAGAGGACAAGAAAAAAAAATCTAATCTCTCTTCTACATTGTAGTGTTTCAAATACTTGAAGGCAATTGTCATGTCTTCCCCCATCTTTTCTTCAAGTCAAATATTCCCACTTTCTTCAAATGATCTTCTTATGGCATGATCTGGAAGCCCTTTCTCATTTTGGTCAACCTTCCTTCTACACTACTTAGCCTATAAATATTCTTCCTGAAATATGCTCTAAAGAACTGAATGATATACTTCAGATGTGGTCTGACTAGGACTGAATACAGTATAAATATTATTTCCATAGTCCTAGTATTATGCATCTCATATTGTAACCTATGATCACACTTGCTTTGGGGTCCACCACATCACACTGTTTTACTGTTTGCTGTTCATGAAACCCCTCAGATCTTTTTCAGAGGAAGTATTTACCTATGCCTTCCTGATCTTATACTTAAAGGCTGATTTTTTTTTTGTCCAAGTATCAGACAACATTTATCCCTACAAAATATCATCTTATCAGACCCAGGTCAGGTAAAGATTCTTTATCTTTATATCATCCACCAGTGATATCATCTACCATGCTAGCTTTCATGCATGTGCAAATTAAGTGTTTTCCATGTGTGTCTTTATTCATGTCACTGATATAATTGTTAAATGACCCAAGATGAAGCACAGATCCCTGAGGAATTCTACTAGAGATCTTCTTCCAAGTTGCTATTGCTCCACTAATTAACTCCTCCGTTCAGGCCATTTAATCTTTTCTAACCCTACCTAATTGTACAATCATCCTCATTTTGTCCACAAAAATAGAATGGGAGATTTTGTCAAATACACTGCTAAAAAATCTAGGGAAACCCTCTTCATTTTGCTGCATCTCCCTTTCCACCCCCTCACTTTCAAAGATTTGGTAATTGTTGCTGATGGGGCAGTGGTGAATGAAGAGGAGAACCAACTGAGTGAAACTGCAATGAAAGGCTATGGCATGTTCAAGGAGAAATGAAAGGACAGTGGTGGCAGTGCTCCTGCAGGAAATCTATTGCCAATGATGAGCAGAGGACAGATGAAGGCAGAGAACACTTCCCCATCCCCTCCCTCCCCAGCAACAGAGACCAAACCATTGACTCTCCTGAGTCTCACTTTGCACCAGATTCCACATTCTATATTGCTATGCCACGAGGAAGCCAAGATCCTAAATTCATGGTTTGGGTTATCTATCTTTGATGTCCAGGACTAAAGGAAGTGGGAGTTGAACCTCTGAAAGAATTGTTACTCCTTTGTCTACTAAGGGAACACTAAAGTGGTGTATGTGCTAGAACTCCTAAATCATAGCTGATCCCATGTGTGTAGGGCTCCTGGAGACTTGAACAGCCTGTCAGTCACTTAGTAAGTATTGCTGATTATTTTGTATCATGTCCTTGTCATCAAAGGATAGCTAGGTGGCACAGAAGATGGAGAGATGGACCTGAGTTGGGAAGATCTAAATTCAAATCCAGCCTTGGACACTTACTAGCTGCGTGACCCTGGTTAAGTCATTTAATATGTTTGCCTCAATTTCCCCATTTATAAAATGAACTGGAGGAGGAAAAGATGAACCACTTCAATGTCTTTGCCAAGAAGATCCCAAAAGTGGTCATGAAAAGTCAGACATGACTGAAACAACTAAACAACAACAAAATTTTATTATCAAATACTGTTTGTTTACTTATTGATTACGTGCAAAGTGTAATGCAGTATACAGCATTCCATCAGGTGTGTCTGCTTGTGTGGGAAAACAACTGTGTTATGCCAAGGACTTGATGAGTACTCACTGAAATATAGTACATTCAAAAGAGAGGTGGGGTTAGCCAGTGGGTGGGATTTGGGAACTAAGTTTTGGCTGGTGAGACCTACAGTGTGTTGCTGCCCCAGAGTGAGAGGTGGGGCTCATTGCCACCTGGTAATTAAACGTATCCCTAGAATTCCACTGATTGTCAGTCTAAAAACCGTCCTAAAGAAATGAGGTCAGTCTTATGTGATGATCTTAGTAAATTCATTTAAGTCCTCTGCGACCACTTTCTTTTCTAGATTTTTATTAACCCATTTTCTAATAAAACATCCTTCAATTTTCCCAGGTGTCAAAGTCAAGTTCACCATAGCTTACAGAATGCATTTATTTCTCCTTTTATGAAAACTGGGACAACTGTCTTTTCTAATCTTTCAAAATGGAATGTCAGGTATGGGGAATAGAAAATAAGCATGAACTTAGTAAACAAGGAGGATTAATGTGAAACTGAGATAAATTGAAGAGCCAGATTATGAAGGACTTTAAATACCATATGAAAAGTTTGTCTTTTATCCCAAAGCAGTAGTTCTTAATGTTTTTGTGCATGTCAAAGGCAACCTTGGCCATATGGTAAATGAAGACCCTTTCTCAGAATAACAATAGATTACCTATATTCATGATAGAAGGAAATTCTAAATTTCATTAGAGGTTAGTGAAAATAAAAGTGTAAATTTTCCCCCCATACCACCTTAAATCTATCTATAAACTCTTGTACCAGAAGCAATGAAGAAATATTGAAAATTCTTGATAGGGTAATAGGAAGGGGGGGGGGAAGACCTTTGATTTAGGAATATCAGTTTAGTAGTTATATGGGAGATGAGTTGGAGAAAAGAAAGACTAGAGACATGGAAACTAATTTGGAGCCTTCTGCAATAGTCTGAAATAAGTAATGAAGGTATGAGCTAGAATGGTTGTCAAGTGATTGAAGAGAAGATGAAAATCTTATGAAAGAAATTAAAAAAAAAAGACTTGGCCATTGATTAGATGGGGAGGATAAGAAAAATTAAAGATAACTGAAAAGTCAGAAACTTGTGTGAAATCCAAACTATCAATAAGTACATGAAAAAGTGTGCTAAATGCCTCCTGATTAGAGAAATGCAAACTAAAACAACTCTGAGGTACCACTTCACACCTAGCAGATTGACCAATATGGTAGCAAAAGAAAGTAATGAATATTGGAGGGGATATGCAAAATTGGGACACTAATATGCTGCAGGTGGAGTTGTGAATTAATCCAACCATTGTGGAGGACAATTTGAAATTATGCCCAAAGGGCTTTAAAAGATTGCCTGCTCTGTGATTCAGCCATACCACTGCTGGGTTTGTACTCTAAAGAGATAATAAGGAAAAAGTCCTGTACAAAAATATTTATAGCCGCACTCTTTGTGGTGGCAAAAAATTGGAAAATAGGGGGGTGCCCTTCATTTGGGGAATGACTGAACAAATTGTGGTATCTATTATTGATAGAATACTATTTTGCCCAAAGGAATAATGAACTTGAGGAAGTCCATGTGAACTGGAATGACCTCCAGGAATTGATGCAGACTGAAAGAAGAACCAGTTAAACATTGTATACAGAAACAGAAACACTGTGGCACAATTGAATGTAATGGACTTCTCTACTAGTAGCAATGCAATGATCCAGGACAATTCTGAGGGACTTATGAGAAAGAACTCTATCCACCTCCAGAGAAAGAACTGTGGGAGTAGAAACACAGAAGAAAAACAACTGCTTGATCACATGGGTCAATGGGGATATGATTGGGGATGTAGACTCTAAACAATCACCCTAATGCAAATATTAATAATATAGAAATAGGTCTTGATCAGTGTCACATGTAAAACCCAGTGGAATTACTTTTTGGCTATGGGCTGGGGGTGGGGGGTGAGAAAGAGGAGAGGGAAAGAACATGAATCATGGAACCATGGAAAAATCTTCAATCACATGGGTTGATGGGGCTATGATTGGGGATATAGACTCCAAATACAGGGGTGGGGGGGGATGGAACATCTTAAAGATCTAAATAATTCTAAAGACTCCCCAAAAGGGATTAATTCAAGTTCCTTCTAGAAAGGTATTCAATGTATAAAGTTGCTCGGGTATATGACAGCTATTTATTTCCTCTATCACAATAAAAATGCTTAACATGAAAAAGATCTTTAAACATGCATTGATCAAAGCTTAATCATAATACAGTAATCCATCATTCCTATTATACCTTCCCAAGAGGTTTATAATTTAAAAATTAAAACATGAAATATTTTGTGAGAGTGCTGAATAGAAATGTTATTCTTACCCCAGGTTTGCACTGTCCAAGTAGCTCACTCAAAGTCTGTATTTCTTGCAAGCCAGGGTATTGGGCAAAGGGTATCCTCCTGACAAGTAGTCATCTTTTCCCTGAAAAGTCACTTTTTAATTTTTTTTATTATAAAACTTGACAAACACTAACAAACCCAAACATTTCTATGGGGAATGTAGAACAGAAAAACACTTCTATATGAAAATGTAAATCTCATTACCTAGAGATTTATTTTGTTCTATGGGGTTTTTTAAAAAGCATAGTTTAAATTCAGCATAATAGTCCCCAAAATTATTCTATTCATCTACTTTTAGCCTCCATTTATTCTGTGAATGATTTAAAATAGTTTTCTCTTTTCCTATTCTTCTTTCTTTCCTTTCTTTTTTATTTCTCTTTCACTATCACTAGCTCCCCATTACAACCAAATATCTCCACACCAAAATCACAATAATCACCTACTTTCCTATATAGTAAGTCAGCAGCAAAACAGACTACATATTGACCTTGCCTGAAAACATGTATCTCTAGTAAATATATGAAAACATGTATCTATGCATGTCTAGTCAGTCCATCATCTCTGTGTCAAGAATTCTTTAGCACACTTCATCCTTGGTCATCTAAAGTTATGGCTGGTTACTTCTTTACACACACACAGTCCTTAAGTCTCTCAGAGTTGTTAGTTTTCACAATATTTATAGATATTATCAAAGTTGTTCTCCTGGTTCTGTCCACTTCATTCTGAATCAAATCATATAAGTCTTCTCAGTTTTCTCTGAAACCATCCCTTTCATCATTTCTTATAGTGTAAATGTTATTCCATTACTTTCACCTATCATAATTTGTTTGCTATTACCCAGTGATGGGCATCCTCCTTAGTGTAAAGGTTTTTGCTATGATATGCTCTTAAAGCTTAAAATTTTGGTTCATTTTTAGGGTGTCCCCAAATAGGATTAACTTTTAGAAAAACTAGATGGAACTCTTCTACAAAGACATTTGCTCTGAATATTTTTGTGCATGTATATGCTTGCCCTAATTTTTTTTCTAACCCTTACCTTCCATCTTAGAATCAATACAGTATATTGATTCCAAGACAGAAGAGTGGCATGCGTTAGGCAATGGGGGGTTAAGTGACTTGTCTAGGGTCACACAGCCAAGAAATTTCTGATATAAAATTTTAACCCAGGACTCCCCGTTTCTAGGTCTAGTTCTCACTCTACTAAGCTACCTAGATGTCCCCACCCCTGTTTCTTTTATATCCTTGAAGAATATGCTTAATAGGAGTGTTTCTAGGTCAAATAGTATACAGAGTTAGAGACTTTTTGAGGTATATTTCCAAGTTGCTTTCCAGTACTCTAAGTAGTTATTTTGAAGACCACATTCTACTAGTCAACCAACACAGAGACCTTGAGCTCTTTAACTCAAGTTTCTTCTAGAAACTAGAAATATTCATCTTAGGGTTGCTACTTAATCACCTGTACTTAAAGAAAGAAATACAAAGCAAAAAAGTCTGCCAGAGTCTTGAGATCTAGACAGAGGTTTGCATCCACAGCAGGGGATGGTGAAGGATGTTTTCGATCTTGGGGGAAGTGGAGATGCTAGGGGGAGACAGTAGATCTCTCTCTCTCTCTCTCTCTCTCTCTCTCTCTCTCTCTCTCTCTCTCTCTCTCTTAAACCCTTACCTTCCCTCTTGGAGGCAATACTGTGTATTGGCTCCAAGGCAGAAGAGTGGTAAGGGCTAGGCAATGGGGGTCAAGTGACTTGCCCAGGGTCACACAGCTGGGAAGTGTCTGAGGCCAAGTTGATCTCTCTCTTGTTTGAGAAAGCCAAGGGTGACAGGCTGATCAGAGATTTCTTTCCAGAGCTATACAAAATCCCCATTGATCCTAATCACCATCTCCCCCCCAAAGACACCAAGAGTTGTGGCAGAACCTGAGAAGAAGAAGAACAGCATCAGAAGATCTCACACAGCTCCTGTGATGCCCTGAGTCTGGACATTGGCTCTGCTGTGCTAAGACCAGGGTCACCAAACCCTGAGCCTCTCAGAGACCAGGCTGACAAGCCTGGGTCTCTCAACTTTGGGGGGAGGGAGAAAGATATTTTTAGACAGACAGGGACTTTCCTTACCCTCTTTCCAATAAACTCCAACCTTCAGACATCTTGTTTATCTTACCCCTAACCACCATTTGTTAGAATAAAGTGTCCGTTATCTTAAATTGACTTCCTTGTTATATTGAAGGGGGAGAGAACAGATTTCTCTCTCTTTCCCCAAGGGAAAAGGTTCACCCATTAATCAGTTATTAGAGGGGAGTAAAGGCAGGGTTAGTGGAGAGACATATTTGAAGAAGACAGAAGGAGGAATCCAGCTCACCCTCCTTCTGCTTTCTGGAATCATCTACTCTTTCTCCATTATACCCAAACCAGACCTTTAATACAACCCTCATCTTTTCTTTATGACAAGTGGTGAATCAGCATGATCATGGAGTCAATAGAAGGGATCAAGGTACATAATAATAATGAGCTAGCATTTACATAGCACTTTAAGGTTTCTATTTTTTTTTTCCTTATAACAACCCTGAGAGATAGGTGCTTGTATTATCCTCATTTTGTAGATGAAGAAATTGAGACAAAGAACTTAAGTGCCTTGCCTAGGGACACACAATTTGTAAGTGTGCCCTATCCATTGGACCACTGAACTGCCTCATGCTTGGTATCAAAAGAAGTGCCCCATCTAGTAACTGGAAGTGGTTAAGGCATATTCACAACCCTTTTGGAAATGCCCCAAAGCGAATAGATCATGGTAGGCTTCTGTTACAGTTACCAGTGTAGGCTTGCACAAAAGGGCATAACTTTAGAATTATATAAGTCTGAAAGGAGTAGAATGGAAAGGAAAAAACACTTATTAAGGGCCTACTCTGTACCAGGAATTGTGTTGAGTACTTTACAAATATGTCATTTGATCTTCACAACACTCCTGTGAAGTAGGTGCTATTATTGTCCCCATTTTTACTGTTGAGTAAACTGAAAGAGATTATGTGACTTACTTAGGGCCACATAGTTAGGAAGTATATGAGGCTGGATGTGAATTCAGGTCTTTCTGACTTCAAACTCAGTGCTTCATAGAAATAGTAGTTGTTGTGGTAGTGGCGAAGGTGGTAGTAGTGGTAAATGAAGTATTAATAGTAGCTGTAGCTAGGTTGCTCAGAGGGTAGAGAGCCAAGCCTGGAGATGGGAGTTCCTGGATTTAAACCTTATCTCAGAAATTTCCTAGTTGTGTAACCCTGGGTAAGTCATTTAACCCTAATTACCTAGTCTAGCACTGGCAAACCTTTTAGAGGTCATGTGCCCAAACTGCACCTTCATGCCACCCACCTGTGAGCCCCTCCTCATTACCCCCAAAGAGTGAAGGGAGGAAGTGCTCCCATTGATCTGCTGGACAGAGAGGCAGGGCATGTGAAGAATGTCCTCATGTACAGTGGAGAAGGAGAACAGAGCAGCCTGCTCCATGCTACCAGGGCACATGTGCCATGTCTTCACCAACACAGGTTACCACTTTTCTTCCCTGGAACCAATGCTTAATACCAATTCTAAGACAGAAGGTAAGGGTTAAAAAAATAGTAGTAGTAGTAATAGTGGTGGTAGTGATTGTGGTAATAGTAATAGTAACTAATAAGGCCAAGTTAATAGGGCATCTAGGTCTTTTGTTATTTCATGAAGGTATCAGCCCTGCAAGTGCTGACATAATCAAGCTGGGTTAGAAGTTGTACTTTGAACAGACTAGAGACACCACCAACAGCTGCTGATCAGCTGGCCACATAGTATAGTACTCCACCCTTGCAGCAAGAGATGCTGAGGCTAAGCACTGAATAAGCAAGATGGATGATGTAGGAAACAATCTCTCCATTACCTTGTATCTATTTTGTATATACGTCTATGTGTACTTGTTGTTTCCCAATTGGAGAGTGATGGAACTGTTTCACATCTTCAATGCCTAGCACAGTACCTGGTATATCACAGACACTTAACAAGCAAATGCTTGTTGATTGATTCTTTCTGGTTCAGATGCATTGGATCATTGTGACAGTAAATCAAAACTCTTCCCTCTGCTGCTGGTCTCTGCAAAGAGACATAAGACTTATGTGTCCAGGACTAGCTCATACTTGGGAGTAACTGCCTTCATTCCACATTAAAAAAAGGCTCCAGACACCACTGAATCTTCATAGCAAGGAAATTTTCCCTTCTCATCTGGAAATTGTGGTAGGAGCAACCCTACAAGTCAACATAAGACAGTCTTTCATGCTCTTAATAACAAACCTGGGCTACTCTCATTCATCAAAGAAGGCTTACAAAGACTTGTTTGCCTGATCCTGGAGCCCCAAACAACCTTCGGTAGTTCTTTGAACTGGGATGCCAGGAATAGACTCATGGTATATATTACATACTTACAATGAAGGGGCACAAAGGAGCCCATTGTATAAGGTGATCCTATTCAATAACATACCTAGACCTCACTTTAGACCTCACTTCTTTCACACAGCTTGGAATCTTCGTATTTGTCCCCCACTTTAGCTATTCACTGTCTACCGCTCACTCCCTGGCTTTGAACTTTGGGAAAGCACTGAATGCTCAAGCGATCTTCTCCCTCCCTTTCATCTGCTGCTCCAGTCTCCATGGAGACACTTCCCTGCACTGCACCTTCAGGGATTCCTAGCCCTGTGGTTCACCTTCCCAAAAGTATAACTGTTGCTATTAACCTTTTGTATTCCAGGGCATAAATGTAGGATGCTAGAGTGCCTTTGAGAAAGAAAATCTTAGGGTACTTCGTATTTAAATTTGTTCCTCTTGGAATAAGTGACTGGGCCTCCTTTCCTCCTGCTTGCTCTTAGGCTAGCTAGTACAGGTGCTTCTGATCAAGAACTGTTCTTTTGTATGCCTGTACTGGCCATTTTCCAGGATGATTGATTAAAGGGCTAGTGAGATATTTTTTTTTACTTTTATACTATCTCATCAAGATGATGATTCAGCTCAATGACAAGTGTAGGGGAAAGAGAAAGGCCAGACCCAAGAGGCCAATAGATGAAGGGCTATGAAAGAGCCACCTGGTGAACTTGGGTGTTTCTTCTTTAGAGGCTACCAGATCTAGAACTAGTAGAGCTGGGAGAACCTCCAAACATTTCTGCCTTTAGGAATGAAAGAACATCAAACCACAATCTCTACAAGGCGGGAAAAATCTTTTAAAAGGAACTTGCTATAGATAGGTGCTGAAAGAAATACGGAAATGATGAGCACTAGAAAGGATGTAAGGTTCTCTGGTCTTCTCCCAATGACAAGAGCTTGGGAAATATTAAACCAGAAGATGAAATTCATAATTTAAAATTACCAAATTTAATGGGGAGAAGATTTGTCTGGGCAAGTTCAGGATCAGGGAATGAACTCTTGGACAGAGACTAATGGGAATGTAGAGCTTTTAATAGGTCTAAAGAAATAGAGTTGCTACATTACCAACCAAGGCAAAAGGACATTTCAAATTCCATGGTTTCTTCATAAGATTGTCTATGTTATTGTGATATTGTGATAAAATATTGTGATATTGTGATAAAATATATCTCTTATTCAACTCTGTCTGATTTTGATCCAGGAGTACTTTTCCAACACCAGGACTGACTCTTATTCCTTGCATTGGTTTGTTCATCTCCAGTTGAACAGAATTCTGTATTAACAAGGTACCGATGGACTTGAGATTTAAAAGCTATTTTCTTATCTGTCTCACTTATATTTAGCACTCCCCTTCCATAATGATTCATAAGTCTTAAACTTGACCTGACACCACTATTCCTTCCCCAGTGATCCAGGACAATGTAGTTTGGATTTTATCTTCTGGTTTGAAATTCCCAATCCAATTTCCAATTATAAGTAACAATCTCCATTTGTGAGAGCTGATCCAGAAATATGTCCTATAATTTCTATTGGCTACTTCAGTTATAATTCACTTCTTATTCTCTTCTGCAGTATAGTGATACCTGGATCCCCCATATGAGGACCAAAGTGAACCAAAGACATGGTAGGAGAAAAGATGAAAGATGGCAATAATTATTTAAAAGAGCATCATATGGAAAGGAGATTACCAGATTTATGGATATGGAAAGAGATCATGAACAAATGAGGGATAGAAATCATCCCAGACAATAACATGAGCAGTTTTGATTATATAAAATTAAAGCTTTTGCACAAACAAAGCCAATGAAGCTAAAATTGGCAGGCAAGCATAATAACTAGGGGAAAATTATTTTTAACAAGTTTCTCCAATAGGGTTATAATTTCCAAATATATAGGAAACATTCAAATTTATTAAGAATAGAGGATATTTACCAATTAATAATTGGTCAAATGTTATGAATAGGCACATTTATAATGTGCCTATTTATTTATAGCCATATTTGTTTATCCAATTTATTTATAGCCATATGGAAAAAATCCTTCCAAATCTTCCAATAATTAGAAGAATGCAAATTAAACCATGGTTGAGTCACACCTTTCATATTGTTGAAGCTATCAAAAAAGAAAATGACAAATGTGAGAGGGAATGCATGAAAACAAGAAAATCAACACATAACTAATGGAGCTATTTATTGGTCCAGTCATTCTGGAAAGCAATTTGTATCTATGCACAAAAAGTATGCACTAAACTTGTATGTATTCTTTGATTCAATAATATCACTCCTAGGCCTATAGGTAAAGAAGATCAGAGAGAGAGTAAAGAACTCACATGTATGGAAAATTAAAAAAAAATACATACATGCATATATATATATATATGTATTAGCTCTTTTTTTGTGGTTGCAAAGAAAATGGAAAGAGAGGAAAGGGTTTCACCCTGTGAAATGGCTGAACAAGTGATCAAACTATGGCATATTAATACAATGAGATACTATCCTGCTAAAAGAAATGCTTAAAGGGGACATTTCAGAGAAAGTTGGGAAGACTTTTATGAACTGATGTAGAATTATATAAGCAGAGCTGAGAGTACTTTATGCAATCATGACATGATGAACAATTCTGAAATATTTCTGATCAACTCAGGGACCAATTTTAATTATAGAGAAATCATAATGAAATATGCTACCTAACTCTTGAAAGAGAGAAGATGGACTCAGGTACAAATTGAGAGAGGGTTTTGAGACATGACCAATGCAGGAATTTTCTTTGTTTGTATATTTGTTACTAAGATTTGGTGGGGAGAGGGTAGGAAAGAAGGAGGAGACAATTTTTGTTCATGACATTTTGTTCACAACATGTTCATTTTGACATGAAGCTATGGACATAGGCTTGGATATAGAAAGTAACTTGGCAGAAGATTGATGAAATAGACTTTATTGTTGTTGTTGTTTAATCACTCTTTGTGACACCATGTGGGGTTTAACTTGGCAAAGATATTGGAGTGGCTATCCATTTCCTTTTCAGTTCATTTTACAGATGAGGAAACTGAGGCAAACAGAGTGAAGTGATTTGCCCAGGAGCATACAGCTAATAAGTGCCTGAAGCCAGGTTTTAACTCAAGCTGAATCCTCTTTGACTCTAGACCTGGCACTCTATCTGCTCTAATACCCAGCTGCCCTCAAATTAGACCTACTTGTTCCCTCTTACCAATCACACAAGCTTGGCAGCAACCAGACACATAGCACTTGGTCATATAAGTAGCCACAATACTCAAAAAGATATATAGGAAGTTTTCAATTTTAAAAAATCCAAACAATTACTGTCACAGAGACAGTACAACAGCTCATTGTCTCAGTTCCAGGAAGAATTGCCAGTTATGGGTGAATTTATGCTTAGAATGAGAAAGAATGAGGTGCATTATCTAGGTTCTTTAAGGAGAGCCTGCAGAGTTTTCTTTGTCCAGATTTCCAATTCTGCTTTTTAAATTTTAATGACAAAAAGGGAGATAGAGTTGAGGCTCTATATAAATTATTGAGGTCTCAAGGCCATTGCAATTCAGAATTGGTTCTCCTTACTCTGGCCAGATCTGTGTACTAGGGGAATATAATATCATGAGGATTTCTCCCCCAAAATTGAAGGTCTGGAGAAAGGAGAGTGATTGAACCTGAAATTCAATTATAAGGAACTCTCAGGGAAGAAAGATCCTATATGAATACAGATTAGTACCAGTTCAAAATTTAGAGTCTTGGAGTTGCCTGTGATATTGAGAGGCAGCCATATCAAAAGCAAGGCTTGAACCCACATCTCATGACTCTGAGGCTGGTTCTATCTATTATGACATTCTGCTTCTCTACCGACTCCTAGACTCATGAAATCATAGAATCTCAAAGTTGCCAAAAATATATAGAGACCAACCTCTTGGGGACTGTAGGTATCATTTGTATAAGCTCCATAGAATTCTTGATTCATTGTGCCTCTTGTTTTAAAGAGCTTCTAATGCTATACTTGCTATAGTCTGACCAATACTAATTTTTAAAGAGAAATGTGAGAAAAAGAAGGATACTGTCTTTGGTATTCTGTGGCATCCTTGAAAGAGGAAAACTTCTAATACTCATTTGGTATTGGAATTGGGACCCTGGGCATCTTCCAACAAATGTCTTTAGATTTCTAGTGCCTCTTATACTGATGATAATTCTCAATCCAGGACTAAGTTATTCAAGTAGGCTGTGTATTCATAATAATCAGTTACTGATAGGTAGATCTGACAACACATTTTGGACTTGAATGATCATTGCACCGAGACTAATACTGAAATATTTGTTTCTACAAAGAAAATAAAAGTTAGGTCTGGATGGTGCAAGAGCAATATTCTGTAAGATATTATTATTAGAATGTCCTCCATGTCCATGGTAACACTTTGGTTGAACAACTCAGCATATCATTCTTGAAATGTTAAATTTAACATATTAATATAATCTAGTAATAGTTTATAGGCCAGACCATAGGGATTTCCTGTTCAAATCTGTATGGGCTACAGCTTTGTCGATTAACTCAGTAAAAACCCTTGTAAACAGAACTGTCTAGAAGTAGAATGGGATGCTTCTGGAGATAATGGATTCCTTAATATTGGAGACCATTACGAATATTTAGAAGCTAGATGGTCACTTGTAAAGAGATCTTGTAACGACTTGCCCTAAATGATAATTGGCATCATGGGAGCTTATATGATCAACAAAAAGAGAACATAAAAAGAACTGAAGAGAACCAAGGAGAGATTGGCAAAATATGTTCTCTTAGTGATACTAGCTGAGGGCTAGTCATGAAACCCTCCAAGTCTCAGAAAAATCACCAGTGCTTGTGACTAAAAGATTAATGGAAAGATCCAAGGTAGTTGAGTAGAAGGCAATATAATAATAATAATAATAGCAAATAATTATATAGTGCCTACAATGTATCAGATGCTATGCTAAGCATTTTACAACTATATTCATTTTATCCACAACTAGCCTGGGAGGTAGGTGATATTATTATCTCAGTTTTACAGTTGAAACAAGGCAAACAGATATTAAATGACTTGCCCAGGATCACACAGCTAATAAGTATCTGAGATTGGATTTGAACTCAGGTCTTCCTGTCACCAGGCCCAAGGCTTTATCCACTATATTACCTAGCTGCCTTTATATTACTATAAGGATGACTCATGAACCAAAACTGACATATAGGACATCAAGAATATATGACCAGAAAGGGAAGTGGGCCAGCAATATGTGGGAAGGAAAGAGGAAGAGAAACACTGCTCATGCTGTATTATTTCCCACGAAATGTTAGAAGAGTGAGAGATAAGTTTTTAGAAGACTGGATCGGTCCTTTATGAAAAATTTCTGGAAAGATATGGACATGAATTGAATAGGCTTATGTGAGGCTAAATCCTGATTTGCACTATTAGAGGGGGTAGTCACAGGAATGAGGAAAACCAATTCACCTGATCTGAATGATTAGATCAAGCTAAGAAATAAAGGGATTTGGGCTGATCAGCTCTCTAATAAACACAAATGGACTTGAACAAGCACTTTCAGCCTAGGGAGTAAAAAGGCATTGAAGCTGATAATTGGAATGCCATACTTCCTGCATGGTGCAGTTTCAAATGACTGAAATTTCTAAGTTCTGAAACAATCAGGATTAGTAATGTGAAAGTCCCCTAAAGCTTAACTCTCTCTCTCTGTCTCTGTCTCTGTCTCTCTCTCACACACACACCTGTCCTGCTCCTTTGTTATGAGGTCTCCCAGGCTTGAGAAGGATTGTCCAGGAAGTACTTCAACCTATGGGACTATGGGAATTGATGGGGTGACTCAGGTGTTGGGTCCACTTCCACATGAGTCAGTCAGTGCAGAGACTTTGGGGGTATAATGTTGGGGGTGGGGAACATGTTAACTTTTGAATGAAACCTGACACCAACATCCTGACCACTGTAGTCATCCTGGAATCATGAAATCATCTAAGTGAAGAAACTTGGGTGTGTTGGAGCAGAAACCAAAGAATCCTGTTTTAATGATGATTTTTCTCCTGCATTTTCCCCAAGTGGCTTAAGGATTCTTTCATAAGACATATCGTAGGTTCATTAAACAATTTGGAAGGCATCTTAGAGATCATTGAATCCAACTTTATTATTTTAGAAAATAGGAGACCCAAATAGGTCAAGTGTTATCAAGGTCACAAAGTTAAGTCTCTTACAAGTTATTCTAAATGCTTAAATGTTGTTATCCCCTTAGAGATCAGCCTGCCTCACAATGAGGAAAAAAAAAACCAAACAAACCACCAGTCCCAGACTCTAATCTTAACTTGGGCTAGTCTTTTTCTCAAATATGTGCCCTTGATCAAAAGTCCTGGGGTGGGGCTAGGGAGGAAAGGATAAGACATAGGAATGAATGAGTGGCTTTGTTCAAATTCATAACCCATACCAATCCAAAGCCTAGAAGGCTTTGACCTTAGATCAGTGACATCACCTTCACATGGGGAGCAGGGAAGGGAGAGGAAGGACAGCTTCAACCAATCAACACAAATTAGCTAAGTGTTTTACAGTAATAACCTACTCAGGGAAAAGATCAAGGACTGAGGGGGGCCAATTGTGGGTGGGGAGGGAAGGGGAGGAGAGGATCTGTCAGACTCACAATCTGAGTGAGCATAAAACAAAAAGACAGTCCTAGTTGGTGTGCCCAAATCCAAGGCCTGAGCCAGAAACAGCAAGTCAGTTTTTAGAATGGAGGATAAGGAAGGGAAGTCATTCTTGGATTTGGGGAAAGATCAGGCTATTCTGAGAAGCTGACTGTTTTGTCTAAATCAAGCCAACCCCCCTCCCCCCCAAAGCTTTAGCCTTTTGGGGACTGCTGAAAACTTTCTTTCCCCTTTGCTGATAGATCCAAGAAGCCTGTCCTGAAGACTTTAAGCCATGAAGACTACAGTCTCAGTCACTACTATGCTGGATACTAAGAAATATATCTCACGGTCCCTATCTTTAAGGAGCTTAAGGTCTCATCAGGGAAATGAAACATTTGTGTAGCAGAGTATTTAGAGACCAGTTTCTGGTGGAAGAAGTAAAGTCTTCTGTGTCAATCTGCTAGAAACAGCTAAGCTGTCAGAATCCTGTGAAAATATAGCCTGGTCTTTTCTCATCTTGAAAAAGAAAGTGGGGGCAGCTAGGTGTTTTGGTGTATTTAGAGTCAGGCCCAGAGATGGGAGGTCCTGGGTTCAAATGTGGCCTGAGACACTTCCTAGCTGTGTGACCCTGTGCAAGTCACTTGTCCCCCATTGCCTAGCTCTTACCACTTTTCTGCCTTGGAACCAGTACCCAGTATTGATTCTAAGATGGGGGGGAAAGGGGAGTAAGGGTTTTAAAAAAATAAAGGAAGAGGAGGTGAAGGGAAGGAGGGAATAGTAGTTTATTAAGCACCTACCCTTATGCCAAATGCTGTTTGTGAGCACTTTACAATTATTTTTTCATCTATTCCTCACAACAACCCTGGGAGGTGGGTACTATTATAAATCTCTATTTTACAGTTGAGGAAACAGAGACAGACAAAGGTTAAGTGATTTACCCAAGGTCACACAGTTAGTGTCAATGTCTTCGTCTGAACTCTGGCTTTTGGCTTTCAGGTCTGGGACTCTATCCAATGTTCCACCTACCTGCAAGGAAGAGAGAGAACCTCACCTGGTATGAGAAGTAAAGGAAGGCACAAGAGTTTGAGCTAAGGGCTAGCACAGTAGCAGAAAGAGTGGAGGTTCAGGTTTCACCACTTTTAGTTTGGCAAGTTGAGCAAGATAGGACGAGGCTGGATGATTTGAGTAATGGTCCAGGGAGAGACCACAAGAGACAGGAATGAGCTATAGAGGGGCTGGTGAGAGCCTCTGGAAAGTACAAGCCACCTCCACTTGCCGAGGTGAGATGGAATATGCTGGAGTTGATTAAGGAGGCGTGTCTGGTTGTCCTTAACTTTTCTCTTCTGAAAATTCATGCAGATGAAGAAGTGCTTGCTTGCTCTCAGATTCTAAGGTGATCCAGTTTTTTAAGTTCATTATTCTTCTTTTCATAGTACCATGAATAGTTTAGGTAAAGAAATGGTTGATCAGAACTGTTGGTTCATGGGCTTTATTTGTCATTGGTGAGTTTTAAAAAAGAGGGAGAATGGTAGCAGGTGTGTGATAAACGCAGAGAAAGAAGCCGAGCAGACACCCTGCCCCCAATTGTCAGAACAGTTTTTCTTTCTTCTCCTTAAATTGGGATTCAGGCAGTTTAAGAGAATCTTATTTAAAACAGGAGCCTGAAAAATATTAGTGTGGCTCCCTTAGGGTTGGGCATCAACCAAGTGGCCTTTCCCCATTAGTGGCCTTCCATTCACATTCACAAAGATGCTCCTCTAGCAGGTAGTGCCAGGGATGATGATTACAAAGTAGGTCACCCTGGTGGGAGGAGACAGGGAGTGGCTGGAAAAGACCAGCAGCCCTATATTCCAAAGGTGGGAGCCATGGAAGCCTTTCCTAATCATTCTGTTCTATAGCCAACTGGCAGGGCGACCTCATGTCCTGTCTGGGGCTCATCCAGGGTTAAGCACTCGAGGTTGTTTGGAATTAGCTCCTCAAATATCAGAGGACACCAACACCAATCATTGCTGGGCCCAAATGGCTAAGTAAAAGCTCTGTGCTCTCTTTCTCTTGACCAAGGGACTATTTTACTGTGGACTTGCATGCCTCTGGCAACCAGATACAATTCAGGCTTGGAGAATATGGACCACCTCAAATAAATGGACAAATCCTCTAATCTTGGGTTGTTATAGCCCAACCCCAGTTCCCTGGGAGCGAAAGTAGTAAAAGATTATATTTGGGTCCATAATCAGGATATTTCAACTGGGGAACAGAAAGGTTAACACCGTATGCTCTCACCAGCTCACATTAACAGAACAATTTAAAACAGGTTTCAGTAACTTATACCTATTATTATCTACAGGCGCTTAAACAAGTTGGTAAATGGCAATATTAACTAGTTATACTATGCCAGAAAGTCGAGATGTAACTCTGAGAACATATGTTTAAGCAGCTCCAGATTTGTGCCTTCTGCTTAGCTGGGCTAGATACTCGACTCTGATTCTTGACACTGATTGTCTTCTCTGATGCAGAAAATATCCTTGTGAGGTACCCATCAACTAGGGAAATGTATGAACAAAATATGGTACATTCATGTCATGGAATACTGTTGTGTTATAAGAAATATAAAAAAGGGATGATTTCAGAGAAAGATAGGAAGACTTCTATGAACTAATTCAGCATTAAAGTGAGCAAAACTAAAATGTTATATTACTTATTTATCATTTATACTATAATGTAAATATTGTAGTAAATAGGAGGCAGCAAGGTGGCTCAGTGGATTGAGAGTCAGGCCTAGAGATGGAAGGTCCTGGGTTCAAATATGATCTTGGCCACTTCCTAGCTGTATGACCCTGGGCAAGTCACTTAACCCCCATTGCCTAGCCCTTACTACTCTTCTGCCTTGGAAGCAATATACAATATTAATTCTAAGACAGAAGATAAAGGTTTAAAAATATATTGTAGTAAATAAACAATTCTGAAAGACTTGGGAAATCTGATCAATATAATGATCAACAATGACATAATTCCAGAGGACCAGGGATGAAGACTGTTGTCTACCTCATGAAAGAGAGATATTGGGCTGACACAAAAGATGAGACGATCATTTTTGGCTATAACCAAAGTGGGAATTTGTTTTGATTGATAATGCTTATTTGTTACAATTTGTTATATGTTTCTTTCCTGCAGTGGTGAAGGTAGTATGGAGATAAATGCTTAATAGTTTCAACTATAAACATATGTGTAAATATGTGTATAACTTTTTTTAAAAAAGAAGTTCGTTTATGTTGTATCCTCCTAAATAAAAGAAATGGGTTAAAAATAACAACCAAAAAAAATCCTCCTTTCTATCAGTTAGTTCTGCCTGATAGATCTAGGATCTTCAACCTATTGGACACACTTACATACCAGATTGGACATGATCAGATCAGCATCACAGAGCAATCTTTTATGATTAGGTAAGGACAAATAAAGCAGAAGAGGCAGCTAGGGCTCCATGATCTAGCCTCTGGCTTATCTAAACAGGACATATGCTTATATATATATGTGTGTGTGTGTGTGTGTGTGTGTGTGTGTGTGTGTGTGTGTGTGTGTGTGTGTATATTTGTGACCACATGGGTGCCCTCACTACCATCCCTCTCAGTAAGGGTCTCCAAGGTTTCTGTTAGATTTTGCAGATATGTCTCCAATTAACAAAAGGTCAGTGAATATGAACAGGCAATTCTTGGGTGAAGAAATGAAAACTATCTTTAGGTATATGAAAAAATGTTCCAAAATCACTATTAATTAGAGAAATGCAAGTTAAAACAACTCTGAGGTTCCACCTCATACCCACCAGTTTAACTAACATGACAAAAAAAGGAAAATGATAAATGTTGTAGGGGATGTGGAAAAACTGGGACACCAATACATTATTGGTAGAGCTGTGAACTGATAGAACAATTGTGGAGATCACTATGAAACCATACCCAAAGGGCCATCAAACTGTGCACCCTTTGACCCAGAAATACCAGTATTTGGTCTGTCTCCAAAAGAGATTAAAGGTAGGGAGAAAGAACCTAAGTATACAAAAATATTTTTAGCGGCTTTTTTTTCCTGGCCATGTCCATCAGTAGGGGATGGATGAACAAGTTGTTATAAACACTTGTAGTGAAATCCTATTGAGCCATAAGAAATGACAAGCAAGATGATCACACACACACACACATACACAAAACCCCCAAACACCAGGAAAGATTTATATGAAGTGATATAAAGTGAAGTCAGGAAAACATTGTATATAGTAAACAATAATATATGATGCCCAACTCTGAATGACTTAACTACTGTCAACAAGGCAAGGATCCAGAGGGACTCCTTGGGACTCATGACAAAAAAGGATATCTATTCCTATAGAAGGAACAGATGGAGTCTGAATGCAAATTGAAATATACCATTCTTCACCTTCCTTCCTTCCTTCCTTCCTTCCTTCCTTCCTTCCTTCCTTCCTTCCTTCCTTCCTTCCTTCCTTCCTTCCTTCCTTCATTCCTTCCTTCCTTCTTTCTTTCTCTCTTTCTTCCTTCTATTTTCTTTTAACATTGCCAAGTCACATTTTTTCTTTCTTCCCCTCACCCTACTTCTTGCCAGAGTCAAGCTGTGAAGTTCATGAAAATCCCAATGATTGTCTTTACTTTGGAGAGGACTTCAAGAGTATTATACAAATGAGGAGAATAACATGAAACTTGGTACAGAGATGAGAATGTACAGGCCTTGGTTAGGGGGATGAGGAGCTAGACTAGTTAGGATAAAGTATGGGATTCTTATTGGGAAAGAGTGAGATATAAATTTGAAAATTTAGGTAGGAGACAGATTGTTAAGGATCTTGGATACCAGGACAAAATATTTGTATTTTATTTGGTAAACAAGTACACAACGGTCAAGAATCAGAGCCAGCCAGGTCATAGGGATAGAGTCCAAAGTTACTGCTGTGAAAGATTAGGATATTGGTCTGAGTGTAGGTAGCATGGTGAGGATTTGGCTGGTTTGTATGAATGGAAGCCAATTGATATTATGGGGGATGATGGGGAGCATTAGGAGGAGTATCAGTAGAACCAATAGAGAGGGGAAAGTTCAGCACAAAGAGCACTAGAATTAGTGTTAGGGGAAACCAACATTTGTATCTTGTATTTGATATTTGCTGTCACATAATCTATTAAACCTGGGTCGTTTCATCTGAAATGTGGAGATTAAAATACTGGTAGAACCTACTTCACAAAGTTGTGAGAATAAAATGAAATCATGAATATCAAACACTCCTAAAATTAAAAAAAAACAGATTTATATAAATGTCATTTGCTATTATTAAGTAGATGGTAACTCCAACTTCAAGCATGTACATCTAGGAAAACTTTTTAAAAATAGGGAAGTCAAGACTTGGAGCTAGCATGGTTGTGGTTTTTCTTGTTTGGGAGAAATGCCAAGGTTTTTTTTACCTACACTTTTTTTCACAATCCCTCCTGTCAGCAGAATTTAAAAGATTGTTATTGTTTGTTACCACATTTGGGGTTTTCTTGGAAAAGATAACGGAATGGTTTGTTATTTCCTTTCCTAACTCATTTCACAGATGAGAAAACTGAGGCAAACAGGGTTAAAAGACTCCCTTAGGGTCACACACGTGGTAAGTGTTTGAGGCCAAATTTGAGGCCAAGAAGATGAGTTCCAGGCCTGCTTGTTCTATCTACTGTAGCACCTAACTGTCCTTCTCCATCTCATTCCACCCCCAAAAGACCATAGAGGCCATTTCGTTTATTCCCCCTAACTTTAGAAATGAACAAAATATTAGATGATTTACACACAATAAGACTGCTAAATAATGGGAAGGCTAGAACCCAAGTCTCTACCCTCTCAAGTTTAATATCCTTTTCACAGTACCTCCAGCAAAGCAACTAGAATTTCAGGATTTTAACTCAGAAGAAAAGTTCCAGATCAAGAGGCAAACTTGGACATTTGCAAAGAAGTGAGAGAAGAAGCCAGCAGACAAGGAAATAGTGCAGAAGAACAAAGAACTAAAGGCAGGCTTGGAATATGACCATCTTCATGTATAATTTTTCCTTGTTAAAGCTTTAAATATTGTATTATTAACAAGGAAAGTACAACATAAATTGTGCTTAGACCTAGGATTAGATAAAAATATCATGTAAATGAATGCTAGTATTACTAATATGGGGACAGCTAGGTGGCACAGTGGATAGAAAGCTTGGTGTCAAGTCAGAAACTCATAGCCCTGAGTTAAACTCTGACCTCAGATACTTACTAGCTGTGTGACCTTGAGCAAGTCACTTAACCCTGTTGGCTTTAGTTTCCTCATCTGTTAAATGAGATGTAAAGGAAATGCAAACCATTCCAGTATTTTAACCAACAAAACCCCAAATGGGAAGCATAGGAAGAGATCAGGATGGATAGCATTTGGGAAATTGTATCATGCTTTTAGTGATCCAAAACTATTTGTTATTTTACACAATCATCTTTTTTTTTTTTTAAACTCTACTGATGAAACATAATCATCTCTGATGGATATTGCAAGTAACCCATAGAGCATTGAAAACAGGGACACATGTCGGGCTTAAATAGGCGTAGTATGTTACCAAACATGTATTGTGATCAAGGGTAGAAGGAAAGATATCCTCGTGGGAATGTATGACTGGAACAGGAGAAACTACAATCAGCTTTGAAGGAAAAAATACCTAAGCCAGGAACCATTCATTCATCAAACTTTGTTCTCTAATTTCCATTAGGTGACCAAGGTGACTCTCACCAGGAGATGTTCAGGAATAGATTTTTGGCTACTCAGTAATATTGATAATTTTATTTACTTTTTCTCTCCTCAAATTTATTGCTTATATCTTTTAGAGGCAATTAGATGATACAGTGGATTGAGTTCTGGAACAAGAGTCTAGAAGACCTGAGTTTGAATTTGGATTCAGATACTAGCTATGTGACTATAGGCAAATCACTTAACTTCTGCCTCAGTTTCCTCAACTGTAAAGTGGGGATAATAATAGCCCCTATTTTCCAGGTCCATGGTGAGAATTAAACAAAACAATATTTGTACAATACCTAGCACAGTACCTGGCACATAGTAGATGCGAAATAAATGTTTGTTTCCTTCCTTGAGAAAACAAGGACCAACAGAACAAATTCAGAAAGCATGAATAATATTGATGCAAAACTATGCTTCCTCATAGTTACAAGGTTAGGACTACCCAGCTGTGTTGTAATGATAGTAGTGCCAGCTTAGCTGCTGGCCTTCATCAGTGCTGGCTAAGTATGCCGTGGGTGTGAGGATGGGCATGGAATGATAGCCAGGGATGGTGGGCAGTGGCAGCCTTGGAGGCAGTAGAACTGCATTCCCTGTAGAACTCTGCTTTAAAGCAGCTTCTTTGCTGGTCCATACCCTTGTCCCATTGGTACAAATAGAATGTATAGAATGGGGAATTAAATGGGATCCTGCTACTCTTTTTTTTTTAAACCCTTACCTTAGGTCTTGGAGTCAATATTGTGTATTGGTTCCAAGGCAGAAGAGCGGCAAGAGCTAGGCAATGGGGGTTAGGTGACTTGCCCAGAGTCACACAGTTGGGAAGTGTCTGAGGACAGATTTGAACCTAGAACCTCCCGTCTCTAGACCTGGCTCTCAATACACTGAGCCACCCAGCTGCCCCCACCTGCTACTTTTTTTGAGTTGCAGACTGTACACAAAACACATTGTTATTTAGGGTTCAAAAGTTTTAGAGGATAGAAAACTTGCTTTCTATTCATTTCAAGTGCTGCATATATATGTAGCATGGGCTCTGGGCTCACTCTCCCAAACCCCATTCTCTGGCCATTTGGATTTCCCAAAGAAGGCTGCTTACTTCGCCTTACAGAGTACTAAGGGTAACTAGGAGGGCTTGAGGGAGAGGTTATCTATGATACTAGTTCATGAGCCTCCATTAATGGGACTAACCATCACTTGATATCAATTAACCAGCCAGAGTTAATTAGCTTTTATCAATGAGTATTATTCAGCAAGCACACCTACAGATCTGGGGCACAATTTCCCAGAGGTATAAAGTTATTAAGTGATTACTGTGTGCAAAGCACCATCCTAAATGCTGGGAATAAAAAGAAAAGCAGAGCAGTCTCTTCTCTAGGAGCTCACATTTCACTCATACAGACTACAAAGGAAAGTGGTATCAAGCTTACAGAACAATTCCTGGTTGCCCAAAGTCCTGTTCTCTCATTTGTGGAATTGTACTCATGAACTTCTCCTTAGAAATGGCATAACTTTCTCTTGGATTCTCCCTGCCCCTCTCTCCCCTTTCCCCACTTCCTACTCCAAGCTATTTCCTCTCAGAGCTTTGGCCGAAACTATTCTCTCTTCTAAACTGCACAGCTATTGGAATTATGGCTCCTTTATCCAACTTTCCTTCTACTCCTTCATGACATTTTTGTGTGAGGCCAGAATTGATTGGAAACTGTAGTACAAGAATAGGACTTCAGAATGAAAATACCTTGGTCTTATATTGGCCTCAAGGAGAGAAATCCTGAAATACTCCATAAAGGCCAGAACAGAGAAGCCTTTTCTTTGGAAAAATGATTAGCAATACCCCATGATGAAATGTGCATTAAAATTATAGGAATAACAAATCCCATCTTCTAGGAGCTATAGTAAATATCCACATATCCAAGGAACTATGAAAGATCTCTCTTTGAACTTCTGCCTGTTTCTTAGCTGTATCTTGGGTAGGTTGGGTATCTTGGGAAGAGTTGTTCATTGGTAGGTGTTGATATTATCCATGGGCTGTGATATAAATTCAATTTGTTTCTCTGACCAATATACAAACTTTTTTTTTTGAGCTTTGTGAACTGTGTGCTTGAAAGGGGAATTAGTGACAATACTGGTGATGTCATAAAAAAAAATTCCTAGATCAAGAGTCTGAAGAAAGAGAAACTTTTCAAAGACTAAGGAGGCTCTTCCTGTCATTTAAAAGTCTGACACAAGTAGCATAATGAAGCTTCTAAATCTGAATTACAAAGTCAAAGTCATTCAGATAAGAGGGAAGGAAGGAAAGAAGCAGTTATTAAACACTAATTATGTGCTATGCTAAATACTGCTAAGTACAGGGGATACTTGTTCAATCTTTTTTTAAAATCATGTCTGACTCTGGGAGTCCATTTGGGTTTTCTTAGCAAAGATGCTGGTGTGGTTTGTCATTTCCTTCTCCAGCTCACTTAACAGATGAGGAAACTGAGGCCAACGGGGTTAAGTGACTTGCCCAGAGTTGGTCACAAAGCTATTAAGTGTCAGAGGCCAGATTTGAACTCAGGAACATGAGTCTTGTACCACCTAGCTGCCTCCCTGGAGATACAAATACAAGAAGAAAGATAGTCCCTGCCGGTTAAGGTACTTACATTCTAATGTGGGAAGACAAGATCCAAAAGGGAACTGAGTAATGAAGGGAGGGAGGCTGAAGGTATCCCCAGGGCAGGAGTGTGGTTTTTAAGCCTGGAAAGACTGAAACAGAACTGGGAGGAGAATAAAGTCTGCATAGCCTGGGGCTCTCCACCAAATGAAGGCTCCCAGAGGAATTCCTGAGGGGGTGAAGGGGATAAGGTACCCTGGAGTGAGGAGGCTAAGGGTGTTTCCAGAAGAAAGATGCAGAAGCAAGGTTTTACAGTTTGGAGTTAGTAGCAGAGTCAGAGGAGTATGATGGCTTGAAGAAATCCCATCAGCCAGTACACATGAATGCTCTTCATGACCTTCTAATCTTACTCAGACCTGTGCCCAGGTATATTGTGAGTTAAGAGTTTGGGGACATTTTGATATGAAAAACAGCTGGTGCAAGGGCAGGTAGGTGGCTCAGCGGATAGAGTGCCAGGCTTGGAGACAGGTGGTCCTGGGTTCAAATATGGCCTCAAATACTTCCAAGCTGTGTGACCCTGGGCAAGTCACTTAATCCCATCTCTCTTCTGCCTTGGAACCAATACATACTATTGATTCTAAGACAGAAGGTAAGGGCTTAAAAAAAAAAAAGTGCAGAGGCATCTCAATATGAGTTTTCCAAATCTGATTTTAATGGGTGATCAAAAAAACTGTTTCTTGGATCAAATCTTAAGACTGCTCTACTTTCAATATTATTATTCACTTATTATACTGCAGGTCCTTATGATCTGCTTCTTCCAGCACTGACTAGGGGTTTGCTATGGTAATACAAACTCATTTGAATATATATGGTTCCTCAGTTCTCCCCTTATTGCCAAATATAAATGATTCCTGAACTTGTTCCTTCCTATTCCATGGAATCTCAGAATTGGAAGGGGTGGCAGAAGTCTTACTCCAACTGCTGCCAAAAAGTCTCCTCTGCAATTTAATTGACATGCGGTGATCAATCGCTTACTCAGACCTCTAAAAAGGGTAAGCCAGTCAAGGCATCCAACCACTCACACTTTGGCATTGTCCTTAATTGTTTGTTTGTTTTTTCCCAATACCAACTATAAATCTTCTCTGCAGTTGCTACCAATTGCTCCTATTTCTGCCCTTTGGGGTTGAGCAGAACAAACCTAATCTCTCTTGTAATGCCCACCCTCCAAATTTTTGAAGACAGCTATTATGTCCCCAAGCCTTTTTTTCCCAGTTCCTTTAACAGATCCCTATATTACATGTTCTCATAGGCTTTCCCCATTATTTTTGCCTTACTGGACACTCCAGCTTATCACATCTGAAAAAGTGGTACCCAGAACTGAGCATGATGCTCCAGAAGTGATCTGAGCAAGAAAGAGATCTCTCACTTCCTTGGCCAATCAACTGACAGGCATTTGTTAATCAGTTACTTTGTGTCAAGTGCTATGCTAGGCACTGGGATACAAATACAGAGAAGAAACAAACCCTACTCAAAAGGAGATTATATTTAACTGGGGAAGACAACAAGCACATATCTAATGCATAGAAAAAAAATGTGAAGGGAATAAATGCAAATAAATACAAAACAGGTAAACACAAGATCATTTGAATGAAAAGGTGTTAGCAGTTAGGTAAATCATGAAGGCTTCATGTGGATGATCAGGATGGAATTGTGTCTTGAGGGATTCTGTGAAGTCAAGCTGAGATGAGAGGATTCCAGTCTTGAAGGAGCCAGAGAAGAAAGATGGAGTCTCCTGTGTAAAGAACACAAAGCACCAGTTTGGCTGAATCACAAAAGTATGGGGGGATGAGGCAGCACATCCAGTGAGTCTAGAAGATAGGTAGGGGTCAGGTTGTATAGAATTTTAAAAAGTAAAGAGTTTATATTCTATTCTAAATGGAGTAGGGAGCCACTAAAATTGATTGAATAGGTTGGTGCCATGCTTAGATCTTCACTTAAGGAAAAACATTTTGGCAGTAGAAGGCAGGGTGGAGGAGGGATGAGAGGCTTGAGACCAAAATGCCAACTGGGAGGCTCTCTCAAAACTGCAGGCAATAATCCTGAAAGCTGCATCTCTCAGTGTAGCCTAAAATAGTATCTGTTTTCTTGGCCACTATATCACATTATTGACTTATTTTGAGTTTGCAGTCCTCATACTTTCAAATGTCTAACTAGATCTCTTCCCTTCCACTTGTAAAATTGGGTTTTGTAATCCAAGTTTAAGATTTTCTTTTTACTCCTATTCAATTTCATCTTCTTATTTAATTCAGCAATATCCTAGCCCATCAAGACCTTTTGAATCCTGACTATCATCCACTGTTAGCTATCCCTCTCAATTTATTTGGATTATGTTTGCCTCTGCTCATCTCCCTTAATTCAATGTTTGATATATAGTCAGCACATAAGAAATCCTTATTCCTAGGGTCATAGATTTTAAGGCCTTAGAGACCATTATGTGCAACGCCTCCTTTTGTAGATGAGGAAACTGAGGCACCAAGGCAAAGTTAATTGACCAGGGTCACACAGCTAGTAAGTGTTGGAAGCAGGATTTCCTGACTCTAAGCTTGGCTTTCTACCCTCTACTCCACACTATCTCCATTCTGTTGATTGATAGATTATACTAATTAAATTTTTTAAAGATTTTGAACAAACATTGGTGTTGCTTTGAGAAACTATCTTTCATTTAAGTCCTCACCTGATGCCTTGGGTTGGCATTTTGAACACTATGGTAAAGGAGTACAAAGTCTGGAAGGTTTTCACAAGGATGGATGTGGTGGTAGATTGTGTGTCAATTGCCTAAAGAACAGCCTAGCTAAGTTCAGAGACATTCATCATCAGCTCAACTGCAAGGGAGTTAAATCTTTAGCCCTACATTATTGACCGAGTTAGAGGGGCTGAAATCTGAGTGGAATCCAGACCAGTCAAATTGCATATTGTCAAAGTATTGAGACATCATGGGTTAATTTCCTCATTCATAAAAAGAAATTTGTTTTGAACCTACCTAAGATAAGTTACTGTCATTTATACTCGAACACAGCAACCACCATTGATATTTCTGGTTTGCAAAACCACCAGCTGCCAGACAACACAATAGTTGCTTTTCAAAGTACAACATTTAAAGAATTTCGTTGATGAATTTTTCACTAGGGGAAAAAAAAGGAATAATAAGTATTGTACCTATTTTGCCCAAGGGAAGCTAGAGAAGAAAGAGTTCATTATAAATCTGAGCAGGTAGAGAAAATAGCATTCCTAGCTCCTTTTTAGTTCACTGAACCATTGAGTGGTTCCTCAGAACTTCATGAATACGTCTCTTTTAATTTAGAACTTCTTGAGTTTTGTGACTTACAATGAGCCCCAATAAAGTTATGCATACTTTGAGTGTGTACTTTTCTAGGGTAGCCCATATATATTCTGGGGTATTTTCCCAAATCCTTTGTAAGGGTGGCTCTAAGAGGGCTCTAATGCTAGCAGCTTGAGCCCACAGTAGTGTTTCTTTTCTGAAGATTATCATTTTAAAATCAGCCATTTTTTAGAAGCCTTTAGAAAGGAGTATTCACTAAAGTAATCCAGTAAGCACAATTGGTATAAAACATTGCCCCAAACATCTGCAACAAAACATTATCACAAGTATATAGAAATCAAGGGGAAAGTGGGCTCAGGCTTATTGGTTTTTAGAAGTCCTTTTTCCCCATTTGTGAAGTCCTCAAGAATTTCCTTTAGACATGGTGCTCACTTTTTTTCTAGACTCCTTATGGAACTGTGATTCAAGATGCTTCTTGGCTTCTAAAGATGTAGATTCCTCCAATTGACCTATGGACACTATTTAGGGTATTTATAGAAAGTCCAACATCCTCTGGACCCTTCAAAATTACAAAGTCTGCTTCTGGTCAAAGGAAAGGGTGGGCGGGGAGGGGGTGTGTGTGTGAGACCTGGCTCAAGTTGAGGCTTCTTTCTTTTAGGCAGTTCCTTCTCAGGAATGTCCTAGAGAGCCATACATTCAAATTTCTGAAAAAGTTTTCCATTTCAATCAATGTGACACTTTTGTATTGGACCCCAAGGGAAAAGCAAAGTCCAGCAACCAATTAGAACAGATTCTTGTCTGCAGCCATTTTACTTCATAAGTGGGTTTATTAATCCACTAGAGTGAATTGATTAAATGATTGAGAACTTTTCTAAACTAGTCAAGGTAATGGACTAAAATGATGTGGTTGACTTTGATCCCACTTTTATATTTTTCCCTTCCAGCTTCAATGTTTGCTGTCCTCAGCAAATGCATTGTATTGTGTTTGGCAAAGATGAGCCTCCTTTAAAGGCTTTCCTCACTCAGTGTTAGCTGTAAAATAGTAGTAGTAGTAGTAATAGTCTCTCGGTAACCGAGGATGACGATTGTCTTTGTGCGTTTTTGTGCACAAAGACACTTGTCCATGAAGATTTAAGTGGAAAAGTCAATGCACAGAGACAGTCCCACTCTCTCGGCTTTGGAAACCTGGGTCCAGTGGCATGAAAAATTGTTATACCTGGAGACTTCCTCAGCTGCATTGGATGGCCATGTTGTCCTTTGTGCTCCAACACACCCTAAGCACTCCACAGTGCTTTGCTGCGTCGCCATCTCAGCCGTTGAACCTTCTTATTGGTTTCTTCCATCTGTTCAGCTGAAGCAGTCTTCACATGCTGGGTGAGCAAAGCCCTGGTTCACCATGGGTCGATGACCTGATGGCTACCCTCACAAGGTTTGGCCGGCCTGTCGAAGCCATTGCCCGGGGTGTGGCCGCTGCCACATCCTAGCAGCTACTGGGAGCCCCAAGTGAGACCTGGGTGTCAGGTGGGGGTCAGAGGCTGGAGAGCTACCCTAGGAGGGCATGACAAGCCCTCCATACCAGAGATACTACCCCTCTCTGAGCACCCCATACACCCCATATCTTTAAAATATATTTGAGATACCTATAGAGGTATATAGGTGTTGTTCAGTTATTGTAATCATGTCCTTTTGTGACCCCACCGGAGTGGTTTGTCTTTTCCTTCTTCAACTCATTTTATTTATTTATTTTTTTAAACCCTTACCTTCCGCCTTGGAGTCAATAAAGTCAATACTGTGTATTGACTCCAAGCCAGAAGAGCCGTAAGGGCTAGGCAATGGGGATCAAGTGACTTGCCCAGGGTCACACAGCTGGGAAGTGTCTGAGGCCAGATTTGAACCTAGGACCTCCCATCTCTAGGCTTGACTCTCAATCCACTGAGCCACCCAGCTGCCCCCTTCAGCTCATTTTACAGAGAAAGAAATGGAGGCAAAAACAATTGAGTATTTGAAGTCAGATATGAACTCAGGTCTTCCTGACTCCAGACTGGGTCCTCTATGCAGTATGGTGCCACCTAGCTGCCCCTAGAGAGCCAATGACTTCTATTATCTTCCTTCTCTACAACAACTGAGCCCTTTCTTGGTTCCTCTGAAATATATTAGTCACGCTTCCTCCAGAGCCTCAGAATCTGTTCCTCTGTTTCCAAGATGGTTTATTCTTTTTCTACAAATTTCTCATGAAATTACTTAGTCTCTCACACAATGACTTTGATGGATGCAGGTACATATAAAGGCTCTATTCACACTTGGTTATGGTTGTCTGATTCAATCAAACAGTATTATTACCTGACAAAGGCCATTACTTTTAAGTTGGGATAAGAAATGAAGCTCCAGAATTATGCTACTTTCACAAAAATCCAAAGAAGAGCAAGATGGAAGCAGAGAATAAGAATCCCCATACTTATCACATTTTTTACATAAAATTTACCTTGCTAAACATCACAAGAATACTAGTGGAACATACAGGCTGTTCATTGACTATCCCTTACTTTCACGACAGGTCTGAGGCCAGATTTGTACTTAGGAATATGAGTCTTCCTGACTCCAGAACCAGCTCTCTATCTATTGCACCACTTAACTGCCATTCATCTGTCTATCATCAATATAATCATCTATCTATAATTTATTTATCCATTCATATTTTGGTCTATTCATCTATTTATCATCCATCTACTCACAGATCATCTAATCTACCATCTATCTACATATCTATTCATCGTTATCTTTTACCTTTTATCTTTTCATGAATCTATTAATCTATTTGCCTATCTATTCATCTATATTGTCATTCAGTTGGTTTTCAGTCATATCTGACTCTTTGGGACCCCATTTGGAAGGGTTTGCCATTTCCTTCTTTAGATAATTTCATAGATTAGGAAACTGAGGTCAACAAGGTTAAATGACTTGCCCAGGGTCACATACCTAGTAAACGTCTAAGGCCAGATCTGAACTCAGGAAGATGAGTTTTCTTGACTCTAGGCCTGGCACTCTATCTACTGTGTCACTCTTCCCACTAGCCACTTATTCATCTGTCTATGAGCTGTCTATCTGTTCATCTATCTAATGAGATGATAGCTCATTTATATATAGGTGATGTTCATCTATCTACCTACCTACCTACCTACCTACCTACCTACCTACCTACCTACCTACCTATCTACCTACCTACCTATCTATCTATCTATCTATCTATCTATCTATCTATCTATCTATCTATCTATCTATCTATCTATCTATCTCTCTATCTATCAAAGCCAAAAGTAGGTCATTGGAAAGAAATCCAATTTCAAAAGCCTTTGAAAAGGAACAGGTCAGATTCTTTCAAAACACTGGTTAGTTTTGAAAACCTTTTATTTTCCTTTTTAAAAATTCTTTGTTATAAAGAATGGTTCTGGAAGAGAAAAAGGGAGGATTAGGGTTAGGGATATAATAAGAAATGTAGGTGATGTAAAATAAAAGAGACAAAAATGTTTTAAAGAAAAGGAATAGAGAACCAGGGCATTTGGGGTGTTTCTATTGTCTGTTCATCTGTTTGGTTTTACTTTGATAAATACTAAGGACTTTATGCCAGATTTTATTTTTCAGGCTGCATGACTTATTTGATTATACTCACCTTTGTTGATAAGTATTGAGTTTAAACTAACATTTTTTAATTCTAAAGAAAGTAAAATAAATACGTAGTTCAAGGAGGATTTACCAGCCAATAACTGGTGAAAATATGCCAAATAGAAAAAATGTCTTTACTACCAAGAGTTGGTTCAGGATTCAAAATATCCATTTCAAATTGTAAACATACAAAAGTAAATAAGCATCAGTTGTTGTACCAGCATCCTAAGAGCCTAATTAGATGATTCCTTAAATGGATAACCGTTGCCAAAACTATAAAAGTATTTCCTACAAGAGAAGATAACTGGGAATACAGTCATGGCATTACATAAGGGGAGCAGGGTATGTTTCCTACACTGTTTTATAGAAATCAAGGAGTTCATCATTCCTTAGAGCACAATAGTATTCCATCACCAACATATACCACAATTTGTTCAGCCATTCCCCAATTGAAGGGCATCCCCTCTTGTTCCAATTTTTTGCCACCACAAAGAATGAAGCTAAAAATATTTTTGTATTTATGCAGAGTGAAATGAGCAGAACCAGGAGAACATTGTTCATGGTATCTGAAACATTGTGGAATGATTAAATATAATAGACTTCTCTACTAGCAGCAATGCAATGACCCAGGACAATCCTGAGGGACTTATAAGAAATAATCCTATCCACACTGGGAGAAAGAACTGTGGGAGTAGAAATGCAGAAGAAAAACATATGATTTATCACTTGTTTATATGGGTATAGGATTCAGGGTTTTGGTTTTAAAAGACTGCTCTATTACAAAAATGAACAATATGGAAATAATACATGTATAGCCTAGTGGAATTGCTTATCAGCTTTGGGAGCAGGGAGGGAAAAGGGGAGGGAGAGAACATGAATCATGTAACATGGGAAAAATACTTGAAAATAAATAAGTTTATTTTTAGAAATAATATATTAAAAAAACTGTGTATAAAACATCTATCAAGGTTAATGATACATATTTGACAAAATTAATCAGGAGATAAGCTACCTTCTCATAGGTGATGTTTCCAAATTATCGTGGAGAAGTTAGAAATAAAAATCATAAATATTTGCTGTGGAATATGACTTTTTCATGGCCTCTTTTTCAAAGACTAGAATCAGATTAACAGCTCATATTTGCATTTTCAGAACATCTAATCAAGTAGGGAGATTTATCCAAAGGAAAAATGATCTTATATAATTCAGTAAGGGTTCCCCCCATTGATTCACTTAATTTATCCTCTTAAATTTTTCTAATTAAGCTGGGAACAAATGATACCAACTGCTTTTTTACTTTTTTGCTTATCATAAAATAAGAGGTTGTATAAATCCTGTAAGAGAGATGATGGACAAAAATAAGTCTACCAAAGTATATTATGGCTATGTTTGTCTACTAATAGAGTTTGGTAAACTATTAGTAGATAGGTGTGTGTTTTATATGTATATATGTATATAATATATTTTCATTTCTTTATTAATATAGAAAAGGTCCCTAAAGTGAATGGGCTGGTGCAAAGCACAGGGTACAAATATTGTCGAAATACCTGTTTTAAAAAAAAATAACGGGTAGAGGGAAGATGGGAATATATACACATTATACATATACATATATACATATATATATATATATTCAGTCAGTAAATGTCTAAAGTAAGATGGGAACCCAGATCTTTCTGACTTCAACTGATTCACCCCATCTACTATGCCATGCTGTCTCTTATGATGGCACAGGTCTCTTAAGATAGCACTACGATTACCAATTAGAAAACTTAAAATTACCTCTGGAGTCAGAGTTCTTAACCCTTTTTTTGTGTCATAGATATGCTTTGGCAGCTTGGTGAAGCCTATGGTTACCCCATTCTCAGAAAATTGTTTTAAAATACATAGAATAAAACATATAGATTACAGAAGAAACCAATAATGTTTAAATTTAGTTATCAAAAAAAATTTTTTTAAGTTTATGGACCCCATGTTAAGAATCTCTCTGTAGGCATCTAGGTGGCTTAGCACTGGGTCTGAAGTCAGAAAGACAAATTCAAATCCACCCATCATTAGACACTAGTTGTATGACACATAACCTCTACCTGCCTCAGTTTTCTCAACTATAAAGTGGGAATAATAATAGCAACTACCTCACATGGTTGTTGTGAGGATAAAATGATATAACATTGTTAATGCACCTAACACAGTGCCTGGCCTATAGTAAATACAAAATATCTATTCTATTCCCTTTTTATAGTCAAAATACATGAGAATTGAAGAGGTATAATTCTGCTCATAAGATACTATGACTACTATAAATTGTGTATGACTACTATAAATTGTGTAAGAAAATATTAACTTGGCATTTCCCCTTAACAACAACAAAAACAACAACCACACTAGCTCCAACTCTTGACTTCTCTATTTTCTGCAAGTTTTCTTAGATCCACATTTTTAATTAATAATAATAATAATACCAAATTTACCTGAAGTCACATATAATGTAAAATATGACAATTGGATCTATCCCAATGGAAAAATATAATGAGCATTCAAATAATATGACCACTGCAGGAGGGTTCATTATTCACACTAATTTGACTGTAGTTTCATTTATCATATTTGAAAATTTCATGCTGAATATTAACATTTATAAAGTTAAATTTGAGATGACTTCTAAATTTTTCCAACCCAGAAAATACCTGAAGAATGATCATTGGTTAATTATCTTTGGCCTGATGGTCAAAAGTGGCCACAATTAACAGTCATATTAATTGATTTCCTCCTTTTTATTTACAGTTTGAGGTGTGTGTGGGAGGATACTGAATTATCCTGTTAGGCTATATAATGGACTAATAGGATTATAAACCTAGATTTGTAACTTATTTTAAACAATTTTTGTCTTATTTTTTCTACTTGTAATGATGCATCATTGTATTTATGGATTTGTTATTTTATGGATCCCAAACTATTCATGGCTTTCTAGAACCTCTAAAGATCAACACATCATGCTGGACATCTTTCTCCAAGTGGGGTTTTGTGTTTTGTTTAGGTTTTTCACATTTTGGAGGCATAAATAGAGCAGGTAAGTTGTTCTATTATCCCTCATTTGCACCACATGACTGGCCAATTTCCTTTTCCATTTATACATATCTTCATTAATATTCTTTGATGCCATTTCTCAATTATAGGTCACCACTGGAAATACGCTACTATCTTTTTTACCATTTGTGCTTTACCATTTGCCACTTGGCTCACTCATAACTTTAATTCCTCAAATATTGTCATGTTTCAAGACTTTCAGTCATAAAGAATTACCAGGAGAACATATGTCTTGAAAAGATGCATTTTTGCAATGGGGAACAACACTGAATGATTTCCCAAATGAAATTGGCCCTTCTCTAATCTTCCTATTCAGTTCTGGACCCAAAACATTTTCCATTTGCAATAACTATTCCAAACATGAATAGTGATGAACTAACTCAGTAGATTGTCCATTTGATTGCATGTTATAGTCTTGATAATAGTTATTTTTCTATCTACTTAGTTTTATGGTATAAATTATTAGACTGCTCTCTTTTAAGTAATCATGGAATTCACTGAGGATACTCTATCTTGTTTGGGACCTAATGAAATCAGCACAATATTATTCACAAACGGGACCATCGTTCCTCATCTGTAGAGAATCCTTCCTCCATTTGGACCTTGTATGAGACATCACCAAAGGCAATGGTAAATACCTTTCCTGAGCATATTGCTCCCTGTTTTATGCCTTGCTTGGTGTTTGTAATGTAAAGGTTATGGGATAGTTATCTGTGTGGTTCAATTTATCAAACAATCTTCGATAATCTCAACTGATGTGTGAGGCTCTTTATTGGAGGGGGTCCTTTCAGGCTCTAATAAATTAAACAGCTTTTTGTTGTTGTTTATAATCAATGAATTCCAAAAGTGGTTTGATCATGTATTTTTTGTACCTTTCACTTGACTGGATAACCTGTTTAAAGATGTGGTCTGGCATTAAAAAGTGTTTACAAAGTCTACCTGTTGCATTTTCATATTTTCATCCCCAAATGGCCTTGATAGACAGGTAGACCATTCTCATAAAGATTTGAATTATTTCTTCTTAGTCCAAGCCTGTGAGCTCATCAAGGTAGAGAATTCCCAGGATGGAAACCTTCCTTGCTGATGTAGATTAGGCACTTGTCTGAAAATTATAGTCTTAGAGTGTCCTAGGAGTGATGAGAGATTAAATGTGGCCACAGAGGTGAGATGTAGACACAGACTTTCCTGATTCATACCACAACACTATGCCATGCTGCTGATCCAAGATTTTATCAAGAAGAGAAAGTAGGCATATAATTGGAACTGTGGTTCTTGATGCTCACTGAGTTGCCCATTATTTCCCCCCATTATTTTGATATCTTCCTCTTTCTTGAGACTGTAAAGCTATACTTCAGTGCATTCAAAATTACTTTTGCATGAGCCCATATTTCTTTTAGTGTTTTCTTGGTTTGATTCAGCTGTTAGTTCCAGTTCCATTTTCCCAGTCCTATTTTTTATTTCTTTGAATAGAACATCATAGACTAGGATGTAAGGATCCAAATATTGTGGTTTCTTTGTCCTTCAGGAGAAAATAGATAATTTCTCATATAGAGCTTAATCCACCAATGAAATCATAAGTCCAGTAGAAAGAAAAATCACACATACTCTATCTCCCAGCAGAATGTAAGCTCTCCAAGGACAGGGACGGTTTTTAGGAGGTACTTTACTGAAATGAAAATATCACTGGCTCTAGGCTCAGAAGAACTCTGACATTGTGTAGCACTGGGCAAGTCACACTCCAGTCCTTAGTTTGCCATCTGGAGGTAAAGAAAATGTTAAGGAGTTTTACTCCAACTCTACAGGTTAGTTTCTAAACCATCTTGAAAGAATTGTAGGGCCTTGGCCATTGGATGGCCATTATCCATCATGCCAAACAAGTCTCTCTTTTCCCCACCTCCATTAGCTATAGCACCTAGAAGGAAGCTAAATGTCCAGGGGCCATAACCCGCAAGGATACTGGTCCTCCAGCAACTAGAAAGTTGGTTTGAGAGAATTTAATGCTCAGCTGAGGAGCTAGAGACAAAAAGTCTGGAGACAAATGTGGATAGAAAGAGACAGTTTCCTAAGGAAAGAAACATCTTCAAGAGGCATGACCCCTGGTAGGAAGCTCAGTGGATGGGACCCTTTCCCATTATTTGTAGAAGAACCTGCTCTATTCCAGCAGGGGTGGAGAGTATTTTATACCTATTCTTTTATGGCTAATTGTACGTCCTGGATGATTGTTACTATGAAGTACTGGGGGGGGGGAGGGGAAGATCCACAAGGTTAACCCTAAAACCCATCCTCTGGAGACCGAACCCTCGAGTGCAAGGACAAATTGAAAATTATCATAAGGACTACACAAACATGAAGGGGTTGGATCAGACGGTCTCTGATATTCTTTTCAGCTTCCATTCTATGATCTTTAACCTTCATTTTCATTTTACAGTGATCCCTCACCTATCGTGGGAGTTACATTCCAGAGACCCCTGTGACAGGTGAAAATCTGCGAAGTAGCCTTGTTATATTTATTTTATTATTTGCATATATTTTAAGGCTTTATAAACCCTTCCCAGTCTTCTATAAACCTTTCCCACACTCTTAACCTTTCCTACACTCTTATAAACAATGAGCCAATCAGCGCCCAGGATACAGAACACAGCCCTGTGATTGGTTACCTTTTATTCCATCAACCAATACAGAAACGTCTTCTTTGCGCTCAGCCTTGTACAGTCCCATGTTGGCAAACTTGCATAATCAAAACCTCTGTGATACAGAATTAGATTTTTTTAAAATTTTAAACCCACAATACAGTGAAGCTGCAATAAGTGAAATGCAACAGTGAGGGATGCCTGTATATTGATTTTGGTCTTTGTTCTCACTGATGTATGGTCTGATTCCATCAGACAACTTTTTTAAAAATATAATTCCTACATCAGTAAACAGTCATTTCCTATCTTTTAAAATAGGATGAATTTTATATTTTAAATATTGTTTGCTATTTGCCCTGCCCATAGCCTTCTGAATTTCTTCTAGAAGAAAGTAATCACACTATATAGGCATAGATCTTCTGAATGATCTCCAAACTTTTAGTCTCTTATTTCTTAAACTTGGGTCATATTTGTTAATAATTTTCCTTTAATTTTTTTTATTGAAATTTTTCTCTATCTTATAAAAAGAAGAAAAGTGGTTTACCAAACATTCCTCATCTAGAGTCTACTAGCTCTCTTTTGACAAAAGGGACATGTATTTCATCATCTGTGCTCTGAGACCAAGAATGGTCATTGTATTAGCCTAATTTCTTTCAGCATGGTTTTTGTTTACATCGCTATCATAACTTTCTATATTTTTTCCTTTGTTTTGCTTTCATCCCTCTGTATCAATTCATTTAAATCTTCACACATTTCCCTGATTTCCTGGTGTTTATTACTTGATATGGTATGATATTTTATTACATTCATATACCATGACTCACTTATGCCCAAATCAATGGGTACTGACTTTGATTCCAGTTTTTTAGTCCTCCAAAGAATGCTTCTATGAATATTCCAATATATGTGAAGGTTTAATTTCAGCAACTGACTTACCTGTGGTATGCCCAGTAGTAAGATCTACTGGTTAAGATACGATTTAATGTAGTATTTTTTCTACCCCTTCGTCCTGTACAATAGCTGTTAGAATATGAGCTGCTGTCAGCTCCATGATACTCTTTTAGCTTATGTCCATCATGAGCATTACAAAATGAGATTGATAAAATGACTCATGAAAGCATATTTTGTATTGCCTTTGGGCACACAGTAAGGCCAACTCTGCCATCTTTTGTTTTTAATTGCACTCTAAGGAGAAATTGTTAGCTATCCTTCCATTTAGCTGTCATTTCTTTTGTCACTACACTAAAAAGGGGGGTGTATGGGGTGCTCAGGGAGGGTTAGTATCTCTGGTATGGAGGGCTTGTTGTGCCCTCCTAGGGCAGCTCTCCAGCCTCTGACCCCCACCTGACACCCAGGTCTCACTTGGGGCTCCCAGTAGCTGCTAGCATGTGGCAGCAGCCACACCCCGGGCAACGGCTTCAACAGGCCGGCCAAACCTTGTGAGGGTAGCCATCGGGTCGTCGACCCATGGTGAACCAGGGCTTTGCTTACCCAGCATGTGAAGACTGCTTCAGCTGAACAGATGGAAGAAACCAATAAGAAGGTTCAACGGCTGAGAGGGCGACGCAGCAAAGCACTGTGGAGTGCTTAGGGCGTGTTGGAGCACAAAGGACAACACAGCCATCCAATGCAGCTGAGGAAGTCTCCAGACGTAACAATTTTTCGTGCCACTGGACCCAGGCTTCCAAAGCCGAGAGAGTGGGACTGTCTCTGTGCATCGGCTTTTCCACTTAAATCTCCTTCACACACAAGTATCTTTGTGCACACTCATCTATCCTAACCCCGTCCACCCTTTTCAAGACCTGCGGCGATGGGGGAGTGTCGATGCAACAGGTGGAGGTGACCACTGGCAGTTGTAGTCACGATCCTGCACGTAGGCAGCCCACGGACCAATGGTCGCTTGGCCCTGTGGGCAGCAGAGATGTTCGGCAGCATCCTGGGAGACTGAGCAGCCCTCTCTAGGACAGCACTGCTCACCCTAATCAAGGGAGGGGACTAGAAAAGGTGTCCCAAACATTGCCTGCCCTACAAACACCCGGTCAGGACACCGTAGCTGGTGGGTCATCCCTTTAAGCGGTCGAAATCAAAGAAAAAATACAAAGAAACTCCTACTAGGAGCATGGAACATCAGGAC
Organism: Monodelphis domestica; assembly: GCF_027887165.1. Taxonomy (NCBI): domain Eukaryota; kingdom Metazoa; phylum Chordata; class Mammalia; order Didelphimorphia; family Didelphidae; genus Monodelphis; species Monodelphis domestica. The sequence goes on along the minus strand of NC_077231.1, from coordinate 250,228,995 downwards.
ATTACTTGACAGAGAGAATACCCCAAGACCTGAGAGAATAACAGCTCTAATCGGTAAAGAACTGGCGTGATATAACATCGACATCGCAGCCTTAAGTGAAACACGCTTACCAGAAGAGGGATCACTCAGTGAACCCACCACTGGATACACCTTCTTCTGGAAAGGTAGAGCCTCAAATGAAGACAGAATCCACGGTGTTGGCCTGGCCATCAAGACCAGTTTGCTCAAACAGCTGCCAGACTTGCCTGTGGGCATCAGCGAGAGGCTCATGAAGATCCGTTTGCCTCTCAGCAAAGACTGGCATGCCACAATCATCAGCGCATATGCCCCAACACTGACCAGCACAGAGGAGACCATCGAGCAGTTCTACTCTGACCTGAGTGCCATCCTGCATTCAGTGCCCACCAATGACAAGCTAATACTACTGGGAGACTTCAACGCCCGCGTTGGCCAGGACCATGAAAGATGGAAAGGAGTGCTCGGCAAACACGGTGTGGGCAAAATGAACAACAACGGCCTACTGCTACTCAGCAAATGCTCGGAGTTCGAACTCACCATCACAAACACTGTGTTCAGAATGGCGAACAAATATAAAACAACGTGGATGAACCCATGATCAAAACAGTGGCATCTCATTGACTACATCATTGTACGTCGGCGAGACATCCAGGATATAAAGATCATCAGAGCCATGAGAGGAGCTGAATGCTGGACAGACCACCGATTGGTTAGAGCGACTCTTCAAATGCGCATTGCGCCTCGCCATCCAAAACACGCCCAGACAGTTCGTGCATTTTACAACGTGAGTCATCTTAGAGATCCATATTATTTGCAAACATTCCAGTCCTGCCTGGACGACAAGCTGTCTGCCAAGGGACCACTCACTGGAAGCTCAACTGAGAAATGGAACCAGTTCAGAGATGCAGTGAAGGAAACATCAAAGGCAGTCCTAGGCCCAAAACAATGCAACCACCAGGACTGGTTCAATAAGAACAACACTGCTATTGAAGACCTATTGAGCAAAAAGAACAAAGCCTTTATGGAGTGGCAAAATAACCCACACTCTGCTCCTAAAAAGGACAGATTCAAGTCTCTCCAAGCCACCGCACAGCGTGAGATCAGGAAGATGCAAGACTGATGGTGGGAAAAAAAGGCAGAAGAAATCCAGTGGTTTGCTGATACAAAAAACTACAAACAATTTTTCAGTGCCCTCAAGACTGTCTATGGGCCATTAAAACCCACCACCACTCCCTTGCTATCCTCTGACGGTGACACTCTCATAAAAGATAAAAAACGCATCAGCAACAGATGGAAAGAACACTTCAGTCAGCTTCTCAACTGACCCTCTTCAGTCGACCAAAGCGCCCTTGACCAGATACCCCAAAACCGCACCATTGAACATCTTGATGTCCCTGAGGAAGTCCAAAAAGACATTAAACAAATGAGTGCAGGCAAGGCACCCAGTAAAGACGGGATCCCAACTGAGGTATACAAGGCCTTAAATGTAAAGGCGCTCCAGGCATTCCACATAGTGCTGACCAGCATATGGGAAGAGGAAGACATGCCCCCAGAACTCAGAGATGCCTCCATTGTAGCCCTATACAAGAACAAAGGCGCACGAGCAGCCTGTGACAACTACAGAGGCATCTCACTACTCTCCACTGCCGGAAAGATCCTCGCCTGTGTTATACTCAACAGACTCCTGTCATCTGTTTCAGAGCAGAACCTGCCTGAATCACAATGTGGCTTCCGACCAGATTGCAGCACCATCGACATGGTCTTCACAGTGAGGCAAATGCAGGAAAAATGCCTTGAGCAGAACCTGAGTCTCTACATTGTCTTCATAGACCTGACAAAGGCGTTCAACACAGTGAACAGGGACACATTGTGGGTGATCCTCAGCAAGCTCGGCTGCCCAGCAAAATTCATCAAACTAATCCAGCTCTTTCATGTCGACATGACAGGGGAAGTCCTATCTGGTGGAGAGACTTTCGATCGCTTCAACATCTCCAATGGTGTGAAACAAGGCTGTGTCCTCGCTCCGGTACTATTCAACCTATTTTTCACCCAAGTATTATGACATGCTGTGATGGATCTAGACCTGGGTGTCTACATCAAATACCGACTGGATGGCTCACTATTCGACCTTCACCGCCTGACTGCAAAAACAAAGACAACAGAGAGACTCATCCTGGAAGCTCTCTTCGCAGATGACTGTGCTCTCATGGCCCACCAAGAAAATCATCTCCAAACCATTGTGGACAGGTTCTCCACCACAACAAAACTGTTTGGCCTGACTATCAGCCTCAGCAAAACAGAGTTGCTGTTCCAACCCGCACCAGGGAGGCCAACGAACCAGCCGTGCATTACAATCGACGGCACGCAGCTTTCTAATGTCAACACCTTCAAGTACCTGGGCAGCACCATCGCCAACGACGGGTCCCTAGACCACGAGATCAATGCCAGGATCCAAAAGGCCAGCCAGGCACTCGGGCGGCTGCGCTGCAAAGTCCTCCAACACAGCGGTGTAAGCATTGCAACGAAGCTCAAAGTGTACAACGCAGTGGTCCTCGGCTCGCTCCTGTACGGTTGTGAGACATGGACACTGTACCGGAAGCACATGAAGCAGTTGGAGCAATTCCACCAACGCTCCCTCCGGTCAATCATGAGGATCCGATGGCAGGACCGAATCACCAACCAGGAAGTTCTCGACAGAGCCAACTCCACCAGCATCGAAGTCCTGGTCCTCAAAACCGAGCTACGATGGTCTGGACACGTCATCCGCATGGACCCACAGCGAGTACCAAGACAGGTATTCTATGGCGAACTGTCAGCTGGACTCAGGAAACAAGGCCGACCAAAGAAAAGATTCAAGGATCAGCTAAAGTCCAACTTGAAGTGGGCTGTCATGACACCAAAGCAAGTAGAACTCGCTGCCTCTGACAGAAGCAGCTGGCGAACCCACATTAACCATGCCGCCGCCACCTTTGAAGATGAGCGACGTTGACGTCTTGCCGCTGCGCGTGAATGCCGACACCAGGCCACACCTGCACCTCCCGTAACAGCTGGCGTCCCAGGCCCCATGTGCCACAAACTGTGCGCCTCAGCCTTTGGACTCCAAAGCCACATGAGGGTACACCGTAGATGATAATGCACAAAGACAATCGTCATTCTCGGTCACCGAGAGACTACTACTAGTACTAGTACACTAAAAAGATAACTAGTTTGTTTTGTACTATTTGGTAACCAAGAATAAAAGTCACTATATGTTAGTAATTGTCATCAAGAAAGATTATGCATATGTTGGAGAGTAAGCCCAATACTCTAGATTTAAATCTAGAACAGCCATCTATTAGAAACTGAGACCCAGAGGGTAAAGTGACTTGTCCAAGGTCACTCAGCTAGTTAGTATCTGAGGTCAGATTTGAACTCATGAAGATGAGTGTCCCTGGCTCTAGGCCCAGTTCTCTATCTGTTGTACCAGTTAGCAATTTCTCACTCCAAATTGTGAGATCTTTCCACTTTATGATGTTGCAGTTCCCATAAAAGTCAATCCTACTTTCACTGGTCATTTAATTTTTTTATACTTTTCAAATTAATTAAGGGAGCTTTGGTATAAACTGTATAAATTAAGATAAAATGTAAACTTAGAAAGGGAAAACAGAAAGTAAAGGGAAGGTTTTCTTTTGAATATTAAAAAAAAAACCCTGAAGAATGCATTGAAAAATTAAAAACAAGATGGCTGAATGTTCCATTCATGAAAACTGACAATCTTTTTAATTAAGGTTTTCTTTGTTGTTAATGGAGGAAAAATTATGTGGATCTGTACATGTACATACAGGCAAACATATGTCTGGAACAATGCTAAGTGATGCTGTAGAATTTAATTGAACCAGGGAAATTAATTAAAGTATGAAATCCCATTTACAGGAAATTCATTGTTCTTGATTTCCCATTGTTAACCAGACCCACAATAAGAAGAGATAATGTTAGCTAATTTGCCAGAATGTCAGACAAGATGCCTAAGCCAGCCAGCTAAGTATTTTTAAGACTCAGATTGTTCATTTTAATTCAGCTTTTCATGATAAGACTGGCTTCCACAAATCCCTTTACCTCCTTAATATCAGAAGTTGACTTTCCTCTGGAACTCATTTCACTGTGTAACTTCAGGTTACGTCAAGGCATTTGTCGGGTTGTTTTCCTGCTGCTTCCTGGATATCTGTCAAGGCTCCAGTTTTACAAATTGCTTGGCTGAGGTCTATATTCATTTTCTTCCTTTGAAACTGTGAATCACAGTATCCACCCCCTAATGCAGAACTCTTGCAATTTGAAGCGATTAAAAAGGTTTGTTTCAAAAACAAGCTCCAGAATATACAGCCTCGTCAGAATTTTCATGCAAATCCATAGTCACATGTCAAGAAAAAAGGGAGAATCCCCAATTAAAAATAAAAATCATTAGCTAAAGACTCTTTTGATGTTAACCAAATGGCAGTCACAGTTCACACACCCCCAGCCTGCTTAAGCCAAATGGAGTCAGCCAAAAGACATTTAAAATTCAGAATTTAAAAAACAAGAAAAGGAAAGATTTTTTGCCTGTATCCAAGCTCTATTCTTGGTATTTGTGTAGGATATTTTCAATTTCTCTTATTTACAATATAATAAGAAAAATATGTTTCCAGCTTCTGCAGATTACAATAAAAATATAGATTTATGTTCTATTAGAGACAAGAGACCTTAGACATCATCTAGTATGACTTGTTTATTTATGAATGAGGAAACTGAGTCCTTAATAAGGTGTATTGCCCAAGATTATACTGCTAGTCAGTGGCAAAGACCTATCTTTAATAAGATATACTTTAAATGGAAATACTCTTTCTATTTTTAGTTGGAAAATTATTAAATTACTCAATAAATATTGATTGAACCCTGGAAGGAGGAACTAGGAGTTACATGACTAAAATTCTATCAAATCACTTAATCTCTCTGAGCCTCAGTTTTATCACCTGTATAATGATGACTATCCTATCTGCCTCTAAGTTCTTGTAAAGATTAATTGAAATAGCACATATGAAAGTATTTTGAAAATTTCACAAAGCTAGGGATAGATAGATAGACAGACAGACAGACAGATGGATAGATGGATGGACAGACAGACAGACTGACAGACAGACAGACAGACAGACAGACAGACAGACAGATAGATAGATAGATAGATAGATAGATAGATAGATAGATAGATAGATAGATAGATAGATAGGTGGATGGATAGATAGGTGGATGGATAGATAGATAGACTAGAATGTGCTAAGGGTGCCTCTTAAGCTTCTTTACTCTTGGCAGGTGGACTAAATTCCATCTTGGGGATGATCAATATCAGCTCATCTCTTTGGTTCCTATGTCTAACCAGAACTTCTTACTGTGAAAATAGTCAAATAATATTGTTCATTTTACCTTATCCCAAGAGGTAATAATAATGATAGCTAATATTTTACATAATGCTTACTACATATTAAGCACATTAAAATATTATCTCATATGATCTTAACAACAACACTGGGATGTAGATCCTATTGTTATTTCCATTTTACAGATGAGGAAACTGAGGCCAACAGAGGTTAAAAGACTTAATCAAAGTCATACAACTAGTAAGCACCTGTTGCAAGCAAACAGACTTCCATTTTGAATGAGATATATTTTTAGGAGAGTAATGAATAGATCTTTAATTGGGGTAAGGCCACCAGAATTTTCCCCTAGGCTGAAAAAAATTAGACAGCACCAATAGTATTCCCAACTTCTCAATTGTCTAACACCAATCATTATAAGGGAAGCAGCAGTGAATTTTATCTGAGGGTTCCCTTCCTCCAAATTAAGCCATCCAACCAATCAGCTTCATCCTCACAGTAGTGGTTTTCTTTTTTTTAACCAGTTCTGTATCATTTGCAGCACATTCTGTAGGTTCCCCTTGTGTCTGCCCCTCCCTCACCCCTTCCAAATGGACAAGAATGGGGAAGGAGAGGAGAGTAGGTAGAAAAAAATTCCAACATTGACACTTTGTTGGAATTTGAACTTGGGCTGACTCTGAGCTCAACATTCTTTCCTCTGTACCATTCTGTCTCTACATTCTACAGCGGAGTCTAGACAGTAAGTATTCTTTATTTATTTGGATGTTTCTATTGTGCATAGTTAGGTCAGAGTTTCTTGACTGATTACAGGTTCACTCACCTGGGAGATTCTGCAATGTTCTAGAGCTTAATTAAATCAAGGTAATAACAAGATAAATCTGAAGATCCTCATCATCTGTAGAGTGGGTGGACTAGATTATAAAGACCAGTCTTAAAAGCATGTAAAATATTCTCTGCCTTTTCTTTTTTTTTTTTTAACCCTTACCTTCCATCTTGGAGTCAATACTGTGTATTGGCTCCAAGGCAGAAGAGTGGTAAGGGCTAGGCACTGGGGGTCAAGTGACTTGCCCAGGGTCACACAGCTGGGAAGTGTCTGATGCCAGATTTGAACCTAGGACCTCCCATTTCTAGGCCTGGCTCTCAATCCACTGAGCTACCCAGCTGCCCCCTCTGCCTATTCTTAAAGCATGTACCTACTTCCCATCTAATCAGGTGGAAATTTCAGTGAGTTGATTTGGTCCTCAATGACTCAGTGGTGAATACTGACTTACAGACAATGAGGTTTCTAATTGGCTGAGGAGCCAAAAGAATTGATGATTATGGAGTTAGCTTAGAGCAGCTCACACTTCTTGGCTCACTGCTTGAGGAGGGTGAGAGGTAGAGGATTAATCCTTTCTCCCCATGGGCACTTCTAGGTTCTCTCCCTATCTCCATTACTCAGTAACCTCTCCTTCTTAAGGCTCATGCTGTTTATATCTATCATACATGGGGCATATGTTCAGGGAGGATTAGCACCTCTGTTGTGAGGGCATACTAAGCCCTTTCCAGGACTGTTCATCCACCTTTAGAATCTACCTCTCAATGAACTCTCATCTGTGGCTCTAAGAAGTTGTGATATGTGCAACAGCCACATCCAGGGTAACTGTCTCAGCAGGTAGGCTAAATCAGATTGAAGGTAACCCACAAGGCACAGACTCATTAGTGAGTTAGAAGAGATGTCTACACCAAACATATGAAGACTTCCCCCAGTGGAATGGAAGGATGAGAACAATTTGTTTCAATAGCCCTGAAGGTGGCTGAAGAAGACACTGTGGAGTGCTTAGAGCTTGATGAGACATTGAAGATGTCAAGGTCATCAACTGCATGTGAAGCCATCACCAGTCTTATTTTTGTCTTGCTATTGGATTGGGATGACTTTGGAAGGGAGGATGAGGATGAGAATTTTGAGAAACTCTGCCTTACTTAAATCCAATTCATTGTGAGTCAAGGCATCACTCTTTGATGTTGACAGTCCTCTTTGAAATAAAGAATGAACAACATTCATATCTACCACTCACTCAAAATCCTGGAAGCTGTTGTCTATAGACCACCAAATCATGCCTTTACCTACTTCAATGAATTCAGTACCTGGCTTACAATTTTTCTCTCTTCCCTGGCTCTTGCTTTCATGTTTAGGGACTTCAATATACATAATTCTCTCTCAAACAATATAACCACTCAATTCCTCAACCTACTCCCTTCCCATGACCTACTCTTCCACATCACCTCAGCCACACACAAAGATCTTTCCATCGCCCATAAATATGCCACTAACATGTTCAAGAATTCCAAAATCCCCTTCTCTAGACAGTATCTCTTGGCCTTCTACCTCTCCTTCTGCCTTCCCTTGCCAAACCCTACTTTTCATTGACACTTTTAATTTCCCAGATCCTCAGTTCTCTTCCACACCATATCCAGTACACTAGCCACTTTCTTCTTTCCCCCATCTTGACTCCTTGGTGAACCAATTCAACTCTACATTGCCCTCTTTTTTTGAATCCCTGACCCCCTATAATTTCTCCTTTTGTGCCCCAACAGACTTTAGCCTTGGATCACTTCCCTCATCCATTGCCTTTGCTCATACTCATATGCTGCTGAAAGTAGGTGGAAACAAACTATACAACTGTTCTGATTGAGTTCACTACAAATTTATGCCAAACTACCTCCCCTGCTAATAAGCAATCCTACTAGATAGACCTCCCTCATCAATTCACTATCCTACTCTCCACAGTAGCTTTTTCAAGCCTTTTCATCCTTCCTCAAATTTCCTGTGGCTTCCCTCTGCCCACCCCCTCAACTATGAACCTGACTGTTTGTTCTTTTTTCTTAAACCCTTACCTTCTGTCTTAAAATTGATTTAGGTTTTTGGTTCCAAGGCAGCAGAGAAACAAGGGCTAGGTAATGAGGGTTAAATGACTTGCCCAGGATAACACAACTAGGATGTGTCTGAAGCCACATTTGAACCTAGAATCTTCCATCTCCAGGTCTGGCTTTTTATCCATTGAGCCACCTAGCTGCCCCTTGCCTTATATTTACAGGAAAAAATTGAAGACATTTGCCATGGACTCCCCTTTCTCCCCCTTTCTTTATCTTGTCATTCCTTCTTTTTGCCACTATCTCCTCTTTCATTCTTGTCTCACATGATGAAGTGGCCTTACTCTTTCCCAAGGCTAACTTGTCTACATACTCAAATGAACCCATTCCATCTCAGCCCCTCTTAAAGTTTATCTCCTATGTCAGTGATGGCAAACTTTTAGAGATGGAGTTCCAGGCTCTGCTCCCATCCCACTCCATAGACAGAGTGCCATGCCAACCTCTCACCAGAGACTGAGTGCCATTCCCTGTCCCCCCAGAGACCAAGTGCTGTGTCCCACCCCTTACCCCCCAACAGGGGAGGGAGGAAGCACTACCATTGGGTTTCTGGGCAGAGGGGTGGGAGACATGAAAAAATGTCCATCAGGCATGATGGAGAGGGGGAAAGGAGCAGCTCTGCTCGAGTCTCTGCCTTTCTAGTAACAAAATCAGGGAGAAGGGAGGGTGCAGCCTTGTGCCCACAGAGAGCATTCTGTGTGCCATCTTTGGCACCTGTGCCATAGGTTTGCCATTACTGCCCTATGCCATCCCTATTATTTCACTTATTTTCAATCGAGTCTTTCTCCATTCCAATCCACCTTCCATTCAACCACTGAGTGATTTTCCTAAAGCACAGATCCAACCATGTTAGTCCCCTCTACTCAGTAAACTCCAGTGGCACTCCCTATTGCCTTTAAGATTAAATACAAAATCCTGTGTTTAGAATTCAAAGCCCTTCATAATCCAGCCCCTCCTACCTTTCCAGTCTTCTGATACTTTACTCCTTGTCACGTACTTTTTAATCCAGTGCCACCTGCCTCTTTGCTCTTCCATGAACAAGACATTTCTTCTCTTGACTCTGGGAATTTTCTCTGACTGATCCTAATTCTTGGAATCTTCTACCTCCCCATCTCTGCCTCTTAGCTTCTCTGATTTCTTTCAAACTTCAAATAAAATTCCATCTTCTGGAGGAAACCTATCCTAACCCCTCTTAATTCTAGTCCATTCCTTCTTTTAATTCTTTCCTATTTGTCAATACAGCTTGTTTTGTACACATCTATTTATTTGTTGTCTCTCCCATTCGATTGTGAGCTCCTTGAGGATAGAGACTTTTTTTTTTGTCTATCACTAACATTTAGTACAGTACCTTACACATAGTGGTATTTACTGATTGACTATTTTTGGGATCAGGCCCCTTGTCCACTACTGCTCTGGCTACCACTGCTATGACTCCATTAAAGAAAAAAAACTTGAGGTTGTCCCATTACCCCTTTTGTATGCTCATTCATTCCAGCTCAGCAACTCATTATTTCTTCTGAGTCATTATTTCTTCTGCTTCCATAGTCAATTAGAAAACTTTTATTTTGGATCATCCTATAGTGCTGACCCCTGAGTCATCATGACCAGAAACTGGCTCACTAAAGTTTCCATGTGTTTGGATTGGAAGAAGGCAGAGAATATCTGCATGGTTAAGGGACTAAAAAACAAAAGAGAATAATTTGTGAATGTTTTCAAGACTGTCCTTTGAGGCCATCTCTAGATAATCTTTTCATTTGAATTCTGTGCAGGATATTCTCCAAGAGATTATCAAACAGACTTTGTCAGGATGCCTTTCCCTTTTGATGATTTGCTTGATCTTTTTTTTTTTTAACCCTTACCTTCCATCTTAGAATCAGTACCATGTTGGTTTTAAGGCAGAAGAGTAGGAAGAGCTAGGCAATGGGGGTTAAGTGACTTGCTCAGGGTCACACAGCTAAGAAGTACCAGAGGCCAGATTTTTATCCTAGGATCTCTCATCTGTAAAATTGAGATTTGAACTCTGGACTCCATTCCCCAGGAGTCCTTGCTAGCTCCCAGAGTGCTTTGTAATCTCACTGAATTCTCAAATGGGCTGAGAGCAAAATGATTATTTAGAGGGTCTCCGCCCACCGCGGGGCTCTCTTCTCTTCCTGGCTCCGCTGGCAAACAGAAGCGTCTCATGATGTGAGTGAAATTTGAGTGGGCCTCATGGCCCACCTAGCATGTGCTTCTCTTGCTTGTATTTTCTTTAATCTTCAAACTTTAATAAACCTCAAAAAAATGTAATACTCCTTGCAGAGAGAAACTAATTTCTACCTGCCTTGGTCTCCCCTAAATTTTAATCTTTACACATCTCCAATCCTAGCTCTCTATCCACTGAACCAACTCATTGCCCCTCACTATCTTGATCTTAATGATTAAGCAAATTATTTCTGTTGTTACCTCTTTGAAGAACTCTTGAATTCTTTTGACTTGGATGAGGGAGGTATCTTGTTGGAAGAGTCTTTTAAAGTAGCACTTTTTTTTTTTAATCTACCAAATCATATACTTTTTTTAGTCAAAAAATAAACAAAGAAATTTTGTAATTTGTGTAGCTGCAAGTCAATTGAGTTATAAATATGTGGTCTACTAAGGACCAATACTTGAAAAAGCCTACCTCTTCTCTTTTCATTTTGTCACCAAGAATGCCGCTTTATTTTATTTGATTGTTAGTTTCATATAGAGGAAAGGTGATCTAGTTTAGGTTGTAATCCCTTTACAGTCAGAAGACTTGGGTTAGAATCCCAGCTCTGTCTCTTATGTAGGTAATCTTGGGCAAGTCACAAATCATTTGGTGTTTCCTTTTCTTTATCTGTAAAAAGAAAAAGGAGGAAAAAAAATAAAGAAAAAAGACCTCTGAGATCATTTCCAGCTGTGTCTATGATCCTATGATTGGGTAGTAATGAGAAAGTAAGCATATGAGTTGATTGTTATTGACATTATCTGTCATTTTTTGGGTGGAATAATAAAATCTGTTGTGTCCCCCAAACAATTAGTAACCTCTGCTCTTTTAGATACCTTCAGAATCCATTCCTGAATTATTAAAAAGTGCTGCAATATTTTGGTAATAATCTACTATGAAAGACAGCTATTTTGATCATAATGATTCAAGACAATTCCAAAGAACCCATGATGAAAAATGCTCTTCACTTCCAGAGAGAGAACTGATGAATTCTGAGTGCAGATGAAAGTATATTTCTTTTTACTCTTTTGTGTGTGTGTGTGTGTGTGTGTGTGTGTGTTTTAAAGTCTTAGCTTCTCTTTTAGAATAGTATTATTTTCAAGGTAGAAGAGCAGTAAAAGCTGGGCTATTGAGGTTAAGTGACTTTTCCAGAGTCACACAGCTAGGAAGTATTTGCATCCAAATTTGAACCCAGGACCTCCAGTCTCTAGGCTTTTCTCTTAATCCACTGAGCCACCTAGCTGCTTCTTTTTTTTTTAATGTATGTATATGTGTATGTTTTCTTTTTCAAGATGGCAAATATGGAAATACATTTTACATGACTTCACAAATATAATTGAAATATTGCTTGCCTTCTCAAGGGTAGAAGATATGGAGTCGGATAGGAGCCAATTTGGAACTTAAAACTTATTTTAAATGGATGTTAATAATTTTAATGTAATTGAGAAATATTTAATAAAATAAATGAAATATTTTTAAAATTGTGCCTCCATCTTACCTTTCCTCTGTGTATACTTGGTAGAGCCAAGCTACTTTTCCTATCTTTGCTTTCCTTAATGTCATTTCTATTTCCTCTTTCAGCATAGTAGAAACCTTAATGTTGGAATACAAATGTGTTGGTTCCATGTTCATTAAAAAAAGAGTTAGTTATAGCAATCTTATCAGATCTTTTCCATTTTTTATTGTTGTGATCTTCCTCCTGCTTTCATCCTCAAATATTCTTGGGAGAACCTGATTTAATTATGTCTTTCATCAAGCTTTCTGTAATCCAATTTTTCCTTCTACAACTTCTTACTGTTTTATGAGGTGATATTGCTTTAAATCTTCTATCATACTCCTCGCTAAGATTTTACAATAAAATGTATTCTAAAACCAGTGTTTCCTTTGGCTGAGAATTTTCTGGCTGAGGCAGTTTCTGGTCTCTCTGGTCTCTTTGTGGTGGTGACTAATTCACATCAGTTAAGCTTCCTTAAGAAATAAATGGTGATAGCATGATTAAAAACTAGAGTCCAACTCACCCTCACAGCACCTTGAGAAGAGTATGATTTTGGTTTCCAGTCCTAAAATTCTGATTCTTTGATCAACTTGACCACAACTCATGTCAACAAAACTAAAAGAATATTATATCCTTGTAGCTTCAGGGAGTAAGAATCCTGGCTCACACTGTGGAGAAGTTGCTTTACTTCAGATAAAGGGAAGTGGCACAGTGGATAGAGTGCTTAATTAGAGTCCAAATCTTGCCTTAGACACTTACTCGTTGAGTAACCTTGGGCAAATAATTTCAGCCACACTGCCCTCAGCTGTAAAATGGGGATCATAATAGGCACTTACTTCACAGGGTTACTGTGAGGAAAAAATGAGATACATCAACATAGTGCTTTGCAAACCTTAAAATTTTATAACATAAAATTTAAAATAATATAAAGCTTTGATAAAATTTTATAAAATGTCAACTCTTCTCTGACTCTCAGTCTCCTAAGCTATGGAACTGGGACAAAAATATTCATACTACTTACCTCAAGTTGCTATTGCCAGGAAAGCTCTTTCTAAACCTTAAAATATTCTATAGGGTAAATGTGAGTAATTGTAGCTGTTGTTAAGAGAGTTCTTTAGGGGAATCAGCTGAAGCATATTTTCCCAATTTCTAGAGGCGGTTTTTCCATCACTGTACAGAGCAAAACAGACATTTATATCCCATGTGTAGCACTATTCCAAGTCTAACAATATAGTAGAGAATGATAAATTTCATTGAAATTCTTATAAAATAAATCAATCGATGAGGAAATCTTTAAGAAATACAGCAAAGTTAAGCTACAATACAATCCATTATGATAGAAACTTTGGGGAGGGGAAGGAAAATAGTCAGCTTTCAGAAAACAGTGCAACTTCTTCAAGCCTGTGAGATCAGGGTGGTGCGACAGCTGACACAACACAGTATCTTGGCGTCTCTTGCCTTTGGGAGCAGGGTTGGCAGAGATTTCCCCTGTCACCTGGTGAGGGATCCCAAAGCCTCATTTTTATAACACGATTTCAAAGACTCTGTCTGTCAGGGTCTAGCCACCCCTGACACAAGCCTGGCCAAAAGAATGAGGGAGGGCTCGCAGGATGATGTCAAAGAAGCAGCTGTGGCTGACCATGACATGACACAGATTCATCATTATCCAAATCCTCTCTTTTTATTCTCTATTTCCAAGATGTGAAATATTTGCCGAATGGCCCAGGCTACAAGACTTCTCCAGGGACTCACAGAATTTACCTCAATGTGCATGACCTTGGTTGCCACTATTGGGAAGGCTAAGGCTATAATTCACTGGAATTCAGCAATTCTGAACTGCAGTGCTAAGCTGATTGGCTATCCACACCTCATCTAGCATCAATATGTTAAATCCCAGGAAGCAAAAGAGGAAGGAAGCCCATCAGGCTGTGAGCAAATAGTTCCTGGTTAGAAAATAAGTAGCTCCCTTGCCAAACAGTAGGCCATCCAACTCATGAGAAGCAATTTTGTTTCTTGCTTGGTTGAGACAGAGAGCCACATTTTCAAAAAAGACTCATTTGGCTCTCTTCCTTCCAAGTCACAACTAAGTATACCAGAATAGTTTTTTGTCATCAGTCCAGAGGACCTGCTTCAGTTCTTGCAAGAAGCCTCAAATCAGGATGGGGACATGTCTAGGACTTTTGTCCATTTTGCTGCTTTTTGTCCCTTAAGCTCAGCTGCCTTTTCTTTTTTATGTTTGACCTGATCCACTGATCTCAGTGGGTGAAGAAGGAAGGACTGAGACATTCTCTAATGCTTTTCTTCAGGCAGCAGCAAGGTCAACGTTTTTTCCACATCATTACTCTAGTAGAGAACCCTAAAGGGACTGGTTCTGTTCTAGGATCCCATGAAACATCTGGTTCATATTTTTTAGGCTCATGGAATCTTATGTAGATCAGAGCCCCCCCCATTACTTCACTGACAAAAATATTCCATTCATATTCTGCTTAATTGTTCTTTGTGCCCCTTCCCTTTATAAATTCTTCTGCTGGCTTTTTTGGTTCATATCCCATCTTTATAGAAGATCAAGCATCATTTTAATAATTGGACTGCCTCTAGCACCTAATTATGGAGGATCAGCCTTAATGGTATTCAGCCATGACCTCACCTTTAGAAGACCCTGTGGAAGATTCTTCTTACCAATCCCTCATTGGCAACAGTGATGTGGACTAGATTGGGACAGACTTCAAAGGTTTCCCAGAAAGGAACAAGAAGTAGAGACCTACCTGGATAAACGTAACAGAAACAACTTCAGGCTCAGAAGGAACTTTCTTTGTCATCTGGGACCAAACATCATTATCATATTAAAGGTAATCGTTGGAAAAATCAAAGCAAGGACTTTTCTAGGGTACAAGGAAAATGAAATTCTCTAATAGGATCCATAATAAAAACATCAGCCATGCATGAGGCTGACCTAGAGCCCTGACAACTTAATGTCTCATCAGAATAAAGGCATCAGCTCTTAATCCTGCTTAAAGGGCAGAAGAGTTTTTCTACTTCTTTGCAAATGTCACTGTTTTCTTGGATGATTCCTTCTCATGGGTGTGTCAGACATACATTCTCTGCTTGCTCCTCTTGGGAGGCGGGAGTGGGCTCGCCAAAATCCAAAGCCATGCAATGTAAACACAAGTACTCCTGTGTAAATATTTGTGTCAGAGAATATTTCTGAAATACCCACAGGACCAATTTTCTATTGACTTGGCCTCTAGCAGGTGGTAAGGTAAAAAAAAAAAGCAGCATTAGTGGAGGTATTAGCAGAATTTCTCATAAATGATCCAACACAGCCATCGTGGCTCCTGCTTCACCATGACACATCCTTAATGAACATTCTTCTTCATACCCCAACTTGGTCAACCTTCCTTCTCCTCCCACTTCCCTACTGGGTCCTCAAAACAGTAATCCAATAAAACAGCATTCCAAGTTTTTAGTTGCTTTGGCAAGGACTATTTCACTGCAATTTGCCACCTGGTGTTGGCCTTGGTCTAGTCCAACTTTATTTTCTGAATCTCTGTTAATCCTCTCTTTAGAATTTTGAGCAAAAGACCAAAAAAGTGTGAGTGTGTGTGGGGAATCTAAAAACAAAAAAGTAAAGGGATTATTATCCTTTCATTTGATGACTTTCATACAACTTCTTTTTTAAATTCCTACTTTGTCTTTCCCCCCTTTTTATTTAATCTCCTTTCCATTCCTTTTTGTTGTTGTTTTCTACTATTTTTATCATTCCCATTAAATTTTATTTTTCTCTCATTCCTAAATATTTAATCTAAGCATTTAAATGCCTACTATATACCAGGAAGATTAGCACTGACCTCTTAAATCTCTATACTTGCGGGTAGCTGGGTAGCTCTGTGGATTGAGAGCCAAGCCTGGAAATGGGAGGTCCTACATTCAAATTTGGCCTCAGATACTTCCTAGCTGTGTGACCCTGGGCAAGTCACTTAACCCCCATTGCCTAGTCCTTACCACTCTTCTGCCTTGGAACCAATGCATAGTATTGAGTCTAAAACCAAAGGTAAGGATTTTTGTGTTGCTTTTTTTTTTTTTAATCTCTAGACTTGGAGAATTGCTTAGGGAGTGATTTGTCTTTGGTCACATAGTTGTTTTGTATTAAATACAGGTCTATAACCTAGGATTTTCTGTCTTTAACATTATTGAAATCATAGGTCTAAGCCTCTCCAAATATTAAATACCCCAGCCTTCTATTGTAGAATACAGGAATTAAAGACAAATATACACATTATAATTTGAGGAGAGAGAGAGAGTGCTTAGAACCAAGTAGATCAGAAAAGGCTCCCTACAGATGACACTCAAGCTTGAAAGAAGAGGGTTTCCAAGAGGTTGAGGTGAGAAATGGATTCATTCTAGCTATGGGAGACAAAAAAGTGTTTTATTCCTTCTCTGTAATTTTGCAACACACCCCAAAAAGAAGGTTCTAGATTTTAAAAATCATCCTAAATCTCATTTGCCACAGGAGCTTAACACAGTATTCTAAGGGCCATCTTTCAAGTTTTCCTAATGTCAAAGTTACCAATCAGTATGTGGTTATCCCTCACTCCTATAACATGACCAGTCTGTCTTCTTCTTTCAGTGTGTATGTGGAGGAGCTAAGTGGCTCAGTGGATGGTGATCCAGACCCAGAGAGGTCCTAGGTTCAAATCTATTCTCAAAAACTTCCTAGCTGTGTGACTCTGGGAAAGTCATTTAACTCCACTTGCCTATCCCTTAACACTCTTCTGCCTTGGAACTAATACCTAGTATGAATTCTAAGAAAGAAGGCAAAAGTTAAAAATGTGAATGAATGAATGAATGAATGAATGAAAGAATGAAAAGCATTTATTAAGTATTTACTATGTGGCCACTAAACACTTGGATTAAAAAATATAAATGTGAGACAGTCCTTGTTCTCAAGGGGTTTATATCCTAATGAGAGGAGACAACATATATAGGAGAACAGTAGACAAATAAGAGAATTCTAGTCTGGGTAATCACAGAAAATAAGGAGAGCCTTAAGGGAGTAGAATGAAACACACTTTTCAGCAGCTGTAACGGAAATGATTTGGTTATAGTTCTCAGAGTAGATGGCTGGATTGGATCAGAAGCAACATTCCGTCTGGGGCTACAAGTAAGCTACAGCACTGGGATAGGGACGATGTCCTAACCCTTCTTCCCCATGTAGGTTAGGCTAGGATTTTTTTCTTTTAAAGGTATTGAATCATTCCTCTAGACTTAGCTGGCTCAAGGGAGTAAGGATTTCGATTACTGATGTCAATTCTTCATCCCCTGAGTACAAAGCAGTCTTGGGGAGCTGGAGGGGCTCTCGGAGACATGACTGGTGAATTATGATGGGAGATTTGCTTAATGGAATCAACTTAAGGACTCCTCAATGCCATTCCTTGTAGAATATCTTCCTCCTGCTTTGGCTAAGAAAATGTCATTGTTAAATATAGAATGGTCTATGAGAATCTCATTTTGTTTTAATATTGAACCTAAACAACCAGGGGACTAGCCTGAACAAGTGTGATATGTAAGTTTGCACTCACTGACTCACTGATCAACACAGGTCAAATGGGAGTTCCAAAACTTAGTAGATTAAGTCCTTCAAGAAATGATCTCTGGAGGTCTTTTGGTCTTGACTCTAGAGGATGCAGTTGCAGGAGAGATAGCAAGAAGATGGCTAGGTGGAGAGCTGGATGGGATGTGAAATATATATCAGTGATGTCTTTTATACCTTTGATCTTTCATAATTCCCTAAACATATGGGAATACACAATCAAGAGACTCATGGTATGAGCAGGCATTGATAGGTTGTGATTTGCATGGTTGGAAGGAATACCCTCATGAATGAGAACAAAGATCCAATAAAAGCATTGGAATATTGAATCCTAAATCCTATGAGAAAAGTTAATAGATACCTATAACTATTAACTGACTTTCTTGCCCCCCACCCCCACACCCCTGCTAGTTAGTGCAGAATATAGAGCCCTGGGCTCTCAGGAAGACCTGAATTCAAATCCTGCCTTAGATATTTACTAGCTGCCTGACCATAGGCCAGTTAATCTTTGTCTGCCTCAGTTTCATCATATGTATAATGGCGATAGGCACTTACTTGCCATGCTTATTTGGAAGTTAAAAAGAGATCTTCATAAAACTCTGCCAACCCTCCAGTGCTCTATAAATACTAGCCATTATTATTATTAATGGTTAATTTTCTTTATGAGGAAATGTGTTATTTGTTGTTATTAAATGAGGAAGCAGTGTTAAGCTGAACTGAAGTCTACTCTGAATTTTCATACAGAACAGTTATTAATGTCATAACACATAGAGGAAAGAATGAAACCCAAAAATCAAAAAGCAAGACAACAATTATCAGGATGGCAAATACACAATTTCTGAAATACAGCATTTTAGCAGCATGACTCTCACTTGTTCCCCTTAACAACCATTCAAAATGGCATTTTCATCCTAAATAGGACCTTTCAGTTGATGTCAAAGCATTTCACAAGCCACCCAGCAATCATTTTCTTAGCACCCCCCAAAAAAGGAAACAGTGAACTTACAGAAGAAAACAGGGGCAACAAGGTTCAGGCTGGGGATTAATTAGCAATGAGAAGTTCTCAAACAGAAAATTACTGAGTCCACTTGGTTCTCCCTTGGGTAGTTCATAATTCAGTCAAGAGGAAAGGCTGCTAGGAGAGACACCAAAGATAGCAGATAAAAACATCAAAGACACAAATATTATAATGCCCCGAGACATATGAAACCAATTCCAGTTGTATGAACAGAGTGACTTGGAAAAAGCAGAACCATGGAAATGAAAGGGTTCCAAGAAAGGGAGAGGACACAGTATAGGATGGGGAGGTACGGGTTGGAAAATATCCAAAAGTCAGACTGTACCATTTACCCAGAGAGAGAGAGCGACTCTGAATGAGACAACTGGGATGTGTTAGGGGTGACGAAGGTGCTGGTGTGACTTGCATCTCCTTTCAAGAACTATGCAGATCCATTCCAGAATGAGAGAAGAGAAAGGGCAGAGAAAGTCCGAAGACCTCAGAGGTAGGGAGAGACAATTCTGAAGCTGAGAAAAAACCCCTAAAAATCACTTTTGGGCATTGCCTATACAGAGGCAATCAAAGCTGCATTTTAAATAACAGCTGAGAACAAGTTGGAACAGATTTGGACAAAAGCTGTGAAAATGGCCTGAAGCAGCCCATAGGAGGGAGAAAGATAAGCAACCTGATAGTTGATGAAGCAAACTGTAGTGAAAGGTTCTTAATCACTAATAATAATAACTGACATTCATAAAACTTTCAAAACATGTTACATATATTATCTTTTTTAATCCTCAATGATCCAGTGAGCTAGAGAATGGCAGGTACAGTATTATTATTTTCATTTGGTACTTGAGAAAAACCGAGACTCAGGATGGAGAAACAACTCATTCAGGGTCACACCATCATTTAGAAAAGGAACCAGGAATTGAACCCAGATTTTTTTTTCCATCCACATTCAGTGCTTTCTTTCCCTCTACCTTATCTGACTCCCTCTTACCTTTTGGATCAAATAGAAACTCTGGTGTTTTGTTTTTAAAGTCTTTAGTAATCTAATCCCCAACTATTTTTCCAACCTTGTTATACTTGATTCATCTTCCTAAACTCTGCCATCTACTCAGATTGCCTTCTTGCAGTTGCTCACCCATGACAATCCATCAACCCTCTCCACCTGTCTTTTTTATTACAGTCAATCCATATAGAATTTAATCAACCTAAATTGCCATAACATTGAGAACAAAAGTAATAACATCATTTTCAACAGCAAATACTTAACTTACTTGCCAAACAAAAATATGACAACAAGGGCAATGGCAATTTGGAATAATGACTCATTAGTAAAATCTTATAGGGAAGGATAGTGCCAGATTATAAAATGTTGTTCCAGGTGGTAAGAAGCAGCCCAAAGAAAGCTCCCAGCATATTGAGTAGACCTTCTACGGTGAACTGATGGGATGAATGTTGGATGTGGTGGGATATGTACTGTCAATGGAATGTGCGCATTTATGAAGTTCCTGAGTTATCTCCAATTTAATTATATAGAGATGAAAGTTCAGAGACACAGTTAATTATTCATGGTCACAGAGCTAGTGAATCGTAAACAGATTTGAACTCTTCTATCGTAAAGATAGAAAATATATATGTATAGTTAATTTTTTTAAAAAATGTATATACATATATTTTGCCAACGATATAGATTAACAAATTTCCACACAAGTTTTCCTAAGCTATATGACTGAATTTATCTCCCTCCCTCTCTTCCCTTCCCCCTCCTGGTGCTGGGTTATACATGTATTATCATGCAAAACATATTTTCCATATTGTTCATTTTATGATTAGTCTTATAAAACGAAAACTCCAAAACATTAGACCAAATGAACAATAGAAAAATCACATGCTTTCATCCGCATTCTGACTCCAACAGTTCCTTCTTTGGAGGTTTTGTCTTAAGCCCTTCAGAATTGTCTTCTACCTGCCTTTTTTAGAGGCTAGCCCCTCTTCCTGGAATCAAATATCTTCTTCATGTCCACCTCTTGGAATCTCACATTTCC
Organism: Monodelphis domestica; assembly: GCF_027887165.1. Taxonomy (NCBI): domain Eukaryota; kingdom Metazoa; phylum Chordata; class Mammalia; order Didelphimorphia; family Didelphidae; genus Monodelphis; species Monodelphis domestica. The sequence continues at coordinate 250,208,329 of NC_077231.1, read as the reverse complement.
ATGAAAACTCAGCTGAAATGTCACCTTCTACAGCTTCTACAGACTCCCTTCAGCCACTCCCATCCCTCCCACCAAACTATCCTGTATTTTTATGTTTCCCTCTCTCTCTCTCTCTCTCTCTCTCTCTCTCTCTCTCTCTCTCTCTCTCTCTCTCTCTCTCTCTGTGTCTCTCTGTGTCTCTCTGTCCTCTCTCTCTCTCTCTCTCTCTCTCTCTCTCACACACACACACACACACACACACACACACATGTGTATATGTCTCTTCTATCCACTGTAAGCTCCTTGAGAGCAGACAGATTTTCTTTTTGCTTTATATCCCCAGCGTTTTATATATAACAGGTGCGTAATAATTCTTGTCGATTGATGTTAGAGGAGAGTTTGCTGGTTTAAAATTCCTTCTGTTGTAGTTCTTTGCAAGTTGAAAGAGAAGTTAAATGATTTTTGTGTTGTTGCCTAAAAATGTAATTTTTGCAGTCAGAGAAATCATGGTGAATGCAGTGGCAGAGCTTCCCTCCCAGAGGGCACGTCTCTCTTGAGTACTGAGGCCTCCCCAAACATGGTGCTCTCTCTGAAGGAGAAGATGCAGGACCTTCGAGGGCTCAAAAAGCCATTTGAAAATGAGTTCTGCAATCTCAAACCCTTTTCAAAGACAAAAGCATAATAGAAAGGAATCCTTGGTCACAGATGGGGCTACATGGGAAAGTTTGGAGAGAGGAGAGGAGAAAATGAATAGGGAGAAATTTCCATAAAGTCCTTGCTACTGGTCAAAGCCGTATTTGTTGTATGAGTTGTATTGAATGGAGGGTCACAATGGTTTATGTGACGGTTATCTTTTTTTGAGCTGCTTTTTATCCCCCTCTTTCTTTTAAAATTGCAAGAAACGGTTTGCTGAGTGTCTATGTGGGGGGGGGAATGATACAAAAACGAAAAATATATAAATATGAAATAAGAAAATGATGGGATTTCAGAGTGGTAAGTTAGCAACTACAGAGATCCTTAAAGCTGAGATTTCAGCCAACAAATCCAGTGACTGATCTCATCCTTCCTCCAGATAGACCACAACATTTTGCACATTTCAGTGGACTCCTCCTAGCAGACTAAGTCCTAGATTTTTAACACCGAGCCATGCAATGCCAACAAGGACATATGCTTTTAAGGAGTTGAACTCCAGAGCAGCGAGAAAGTCCATTTGTTTGGTTGGCATTTTTAAAGGACCGCATGCTTCATGCTCCAGGAACTTTCCTAAGTCATGAGGGAATCTGAGTTGAAAGCGGGCATATGGTGCCAAGAGGCTGAGATGAACTCAGGTCTGGTCTTGTTTTTCTGTCTCATTAATCAAAGAGCCCTGCATGAGGGTTTGGGACTCATGGGAGAGATATTGTTAACTTGATTTCTTCTTTCAGCTGAACACCTTTAAAGCAGGGAGCAAAATCACTGAGGTTAAGGGAGGAAGGGAAGAGAAAAGCACTTGAATACTAACTCAGATAGTTGTTTGATGATAGTACAGTACTGTTAGACCCCAGCCTCTACTAGATTGCGGTTTTTAAGATAAATTAAAACACTTATCTTCTGTCTTAAAATCAAGACAATGTATTGGTTACAAGGCAGAAGAGTGGTAAGGGCTAGGCAATGGAGGGGGTGATGTTGAAGTGACTTGGCCAGGGTCACACAGCTAGGAAGTGTCTGAGGCCAGATTTGAACACAGGACCTACCATTTCTAGGTACTAACTGGATTGAGTATTAAAGATTACCTTATCTTCGTAGTTCATGGAATGTATAGGTTATTGAATTTCGTTTTTCCTTTACCTTCCTTTCTCCCACCACTCAAGAATTTTGTCCAAAAGTTTTTTCCCCAAGACAGAAGAAAAAGGCAATGGGGACCCACAACCATTTGTCCTGGGTTTCCTCTTGCCAAAGTATTGGATTGACATTGCATGGCCACTGTTTTCCTAAACCTCTTGAGGTGTACCATAAAGGGTTGATATTAGAGCAGTGACATGAGCAGTGAGTAGGGCAGCCAGAGAGGCGAATACTAATACTTTATGAAGACCATCCTGGCAGTGGGTTTAACAAAGGCTGCTTCCTTTCCAGGGAATCCTGGGAAATGCTGCTCTGTTTAGAAAAGCCCAAGGGCAGCATAGGGGGGAAAGAGAAGAGGAGAGATTAAATATAGTAAAACAGGAAAAAGATAAAGCAGAGGTGCTCTCATTTTGTTGCGGCATGATGGTGTTGCCAAACCCACTGGTTTTGTTCTGCTTTGCTCTTCTGGAAGCTCTGTTACTGTATGACTCTCAATATTTGAGTTTGATTTGTTGGACACTTGAGGGTTTTGGAGTGGGAGAAATGACTGAACTTGTAATTTAATGGATATGGGGAACTCCCTGACAGGCAATATCTGGTCTTAGAGAGTTTCTTGGAATAATGACAAGTGGTGGCACTCACTCAGGTTCACATGGTTAATCGGAACAGAGCTTGAGCTTTGGCAGGAGAGGACCTGGGTTTGAATCTTGGTTCTGTTAATGTTGGCTGTGTGAAAGTCCCTTCATTTTTCTGGACTTCGGTTCCCTCATTTATAAAAATAGGAGGTTGGACTAAATCAATCAACAATGATTTTGTATATACATTCTATAGTATAGAGATTTACATAAATGTATCATTGAATTAATTAAATTTATTATATATTACATAAATTTATTCTAGCTAGTACCTGTTATATACACTGTGTGAGCCTCGGTAATTAATCCACTTAACTGTTCTTTGTCTCAGTTTCCTCATCTGTAAAATAGGAGCAATAGTAATATCTGCCTCCCAGGGTTGTTGTGAGGAACAAATGAGATAATGTGAATCTTGAAATATCTCAGACTTGTGAATGTTAAAAAATTCCCCATTGGGGAATTTTTCATTGGGACAATTCCCTATTGGGACTATTCCCCATTTTAAACAGTGAAGCTACTTAGATCTAAAATGTGAGAACTCTACTTAGATCAGAAATGGGAAGACCTCTACTCCACCCGTACTTAAGACTGCTTTAGGGGAGAAAACTCCTTGCTGAACAATGAAAAATACTTACACCCATACTTAAGCCATGCCTATTTTTAGAATTAATACAAAGGGGTGCCTATAAAGGTCAGGCAAACTTACATGGGACAAAGAGGTGAGAAAGTTACTCAGAGATTCTAACCTACTCAGGTGTGGATTACTAAAAGGGTTAGTCTACTCAGGTGTGAATTCAGAATGGTCTGTCCTTTGGAAAACGTCTACTGTGATTGGTAGATGTAAGGACTTAGGGGAGGTGACATAGGAGAAATTGACCTTTAAATAAGAGCTCAGATAGGAGCTCAAGGGAGACAGTCTGAAACATTCAGATTGAGGATTGAGTTGGTGAAGGCAGCTGAGATGATGCTGGCCTGGTGTCACTAGAATCCTTGCTTGGACAGATCTTGTGGTGAGTGATAAAAGATTGACTGACTTGATCTCTCTCTCTTAAGACTCAGGTCTAGGCCATGTTGGCTCAAGGCCCTTCATACTTATTCCTTTCTTACTCTTTCTCTCTTTCTTTAATTCCTCATTGTATTATTAGTTAAATTCTCTATAAAACCCAGTTGACTTGGGTATATTCATAATTGGGAATATTTCCCTGGCGACCACCTTATATTTGATTTAAAAACAAGACACTGTAGTGAAAACATATTTTCTGTGGTCACAGTTTACTCACCCACTCTTATATCTACTACAATTTATATCTTCCACTATTTTACTCACTACAGTTTACAACCTCAACCATTTTAACTCTTATAGTTTATGGCATCCACTATTTTAAATGCCACAATAATAATTGTAAAGACAGTGTAAAAGCGCATAATAAGCGCTATACAAGTATTATTATTAATTATTAAACAGTCATAAATATATAATATATTACATAGTTATTAATTATTATTCTAAGTACTGTATGTATAATATATTATTTATTTGTTATTAATTATTATTATTCTAAGCACTGTGCTAAGCATTAAGGGTAAATTTGCATGCTAATGGGGAATATAATGCATAGAGAAGAGTAGGGACTAGGAAAAGGAGGCTTTGGTTTGGAAAATCAAGAGAATTCTGAGTGGAATTATTATGTAGTAATAGGTTGGCATCTCCTGTCCAGTAGCAATGCTAATATTGATTTGGTTTCTGTCCTAGGAGCTAGAATTGAAATGGCAGAGAGAGCAGAAGAGCAGATGGCAAGATGCCCTGATTTGTCTATCATGTTTGGTTAGATTGGATGAAATATGGCGGAGGTTGGGGGTGGGGCTGAGGTCCTCTAGAACTGGAAGTGTTGGGGGAGGATTGCCCCACCCTCCCATCTAAGTGAGCTCTGTCCCAGGGGGAGTCCTACAGCTGAGAGAAGACACTCTGTGAATTCTCTGGAGAGTTGGTTAGAAGAGCTTGAACGTACCTTCCAGCTTGAAACCTATGATCCAATCCCATAGAGTAATGTCTTAGGACTCAGGATTCAAACTCAGGTCTTCCTAATTCCAAAGCTGATAGTCCAATTAGTGTTGTTCATTCTAACCATTTGGACTCCTGGTTCTGTACTATTTGATGGCTTCGAACATACAGACCTTGCTAGGGTTAATGGATGCTCGTGCGCTTTTCTAATTGGAACATACCTTCACATTTGAACAATGCTATAGTCCACAAGATAATGCTCATATTTAATTACCAGATACCACTTTGAAGGGGAAGCAGGTAATTTTGCAGCCAATACTCCCCAAAGTCTCTAGCTGACAGACTAACATTGCCCCTTTAAAAAATGTATTTCAGAAGCATAAATATTGACAAGTAACTCATTCTGTATATGGCTAAGTGTAAGTAGAGAAGTAAGACAAGGCAGCTAATTGATTCCTGAGAAAAGAAAACAGCTTCCTAGTACTTGGAACCATAAAAGAAGGTAGTAAAATAGTATCCCTAGGGACGGAGAGGTTGGACCAATTGCTGAGGAGATTTAAAACTCCCAAGAGCACAGTGCCAGGTGGTATTCTGAGCTCCATTGTACCATGAAGACTAGAGGCTGCAATAGATAACATTATAATCCTTCCCATCTCTAATTTCCATCATAGTATTACAAAAAGTATATGCAATGTGACAGATGGCATAATTTGATTTATGCATTTAGGTATTGGTAGAAAGTATCACTCTCAAACTTACCCAACTCTAAAAAGCTAATGACTCATCAAAAGCTTTTTTCTCTTTCATTCTAAAGTTGGAAGGAAAAAAAAAACCCTTTTCTTTATTATCAACAAAATATGAAGAGCAGGCAAAATTATATCTATTGCTTTTAATCAAACAAGCAAGCATTTTTCCAGCAGTTGCTATAGGCTAGGTTCTATGCAAAGCTTTGGGGTATAAAATTAATTATAAAACTGAGAAATAGAGCAATTAAAGCCAGGCTAACTTTCTATTTTCTCTAGAGGAACACAATTAGAGGGTTACAGTGTGTTCATAAAAGGTAAGTATAATGCAATATTTTATTTTTAAGTTTATTCATAGATTTGAATATAAGCAAAAGACAACATCATAAAGCAATGTCTTAAAGGACATTCTTGGCATTGGAAAGAGCTGAGCAAATACTATATGATACTATATCTATATTTTCCATTTATTCATAGATTTGAATATTAGTGGCTGAAGGGCCAGTCTTGGTGTCAGAGAAAGAGCTGAGTTCAAGTCTTCCTCTGACAGGTAGCATTAATGTAGTGTCTACTGTATGTCAGGTTTGGCTCTAGCAATACTAATACAGTTAGGTCCCAATGAGTGCAAATAATGATCCCATGGAAGACGTCGCACATATTTGAATTTCAGCTATTTAAAATTATGCCTGTGCAAAATATGGATACTGGTACCAGTCCAATGAAAATATGCATTGAAGTAATTTCATTATTCATACTAATTGGGACCTAGTTGTAGAAGCAGACAGTCCCTGCCCCCAAGGAATTTATATTGTAATGAGGGAAGACAACATAGAAAAGGGAACTGAATATGAAGTGGGTGAGAGATGGGTGAAGAGGTTTCTAGTCACTCTAGAGGGACCTTGGGCAAGTCACTTAACTCCATTTACCTAGCCCTTGTCCTTCTGTCTTAGAGTTGTCACTAGGTGAATTTAATATAAATTGGACCCCTCTTTACTTTTTAAAAAAAGGAAAGATTTGAAAACCCATTTTGGTTGGTATCAGACTCACCTTTTGATTGGGTGAGCATGTGTATTACAGAAGGATGCCAGGGGCCTCGTGGCTCCCTGGTGTCCCAAAAGATGCTTGCCTCTTGTTCCCCCTGACTCCTGGTGTCCAGAAGACTGGCCTCTGTCTGAGGTCAAGTCTGTCCAACCCGAGAGAGGAAGGAGTGATATCACCAGGGCTTTAAAAGAGGAGCTGGAGGAAGCAGGACTCTTGGTCTGGAGACTTTTCCTGGCAAGACACTTTTGTGGAGCAAATGGAGATAAGCAGATTAGTTGGGCATGGCCATGGGATTATGTGACTATTTCTTTCTGTCTCTGTCTCTCTTTGTCTCCCTGTGTCTTGGTCTCTGTGTGTGTGTATGTCTCACACTCTCTCATTCCAACCTTTACAATCTCATAAACAATTATTAATTAATATCCAGTCTCCTGAGAATTTTATTCATAACGTTACTAATTTAGAAAGTAACGGTTATTTTAAAAAAGACCTACTATGTGCCAGGCACTGTGCTAAGACAGCACTGTGCTTCAAAAAAAAAATACAATTCAGTATCTATTTACTAATATCCTTCAGCATCCAGAGCACTATGCTAGGCACCTAACAAGATGCAAAAGTTTACATCAGACAAGACTTATTACCTTCAAGGAGCTTACAGTCTATTGAAGGGATAAGATACGAATACAAGCCACTATGAAACACAACTTCACACTTTAATTCCATCAGAGAGTTATAAACAAAGTTCTTTATGAGGTAAAATACGTAGTCAAATAGCCTAATTCCTTTTCCTTATTTAGTTTTCAAATACTATTTGTTTCTGCTGGGATTACTTTCCCTAGATGGAAAGCTCATTGGGGTCAGGAAGGTAGGAGACTAATCTAAAAAGCCTAAAATGTAGAGGCAGCAGCAGGAGCCTTAGGGGTCATGCCTTCCAATATCTTCACTTTTCAGCAAATGAGAGAGAAAGCATAGAGCAAGGGCTTCCTATGAGCCCAAAGCTAAGACAAGTGCTGGAGATGCAAACAGCCTAGGAAACTGAGGCCAAATAGGTTGTCCCAAAACATAAAAGTAGTAAATAGCAAAGTCATAATTTGAACACAGGTCCTCTAATCCCAAACCCAGTCCTCTTTCTGTTTCACTATACTGTTTTTACTTAGATTCTAGAAAACTCTTTTGAAAGTAGTATGGAGCAGCACTCTGATGCAAATACTAACAACATGGCAATGGGTTCAAGTCAAGAACACATATGATACCAGTGGAATCACACGTCGGCCACGGGGGGTGGGAGGGAGGAAAAGAAAATGATCTTTGTCTTTAATGAAAAATGCATGGAAATGATCAAATAAAATACTATAAAATTAAAAAAAAATTAAAAAAAAAAAAGAAAGTAGTATGGAGCAGTTAATAGAAAATTAGCCTTGGGAAGCATCTGAGGACAGCTTTAAACTCTAGTTCCTCCAACTCCAGGACTGGCACGCTCTCCACTATGTCACCTAGCTGCCCCTATAGAGTAAGTCTTTAATCAATCTTTGTTGACTTGGAGCAACTCAGAGAGCACTTAGTGATGGAAAGATGCAATGGATGGGGAGACACTTTTTAAATTTCCTGGGTCTTTTAGAATTAAAATTAGCCACCTGAATCCATATGATTTCATAGTCACATAACTGCATTTCTTTTTTTTTTTTTTAAACACTTACCTTCTGTCTTGGAGTCAATACTGTGTATTGGCTCCAAGGCAGAAGAGTGGTAAGGGCTAGGCAATGGGGGTCAAGTGACTTGCCCAGGGTCACACAGCTGGGAAGTGTCTGAGGCCAGATTTGAACCTAGGACCTCCCATCTCTAGGACTGGCTCTCAATCACATAACTGCATTTCTAGAATAAATAACTCACATTTTTCAAAGGGGTAAAGGGTTCCACAGAAATTGGATGGATATTCAATGAGTATTAATGGTTGACATAACAAAGAGACATGGGAAAGTGTTCTTTAGAGCATGTGGCACAAGAAGAAAGTTCTCAGGAGATGGGAATCAGTGGGGATATGCTAGAGAAGAAGCGGAAGGGAGATCGGTAGGGTTCAAGGCCAAGCAAAAGTGGGGAATGGAGTTTGTCTTCAGCAGTTTTCTCTGTTCCCTGAAAGAGACTTTTTCTGCCATTTGAGCATGCTCTCATACTGCCATCAGTCCATAGCACCTAGGGCTATTTCCTAGGGGCACTTAGGTGGTCCAGTGGATAGAATGCTGGACCTCAAGTAAGAAAGACCTGAGTTCAAAATCAGCTTCAAACACTTACCAGCTATGTGATTCTCAGCAAGTTACTAAACCTCCATTTGCCTCAGTTTCCTTATCTGTAAAGTGAGAATGTTACTAGCACCTGTTTCCTAGGGTTGTGAGGAGCAAATGAGATAAAAACTGTTAGGCATTAGCACAGTGCCTGGAACATAGTGCTGGATAAATGTTAGCTACTGGTACTATATTATTACATCTAATTGTTGCTCTGGTTATAAGACACTCTGTCTTCCACCTGCACCTTTGTATACCTGTTCTTCATGTCTGGAATGCTCTTCCTCTTCACCCCTTGGAGTCCCTACCTCCATTACAAGCTTATCTCATCTGCCACCCTTATTTGAGGTCTTTCCTGATCTCCTTACTGATCGATGCCCTTATTACTTTGTATTTCCTTTGTATATAATTTCCATTTCCTAGACTATGTTCATTTATGTGGCCCCTCCTCAGGAAGATATGGTGGGTTCTTTTTTTCCTTTTTTCCTTTGCTTCCCTAATATGTACCATAGAGCATGGCACACAACAGGCACTTAATAAATGTTTACTCAATTAAATCAAGTTGTATCTTCCCTTAAAGTTCAGCCTATAAACTATTTCCTCAATGAATCCTTTCTTTCTTCCCTCCAAAAAAGTGCCCTCTCCTTGCTCCGATTTTCCCAGCCCTTTGGACTTCTCCATTACTCCCATCCCATACTTCTTTGCAAGATATTTGTCTGTGTATTTGTCAGATGTCCCTAATAGAAGATAAATTCCTTCGAATTGGGGATTATGTCTTTAAACACAAACAAATGCCATTTTGAATAGGATTTTTGCACATAGTAGGGTGCTGAATGAGATGGATTTGACCTGTTAGGACACTACTGAAATGGTCCAGCAGGTGCTCCTGAGGACCTGGGTCTGGGTAGTTACAAAGGAAATAGAGAAAAAAAATAGTATAAAGGAGGGGGAGAAACAACTTCTCAGCTGGTGCTTCCGTAGCCTTAATTAGGATAACCACAGAATAACCCCTTGAATTTACAGATAAGGAAGCCAAAAAGCTAAGTAATTTGTCTTTTGGTCATATACTTCCAAGTCAGAGTTTCTTTTAGTCCTTGACCAAAACTCTGATCGCCACATCCTTGGAGAAAGAGCTTGGAGAAAGCAGACTGGTCCGTGGATTTGTAGTAGGCAACTGCACAGAAGAGCAGACAATCCTCTCTTCCTCCTAGAGACGTGGTTGTTCAAAAGTCTAGAATTTGTCTTTCGTGTCTTTCATGGTCATGTTGATTGACATTGTAATTACATGGACTATGACTCCAGTAATTAAAAACAGATGCTTTAAATCCTACATTATGGTAAGCTTCTCTCTGAAGCCAAGCAATTCACAAAAAGAAAAATATATATATATTCAAGATACTCTTATACCATTGAAAAATTCTGGGCCAATACCTACCTCAGTGTCTCAGATGTTCACAGTAGCCTGGGTTATTAAGTGAACAAATGATTTGTCTAAGATCACAAAGTGAGTTTGTGTCAGAAGCAAGACTTGATCTCAACTCTTCCTGACTCCAAGACCAGCCTTCTACTATCTATTACAGTCTCTCCTGTGGCACAATAACAAGATACACTAATATAATTTCTATGTAATTGACATTTATCTATAAGTTTGAAGGTTTAGCGAGGCACTTTCCTCTCGATAGTACTATGAGGAAGGTAAGAATATGCTTTAAACAATTCTGTGAACCAGATTGTGGATTATTATCTCTATTTTTCAAATAAGGAAACTCAGGATAATAGAGGTTAAATGAGACAAGTTCAAGGTCACAAGGAAAGCCAGTCCTCCCTCTTGGCTCAGGAATCATGCATCAAATGTCTTAGAATTTTCCAAACTTTATCGTCTAACTTGGAAAATTCATTAATATTTTTACCCAGAGAAAAAGGGGTTTCCATACATCAAAATTATTCACCAAGTCAATACCTACTGTGATATCTCAGTAACCAAATAAATGGGAACTATTTTAATTTTCTTTCAAGCTAGAGATGTTAATAGAAGGCATCTTTTCTTGTCTTTGTCAAGTGATTTTGCATTATTCAATACTCCAAAATATGATCTGCCTAAACTTAAATGTTGTCATTAACATTGTAAATGTCAGCTCAGTGGTGTACTGGGAGAGAGTTAATAGCCAGCTCTGCGGTGGGGAGGGGAATTAAACGACACACTATTAATTTTAATCTTCATCACAACCATCTTCTTTACTTTCTTAAGTCTAGACATCAATAAAACAATAAATCAAGTCCTGATTTGTAGTGTTTGCTGATTTTCAAGATTTAAATGCTCACACTGAAAATGTAACAATTAGTTCTCTGGCTCTGGTTGGCTTCAGCACACTCATATCAAATGCAATAGCTTCTGAAAATACAAACACAAAAGCGAAGACAATTCCTTCCTTTAAGAATGTATCTAATGGGGGAAATACATGGAGAGGAGGGCAAAGGAGGATGATTTGGTCAGGAAAGCAAATGGGATAATGAGTATGATCATGGGGAGTATATAAATATACTCTAATCAGAAAAAAAAAGTTGCAATAAATTTGATCCTAGTTCCTAAATTCAGAACTTGGGTTGACAGAGGGGGGAAAAGGGAGAGTATAGAGAAAAGAAAAGAAGAGAGGAAGAAGAGAAGTGAAATATGGCCAGGGCTTTCCCTAAATTGCAAGAGGCAGTCACCAATGTATAAGGGGAATAGAGTCCAGGGTGGAACTTCCTCTATGGCGCCATCTCTGGTAGATTTTGAGGCAGTTGTCTGGATCTGTGGAAGAGAGGAGCTAGTTGGAGAAGAGGGATAATATTGAGAGGAATGCCCTACTACTCATTAATGGCCTTGCACTTTGCAACAGAGTGTCAAGGGCTTTTTAAAAAAATTTTTTTTAAACCCTTACCTTCTGTCTTGGAGTCAATACTGTGTATTGGCTCCAAGGCAGAAGAGTGGTAAGGGCTAGGCAATGGAGGTCAAGTGACTTACCCAGGGTCACACAGCTGGGAAGTGTCTGAGGTTAGATTTGAACCTAGGACCTCCCATTTCTAGGCCTGGTTCTCAATCCACTGAGCTACCCAGCTGCCCCCTGGCTTTTTTTTTTTATTCCATTCTTGGGAGAATGGGAATTCATGAGCAGAAAGCAAGTTCACGGTCAGCAAGTACAAAGCAAGGGAGCTCATAGACCCTTCTTTATTCTAGTTCTTATCACAAAATGGTCCCCTTCCTAGTTTACCATAGGTCAGTTACCAGAAAATTATAATCTAGCTGGGAGAACTAACTAATCAGAATGTGTAATGTACAACACCTCATTTTCCTAATTATTCATATATAGACTTTAGCCAATCAAAGAGTAGCATTTTTCTAGCCTAATCATTTGCATACCCAGTTAGCCTTTTTTGAAAGTGGCCAATTAAGTAAGCTTTAGGTAATGGACAGCCTATCACCCCCAGCCTCATTATAACATGCTGATGTAATTTCAGGGAAATGGGGTCTAAACCAGGAATATGAAGTTTAACTTGTTTTGATTGAAACTTGGGTGATGTGGTTTCCAGGAATATGAAGCTTTACTCAATTTTTGCTCTATTATATGGGCTTGTGGGAGGAGTCCACCATCTTGTCAGGATCTATTCCTCACAATAGGATCAAAACTCTAGAGCTAAATAGGACATCAAAGGCTACCTAGTTCATTCCCTCAGTTTATAAAAAAGAAAATGTGATAACCCTTGAGACTCATAAGTTATTCACAAATATAGTATTGAAGGCAGAATTTGAATCCAGGTCTTGTGACTGTAGTGTTAATGCTCTTTCACTAATAATTCAATTGTCTACAGTATGGTAGTTGTACTATGATGTGCTACCTTTTACATAAGTGTATTCCCAATAGATATTTAATTTGAATTTCCCATCTGTAAATTGGTGAGATCTACAAAGCACAAGAAGGGGTCAAGGGACCCGAATTCTAGTCTTGGTTCTCCCATTAACTAATTACATGACTTTGGATAAGTCATCAGTATTCCTTTTTGGGCTTAAATTTCTTCCTACTTAAAAATAAAGGGATTGGATTAATCTCTAAGGTCCCTTTCTGGCTTTAGCATTTTGTCATGATGATGAAGATGTTGAGTCACTTTTCAGTCAAGTTCAATTCTTGGTGATCGATCCCAATTGAGATTTTTTTGACAAAGATACTAGAGTGGTTTGCCATTTCCTTCTCCAGATCATTTGAATGATGAGGAACTGAGGCAATTAGGGTTAAATGACTTGCCAGTAAGTGTCTGAGGCTGGGTTTGAATTCATGAAGCGAAGTCTTCCTGATTCCAAGTGCAATGCCCTATTGAAAGTACTACCTAGCTGCCTTTTTCTGTGACTATGGAAGCATTCAAATAGCCCTTCCTCTAATTCTGCCATTCCTAAATTAGTTGCAATCCTTCTTTGACTTCTTAGGTGTGGCAATGATAATTCCTTTAGGGTTCAGGACATTTGGTTTTTATTTTCTTCATCAACTATCATCAATACCTTTAGTTCAGGTTGCAAGCTCCCTGGTCTCTGTACTCCCCAAACAGAATCAGTCTTCCATTTCAATGACTAAACAACAGAGCCATAACTAGGGCAGGGTCACTGGAATTTTGTTTTAGGGAGTGGAAATTTAGATGGTGTCCTCTTTCAGCAGTGAAGCAACAAAGAAAAACCTAGCATCTAATTAGAAAGATCCAAACCAGCCTACTTATCCTTCACTTTCAACATCACTCTCCTGTCTCTACATCTTCAGACAGTCCTCTACACCAGAAATGTACTACCTCCTCACCTTTGCTTCCTATAATTCCTCACTTTCATTAACCTGAGCTCAAGCACCATCTGCAACATGGAACCTTTCTTGAGCATCCCCAACCCTCACCTTCCCAGCAAATTGTGCATCCCTATCCAGAATTCGTTTGTATTTACATTGTCTATATTTTGAACCTACCTATAGATGTGAATGTTTCCTGCCTCTTCACCCATAGAAAGAAGTTCTTTGAGAGAAGGGGCTGATTCATCTCTATTTTTGTATTCTTAGCACATAACACAGTGCCTGGCACATGGTAGATGCTTAATCAATACTTATTGGTTGAATTATTTCAAATAAAAAACTACCAGATTGTACAGTTATTTCTAGCTTTATAACCTCCCACCCATGTGAGCTCCTCTGTAGCCCACCCCTTACCTACCCTGCTATCTCAGTCAGCCAGCCATAAGCATTAATTAATTACCTAGTAAGTCCAGCATGGGCTAAGCACTGTGGACACAAAGAAATGTTAAAAGAAACCCCCCACCCCCACCTCCATCAAGGATTTAGATACCTAATGGAGGAAGAAATATGTAAATAACTAGGTACAAACAAGATATATCCAAGGACAAATTGGGGATAATCTCAGAAGAAAGATACAAAGATTATGAAGAATTAGAAAAAGCTTCTTTTAGAAGGTAGAATGGTAGATGGGACTTTCTTAAAAGAAGCTAGGAAACAGAGATGAGAGGGAGAACATTCCAGGTCTTGGGAAGCTGGGAGATAGGGCAGGGGAAAGGGAGGGTATAAAGTTATCCATGCTTTTTGCTTTTTTATTGATTGCTATGTACTATGGGTATGCATGTACTTTTGAAATGTCTGTGTTATGTCCTGTATGTAGTTAGTCATATTATCAACAAAGTATCCTCCCAGGTAATGCTCTATATCAGTGATGGTGAACCTTTTAGAGACAGTGCCAGGTCCCACCCCACCCCATCCCCTTCTCCCCCCTTACCCCAAACAGGGGAGGGAGGAAGCTCTTTCATTGCGCTGCTGGACAGAGGGATGAGTGAAGTGAGGAATGTCCTAAGGCCCATCGAGAAGGGGAGAGGAATAGCTTGGCCCTGAGTTCCTCTGGCTTACTAGTAGTGAACTCTAGTGGAAGACTGCAGGCATGCCCACGGAGAGGGCTCTGTGTGCCCTTTTGGGCACACATACCATAGGCTCACCATCACAGTTCTATATGATACCATGTCTCCTGCATGTATTGAAAAATGCTATCCATGGCCAAAGAAGGAACTGTTGGAATCTGGAATCTTCCACTATATTTCTTTTATGAAAGTTTTATATGTGTGATATGTATCTTCTATCATGAGATGAGCAATATGGAAATATATATTTCATGAAAACAATGGTATAACCTATATCAGACTATTTACTGTCTGAAGGAAGTTGGGAGGGAGAAAATATGAATTTTAAAATGACAAGAGATAATTGTCAAAAATTACATGTAACTAAAAAGTGTACATACATATCCATAGTACATAGCAATCAATCAAAAGCAAAAAGCATGGATAACTAACAAAGCAAAAGAGTCAGCTGCAATGATAACACTCTCAATAGTCATATAATTATAAACAACAGTGTACTGGCAAAATGATTCACAGACATTTTATATTTAATCCTGGAGGTGATGAGGAGGTCGCATAGTAAGATCTGAACTTTGAGAAGATCATTTTAACAACTGAATGGAGGATGGCCCTAGAGAATAGAGAGACTTATAGCAGGAAGATCACCTAAGTAGCTACCGAAATGGTTTGACTTAGGTGATGAGGAGTCTTCACAAGGATGGTGACAGTGTAAGAGATAAAATAAACAGACTGTGGCAACAGATTGGTTATGGAAAGACTGAAGAGCCAAGGATGATACCCAAGTTAGGAACCTGGATGACTGGGAGGTGGTGATATCCTCTAGGTTAAAAGGGAAGTTTGGAAGAGAGAGGGTTGAGAAGAGGAAATAAAACTGAGTTAAACTGAAGACGCCTACTGGACTTCCAGTTCAAGATGTCGAAAATACAGTGTCACTAAAGCCTTGAGAGAAAAGAGAATCAAGGAGAAGAGGGTGGTAGACAGTATCAAATGCTATAGAGATGTCGAGAAGGCTGAGCATTAAGAAAAGGACATTAGATTTGGCAGTTGAGATCACAAGCAGTTTTGGAAAGAGAAGTCTGAGTTGAATGTTAAGTTTGGAAGCCAGACATCAGAGTAAAGAAGAGTTTGAGAGGAAAGCAAATAGAGGCAATGATTACTGTCTTCTCAAGGAATTTAGCCTGAAAGTTAGGAGAGACAGAGGAGAGTTAGGGGAACATATAGATCAAGTGAGGGGGGGTTTGAGGATGGAGGAGACAGCCAAATTTGTAGTCATTAGAAATTCAATAAAAAACCAGTAGAGAGGAAGAGTTTTAAGATTGATGAGATAGTGGGAGATGACAGAGGAGGCACCTTACTCTTGCTCCAGGTATATGTCTACTATCTCAAGAGGCATTAGAGGAGATACTTCTCCCCATAGCAAACCTGAAAACAGATAGGATGGAATGGAATCATTTGTGTACATTGAGAGGTTTTGGCAAGGAGGACTATCTTTTCATGTGACATGATGAAGGAGGAGACAGTGGCAGAAGGCATCAATATGGTGTAAGGTGAGGAGAAGGGGAGAAGAGAGCACTCAGCAAATGATTTGAATTTTTTTAGTGGAATTTGAGCCAAGGTTTTCATCTGAGAGAATAGGGAAGAGATGGAGCCCCTGTAATAGCCTGTAAGCAATTGCCTCTTATTTTTGCAGGGTTTCTTTCTCATCCAGAGTTTTATGTCCTGAGTAATGAGACATTTCCTTAAGTTAAATTCCATCTCCTCTTCCCTAAATGAATTTGTCATAAAAAGTTTATTTGAGGGTACATTTCATTCATTCTGTTTATTGAGGAAGGGGATGAATTTTGTGCGTAAAAAATTAGATTTGCTAATTATAGTTTTAGGTAATATCTAGACCCCATTTCCAGAACTTAGGGATCTAAACAGTCATAAGGTGTGACCTATATGTTTATTCATACCTGAAATACATATACAAACACATATCCATAATATACCTATGTATGATCTAAACTTATGAATGTCCATTTATTCACTTTTGAAGAATTTATTACCTACTATGAGTTCATCACTGTGCTAGGCACTGAGGATATAAATACAAACAATGAAATAATCTCTAAACTCACATCTACTGGTCTAGGGCCCTAATATCAGAAAACTTACTCTTAAACTACATCTTTATCAAACTGTGGACCCCAAATGTTTTGACGTCAAAACTACAGCATGGAATGAAGCCCCTCAGTTCAAACCATATTGTTGACTTCCGAAAGAGTGTAGGGGGGCTCTGACTGGTAGCACTGGGTACAGGGAAGCTTAGGGTGGGGAGATGACTGAACTAGAAGAGAAAAGAACCTGAATATGAATCCTTGCTCTACTGGGCGACCTTGGGCAAATCACATCACTTCTATGAACCTTCTCAGTTTCCTCTTATGTGAAACAAGGGGAATTAGATAATCTCTAATGTCCCTTCCAGTTCTAATTTTCTGTGACTTTATATATTTCAACCATTGTCTCAGGATGGGATCTTTGGCAAAAAAATTAAGACTATTCTGGGACTCATTCCAGTAATACACAGTTGCCAGACTTTCAGCACACACTTAATTGTCTTGTATGTTTTCATCTCTGTGTCCAGTTATATAATGTTCCCCATTTGAGGCCAGGCAGATACTGCCAAGGTTTATTGGGCGCCCACCATATTCTCTCTTCCTGACCTATATCTAATCAGAATGTGTCCTCATTCTAAAATCAGACAATTATTGCTTTATGGCCATAGTTCTTTGGAAGATGCTTTCCTGTTCACTCCTCACTTTATTAGGCATTCATTTAATATTTAGCAAATATGCAATGGATAGAGCAATGGCCCTAGAATCAAAAAGACTCATCTTCCTGAATTCAAATCTGGCTTCAGATACTTCCTAGCTGTGTGACTCCGAGCATGTCACTTAACCCTGTTGGCCTCAGTTTCCACGTCTGTAAAATGAGCTGGAGAAGGAAATGACAAACCATTCCTATATCTTTGTCAAGAAATCCTCAAATGTAGTTATGAAGAATCCGACTGAAAAACAACTGACCAATAAGGAAGTGTATGGTAGGTACCGTTCTGCACTTGAGCTGGGTCAGATCAGCCTTCAGAGAGCTGCTGGCAACTCTGATCCCTACCCAGGGTTCCTAAGCATTCACTAAACTGCTCTAGACACTCCCCATGGCTTCTACCTTCTGCCAAGGCTTGGGTGTGGAAAACTGTCTATCTTGGAATACTCACTACTCAGGGCTATTTTTAGGGATTCTATTCATTTCTTTCACCTGTTCATGTGGGGAGATGGCAATTCATAGGCAGGAAAAAAATGACATGTGCCCCAAACAGGGTGGGGCAGGGGTGTGGTTACATGGGAAAGTTACGAGGATGAAAAATCAAAGCATACAGTTGGTGAAGAAGAACAAGGTGGAAGGCACAGATCTGGGCTGTTTTCAGGTTTGCTATGGGAAAAAGTATCTCCCCTCATGTCTCTTGAGATAGCAGACACATACCTGCTATCTCCAGGGGGCAGGGGTCACCCATGACTCCAGGGGCAAAGAAAAGGTGAAGGGACCATTATGAAAGCCACTCTGAATTGTGCAGGTTTCCACTTGCTTTCTGAAGTGGGGTGAATCGTTCTCTTCAGGCTGTTGGGATCTGCAGATCTGAGAACCAAATGAGGCTGCCTCCAGGAAGAAACTGGGGATACAGGAATGGAATAGAAAAAAAAATTAGAAGAGACAGAGAGAAAAGTCAATCTTCCAAAACCTTTCTGGGTAATTTAATTCTAACAGACCTCATAAAGCCGGACAAAGCAGAATATTCTACTTTGACCCCCCCCCCCCCAAATGGATCAGATGAGTGGGTGACCTTCTAATGCATTTGTGGTTTAATCGGCCCTCATTATAAAATATCTCAGAGGAATTGCTCATTGGCTATGGGAAGGGGTAGGGGGGAGGGAAGGGAAAGAACATGAATCATGTAACCATGGAAAAAGATTCTAAATTAATTAAATAAATACATTTAAAGAGAAAAATAAAATAAAATAAAATATCACCGAGCATTTCAAACTAAGCTGCGTCCCAGAAACCCTCCCTCAGCCATTTGACCAGGACATTAAAGAGGTCCAACTTTGCACCTGGGTCTTTTTCCAAACCTTGAGATCTAATACAAGTGCCTCATACTAAATTCCATCAGCATACTTTAGGACCCAATGACAAACACTGAGGTGAGGGGCATGGTGGTATAAGATCAAAGAGATCTGGGGTCAGGAGATCTGGATTCAAAATCTTGGCTCCCACACTAACCATCTAAGATGATAGCTGAGTTGTTTAATTTGTTTTTTTGAGTCTCAGTGTCTTGATTTGTAAAATAGTGATTTAATAGCACTTGCACGTGTTTCCTGAGGTGTTATGAGAAGTACTTTGTAAATCTTAAAGTGCTATAGAAATGTGAATTACTGCTATTTATTTTGGGCATTGATAAGACTCCCGGCACCAGTCAAGTACACTTGCATATTTTCTTCAACATCTTTGCAAACAAGAGGAAACCGGATTGTCCTTAAATGACTTGCCGAGGCTACTTAGCATGTCATAGAGATGGGAATATGATTCAAAAGATAAAAATATGTTCCTGTAAATGTTGATTCTGTATCTTAGGTACAGAGGCAATCTCATTCCTCTGGCTTTACACTCAACTGTGAAGGTTTGCTGTTTGGAGTCAGAGGACAGAATTCAAATCAAATCTTGACTCTGTTGCTCTCTATGTGAACTTGGGCAACTTATTTCACCTTTTTGGGATCTCAGTTTGCCAGATGAGTTGGATAAGATGTTGTCCAAAGTCACTCCCAGTTCTAAATCTATAATTCTATGGAAATGTAAATATGTTATATCTGGATTTCAGGAAGATGGTATATTCCAGTGATGGTGAACCTTTTAGAGACTAAGTGTCCAAAGTGCAACCCTCATGTCACATGTGAGCCCCCCACCTCACTCCAGATAGGGGAGAGAGGAAGAATTCCCATTGGGATGCTGGGCAGAGGGGTGGGTGATGGGACAAATGTCCCCAGGTGTGTGGAGAGGGGGAAGGGAGCAGCCCCTTCCAGTAAGCTCTGGAATATGTGTCATAAGTTCACCAATATGGTTATATACTATTACCTAGATAATAGTGGAGGCTTCACTGGGGAGGTGGCCCTTCTTTCCAAGGTCAGCTCATCTATATATACCTTTGATCCTATACCTTCCTATATCTTCTATATCCTGTCTCTGTTTCTGTCTTTGTCTCTCTGTCTCTCCACTTCTTTCTCTTCCTCTCTTCCTCTCTATCTTTTTCTCAGTCCAACTCTGTCTCTCTGTGTCTTTCTGTCTCTCTCCCGTCCCTTCCTCAACTACTGTTACCTTCCTTGCTGTCTACAAACAAGTCTCCCCTAAAGCAAGCAAGTAAAAAACACACAACCTCATTTGACTTTACCATACTCTCAAGTTACTATCCTAGAGATCTCCATCTTTGAAAGCTATAGTCTTAAAAAAAGTTGTCTACTCTCACTGCCACCACCTCCTTTCATCTCACTCTCTTCTCAAACCTTTGCAGTCTGGTTTCTGACTTTCTCATTTAAGTGAAATTTTTCTCTCCCAAGTTTCCACTCATCTCTTAATGGGTTAATCTGGTAAATTTTTCTTGGTTTTCTTCTTGACCTCTCTGCAGCGCCTGATACAACTGACCATAATATTGACCTGAATATGTTCTTCTTTTTAGGTTCCATGATTAGTTTTCCTCTGACCTGCCAAGCAGGCCCTCCTTCTCAGCCTTCATTCCTTGATTTCCATTCATACTGACCCCTACAAGGGGTTGAATACCCCAAGACTTTTCCTGGACCTCTTCTCTTTTCTCTCTTATACTCTCAGTGGCTCTCATGGGTTTAATTATAATCTTTACAGATGACTCTCACTTCTATATGAGCAGTTCTAGTTTTTCTCCTTATCTACAATCCCAAGTCAACAATAAACTATTGGAAATTTCAAACTAGATGCCCTGTAGGCTACTAAAAGTCATTATGTCAAAAATAGTATTCATGTTCTTTTCCCCAAACCCCTTCCCTCTTTCAGTCTTCTCCATATCTGTTCATGGGACTATTGCTCATATTTCTAAGCACTCAGGATTGCAGCCTTAGAGTCATTCTCAAATCTTTACCCAATCTATCCGATCAGTTGACAACTTTTACCAAATTTTGATCCACAATGTCTTTTACAATTATCTTTCTCTCTACTCAATAGGTCAACACCCCACATTAAGCCTTCATCAAGTCTTGCTTGGACTATGGTGATAACTTCCTATAGTCTTTCTTACTTTGGTTCTTTCCTTTTTTTCTATTTCATCCACCACCCAGCTATCAGTGATGTATGTTAAGCTAGGTCTGATCATGTCATTCTTTTGCTCAATAAACTCCAGTGGTTCCCAATTAGTTCTAGATTCAGAAGTAAATTCTTTTGAATGGTCTTCAAACACTCCACAACCTAGCTCCAACTTACCTTTCCAGCCTTAACATACAATATTCTGTTCACACATTCAGTGGTCTAGTCAAATGAGTTTTGTGACTATTCATCACACAGGACATCCTGCTCCCTTTGCTTTTGCACTGTCTGTCCCCAATGGTTAGAATGCAATCCCTCTTCCCTCTGCCTCTTAGAATCTCATCTTTCTTTCAAAGATCAGATCAAATCCTGCCTTCTGCAGGAAGCCTTTTGTGATGATGTCCCTCCAACTTGCTAGTGTCTCCCCTCATTATCCCATACCTATTAGGTGCCAGGCATTATGCAAAGCACTTTACAAATATTATCTCATTTAATCCTCTCAACAACCCTGTGAGGTAGGTGCTGTTATGCTTATTTTACAGTTGAAGAAATTGAGGCAAACAGAGATTAAGAGATTTGTCCAGGGTTGCACAGCTGCTAAGGTCTGAGGTCACGTTTGAACTCAGGTCTTCCCAGCTCCAAGTCTAGTACTCTCTCCATGCTATACTACCTAGCTAGCTGCCTCAATTATGTTGTATATACTGAAATATACACAAGTTACCTCCCTTATATGGGATGAACTACTTGAGCATAGAGACTATTTAGTTTTTGTCTTTGTCTTTTGTTTTGTCTACTCCTACCCATTAGCACAGCATCAAACATGTATCTAATATACTTTTGACTGCTTGATGCATTGCTATAGGTAGAATAAATAGTCTAAGAATGTTGGCAAATGAAATCAATATCAACTTGGAGTAGTAATTACTCATATAAAGAAGATATAAAGTCATACTAGATTTTTCAGGTAACTAAAGCAAGAAGGGGTAGATCTGAATGATCAAAGAAGCCGGATTCCAAAAGATCTGAGCAGGCTGGAAAAGATACAAGATACAAACAAACAAGATACAACTTTCTAAAAGGTATCAAGATCCCTAGGTTTACAGCCAGAAAACCTTGATTCAAAATCTTGGTTCTGTTATTTAATCTACTTGCCTGATCTTGGGCAATTTTTTTTTCTTCATTCAGAAAATAAATTGAATTTATTAATGAATTCAAATATAAATACTTGAATGAAACAAGAAAAAATGTTTTGATGCTACTAACAAGGGAAAATGTTTAATGCTTACATATATAGCTAGCTTATTGTTGAGATGGTTGTTTTTTCTCTTCATTATAAATCCTCTGACTTTGTGTGTATGTGAGAGAGGGAGGAAAAAGAGCAACAGAGGCAAAGAGGGAAGGAAAGAGAAGCAGAAACAGAGATTTCATTCAGATATTTATTATATTCTTATGTATCACCTCTACTTCTTTGACTCTTTTTCCTCCCTCCACTGGCAAGCAGTCCAAGACCCCATTTAGAGGTGCTTAGAGGGTCCAGTGAGTCCTCTTTGCACCTCAATTTCCTCTACCATAAAATGAGTGGGTTGGATGTGTGTGTTTAGAATCTGTTACCCTAAAAACTACAACTCCCAGCACTCCACTCTCCTCATTATGTGCTGACATAGGGAGGATATAAATTTGGTGTAGCCCACCTCTCACTCTCTTGTCTTCCTGTAGGTGCTTTGAGGAAGTGGGCTTTTTGTTTAGGCAAGGAGAACTTAGTCATGTGGTCATAATTTTGTTAAATTATTAGGTTTTTTTTTTACTTCTATTTCCTTTTTATTCCTTCTACTTTAAGTGCTTATTAATAAACTTTATAAAATATAACTCTTGGAGTATTGGACATCAATTTAAATCCTACAGACGATATGACTTCTAAGTTCCCTTCCATCTCCAAATCCTACAATCCATTGAATTATAATAGGGATAAATGTAAAAGCCTACACTTGATTTCAAGGCATTAACTGCATAAGTACCAGATGGGAAAGACTTGCTTGGCAGATGTTTAGGTGAAATAGAGCTTGATGCAAGTTCCAAGTGAACCAATAGTTTGCATGCCTGCACCCAGAGCTCATGGAATTTATGACTGTGGGAATAGAACCATAGTATCCAGAGCAAGGAGGTGATTGTTGTCTTGCTCTGTAGGAGTGAAACCATATTTGTTCAGTTGCGGGGAGGCGAGGGGGGAGCACCATTGTTTTCCAAGAGCTTTTAACAAACTGAACTGTATAACAAGGAGGGTTACTGGGTTCAGAAGATGATCTGGAATCCATGTCTTATTAAGAGCAATCAAGGAGCAGCTAGGTAGCTCAGTAGATAGAGAACCAGACCTGGAGATGGGAAGTCCTGGGTTCAAATCTGTTATCAGACATTTCTTAGCTATGTGTCCCTAAGCAAATCACTTAAACCCAGTTTCCTAACCTTTACTGCTCTTCTGCCTTGGAACCTTAGTATCAATTCTAAGACACAAGGTAAGGGTTCCCCCCCAAAAAAAAGCAGTCATAAGAATTGGATATGGTAAATCTGAATAAAGGAAACTATAAGTGATATAATAGCAATTTGTATCTCAAGAATTGTCATGGGAAAGAAGAGTTAGATTTATTCATGTGATCCCAGAGGATAGACTAGGGATGTCTTAGTAGAAGTAAAGGGGAATGTCTATTATGTGCCAGATAGCATACGAGGCACTTTAAAAACATTATCTCTTTGGATCCTCACAAAAATTCTTTGAGGTGCGTGCTGTTATTATCCTCATTTTGCAGTTGAAGAAACTTTGGAAAACAAGAGTTAAATGATTTGCCCAGAGCTGTATAGCTAGTGAGTGTCTGAGGCCAAACTTGAACTCAAGTCTTCCTGACTCCAGGTCCACTACTTTAGTCCAATGTGCCCCCTAGCTAGCTGCCTCCAAATAATAGGGAAGTAGGTCTCTACTCAAAACATGGAAAAATTTCCTTCTCACAGCTGTTACTGTTCAAAATAGAATGAGATCATCATCCCTCAGAGTATTTAAGCAGAGGTTAGATGACTATCCCACTCCTGGATCACTGCTTTGTTATGGCGGAGGGGTTTATGCAGCTTAATAAAACCATGAGCTATGCTCTGCAGGGTTACCCAAAATGGCCAGGTCATGATGGAGAGTTCTGACACAGAGTGATCCACTGGAGAATGAAGTGGCAAACCACTCAAGCATGAATATCAACCCACATAGACTGAGAGATTGTGGAAGGCAGAAGTGGTCCAGGAGGTCCGGAAGAGTCAGATATGACTAATTTACTCAATGACAGCAGATAACTACTATCAGGGATATTATAGAAGGGATGCCTATAACTGAGGGTAGGTTGAGCCAAACAACTTTTTTTTTTAATTTTATTTAATTAGACAATTTAGAACATTTTCCCCTGGTTACAAGAATCATGTTCCTTCCTTCCCCTCCCCCACCCCCTCCTGTAGCCTACGCACAATTTCACTGGGTATTACATGTGGGCCTATTTCCATGTTGTTGATGTTTGCACTAGGATGATCATTCAGCGTCTACACCCCCAATCATATCCCCCTTGACCCATGTGATCAAGTAGTAGTTTTTCTTCTGTGTTTCTGCTCCCACAGTTCTTCCTCTGAATGTGGATAGTGTTCATTCTCCTAAGTCCCTCAGAATTGTTCTGGATCATTATATTGCTGCTAGTAGAGAAGTCCATTATATTCGATTAAACCACAATGTATCAGTCTCTGTGTACAATGTTCTCCTGGTTCTGCTCCTCTCACTCTGCATCACTTCCTGGAGGTTGTTCCAGTCCCCATGGAATTCCTCCAGTTCAATATTCCTTTGAGCACAATAGTAGTCCATCACCAACAGATACCACAATTTGTTCAGCCATTCCCCAATTGGAGGGCATCCCCTCATTTTCCAACTTTTTGCCACCACAAAGAATGCAGCTATAAATATTTTTGTACATGTCTTTGTCCTTATTATCTCTTTGGGGTACAAACCCAGCAGTGCTATGGCTAGATCAAAGGGCAGGCAGTCTTTTAGTGCCCTTTGGGCATAGTTCCAAATTGCCCTCCAGAATGGTTGGATCAATTCACAACTCTACCAGCAATGCATTAATGTCCCAATTTTGCTACATCCCCTCCAACATTTATTACTTTTCTTTGCTGTCGTGTTAGCCAATCTGCTAGGTGTGAGGTGATACCTCAGAGTTGTTTTGATTTGCATTTCTCTGATTATAAGAGATTTAGGGCACTTTTTCATGTGCTTATTAATATGTTTATTTCTTTATCTAAAAATTGCCTATTCATGTCCCTTACCCACTTATCAATTGGAGGATGGCTTGATTTTTTTGTACAATTGATTTAGCTCTTTATAAATTTGAGTAATTAGACCTTTGTCAGAGGTTTTTGTTATGAAGATTTTTTTCCCAATTTGTTGCTTCCCTTCTAATTTTGGATGCATTAGTTTTGGAGCCAAACAACTTCTAAGGACCTTCTAGCTCTGATGAACTTTGCTTCCAGAAGCAAGTACTCCAAAGCTGAGAGATCTTTAGGAAACCAGTAGGAGCTAGAGTACTAGCTTTTTTGCCAATGTTCATTATATAATAAGACTCTTTGGCTAGAGAGACTCCATTGAAAGCAGATTTCATGGCCTCAGACACTTCTTAGCTATGTGACCCTGGGCAAAATCCTTAACCCCAGTTGCCTAGTCCTTGCCATTATTCTTTCTTAGAGTTGATTCTAAGACAAGAAGGTAAGGGTTTTTAATATAATAGTAATAATAAATTTTAAAATAATTAAAAAACAAAACAGATCTCAGAAACAAGAGAATCAGTTGGTTGCCTCATTTCAGTCACCATCATTTCCTTTATACTCCATATCAGCCAGCCCCAAATAGGGTGGAAGAATACCATGAGTCACTAATTTTCTAGGAAAGTATGGAAAAGAAGTCCTCCATTAAACCTTAATTGTGTTAGTCTTAACCAAAAAAGCAGCTTCTGAAACAAGAAGAACTTTGCAGAAGAAATGGTATAATGTACCTGTCAGCTATGGTTATTCAATTCCAGGAGCATTTATGAAGTTCCTAGTGGGTGCTAGGCTCCAAGATAGGAAGATAAAAAGCTACAGAAACAAGGAGGCTGCACTCTTTCATCTAGCTCTTAAAAATCTAGAAATACCTGAAATTAATTCATGTCTAAGTTTGTAGTTACTTGTCATGCTAACACTCAGGTAAACAAGCAACCCTCAAAGAGTATAAAGGGCACTCAATGGAGAGATTAACCGAGATGCCTATACCTCTCAGTCAGAAGTTTCAGGAAGACTAAGTAGTTCTGGTCCCCATTTTGTATTACACTATGTTCTGGAGTAATAGATGTGTCCCACCTATCAAATCTGTTTATTCTCTACTTATCATTTCTTATTTCTTCTTTTTACAGCTGTCGACCAAATGTCTTTGAGCCAGCATTACCTTAGTAAACAATTTGATTTTAGATAAAAGGTAATAAAGAAAAAAACATTCAAATGTTCATTCCAGTTGATCCTGGGTCCCAGCACATCTCTGATTCAGAAGACTTCTTTAGGCTAAAGTAAGTTTCTCTTTCTTGTTTACTGGCAACAATGAAGGATTTTCTCATCTTCCTATGTGAAGGAGAAAGATACATTCAATTAATAACGAGTTTATAAAGGGGTTTCAGTGATTCTCCTGGTCAAGGCTATTAAGATATATGAGATGGCAGGGCAGGGGCTCTTGGGAATGTTCTTCCATAGAATCCTGTGGCTTTGGTTGTCCCTGTTACTCAAATGCTGAAATGGGATGCAGCTCAAGTGCCCCCAGAAGCTGATGTCCGCATGGAATTACCTGTCACAAATCTAATACCAGCCCAGCAAGGTTACAGCTGCTGCTTCCGGTACCATTGTGTCCAGCTCCATCTATATTCTTTTCAAAACACTATCAATGGGATCAACTATGAAGGACTAAAGTGTTATCTACAAAACAAGGTCCCAAGAAAACCTCAGCAGTCTCATAATGAAAGATGCTCTCCACAGCCACAAAAGGAACGGTTGGAATCTAGTTGCAGGTCAAAGCATTCCATCTTTCACTTTATATCTTTCATGAGTTTGTTATTGTATGTATAGGAGTCTTCTGTCATGGCACGGGGAATATGAAAATATATATTGCATGAAAACACTGGGATAACCCAAAACAAACCATTTGCCATCTTTGGAGGGGAAAGGGAGGGAGAGAATCTGAATTGCAAAATGTCAGAAAACAATGACAAAAAATTGTTTCTACACATAATTGAAAAAAAATAAAAGAAGTATAAGCAAAAAAAAAAGAAAGAAAGAATGCAGATCAAATTTAAGGAAAAAAACAACAACACTATCATCAGGGTAGCTAGGTAGAGAGCCAGACCTAGAGATGAGAGATTCTGGGTTCAAATCTGGCCTCAGATACTTCCTTGCTGTGTGATCCCGGACAAGTCACTTAACCTCAATTCCCTTGCCCTTACCACACTTCTGCCTTGGAAGTGACCCTATGTAATGATTCTAAGACAGAAGGTAAGGGTTAAACAAACAAACAAAAATGCCATTGTCTTTCAAGCCTGCCAACCAAATCCAACTCAAAGTCATGAAATCTTCTCCAATTGCCTTGTGTCTGGTAAGTGTAGCCAAGCCTGCTTATAGGTAAAACATTTAATTAGTACAGAGATAATTAGAAAGGCAACAAAACAACCAGCACGCTTTTCTGAATGAATCGTACCCTAGCCCTCCCCACCTAGAATAGCTGAGAAAACGAGCCCTTTGACAGGACCAGTACCTACTGGCTTAGTTTCTCTTCCTCACTAGAGTATACTTTTAGAGGTCAGCTATGGTCATACGACTTCAGTGAAAGGCTGAGTATGTTCCTAGCATTATCTGCCTCCTCCTTTCCATCTCTCCATCTTGCCCAGATTACAACCCATTTCTTTCCCAGAGGTGAGCCGATGTACCCATTCCATTTCCCTTGCAGATCCCAGCTTGCCTTGTCTCCAGCATTACTCATTGCTTCCTAGCTTTGATGTAGTTCTCTCTTTGGCTCTCCACTCCATAGAGCAATGAACCCAAGGAAAGGCCTCCATTAAGCAAGCTGCCATCTTTTTCATGGCAAAAACTTCTGTCATTGCCATTTTACTAAAAGGAGATATGAGAGATCAGCTAGACTCAGTCCATATTCCATTTCTCTAAGGAAAACTTCATTGCCAAGCTCCACACCAACCCTAAACCCACCCACATGCACAGCCATAGGCTCTGCCTCTCTGGGAGAGGGAGGAGGAGTGAGAGAGATGCACCTACACCATAATGAGCCATTGGCTACATTTAAAGTCTCATTTCAGTGCCTTACAGAAAATTGCTATAGTATAATTAAAATGAACATTTGGATGATTGAGGACTGCCCTTTTTTAGAAGTCAGATTTATTTATTTGGGAAGGAGATAGGGGTTGTAGGGCTAAAGTGATATTAATTCTTGCTTTTATTTTGGAAGTCAATATTTTAATAGAAGGAAGTTAGGTGGTACATTGGAGGGGAGTGTCAGGCTTAGAGCCAGAAAGATCTGAGTTCAAATTCAGCCTTAGACACTCACTAGTGGTATGACCATGGGCAAGTCACTTAATCCCATTTGCCTTGATTCCTCATCTATAAAATGGGATTCACTTGAGAAGTAAATAGCAAGCCAGTCCAGGACCTTTGTCAAGAAAGCACCATGGAAAAAGTCACTTAGAGTCAGACAAAACTGAACAATTGAACAATAACAATACTTTGTAGTTTTTCTTCCTATAATCAATCAAAAGGACTTATTTAATATATTCTCTCTTTCTCTCTCTTTACTTAAACCCTGATTTTCTATCTTAGTATCAATTCTAAGATATATGAGCAGCAAGGGATGGGCAATCAAGGTTAAATAATTTGTCCAGGGTCACACAGATAGGAGGTGTCTAAGGTCAAATTTGAATCCAGGTCTTCCCAACTCCAGGCCTGTGCTACTTAGTTGCACCAATATATTCTCTTGATATAACAATGTTAGACATTGTTGGAGATAAAAGAAACAAAAGATATCATCCCTATAATCAAGCCACTAAAAAAAACTTCAGATCCCCCTTCCACCTATGCCTAATCCAGTTTTGCTGTTTGTTAGAATCTAAGAATATTAGACTTGGAAAAGATCTTAGTATTTATCCAGGCCAGAACTGTACTTTATAAACCTCGGCATCGATATCCAGAAAGCTTAAGTAATACATCCCAAAGCAACCTCATCATTCCTGGACTAGCCCTTCTTCCAACATTCTCTGTTTCTAAGAGGAAACATTTCTAGGTTTTACATCATTAAAACATGTTTGATTTTAGGTTTTCTGACTTGGGGGATTTTCTTCTGCCCAGTCAAAATGAACATGCTTCTTCCTGAGGGAGAAGAGAGCGAAAGCAGCACTGACCAAGAGCTCTGGGGTACCTTCAAGGGGATCGAGTCCAGTTCTCTCCTTTTACACATGAAGAAACTGGAGCCTAGAGAGGTGTGTGGTAGCTGCCTAACGCCACAAAGGAATTAAATGGCAGCACTAAGATTAAATCCCAGCTCTTCTGATTCCACGGAAGCTGACGTTTTACTTTTAATTTACATTTAATTAAATTTGCCATTAATCATGAATATTTTCCAGTTTCAAGAACAATCTCCTGGTAGAAAGATAAGAAAATGAGCTAAATATTTTCCCACACAAGGGCATGACTTAGAATTAAAAGTAGTCACAGAAAATGTTTCACAACTCCCTTATTTTACAAATGTAGAAACAGAGGCCAAAGAGGTTATTTGTCTTCTCCAAGGGGAGAGAGGAAGTGAGTGACAAAGTCAGGATCCAAACCCATGTCCTCAGACTCCAAACCCTGCCTTCCTTCCATTGTGTCAAGCTGGATACTCTAAAGCCCAGTCATCAGATCTCTCTTCCCTGTTGAAGTCCCCACCTGCCTCTGCAATCATCTCACAGGCAAGCCTGAACACATGACATCAGATACCTGTGATTTAGGGAGCTCTATTCTCCCTTACTCTGCTGAATGCAAGAGGCCAGCATTATAGTTCCCCAGTTGGAGATAAAGATGGCGGCTTCCCCTCCCTTATCCTGGCTAATATTTTTAATGGGTCAAGTATGTTTTCCGATGAAGACCTCAAAAGCAGCTGGCCACTCTGAGACACCAACTCACTGGAGTAAATTGTTAACAGATGCCTTCTTGATTTGATTAGAATGCAACCATAATCATGCCAATAATGAAAAGGAGAAGTTAGCAGATCTTTTCATTATCACAAAAGGAAATCCACCAAGCAGACTTGTGCAGTTTTCAGGTGTGTGAAATGCAGCTTTTCGAATCTCCAATAAAGCGACTCCATGTGCAGCATTAAAGCATGCCCATGTGCTTTGCTTACAGGCATAGTCCTGTGCCTTCTGGGCTTGGGTATTTTTTCAGTTGGCAAATAGAGGGTGTGTGCCGAGTTTTATTAAACAATCCGGAAAAGTCGTCTCCCGACATTTCATGGCTTGAAAGCAGATTCGAACGAGAAGCAAAGGTTTCTAACTTATGATTCCCTTATCACTAAAATTACTTTACAGCCCAAACCATGTTCTTGATTTGTTCCTATCCTATAATTCCCTGCCCACAAAATTGTAGGATTTCAACTAAAAGGAGCTCTATCCTTAGGCTGTAATCTTTTGTAGCTGGATGATCAGTCAGTAACTTTTGGAGTTGGTTGGCTTTCCTTTATCAGGGTTCCCAAGGATTAACGTTCTTTTCTTAATGTAGTTTAAAAAAAAAAGTATTCTTCATTTTGAAGGTGAGGGATCTTGAGATTAGAAAGATTAAGTGACTTGCTCCAGGAGACACAACTGCCCACAAGAAGAGGAAGATTTGGGGTCATCAGATTGCATCTTTGGAGCCAAAAGAGACCAAAGCCATCTAATCTGACCCCTGTATTTCCAGATGAGGAGCCTAAGACCAGAGAGGTTAGGCGACTTACCCAAGTCAAATAGGTGATAAGTAGTGATGCCAGAATTCAAACTCAAGTCCTCTGACTCCAAATCCATCATCCTTTTCAACATACATCACCCCGCCTCTATATGTTAATATACCAGAAGAATTTAAACTCTTTGAGAAGAGGGAATGTTTCTGCTTTCATCTTCCCAGTGCCTAGTAGGTGCTTTGCAAATGTTTACAGATCTGTATAATGTCCTACCAAGCATGGGTAGGGAGGGAGCTCAGTTCAACAATGAGCTCAAACAAATTCTCTTTCATTCCCTAAGAAAAGTCATCCTCTAGCCTATGTGTTCTGGGAGGTCACTTTTCCTGAGAGCAGTGAATGTAGAAATACAATTCCTTACACTTAAAGATCTACTCCACACTGGAAAAGTGTAGGGTGAAATTTCCAACATTTATAAGTCTAAGGAATTTTGAGGTTTACAAAAGTCAGCCTCAAATAGGCAGAGACAATGCAGCTGGAAAAGCCTTGGACTCAAGGCATCCTGTCACTCTCTTCAAAGACAGACCTGAACATGGGAGGAAGCCTTGTCTTCTTAGACAAGACCGATGCAATCCCATTCTTTTCATCCATCTTAATGTATATATTCATTTCATTAATGTGTATCATTTCAAGAATGTATGTAATATATCATTTCTTTGTGCAGAAGCCTTTGGAATTGAGAGGGGGGAAGAAAGGAAGGAAGGAAGACAGGGCATGGGAAAGAGAGAAAGACAGGCAGGCAGGCAGAGAAAGCAACAGAGACAGAGAGAATAGAAAGCTATAGTTCTGCCTCTTTAATCCAGAAGAGACCAGCCAGACCTATAACACTTATTTTTGTTTAGCTGTGCATGGCCTTGAGCCACACAAAATTGCCTAGTGGTCTGGGAGCTCCTGCAAATGAACTCTCTTTCCCCCTTGGTATTTTCATCTTGAGGTCTTCAGATTTCCAAGTCTCCTCCTGGATTTAATCATCCGAATCTCAGAGCTGGGGGGGAAGGTCCTCTTGGGATCTTTCCTTTAGACCTGGGCTCCAAAGGAACTCTAGCAGGGTCAAGCTCAGTTATGCCTATGATTCAGGATACTCCATCATAGGGACCTACTTGTCTATTGCTTCATCGAAAATGGATAAATCAGTCGATTTGATTTAAGAAAGCAAGTTGGGCCTGGGTAGCTTCTTCAGTCAAACAATAAACATTTGTGGAGAGCTTCTAAGTGCTCAGTTCCTACTTAATCTTTCCTTGTCCTAAAAGTACTTTTTTTTCTTTCTGTTGCAGTTAAGCCAACCTGTTAGCTGTTCCCCATATGGACATTTGGCCTCCTACCTCTGTACCTAGACTAATTGGGCCCCGGTATCTGGAATTCCCTCTCTCCCTCCTTCTACTTCTCAAATCTCTAGTTTCCTTCAAAGGACAGCTCCCAGTCACTATCACCCTAAGTCTTTTTGGATCTCCTGAGTTATTAAAATTCTCTCTCTCTTAATATT
This sequence comes from Monodelphis domestica, assembly GCF_027887165.1. Lineage (NCBI taxonomy): Eukaryota > Metazoa > Chordata > Mammalia > Didelphimorphia > Didelphidae > Monodelphis > Monodelphis domestica. The sequence continues at coordinate 250,175,997 of NC_077231.1, read as the reverse complement.
AATTTTTCCAGCATTATAATTTTATTATTATTTGTAATTAAAATGAGTCCTTTTAATATTAATGCAAATGTCACCTCTTGATATTATTTTGATTTACTTGGTGTATACCTTGTTTTTGCCTCTCTGTGGGCATCGTGGGCATGCTCTATCACCCAGTTGAATTTAAGCTCCTTGAATACAAGTGATTATTTTGATTTTTCCTCTGGATCTCAAGCATCTGGAATAGTGCCCCACATTCTGTGGGTGTTTAATAAATGTTAGCTGAATTGAATAGTGTTCAAAGGAGACCTAGGCTCTGCTAAGACACTGTAGCTGTGACCTTGGGCAAGTCAATTAACTCCCTTGAACTCCAGTCTTCTTATCTGTAAAATGGGGATTATAATACTTGCACTGTGTATCTCACAGTGTTGTACTGAGGACCAAAGGACATTTCTAAAAGGCTCAAATACAGACTCAGATACTTCCTAGCTGTGTGACCCTGGGCAAGTCACTTAACCCCCATTGCCTACCCCTTACTGCTCTTCTGCCTTGAAACTGAAACATGGTATTGATTCCAAGATGGAAGGTAAGGGTTTTAAAGAAAAATAAAATGCACAGTAGACACCACTATATGCACAATTTTTAATTAATAATAATAATGGTGATGATGATGATAATGATAGTGCCTGGAAATACAAAATGGAGTACTGAGAAGTTCTTGCCTTCAGGAATCCCATTCTAAGTGTTGCATCATATGGAGGAGTCATTAGTTAAGCATCTCTATAGTTCATTCCATTCCATGGCATATCATTGGGAAGCATATAGTATTCTCTTAATTATGGCATATGTCATCAAGCCATCAGGGTACTCTTCTCTGGGCTGTCAATTTCCCCTTTTGCTTTTTTTAAGAATCAGAATTACTTCAGTGTGATTCTTCTATTGGAACCCAACATTGCTTCAAACAAAATCTATAGCCTAAAGACTTCCAAAATTGACCCAAGGTTTTTGGGGTCCCCAGGAGTAACTCATCGGATTGCAAGGTCCCCAATCCTATTGTTTTGGAACAGTGAAAAGCAACCACGTTTCTATCAAGACAGAATGAGGGGCAGCTGGGTGGCTAAGTAGATAGTTAGGTCTAGAGATAAGAGGTCCTGAGTTCAAATGTGGCCTCAGATACTTCTTAGCCATGTGACTCTGGGAAAATCACTTTACTACCTTTGTCTAATCCTTACTGCTTTTCTGACTTAGAACTGATACTTAGTATTAAATCTAAGACAGAAGATAAGTGTTAAAAGAAGAAGAAAGAACAGAGCTAGAGGTTCTCCAGAGAAGATCAAGATTAATTGGCTTCCATATGAGAAAATCACAGATAGACAGAGCTGGAAGGGATCTTAAAGGTCCTTTAAAGAAAACTTCTTTAATTTACAGATGGCAAAACTGAGTCCTAAAGGAGGCACATGACATAACCAAGGAGAGGTGAGATTCGAACTGACATTTCTCAACTCCAAGTTTGATGATCTTCCCATTATTCAACATTCAGATAAAAAAGGGATTCATTAGTCTAATGAAATAAAGATCATGTATATTAGAGTAAATGTTTGAAATCTATCTAATTAAGAGAGAAAAAGGGAACCATAGACCTTTTCCCCAAATCCTACAATACCAGAAATACAGTATATTCCTTGCAACTTGAAACACATAAATTTAGGATAAAGAGCTTATAGACAAAAACTTCATAAATTATTTTTAGGGAAAAATAAGGAAGGTATCAGATACAGCAAAACATTTTCCCTCTAGTCATTATGCCTCAGTTGGCTAAAAACAGTCTGGGATGCCTTTTGTGTTACAGATAGAAAAATGTGTGAACTTAGCAGGGAGATACTGAAATCCAAAAGCAATTCTAGGCTAGAGGCACCCCACCTCCCCAACTGAAAAAGAACCCAGAGAAAAGAACATAGGCAGCTGGGTGTCATAGAGGAGAGAGATCACTCTAGACTCATCTTCCTGAGTTCAAATCTGACCCCAGACACTTAATAGCTATGTGACCCTGGGTAAGTCACTTCACCCTGTTGTCTCAGTTCCCTTATCTGTCAAATGGGCTTGAGAAGGAAATGGCAAATCATTCCAGTATCTTTGCTAAGAAAACATCAAAATGGGGTCATGAAATGTTGGACCCAACTAAAACAACTGAACAACAAGAAACAGTGGGAAATTGCTTTGATGCTTCTATTTTATTTTCATTATTTATTTATTTTAATTTTTGATGCTTTTATTTTAAAGGTATTTTTTAATGCAGTTAGTGATGAGTACTTACCTATCACTTAATTCACTATTCAAACTGAATTCCTAAGGAGAGGAGCAAGAGATTATCATTAGCAAGCAGGCTAAAAATCTGGAACTGCTGCTCCAAATTTGTGTGTCAGAGACCTCTTGACCCCTCATTATGGGTTTTGCCCATGTGATGATTTCAAAGAGTGACAGAGAGAATAGCAATTTTCCCTTGTTAATTAAAGATTACAATCGCTAATTTTAATGTATTTTTCCAACTAGCTCCCATTTTTCAGTAGCAAAAATCTCAGACAAGTGGAATGAATGAAGCTCTATCTTCTCTATTCAATGGATTGTCTTTTTCTTTTGAAAATCTCTTAGGCTAGAAAGCCAGATAACCCATACTCTTCCTTCAGTTAAAAATATAAATAGCTTGGTGGAAAGAAGCTATAAATAGCTCCTTTCTTTGAGGGTTGGATCTTTATTAGAGTCATGGTGTGAAAAGAGAGAAGATTGTATGGAGAAATATAGAAATGACATATGGCGGCTTCCCAGCAATAATGTCTCTTTCTAGCTTGGTGAAGGTTTGTTTCTTTTGCTTGATAAAGAATACTTAAGAAAGGCACCATATGCAATATTCCAAGTCTTTCTACAATCTGCCCCAGACTTCCCCTCTTGCGTTCTCTCTGCCTTTCAGCCTCTGAGTTTTCGTCAGAGTTCAGACAAAAGACCATAGACTACTTTTCATGATCCCCAGGCTTCTGGTGCCCCATTCCCCCAAATCAAATTCTGTCTGTATCTTGAATGTACTTGGAAGTGTACATGTTGCTTCCCCTGAGAGAATATAAGTCCTTGGAAAGCAGGGACTATATTATTTATTGTGCTTGTATCTCAACCAAGCACAGTACTTGGCACACAGGAAGTACTTAATGAATACTTGCTGATTGACTAATTTATGCATACTAAAATGGAGGCTGACCATCTCAAAGCTCACACAGAAAAGAAATGGTTCTTACAAGATGATTAAATTTTCTGTGTTTTGTTGTTAAATGTTTCTGTGTTCTCTTCTCCACTTGAAAAAAGGAGTTGCTCATAGAAAGGGGATCAAATTGGCTCTTAGGGAACATTCAACACACCAGCTGTGAAAAACTTTCTCATCAAATATGCATAATGAAGCCAATGGTTTGTCCAGGCTGGCTAGCATCTAAGGCACCCATAAAAAAATCTCTGGAACTGCTTGGGTTGATGCTCTTGTCAGCTGCTTTAATTAGAGGAAAAGGGGGAGAATGGAAAGACCTTGTTACTTCTGCTTTGTGTTTGAGAATGATGAGAATGCTTCTGGCTTTCAGAGGGAGTCTCGGGTGGTAGATGGGATTGAGCCCTGGACATGAAATGAAGGCTTTATTATTAGTTGTGTGATCTTGAGCAAGTCACAACACCCCTGAGCCTCATTTCCCTTTTTAGATCATGGGGATTAAAAACAATATCTACTCCATAGGATTGCCATTAGGACCAAATTAGAAAATACTGTCCCCTTTGTCTTATCTTCTTGGAGTTGCTATAATATGTATGTAAATGTTATCCAATTTGATCCTAAAGATAATGCTGTGGGACAGGTACTATTATTACCCCCTGTTAAGGACAGGGAAAGTGAGGCTTAGACAAGTTAAGTGACTTTCTTTGGGTCATACAGCCAGAATAGAAAGTGTCTGAGGCAGCAGAAATAACTTTGACAGCTGTAAGAACTGCCACCAGCACAATGATAATTCATGCTTTCAGAGGACCTGTGATGAAACAAAGGCAGCTTGGTGGCATCATAATGCACAGAGTACCAGCCCTGGAGTCAAGGTTCATCTTCCTGACTTCCAATCTGGCCTCACACAAGCTGTGTGACCCTGGTCAAGTCACTTGACCTCATTTGTATAGTTACTAAGACAAAAAGAAAGGGAAAGGATGGAAGAATGGAAGGAAGGAAGGAAGGGAGGGAGGGAGGGAGGGAAAAAGAACAATGAAATGGTGAAGCTATTACCACTACTAGTAGTAGTAATACTCACATGGTAAGAGTACAGCAGAAGTAGCAGAAGCATATTGAGACTAAGACATTGTCCCCTGAAAATTATAGAAGGACTTTTCTTTTTTCTCTTTTGTTTTTTAAAAAATATTTTCTTGTTTCCCCTTTTTTTTCAAATTCAATGTCATCATTAAAAAATTATTTAATTGGTTAATTAAGAATATTTTTCCATGGTCACATGATTCATGTTCTTTCCCTCCCCTCTTCCCACCCCCCTCCCATAGCCAACCCTAAATTCCACTGGGTTTTACATGTGTTATTGATCAAGACCTATTTCCATACTATTGATGTTTGCACTAGGGTGATCATTTAGAGTCTACCTCCCCAATCATATCCCCATTGACTCATGTGATCAAGCAGTTGTTTTTCTTCTCAGTTTCTACTCCCACAGTTCTTTCTCTGGATGTGGATAGCATCCTAGAAGGACTTTTCTTAAGGAGCCCAGACTTTGTGATTAAGGAAGATCATGTAAGGAATATACAAGTTGTTCGATGTATGACTGCAGAAAGCAAGAATTTAGCACCTATCAAATATCTGGAAAGACAGAAGATGGTGGCAAAAATTATACACCAAAAATTTGCTACTTCTGAAAAAATCAATGAATGATGAATCCCCTTATTCCAAATATAGAGCCCAAAATAGCCATGAGAATTCAATGAAGTGTAATAAAGGTAGAGCAGAACAGAAAAAAAAAATTTTGTCTCCCCAAATGACCCCAATATAACATTGATCCAAAGCAGATTGAGAACAATGTTTTTCATATTTGCTATAGTAAATACTCATCTTGAGCCCAAACAATATAAATTGAAAGATTTCAAAACATAGTGAAACCTAGGAGAAAATAAAAAGCCATGTGGGAACCGAATGAGATACATGCCATCTCCTCCTAGCATTGCTATTATTAACTACTATTATAATGATTATTAATAACCACAAGAAAGAGTGGGATAGGGATGAAAAGTACACTTAACATTGACAGAAAATATAGGGAGAGGCTGTTGGGCAAAGCAGTGGGCTGTGAAGTGAGTTATGTTCTCCTGTAATTGAATCAAGCTTGAATCAAGATTTTAACACAGATAATTAAAAAGCTTTTACTCAACAGGCTCCTTATGTAACCTGCTTAAAGCTCCTTATAGAGAGGGTAGCAAACAAAAAAGGCTCTGCTTGTAAACACTTGAGCGAGTTCTTCACACATGCACCAGGGTCAGGGTGAGAATATTCCTGATGTCAGTGAACTTCCCCCATGCCAGGGGCCAGCTTTGGATTTGCATTTTCAGCATCTCTTCAGATCCCTTTTTCTTCTCCAGCCCTTCCCTTCCCCCCAGCTCTTCTCCTTCCAGTTCCTAGGTCTCTTAGTCAAGGCTTGTCACGCATGGCAAATGTACCCATCCTCAGTTGAGGTATTGTAATACAAAATTCAGGACAGAATAAATATTTCAGCCCTGAGCATCTGTGTTTATTAGCTCAGTATCAGATGTGGCTGGAGATTTCCTCTGAGCTGTGGTGTTGATGTTTCTGCATATGTTGATTTTCTTGATTTCAGAGAGGTGGGTTTTTTGTTTTTGTAATTACTGTGACTCATTCACATGTGGCTGCTCAGTCTGGGCAAATGCTCACATACCATTTGTTCACAAACTCAGGGCAGATCAAAAGGGTTGGCCTGATAAACTCTGGTTGAAGTTGCTTGAGCTGGGGTGATGACATGCTGAGATTTGGGGTGTGGGGAGGTGGCAAGAAGGGCCCCATCTTACCCCCCCCCCTCCAAGAGGTCGTCCCCCAACCAGCTGGCATCCTAGCTACAAAGCAGATCCTTCAGGGACTAGGTAACAAGTCTTCAGCTATTGATCCCTCTTGGGAAAGAGCTTATCAGATCCCCTTCAGTTGACAACCAGTTAAGATCTACTTAATGAGATCCACAGTGACAACCATTTTGTTTCTGGGGAGGATTCCAGGAAAACTTCCTTCCTGTCTAATTATTACATTGCCCCTTTCCCTTCCCCCTCAGAAAAGGACCTCCTTTTTTATTCCAGTGATAAAAATCTGTCAATCAACTAATAGTAAACTTCCCTTTCTACACTTCAAAACCTCTCACCAATACATCCTGCTTTCTCCTCCTTGCTCCTGCCTCAGAAGAACTGGAGGTTCTCCTTATCAAAGCGAAAGCTCCCCCTTCACCCTTGATCCCATCCCGACTCTTCCCCACCTTGCCATTCAGTTACACTTTTTTCTTTCTCTAATCTTATCTTTTTTGTGGCTGCTTTCAAATAAGTCTAGCTCTTGCTCAGACATAAAGAATCTTCACTGGACCCTGCCATCCCTCAAGATATTATTCTGTATGTCTCCTTCTAACCCAATTTCTGGGGGGAAAACCAAAAGAAAACAAAACAATACAATACTCCTTTCTTCTCATCGTCTTGCAATCTGGCTTCTGGTTTATCCAGAGAAGTTGTCACCACTTTGGTTCAGGCCCACTTTATCTCTTTCCTGGATCATAACCTCCTAACTGGAACCCTGCCTTCTAGAACACCCTTATCTAATTCAGTGCCAACCCATCTGCCAAAATCATCATCCTAAAGCACAAATATGACTGTCGCTCCTTTGGCCCAATGACTTCCAAAGATTTCCTTCCACCTCTCAATAAAAATACAGATTCCCCACTGTAGCATTCAAAGCCTTCTGCTACCTGGTTCCAACAAACCTATCCAGGAATATTTCATATTACTCCCCCCAAATCTGTTCTAGACGTATCGGCTTACTTCCTGTTCTCTAAACTTGGCATTCAATATGCCATGATTTTTTTTTTTCTGGTCACATCTGATTCTTCATAGCCCTATTTGGGGTTTTCTTGGCAAAGATATTGGAGGGGTTTGCCATTTCCTTCTCTAGATCATTTGACAGATGAGGAAACTGAGGTAAATAGGATTAAGTGACTTACCCAGGATCACATAGATAGCTAGTAAGTGTCTGAAGCTGGATTTGAATTCAGGGAGATGAATCTTCCTGACTCCAGGCCCAGTGCTACACCCATTGTTTGCCCTTCTCCCATGACTTGTTTTTAAATATAATTTTTATTTCATTTTTTGAAAATATTTTTCCATGGTTACATGATTCATGTAACCATGACAAGCAATTCCACTGTCTCCCATGACTTTTTGCAAGTTGTCCCCTATGCCTACAATGCATTTGGGGTCCTTACCTTTGCTTTTAGGACCCCAAACTTTATTCAAGGTTCATCAAAAGTGCTCAACCCAATGAGAAGTTGCTTCTGATGCTTCATAATGTTCTTTCCCTTTTCTTACTATTCTATGTTAACTTAGCTATGTATCTTTTGCACCCCATCAGCAGAATGAATGTTCCTCAAAGGTACATAGTAGGTACTTGCTAAATGCATGCTGGCTTGGATTGGCTTAGGAAGGGATAGTTTTGATTCGAGAGTTTGATGAGAGGTTCCTGGGATCCCTAGGGTCAGAACAAGGCCACTGAGGAACTACAAGGAAGAAGGAGTGACAAGAGAGAAAGATAAAAACTGAGAGCTAGAGATGGGCATTTTGCCAAAGGCAGGAGTCAACATGTTGGAGTAGAAACAGCCCTCTATTTGGAGTCAGAAGATGAGTGTCTATCAGAGTTAGTCCATTCCCTAGCCATTTGACTATGGACAAGTCATTGAAATTCAGTTTCATCATTTGTAAGTGAAGCTATTTCTTCTACCTATCTCACAGAATTACAATGAGAAATAAATAGGCTAAGATACTTAAGGTGCTTTGTAAACTATACTCCCCCAGATTATACAAACTATACAAAAAAGTTGTCTTAATCTTTGGGAAAAACCAGAACAAATTAGCATAAGGAATGGAGTTGATAAATGGTCTTTTTTTCCTTATTCAAACTTCATAGAATACAAATTGCTACATTTTCTAGAAAAGTATAAATGTTATGTTTTTGTTTCCAAATCTAGGGCAAACAAGGATGATCTTTTAGCTGTCTTATAAATAGTTGGTACCACATTGAGAGAGAGCTTAGTAAATGTTATTTAAAATCAGAGAAAATGAGTTCTTTTCTTGAAAAACAAGAAAATAGGGGGCAGCTAGGTGACTGAGTGAATTGAGAGTCAGGCCTAGAGAAGGGAGGTCCTGGGTTCAAATTTGACCTCAGATACTTCCTAACTGTGTGACCCTTGACAAGTCACTTAGCCCCCACTGCCTAGCCTTTAACATTCTTCTTCCTTGGAACAAATACACAGTATTGATGAAAGAAAGAAAGGAAGGAAGGAAGGAAGAAGGGAGAAGGAAAGAAAGAAAGAAAGAAAGAAAGAAAGAAAGAAAGAAAGAAAGAAAGAAAGAAAGAAAGAAAGAAAGAAAGAAAGAAAGAAAGAAAGAAAGAAAGAAAGAAAGAAAGAAAGAAAGAAAGAAAGAAAGAAAGAAAGAAAGAAAGAAAGAAAGAAAGAAAGAAAGAAAGAAAGAAAGAAAGAAAGAAAGAAAGAAAGAAAGAAGGGAAGAAGGGAAGAAGGGAAGAAAGGAGAAGGGAAGAAGGAAAGAGAAAACTCTTGAACTCCAAGTCCTCACCTCACAACTCTGACCAATTCTGATTGTCCCTGCCTGGAACGTGACCATACTCTTTACTGTTCAGTTCCGTTGGAACTCTGCACTTCCACCTCCTAGCCCAGGTAATATGATGGATACTAATACCTCACATTCTCCTGTGGGGAGGCAGGTGCTTCTCATCTCCTCTCTCTTTACATTTCTCAAGAGAAGGGCAACTCCAACACCCTTGCTAAAGGGAATTCCAATGAATGGCATCTTGGGAAAGGGAAATGACCTTGAAGATGAGACGAATTGCAAAACTATTGCATCATGTCCAGAAAATTATTTCAGTCCTCCTGTTGATTAATCATTAAGTATTTACTACACACCTAAGGAAGACTCAGTCTTGTTCTCAAGGCTAGGACCCAACCTCTAGCTGTATGTTATAATAAGCCATAGTCCCTGTCCCTCAAAGTGTTTACAGTCAAATCAAGAAGAGCCTGATATATCAGCAATTAAAATATAGATAGCATGCAATTAAATGCCAAATTCTATAGTTCAGTCTATAGAAGGAGCAAGAGGGAAATCAGGGAGTAGAAGCTTTCATCCTATTGAAATAATCATGAAAACCTAACTGGAGGGATTGATGGTGGCTTCGGTTGGACCTGGGGGAAAGGAATAGGAGGAAAGGAATACTCATTTATTTAGTGCTTACTACATGGGAAAGACTGAAGCGAGGAGGAGAGAAGGAAAGTCAGTTTCAGGCAAAAGTGGAGAAGGGAAAGATCAGGGGATAGGAATAGATGAGTCCAATCAAGTAGGAGGTATGTGTTGGGGAGGGTTTTTTAATGTATTTTTTTAAACTGTAAATAAGTTCACATTGTTATATTATGGCAATTTTACAAGCTTCTGCCATTTCTTACAGTCTCATAGTATTCCTCTTTTTCTATTTAGGGACTCCATGGACCCCTTTGGGAGTCTAGGGAAACTAATAGACCCCCTCTCAGAATTATGTTTTCAAATGCATAAAACAAAATAACAATAGATAGAACTTATACATCTACTTTGTGCCAGACACTGTGGTAAGCATTTTACAAATGTTATCTTATTTGACCCTCACGACAATTCTGAGATAATATCATCCCCATTTTCATAGTTAGGGAGACGGAGGCAAACAGACTTCTCTGGGGTCACACAGCTGATAAATGTCTGATGTGTGAAGGAAGTTTTTTAGGGGACCTTGATCAAGAGGATAGAATCTAAGCTCTGGTGGTGCAGATTTGAATTCAGATCTTGCTGCTCTAGGTACCACTTAACTGCCCCTAAATACACAGGATTACAAATGAGACTAATTATATTAAACGAGTTACCAAATAGATTTAAAAAACCCACCAAGGTCAAGGACCTCCAGTTAAAAAAACCTGCAACCATCTTTTACAAGGGCTCTGTTTTTCTTTCTTTTCAATGGGAGTAGAAAGGAAGGGAAGAAAGTGAGTTTTGATGATTGGAAAAATAAACCAAAAAACCCCGGCATCTCTATGAAATCTAATATGAATCAGGTTTCATTCAAACTTTGTGCTTTCCCCCAGTGCTTTCTACAGCACATTACACATAGTAGGTACTTAATAAATCCTTGTTGAAAAACCAAATAGTGGACATTGACACTGCTTAATGCTATCAATTGCTTTGCATTCAAATGTGCATTTTCTAAACTGTATGTGAATTTAATTGAAGATTACTCTCTCTGAACAAGCATTAAATGGTCTGAGTGATATTAATAGCTTTCTGTTTGAAAGCGCTGTTCTTTCCTGAAGAAATGCCCCCTGGCAGAAGCTCTTCCCGGCATTGCTTGCCCTGTGTGCAGAGGTGGTCCAGGTCTCTGCAAGGCTAAATGCCAAGCCCAATGAATTCTAGTGCTTCAGCAATAATTGGGAAATGGCTGGTTCAGAAATTCCGTGCCTCCATCCATGCCCCCAAATGAGCATGATTTGGACAAGAGCATTGGTAGTATATTAGTACCTTTGAAGAAGGAGGCTTAAAGAACTGATCTGAAGTCCCCTCTTCACCCCCCCCCCTTTCTGGGAAGCTCTGTCACTTTGGGGGAGGGGAACTGGCTACATCAGATAATAGCAAATGAAAGATTGAAATATGTAAAACAGTAACCAAATCACAGACACCAGATGTGCTGCCAAATGCTCAGAATTACCCAAACAGCTGAATCAGGGCCCAGATCAGCACTTTTCCAGCATGGGCCACACAAAAAAAATGAGTCGAGAAGGGTTTATTGGCTGCTGCAGCTGTCACCTGGCAGTTCATGTGTCATATCCCTCCCTGACGCCTTTCCTCCCTCCCTTGCCCGCAGACCCAGTCCTCAGGTTGATGGTTATTGGGGGTGAGCCTCTATGCAACCTGGGAGCTTTTCTGCTGCTGTCAATCACTTCTTCAGAGAGTTTCAGCCTCCTAAGATGAGCATCACAGTTGGCTCCAGACAGGAGCCTTTTGACCTCATTTGACTTTCCAACTTCTGTTTTGGGGAAGGAGGTCATCCTCTTAATCATTGCTAAGTCTGTTTTATATTGATGGATTTAAGATGGTCCCTTTGCCCAACCACGATATTCATTGGTCGGAAACTCAGTTGGGCCATTCCAACTCAGGGATCTTAGGCTTAGATCTGGGAAGAAAAAAAACCCAACTAAACTTACAGGCATGCAAATAGAATCTCACCACTTTACAGAGTAGGAAACTGAGGCAAAGAGAAGTGAAAGGATTTGCCATGGGTAGTACAATTAGTATCTGAGACAGGATACAAACTCAAGTCTTCTTGACTCTGAGCCTGATGATTTCTTCATTCTAGTCTTTGTGCACACTCATCTATCATAGATGAAAACACACAAAGACAATCGTCATCCTCGGTTACCAAGAGACTACTACTACTACTTCAGCCTCTATCCATGCCTTTCCAATCTCTCCCTCATTTTTTAATTGCTTGAGATCACTACTCAAAAAGATAGGAGAGCAAGATTAGGGGATATTTTTCCCTTTTTGCAAATGTAAGCTTGTGACACAGATCAGAGGGAGGTGGGCAGGTCTCCCAGGCACAGAGCAAATGGCATCCGATGAAGCATTAGGGAGATATACTTGTGGCTAATGAGATGCAACCTTCATTTGCTCACTTTCCCTGGAAAATTGCTTTGCATTTAGTAGAATTACAATACCCTAACACTCCATTTTAATTATGACCAATGGCAGCTGGCACCCCAGTTTGAAGCACTGGATTTTTTTAAATGATAAACAATTCACATCCATTTAATTCTCGATTGGAAACTGGAGGGTACAACACTAAAATGGCTTGCACTTATCTAAGTAAACAGCTGACATTTATATAGCACTTTATGGCCCCCAAGCATTTTATACACACACATGTATATATGTATGTATGTATGTATGTGTGCATAAAATATATATGTGTATATATTCCTTCACCTTATCCTTACAACAACCCTTAGAAAAGAATACTGCAGATATTATTACTCTCATTTAAAAATGAAGAAATAAATTCTTGGAGCTCTTCAGTGCCTTTCCTCAATTTACACATCTAGTAAGGACCAAAGTTAAGATTCAGACCCAGGTCTCAGCCGATGCCAGATTTAACATTCTTACCACTGATGCCAAAGTTTCCCCTTATAGCTTACCGACAGCTTATTCTCACAATCCACTATTTCATGCTTTTCTAAGAGATTCTTGGGCTGGGGAAAATATGACAGGTTAGTCCATCTCCCTCACCTTTGATCAAACATCTCAATTTCATGGAAGGTGACTATACAAGCCATTTGCATTAACTACAACACTGTTTTATAACAGTAATGATAAGTGGATGGTCCTCTATGCAGTTGAGTAGACTCTATGGCAAATTTATGGGAGGATATGGGCCAGAGTAGATAAGTACAAATAAGCTCTGGTTTGCATGACTGGAGGGGAATGCCAATCCTGAAAAGATCATAGAATCCATTGGAGTACCAGAGTATGAATAGGTAGTGAAGGCCAAATGGACAAATTCAGTGTGATGACTGGAAGTTGTGTTCTCCTTTCAAGATTTTAAAACAGTTTCATTAAGAAATGAAATGAACAGGAAATTTCTAAGGGAAGTAATCCAAGGTATCTATAGCCATATAACAATGCTCGATTTACTAATAATTAGTGAAATTCAAATTAAAGCAATGCAGGTTTTTCCTCACACCCATCAGATTATCAAAAAGGATAAAGAAAGAAAATCACAGGTGTTTGAGGGTCTGTGGGAAAATAAACCCATTGATGCACTGTTGGTGGAGTTGTGAATTGGTCCAGTCATTCTGAAAAGCAATTTGGATCTATTCCCCAAAAGACACTAAAACACGTGTGCTCAGGAATACCACTAGTAGTCCTATACCCAAAGACATTAAAGAAAGAGGAACAGGACTAATATGTCCAAGAATGTTTATAGCAATTCTTTATGTGGTAGCAAAGAAGAGAACACTAAGGGAGAGCCATTAATTAGGGAATGGTAAAAACAAAGTGTGATACATAAAAATAATGATATTTCACATTGTCCTATAAGAAATTGTTTACCTATCAATTCCTTTAAGGGACTCCTGATCCTTCACTATTATCTCTAAGTCCAAAGTTGGGATGGACTTCATTCCTATCTGGTCACCTTTTGATAGTGGAAAGATCCCTAGCTCTGGAATCAGAGGTCTTGGATTTTTATCCTACCTTTGAGTATTATTTACTACGTTTGCGACAACCATTCTCAACTCCAGGTCAGCTCTCTTGGTTTCTAAGATCTATGTGGATAATTCTCAGATCTACTAATCCAGCCCTAACATCTCTTCTACCCTCCCCCCCAGAATCCTATCTTCAACTGACTATTAGCCATCTTAAAAATAGATGTTCCATAAACATCTAAACTTAACTTATCTAAAACTGGACTCATTCTTTTCACTGAAATCCACTCTGCTTCTGGACTTCCTTATTAATATTGAAGGTACCACTATTCTCCGAGTCACTCACATTCACAAGCTTACTGTCATCCTTCACTTTCCTCAATCTTTCTTACCCACTATATCCAATCTCTTGCCAAATTTTGTTGATTTCTCGAGGACTAGAAGGTATATTCTATGTACACCCATTTGAGAAGTTTCATTGTTACTATTTAAAATGGTTAGTTTTCCTTCTGAAGGGTATGCTCCTTAAGTGATAGGATCATAGATTTAGAAGCAAAAGGGGTCATTTATTCCAATCTCCTCCTTTAACAAATGAAGAAATGTAGGCATATCATTTGACAGTTTGCAACACATTTTGAATATATTCTCTCATTTACATCCAACAAATTTCATCTAGAATCCCTAATTACCTGGCAGTTAGGTGGCTCAGTGGATAGAATACTAAGCTGGAAGTCAGGAAGACTCATTTCCTTGAGTTCAAATCTGGCCTCAGACACTTACTAGCTGCATTATCCTGGAAAAATTACTTAGCTCTGTTTCCCTAATCTGGAAATTGAGCTGGAGAAAGAAATGGCAAACTATTCCAGTATCTTTGCAAACAAAACAAAAACAAAAAACCCCCAAACAAACCCAAAAGGAGTCATGAAGAATTGGGTAATACTGAAATAATTGAAGAACAAAACCTAATTACAACTGGATTCCCTGACTCTTCCCTCTCCTCATAGTGCAAACACTAGTGCTAGTAGGCAATTACATGAATCCACTGGTTTCCAATATGCGTGAGATAGTTGCCAGATAAATATATATGTATGTACATACATATATATATATATCCTCTTTGACTCTATTTCTTTTTCAGAAACAAAATCAAATTCTAGCATGCTAAGTGCTACATGAAGAGTACAAGATAAATACTTGTAGTCTTTAGGAATAGAGATCCATCCTCTGAGTATAGAGTCTGGGACAAGAACGGAAACCTCCTACTTTGGAAGACAGCAAAAAAAGGTATTTCATGTTTGGGGTTTAAATCTTTACTATGACTTTGAAGAAAGGGTAATTATTTTCCAGTATGGATTTTTTTTTTATCTATTTGCTATATGTCCACCTGGCAAGTGGGCAAACACTTAACTTCCTGGCTTCAGTTTCTTCATCTGTTAAATGGAGATGATAATGCCATCCCCCTCTCTCTCCAGATTATTGCAAGAATAAAAATAAGGTATTATTTATAAAACTTTTTGCAAACCTTAAAGCCCTCTACAAATTCTAGTTATTGTTGCTATTTTTACCACATGATGATCTCTTCCTTTTTTTTTCCCCATAGTGCCTGGTTATAGGACAATAAATTGAAGTTATTCTTTTGACTTAAGATGGCATCATGAGACCTAAAAACAATTCCTTTTTTTAAAAAGTTGAAACTCATCCACTTAGAACTTCATCCTTTGGGGAGGTCTGGAGTTTGGCAGAAGAACACACAGAGCTTTTTGTTGTAAAATGAGATGGACTTTAAGGAATTGAACTTGACAAAGTTTCTAAATGAGGACAAAAATGTTGAGTGTCCAAATTCCCCTATTCTCTCCCCCAAACCCAACAATAAGAATAAAGATGCTTAACGTCCAAATTCCTTCTCCTTCAAAACACTCTCACCAAGCACACAAGGTAATGCAGCACAAAGCCTTCCCAAGAGTCATCGGAAACAGACTGTGGGTTTTATTAGGTCCGAGAGCTTGAGGACTGAAAGGAGCAGTAGTCCCTTCACACCACCTGTTGACCTACACTCAGCCTTGATTACTGATTCCCAACCCTGAAAGTGAAGAATGTCAGGAAGAACTTAATAAATTCCGCCTCACAGAGAAAACAGCTGTGACCTGCCAAGCATGCCTAGCATGAAGAGAAGCACTTCGAGAAATCCAAATGAAAAAGGAACAACTGCTTTCTAGGAATCTGCTCCCTGCTACCTTGGGCTCTGGAAACCTTCCAGTTTTTGAAGCAGGGTCCTAAAGCATGCAATGTGTGTGCTCTGGTTCTCTCTCTGAGTCAGGCCAACAAATCCACCCCTGAGATACCAGTGGGGCATGCGGAGAGGTTGGGATTTTTCTCTTCTCTAATGCCCTTGGGGCGTGGGGGGTGTTCAGGGAGGCTGGCACCTCTGCTATGAGGGCTCTGCATGGCTGCTCATCTATCTTTGGTGTCAACCTTTCTCCCAACTCTCACTAGTGGCTCCAAGAAGCTGTAGCATGTACAGTGGCCACACCACAGTAAAAGTATCTCAGTAGATGGCCTAAACCAGGATGAGGGTAATGGATAGCCCCAAACCCATTGGTGAGGTAGGGGGGCGTCCACCCCAAGCATGTGAAAACTTCCCCCAGAAGAATGGGCAGATGAGAACAATCCATTCCAACAGCCACAAAGGAGACAGAAGCAGGAGCTGTGGAGCATTTAGAGCTGGATCAGCCACTGAAGACACCAAGGTCATCCACTGCATCCTGGGCCATCACCAGTCCTCCTGACTTTTATGTTACCAGTGGACTTGATGAGTCTGGAAGAAAGAGTGAGGTTGATGACTTCACGTAACTCTGCCTCAATTCAATTCAATTCATTTGAAAGTCAAGATATTACTCATGATGCCATTGGTCTTCTTTGAAAATGGAGAACAACACAACTGGCTATGCTCTCCTTAATGTTAGGGAACCAGTGACTAGCACCCCAATTCCATTTACCACAAAATATCAATTAGCATTTGCAAAGGGATATTTACCTCAAAGATATAGCAAGAACAAACAAGCAAGATTTTCTTCCTTGTACTTCAAAGGAATAATCTCACCCATACTACAGGGAAGGAGTTTAGAAAGGATTAGGCTCAAATCTTAGCTCAGTTCCAGAGCTAAGCATTAGCCTATTGCATTAGTCCCACTGAGTTCATGTCTAGGTGAGGTATGACTGACAAGTGATTCTTTCCAATGGGCTGGAGTCCCAAAGGTCACTCTCAAAGATCGATATTTGTCCTTCTAGGCATCTGTGTTGCCTTTGGCTTGGATTCTGACTCTTCTCTTCTGACCAAGGTCAGAAATCTCAGTCCCTTCACCCAGAAAGGAAAAGAAAGGAATGGCCAAAGACAGAGAGGCCCATTCTGAAGGGCCAACTGTCTTTAGGGAAAGGAGGAGACCCAAGGACCTTTCTTCTTATAGCATGGACTCTCATCAAACCCTGGGGGTGAAGGAGTTACCTCATGAAGTCAACAGAACCAGCTAATGCTGACTCACAACTTTTTGATGATATTGATAGTTCTAGCTACACAGCCAGTCCAAAAAGGCACCTTTCAACCACATGGCTAGGCAAGTAGAACCAGTCACAGAATGTCTGTCCATGTTCCAGTCTTTCGCCAAGGCGCTTATCTTATGATTCTCTTGAAAGCCATTTTCCCAGCATCCCAACAGGAAGAGATTGCATTGGCAAAGCAAGTTGAGTCTTTGCATGAACCCAGATCCCATTTCTAGCTCGATTATGGTATAATTACATAGAAGAAGTTTATCATCAGGCTATTTCTCCATCACACCTTTCTGTGGTCCTAGATATCCCCAACAGCTTGTTAAGCTACCCAAACACTCCATAACTGCATCTAATTTAACCCTGTCCTCCCTGAGTCAAGTACCATGTTCCAAAGCTTTACTTTCTTCCTTTTCTAGTCTTCTCATCAAAATTTACTTATTCAGTATTTCATTCTCTCAGACCCTGCTTTCTGCTTTACAAGGTTATAGCTAGTTAAGCTAATAACGAAGACTGTGCTACATGCCCTAAATATTGAATATAATCACTCCTTTTTGCATTTGAACTGAGACTTTTTTTTCCAGACTAGATATCCCCCCCACCTCTCAAAGTGGCAATGCAAGGGACACTCATGGATCTGATCCCACTGTGGATAGGCACTGAAGCTTTTCCAATGTGGGTCCCTTCATCTTTCCTTATGCCTCTCTTCAACTTGGGGGTTCCCCTGTGGGTGCTGTACTTAGTTCAGATCCCTGATTGACTTAGCCTTAAGGTAACTAAGAACTCATAAGCTCAAGTGATCCATCTGCCTTAGGCTCCCCCAGGCTAAGATTATGGGAGAATGCCATTACTACACCTGGCAACTGGGGCTTTCTTAGAAACACACAGCCTTGGTGGGCACAGCTAGGTGGCTCAGTGGATAGAGATCCAGGCCTATAGATGGGACCTCCTGGATTCAAATCTGGCCTCAGATACTTCCTAGTTGTGTGACCCTGGGCAAGTCATTTAACACCCATTGTCTAGCCCTCTCTGCTCATCTGCCTTAGAACTAATACATAGTATTGATCCTGAGATAGAAGGGAAAAGGTTTTGGAGGGTTTTTGTTGTTTAAAAATAACCACACAATCTTAACTCAAAGAAGTTGCTTGAATGGTGGGAATTCAGGCACTGTAACAAATTGACAAAGACATTGCTATTTGGAATCTTAAATTTAGAAGTGGAAGAGACCTTGCAACCCCTCAGTCCATACTCCCTCCTATTACAGTTGAGCACATGTAGACTTAGTTTACACGATTGACCCAGGGTCACACAGCTAATAAGTGTTTGAGACATAATTTGAACTCAGCTCTTCCTGACTCCAAGCCCTGGATTCAATCCACTGCATTTGCCTGAAAAGCAAGATTATAGGAAACTACAGGTTTCCTGTCTACATGAAGACAGGAAGATATCCTCATGGGTAGGCTTTGGGGAGGTAGGGAATGAGAGTAGAGTGCTTGCTCTGATTTTCTTTGTGAAAGTCCTTTGGGGCAGGACTCTTCAGCCAAGAGGATATTTACAGTCCCAACGCTGGCTTTTCACTTTCAGGGAAGGTTGTGGAAGTAGCTAGATCAGCCCAGACAAAGATAGAGCAGCCTCTTCTAAGTACTCAATCAGCCATTAAAGCGTGGGGAGTAGACAGCCAGACCGCTGTGTCAGAGAAGACTGTAATTTCACCCTGACGCTCTCTCTAAGGATGGTTTCCAGTTTTCTGTTTGTTTTTATCTCCCTCCTACTCCACCTTTGAATGTGCACATTGTAGAACTAACCGGGGATGGCTCTGCATTTGCCACATTCAGATCAATATGGAAGATTAGGGACCAAATCCTGCTGGCTTGTGGGTTTTCATCATGAAGGAGCTTTGTACAGTCTGGGCATGGCTGAGGTTATATAACAGGCACTTCTGTGAACATAGCTCTACAGCCACATTTTGGCTCCCTGTCCACTAAACCGGTGATGCCAAATATGATTGTCTTTCCATTTGGTTCCTATCCAAAATGGTCTGTGTTCTAGAACTCAAATTCTGTTCCATCTGTCAACATTTAGGTAGAATTATTTTTTTTAAAAAAGATTAAACCCTTAGCTTCCATCTTAGAATCAATACATAGGTGTTGGTTCCAAGGCAGAAGAGCAGCAGTAAAGGCTAGGCAATGGTGGTGAGTGACTTGCCCAGGGTCACACAGCTAGGAAGTATCTGAGATCAAATTTGAACTCAGGACCTCCCATCTCTAGTTCTGGTTTCTCAATCCACTGAGATACCCAACTGATCCAGAAGGTAGAATTCTAATGCCAGTGAAAAATAACAATCATATCCTTATTTTCTGAGACCTTTTCTCAGGTCCTAGATCTGACTGGAATTTGGAAAGTATAGAAATCTAGTTCAAAGGGAATACTGAAGGGCTGAATTAAATGCAACCTTTGACTGAGCCACAACTAGGTGGCTTAAAAAAAAATCCCAATAAACCTTACTTTCCATCTTAGAAACAATACTGTGTATTGGGTCCAAGGCAGAAGAGTGAGAAGGGCTAGGCAATGGGGGTTAAGTGACTTGCCCAGGGTCACACAGTTAGGAAGTGTCTGAGGCTAGATTTGAACCTATGATCTCCCATCTCTGGATCTGCGACTCAATTCAGTGAGCTACCCAGCTGCCCCCAACTATGTGGCTTTCATAGTGATATGGAGTGTGATGGGGTCTTCCTTTATTTCGAGTTGGGTGGGGAGAATGACAGCATGGAGTTGAGTAAAGTCTTGGACCAACCTACACATCCACTGAAACTTTGGGTGGAAGGCAGGTCCCCAAAGGAGGGTGCTATAATGGCAGTAGAACCAGGAAGTACCTGCCGATTGATGATCTTGAGATATAGGGCTGGGAATATCTGGAGGAAATGCCTTAATTCCCCCAAGATGTTGATACTCTTGGAAAAAGTCCCAATGGCCCTACCCTAATCATGGCCCTGCCTTTTACAATGCAGGAAAATCTAGCTCAGTGATTCACTCACTTTAGCAACACCCACTGAGTAAGACAAAAAGCAGATATACTTCCATTCATTTTGCAACTAGGGATATCAGAGTATGAAGATGATGAAGCATCTTGATGAGGTGATAAAGACAATAATGACCTAGGGTCATACATTCATAGAACTGGAAGAGGCCTTAAAAGTCAGCTAATCCAACTCCCACTTTTTACAACTGAGGAAACTGAGATGAAATACCTTGCCCTAAATCATCCAGTGAGATGGGGCAGAGGGTATGGAATAGAACCCAGGCTTCTAATTTCCAGACTAGTACTTTTAAAAATTAGAATATAAATGCCCTCATTCATTGTACTGGGCTTTATTTCACATTCAACAATTCAGATGAAGAAATTCTGTTATTTGTCAAAGACTGTATGCTTAAGAGGTGGATAGACTCCACCCCAAGCAGCTAGATCTCCTAAACATATGTATGTTTCCTCCTATAAGTTGTGTAAAAATTAAAATTAATATGCAATAACTTCAAATATTATATTTTATAAGATTTATTAATAATCACTAGAAGAAACAAAATAAAAAGGTAACAAAATAAAACCATGTTTCCATGGCTAATCTACCTGTTCAAATAGCCCGCTCCACCAATGTCCCAACCCAGGAAGGAAAAGAGCCCTAACCACAGAAGACCAGCCCTATTTATGGCCCTATTTATCCCCTGTCTAAGTCAGCACCTACTGACAGGAAGTGAGTGGGCTCCTGGGTAATGTAGTTCAAAGGTACAAGATTTCTAATTATTCAGTTGGCATTGAAGTATCCCCAATAACGCTTTCTTTTTTACTCTGAGGTACCAAGTTTGGCCCTATACTCCTCAATTCCAGCATGGTTTTAACTGAGAACAGTGGTTTAATCCAAAAAAAGAGGGGAGCTTTATGTTAATGGTCCATTGTTGTATGTGATTTCTTTCATTAATTGTGCATGGAAATCTATGATGTTTTCCCAGAGAATATGAGACAAAGACATCTTCAAGAGATTAGTTGTTGGGGAAGAAAACAATTTGACTAGAATGATCCAAGAGAGGTTGGTTGGTTGATGTTTTTAATGTACTGCATGTGGGAAATTATTTTACCAGGAACTGGGAAACTCCAAGGAACAGATTGGTTAGGAAAGGCCACCAAATAAGACAAACAACAACCGTGTAAAGTAGAAACCTACCTTACGTGAGTTCAGATCCTTGACAATATTGGTGTTTTCCTTTCTGGTAGAATCCCAACTCTAGGACAGCCATCAGCAAGAATTCAGTGAGGAGGACAATCAGGGAGAGGAATAATCAGAAGTGTTTGTGAATCTATGACCTAGAGGACACAGGCTTCTTCTTTCACACACTACATGTTACACATTCTTCCTAATCATTATTTGTCTGATGATGGTAGCTAACATTTATAGGGCACTTAAAGGTTTCAAAGCACTTTACATATATTACCTCAACTGATCCTCATAAAAATTTTGCGAGTTACGGGAATAGCATTATTATCCCTGTTTATAGACTGAGAAATTATATTGTACAGTCCAGTGTCACACAGGTTATGAGTGTCTGAAGCACTATTTGAATTCAGATCTCCCTGATTTTGAGTCCACTGTTCTGTCCACAGTGCCACCTACCTAAAAAATGGCCACTTTCAAAGAATTAGAAATTGAAGGGATGTCCATCAATGGGGAATGGCTAAACAATTGTGGTATATGTTGGTGATGGAATACTATTGTGCTATAAGAAATGATGAGCAGGATGATTTCAGAAAAAGCTGGAAAGATCTGCACAAACTGATGCACAGTGAAATAGGCAGAACCAGGAGAACACAAAGTACATAGAAACAGCAATATTATGCAATGACCAACTATGAAAACTTGAGTATTCTCAGCATTGCAAATGATCTGGGACACTCCAGAAAGATGTATGATGGGGATGCTACCCCCTCCAGAGAAAGAACTGTTGGAGTCGGGTGGATTCAAATCAAAGCATACTGTCTTTCATATCAGTGTATTTACAGTTTTGGTTTTGGATGAGTGTGTTCTTCCAACAATGACCAATATGGAAGTGTGCTTGCATGATGATCCATGTATAGCCCAGATTAAATTGCTTACCACCTCCTAGAGGGAGGGGGGGAGGGAGGAAAGGAGATGGATTGGATCTTATAATTCTGGAAAACATGTTGAAAATTATTATTACATATAATTGGGAAAATAAATTATCTTTGAATTAAAAAAAAACAAAACAAGAAAACAAATGGTCACTTTAGAGTAGTTTGCCTATTCCTTAAACCTACTTGGATATCCCTGAAGGCTGGGTGATTTACTCACTGTTAGCCATTGGACAAAATGTGGGGCCTGAGTAGAATGAAAGGAACAAGATATAAAATTAGCACAGGATTTTAAATGAAAACAAAGCTATTAGGCAGCTGAGCTCAGTTTAATTGCAATGAACTATCCAGGTTACAGAGAAACAAAAGATAAGACAAATTCCATCCTCTCTGTCCAGAGAGATAGGGACTCTGGGTGAGGAATGATGCATAGTCAGTAATGGTTTGCTTATGTTTTTCCTCCTCTTTTCTGACTTGGGAAACCCTAGTTTTCATCAAGGCTTTGGCTCCAGTGGCACCTCTAATAAAAAGCACCTTTCCTGATTCCCCCGCTTATAAGTGCTCCTCTTTCTCAAAATTCTCTTGTCTTTATTTTGTGTATTTACTTACCTTATACCTAAATTTGTTCCCCCAGCCAACTATATACCTGAAGGTAGAAACTTTTATTTTTTTTTCTTTGCATACTAGTATCTAGCATAGAGCCTGACACATGGTATTTAAGAAATGTTGGTTGAATTTATTTTTCCCTTTAACTTCAGTTACAAGGAAAAGGTCAATGGGTAGTCCATTCCTCTGGTCAGTTCCTCCCAGAATCTCCATTTTAAGGAAGAGTCCAGGGCAGTCATGTTAACTGCTTTGTTCCTCTTCAGGCTCTAATCCTGAAGATATATATATATATAAAACCTCACCTTCTGTCTTGGAACCAATTGATTCTAAGACAGAAGAGCAGTAAGGGCTATGCAGTTGGGGTTAAGCGACTTGCCCAGGGTCACACAACTAGGAATTTGTCTCAGGTCAGATGTGAACCCAGAATCTCCTGTCTCTAGACCTGGGTCTCAATTGACTGAGCCACCTAGTTGACCCTTTGGACTTCTTTCTATAACATGTTCCTCTGTGAATATTTCCCCCCTTTCCCACCCTTTTCATCTTCCTTTTGGGTGTTTTCCTTACCCCTGCTCCCACTTCATCATAATGTAAGCACCTTGAGAACAAGGATTATCTTTCTTTCTTTCTATCCCATTTACATTGTTAACATCTAGAAAAGTGCCTGAAATATCATAAGCATTTAATAAATTATTATTGACTTGATTTGAATATATTGGGAAATCACAGTGAAGTAAAATATTTTAAAAGGAAATCAGTAAAAAAAATAGGGAAGATGAAAAAAAATTGGTTCAGAAATTTGAAAATGTACCTCACAGGGCTGTTGTAAGGAAAATGCTTCATAAACCTTAAAGTGTTATGTAAATGTGAGCTGTTATTAAAACTGAATGATGGCTACAGCTTGGATGAGATGACATGAGTTACAGACCTGGATCTCTCATTAATTTGCTATGTGATATTTAGAACACAAAGATGGGGAAATGGCACGTTGATTAGAGTACCCGTGGCATTGTGTTAACAGGTGCCATAACAATACCCAGATGTATGGTTATCAGTTCATGTCATAGCTACTGCTGTCATGAAGCATCAACTAAAAGGTCATTAGGCCAGAAGAGGAGGGTGATGCTAATAAATGTACTGGACTGGCCTGGGGTCATTTTATAGCTCTGTGGTAAAGCAGAAAGGCACTTGACCCTTTCTCTGTCTGTCTGTCTGTCTGTCTGTCTGTCTGTCTGTCTCTTCCCCCATCCCCTCTCAGTTTCTCTGTATGAAACTTAGAGATAACTTATCTGAAATGAATGTTGTAAGAATTAATGATATTGTTTTAAAAGTACTTTCGTAGGGGAGGTAGGGAAAAGGAAAATGCAATTCTTAGAGAAACATCTTAACTTAATCCATTTTTTCTGACCTTTGCAATTTAGAATTAATTAAGTAGGATAGAAATGTTCCAGAAATTTGTGAAGCTCAAATATCTAGGTTGGCAGACATCATGTGTAAAGTACTTGCTATGTTCCAAGCACTGTGGTAAGTGCTAGAGATAAGAGTGAAAAAATATCAGCCTCGGCTTTCAAGGAGCTCACACTGGGAAAAACAAAACATATTAGAGGGTTCAGTTACAGGGTAGATGGCAAGGCCCTGGGATATTTAGGTTATATTATCGAGTCAAATAGTAATATCTGGGGGATTGAAGGACATATCAGTAGTGCAAATGATAAGGTCTGGTGGTCCTTCATCTTTGCAATGACTGTACTGGATAGCTTCCTGTTCATCCAAGCAGAGAAATAACCATGTCTACTCTACAGAACAAGGGATTACAAAAAAACAGATATAAGAAAATATCAACCCCTTTCTCTACAAGAAGTTTTCAATTCAGTTCATTAAGAAGTATTTTCTATGGAACAAATTTAATTTTATATTAGGGATTAATGGGAAAATAGAATTCTATTTGCCATAAACACACATATATACACATACATATATATGTAAATTTATATATATATATATGGCTAGACCATGCATCTCGTGTGATTCTATCTGTATCAGTATATTTAAAAGGATTCTTGAAGTCCTTGAGAAAAACCCTGTTTCTTTCACTTCTGTGACTTTTTTTCTTTTGACTATTTATGTAAGTCGAGTACCTGAAGTAGACCCGTGAAAGTCAGTGTGATACAGTGGGAAAAGTATTGGTTTTGGCACAAGAGGACCTTAGTTCTAATTCTGGCTCTTCTTTCTGTGTGGTCTTGAGTAAGCATTTAGCCTTTTACTATGTGCCAGGCATTCTGCAAAACATCAGGGATACAAATTCCAAACAGAGAGAAAAATGGTCCTCTTTCCCCAAAGACCTCGTATTCTAATAGAGGAAGACAATATAAAAAGAGAGAGCTGAAAAGCAGAGGTATGGAGGAAGGAGGAATAAGGTATCCATGTGGGGCATAGAGGCAAAGCCTTGAGATAGTAGAAGTGAATGAAGCATGGCCAGCCTGGGTCCACCTCCAAAATGAAGGCCCCCTGGAGGAACTCACCAGTAGAAGAGGTAGGCTGACTTACCAGAGGGGTGTTCCAGTATGAGAATGCCCCAGAAGAGATGGTTCCAGGGCAAGAAGACAGCTGATTCATGGCGGTAAAACAAAATGAAGATGATGGACTAGCTGACTTGTAGGGTTGCTTCTAGTTCCAAATCTGAAATCCTTCTACCTTGGGACTTGATTATCTAGGTGTGCCACATCCTGTCTTGTTTTAATATTTTAATATATAAGTGGATCTAGAGGAGTTAGGGCCTGAGTCAACGGTCAAGGGTTTTTAATTTTGATTTGGCAGTTTGTTCACAATGACAAATAGCTGCATGATTACTGTCTGCAAGGCAAAACTTATCCAATTCACTCTCCAATTCATGGGCTACACACTGAAGCGGAACAGCAGGCTAAATTGTCAGAACATTTTTAATAGTCACAAATAAAACATTTTGACCAAAAGCCTGCTTCCAATTCAAATGCCAGTGGGGGGGGAACACACACATACATATGTGAACATAGACACATTCGTACATACAAATGTTGTTCAGTCATTGTCAGGGTATCAAACTCTTTGTGACGCATTTGGAGGTTTATTGGCAAAGATACTGGAGAGTTTTGCTATTTCCTTCTCTAGCTCATTTTTACAGATGAGAAAACTGAGACAAATAGGGTTAAGTGACTTGTCCAGGATCACACAGCTAGAAAAGGTCTAAAGCCAGATTTGAAAGAAAAGTCTTCCTAATTGTAGACTTATACTTTAACCACTATACCACCTCTCTCTGTCTCTCTGTCTCTGTCTCTCTTTGTCTCTCTCTGTCTCTCTGTCTCTCTGTCTCTGTCTCTGTCTCTGTCTCTCTGTCTCTCTCTCTCCACAATTGTATCCATGTGTATGGGTATATTTATGTTGAGTGTGTCCACTTCCATTACTAAGAAATGAAATCCCAGGCAACCTTGCTTTAGCATTTGTTTTCTCTCATGTCACCATGGACTTAAATGGGAATTACATCTCACCTCTGAAAGATGTCTGTGAATACATCCTCAAGGACAAGCATAACACCAGTCTTATAAACTTGGTCTGTTACAGTATGTCACTGACCAAAGTGGATACGACATGAGCTGTGGGATAACTTCATCTATGGTCCAGTACGGTTCTTGATAAAGGGACTTAGTTGCATCTTGCAATTAGTCTTTGCCATTTTCATTGATTTCGAAGCGTGTACTGTATTTTACAAAGAAAAAAAGAGACAAGGTGACTCCAGGGTGAGAGTCAGACTCTGATTATTCATTCCTAATAGGCTCACAATGATTTTGGACTTGCCCTAGACAGTATATTAAGCATGAATGGTGACACCATCATTTACGCCCTGGAGTGACCCATTCTTTAAAATGCTACCCAAGAGATAGTTATTCATCTCATTTGAATCATCATTTTAAAAAAGTAATAAACACTTTATTAAAAGGTAGATACTCTTGCAGCCAGCAACAACAGTATCACCCAGAAATATGAGCTGGTTCTTTCTCCCCTCCACTCCCAGTAAGCTTGGAGATACAATTGCATTTCTTCATGCTTCTTCCTATACATGACTGACATCTAGAACTCTACAATGGAGAGTGAGTGCTGTGTGTTCTTCAGGAGAGCAGCAATAATAAAATCTGATACTCATTTTAAAATTACTCCCAAAAGCTTAAAAAAAGGAATGATTAACAAGACTGTATTTGACAGGTCTAAGAAAATGGAGGTTATTTAGCTCAATTGCTACCTGAGCAAGAATCCCAACTCCAACATCCTAAAAGCATTCATTCATCTATCGTTTGCTTTCAGAACTCTTAGAGATAAGAAACTCAATGATCTTCCAAGAGAACCAAGGGCGTTCTCTTTTGAATAACTCTAGTTTTTAGGGGATAATTCCTTATTTTGAGCAGAAACCTGCTCTTCTGCAACCTTCACCTCCTTATTCCTTATTTTGACCTATGGAGCCAAGTCTAATGGCACTTCCAATAGTTGAAGATAGCTACTATGGCCACCTAAGTCATCTTCTCCAGGCTAGACAGCACTAGTTTCCTCAACTGATCTATATATTCACTTCAATCTCAGGAGATACTTAGGTGGTGAAGTAGATAGTGTTAGACCTCCAGTCAAGAAGACTTGAGTTCAAATCCTGTCTCAGACACTTCCTACCTGTGTGACTCTAGGCAAGTCATTTAACATCTCTTGGCCTTAGATTCCCTATCTTAAAAATGAGGGTATAATAGCAGTTCCTTCCCAAGATCACAGTAAGGATCAAATGACTTGATATTTGTAAAGCACTTTACAAACCTTAAAACACTATAGTTATAATAATAATAGTGAATCACAATATTAGAATAACATAATTATAATGTTGTTATATGGTATATATTTATGTTAATAGTATAATTAATAACATAATTAATACTATTGTGCTACTATTATAATCAACAATCATTAATGTAGTTATAATATTGTATTAATATTACAATTGATAAAAGTAATATTGTTAATATTATCATTGATAATCATTAATATCATTCATGATATTATATCAGTTCTTGGTTATAATAATTATTAATATTTTGTTGGTGTTCTAATTAATAATAATCATTAATATTATTATTACTACCCAGCCTGTGAAAGGCATTATTCTGAGTATTGTGGATACAAAAAGAAACATGAATAATTTCTGCTCTCAAATAGCTCCCATTCCATTGAGGGATATGCCATCTGTACCAATAAGTAAATAACAGGTCCTTATACTGGCAACTGGTGGGGATGAGGAAAGGCTTTAAGTAGGAGGTAGTACTAGTAGGATATAGGTTCAAATCCTCTTGCTATATTTGTTGCCCTAATAAAAATGATGATATAATAGCATTTATATAGCATCCTCTGTGCCAAATACTATGCTAAGTGCTTTACAAATATATCATTTGACAGTAGCTCTAGGAGCTATTATTATTTTCTCCATTTTTTTTCAAACCCTTACCTTCCATCTTGGAGTCAATACTGTGTATTGGCTCCAAGGCAGAAGAGTGGTGAGGGCTAGACAATGGGGGTTAAGTGACTTGCCTAGGGTCACACAGCTGGGAAGTGTCTGAGGCCAGATTTGAACCTCGGACCTCCCATCTCTAGGCCTGACTCTCAATCCACTGAGCCACCCAGCTGCCCCCTATTATCCCCATTTTATAGTTGAGGAAACTGAGGCAAAAGGTTAAATGACTTGCCCATGATCACACAACTAGTATGTATTTGAATTTGAATTCAGGTCTTCCTGGCTCTACTGCCACACCTAGCTGCCTTACTGGGCATCACCTGGATTAACTCCTTCCTAAATTTTGGCACCAGAATACAAAATTCCAGAAAGTGATCTAGCCAGAGCTATGTTTCCTAGTTCTGAACTCTGTGCATCTTTAGTAGCCTAAAATTGAATCTATTCCTTCTATTGTCATAATCTAAGGACCTCCTAATTCCTCAGCTTCCTATTTTAAGTGCCTGACCCCTATATCCTGACCTCTCAGGACTCTTGGCTTTGCTTGCTTAGACATGTCTTAGTTGACTGTCCTAGATTTGTGCTGCTCCTCCCTCTCCTAGCTGACTGCCTAGATTTGACCTCTTGCTTACCTGGATCCCATGGCACTTAAAATGTTCTTTCCTAATTTTGTCAACTTCCCTTGTCTTGGCTGCTAGTCCACTTGAAATGGATACTAGATATTTTGTGGCATTTCATATGACAGCCTAATCTTGACCCCTTCTGGCCAGCCCTACCCAATTGCAAACTAAGTCCTGGTGATACACCTCGTAAGTCTCTCCACCTAGATAACTATGAGACTATGTTCTCCAGAGTCCCTTTTAACAACTCTGGGTATCTTGATTTGGTTTGACTTTACACTTAAGACCTGGTAGGACTACAGATAACAAAAGTTTTGTTGTTCAGTCAAGTCTGACTCTTTGTGAGCTCATTTAGGGTTTTCTTGGCAAAGATATTGGTTTGCTATTTCTTTTCTAGATCACTTTACAGATGAAGAAACTGAGGCAAACTGGGTTAAGTGACTTCCCAAGGTCACACTGCTAGTAAGTTTCTAAGGGGGAATTTGAACCTAGGTTTTCCTGACTCCATGTCTGGTACCATATCTAGTATATCACCCGTATCTCTTTTATACCCGCTAAGGATTCATAATTGAAAATTTTAGGAAAAGCTGAGTATTGTTCCTCTTGTGTTCTTAATCTTAAGTGACTAACACTTCACAACTTCTAGCAAAATTTTGCCATGGAACATGCTGATTATAACAACAATAATAATTACCCTTTTATTTAGCTCTTGAATGTTTACAAAAGACTTGTTCTCACAACAATTCAGAAAGTGAGATATATGAGAATTATCAGACCTATATATATATGTACATATAATATTCCCTACTAAGGCTTCAATTAAAGCAAGACTCTATTTACAACACAAAATATGTGTGTTGTTCAGTTCACTGGTAAATAGTGGGTCGTTATACTTACTTTTGAAACTTAAAAAAAAAAAAACTGGGCCTTCCAAATAAACTATAATTGCCAAAATTGAGAGTGTGCTGATATCACGAGTAACTCTGTGAGAATTATTGTCCACAGGGTGTACAAGGTATTCAGGAAAGACTAGCACCCCTGGTATGAGGGCTTGCCAAAGAGCCCTTTCCAGGGCTGTTTTCTTCCTTTTGTATCCACTTGCCGCCCAGCTCTTACCTGTGCAATGGCCACACCCTGGGAAACCATCTCAGCAGACGGGCTAAACCAGGTTGAGGGTAACTGATAGGCTTCAGTGAATTGGGGGGTGTCTATCCCAGGCATGTGAAGATTTCCTCCAGCAGAATGGGCATGAGAACCATTTGTTCCAATGGTCATGAAGTCAGTGGAAGCAAGTACTGAGGAGTGCTTAGGACTTGGTCAAACATCAAAGATGCCAAGGTTGTCCACTCTATCCCAGGCCATCACCAGTTGTCTTGACTTTTGTCTTGCCACTAGATTTGTGTGACTCTGGAAGAGAGGGTGAGACTGAATTTGTGGAGCTCTACCTCACTTAAATACAACTTATGGTCAAGTCAAGAGGCATCATCAATGTCGTCATTTTGGTACTCTTCAAGGACAAAAGCCAACCACCATTGTCCTATAATCTCAAACACTCTGGGGTCTCCACATTTTTAGTCAATCACAAAATTTTAGTTTTCATCTTCAAGATTTCCATCATTTTATAGAACCTACTCTAATAGCAACCCCCCTTTCATCTTTCTAGAGATCCAGTGAGTAAGTTCCTTACACTAAATTTAGTGAGGTGGTTGAATGCAGTACAGGTCATGGAATCAGGAAGACCAACAAACAAGAATCAGAAAGTTCAAAGCCTACCTCTGATCCTTACTGTCTTTGTGACCCTGGGCAAGTCATTTAACCTTTGTTTGCTTTAGTTTCCTTATCTATAAAATGGGAATAACAACAGCATCTGACAGGATTGTTGTGAGAATAAAATTAGATAATATATTTAAAGTGCTTTGCAAACCTTATACAACTATAATTTATTATTTTTTTATGCACAAAGAAACTAAACCTAAGGTTTTGTGGCTTTTGAAAACAAATGTAAAATGTCCCAAAACATAAGCCCTAGTTAGCCAAGACAAGATAGAGAGGGAACTGAGATGGTTAGAACCCTTTCAGAGATCCCTTTTTAAAAATGCATTAGCAACTCCCTTCATTTCAGAGGCTAGCTAAAGTGTGTACCACTGCATACTAAGTGTGTTGGTTGGTTTTCTGACCTGTTTTTTTTTCTTTTTCTTTTGTAATCTTTACAAGGGAAGGCTTTTATGGGTAGCAAAGACAGGGATATAGTCAGAAATGAATTTGATGTAAATTTAAAGTCATTGATTTAGAAAAATATATTGGCAGGCAACATTGGTTTGAAGTTGCTGACCTAATCTGTGTTGAAATAAGTCAAACTTGGAAGCAATAAGGTAAAAAATGACAATTCTCAAAGAGAAGGAGAAACTGGGTAATAAGTTTTTAGTTAGATGCCATTCCCATTTTACTTATGTATACCTTTTCATGAAAATGTGGACACTTATTAATATTATCTGATGAGGTAGGTTTCAAAAGTCTTTCATTTGAGCTAGCAAAAATTTTCTAAAATTCTTTTCTTGCTATAGTAAAGGTAGATACCAAAGGGCAAGGACTGCTAAAGTGAAACTTTGTTTTAGCATCTTGGTTCCATTTTAGGTTATCAGTACACACACATTCATACATACATACACAGAGAAGTTGGGAAGGACCTTTTGAAATTTTGTCCCCTAATTTCTCTACCAAAATCAGGATCACAGGGAAGACTTGCCTTCAAGGCTTCTACTGACCTGAATATAATTGGGTTGTGGCTTTTTCCACCTCTCACTAATTTTCATTATAAGATAGCCTAGACACTAATTACCAGGCTGCTTGCATAAGTCTATGAGTTGTGCCATGTGAGCTTGGCCTCAGGTTAGGTTCATCCATGTACAGTGAAAAGTGGCTTGGTCTGGTCTGTTTGCACAGTAACTGACTTGGCTCCCCCCAAAATGATATCATTTAGAAGTCAGGTGGCCTACCAATGTCATGGTTTAGTGGCCATAGTTTGGTTACAGGTAAAATACACAGTACACAGGAAAAATATTCCAAAATGATTTGCTGCTAAGCCTATTAGCTTTCTGTTTTCCAACATTATGATTGAGTAAATGGGAAAAATAAGAATTTCAAGGTCTTTAAATATAAAGACTTGCCAGTCGGGGATTCCATTTGATGAATAGAGCATCTTTTTTCAAGGAAAAAGCACTGATTGCTATTAGAAACTTGAGTTCTAATCCTGATTATTAACAGTTGCATGACAATGACAAATCACTTAAGTTCTCTAAGTCTTAGTTTCCTCATCTCTAAAATGAAGATAATAGCCCCTACCTGATAGGCTGATTTTGAGAATCAAATGAAACAATACATATAAAGCACTCTGCAAACCTTAAAACACTTAAAAATACTAGATAGGATTGTTGTTATTAGAGCCTAAACAGACTCCTTTTGAGAAAGACATAAGAGATGAAAGACACAGACAGAGGAAGACTGGATCATAGGGTTCGAAGTTGGACAAGGAAACCTTCCTTTGTGTTTATCATGTCAATTTAAAATCTATTTTATAGAAAGATTTCTAAGCCAGAGCTAAGGATCACAGAAAACTACAGCTATTTCCACTGGGAGTAGACAGTACACGACATCCTAAGAACACCATTTGTCTCCAGTAAGAAAGTCTATCAGGCATCATTTTAGGGGAGCAAGAGGATAAAGAATCAGCCATTCAGAATATCAAGGAAGAGGGAAGCCAGTAAAAAGGGTCACATTAAAGGATTAATTAAGCAAGAAATGCCCGGAGATAGCAAATAAAAATAATTTTTTAAAAATTTCTAAGTTTTAACAAATTTTACAAAAATAAAAAAAATTTAAATGCTGATTTTTTTCAGGTCAAAGGAAAATTGAGGGATAAGTCAACTGGGGCCTTAGCAACTAAAGTGATTCAATAAGCTACTTTTTTCAGGGGTTGTTGAGGTTCAGAGGTCACCGAGATTTATTTTGTTTGGCTGATATAGTCATGGAGGGAATACAGAGAAGGTGAGTCATCCTGCCACAGGAGAATAGAATCCCACCTTCCTTAAATCCATCTGTCCAGTCACTGGACAAGAGTTGAGAGATTGAGATTTTCTAGGGGAAATACTCCTCCAACTAATATCTTTAAGTAACTCCCTCTGAATTCTCCCATCAAAGACAACCCTCATTTTTTTCTAGTTAGAAATTCAGAGCAGATTTGTGTGTGCATGTGTGTTGAAATAGGCTCCAATTGTTGGCATGGCAAGGTGAAAGACATTGGCGTGATTGTCCTCTCTCTGTTTTCTTTTTTAAGAAGTCTATTTAAGTGGCTAAACATGGTTGGGAAAGAAATTTCTTCAGTTTCTTCATTACATAGATGACAGCAGTAAAGCCCAGAGATGTCCAACGATTATTCACTTCTGCAGAGCTGGAGAAGAATCTGGGATACGAATGGAGGTTGTTGTTGGTGTTTTTAAACCAGTGGTCCCTTCCCTCGACCATGCTGTCTCCCCTGTGCACAAGGTATCCTGCCACCAGGGCAAAAAACTGCTGTATCCAGACTGGACTTGGGATGACGGGGGCCAGATGGGCTGGTGGAGGAGGACTCGGAGCAGCAGGCTTTTTGCCTGGTGGATTAGGCCACAAAACACTGGGGTCTATTAAAACAGGAGTAGTCAGTGGGACTGGGAGAACGTTCTCAGAGGATTGTGCACAGGTTTGACAACAATTTACTTGCTTAATTTTTCACTGCAAGTTGTAGTTTCTAAAAATGACCTACCAGGAGAGGGTTATGCTCTTTAATGAGCCCTGGAGTCATAATAGAATAAGGCATCATAAAAACTACTATGGACCTTCAGAGCAACATTAGTAAAAAAATTAATAATTAGATACAATTTGGTACTTTTCTCTTAGAGGATAAATAGCCAGGCCCAGAGACAGGAAGTCCTGGGTTCAAATATGACCTCAGTCACTTCCTGTGTGACCCTGGGCAAGTCATTTAACCCCAATTACCTAGCCCTTACTGCTTTTCCACCTTAGAACTCAGTGATACTTAGTATTGATTCTGACAGAAAGTAAGGATTTACAATGACACATGTAAAACCCAGTGGAATTGCTTGTTAGCTACAGGAGTTGGGTGATGTAACCATGGACAAAAATATTCTGAATTAATTAATTAAATAAAAAATTTCAAATAAAAAAAGAAATTAAGGATTTAAAAAAGAAAAAAGTTAACCACCTTTTTTCTTTTTCCTTTAATGACAGAAATTCCTGGCTCTTTTTCCTTTCTAGGGTTTATTTAAATATTAGCTCTGAAGTTTTACTTATAGTTAAAATTTTCCCTTTCCTGGTTCCAGCTGTAACTTGCATCTGAGTCCTTCTCACTTTTAGGCAGCAAAGCAAAAAGATCTTCATAGGAGATGGAATGAAGGTTATAGACTCTTCTCCCTTAAACCTCTCTGTTTCTTCTGGGAAAAAGAAATAAAATCCTATGAAAATAGGAACTTTTTTTTTTTTTGCTTACAATCACTCTGAAGTATCTTCACATCAGCAATGTACGTGCCCATGGCTGTTTTCTCCTTTAGAAGTTTCCAGGATCATTTTACATTTTGAGCAAGGAAACGGCGATATCTGAACTTTTTGGCTCTTAGTTGGATGTATTGGGAACTGGAATTACAATACCACTGTCTTTTTAGCAAACAGCAACTTTTACAATTTGCCTTTTATACAAAACATATAATTATGTAACTCTGAGCATTTGCCAGAAGTGATTTTCTAGGAGGGCCAGTCTCAATTCCAGGACGAACCACTTAAAATATTGAAGCCAGAAAAAAATTGAACTTTTTAAATCGAATTTTTAAACCAGTAATTAAAAGTGGTCTCATCACATGCTACTTTTCTGACCTCATAGGACTAAACCGCCAGAGCCAAAGCCTGCTCTGGAATATGCACAGAACCTCTCTTCCTGAATGGCCTCAGATCTTCCGGCAAGGGCGCCATCTCTGAAGCTGTCACTGAGGGCTATGCTATAATTGCAGGTGTCATCCATCAGCCCTGGAGAAGACACGATTCCAGGGGAAGACAGGGCATGTTGGATACATAACCCATCATTTTGGTGTCTTTGCCCTGATACCTTTAACTTTGTTACAACTCCCACCCTTTGTTCTTGGTGGTTTGAAGTTATGTTCTTCCTCTCATGCAGTTGTCAAGATCAGAAAGTACTTCCTGGCCCTGAGTCAGATGGTGTTCATCTCTCACCACAGCACAGGCTTTCCTTGGTCACTCGCCAGTCAGTGTGCCCTGCTGATGCACTCAGGTTAGGCTGAGGCAGCATGAAGGACCAGGTAACAGAAGCTACAAAGAACAAGAAAATGTGGAAAGAAAAGGGGGATCCCCGTGTCTTCCCCAGTTCTTCCTTGGTTCCTCTTCCTTGGTGAGAAGAATGCTACCGACAGGTGATTCAAAGTGGGCAAGTAGAGGAAAGAGAACAGAATCCTTCCAGGTAAGGCTTGGTCATTGATTCCAGACAGCACAGTTAAAAGGCACAGATATGCCTTTGAGTGCATAAGAAGGATAGCTGTATTACATCATGCAGACAGTTATGGAAACACAAAATCAGTGCTCTCAAGCCTGAACAATGCAAGAGTTTTAGTTGAAAGGAACATTTGTTGTTCAGTCCATCTCTTTGGGACCCCATTTGGAGTTTTCTTGTCAAAGATGGAGGAGGAGTTTGCCATTCCATTTCCAGCTCATTTTCCAGATGTGGAAACTGAGGTAAATGGGATTAAGTGATTTGTTCAGGGTCACATCACTGGGAAGTATCTGAGGCTAGATTTGAACTGAGGAAGATGGGTCTTCCTGATGGCTCTGTACCACCTAGGTACTCTGAAAGGGACATTAGAAGCCATTTAATCCAACTTTTTCATTTTACTGAGATAGCATAGAGTGACAGAGGTAGAGAACACCAGACTTCAGGTCAGAAAGACCTGGGTTTGAATTTTACCTCAGATATTTACTATCTTTGGGACACTAAAGAAGTCCCCTAGCCTCTCTAAACCTCAGTTTCCTCACTTGTAAAATGGGAATAATGATAATACTTTTCTCCTATGGTAGGATGAATTAGATCTATAAAGCTCTTTGCAAACTTTAAAGTCCCACAAAATTGTTTGTATGTTGCCTCACCTATTAGAATGTGAATTCTTTGTGGGCAAGAATTGCCCCCCCATCCCTCTTTTTTTTTGCCTCAGTGATTAGCATAATACCTGACATACAGTAAATATCTAATAAATGCTTGTTAAATCTGACTCTCTCCCCACTTTTCTCTCTCCCCACTTTTCTCTCTCCTCTCCTCTCCTTTTGTCTCTCTTTCTCTCCTTTTCTCTCTCTCAATATGTATCTAAATAAATAGATAGACATATATATGTGTGTGTAGTATAATATTATAATTATCGGTACTTTTGTTACCAGTGAGAACAGACCCAGACAAGTTAAGTAATTTGCCTAAGGTTATACACTTGAATCAGAACTAGAATCCAGATCTCCTTATTTCAAGCCTAATGTAATTTCTATTACACCTGAATTTCTCAATCAACACAAGGTCTAATTATCTGGTTAATTAATAGAAATAGGAGATTGCCTGTCTGGCCATTTTGGATCTCATGGGGCGGTTGCACTTTGGTGGGGTCATTCCATGTCTACAGTCTGGTGCCTCAACCCTCAAAACTCAGGTTAGCCAGGGATGATCAATCCCTACAAAATCTGACTCAGATTACCCAAACTCCCATAAGACTTGGTTACTATTTCACAATGCCAAGTTACAAAATTACTGTGACTTATATATTGTTGACCACTCAACACAGTCAAATCCCTTTAGGAAAACCCTTCTAGAAAGCCAAATTAAAATCAGAAAGTTGCTTGGTAAATCCAGAACTAGAACAAAGAACTGATTGACCTTGAGGGGTACTTTTTTTTTGTCCTTCTCTAGCCTATAACTGCCAAGCACAATTTCTACTGGATCAGTTCTGCAGGATGCCCTCCTGTCTGTAAAAGATTACTGATACATTCTTATACTCCAACTCTCCATTTTCAAGACTCTTTAAGCACCTTGTTGCTGGGTTTGTCATTCCATTACCCTTCTTAGACTCTAACATTTTTTTTAAGGCCACCATTTCTCAAGTTGCACCTTATTTTAGATTGGCTTCTTCCTGATGACATCCAAGAAGACACCCTAATCTTAGGAGGATTATATTCAAATCCCATTATGGGATGAATAGTGTCTGGGAAAATTTGTTGTAAAATAACAAATCCCATCCTCCCTGGAGGATTCCAGTTAGTTTATCCAGGAATTACCTTACTTGGCCTCTAATACTCCACCCACATTGTGTCTTCATTTCTCTTTTGGCCAAGTCACTATTTATTTTCTAGGTTAGAAGAAGAGAGGAAACAAATCAAGAATGTTATCCCTTAAAAAGATTTAATCTTGGAAGAAACTAAACTAATAGACAAAATAAGAATTTGGATTCTCTATGGCAAATAGGTGATGCAGTCAATAGGACTAAGAACTTGGGAAAAAATGAGTTCAAATCCTGCTTCAAGACAGATAAACTCCCTCAGCCTTAATTTCCTCATCTGTAAAATGGAGACTATAATAGCACACTTACCTAACAGGGTTGTTATGAGGATCAAATTAGTTAACATGAAAAATCATTCTGCAAACCTTAAAGCTCTCGTTAAATATAGCTAGTTATTCTTTCAGCTATCCAGATGACCTTGTGTGCCATTATCTTGAATAATTGACAGCTGAATATGGGGTAAAAATTAAAATCTCAATAATAAAAAATACTATATTTTAAGAAGGTTTATCAAATGATCATTAGAAATCAAGGAATAAAGAGGATACAAAATAAAAAACCATGTGCCCATGGCTGGTTAGCCATTTTCAAAATCCCCACTCACCACCATCACTGCTGGATGCATGCCCAAAGAAGAGGCAGAGCTTCAGCACCCACTGACTTTAACCTCTGTCTACAGCAGGGGTCCCCAAACTTTTTATACAGGGGGCCAGTTCACTGTACCTCAGAACGTTGGAGGGCTGAGCTATGAAAAAACTATGAACAAATTCCCCGGGCAACAGTATACACAGTGTGGAATCCCCTCCTCCAGATTGCCGCTCACCATGCTGACATCTTCCATTGGGCAGCCACATGGTGCCTCTTTCTCATTCAGTTATGTCACCAGAAGTAGTACTGTATGGGAGCGATGCTGCACTTTGCAGTGACACCATATATAATACTCATGCATACGCATCCTGTGCTCCTCTCACTGACCACCAATGAAAGAGGTGCCCCTTCCAGAAATGTGGTGGGGGCTGGATAAATGGCCTCAGGGGGCCACATTTGGCCTGTGGGCCGTAGTTTGGGGACCCCTGGTCTACAGGAAGTATATAATGACAGGAAGTCAGTGGACTCTAGGGATATGTAGTTCTTTTTTTTAGGGTAACAGATTTTCAATTATACAATGGAGGGCAGTTTTCTTCCAGAATTTTTCAGCAAGGAATCTGAAGCAATGTGCACTTTAACCAGCAGCAAATAGCAAACGCTAATTATTATCCTAATCTTTATCATTTTATTACAAGAAAGGGAGTTTTTTTTTTCCCTCTGAACTCCTGTGGGATCAACCATATGAAAAACAAAAAACTCAAAACATGGGGAAAAAGTTAATTATGAAAATAAAGATGACTTTTTAAAAATGTCAACTAAGCATTTCTTTGAATACTTTTGAGGCCACTGGTAGTCTTCAACACTCTCTTGGGGAAAATCAGTGATGTAAAATATGGCCCATAATCCTCTGCTCATTCTCCTCTGGCATTCCTGGCTTCCCTGGCCCTCATTGTCTTATGTCTAGATGATTGTAATAGCCTGCTCATGGGTATTCCTGCTTCAAGTCTTCTCCACTGCAAACCATACTCCATTCAGGCACTAAAGTGATTTTCCTAAAGCCCAGGTCCTATATCTATATCTCACATACACACACACACACACACACACACACACACACACACACACACTCGTAATTAACTCTAGTGGCTCCCTATTGAATCTAAAATTAAATACAAAATGTTTTGTTTGGCATTCAAAGCCCTTTATAACCTAGTACCCTCCTACACCTTAGTACCCAACATATATTATTCAATCCATGACACTGACTTCCAGACTATTCCATGAATAAGACACTCCATCTCTCAGCTCAGGGCATTTTCTTTGGCTGTTATCATTCCTAGAACGCTCTCCCTTTTCAACTCTGACCTCCTTTGCTGACTTTAAGACCCAACTAAAGTCCCTTCTTTTATTGGAACCTTTTCCCATTACCTATTAATTTTAGTGTCTTCCCTCTGTTAATTATTTTCTACTTATACCTTATTAAGCTTGCTTTGTAGATATTTGTTTGCATATTGTCATTGTTTTTAATCCTTACCTTCTGTCTTAGAATCAATAATAGGTATGAGTTCCAAGGCAGAAAAGTAGTAAGGGCTAAGCAGTTGGGGTTAAGTGACTTGCCCAGGGTCACACAGTCAGAAAATGTCTGGGGTCAGGCCCCCCGCCCCCGACCCCAGACCTGTCTCTCTATCCACTGAGTCACCTAGATGCCCCTTCTCCCATTAGATTGTAAGCTCCTCAGAAGCAAAGACTACCTTTTGCCTTTTTTTGTTTTCACAGTGCCTGGCAAAAGTAGGAACTTAAGAAATGTTTCTCCTGGATTCAAATGCAGCCTCAGACACTTCCTAGCTGTGTGACCCTGGGCAAGTCACTTAACCCCCATTGCCTAGCCCTTACCATTTTTCTGCCTTGGAACTGATACATGGTTTCCATTCTAGGGTGAAAGGTATGGGTTTAAAAAAAGAAAAGAAATGTTTGTTGATTGATTGACTGGCTTCCTTACAATCCCACTTTCTACAGAAAACCTTTCCCAATTCCCCTTTAATTCTAGAGTCTACACTCTATTGACTATTTCTCATTCATCCTATATATTACTTCTTTGATATAGTCATTGCATTTAGTCTTACCTATTAGATTGTGAGCTCCATGAGGGTAAAGACTCTTTTGCCTTTCTTTGTATACCCAGTGTTTAGTGAGGTGCCCAACACCTACTGTGTGCTTAGTAAATGTTTATCGACTGACTGATGAACACTAATTTTTGCCAGTTATCCATCAAGTGACATAATCACAAATTTCAGGCTTAGAAGGAATTTCAGAAGTCACCTAGCTCAGCCTACTGTCTACTATACCTTCGATGTCCTAAACACAAAAGAATATGGCTAATTATAAGCTTTGGCTATATAGTACATCTTAGAATTAAAAAAAAAATATTTCCCTTGCTTAGATTTACCAAATATTTTGGTTTTAATTGGGTGACAGGAAGCAATTCAAGGATGGGTGAGCTTTTTCATTTGGGAGGAGTCTAAGGGCAGTGATGAAAATGAAAATGATTTAAAAAACTCCAGGTATAGAAGCACCTGGGGAAAGTGTCTATTTAGAAAACTGAGGATATTTCTTATTTTATCTCTGTCATAAATCACTTAACTTCTGTGGGTCTCAGTTTCCTTACTTGTAAAATGAGAGGGCCAGAAAGACCAGACCAGACCAGAGAAGGATATTGATAAAGTAGAGAGTATTCAGAGGAGGCCAACCAAAATAGTCAAGGGCATGGAGGTCACTTTGTATTATTAGCACTGGAGGATATTACTAGGTTCGAGGCTGGGGAAGAGAAGACTTAAACATGATAGCTGCCTGCTGTCAAGGACTGTCATGTAGAAGACAACTTGTTCAGTGCAGAGCTAGCAGACAGAACTAGGAGAAATAGCTGAAAGTTAAAATGAGACAAAAATAGATCTAATTTAAGGATGAACTTCCTAACAATTAGAGCGTAATAATGAGGTGGGCAGGTAGGTGGCAGAGTGTATTAAGTGCCAGGTTTGGAGTCAGGAAGACCTGGGTTCAAATCCAACCTCAGACATATACTAGCTGTGTGACCTTGGGCAAGTCATTTAACCCTATTTGCCTCAGTTTCCTCATTTGTAAAATGAGACAAGGAAATGGCAAACCACTCCAGTATATTTGCCAAGAAAATTCCAAATGAGGTCATGAAGAGTGTGTCACGCCTGAAAAAATGACTAACCAACAAAATGATTAAGTGGTGAATACAAGTTCAGCTTGGTCTAGCTGGTCTCTGAGATTCAATGCTAATCACTTTATGACTAGATTCCTCTTTAACTCTACATCTTTTATCTGTGATCTGAAACAATTTACCCATCCATCCTCATTAATCAATTTTGGTGTCACCGGGCTCTGGACACCATGCCTAAGCTGTCCCTGATTCTTCCACTAAGGACTCCTTTCCAATTGTTGAATTTTTCCCAGATCCTCCATTTTGGAGAACGGTCCCAGGAGAGCCATCCTTCATTTTCCAGATTTAGCCACAAAGCCTCAGCTGCCTCCTAACTCTGTTTCTATGGCTCTATTCTTTCTCTGATGACTTTCTCCTAGAATCTCTATTTTGGGGAAAGGCCTCATATTACAGAGACTCAGCAAGTATCTCCACATTTCTCTTTTGGCTTTTCTTTTCTATGTTAACCTCTTCCATTAGAATATAAACTCCTTGAGGGGAGGGACTATTTTTTTTCCTTCTTGGATTTGTATCCTCAGAGGTTAGCACAGAGCCTGACTTGGCACAAGCAAAGACCCAATCAGCTTTCTTGACTGAGGCAACTACCTCTGGAGCAGAAGCTGGAAAGCCAAATTCCACACACACATCCCCCCAAAAAAATTTCCAAACTTCAAAAAAAAAAAGAGAGTCATGATGACATGTAAGGAAAGTGTATTGGAAAGACCCTAGAACACATATAGATATTCTATAACTGGTTCTGATCTGCTATCCAGGTGGTTGAGAGGAACCCTTTGTTTCATGTGGCTATATAGCCAGAACTAGGAGCCTGAGTTGACTTTGGCTGACTCTCTTCGCTTCATCCCATGACTCCTTTGCTCATGATTCTCTGAGAGATAATGCTACAGGACAAGAAGCCATGAGGATTTCTTCCTTTGGAGACCATATGGTTTTGTGAAATGGTGTTTGGCTTCTACATTTGTCTTTTTTTCCTTTTAGTGAAGGAGCCTGGAACCTCCAATTATATCAGTTCTCAGGAGGGTGCTCTAGCATCTTAGTGTCCCCCAATAGGGGTTCCTGAGCTATTACTGTATCAATACTCCAATGAAGAAGGGATGACTTTTAGGGGTGACTTTTGGGATTCCAGTTCAGCTGAGCCACGGACTCATCCTGCAGGAATGCTACCTTTGGATGTGAACTGGACCAATGCTACACGGTTGGTTGGTTGTCGTCCTTCATACTTGAAAAGGTCCAAAATGACATCACTATGTCAAGGTTAACAGTGTATCCAACAATGGCTGATTTGACCAATATGAGTTTGGAAGGTTCTGCCAAAGGTCAGACACAAATAGCCAATATGAACAAGAACTGAGCCAAGCTTTGCGTCTACTCCCCTCAGAGACCAGAGATTGATGTAGGGGAAAGTTAGCTCCCTAAGTATTGGGGAAAAGTTTCATACTTTTTCTCTTGCTATATATTTGAAGTAAGTCTCTCTTTGTAGACGTTAGTCAGTGTTAAGTGGTTAAATGGAATGGAGACGATAGATCATCCTTGGCCCCTAACAGTGGGGACAAAAGCAAGCAATGAGGGTTAAAGTCATACCCTCCAATTTCCTGGGTACCCTAAAAACCTAAAGGGGTGATATAGCAGGCCTGACTCTGGAAGAATAAACTAGAGAGTAGATTAACTGCTTTAAGGAATCTGGAATACAATCCCAAATTCTAATCCAGAGTGGAGAAATTTAAAAAAATGAGGGAGGGAAAAAGTCATCCCATTTTTTTCTTGGGTAGTAAGGCCTAACCAGGTTTCTAGTCACTACTCAATAATTCCTTATTCAACATTTCTTTGAAAAACTTACTTTTATCTGACCCTCCTTCAACATCAATCAATCAACCAAGGATGATCTATTGTCTCCATTCCACTTAACCACTTAACACTGATTAACTTCTACAAAGAGAGATTTACTTCAAATATATAGCAAGAGAAAAAGTATGAAAAATTCCCCCAATACTTAGGCAGTATCCCTGCCTTCTCACCTTCCTCCTGCCCTCTGCTCATAGATATCAACCCCCAAGAGAGGAAATAGAGATCAGCTGTTCACCATAGCCCAACAGAGTCAGGGTTGTTTGTTCATCCCCATCACATGCCAGCAATGGCATCGAATAAAGACTCTTCTAATCTGCACCTCAGCTTTTGTGCCATCACCCAGAAGGCATCTGCTTTGAAGGAAAATGATTTTTGTTCTACACATTTAACTGCCTCTGTGCCCTTCGCCATGTATTTTGGCTTCAGTTCCTGACCAAAAAGAAATTGCTATCTAATGGCATAGAGATGGCTTGGAGATGTTAATATTTGAGGGCAGCAG
Organism: Monodelphis domestica; assembly: GCF_027887165.1. Classification (NCBI taxonomy): domain Eukaryota; kingdom Metazoa; phylum Chordata; class Mammalia; order Didelphimorphia; family Didelphidae; genus Monodelphis; species Monodelphis domestica. The sequence goes on along the minus strand of NC_077231.1, from coordinate 250,132,496 downwards.
GTTCTGTAAATGACTACTCTGCTCCAAATGTAGTATTTTCTTCAGTTAAATATTTGAACAATAATCCCCCAGGACCTATGAAAGTGAACATTCTATTTCACTGGAATTATTCCAATGCTTAATTACAGGATGGGATGCAACCCCTTCCTGGTTGAAAAGATGCTAAGTTGGCTTCTAAATCCATTGTGTAACAAAAGGACTCCATGCTGTGTCACAGGACTTCTCTAGCCTTCCTGCTCTGGTTATGGGGGTTCTATTTTCATGCAGCCCCATCATACAATTATCTTTGTTCCAGCTTTTACCTCCCCACCCCAGTTTCAAGGAAATCTGTCTCAGATGATGAACAAATGCATGCCCATCTTTCCCCTGACCCATAAGGACATGACAACCCCCTGATTACAACTTCTGACTTGACAAAGAAATGGAAATTGTTGGGTTTTTTGTTTTTTTTTTTTTATTCTGAGGGAAATTTACCCTCACAGAAGCAATAAGCTAAAAAGTTTTAGCTAAGCCCAGGTGAAATCCTTCATGACTATGGCCCCACTCTTTTATATTAATGTATACAATGATTATTCTTTCACTTCTGAACCTCCCTCCCTCCCTCCCTCTCTCTCTCTCTCTCTCTCTTTTTCCCCTCCCCCTCTCATAAAAGTTACCAGGCTGTAAAAAGATTAGGCAAAAAAGAAATGGAAATGAACATGGGGTTGGGGAATGAATAAGCATTTATTAAGCACCTCCTATTTTCCAGGCACTGTGCTAAGTGTTGTATAGATATCTCAATTGATATAAACTAGGGAATAAGAATGGGCAATGGAGGGAAGAGAGAGAGTGATGTAAGAATTAGGAACCAGAGCCAAACCACTAAACTCATCCTACATTGGGCCAAGTGGGGCCATCAAATAAAGAGAAGAAGCAATAGAAACACAGCTTCTTTATTATCTGACAATACAAATTTCTGGGTTGCATGTATCCCCAGAGAGAAAATGAATCAAGGGAAGGGATTTCACTGTGTGAAGCTTGTACTATTCAGTATCTCTGGGAAGCGCTTGGTCTAGTTTGCACCCTAGCAGAATTGCACAGATGGGCAAAGCAGATATTAATTGCATTGTACCAGTTCGGTCATTTGCACTTTCACTGAACAATATTGTTTATGATATCCCTAGATGTCAGGGAAAGAACTATTCCAACCATCTTCTGCCAATATGGGTTGGTGATCCTTATTCGCATGTCAATTCAACATGGTGGAGAAGTAAACTGAAATAATAGGGTAATTCTTCAAATCACAGATTTCACTAATGGGTATAATTGCCACATAAGTTTTCTATATTGGAGCATTTCTTAATGCCCACCAAGCTCTACCTTTCATATTTATAAAAAATCAGTTTTAGGTGTCTGCAGGTGAGGCCTTGACTAGATTGGGATTCTGAATGAGGTCTGAACAATTACACCAAGCCTTAGATTGGGGGTTAGGTGACTGATTTCCTATTCACTCCCTTGTCAATTGTTCATAAATGGCTCAAAGGGAAATCTGTTTGGTTGGGAAACATGACCTATTTTTTGTCAAAAGGCAATTTTTTTTCCCCTGAAACATTTAAGGCCAAATTTTTACTGTTTCTCTAGTAAGTGATTTATGCTCTAAAATATTGTTCTCTTAGATTCCTGGCTCCTTTGATAGGAAAGAAAATGGCAAACTTCATCTCAGAGAGGATGGATATGGGAGAACTCAAGTGTTTCTCTTGAACAGGTCAGTTCCAATTCTTTTCTCCTCTTCCACATTTAACATAGAGAAGAATACTTTCATGAATACATATCCAAAAAAACTACAGAAAACCTTGGAAAAGGAAATCAAAATATGGATTATATCTTATGTAAGCATGAAATAAACAACTATCTGGTATCCTTGAGGTAGAGCCTTATCTGTGAGGGGAAGATGAACGTTAGGGTGTCTTGTCTATTTTTCAGTTTCAGTTTAGTCCATCCTCAACTTACCTGTCAAACTGATCTTCCTAAAGCACAAGCCTTATCATTTCCTCCCTCTCCCAATTCAATAACCTCTAGTGGCTCCCTATTACCTCTAGGATCAAATATAAAATCTTCAGTATGGTTTTTTAAATCTTCTGTACCTTAGTCCTTTCCCAGCTTTCCTGATCTTCTAATATTGTGATATACATATTTCAAGTGATCCAGGGACACTGGCTTCCTTGCGTTTCCCTGAATAAGACACTCCATTTTCTGACTCTGAGTTCAGGGGCTGTCTCCCATCCCAGGAACATTTCTCCCCTATATCTTCATCTACAGGACTTCTTGACTTCCTTCAAATCTTATAGTCTGGTGGTAGTAGTTAGTGCATTTACTGTGGAGGAAACTGGAGGCTCTGTGAAAGAAAAGGACCTGCCCCAGGTGATATCACTAGACAGCTATGGGACCAATTGTTGGGTATGTTGCAGACATAATCTTTTTTTTTTTCAGGTAGAGATTAAACTAGATGGCCACTGAGGATCCTGGGAATTCTGAAATTCTATGATTTTATTAAAATGGAAAAGCTGGAATTTAATTCCTTGTGTTCAGACTTAAATTTTAGTGTTTTCCCCCATCATACCACAGTATAACTTTTTCTTTAACACTAAGAAGAATATTTCAAGTACTGAATTTTCTAACCTTCTTAATTTTCAGCAAACATATCCTATTATGGAAAAGAAAAGAAACTCTTGCTTTATATGATAATATCATTAAAACCCTGAAGTAAAAATCCAGGCTCTGGATTTTACTGAGTTTGTAATTGCTGTCATTTGGTGAGAAGATATTCATTGTGCATGTAGAATGACAGTAATTTCATTTAATGTGTACGATGCCTTGGGGAGTGACAGCTCATTTTCATTCTGACCTAGCCACGCATGGTGAAAATATTAGAACAAATTAAAGCCAAGAATCAAATAGAATAAATATTAGAATAAATATTCAGAGATGAAAGATTCTGAAATATTCCTCTACTGTGAATGTTCAAAAATTAAATATTTTTCAGAGCTAAAAGAATGAAAGCAAAAGAACTGATAGATCACTAACTATAAGCAAAGCACATTGGGTATACAAAGAGAAAAACTGGAGATAGTAGTCCTTATTTTCAAGGGATTTCTTTTTTAGTAGGGGACAACAACTATGAGAAGTTCTAGCTAAAAGTCAGAAGGAAAAGTCCCAGGACCTTTACATCTTCTCTATTGTCATTTCCACTTATAAAATAAGATCTAAATCACATTGAACCATTTGACAGTGCCAAGGACTTTGGGATGGAGAATATTCTCTTCAGAAGTATTCACTAGCTATGGTTGCTGAGAAGGTATGGATTGAAATACCCTCAGAAGCAGTTGCTAAGTCCTATCTACAGGGATTGACTCCCAGGATGATGGTTTCAGGGACTTGGTAGGTAGTAGTCAAAGTCAAGTCAAATCAATAGAATTTATTAAGTTCCCTCTATTTGCCAGGCACTCAGGATAGAAAGAAGGGGGGAAATAGTCCCTGTCCTCAAGGAGCTCACAATCTAAAGGGGAAGACAACATGCAAATAGTGATGTAGGAACAGAACTAATGATTAAGGGTGTGCTGCCATCCCCACATTTCTTGGACTTACTTCCTCACTTAAAAGCAGTTATTGATCATCAGTTGATGGTGATGGTGGTAAAGAGGGTGAGCTTCTTCTTCAAAACGATTGTTCATCTTAGTGATGGACATATGACCCAGGCTAGAAGCTGGACGCAGGGTCTATGGAGCACTACGATTCCCAGGGGCCCTGGGTTCAAGGTTCTAGGCTATCTCCATTGGGGGAATAAAAGGAGGGAGTGATTATGGTTTGACTCAATTCACATAAGTTGCCTCCTGTCTCTCTACTTCATCTGGCCTTGCTTGTCTGTACCATAAGTGGTAATTGGTTGACAGTTGGTGAGGATTGCTGACCCCTCTTCCACATATCTGAAATGGTAGCTGAAAGCAGGGTTAGTGATCTAGGGCTACTGCTATTCCCAGAGGTGTTAGGGTCAGGGATAAGGACTGTCTCCATTGAGGTGCTAAAAATGGTTCCTCCTGTTTCTCTCTCTCTCTCTGGGTACTTGATACAATAAGAAATACCATATAACTAAATAATAGCAGATATGCTAAGAACAATTTTGATTAAACAAGATAGCATATGCAAAGCAGGTAGTTAGGTTACATAGTAGATAGAGCATCAGTCTGGGAGTCAGGAAGATTCCTTCCTGAATTCAAATCTACCCTCATATACTTACTAGCTATATAACTCTGGAAACATTGTTTAACCCTGTTTCTCTCAATTTCCTCAAAATATCAAATGCACTGTCAAAAGAAATGGCAAACCACTCCAGAATCTTTGCCAAGAAAACTCTAAATGGAGTCACATGATTGAAAAATAACTAAATAATGTTGGTGATTTAATTAATAGAATTCTAGAACCTCAGAGACCATTTAGTGCAATCCATATCTGAACAAGTATTCCCTCTCTAACATACTCAACAGTAGAACCACAACTAGGGAGATGGGATGGATCTCTACCCCAGGGCACTAAATTTATAGGATCTTGATAGCACTTGCAGGCCTTCAACAAATATTAGTATAGTGAGATTATCCCTTCAAGTGGCATAGAGGGATAGTTATGTAGCTCAAAGGGAGACAGAATAGACAGCTCTAGTCTCTTCTACTTATCTCCAAGGGAGAATTTTGATCCTTTTTTTAAAATTAATTTTATTTAGTCAATTTAGAACACTATTCCTTGGTTACAATAATCACATTGCTTCCCTCCCTCCCTACCACCTACCCTTCCTGCAGCCAATGCGCAATTTCATTGGGTATTACATGTGTCCTTGATCAGAACCCAATTTCCATGTTGTTGGTGTTTGCACTAGGATGTTCATTTAGAGTCTACATCCCCAGCTATATCCCCTCGACCCATGTAGTCAAGCAGTTGTTTTTCTTCCATGTTTTTACTCCTACAGTTTTTCCTCTGAATGTGGATAGTGTTCTTTCTTGTAGATCCCTCCAAGTTGCTCAGGATCACTGCATTGCCACTAATGGAGAAGTCCATTACATTCGATTGTACCACAGTATATCAGTCTTTGTGTACAATGTTCTCCTGGTTCTGCTCCTCTCACTCTGCATCACTTCCTGGAGGTTGTTGCAGTCTCCATGGAATTCCTCCACTTTATTATTCCTTTGAGCACAATAGTATTCCATCACCAACATATACCACAATTTGTTCAGCTATTCCCCAATTGAAATCTCACTCAAGAGAAAATTCCCTGAAGTCTCTAATACAACAATCTGGGGGAAGACCACCGACTCATTTCATGTTGACTTTTTCTCAGTCTTATTTTCCCTTCAGCCATCTAAAGTGGGGTGTGCATTGTCTATTTTCTATCTCTAAGCTGGAAACCAGGAGTGTCTGAAGCAACTACAGAGCCCAAAGAGACCAAGGAGTCTGAAGAGTCCCAAAGAAAGTCTGAAGAGAGCAGAGATCTCCTCACTCCTGCTCTGGCAACTCCATCCCTCCCTCACATAGGTGTGGGGCATTGATCTCTACCAATGAGGAAAGAGTCCCCTACTAAGAGGTTTGGGTCTTGGTACAAAGGGAACCCATTCCTCCTAGGATTGTGAACTTTTTGCTTATCTGCACCAGCCCATTGGCTTAGCTGGAATGCTACAAACAGAGAGACTTTGACTGGTTCCTGAGATGTGCTAGACCAACACACAGGAAAAGTACATGTTGTGGAGAAGGAAGACTATAAAAATGAGACATAGAGAGTAGACTGGGGCTTTTCTCTGGAAATTTTTGACTGGGAGCTTGTCTGTGATACAGCATTGGTGGTTTGGACAAAAGGTACTTACATGGACTGGTAAGACTAGAGTGGCAGGCTAGGAAATATTTTTTCTATTTCCTTCCCTCTTTATTTCTTTCTTATATATTAAAATTAAATTGTTATAAGTTACTATCATCCTCATGAATTAAGGGTTAATTATTTTATAAATGGCGACCACACAAATAATCTTTTTTTAAACTAATGTTATACACATTTCTAAATATTATATTTGGTATAATATTAATTTTCTTTATTATAGTACAGAAGTGAAAGAACTTAGCCCCTAATTAGCAAGATTCGTTAGTTAAAATAGTAAATTACCATATGCTTCCTTTCTCTAGGTCAGTGAGGCACTCCAGAAGAACTCCTTCATGGCTAGGCTTCTTCCTTCCACTCCTCTCAGATCTCTCCCCCATACTCTCTTGAGGTGGTTTTCCTAGCAATAGCCTTTCTGGTTTGCTCCACCCAAGAGTGGTTTGTGGTGCTTGCCCTAAAGACAAAAATTTCTATTTATGGCTCTGACAAGAGGTTATTTGGTCAATGTCTGAAGATCTCTAGTGAGCAGGACTCTACTGTCTTCCAAAGAAGCCAGTTCTCTTTCTGGATGTGCCTAATTGTTAGGAAATTTTCTCTTACCTCAAATCTAAATCTGGTTCTCCATGGCTTCCACTCACTCCTCCTGTTTCTGTCCTCTGGGGTCAGACAGAACAAATATCTTCCCTTTTCCCATGACATGACAGCTGTTTGGATACTTGCAGACAGCTATCATGTCAATTCAACAAATATTTGTTAAAAGTTTACTATGTGTAGGTTAAGCACCTAACCACCTTGTCACTTGGTGACCTGATCAGCAGAAGTGACAAAAGTCCTTTGGTAAGTGACAGAGGTCACTGACAACAAAAGTCTCCTTGGTGGTAAAGATTGATTTCCCTGAAAGAAAGAATCATAGATGAGGGCAGTGAGGTGGCTCAGTGGATTGAGAGCCAAGCCAAGAGACAGGAGGTCTTAGGTTCAAATATGGCTTCAGACACTTTCTAAGTGAATGACCCTGGGCAAGTCACTTAATCCCCACTGCTTAGTTTTTACCACTCTTCAGTTTAGATCAAATATACAGTATTGATTCTAAGATGGAAGGTAAGGGCTTTAAAGTAAATAAATAAATACATTTTTAAAAAAAGAAGAAAGAATCATAGATCATAGGATGATAGGTTTAGAAGTGGAAGGAACCTCAGAAACCATCTAGTATTCCCTGAAATTAAAGATAAAGAAAATGATGCCCAGGAAAGTGGGTAAAGTGTCTTGCCCAAATAGTACAAATAATAAGTGGTCCAGTTCTGCCTTTCTGGCATTATATTGAATTCACAATAATGCTGCATGATGGTTAATGACTAAAGCAAGCAATTAAAAAGAGCTTCATCCAGATGGACAGGTTGCAGAGCTATCTTTTGGGACATTTGACTGCTTTGCTTTGTTGCTTTCATTAAAAGGCTTAGCAGGCACATAGACACCAGTTCACATGACACTGTTAGAAGCTCTATCTACTGGTGGCAGAAACATGGGTGACCAACTGTAATGGGTTCTTGACCTCTTTTCACAGAAGAGAATTAGCTTCACCCTGAAATGCCTTGGCACCTGAACCAGAAGCAAAAGAGAGGAAGAGAAGTCTCACTTCTGTGGAAAGCTTGCTCCTGGACAAACCAAAAGATTCACCCAAACACCAAGTTCAAGACATGCTGGCAGTCACAGTCCTCGAATGAGACATTTAATTATACAGTGCTTCATGACTTCCCTTCCCCATCATGAAACAAAAGGCAGAAAGAGTCCAAATTTACGCTGGCAGTGTCTCCACGGTGCTGCAGCAGCATGCAAGGCCTCCTGGGACTTGGCAAAGTGAACTCTAGTCCCTTTGGAGTTTCAATTTACCAAATGCATCCAGCTCAATAGGAAAGCTAGTACTGAACTGCCTTCCACTCCTTTCTCTTCAGCAGGGAAAGGATGTCCTTTATCACCCGACTGCTTGGCTCTGAGACAAGTTGCACACAAGCCCATACAATCATCCACTGTCGGGGGCATCAGCTACAAGCTCTTCTTTTCAAGTGAAAACTCGTGGATGAACCAGTCACTAACTTCCTACAGGATTAATGTCAGAGCCAGAGGAACAGAGGATTGGACTGAAATATCCATGGTCTATAACTCTCCAATATTTAGATAAGAGGAGACTTCTTTCTCTTGAACTCCTCCCAAGTGATCAGAAAGCCTTTGGAAACTGTAGAAATCAATCAATTATTCAATCAACCTTATACATTCAAGGAATCATTATTATTATTGTCCTGCTCATTACCAAATCTGGTGAAACTGGGCTATTCTAGTATTGGTTGATTTAACTGTTTCCCTCCTTCTACTCTTAAGTGGTCACTTCCCAGATTTTCTAGGACCATTTCAATTTCAAGAAAACAAAGTATGCTTTTAAAAGAGATGGTGCAAAAGGAATACTTTTTCTCAGGCAATGTGTCCTGATTTGAGGTTTGGGGAATAGAATCCCTGGATGAATGGCATTGGTTTATTTTTTCATTGAAATAAATTTCTTTTATTTCTGTTATGAGGATTTCATAATATCTTGGGATAATTAAGAGACGCCCTGGGGTGTCCCAAAAATAGAGTATCGAATCATTACTCTACCACAATGAAATAATAGTGTAAACAGGACTTGGTATTCTGGGGGACTAGAAAATCTAGTTTGAAATATGTCTACACATCTACAATTGTAAATTAATCACCTGTCTCCTTTCACAAATTTTTCCTTTGGGATGGGTGGGTAAGGGGAGATGTGGCACTGCAGCAATGACCTCATAATTCTGTTGTGGTACAGGAAAGGGGGAGGAGGAATTTAATTATTACTGATTTATCATCTATCAATGATCAGTTTGATTGAAGGATCCCTGATTTCTTCTTCAATTATAGCAACCTGTGGAGGGCATATTGAATGAATGCCAAAGGCACTAGTTAACCTCCTTGAATTACATTTACCCCACAGTTATATATACACAGTTCCGTGTATATATAACATACATTAATTAGTCAAAGAGCATCTATGAAGCACCTACTCTGTGCCAGGTAATGGAGAAACAAGGAATGGCAATGCCTTCTTACAAAGAGTTTATATCTAACAGGGGAAACAAGATTATACACAGAATATACACAGAATAACTCTAAAGGGAATAAATACAAAGTATTTAAATAGAGGAAAGTTTGCGAGGAAAGGTTCTAGCAACTGGGAGACTCAGTGAAGTGGAGATAAGAAAGAAATACATGTCTGCTATGGGGATGCAAAGGCACAGAGAAGAGTCATGGTATGTCTTGGGTGAAAAATAGAGAGTCCAGTTTGGCTGAACCCAAAGAGTGAGGGAAGGGGAATAATATACAATGAGGCTGGGGGGATAGGTTGGGACCAATTTGTGAAGGGTTTTCACTACCAAATGTGGGAGCAGTTAGGTGGCTCAGTGAATTGAGAACCATGCTTAGAGAGAGGAGGTTCTGGGTTCAAATGTTTCCTCAGATACTTTCTAAGTGTGTGATCCTGAGCAAGTCACTTAGCCTCTATTGCCTAGCCCTTAACTTCTCTTTTGCCTTGGAACTAATACATGGTTTTGATTTTAAGATGAAAGGTAAAAAAAATATATATATATATATATATAAGCATAACAGAGAAGTTCATATTTTATTCTGGCAAATTTGGCTTGGAATATTTGGCATTCATTTGGCATATTAATATTTAAAATGGCACATTTGTATTTTATTATGGCAAAGCAAGACCGTTTGAGTTGACTTAGGAAGGGAATGGCATGGCCGGATTTGCACTTAAGGACAATCTCTTTGACAACAGTTTGTCAGCTTCCCAGGAAAGCATAACACAACTACTCTGGCTAACCAATTTGATCAAATGTGCCTCACCCAAAGATATCTGGGGGAAGAGAAATTGAAGTAATACTAGTCATTCCTGACTCCCATTTCAATATTTCACTTTGTGCTTTTCTTTTTTATGAATCTTTAGCACCAGGAATCCATGACTACCTTTCCTCTGGAATCAGTCCCCTCACTACCTCCCACCCCAATTTTTTTGTCCATCAACTTTCCTCATCTTCCCTCTTTAACAAAGTGCCACCTGCCTGATGTCTTAATTGTGAGGCCTGAGATTCTATTGTAAGATGGAGCCCAGTGATCATGTCCTCCCATTCCTCTCATTCATGGTCCATAAAAGTATTTCACCAATTTGTTCAGTGATGAAAATTAACAAAATGTGCTGATGTCATTTTCCAAATGCCGGACCAAATCCTGCCCTTGGTGAGTGCACATGCAGTGTTTTGACTGACAGAGCAACTTCAATACTCTAATTGCTAGACTTCTATCTACGTTCTCCATAAAGCCAAGGCTTTTCCTTTTTATTCTGAGTTTGAGGAATGACATTATTTCCCTGCAGTTGAGTCACAGGCCTGACTTCTTGACTTTCACCCTTCTTCTCTCTCTCTCTGTCATAAAATGGTTTTGAGAGTTTGCAGTAATATTCTCTGTGTGGAAACTCTTTTAACTAATGTTCCTGTCTGTTCCAAGAATTACATTTCAATAGATAAAATACAATCTACATCAGTGACAAACTGCCAGGATCCAATTGTGAATAAAAGAAGGAATGGAATGAGGTCAGGCCCTGGGTCTGTTTGGGGGCAATTCTCAGCTGTTAGCTCAAAGGATTGAGGCTGAGTTATTTATTCAGGCTGGATTCCTCCAGAGAGAAACATATTCTCCACTGAAAGAAAAAACAACAACGACAACAAAAGATGATGGAATTGATACTGCAAGACATCTCCCTTTTATCACCAATTGCTGAACTATAAAAAGCATGACTTTCAAGCCTAATTAAATGTGAAACTCCTTTGAAAAAATCATTCTACAAGCTGCTTGCTTTGCAGATTTCATTTTTTAAAAATTTCTTTTGTCTTCTTACAGCTTCTTCCAAACTTCCCCTCAGAGCTGCTCAGTCTACAGTCCAATTGGAATGGAAGTCAGACTTTTTAGCTGAAGGGACTCCAAACTGCCCAGGGCCAGTTTATGATGACTGTCCATTTTCATAGGTAACACTGATCCCTGCTGTATCAATGCCATTGCTAACAGCTACTAAAGATTGACCCCATCTTTCATTTCCTATTATATACTCCCCTTTGCACTCCAGATTTTTTTTTATTATCAAGGTTCCCACCCCAAAGATAGAGTTTTGAATTGTTTTTAAAAATTTCCTCAACTGTTGCAAGTATATAGCTAAAGAATAATGTCATTTCTCCCTCCCACCAGCTATTTTCTTTAAAATTACTCCTGAAGAATGGCCTTGGTTGACTCTTGGTCAGCAGGATAAGACAAGATTTCACAGAATGTGTTCGAACTAACCAGCTGCATGAATTTATATAGATATGAATCTGTAAGGAAAGGAGCTACCATGACATTCTAGAAGAGAAGGCAAGAGAAGAATTCCTGGGCATTAAAGACTTTTCTTTCAGATGCTTTTATCTCTAATGATCTGTGTTTCCAAAAGAAGATAACTTGTGTTGTTTAGTTCAGCTCATTCATTCGCCAAACATTTTATTAAGCACCTTCTCTACTAGAGTTTGGAGAAAATACAAAGCTTAAATAAGACATGGCCCTACCCTCATGGATCTTAGACTCCAGTTGGGAAATATCACACACACACAAATCACATTTAGCTTCCACTCCCCCCCCATTTTCTCTGTTCATGATCCCTCGTAGGTCTTTGAAAATGGGTGTGACATGAAGCATAGAATGAAGCAAAAGTAATTTTCTGTTCCTCAGGACACCTATTTAAAGATTGCAGAGACCTTTAAAAATGAATAAGATTAGAACATTGTATACAGAGACTGATACATTATGGAACAATTGAATGTAATGGACTTCTCTATCAGCAGCAATGCAATGATTTGGGACAATCCAGAGGAACTTGTGAGAAAGAACGCTAACCACATTCAGAGAAAGAACTGTGGGAGCAGAAATGCAAAAGAAAAACTTATGATTGATCATGTAGTTCAATGAGGATATGATTAGGGCTTTGATATTAAAAGATCGCTCTACTGCAAATATGAATAACATAAAAATAGGTTTTGAACAATGATACATGTATAAACCAGTGCTTGTCAGGTCTGGGAGGAGAGAAGGACGAGGGGTGGGAAAAATCATGAATCATGTAACCAAGGAAAAATATTCTAAATTTTTAAAATGATAAATAAATAAATAAAGTTATGGGCAGCTAGGTGGCTCAGGAGATGGAAAGTCAGACCTGCAGATGAAAGGTCCTCGATTCAAATTTGACCTCAGATACTTCCTAGTTGTGTGATTCTGGTCAAGTTACTGAACTCCCAAACTACCTATCCATCACTGCCCTTCTACCAAGGAACTATCAATTCTAAGAGAGAAGGTATGAGTTTCAGGAAATAAATGAATGACTGAATAAGGCATTGAGTTTATTGGTATGGTAAATCAGAATTTTGGTCACCATCCTACCCCGGGACACTATAACCTCACTGATGTGTACCATTTTTCATTCCTAATCAAATGAGGTTCAATCTATAATCCATACTCCTGCATTCAGATCATATCTACTCAATATATATGGAAATAGGGAACATTACAGGTGATATATTGCATGGAACCCAGCTACCAGCTTCCAAAAATGTTTAACTTGTTTTGATCTGGCAAATATTATTAGAAAGAGGGCTGTGACTTCTTACCTTTTTTTATATCTCTGTGTTGGGCATAGCATACTACAAATATAAGGTGCCCGAGAGGATAGGCTATACTTTTTGCCTGTTTTGATGGGCAAAGCCCTTAGCCCAGTGCCTAATATGTAAGTACTTATTGAATTAACCTGACTTAAATATGTATTGAATAGCCATTAGCTGGACCTTGATTTCTATCCTACAGAAACCTCCTTTTTGGTTTGCCTGGAAATTACCCTTATGACTCAAAATTAAACTAATATACGCATTTTACTCCTGTCCCTAAATATAAATTAGTTTAGTCAGATCTAGTATCATCATATAGGATGTCTTCATTGTTGTCATAAAATTTAGTCATGCTTTGTGGACAACAGGATAAGGTTTCTAGACCTTTAAAAATGAATCCAGACACAATCTTCCTCTTTCCTCTAGACCAAAACCAAGTAGCTTTCAAGAATGTAACATCTTAAAATTATAACCCCAAGGACACCATATTGAAGTTAGAGTCAGGGATGCCAACAATATGGTTTGGGAGAGGGCCCAATGCTGTTTTCCCTAGAGTTATGCCAAGTAAGAGGTCATGAAACAAACTGGGCTCTGCTATGGTCCAAAACGGAAAAGCTAACCCCAAATATTCTCATTGTGGAACTAGCTAGGGAGCTAAATGGTCAGGAAAATAGGTGATCTATCTATTTGGCAGTCCTGCCACTCTCAAGCTAAGGTAGCAATTTATCTTACTATATTCCTCTTCATTCAGAAGAATTCCATTTTCCTCAGTCAGCTAGCTCTCTACTTTTTCTCCTCCTTAGTGTGGATTTATTGGGTATTAAAAAGATGCATAATACTGAAGGAGGTACTTCCTGTGGTGTACCTGAGAGACACCTTGAAGCCCTCCTTCTTGAGTTCTGCAAGAGAGACACCCTGACACCCAGATTGCCTGAAGATCCAGTAATAAACCAAAGGTCATTTAAGATTATGTAAGACCCTGCAAGAACTCATAAAATTTAGTTTGTGTCTGCCCCAAGGAATGAATTAAATTGGAGTATGACTCCACCAGGCACTACAATGGTATACTAAGGAGTTCGGTCCCATAAAGATGCTTTAAAATGTGATAAATTACTTTGGTGAGTAGTGAGTCCCCCATCACTGTAGTTTTCAAATTGAGACTAAATGACCTGAAAGTATTCCCTCTGAAGTTACCAATGACCTCCTAACCAATAATCTAAAGACCCTTTCTTAATCCTTATCCTCCTGTCCTCTCTGTAAAATCGCACACTTTTAATAACATGTTATATATAACCTTATATATATGTTTATATTATACAGACTGAGCCAAAGCCCCCTGTAAAGCTGGTATATATATGCACATTTTATATATATATATGTATATATATATAAAGATAGTGATGTCTCATATATATGAAACAACCTATCTATATAGGTATAGCTATAGCTTTAGATGCCTCATATGTATGAGACATGTACATGAATGTATAGATGATATATATGAGTCATTTATAGGTCTGAAATTCATAAGTATAGATTATGTGTGTGTGTGTGTGTGTGCATGCATAGCTTTTACAACTTTGGCATCACCCTCAATGACAGGCATCCATCCCTTCCACATCACGGGGGTTACGGGTACCAGGCCCCCATGATCTGGAAAATCTGTGTAAAAATATTTTGGTCCTTCCTTCATACCAGTGAAGGTCTGATTTTTTTTTTCTTTTATGGGGTGCTGACATATGCATTTCTAGATTAGAATGTTTTAGGATATCTCTACATTTCTGGTCTTTGTGTGTCATCTGCTAGCTTTGGGGTTCTTTTTACAAACAGTTTACTTAACTTCAAAAAAAGAAATTGGGTATCTTTCTGGTATTAGCAGATAAATATGTTGATATTATGTAATATTATACATATATTTTTGCATTTTTGAGTTTCTAAACTTTTTTTGGATCATCTGCTGACCTTTGTATGTCATTTGTGGCTTCTACAAAATCCCCCCAAAATTTATTATGCCAATTTGAAACATTGAAACCATGATAGGGAAAGTACCAATGTGAAAGGAATACCTATATTCTCCATATGTCCTTCTGTTGACAAGTCTTACCATTTCTCCCTTTACAATATCTCCTACATATGTCTCTTTATCTCCAACCCCATGGCTATAGCACTGGTTCAGGGCTTCATTTATTAGCTAGGTTATTATTATCATTTTTAAACACTTATATTTTGTCTTAGAATTAATACTAAGTATTGGTTCCAAGGCAGAAGCACAGTAAAGGCTTGGCCATTGGGGATAAGTGACTTGTGTAGGGTTATACAGCTAGAAAGGGTCTGAGGTCACATTTGAATTCAGGACCTCCTCTCTAAGACTGGTTCTTTATCAACTGAACCCCCTAGCTGCCCCTCTTGCCTAGAGTATTACAATAGCCTCTTTTAAAATTAATTTTCATTTTTATTTTATTTTAAATTAATTTTAAATTAAATTTTTTTCCAGATTACATGTCAATATAATTTTCAGTTAATTGTTTTCTACCATTTTGTGATTCATGTCTCTCCCTCCCACTCCTCCACTCCTCAAGAGAGCAGATCATATAATATGGTTGTATAAGTATTATTATACAGTGCATATTTACATGTTTATCATGTTATATGGTATAATAGCCTCTTAACTAGCCTCTCCACTTCTTATCCATCCTCCATATCACCACCAAAGTGGTTTTCCTAAGGCACAGATCAGATGATGCTACTCTCTCACTCAGTAAACTCTAGTGGTTCCCTATTAACTGTGGGACCAAATATAAACCCTTCTATAGGGCATTTAATAACCAGGTCTCATCCTACCTTTCCAGACTTACTGGATGTTACTCCCCTTTATATAAACTATGGTCCAGCCAAAATGACCTTACTTTTCACACACAGATAATTCAATATTCTGTAACTTTTTGTATTCAGTGTGTATAGCCTAAGGAAGTCAATGACAAAAAAAAAATCTCATGTTCGACAAAATACTTTTATTTATTTTATTTTGCCTAGTGTGGTGACTAAAAAAATAGCTGAGAAAAAATGGAATGTCCACTGTTATGGAATGACCCAACAAAGTATAATATATGTATATAATGAAATATGATTCCTAGAACATATCCCCCAAACCACTGAGTCTTAGAATCCTGAAATTCTATAAGTCTATGAGACTCAGCACAAGAGTTACTATCTCTATGAATCCTTTTCTAATTCCCTTCCCTACTCCCAGATGCATGTACCTTCTTCCTAAAATTATCTTGTATTTATTTTGTATATACCTATATATGTCTCCATTCACTAGACCATAAGCTCCTTGAGGGCAGGGACTGTTTCACCTCTGGCGTTGTATCCCCAATATTCAGCACTCGGTATGTACTTAATAGTTTAGTCTGGAATATTATAGAAGGGATCTTGGTTCAGACATGAATGGAACTAGACCTTTGAGGTTTCTTACAGTTTCAAAATTCTGTGATCCTAGGATATAGAGAAGTTTCAGGAGAAGAAAAGTCAAATTTATTAGTTAAAATGTTCCCAGAAAATGTTCAGCTTTTTTTTTTTTTGAAGCAATGAATCCAAACAAAAAGCCTCCCAAAGCAGTTGGCCACAGACAAATCCTAAACCAATAAGAACATATTCTGAACATTTGTTTAGAATATAAAATGAAAAGGAAATTTTCAATTTGTTAATCTTCCTTTCTTTAAGACTGTAAACCCCTTGAGGGTAGGAACTATATGTGATATATATATATATATATATATATATATATATATATATATAGAGAGAGAGAGAGAGAGAGAGAGAGATAGATATATATTTAAAAACCCTTACCTTCCGTCTTGGAGTCAATACTGTATATTGGCTCCAAGGCAAGAAGAGTGGTAAGGGCTAGGCAATGGGGATCAAGTGACTTGCCCAGGGTCACACAGCTGGGAAGTGTCTGAGGCCAGATTTGAACCTAGGACCTCCCGTCTCTAGGCCTGACTCTCAATCCACTGAGCTGCCCAGCTGCCCCCTATATGTAATATTTTACTAGATATCCTTATTGGCTAGCACACATTGGGAAATACCAGTGAATTTTAACCCAAGAAAGACATAATTAGGAGGGAATGGGTCAAATATTAATCACAGGAATCTTTAAAAATTATTTTTTTAATAAAAACTCTTACTTTCCATTTGAGAATCAATACTACCTATTGGTTCCAAGGTAGAAGAGTAGTAAGGGCTAGGCAATGGGGGTTAAATGACTTGCCCAAAATCATACAGGTAAGAAGTATCTGAGGCCAGATTTGAACTCAGATTCTCACATCTCTAGGGCTGGCTCTCAATCCACTGAGCCATCTAGCATCCATATTAAACTATCAGAAATGACAAAAATGGAAAGAAAAAAAGAGACAATCCTGAAAAATTCAGAGAAAGATTCCTATGTGGTGATGAAGAGAGTAAAGAAGTTAAACTAAGAGTATAATACACATAATGATTATAATATAAAATAAAACACTAAAAGACAGCTAAATTGAAGATATTGAAATGATTAATCTTGTATTTCAAAGAACAGAATTTAGAACACAAATCTCTCCTCACACAAGAAAGGTACGGAACTGTGGACCTGTCTCTCAGACAATTGGTAGCCCACTCTGTGTCAGGTATTTTGCTAAGTGTTGAGGATATAATGACAAAAAGAAAACAAAAAATGAAAACACTTATCTTGAGAAGCTCATAATCCAAAGGGGGAGACAACATACAAACCAATATGAATAAATGAGATATACATAATATAAATAATGGGTAGTTTCAGAGGGATGGTATTAAGTTTAAGGAGAAATTAGGAAAGATTTTTTTAAGTAGGTGGGGACTTTAGTTGAGACTTGAAAGAAGCCAGGGAAGTTAGGAAGCAGAGAGATGAGGAATGGAGTGCATTTCAGTCAGAGAAATAGCCAATTAAAATACCCTGAGTCAGGAGATGGAGTACCTTGTTGGAGAGACAGGAAGGAGGCTAGTGTCACTGGATCATAGAGTACAAGGAAGGGATCAAGGAATATGAATCTTGGAAAGGTAGAAAGGTATATATTATGAAAGGCTTTGAAAGCCCCACAAAACATTTTATATTTAATCTTGAAGGTGATCAAGAGTTACTGGAGTTTTTTGAATTTGATATATCGCCTTGACTTATTTTCTAAGTCAGTTATTTTTCTAATGAGGTATCACATTTTCTTCTATTCCCCCCCCCCACACTTTGTTTTATTACTTCTTGATATCTCATGAAATTATTAGCTTCCAGTCGCTCAATTCTAATTTTTATGAAGTTAGTTTTTTTCAGTTGATATTATGCCTCTTTTCCCATTTTGTTAATTTTGTTATTAAGGTGATAATTTCTTCAATTTTTATGCCTCTCTTATCAAGCTGTTGTTTCTCCTTTTTCATAATTTTCCTGCATTGTCTTATTTCTTTTCCAACTTTGCTCAGTACCACTCATCTATTTCTTAGTCCTAAGAATTTGAGTTGAGATTATATCCAATATGAATCTTTTCTTTGAGGCTTTGTTGCTGTTTTCAGGCTGTTGTCTTGTGAGTTTGTGTGTTGAACTTCCCTGGTACTAAAAATGGCTTTTAATAGTCTTGTTCTTTTTTTGTTGTTTGTTCATTCCAGCCTATTTCTTGACTCTGAACTTTATGTTAAAGTTAGGCTATGCTCAACTGGGGATTGGTGCACAATCCCAAGTTTTGGACATTTTTTGTACTTCTGTTTTTAGAGGTATGTCTGGAGATCTGTAAGTTTTCAGCGTTCCCAAGGTGGTGTAAACTGGGGAGAGGTGTGGTCACTACTCTCCTTGTCTTCATTCTGGTCTACATTCAGAAAAGGTCCTTGCTCCTCTGTAGCTGTAGGAGTTTGTGCTCTTCTCTACCTTGAAATAATATCTAGGTCTTGAAGCTGCTGATGCTGCTCACAACCATCTCAAGGGCACATCCCTAATGTGATCATGTGGGCCAGCCCCCATCTTGGTCACAAACCTCTCCTTTTAACTTCCTAAGTTGTCTTGAGTTGGAAAGATATTTTATTGACCATGCCATTCTAGAATTCAATTTCATATGATATATATTTTTACAGCACTTACATTCTGTCTTAGAATCAAAAATATCATTTCCAAGGCAGAGAGTGGTAAAGGGATAGGCAACTGGAGTAAAGTGATTCATCCAGGGTTATACAGCTAGGAATTATCTGGGGCCAGATTTTAACCCAGAACTTCTTATCTCTAGCTCTGGCTTTTTATCTGCTGAACCACCTAGTTGCCCCAATTTCACACAATATTTAAAGGTTGTTTGGAGGGGGATATTGGGAGAATTCTAATGGATTGCTGCTTCTACTTTGCCATTTTAGTTCTTTTTTAAAAAAAGACTCTCAAACCTTCTTCATGGAATAAAATTCAAAACTTCATAGGAAAATGAGGTTTTAATGAAGGGCACTACAGAAGCTCTAGACTTGGGTTACTTCTCTATGGAAACAAATGGCCCTGAGTTACTGAAGGCTCCTTTCCTGAACAACATAGAGTTGTGACACAGAAAAAAGTTTCTTTGATGACCCAACATTAGCAGCAAACAAATCTGGTCTTGTTTCTCTGAGATGCCAAAGATACTACAGAGAGATGACAAAGGGTATGACTCTGCCACAAGTAAAAAAAAAAAGTATACTTCAATAGAAGTTATTCAATAGAATTGTTGTCCAATGCTAAGAGGCTTGTCTTAACAGGGACTGGATTATACTGCATTTCCCAACAGGAAGAATCCGGGGATTCCCAAACCTACTTGGCAATTCATCTAATTCATGATTTTGGCCTACTTTTGGACCACATTGACTTCATTTGTTCATTGAAAATTCACCTAGCAGTTAAATAATTTAATTTAAAACTAAATTACCTTATGTCCTAAACCTGCCAGCATGTATAAAGCAAACATATCCAAGATGCCAGCAAGAGGGTCCCCTAAATCATTTACAGATCTTTTGACTCAGAGATCTTGTTTCCATATCTGTTATCAACTTCTCCCTTGCCTTTAGTTTTATCTTTGTTCTTCCAGGCTAAAAATAAAAATCTCTCAGAGAATAAGACATGAGACATGGCAGTGGACTTAGGGAGAAAATCATACCTTCATTCTCTAGATCAATGTGGCATTGGGAAAGAGACAACAAGGATTGATAAAGTCCATAAATCATCTTTAAAAATCTCACAGTAGGAGTTAGCTACAACCCTTTCTCCTGCCTACCTTTCACTAGTACTGCCTGATTGATAAAGTATTGTCTTGGTTCTTTCTTTTCCTTATGCTCAGGCTCACTCTCTAGAAGGTGTTCTAATTTCATGTGAAACAACTTATAAGGAAGCAGAAAAGGAAAGGGATCTACAAATCAATTTTTTTTCTTTCTTATGTTGTCTTATTGCTGATTAACCAGAGAAAGGGTGAGGATGACATGTGGAGGAGAAGGGAGTCAACATAACTCTCTTCTCCAGAGCAGCAAGGGCTTGGTTGGGACTGTGCACAGGGCATCTGCTTAGAACGAGGGATGTGTGTATGTTAGCAATGGAACAGTTAGGAATGGAATGCCTGGTAGATGAGTGCCACAAACACTACAGGCTAAGCACCTTAATGGACTGAGTTCTTCTTTGGATCTCTCAGTGTCTAGAACCAGTAGGTGCTCAGTAAATATTTACCAAATTAATTAAGCCACTATGAAAAACTGAGGATTTCAGAGCAAATGATGTTAGGGATATCTAATCCAGGTGCCTGAAAAAGGTCATAGATCTTAAGGCTTAATTCTTGCTGTACCCTCAAAGCCACGAGGAGGGTGAGAGATGACAAGGCATTTCAAAAGCTAATTGCTGGCACCCCTGGCCCTCTGCCCACAGCTGTACAAAAGAATAGGGATTTTCTTTTTCTGCATATTATAGCAATTCTCTTCTATCAAGAGGCTAATAATTATAGTATTTATCATTCCCGAAATGGTGGAGGGGGAGAGAAATGCCAGCTGAGAAATCCCCTCCATTTTATTTCTTTATTTGCCCTCTTAAAGAAAAACTAGATAAGGATGTGGGGAGGGTAATGGATACCTTAGAAGGATACCTAATATGGTGCTGGAAGATCTAATCTGCCTCATATTAATATCCTAGCTCACTGTAGTACATTCTCCTCTTCTTTTTCCTCCCTGCTCTCACCCTCCAGTCTGTGTTTCTCTTTTATACCTACTACATTCTCCTTGACAGTACCATATATATTAAGTTGTATGACCCCAATTATTTAAATAATGTGGACTGGATTATAGCCTTTTCAGTAAAAGACTTATGGAAGCACAAACAGAAAGCGATGGAAAAACTCAAGAGCCTCTCATGATTCTTGGGTATAGGAAACATCATCATCCATATTTACTGAGTGAAAATGGGCTATGTTCTTCAGCAAGACTAGTGTTACTAGATATAACTCTTTAGTTATCAGTAGAATCAAGGCCGTGCTTCCTTTTCTTTAGTTCCAGAACAAAAATCATGGGCTTTGGAGGAAGTTTAAGATAGAATTAAATTTAGGAAGCTAATAAATAGTATATTCTTAGCTATAGTTTGAATTTCAATTTGTTCATTCTGAATTATTTTATTAAATGCAGGAGATTGACTATTGAAAACCATAATATGCTCTGGCTGAAGTCAGAACTTTTTTTGGTTTGTTTGTTTGTTTGTTCTGATGTTTTCCATTCAGTTGCAAAGTATGAAGCCAACTCCAGGTGAAAACAAATAGGAACCACGAACAGAAATGTTCTGATAAGGGCAGGGAGGTAGGAGAAGGAACAGCTAGATTACTTATAAAGTTTAAAATCAACAAACCTTTGACACAGTCTCCTGGTCTAATGAAAAACTATTAACTCTATGCCTTAAAAATGAGAAGCAAACAAAGAAGAAGTTAGTAATTGTAGCAAAAGAGTACCATTTTCTTCACCCAGTTTAAGACAGAAGGTAAAAGCTATAAAGGAAAGAGGGTGGAGGAGGAGGGAAAGGGGAAGGGAGGGAGGCAGAGAGAGTAAAAGACAGCGACAGACAGAGGAAGGAAGGAAGGAAGGAAGGAAGGAAGGAAGGAAGGAAGGAAGGAAGGAAGGAAGGAAGGAAGGAAGGAAGGAAAGAAGGAAGGAAGGAAGGGAAAGAAAAGAAAGCTTTTACTTAAAATACAAGTCATTGAATTCAAATTTAACTCCTGTAAAATACTAGCCTACTTTATTATTACATAATTGTTTTGTGGAAGCTTAGAAAACAAAGCAGTGACTACTACACATTTAGAGGAACATAGGATTAAAGATTTGGAACTATAAGAGACCTCTAAGACCATCTGGTCCAACCTTCCTCATTTTACAGATAAGGAAGCTGAGGCCAAAAAGATTTAAATGAGTTAAGAATTAGACATGTCAAAATCCAGAGAAACTTATGAGAAAGAATGCTATCCACATCCAGAGAAAGAACTGTGGGAATAGAAATGCAGTAGAAAAATATGTGATCGATCACGTAGTACAATAGGGATATGATTGGGTTTTTTATGTTAAAGGATTGCTCTACTGCAGATACAAATAACATGGAAATAGGTTTTGAACAA
Source organism: Monodelphis domestica (assembly GCF_027887165.1). Taxonomy (NCBI): domain Eukaryota; kingdom Metazoa; phylum Chordata; class Mammalia; order Didelphimorphia; family Didelphidae; genus Monodelphis; species Monodelphis domestica. The sequence continues at coordinate 250,110,222 of NC_077231.1, read as the reverse complement.
TGATACATGTATAACCCAGTGGAACTGTTTGTTGTCTTCAAGAGCGGGGAGGAAAAGGCGGGGTGGGGTGGATCATGAATCATGTAACTATGGGAAAGTATTCTAAATTTTTAAAAAGGGGGAAAAAGAATTTGATGTCAGAAACCTCTTTCCTTTTTTCATCAGAGTTACAAAAGAGTAGGTACAGGGTAAGCCATAGACATATTTGCTCAGATCACAAGGCATTTGACAGGTTTCTTGTGACATCCTTATGGAAATCATGAAGCTGAGAGTTCAATAGATTCAGAACTGATTGAAAAATCAGACCCAATAAAGGATAAAGGAAAAGGTCTCCAGTAAAGCACTATGTTCCATCCTTGACCATGCTCTATACAAAGTTGACTTCTGAGAAGACAAATATATGGCATGCTGATCTAATCTGTAGATGATATCAAGCTGAGATGGGCAGCTAATAGATTGGATGACACATGATTTAGTCAAAAGATTGGGAAATAATTGCAGTGATATGCTGAATCTAATAAGATGGTTTCTTCTGCATGTCCTTTGATACAGAAATACCACTACTAGGTTTGTATCCCAAAGAAATAAAAAAAAAATGGGAAAGGTTCCATTTGTACAAAAATATTTATAACTGTGCTTTTTTTGGTGGTAAAAAATTGGAAAATGAGTGGATGTCCCTCAATTAGGAAATGGATGAACAAATTATGGTATATGATGGTGATGGAATACTATTTTGCTATGACGAAAGATGAACGGTTTGATTTCTAAAGAATTGGAAAGACCTCCATGAACTGATGCAGAGTGAAATGAGCAGAACCAGGAGAATATTGTACACAGAAACTGAAACATTGTGGTGCAATCAAATGTAACAGATTTTGCTACTAAGAGCAATGCAATGATTCAGGACAACTGAAAGCCTTATGAGAAAGAACACTATCCACATCAAGAGTACTGTGGGAGTAGAAACAGAAGGAAACATCTGATTTATCACTTGTTTATATGGGTAAATGATTTGGGGTTCTGGCTTTAAAAGATTACTCTATTACAAAAATGAATAACAAAAAAAGGAAAAAGGAAAAAGGAAAAATTTGAACCCAGAAAAAAAGATACAATTTCTTCAATCCTTAAGGATGGGTATGTGGTATAATTAATGCAGAATTCCCTCCAAGGGTAGATTACAATCCATCTATGTCATCTCATCCTTTGTATTTTTTCCATATATACTCCAGAAAGGATCTCCTCAAATGCTGGAGGCTTTCCTGTAGGACTCTTCACATTTCAAGAGAACTAATAGATCTCTTGTTCCTGCTGGCTAGAGGATGTTAGGGATATTATGGAGGGGATTCTGTTTTGATTAATGGATTTGACTATATGACATCTGGGCAGCTAGGTGGTGCAAAAGATAAAAGTGTTGGACCTGGAGTCAGGAAGACTCATCTTTCTGAGTTCAAATCTGGCCTCAAACCCTTATCAGCTGTGTGAATCTGAGCAAGTCACCTAACCCTATGTTTACCTTAGTTTCCTCATCAGTAAAATGAACTGGAGAAGGAAATGGTGAACCACTAGTATCTTACCCAAGAAAACCTTGAAACAACTGAACAAAATATATCTGAGAGCACTCCTCATGTTGAGATTTTGTGACTGTGTGTTCTTAGTGAGCACCTAGAAAGGTGTGAGAAAGGTAATAACTAAGTCAGGAAACTAGTGATCCAGTTCTGCCTCTAACTAGCTTTGGTGAGTCATTCTACTTCTCTGTGTCTCAGTTTCTTCCTCTGTAAAATGATGATAATAGTAGCCCTCTCTATATCATGGGTTTGCTGTGAAGCTTAACTGAAATAGTATATGTTGAAGTGCAAAGCTCTATGCAAGTGTGAGATATTTTTGTTAATGACCATAACTTTTATAAGAGTCAAGTCTAGTACAGTAATTTGCTATTGTTGAGATAAAGGCCATAAAAAGCAAAGGAAGAAATATTTGTTCTTCCACTGAGGAAAGGCCAAATGTATGTGGATCATTATGGTATAGTAGAAAGAAGACTGGAGATCTAGGTTTGAGTTATAGCCAGCTCTTACATTAAATAACTAGAAAAATCACTTCATTTTTCAGAACTCAGGCTCCTTATCTGCAAAATGGGAAGAAAAATGACTGTACTATCTGCTCTACAGGGTTGTTGAGAAAACATTTTATGAACTTAATTCCAGGGTTATGGAAGCTGGAAGGCCCATTATATTCTATCTGTGGCAGATGTATATCACTTCATCTAAAGTAGGTGGTGAGAAGATCTGAGAGCAGAACTTTAAACTCTTCTAATAAGTGGCTTCAACTTTCTTAAAGAACACTTCTGCGTTCTAGTTCACATGGCAACAAAGAAGTCCATTCACTTCTAAATAAGATGAGGGAAAATCATGCAATGAGAGAAAGAAGAAGCCAGATGTCAGTTTAAATAAAGGATTCCATGTGCCAGAATTTAAAGAACTAATTACCACCAGGTAGGGTTGGAAAAACTGTCAAACCAATAAAGGTTTTGTTTATTTTCAGGTTCCTCCCTTCCCCTTTCTCCTTTTGGATCCTATCACCAGTCACTCCAGTATTCAAGGCCTCCCATCTTATTCTATATCAGGGCTCACACTCTTTCTCATAAGTCCTACAGAATTGTCCTGGATCATTGTTGTTGTTAGTAGCAAAATCTATCATAGTTGATCTCTCCACAATATTGCAGTTACTGGGTACATTGTTCTCTTGGTCTGCTTATTCTTTGATTTCTGACAGAATTCTGGAATGATTTTTTCAAAAAATTAATTAATTTGTTTGTTACATTAAAATACTAAGTCCCCTACCTCCCATTAAAGAAGGCATCATTTGACGATAGACAGACAGATAGACAGACGGACAGATGGACAGATGGACAGATAGACAGACAGACAGACAGATAAACAGACAGACAGATAGATAGATAGACAGATAGATAGATAGATAGATAGATAGATAGATAGATAGATAGATAGATAGATAGACAGATAAACTTTGTACTATTTATTTATCAGTTTGTTCTTTGGAGGTGGACATAGATAAGTCATTCTTCAAGCAATGTTTTTGTTGCTGTATATGATCTCTTGGTTCCACTCATTTCACTCTTCATGATTTCTTGTAGGTCTTTCCATGATTTTATTTCTTTTTAAAATTTTTTCTCTTCTTTTTTCCCCTCAATCACATGCAAAAATAAGTTTCCAACATTTTAAAAAGAATTTTAAGTGGAATTCTCTCCCTCTTTCCCTTTCCCTCTACCCACCCCCCTCCATAAGCAATCATGTAAAACGTTTTCCCATATTAATTAATCCTTTTGTCGAAGGAAACTTGAACACACATACACACAAATGAAAGTTTATCAGGGCTTGCCCTTCTCCATGCTCCAGATTTCACCTGATCTTGCACTCATAATTTACCTCTGTAATGTCACACTCTCAACTGATTTGATGGCTAATCTGGTAATATACCTGATTGGCTGAAATGGTTGTGCTTTGGCTGTGTGCCTTCCAGTTCACATACTTGCCAATTAATGCAAAACTTTATGCCTTAATACAAAGGAGTAATTAGAGAAGTATTTTTAGGCTTTGAAAGTATATTAATAAGCCGAGGATCTTTCACCAGAGGTGGTGTTTCAGTGCCTTTCAAAGCACTAAAGGTAGTGCAAAGGCAGCTTCTGATTCCAACAAAATGTAAGATCAACACTATGCTTATATCCTAAGAGTTCATGTTCAGGACACTGGCAGACTACCACTTATCTAACTGAAAGTACTAATGCTATGAGAGGTCTGAAAGTTATGTGAAAGGACTGGTGAGGTAACTGGAGATGTTTAGCCTGAAGAACAGAAAGGTACCAGGTTCAGTGGACACATGGACAGACAGATTGAAGCCTCTACAAGGAATGAAAAAGGAAAGCTGGGGGCAGCTGGGTAGTTCAGTGGATTGAGAGCTAAGTCTAGAGATGGGAGGTCCTAGGTTCAAATCTGACCTCAGACACTTCCCAGCTATGTGACCCTGGGCAAAATGACCCCCATTGCCTAGCCCTTACCACTCTTCTGCCTTAGAGCCAATACACAGTATTGATTCCAAGATGGAAGGTAGGGGTTTAAAAAAATAAAAGAAAGAAAGCTATGTCAGCTCTAAGGACGATTTTTGAATAGCCCCTACAAGAAAAGAAAGGACTTCTAAGAATAAGGAGTGGTGAATTATCGCTTTGCCACATATTCTCCAAGTTTGAGCCTGCTTTTTCCTGGAATTTGTAGGTTCTAGTAATAAAAACAAAACAGAATTTTGGGAACAAAGCTTTTGTACTACTGTGTATTTGGAGTAAATACACATGCCTAAAACTTAAAAACAACAACAGTGGGGGGTGGGGGGGAGAGATCATTGCTTTCTTAGAATTCTGTTGTCAAATTTTAAGTAGAATATTTAATAGTCTTACAATGGGAATGTCACTGAACCTTGATTTCCATACCTTTAAAACAGAGAATAATTTCTGTGGTACTAACCCCTCAGGATGGTTATAAAGCTCAAATTAGATTTTATATACATATGTGCCTGTGCATTTATAAACTACTTTGCAAATCTTCAAGTACTACATAAAAATCAGTTGTCATTATTTCTCTTTCTATCCCTTCTAAGATAAGTCTATCCCAATGCTCACTCAAGTATCAGGTCTCAGGGGTTAATAAGGCACCTTAGTTGTGAAAATTTAGTCATGATATTTATTCTATGGCCTCTACAAATGTATAAAAATGATGTTCTATCTCATTTAGAAGGGAATGGAAACATGGAGGAGAGAGAAAACAATGGAGCTTGAAATGACCTCAGATTTCTACCTCTAGAAGGAATTAGCTGTGTGTCCTATTCCACTGAGTAAATCTTCCTCTGCTTCCCATTTGTCAAGGCCAAAGAGAATCTATTAGCATCAGAAGAGGGAGAGAGAGAACAGAGATAGACATAGCAGTAGAGTGGAGGCAAAGGATGGATCTGCCCTAGAACTGAAATATACCCCCTAGGAGTTGTTAGGTGTTCTATTCAGTGGCTAGTGTAGTAGTCGAGTTTCTAGGAAGAGGCATGGAGAAGATTCCAACAGAGGAAACACAGAATATAAGAAATGCTACAAAAATTTAGACCAATATTCAAACCAACCTAGAATTTTGCCTCTGACATTTGTTTGTGAAATACTATGGAAGGTAACTTCAGGATCAATCAAAAAAGATTAGAGACATATGGCTACTCATTATCTTTAAATGAATTTCTTCCAAGTGATTAATTTTCCCTGTCCTTGCTTGCTTTTCTACTTGTGGGTAGAATGATAACTTAGAAGTTCAGTATTCAATTAGCAATGCAAATTTGAACACCTTTTGTATTTTATTCCAGGCAGCAGGTGGTTTAATGGATAGTTCACTGGGCCTGGGTTCAGGAAGATCTGAGTTCAAATGTGATATCAGCCACCTATTAGCTATGTTACTCTGGGCAAATCATTGAACCTCTATTTGTTTCCGTTTCCTCAACTGTTAATGGTTAAACATCCTAAGATTCAACAAGTGGAATTATTTTTTTAAAGACCACTCAATTACATTTTTTCAAACTAACGGTTTTCCTTAAGATAATATATCTATATTCCATCATAAACATGGAACACAGTGCCCTTAGTTTGGTTATACTTCAAAGAAATTAGCTCTTTGGCATTGCTTGTATAGAAAAATGACAAAGATGCAGTAAGTATAAGAAACAAAATAGAGGCACATCAATGTATGAGTAGGGGAATATGAATGATGTAACTTAAACTTCAAGTGCATTAGGTACCAAAAATATGGAGCATCATTCAGCCCCACATCAAAGCCAACAGGTGATTGATACAAGTTATTGGTGGAAACAAACAGATTAATCACTAAAAGATGGTAGTAAGGAAATATATGGGAAAGAGAGTGAAAAAAAGCCAGAAAATATACTGATACAATAATTTTTTTTTTAAACCATCACCAAATGTGCAAGACTTGGGGGTTGGGGAGACACATAGACCATCTAGAGTCTTACTCACACACTCAGGAGGATGTTTTTCCCCTGTGCTCCAATGGGCAACAGTCAGAAGGTATGAAGGGCCATGGGAAGGGCTGTTGAACAAGTTGCTAGGGTCTGTGACCTCATGGTTCCTTCATTCATTCTTAGTCTTCTCTGTCCTGTTAAAGGATAGGATTTGTGATTTGTTTGCATGGAATTGTCATTGCAAGTAGAAAGACCTTTTTTATCATAGACAAGATTTCTTAATTTTGGAATGCGAGCAATACAGATAATCTTCCTGAGAGGACTATTGCAACACGCTAGTAAATATAATTTAATAATGACTGTAATATTTGATCAGCTGTTCTTTATAGGTAAAAATATTTATTTGTATATTCTATGTGTCATTTACTTTTGGTTTTACCAATATACATGAATGCAATCTGGAAAACAAAAGTGATAGATTTGTCTTTGTTCTCCTGGTGTTCCTTGAGACTAATGGTATGCATTTTTAGGATAATTAAAATTGTGAAAAGGGAATTCTTTATTTTCTTTGTCTATTCTGAGTTTACACTTGTGAAAGGGAATCCTTTATTCCATTTGTCTATTTTGAGTTAACAGTTGGTTAACAATAACTTAAGTACCCCTGAGTACCTTACCAGATTGTGAAGACAGGATTATCTCCCCTTTGTCTACTTTTGAATTGAATCAACAAAAGCCTGAACATCCTACTTAGCACTAGGTGAAATGAGAATTCACACCCTCAGAAACTCAATCAGCCAGGAATCTGTGAATCCTTTTGATAAGAATTTATACCTCCAGAGGGTGAGAAGTGGATCTCAATAGACACTGCCTTGTGAGCAGTGCTAGACAATTTGGAAACTGTGATTGGCCCCTGTGAAGAGAGGATGGGACAAGAGGTCACCATAAAAGCCATGGAATCCTTCAGCTTGAGGCTGGTCATGTGGAGGTAGTCTGGTAGAGACAGTCTTGTGGAGATTGTCTTCTGGGGATTGTCTTCAGAAGATAGGCTTTGAGGGAACTTTTCTGGAGACTTTGACTTGGATCTCAGTTTCTATTTTGTTCAGACTCCTGGACTGCTTTGTGGGTGAGTGAAAAGGGTTGACTCCTTTCCTAGTTTCCAGAGAAACTAGTTTCCATCTTGGAGGAGGCCACAGTGGTTACTCACCACCAGCTCTCCCGGCTGAGGACTAGTAAAGGCATTTTCTCGAACATCTTTCACATTTCTCTACTTTGTTGCCCCTCTATTTTGGTAAATAAACTTTTGAATTGAGACATAATAATTTTGGCGACCACGGTGTTTAATATAATTTTTAGTCCAGTCATTAAATTTAACCCTTACAGAATGAAAACTATTCCCACCTATTTAGCTAAGCAGTCAGATACCAGATTGCTACAAAAAAGGTTCACACAGAACTATGTCCGGCTGTGACAACCAGTTACAACCATATTGTGTTTATAGCTATACTGCCTCTGGTCTATTTATGTTTTTCAATTTCTTCTTCGAAAATAATGATACATTAAGGGCATGCTTTGTTTAAATCTTGTGAAGAGTATGGGAAAAACCTGAGCAGTGTTGAATCCTGGGCTAAAAGGAAATCTACATGTCAAAATATAAAAAATGTCATGGTTGTATAAAAAAGATGGCACAGAGACTAATTTATCCATTTAAATGGCCCTAAAGAAAAAATAAAGTATTAACAATATATAACCACATGGCACCAGGTAATTCTCATCAAAATTAAAAAAAATTATATCAGGAAGAGAGAGTGTTTGGGAGATTCCTAAAAAGAACAGGTAGACAATTCAGGCAGGAATGGTCTCCCCAGTGGTTCAGAATTTGCATCATTCAGCCTTCCACCCTCCCCACCCACCCCCAATAATTTTCAGAGATCATAAGAATGGGGGTAGGTGGGTGATGCTCATTAAATACCTCTACTGGCCTGCAATTGTTTCTTTATAAGAAATCTCCAGAATAACAACGTGAAATAAAATGAAGTAATTAAACAGCTGTTTTTCTAGTCTCAGAAACCCACCCCTCTCACCCTTCCTGATTGCAGAACAAGATTCAGAGGCTCCCAGAGAACAGAAATCAATTTTCAGTGTGACCACTTATACCTTGGAAATTAGCAGATGCTACCATAAAGAATTGGTTTATTGTTGTATTATCTGTAGGTAAGAAAGTGACAATGTTGATAGTGCAAATTAAACCTAAAAATGTGTTGTTTTCCAGACAGCTAGTGGTTAAATATTTATCACTGCCAAAAGACCCTTCCATGATCATGAAAATTCACACTAGTTTCAAGTGAGCCAAGATCTTATATATAGAAAATTCCATGCTTTACTTCAGATTAGACCTAAATTTTTGAGTCATAGTCTAGAGCTAAGGTGGAACTACTAAAACTGTTCTGCTAAGAAGCCCAACTACCTCTCAGTTTAGATTGAGACTGCAACAAGTGTCTTGGGGAATGTGATAGAGACATGAAGAGAGAGAGGTTTTGCAGGACTTGTGGACCAAGATGCAAGAACTAGGGTTCCAATGGAATGTCCCCAGTTGGTGTCAGTTTGAGCTGACAAGGGGGATGGGGACTTTGTCTCTGACTGGAAGTCACTCTCCTTCCCTGGAGGTTTGAACCTGGCTGAAAAACCTTTGTGAAGCTGACTTGGTTTTTGGGGTTTCTCTGACTGAGCAGTTGAAGATGACACTGAGAAGAGAAACGTGGCTTTTGGACTTGGTCTGACTCTCTGGCTCTGAGCAGTAGAAGCTGACCAAGGGAGAAGCTTTTGAGTTGGTGGTTGAGAGTTGAGCTGGCCAGGAGAAAACTTAGTCTTTGAACTTTGTTTTTCTCTGGGGTTGAAGCTGAGAAAGGAGACCAGCCAGGATGAATTTGTGAAGAAAAAGATTTTGAAAGGGCTGCTATCCTCCATTTTCCTAACTGTCTAAGAGTCACACTTGTGATTCTCCAAACCCTCAATTTTATCTCATTTAGATTAGGGAAATTCTCATCCCTCTTACATCAGTTTCCTATCCTGTTATCCTAATAAACCCCTTGAATTGAAAAAGGAAAGGAAAAGAATATCTTTATAGTTTACTCAAGGGGAGGGAAAGAGCCAAAGGCTTCAAGAAGAACTGGGTGGAGAGGGTTGGTTAAGGGAGGGAGTGAGGGAGGAAGGAGGTTAGAAAGTAGATTGATTCATCAGCCATCAATAGGAATCAATAGACAAACCCCAGGGCATTCCTTTATAAGTGGTTCCCCTGAATACCAGTGTGGTGGCATCCCTCAGCATTTCTCATTTCTACCTCCATCACCAATAAGCAGTCTCAGGCCCCCTAAGCAGCCCTCTCTAGTCAAAAACCGGAGAATAGTTTACCTCTCTATTTCAAGAAGAAATCATTTCCAGTCATTTTACTTCTTCTATTTCAGGGACTATCAGAAGGGTAAGAAAGAGAGGTGCTTAGGAAAAAAGATCTGTGTCTTAGTAAAAATTAAGCTTGTCTCCTACTTGATAGAAAAACACAGTTGGTGAAATCCACTCTATGTTCTCCTTCAGAACTTCTGAATGAGTGGTCGTGTTGTGCCCTAGTCTTCTACCATTACCTGCCGCGTTTAAGTTTGGGTCAACACACTCTCACAATGGTTGGAGTTGGGGATCATCCCTCCTACTTGTTAGTAATGGATAGAGCACTGGGTCTGGAGTCAGGACTACATCTGAGTTCAAATACAGTCTCAGATACTAGCAGTGTGACCTCGGGCAAGTTACTTAACTTCTATTTGCCCCTGATTCTTCATTTATAAAATGGGGATAATAATAGCACCTACCTCTCAGGGCTGTTGTAAAGATCAAAAGAGATAATATTTGGAAAATGTTTAGTATAGTGCTTGGAGTATAGTAAGCATAGTATGAAATAAGCTAATATTATTACTACACCACATATTGTCATAGAGAATAATGTTCATTTTGCTTCAACTGAGAAAAGCATGCGAATTTCTCTCAATTACTGTAAGAACTTCTAAGCTGCTAAAAGCTAGGATTTTGGTATTCAACCTCCTTTCATGTCAGAGTACTTCTGCTGCATCATTATTTCCCTCTGGCTAAATGCTATGGATGGTTTATGCCAAACCTGTTTTGTTTCAGCTGAAAGTAGTTCCTTGCCTATCTCCTAGTGATGTCTGTCATTTCTTCCCTAGAAGACCAAGAAAAACAACAGAAAGTTGAGAGGTGGGAATTCAGAGACAATATAGTCCAATCCCCTCATTTTGGAGATAATGATATCAAGGCACAGATTATTTAGATTGAATTATCATCTTGCTTCCAAAAAGTCCAAAGTACTGAATAAGAACATTTAAACTGAGTAAATTTTGTAAAACTAAGACCAGGACATGGGAATATCTCAAAGAGTCACAGATAAGAAGATGTTAAGATAAGTCAAAAGTTAATTCAAAAAGGAAAGACATTTTCCATAGGTCACAGGATTAGTCATAGATCTAGAGCTGGAGGCAATGTTGGAGATCATCTACTCCAAACCTCTTATTAAAGTGATAAAGAAACTGCTGTTCAGAGTCACTGTTTAGTGACTACAAAGTGACAAATACAGGGAAATATAGAGCTGGGATTTGAACCCAGTTCCTCAGGTCCTAGAACTGTTGTTTTCTGTACACAGAAAAAGGATATTCATGGTATTTGGACCTTAATATAATCCTTATTCTGTCAAGTGACTCAGGGCATGCTATAGGTCCTGTTCAATAATTTGCCAAAAAGACTGCGATGGTTTCATTCCATCCAAGGGAATATGCATAGCTAGCCATTTCATCAAATAGAGCCAGTTGAGGCAGGTTGCAGATAATTCTCATGTTTTTTTTTTCTTCCTCCTGTTCCGACAGTCCAAAAAGAATAACAACATCAGGCATTTATGATAAAATAATGACTATCAGCTCTACCCTGAAGCCACCGTCATAGGGTTACTAACTTCTAAGACCAGACTATGGTTCTTCAACTGCAGTAACTGTAGGAATTATAGAACCAGTAAGAAGAATCACCTTTCTTATCCAAGTTCTTTTCTATAGACTGTTTTAGTCCTCTAATATTTATTTTGCATTTTTGCTAAACATGGGACTCTCAAGTCTATCAGGACAGGACTACACAATACTAATACAATTCACTCTTCCACAGTAATATTTAACTTCTATCAATAAAAGAAATAGTCATGTTGTTAGCATTTCAATCAATTCATTTGTATTGCACTGCCAGGGTGGTGATTTCTGAGGGGAAAAGAAAGAACTTAAGCACAAAAAGATTTCAAGGAGCATACAATTGCTGAACATGCTTCCAGTGATCAGAATAGGAGCAAGAAATTACAGGGAACATGAAGATGGTAAGAACCCAGTTGGGGAAGAATTCATTGATGTGAAAACTCATGAAAACCTATGGTTAAAGAATTTTGTAGTTCCTTCTTGACTGGACCAATTTAATCAAAGTCCTTAGACTTTAAGGTTCTGATTTTCTGTTATTATAAACCTACCAGTGTTGTATTCTTTGGAAATGGAATGGAAAACCCACTCTGGTTTGCAGTTAGGCTGCTTTGGGAGAAACTAAAACAACTGCTGATTGAGGCTTCACAAAATGAGCCTTGTGAGATGGTAGGGTTGACTCAATGTCTCTTCCACTTACACCTCAAATTTACTATTATTATGTAGGAATTGGAGTCAAGATTCTTAGCTCTGAAGTTGTAAAGATGGGCTTATGTCTGATCCAGGATTATTTTTGGCAGTTGAAATACATTAGTATTGGGGGCAGCTGGGTGGCTCAGTGGATTGAGAGCCAGGCCCAGAGATGCAAGGTCCTAGGTTAAAATCTAGCCTCAGACACTTACTTCCTAGCTGTGTGACCCTGGGCAAGTCACTTACCCTCCACTGCCTAGCCCTTACTGCTCTTCTGCTTTGGAACAATACATAGTATTGGTTGTAAGGTGGAAGATAAAGGTTTGGAAAAAAAAATACATTAGCATCTAAACGTTGGATGAGACTATCAGTTCCCCAATCAATGAGTCCCATCTTAATGAATCTTCACCCTTAAGTTCAAATATCTCACAAAGATATTTCCTATTTTATTTCTTTGGAATTCAGATACAGAATTAATAAATGGTAGTTATCACTAACATTAGCTATTGCCCATTTAGTATTAATTTATAGTAAGCTTCTAGAAATATACCTCTATATTAATTTAAAAGTGCTCTTCACATATTTCCTATAGATCCAACTGCAAATTTATTGTAAATACTTTTGTTTATTTATTAGACCCTTACCTTCTGTCTTGGAATCAATACTGTGTATTGGTTTCAAGGCAGAAGAGTAGTAAGGGCTAGGCAATGGGGGGGTCAAATGACTTGCCCAGGGTCACAGAGCTAGAGTGTCTGAGGCCAAATTTGAACCCAGGGCCTCCCATCTCTGAGTCTGGTTCTCAATCCACTGAGCCACCCAGCTGCCCCCTATAAGTACTTTTAAAAGGAAGAATGGCTCCCTAAGCTCTCTGTTGCTACAAAAGAGGTTCCACAATTTAAATGATGAAAGCAACATCAATAAAGCAAGCTTACTTTCTTTAGTAGCCATACTGCCAAACATCACATATTCACAAAATCTTATTTCACACAGTTTTAAAAATCAAACATAAGCTATATGACCCTAGATAAGTCACTTAACCCCCCATTGGCCTAGCCCTTACCACTCTTCTGCCTTAAGATTGATTCTAAGATGGAAGGTAAGGGTTTAAAAAAAATCAAACATAAAGCTTTATGTTGTCGAACATATTGCCATGAATCGAGTATAAAAATTTTTAACATTTCTGTGAATTAGTTTCTTAACCCCCCAAATTAAGGCTTTAATATATTTTTTAATCCATACCTTCTTAGTATCAATAAGTCAGAAGAGTGCAAGGACTATGCAATTATGATTAAGTAATTTGCCCAGGGTCACATAGCTAAGAAGTCTCTGGGGCCATAATTTGAACCAGGACGGGCACTCTATCCACTATGCTACCTAGCTCCCTTATCTTGATACCTTCTTTCAAAGCCCATGACTCAAGGACTACAATAAAATTATAAGTAGCAGGAACCCAAGTGGCTCAGTGGATAGAGAACCAATACCAAATACTACTCTTCTGCCTTGGAACTGATACTTAATATGGATTCTAAGACAGAAGGTAAAGGTTCTAAAAAATAAATGAGTAGCAAATCAGAATCATATTCATAGAAACTCAGGGTAAGGAACTCATGTCATCTGATCCAACATCTACCCAAAGTATGAAAGCCTAGAAAGCTAAAATGAAGCTCAGGGAATTAGAGTTTAAAGTACCCACCTTCTTCCCCTTTCTGAAAATGTTGATGTTTGCCTGCCTTCAGTTTCATACTTCTCTTGTTTCCCAGAATTCCTCAAAGATTCTCAACAGCAGTTGAGGAATCACGTTATTTTTTCTAAACTCTATAAACCATATATTTCCCCTTCATTTAAAATATTTAAAATTGATCCGAAAACTATTCTTCACTATAGTGGCTAAAGAGGAAAGAGATGATTTGAACTTGTAACTCTAACAAAAGACATTATGATAGCAGATATATACTATTTAAAAGCAGAATTTCTTGGGGGCAGCTGGGTAGCTCAGTGGATTAAGAGCTAGTCCTAGAGACAGGAGGTCCTAGGTTCAAATCTGGCCTCAGCCACTTCCTAGCTGTGTGACCCTGGGCAAGTCACTTGACCCCCATTGCCTAGCCCTTACCACTCTTCTGCCTTGGAGCCAATACACAGTATTGACTCCAAGACGGAAGGTAAGGGTTTAAAAAAAAAAAAGCAGAATTTCTTGAAGTAAAATTTCATAGCATCAGAGAATTCCTATAAAAGCCAATATGTGAGAAGTCATTATTAAATTCAAAAAGGCTATTCTTGTTTTATGTTAAGAAGTTAACAAAACTGGACTAAAACATAAAGTAAAACAGCAATTCTAGTAGCAATGAAAATATTATAACAAAGATGCAGAATAAATTCTTTGCTTACAAAAGTCAGATGGTATCTAGCTTAGAAAACACTTACTGCCTACTGCCTTGTTATTAATGGAAAACCTTTTGAGATTGTACCTAACACAGAGAACACTTAAAAATCCCTTCATTTCCTCCCAATTTGCCTTTTTTTTTGCCCATGAGCACTTTCTAGGGTTACACAATAGTGCCATTCAGGTTTGGTAGCAGTCAGGTTATTGTACTCAACTGTATTTTATACCTACCTGCCAATGATGACTTCAGTTGCCTAACCCAATTCGACAAGGCTGGAACTCTTACCTGTACTTTCCTTGGGGAAGGGTGTGTGCTGAAATTAAATCTAAACATTGCTCTTAACTTATTTAGCCTATTTCCCCCTTAACTTCATAAGCAACCATACTTCACTTGATATGTATTTGTTCAACGCCTGTTCTGGGCACAGAAATGCAGGGGAAGAAAGGGGAGAAGCAAACACGTTTTTATTAAGCACCAATGATATCCTAGACAGTGTGCTAAGTACTTTACAAATATTATCTCATTTGATCCTCACAAAGCCCTGTGAAGTAGGCACTATTATTATCTTCATTTTATAGTTGAGGAAACAGAGGCAGACAAAGAATAAATACTTGCCCTGAGCCACAAAGGTACTAAAAGGCTGATTTTGAACTCAGATCTTCCTGACCCCAGGCCCTGTACTTCAAACACGTCACCTAACTGTCTCACTATAGAAGAGGGTGATGAAAATTTGGTTAAGCATTTCTCTACATTAGGACAAATTTTGCCTTTTGTACAATTTCTAAATAAAGATTTATTTTCCCATTAAACTCTTTCCACAAGTTTGTAACAGTAAAACAGTTAACATTTTTTAAAAAAATAAGCAATCCAAGCTGGAAATATAATGTGTTGGAGACTGGAGGTCGAGAATGGAGTTGTAGTCTTGAATCTACTTCAGGATTGTGGTTTGACTTCCAATGCTCGGAACTTCAGTTTTCTAATATAAAATGAGAAGGGGATCAGATAAAATAAATACGTTTCCTTTCGTTCTATGAGGCAAAGCCATAAATATAACAATTTATAGAGGAATCAATTTAGACAAACTAGCCAATGAGTTATCTCAGTAAACAATGGTGGTGGACTTCTGGGAGTAGAGACAAGAGGGTGGAGTAAACCACAGTAGCTCCGAGTCACAACAATCCTCTTGAACCAATATTAAATTATCAATTATTAAAATATCACCACAAAACTAATACAGGAGTGAAAGAACCAACAAGGAGATAGAGTGAAACAACTTTCCAGAAAAGAAAAACCCAAAAGGGACAGAGAAATCTGGGGCACTGGTGTGAGAGGAGAGCTGGGCCAGCAAGAGGCTGTAGCAAGGAGGGAAGAGCAAGGCAAAAGCAAGCCACCCCCTCCACTTCTCCCCCCTGCCCCAAATCTGCTGACCCATATTTGGAACCTAAGTCCAAGCCAACATCCAGTCCCTGAGATCCTGCTGGAGCAAATAGTGGTCCAGGCCAACCCATATCCCTTGAAATTTTAAAGTTGTGGAGAATTCTGGCGCCCCAGCCCAGGGCAGTCTGGGCTGAAATGGGCTGATCCATGGTGGGCCAAGAGCAAAGTCAGGAATCCTAATCTGGGTTTGGGATTAAGAAATAGTTCAGAGTTTGGGGTAGTTGATAGTACTCCACCCCCTTCCGCCATCTTTTTGCCTAAAGTTCAGGGCAGACCTACAGGACAGGGTAATCAAGGATGTGCCTGATTAAGCCAGAGGCTACAATTTAAGTAGTTCCTGACCTGATCAAGATCAAAGTAAGACCAAAAACTTACAGCTAAGCCCAAGGCAAGTCTTTGAGTTATCATGATCTCAAGCATCAATTGAATAAGCAGGGGGAGGGGGCTCTCAGCCCTCAGCCCATCACATCATCCTCCAAGACCTGAAACTGGTAAACACCTAGAAAATAAGCTAAGAATAGCATCAAGGAAAGACTGAAGTTTAAGAGGGTACCCTAACCTCCCAGAAAAAAAGAGACTACTTATAATTAGAAAGGAAAAATAAGTAAACAATGGTGGTCTCTAATTATATTAAAGAATATATGGCAATATCTAATTTGCTTAGTAGTCTCTTTTTTGATGTTGGAGGAAAGCCAGATTATAAGGTAAAATTAAAATTTATTAAAGGTTACTTAAAGTGTATGATCTGAAACTAACCTCTTAAGATGAAATGCATGGACTTAAAATGCTCAGGAATTCCAATGTAGTTGTTAGTCATTACATGCAATAAACAAAATCCAAGTAGGTAGATGGAAATTCATGTCTTGACATAGAAGTAGCATCTGGTATTAAAACATGACACAGCATATTGGAAAAAGAAATGGCTCTGTATGTCACGTATTCTAAAACACACCCATGAAATATGAGCATGAACTTATGCCACTGAAGTGTTAAAGGAAAAAGCACATTGTAAGAATATTAAGCAATTCTGGAGAATAGAAGGTAAAAAGGACAGCAGAAAGGATAAATGGAATGTATTGATTTGTATTAATACTGATCTTTATGAATGCAAAAATTCTTGAACAAATGAAGTTTGTCTCTTCCATGTTACGGTGACTACCTAAACCACTCAAGCTTTGGTTCTGTGGTTTTGGAAATCACCAGACCCTCCTGATGGGATTACAGCCCCTTATTTCAGGGCAACCTAACTGGTACAATATATATGAGATATATATTTACATATAACAAACCTCACTAAATGTTTTTCATAAGTGTTCTAATCAACTAAAATAAAGCATATCCTTTATTTTAATTGTACCCTTTTAAACACCTATGAAGTAGATACCTGGGATTTTTTTTTAACCCTTACTTGCTATTTTAGAATCAATACTGAGTAATGGTTTCAAGGCAGAAGAGCAGTAAGGGCTGGGCAATGGGGATTACGTGACTTGCCCAGGGTCATACAGTTAGGAAGTTTCAGAGGTCAGATTTGAAATTAGGACCTCCCATCTTTGGCCTGGCTCTCCATCCACTGAGCCACCCAGCTGACCCCTCGAATTTTTTTTTAGAGTCTGAACATATAGTAGAAGTGAGCTAATTGATTTAAATAATGATATACTATTAAACACTGAGGGGTCATGGCCATTATATACTTATCCATAATCAATTTGGAAGTCATTAACATAAAAGGCATTTAATTTCTTTATTTTTTTATTCGACAAGCAGCAATATCATGTTTGTCATTTTAATGTAGATACAATTATTAGGTTATCTGTCATATTACAATATTTAGGTTTTTACTTTATGTCCTTTAAGATACATTAAAAAAAACACATCAACTGCAAACGTGAGGAGAAAAAAAAAGCATGGTACCCAACCAAATTTCCACATTTCAGCAATACTTCACTCATTCATTTAGTAAAGTTTTAAGAAATGTCATAATGACATGAGCTTGAAATATCTATAGGCATTTTCATTGACGCTCATGACGTGGCACTGGTGATGTTGTAAACAGCAGAAAAACAGGGGCTGCCAAGTGACCAACTATAGAGGCACAAGCCTGCTTCTTCCCACAGGAGTACACCAAATAGTGAGTTAGGATCTTCTTAAAAGCACACCTGCAGGCAGCTGGCATCATCATGCCACATAGCTATATTCATCTGCTGATGCTTGGCTTCTTTCAATGTACTGTTTGTCTATCAGAACTTCAATGCACTTCTTAATCATGCTAATGCTCGGATTAAATCGAGCTCTTGACTGACTAATAACCTATGGAAGAGAAAAAGAGATTTCAAGTTAATATGAAGTAGTGAATCATATTAACGTACGTCTCAAATTTCTAAAATTTATATCATGAAAATCTGTTCCTGACTAAAACACATTTTATTTTCAAATAATTATTGCTTCCAATGTTTCCAACCTCAGAAATTAAATAGCACCAAGTTAAACCAATTTTTAATGCTATTACAAAAAAAAAAATGCTCATTTAAAATCTAAAAAGCAATATAATGGGGGCAGGAGGCCCTATCTTCTGGTTCCCTCTTCATATTCAGGGAGTTAATTTTGGACAAAGAGTTATGCATTCAGTGATAATAACAGTTCCCCGTTAAGAAAATCACTAACATCTAGGCAGACACTTAAACAAATATAAAATTTATTTCAAATTAAATTTCACATAAATAAAACCAAAATGATTATAAATGCAATACTTTGTTATTTTGATGTTAAGAGACAGAAAGATATACAAAAAGGAAGATTAGGTGGAACAGGTAAGTGGGATCAAAAAAATTATTTATGACTATCACAAAAATCTTGCACTTAGCCTACTATACTGTGCTTCATGGGCCAGCCCTCCTTAAATAATCAGACAAAGGACCATTCAATAATTTGGGGAAATCAAGGACCATTGGTATAGCCAATCTTGATTATTCAGAATAATCACTGTGAACAGAAAATTATTCTCATTAAGATAATAATGAAGCATTTCATGCACTCCTGAAATAGTATTTTAAAGAAGAAAATCTAATTGATTCAGTCATATTAAATTGTAGCCAAGTAATATTGAAAATGAATTTATCGCATTATAACAATCTTATGTAAAATACTTCCATTTTGCTTTACCTCCTGAATAAGAGCATTATGCCGCAACACTTTTCGAGCTTTCATGATGCGGACTATAGCAGCTTGAAGATACATTTTTCTATCTTCATCTACAGCACTTCTGGTCTGTTCCATTTCCTATATTATCAGGAAAAATTGATGATAATCAATGTAAAGCCAATAAATATTTGAACATATATTTAATTGTAATTCAAAATTTAAATTAATGAAAAATAATTATCATACCTCTCAAAATGGCCCATGCTGTATTCTCTCATCATAAAAAATGTGCAACAAAAGCTAATTTCTAGAGTTTGAATTTGAGAGTTGTTAAAAAGATTGTTTTTTTCTTTTGGGGTGTGAAGTAGAGAAAACAGGAAGAACCAATGTAGATAATTTACAATGTCGAAATTCCCTCAATCAATATGAATCTGTAACTGCTATATCTTATAGTGATATAAATATGTCTGTGCACTGAAAGCGACCTGCCCATGGCATGTGTCAGGGCAGAATCTGATTCCAGGTCTTCTTGACTTTGAAACTGTCAATTATAATGGCTATATTTTATCACAAAGAAGAGTAATTTTCCAACTTTCCTGCTACTGGACCCCTCCAATCTAATTTAACTCAACATATTTATTAAGTTCATGATACGTGCCAGGTACTATGCTAGAGATATAACAATCAGAAGGAAATAGTGATGTCAGGGAGTTTACATTTAATTAAAGAGAGATGTAACCAGAAAATCTATAATTGATAGTTTAATCAATGCTTGGAGTATGACTCAGAATTATAAGAATATAACCAGATTAAGAATGTAGTTCCAGGATAATATCTGAGTTAGAATTTAAAGTGTGTGTATTGGTAAAGTAATTTTAAATGTCATCATATTAATCCTAGGCAAGTTACTATGTTAATCATAAATGTGTGTTAATCCATTCTACACTGTATTCTGAACAAGCTAGTTCATGTAAGCAGTTACTGAGAAAAGAACATCATCCAAGGCTAATGGAGGTCTGGAGATCTAGCAGGTTCAGAGATGGTCTTCAAGTAGACCTCCAGGAGGATTAGGGTCAGAAATGAAACTACAAAAGTGTGGGTTTTGCAAGATAAGGTCCAAGGTTTTGAACTGGGATTAAGCCTGCAGGCTTCTGGCCCTGTGATTTCTCTGTCACAATAAAGTCAGATTTTTACCCAGAAGGATCTCCCAGCATCTTATTTTTACAGAAACAACATGTATATGAGCAAGAAGGGCAGAGATTAATAAAGGACTCTTACAGAACCTGATTTCTTCTTCAAATGAATGTATAGATTCCTTAGGACAGAGAGGGGAAGGGAGTGTTTTTGGATAGGGGACACCATGTATAGAAAGGAACAGAGATGTGAATGATGGAATATTATGAAGAATAGGTGGCAGGCAACTTGGCATTTTCAATGCCAGGCAAGGTGCTAGCACTTCAGATTCAAAGAAAGAAAAGTTCCTGCTCTTAAGAAATTCACATTCTAAAGGGGATTAAGAAAGGCTCCAGGGGGCAGCTGGGTAGCTCAGTGGATTGAGAACTAGGCCTAGAGATGGAAGGTCCTAGGTTCAAATCTGACCTCAGACACTTCCCAGCTGTGTGACCCTGGGCAAGTCACTTGCCCCCACTGCCTAGCCCTTACCACTCTTCTGCCTTGGAGTCAGTACACAGTATTGACTCCAAGATGGAAGGTAAGGGTTTAAAAAAAAAGAAAAGAAAAAAGAAAGGAAGAAAGAAAGGCTCCAAATGGTTACATATTATTATTGTTGTACTTGATAATAACAATAACTAGCATTTAGTTATTTAAGTTTTTCTTTAAGGTTCAAAAAGTACACTAAAAATATCTCATTTTATCCTCACAAAAACTGTGAGATAAGCAGGGTGGCAGATAATTTTTCACTCTATCTCATCAGTAGGTACTATAATTATCCCCATTCTAAATAAGGAAATTTATGAGAGAATTAGGTGACTTGTCAAGGGTTTACATAGCAAGTAAGTGTCAGAGGTAGAACTGAGTCTGCTTCCAATGCTCTAGAGACAGCATCACCAGGCTATATCAGTTAAGGGTCTGGCTCCATGACCCCTGGGCAGTTCCATAACAATCCAAAAGTAGGGGCTTGGTTTGATAAATAGTCTTCAATAACAATTGAATTCCATTTTCTCATAGCCAGATATTGTATAATGATAGGCTCACTTTGGAGGAACTAAGTAGTAATAATGGCAAGCTATCTAGGATCTCATGAGTTTTCTGAACAGTTTAGATATCAACAGTTTGTTTATAAGCAACAAATCATAAATCATTGGTAAGGAAAGAAATATAATTTTTAAAGTTTCAGGGCCCAAACAACAGGATTTTATAGATGGTAATTCAAGAAAATGTTTTTATCTAAAGCAAAAATATAACCACTAGAGATTTTTTTTTAAAATCCTTACCTTACCCTGGAATCAATACTGTATTTTGGTTCCAAAGCAGAAGAGTGATAGGGGCTAAACAATGGGGGGCCCAGAGTCAAACAGCTAGGAAGTGTTTGAGGGGACATTGGAACCTAGGAAACTCTTGTCTTGCCCCCACCACTAGAGATTAAAGAATATATATATATATATATATATATACATATATATATATATATATATGATGACAATGTTTTAGAAAGAACTGTCATAAAATTATATATATGTTAAAAGACAATTAAGATGAATTATGAAATTATTCTTTAAAAAAGCAAGGATTTCCTAAAAGGAAAACTAAGTATTTTTTTAACTTAATATAACAAAAAATTAACCATCTATTTCAGATGATATTTTCTGAAACTATATTGCAAAAAGAGACTGTTGTATCTCCTACTTGTAGATTAAACTATAAGGTTAAAAACAATAAAGTGTACCAAAAGGATGTGCTAAACATATAATGAATTTTAGAGTATAAATCAAAAAAAAAGTTATGGTTTTTGGTTTCATTTGCTAAAGCCAACATTAATAGATAAGTTGAAAAAAGTTTAAAAATACTTGCCTGTGGTGTGTCTTTTTGCATTGATGTGGTAATTTTAAATTTTGTTCTTTTACTGCTGAAATTCATATTTAATGAAAAAGTAGATTCTGCATCTATGTCCTCCTGTATTTAGAAAGAAGGCAATTTATAAATAACATTACTATATGGAAATCATGATTAAAAACAGAAAAATTAAACATAATAGCTAAGCATTAAACAAAATGTCTTTAACTCTTCAATCAAGTTTATTTAAGCTTCTTCATTTACACCTTATTATACTAACATGAGTTTAGGTTTGACAAACAAAACTAATTTTTTAAAAGCTAAAACTAAACAGTCCAAGATACTAATATCTTAGTTTAAACCCCCCCCCCTCCCAGCTGATTCTTTCATTTCATTTTCATTCATTTTAAAACCAGTGTTTGGATTTTAGGCAGAAGACATTTTTTAGGCTCTTGACATACACACAAACCATTAAATACCTATTTTCATAACCACTTGGAATACTGAATTAAAAAGTGTTAATAATTACAATGAAAAATATCTATAAATAATAATCACCACCACATGGGAAAGCTAATATTCCCATAAATACGCAACACCACATTCTACTTTAATTTGGTTCTTCACATAATAATTTTTTTCTTCATCACACTCTTTCCTTTTCACTGGTGATAGCCATCACATTTTTTCAACAGGTTAAAAGCAGAAACAAACTATCACTTCTCAGATAAAAGTTATTATAAGCCAATTTAAGAATGCCACTTGCCCTTTAAAGTCCAAGAAAGTGAAATTGAGGTAGCCAAACTTTTGCCAAAATGGAAAACAAGCATTTCCAGATGGAATTTCCTCATTAAGAGTCTAGAAGTACTGCTTAGCTACTGTTGGAATCATATTAAAATGTTTAATATGCAAACAAAAAAATCCATATTTATATATTGTTCCAAGGCTGCAGTAATATCCTAATGTTTTAGAAGAAACAACTCATAATTTTATTTCAAGTAGTATAGAATATTTGTCATTGTGATAAAGTTGTGAAATTAAGTGTCATTTTCCAGCATGATAATGGAAAATAAAATTCTAATCACAGAATGTGTATCATATGTAGAAGCATAATTATTTGATACAAACTGTCATTACCATATTCTAGAACTCAGTAAAATGCATCAAGAGGAAAAGCTAACTTTTCAGCTTTCAACTTTATCATAAAAATGGAGTACTTGTATTATAAATTTCCTTCTAAGCTCTGAGACACAATTATACTACACTTAGTCTAAATATCTACTTTTTGAGACCAAAAACAGGTACCCTAGACTATACTACAAGCTTAAATTACTTATAAGTTACTGAAAACACTAGCCTATCTCTCTTGGCCATATAACAAAATCTATTTCCTTAGAATTATAAATTAAATTTGGCTTATAAAGTCAATTTATTATATAACAGGGAGGGTACTTTTACTTCACACATAAATGGCAACTTCCATATGCTTCAGGAAATAGTTTTTGCAGGTAATTGTCATCCCAAAATTATCATCTGTTGGCCCGAATTTCAAGTAATAATTCTCTCTAAACTATGAGGGCCTTTGCTGCAAGTTATATGGTCTTTGACTTTGGTCCCTACTCAAGACCTTTCCATGATAATATGTCTAGTTTGTACTCATATCACATAGTCTTTGTGAACACTGGGGTCTCTCAATGGTATGATGAAACAATCATGCAAGAACTTTAGATACTTTTCTTACAGAAAAAAGATTAGCAAAATACTATCTCCTAAAAGCAATTTCTCTTAAAAAGCTAGTATGATTTCTTTAAATTGCATTCTTTCATTTTATGAAATTATTTATCAAACGATAAATTTGATATATGAAATATATAAAATATGAAATATAACAAATATGATATATCAAATATGAAATATAACAAATATGAAATAATTATCAAATTATGATGAGTTACAATGCACTGAAGTAAGTTTTACGTAGAGGTACAAAATTGGAAATAGAGATTTCTGGTCATGCTCTAAAATTTAACTGGAATATGAAACTTAGAATTTATATAAAGTCTCAAGATTTACAATGTGTTTTATATGCAATCTCATTTGGTCCTCATGACCCTGTGAAGTAGGTACTATTATTCCCATTTTAAAGAGGAGGAAACAGGCTAAGAAGGATGAGTGATTTGCCCATCTTTACACAGCTATTAAGTGTTTGAACACGGATTTGAACTCAGGCCTTCTTGAGCCCAAGTTCAGCACTCTTACTACTATCATTTTTTATTGTTTTTATTATTGAATATTTTGGTTTACTGACTTTTAGGAATGCCTATGTGGACTGTTTTGGATTAAACAACCTGATTGCACCTAAAATGTATAAACTAATAAAATTTATAACTCAGCACCCAATAACAAAATAAAGGGACATGCAAAGTAAACCGAATATATCACTGAATGATATTGTACAAATACTAATCAACCTTTAGAGGCAAATTAAAGCCTTATGCTATAAAAACTGTAAAAACATTTAAAAGAAATCATAATTAGTATATATCTGAAGTATATATATATGAAGAATTCAAAGGTCCCAGCTTTCTTTTTTTTTAAACCCTTACCTTCTGTCTTGAACCAATAATATGTATTGTTTCTAAAGCAGAAGAGTGGTAAGGGCTAGGCAATGGGGGGGGGGGGGGTGTCAAGTGACTTGCCCAGGGTCACCTCAGCTTTCTTAAAGACAAGACCCGAATGATATAAATAGGAGATGTGGCTTAGATTCACAAATTATTTGATTATCATATTACATACCTTTTCTGAATCATGGTTAATCATTTTCACATCAAGTAATGATTTGATTGTTTTTGCTAATTCCTTTTCATTCATCTGTGTGATATCATGAAGCTCTTTGAAACTGACGGTTTCACTATTGTTAAAAGCAAGTAGTACTGCCATTTGGTATGTTGTCACCATGGCCACATAGGGTTTGGACAAATAATTCATTTTAACTTCACCTACAATTAGGATAAAAATGATCAATGTTATAAAATAACAAGTGATCCAAAATCAACTGATGATAACTTAGTGTTATAGTTATGTCTCCTTGAAAGTGGAAACAATGATTTGGCTAAGTTATTCCAACAGTATTTCCCCATCCCCACACCACCCAAGGATCATCAAATAGCATATACCATCAAAGATTTGAAAAGAGTAGTTCAAAGTAATTTGTAAAACACACTTAAGATAGTAAATATTAAGATAGTATATCTCCTATGGCAACGTGTAAAGTTTGCGTTTTACCATGAATGAACAATTTATGCAAAATATCCCTTGGAATATTAAAAGTGTTGTTCCAGGGCACTCATCAAATCAGTGATGATTTTCTTCTTATTACTTTAAAAAAAATAATGGTAAGTCATAAAGTTACCAGGACATTATAAAGTGCTTTTCCTTTTTAATTTCTAGACCCAGAATAGTTCTTGGGCAATCAATGCTCTGGGAGTATAGATTTAAACTTGAATGAGTTCAAGGTACCATTTAGGTCAATGAACTAGATAGAAGGTTTCCAAGAAAAGGTGTAGAAGAAAAATCATTGGATTTAGAGTCAGAGCACTCAAGTTCAAATCCCAACTCTGCCATTGAGTGACCTTTAGCAAATTATTTCAGTATATTTATGGTGCTGGGTTACTCACTTGTAAAATCAGGCAGTAAGATTAGATTATCTTTGAGACTTATGGTCCATTTCTGGGCCCGTTTTGTTTACCTGACTTACAATAAACTTAATGAATCATTACAGACAGCCTATAATTGATTATATGTGAGAAAGAAAAGTTCTGTAATGGTCTCAAGTATTTTGGAACCAACTAAGCCTCAGGAAAGCATGTGCCACCATCACTTCAATCACTCTCACCTGTGGTTTAAAATCTGGCATACTACAAGTTATTCTAGTGCCCCCAAGTGGTTCAAAATAAGAAATGACTTTAGGAGGTCTCTAGGTAATAAATTCATCTACAGTTTGTAAGAGTTTGGACCTTTTGCTCCTCTCTCCCCTCCCCCAGCTTGGATATTATGTGTCTAGCATATGCAGAAATTGAGTCCCATAATAAAATATGATGACAGGAAAAGAAGACGTCTTTATTCTCCTTTCTAGTTTCCCCCTTCAAATTAATGGATGATCCCCAACACATTTTATTCTCAGACTCTGTATTGAAAACTCTTTGCTGCTCTTTCCAATTTTCCCTTATAACAAAGCTATTTAAATTAGGAGCATAAAATCCATAATAAGAACAAACTTAGTGCAAATGGAAAGCAGTAATAAGAATACTAATTAAGGCACTTTTCTTCTCACTGAGTGCTAAAATGACCAGTGAGTTAGAGCAAACCACCCTGCACTCAAGGGAGAGAAAAGCAAATTAGACTGAATCAAGAATGGGCTTTTCAGTACACATACTATTAGCTAATTTATTGCTGGGTTAGAACTATGTTACAAAACAAAATTAAATGACACTGTGAACAAAAAAGCAAATTTGACAAATTCTGCTTCTAGTTGGTTATTATCTAAAGTGGTTCCTGTATCCATGCAAAAAAGTACTCACTTTGCTTAAGTTTGCATATGCTTAAGCATATGCATGCAATGTCTTGTGATTTCTTAAATATGTACATTTATTGCTCTTTGGCATCCTAAAGCCTTTATATTCCACAACAATATAACTTACACATCTTTTCCTCATGGAATTTGAATATTTTAAATATTGAGTTAGTTTATGAATATCTAATGTTATTGAATCTGTCACAGCATTTAGCACAGTATCTTGTACATAATTATAGCTCAATAAATGTTTAATGAATTAAAATTAAAATGTAAATTCATGAGGTCAGGAATTTGAATTCTTTATGCCTTAGTGCCCAATCTCAAAATGAGTTTTAAAAGATCATGATAGGGTTTAAAAAGAAAACAATAATAACAACTGATGGTTATTAAACATGTGAAATCATACACAAGAAATGTCAAAAATAAATAATCATTTAATAAGAATAGCAGTCATTTCCTCTGCATGCTCCACAGTGTTATACAAACAGAACACCTAACTTCTTGGGAAAAAAGATAAAACATATTGGAACTCAAAATGTATTAATGAAATAATGAAATGTATAGCTTTAAGATATAAAAAAGGCAAGTAAAAAGGCATTTTAGTATCAATATGAAAAATTTACTGCAATGGTGATTAAGGGGATTATAATCTTTCTGTAATTATATTTAATAAAAATATAGTACCTACATGCATTCATTCCTTAAAAAGACAGTAAAGAATGTGTTTCTATGTCTAATGCAAACTTGTCCAGGTAAATTTTAGCAAATTCACATTGGTATTGTCAGGGTGCAATACTACTGTAGGACTAAATTCAATGTACTGCACACCTATGTGAAAATATACTTTATCTAAAATATTGTTAATAGCATTCTAAAGTCAACTCATGATGAGGATTTAGAGAGATAAGCAGAAAATAAGAAACACACAGCCAATGTGAATATTACTGGTATTACTGTAAGTATAAATGCCACTGGTGGCTAGGAGGAATGACAGAGAATGGGAACAGCTATAAATTATATGCTAATACAAACATATTTGGCTACCTAACATTTTCTGCTACTTCCAAAGCTAGAGCTAACCAAGGGCGTTTGAAAGATGCAATAACTCTTTCAGGCCATTACAATACCACACAGAAATGAAATGGTGGCACATTTTAAGGGTTAAAAAAAGTAAAAACCTTTGTATGTATCTCATATGAATAATGGCAGTTTATAGAGTCACTGGATAGACTGCTGGACTTCAAGTCTGAAAGTCATGAGTTTGAATCCTGCTTCAGACACTCATTGATGGTTGACTTTGCTGAACCCATCCTGTGGGGTTTTGATTAGGAACCATCTGCTGGGATCCACTGTCAGCTTCCATGAGCCCAGCTTGGCAGGCGAACAGCCAGGAAAAACAGCGTCCTTTGCCACCCCTTACTGCTATAGCAGTTCTCTGTAGGGGTCAGGGAGGCGGCTCTCCCCATTCCCTTCCTAGGGAAGGAAGCATAAGGCATTGCAGAACTCCCTGGCCACGGGCAAAGATGAGACAGGGTGGGCAAGAAGAGGAAGCAGTATGTGGATAGCCCCATGCAGGAGCTCTGAAATCTGTGCCATCTCTGGTAATCTAGGGACGGGCAATGGTGAGGCTGGCATGTTGGGAGAGGACGTGGAGACTAGTGAGTCTAAGCGGAAAGGAAGGGCAAGTGACAGCTCAAAACTACCAATGATGGAGTCCCTATTTTCTACATGTTGAATAACCTCCCTTTCCTCCCCTTGGCACAGCACCAGGAAGCAGGCACACGTCCCCAGGTGGCCCAGGAGGCTGCTTGGGTTGTTAAGTTTAGGGAGTTTCATCTAGTAGGAGATGCAAATACTGCCCTGCCTTGTGTAGGTTTCAGGAAGGCAGAGGCCGAGGCAATCCCAGCCTGTTCCACTGCACAGGCCCTGGCGGCCTCAGAACTAGGAGGATCTGGGTTCAGGGGTCTCCTCTGGCACATAATGGCTGTGTCATCCTAGAAAGGCCACTTAACCATTCACATTCGGGCAGAGGTGTTCAACACACACTGTCTATAACATGGCTGGAATCAGGTTAAAATGTCTTTAGGAAATATTTGACAAACCAAACCAAACCACAATCCAGGCATTAATGCGAGGTTTTCTAAATCACTAGCAGGGACCCCCTGCTTGGAGCGAGCTCTAGCTGCTCTCTCTGAGAAACTCCTGCTCAGCAAGTTCCCAATCCTGATGAGGGCAGAGGGCCTGGCTCCATCCCCAAAGGCAGGGGCTGCTTTTCTGTCTCTCTTTATCCCTAGTGCTCAGCACAGTGCCTGGCACACAGTCATTATTTATAAATGCTTGTTGATCATATTTGTACTTAACTTTCACTACTGACACATAATTGAAGGGGAAATCCTTCATCATTAACTAATGGTACACACAGATATATAAAGATTTGGACCTAATAAACGTGGGAATTTATTTTGATTAACTAAATATTTGTTATAAAGATTTTGTGGGGGAAGAAGGGAGGTACGAGAGAAATTTCTGTCCATTTATAGGAATTTTAAAAGATAATTAAAAGAAAAGTTGGAAATCATAATCAGATATGAAAATATCACTCTACAAAAGTGAAGTTTCTATTACATACACCAAAATCATGGGTAATTTACTGGCTGATGATAAATTTTAGGAAAAATCCCCCCACCCCCCAAATATTACCTTCCATCTTGGAATCAATAGTATGTACTGGTTCCAAGGCAGAAGAGAGGTAAGGGCTAGACCTGTAATGGTGAACCTATGGTACACATGCCAAAAGGGCACCCAGAGCCCTCTCTGTGGGCAGGCCTACAGTCACTTGCTAGTTTGTAACTAGAAAGTCAGAGAGCCTTAGGGTGATGATGTTCTGCTCCCCGTTCTCCATGGGTCTGAGGACATTCCTCACTTCCTCCATCCCTCTGCCAAGCAGCCAATGGAAGTGTTTCTTCCCTCCCCTGTCTGGGGTAAGGGGGAAATGGGAGGGACCAGGGGGTGAGGAGAGGTCAGGGTGTGACATGGTCTAGAGGGTGGGTGGGAGTGTACTCAGTTGGGGGGAGGGGGCAGCATTCCATCTCTAAAAGGTTCGCCACTGCTGATCTAGGCAATGGGGGATAAGTGACTTGCCCAGGGTCACACAGTTAAGAAGTGTCTGAGGTCAGATTGAACCCAGGACTTCCTGACTCTAGGCCTGCCTCTCAATCCACTGAGCCAGCCAGCTGCCCCTTATAGGAAAAATGTTTGATAAAGGCCAGTGACGTAATTTTGGAAAGGATAATAATGAGTTACAGTCTATCTAGGGAAATATGACCTAGGCTATGAAAGAACTAGAGAACATAATGAAATCAGGAGGGCTGAAAGAAGTGGGAGTGCTTAGTATGATGCCAGAAAACTTAGGACAGATCTATGCTATCTTTAATTATCTGAAGGGCTATTATATGAAAAATAATTCGACTTGTTCTGTTGGCTCCAGAATGTTGAGCTAAGAGCAATAGAAAGAAGATTCAAAGAGCCAAATTTAGGTTAGAAGTAAAGAAAAGCTGAATAATCAGAACTACTCCAAAGTAGAATAGGATGCCTCAGGAGGCTCCCTCTCCCCAAAGGTATTCAAGTAAAGTTTGTAGAACTACTTGGGTATAATGTAGCAGATATTCAGGTACAGGTTGAACTAAGTAGTCTTGGAGGTCCCTTCTAACTGAGAGATTTTTTGAGTTTATTATGCTAGAAATAATTTGTACTTTACCTGTACAAAGATAATGTAACCACGTAAGCTTCCTTCCACTGAAATGCTGACTGTAAAATAATTCAAACTGTAAAATAAAATAAATTTTCAAATTAGTTTTGGGGACTGTAAGTTACAGATATAACAAGCTTATTTTCATTCTGCTATTAGTGTCTTAAAATCTGTTATTCCTACAATTCAGAAGCTACATAGTTGATGACTCTTCACAAACTGAACAAAAATTTAAAATATTTCTGGTTTAATTAAGTTCTCATTACTTTGTGTTTATAGATCAGCTTTTAAAATGCATTAAAAACAATGTACAAATCAATACAATTTTAGAAAGTCTACATATATTTATTTTTACAGTTGGTGTCTGATTATATGACTTGAAGGATTGCCATAGTTTTGGGGGGGGGACAGGAGACAACTTATAAAACATTTATTAAGGGGGCAGCTAGGTGGCTCAGTGGATTGAGAGCCAGGCAGTTCCAGGTATCTGGCCTCCTAGCTGTGTGACCCTGGGCAAGTCACTTAACCCCCACTGACTAGCCCTCATAGTTCTTTTGCTTTAGAATCAACACATAATATTGATTCTAAGACAGAAGGTAAGGTTTGGTTTTGGTGTTTTAATCAGCTATTAATGCAGAGAGATTATAATTTTCTTTGATGGATTACTTAATAAAAATCAATAAAATCACACATCCCTGAGGTTAAATACAAATATTAGCAGGGGAAGAATGTATATTTTTAAATTTTAAATGACATTTTAATATTTCTTATTGAAAACAGCTTGATCATAATTAAAAATGTGCAAGTATATGTTTTTAATGAGATGGCATCTGATAATCCAATTGAAACAGAAATATAAGGAATTTCTGAAAACAAAAATTAATCTTTATTATTTTACTGAAAATCATGAAATCATGATTATATTATAATTACACTCAATGATATATTCAACATTATATGAACATGAATGAGGTGATAAATTCAATCTACATACCAGTCCTATACTCATTTTTGTACTAAATTCAGTACTAAGTTAACACTTAGAAATGTTTTTATTCTTAACTTCACAAATACTGAAAAAAAGGGAGAATATCCCCATATACAAAACAAAGTATGACAGATAAAGGCCTATATATGAACCTGGGAATCTCTATAATAAACAATGTGCCAAGTAGCTGCACTTTCAAAAAAGCATTACAAAAGCAGGAACACACAGGCCACTCCAAGAATTTGGTACACCAAGCTTTTCCTGAAACTACTGCTACTGCTGAACTCTACTTTCTTCTGCCAGTGAGAAATGCTACATGGCATGGGGGTCAGTTGACTGTATGCTACTGACAAGTGTTTAGCAGCAAGTCTACCACCTGATGGACAGGTGCAGCTCAAAGTCCTTCAGTTCCCCAACCCCTTGGCTAAGGCAGCATTTTCTTTTTCCTTCCCTAAGTCAACAATTAGCATGCCTAAATCATCGACTCTACAACAAATGGAAAATGGATTCCAAAAAGGCAATTAAGAAATGCCATGAGGTACTGATGAAGTTAAGCTGTAACCTTTCAATTAAGGATTTTTATTGTATCATAGTATATATAGATACATGTTTAAACTGAACATCATCAAGTTTTAAATATCTTAAATTAAAATATTAGCAAAACAAAGCATTCTTTACCAAAAATCCAAACATCTCATACCCAGCAAATTGTGTAAAATGACAAAAGTGAAAAGTGACAAATGCTGGAGGGGGTGTGGAAAAGTGGGGATTTGCAGAACCATGAACTGATCCAACCATTTTGGAGAGCAATTTGGAATTATGCCTTATTACGTCATTCTGTATACTCTTAAACTCAGCAAAATCATTGCTGGGTCTATTTCCCAAGGAGATGAGGGAAAAAGGAAAAGAACCTGTATGTTGCAAAATATTTATGGTAGCTCGCTTTGTTATGGCAAAGAACTGGACCATTTTAAGTAAATATAACTGTGAATCAGCTCTAAGATCGAAATTTCAAAAATAAAAATTAGTATAGGTAAATGCATCAATTTTCATGAGACAAATAAATACAAAAGCTGGTTTTCATTTCAGTTTCAATGAGTTAATATTCTACTGTGCAAAAGGGAAAAGCTCCCTCTAGTGATGTTTAATGAAAATAGGTAGAGGTTATCAATATTAGATACAAAATTTAAAACTAAAAGGAGCAACTCCCTTCTTTTACGAAGGAAGAAACCAAAGCTCAAAAGGGCAATGACTTATCTCAAGATGCAAATAAATAAAAATTACAGGAATCTATAACTATTATTGACAATCCTTTCATAGAAATTTTGTCCCCTTGCCATGTAATGTTCATTAGTGTAAGTAAACAAGCCTCTGCAGCTTATGAATCAATAGACACAAATGATGAAAACTTAAATAATGATGTTTGTACTCCAAAGCAGACTTATGTTAAAATATTAAAAACTATCTGGAATGAATGCTACCTAATTTTTTTTTTATTTAATGTCTGTTAGATGGTTGAGTACATAGCCTTTTGAATGATAATACAAAACTATAGAAAATCTCTTGCCCATGAAGGAATTTACTCCATAATATCTCTCAAGAGATGACTATCCAACCTCTACTAGTTTTGTTCAAATCTGTTTGTTGCATATCTGTTTACATACAGCTCCCAACTGCTAGGAAGTAAAACTAGATCTTTCATAATCTCCATTCATTCTAGTTCTAGACTTCTCTAACTATGTAAATTGACTCTTTGGACCTAGGTAGTATAATTCAGTTTCCAAATAATAGACTTCAAATAATTGAAGATATATGGCTTCTGATGGCATCACTGAATGGAAACTGCCCTTCTCTCCAAAGTTACTAGTAATTTCTTAATTGCAAAATCTAATGGCCTTCATTCAATTCTACCCTTTTGATCTTATTGTATCCTTTGACACTATTCACCATCTCCTAAATACTTTTTTCCTCTCAGTTTTCATTATACTGTTTCCTCCTGGCATTCCTCCTACCTGTCTGACATTTCCTTCTTAATCTTCTTTACTGGATCTTCACCTACCTCACAGCAATTAACATTGACATCTTCCAAGGCTATGTCCTGGGCTGCCTTTTCATTCTAGACTATTTTATTTGGTGATCTTGTCAGTTGTTATTGCTTCAATTATCTTCTCTATATAGATAATTCTCAGCCTCAGTCTCTCTCCTGAGTTTTAGTCACAATCACCAATTGTCTTTTGGAAATATCTAACTAGATATCCTACAGGCAACTCAAACACATCATGTCCAAAACAGAACACCTTCC
The DNA here is from genome assembly GCF_027887165.1 of Monodelphis domestica. Lineage (NCBI taxonomy): Eukaryota > Metazoa > Chordata > Mammalia > Didelphimorphia > Didelphidae > Monodelphis > Monodelphis domestica. The sequence goes on along the minus strand of NC_077231.1, from coordinate 250,076,929 downwards.
TTTTCTTCTCCACTTCCTTATTGATGTGAAGGATATCAGCATCCTTCCACATCACCCAGGTCTGTAACCCCTGTCATCTTCAGTGCCTCATGCTCATTAATACCATATTAAACAGTTGAAAAAACATTGTCTCTATCGCTACAAAATTTCTCATAGAAGTACATTCACTCTACTCACTTAGCCATAACCGTAGTGTAGGCTCTTTTCACTTCCCACTTAATACTATTGCATTATCTTTCTAACTGATCTCCCTATCTCAAGTCTATCCCCACTCTAGGCCATCCTCTCTAATGTGATTTTTCTAAAAAGTCTCACCATGTGGTACAGTGACCTAGGCCTAAAGTTAGGAAAATATGAGTTCAAATTCAACATCAGACTTATTAGTTGTGTGACCCTGGGCCAGACACTTAGTCTCTGTCTGCCTCAGTTTCCCCTAAATATAAAATGACAATAATAGCAACATGTGCCTCCCCCAGGGCTGTTATAAGGATCAAATGAGATACTTATAAAGGGCTTAGCATGGTGAATGGCACATGGTTGATGCTTTTAAAATACTTTTTTCCCCCTTCCAGAATCAAACAAGAAGCCCTTTTAGAATATGAGCTTGTTGGGGGCATTTTTTTTTTGCCTTTCATTAGGTTCCCCAGGATTAGAAATGTGTCTGGCATATGGCAAGAGCTTAATAAATGTTTGCTGACCAAATAACTGACTGATATCTACTATGAGTCTCGGTTCTATTCTCTAGGCTAAATATCTCTAGTTCTTTCCACTCTAGCTAAATTGATATGTTTAAAAGTCCTATTTCCCTTCTTTGAGTGTGCTCCTGTTTGTCAGTGATCCTCATGCAACATGAACCTTTAATATTAAACAAAATACTCCAGAAGTGGCCTAACAAAGTTAGACTACAATGAGACTATCACTTTCCTTACCCCAAATACTTTGCTTTAGATGTTTAATTTCCTGCACTAGTTTTTTTCGAACTGCCATGACAAATTGCTGAATTAAATAACAATTTACTAAAAATGCCAGGTGGTGGTTGTTCCACTCCCCATCATGGACTACAATCTAACAAAGTGAACATCAATCCCACATTTGTGTGATTTATTTTTCTGCTGAACGTCATATTCACTCCATAACATTTCAACTTGTTTCAGCTCAATGTTTTAACCTGTCAGGACTTTTGTTTTCATTCTGAATATCATGCAATGGATTAACTACCTCCCACCCCGCCCCCCATCTGTGCTGTTTTCCTTTCATAAAAATGATAAATAGGAAGGGCAGCTAGGTGGCTCAGTGGATTGAGAGCCAGGCCCAGAGATGGGAGATCATGGGGTTCAAATCTAGCTTCAGACACTTCCTAGTTGTGTGATCCTGGGCAAGTCACTTGACCCCCATTGCCTAGCTCTTATTGCTCTTTTGCCTTCAGTAGTATTTCTGATCATAGCATCATTTTTTTTCAGCCTTTCAATCACTCTGAACATTCTTTTCTTGAATCAAGAACAATATGTCCAGAGGCGCATATCCATAATTTTTCTGAAATTTCTGATGAATGTTTTCTTCAAGTCTAGGGTGAGAAATAACTAATGCCTTATAATATGATCACTTTCTCCCCAAAGATGCAGTTGGTCAAAATTAATTGGAGTGAAAGATACTCTCATTGTGCTCTCTTTCTAAGGTATAAAAAAGTATGGAAGCCAAGTCAAGGATTTGTTAAATGCTTTCCTTTAAAGATTTCCAGCAGATATCTAAATAACTGAAGTTGCCATGTTAAACAAAGAATGTTTAATTATCTATCTTCTCTAGCACCAGCACGGTACTTTGTACAAAGCAAGAATCTAATAAATGGTCACTGAATTAACTGTTTCCTCCAGTTTATTGATTTGTAAAAGCATTATCATGCCACAGTTATATTTCCTCCAAGTCAGAAATAAATCTTGCATTTGGAGAATGCTTATAGAATTTCCTATTTTTCATGAATTTTTGGAAGTGTAGTCCATTCTGTGTTTTTATATGTATATGTCTATTTCTCTCACTACATTTTTAGGCTCTTGAGGGTGGGTATCATGTCTTTTTCATCTCTGCCTCCCCTATTAGTTCCTAGCCCAGTGACTAACATATAGCAGATACCCAATTAAAGCTTGTTGAAATGAACTTGGTCATTAGACTGAATTTTAAAATTAAAAGCAAAGTTGGTCTTTAAAACATTCTAAATTACAATACTAGAGTAGCTACTCTTATTTGGTTAAAATATTCTTTTCCCCCAAAAAGTAAATAGCAACTTGTTCATAAGATATTTTCCTCACCATGATGATCTGATCTGATGATATAAATCACTAATCCTGGGCTCACTTTTACAGAGCTGCTCCATGGCAGAAATAGCTTAATGCTAATCAAGATAAGTGAATCAATAAAACTAGGGACTTGTCTAACGTCCTAGGCTCAGTTCATGAGAAGGCTTGAGATTCCTGCTTCTATTTTTCCTCTCTGTCAGGTATAAGAACAGAACTTGCTGTACTCTCATCATTTCTTTAAACTTCTCTTATTATATCTACAAACACTTTTAGGAGTATTTTTTTTCTTAGTATTTTCAATTAGGAATATTCTTTCCCTTTCTAAGAATATTTTAAAACCTAAAATATCACATTTGAATTCTGTCTTATATCTAGCATTCCAAATTACACAGTATCACTAAGTATATAACTTATCATGACCCTGAACATATTTCACTTTTAATAAAGAAGGCAAGACAACAATGTTCCTCAAAAAATAAAATCCAACCATTAGCAATGAGCTTTTCTACTTGAATGAATATATCAAGGACTAGAGATATAAATACACAACTAACAAAGTCTCTCTACCCTTACAAAGTTTTATATTGGAATAGGGGGACGACACAACACACATAGCGTTAGAGGGGCAAATAAACAATCTCAAGAAAAGTAGTTGCCAATATCACTGTGAAACACAATCAATGGAAGAAAATATTTTTTAGTTAAGATAGACAAGAAGGTGGAGATATTTCATATTCTAGCCTTTTTTCCAACACAAAGTACTTGCTATTACTAGTAACTCTCTCTCTCTGCTATCATGTGATAGCCCTCAAAAAAATGACTACCAACTATGGGAGAAGCTGCCCTCATCAGCATCAAGTCCTTTGTGTTTTCCCAGAGTTGCCAAGTTTTCCCAGAGTTGCCCCATATGGGAGGAGGAGAAACAAGTGACTTCAGCCATGTTATTTGCACAGTCTAAAGGTTAAAAGGGCTGTTTCTGTATTTATTTGAACAATCATTACCACATGTGAAAATGAAATAGGTACAATAACAATTTTTTAGGCCTCTGGATAACAAAATCTCATTGATGTTTAATTTAGGGTTTAAGAGGAAAGCATTAGGAGCCATTGTTGTATTGTTCTCTATCACTGTCCCATAAAATGTGTACAATTATGAACTAACGTTTCAATAAGAAAAATATAGACAACTGACTGTTTTGTTAAAAAGTTAATGTGCCACAGTAAATTTCAATTGGGCAACTCCTAAATTAAGATGTTGTTATGCTGACAAATTTCAAAATCTATTAAATATTTCATGTGTGTGATTATCATAAATTTTTAGCATAGGCAAAATTGTAATAATTCAAAATTTATTTTATATCTGGTATTTTAGGGTTAGGGTCTATTTTGAGACTATAGCTCTGATATTTTAGAAAAATTAAGTTATTATTAAAATATTTTTAAAAGATGCTGCATTATTAACATCTATATTTAAATTAAATATCTTCTTTGGTGTATATGTAAGAGGAAGTTTCCAGTTTAGCATATGGTTTATTTCTTTAGCAATGACTATGTCTATATTAATATAATGTATTCTGTCAATGTGTGGAAGCTCCAAGGATGGAATTCCCTCCATAAATGCAGGCTGCAACTGCCTAAGATTTAGTAAATGAGTTATTCACAGGGCATTAAAGGACTCAGCAGAACCCAGATTGCAGTGTGCCCATCTTATCTCCAAACAAAACTTGCCCACAGGCAAGATCCTACCCATTATGTTGAGGGTCCAATAGATGCACTCAATGACAGAAGAAAATTAGGAATCAAGATATATCATTCAGGTGGCAAGGTTAAACAGTTTTAATCAACTGAAATTAAAAACAATTTAAACGTATTTTAAAGAGCTCTTATTTATTAAAATAAAACCTACTTATACAAAATTAAAACACATGAAAAACAATAACCAAAAATAGGAAAAATTGAGGCAGAAAAATGGTCTAGATTATCTAACTGAAGCATAGAAAGTAAGGCAAACATGAGTTGCAATTTCTGAAATGTTCTTATATTCAACAGATTTTTGTGGCTTAATAGTAGCAATATAAAATTAAATGTTTGATATGCAATGTAAATGTTACATATTCTAACAAAAATATTATTTCAGGAGTATTTTCAATAGTTTGTTTTTTAGAGCTTTTGATGTTAAATTCAGAGCTACAAAATATGAATATTACAATGTAGGTACACTAAGGAAATGCCTCAGAAAAAGCTGTTTGTGCTGTTTTTTACTCTCATTATTAAAAAAAAAAATCCTGCTTACACAAGAATATTCCAGCTTTAGGGGACAGGTTGGTGGTTCAGTGGATTGAGAGCCAGGCCCAGAGATGGGAGGTCCTGAGTTCAAATCTGATCTCAGACATGTGACCCTGGGCAATTCACTTAACCCCCATTTCCTAGTCCTTACTGCTCTTCTGCCTTGGAACCAATACAAGTATTGATTCTAAGATGGAAGGGGAAGGGTTAAAAAAAAAAAAAATATATATATATACATACATATATTCCAGTTTTGAAACAAGCGATCATGATTCATCTTTTCCCCCAGAAGACAGATCAATTGTTAGAATAATTTAAAAACAAACAAACTGTATATCCAATAAGTTAAAAGAGTGGTAATTCTGAAGACATAAATGATTAAAATTTCCTGAGTCTTCCAACAAGTTTCCGGCTAACCTACCATCTGTACGCTTTTTTCCAGTTCCTGAGGGATGGCAAATGTAGAGGAAGGAGACTGAGTAAGTGGCCATGCACCAGCCTAAAGAAAAAAAAAATCATCTTTAAAGTTGAATAAAGTTTGTAATCTACTATTACAATAATGTAAAAATAAATTTGCAACCCAAATTGTCTCCTTCCAAAGACTGAGATTAAGTCAGAATATTACTTAATATCATAAAACATTTCTCCCAAGTAATGTAAAACACTAAAATCTTTCCCAACATAACACAATCTAATAGATCACATAAATTAAAAATAAAAATATACTGTGGTTGTTAAACTAGTTAGTCTTTTTTGCACCACAACTGCTCTTGGATACCAGAGGGTGTAATAAGAATAGACAATGAAAAAGGCACTTTTTATTCTAAAATGCCTGCAGCCCAGATAAAACCTCTCTCTCATATTACTTAGATGAGATGAGTCATCAAACACAATCTTTTTGATAAGATAGAAGACCACTAAGCTTTATCCTGATGGGCATTGCGATCTGAACTTCTTAGGCACCTAAGATTCCCTAGTCACTGCCATCTGCATTGCAATACTTCCAGATTTTTCCATCTACCTTAAAACTATAATATAACTTTATATATGTAAAAATCTTCCCCAATTCGAACATTTACTCCTTGAGAGCCAGGAAATATATGGCACCCTAAAATTTGAATCCCCAAGGCCTAGCACAATGCTCCACACACAGAAAGTGCTTATTAAATACTTTTTCACTCATTCATTCAATCAATCACATAAAATGTACTGAGAAAAAAATCTATTCATACCTGTAGAACATATATTTGAAAACTAATTCCTAAATCAATTACAGTGTCCTGGTTTTTTATAAAATTGTTGAATTTGTTGTTGAGATCAGCACTGACATTCATGTCTGTATACATTCGATGGAGTTTGCTTGTAAACTCATATCCACAGGCTTGCTATAATAGATTTAAAACATATGGTTCAACAAGGAAAGATGGGCAGGATTTATAAGAACATATGTCAGTTCATAAGTATTGAATGGTATGACCTTAATAAACACCCACTCTGAACTTCTACCTTACTTTCAAACCAAACTACTCTTAATTTTCAAAAATTAATATAAGATTGTTACTTTTCAAACACCATTTTCTTTGATAATCTAAAAAAATGATATGGGGCATAATAAAAACAAAGGAAACAGATGACTATGTACTTTTTGAAAAAATATATCAGTCTATCATTCATTACTGACAGCAATGCCAGTTACTGGGGAGAAATAAATGTTCTGTAACATGTAACACATTACTAAATGTGTTATTGAAATGAACTGAAGATAGATATATATAAGTAAAGTGGGCAATTAAAAAAAGTATATTAGGCATATGTATCTTTAAAGACGGAGTACATAACATTTTAATTCTTTATATGATTTATTATGATCTTAATATCAAACAGTAATACAACCAAGTAACACTGGACATTTTATAACTTGCTTTACAATGATTTAAATTTAAATTAATGAAGTTCCATGTATAACCACCTATTTTAGTCACTTCCTCTCTGGCTCCATCAAAATCCCTGTACACATTCCTATTCACTTTTTATCTCATAGTCATGGCTTGTTCTCTTTTGTACTGGTTTTGTTTTTTTTGCTTTGCCCATTTCATAAATGTCTTTCAATGTTTCTTAATATTCTTCACATCTGCCAATCTTAATAGCATTATGAAATCCCATAACAAATTTTATTTAATTATTCTTCTTTTCTTAGATATTTAGATTGCAAGTAGTTATAATTACTGATAATGTTACTATAAAAATTCTTTTTAATCAGAGAGCTCAATTTGTTTTTGATAGTACTCTTGGGGAACATAACATACAACAGAATTACTAATTAAGTAGTTTGTAACTTACTAAGAATTGCCATGACAAATATGCTGTGAAAAGGAATGTGCCTTAAATTACTCTAAACCCAAGAAATTTCTAAGTTACCATGAGGCCATACAAAGGTATCCTTAATTTAAGGGAGAGGTGCCACAAGTGTAAAAAGGAATGATATGAGAATGAATGCACCTTAGTTCCTTCCCTAAAGCAAACAAAAACAGAACACTTTGAGGGACTTTTCATACCAAGGATGGCACATTAATACTACTTCTAACTCTTTTCCATTACAGTATTCTGACTAATACTAAATATGAAATATTTACCACTAAATCAATCAGCAAACACTTATTAAGTATCTACTATGTGCTCACAGTACGATGGTATAAATTCAAAGAATGAAATAATCCTATTTTCAAAGTCATTCTTTACATCCTAATAAAAACTGTTTGTAAACCAACATATTTAATTTTGTTTTTAAAAATTTCAGGAGGGGCAGCTAGGTGGCTCAGTGGATTGAGGACCAGGTTGAGAGACAGGAGGTCCTGGGTTCAAATCTGATCTCAGATCCATTCTAGCTGTGTGACGCTGGGTAAGTCATTTAACCACCATTGCCCAGCCCTTAATGATCTTCTGCCTTAGAACCAATACATACCTTTGATTCTAAGAGGAAAGGTAAGGGTTTAAAAAAATTTTTTTCAGACACATTACAAACAAAAAGTGAATAACTAAAGACATTCCTTTTAAATAGCAGTATCAATGATCATGCAATAGATGGGGAAAAGAACATTAACTGAATTGCAAAGGATGCAATTTCAGAGAATCTTTTGACGAATTTTTAAAAATAGGTTGTAGATGTCTTCTAATAAAGTGAATACACATCTAAAATTTGTTTTGTAAATTTAGCTTTTCATTCATAAAGGATTTAGGAATCATATAAAATTATTAATATAATATAATATTATTAATATAATATTGTTAGATAGTTAAAAAAGAATGGTTTTTATATTACCTTTAATTTATTGATCATGGCTTCTTCAGAATCCATAGACATAGATAGGCCATGAATTAAGCGCTTGGCCAACATTCTGGCATAAAACTGTTGGAAGGAAAAGAAGGGACTATTTCATGGCAATTTCAAATCCTTGAATATTTTTTAAATGACAAAAACAACTATGACAACTTTTTATCTATTAAAATCATTACTCACCTTTTGAAAAACATCTTTATCATCAATATATTTGAAAACAGTAATGAAGCTAGTGAGCTTGTCTTCCACTTCATTTTCAGTCATTCCTTTTGCTGATTTTTTTAGTAAGTTGTCACAGTACTTAGCCAGCTCAAAAAAAATTGAAAATAAATTATTTATTATTCAGTTCAATTAAGTAAAGCACTATACCAAATTTCACTCACAAATAACTTGACGAGAAAGATATACATTCTACTATCAGGTCATCATACGGGATTCAAAATCCATCTCCTCTGAACACCATTTAAGTTAAAGAAAATCATAGGTTCCAGCCTCTGTTCTCAATATGTGACTTGATTACTTTATCTCAAAAAGCTAAAATGATGGGGGTAGGGGGGTGACAATTTAGCTTTAGGCAAAATGAAATATTATCCTCCTTACCAGTTCAGGTGCTTTACAAATAGCTTTGGGTTCTTTATAGTTTACTACTGATGTCAAAGCCTATATGGAAGTAAAGAATAAGAGTAAAAAACAAAATTAATGGTCATTTTAAATGAAATTGTTATCAAGTTTTCCTTTTAATAATCATTTGATTAAATGGTACTATCCCCAAATATTAACATGTAAAGAAACATCAAAGAAATCTTAAAATTCATGTGATGCATACTTCTATTAGCTTTCACTAATAAAAAATGTAAAAGATGACAAAAAAGTTTACAATCTAAAACAGAGCTACTACTGTATTATGGAAAGAGCACTAGATTTTATGTTAGCGGGGTTCTATCCTTCTTGGTAACTTTAACAGCACCCACAAGTTTAACTATCATCCCTATCCAGATTCCTCCCAGAATTAAATATCCAGTCCCAGTCTCTTATTAGAGTTTCAGGCACACATCATCAGCTGCCTACTGGATTTTTCAAAATGAATGTCCCAGGGGGTAGCTGGGTACAGTGGATTGAAAGCCAGGCCTAGAGATGGGAGGTCCTAGGTTCAAATCTGGCCTTAGACACTTCCCAGTTGTGTGACCTTTGGCAAGTCACTTAACCCCCACTGCCTAGCCCTCACCACTCTTCTGCCTTATATTGATTCCAGGACAGAAGATAAGGGTTTTTTTTTTTTAATTAATGCCCCAGAGGCATCTTAAAACCCCAGTATGTCTAAAAATGAGCTCATCATCTTTCCCCTAAACCCCACCTCTTAAAACTTCCCTATTTATCTTAAAGGCACCAATACCCTTCCAGCACCCAAATTCAGCTTCTCAGCCTAAGCCAGTACCTTCCAATTATCTTTAAAAGAATATGTTAACTCCTCTTTATTTTTCAAAGCCCTAAACAACTGAGACCTATGCCTAGTTTTTGGTGCTAAGGAATTTTAAGGTTTACACAGCACTGTCCTAGACTTAACACTCTCCTTTATCTGACATAACCACTTGGTTGCCAAATTTTGTTTTTACCTTCGCATCTCTCATATCTGACCTCTTCTCTCATCTATATAGCATCTACATCGTATTTAGGCCCTCCCAATCATTCACCTTGATTACTGCTGCAGTATCCTAATTGGTCAACCTGCCTCAAGCTTCTCTCAATTTTTGTTCATCCTACACACTGGTGCCAGTCATTTTCCTTTTAAGCACAGAGCTAATCATATGAAACCTGTACTCAATCAATTCTCATGCTTGCCCATTGTCTCAAGGATCAAATATAAAGTCCTCCGGTGAGCTTTATTTTAAAGTCCTCCACTGCCCAACTCCAAACTGAGTTGGAGTATTTGTAGTTTCACTCCCTCTCCTGTACTCTTTGATTCCGTCAAAGTGAATTCCCCTTTGCTCCTCACTCATGACATCCCATTGTCCTTTGTCTGTTCTTGGTGTCGGGAATGTATTCCTCCTTAGTGTCACCTCCCAAACAATCCCTCTTCCTTGAAGACAGAGCCCACTCACCACCTTTTGCAGATCTTTCCTAATCCCAGAGCCCTTCATCATGAACTATCCTGCATTTAATGACTTTGCAAATAGCTAACTAACTCTATATTGATGCTGTATACTCTATATGTACTTATGTTCTCCCTATTATAATGTAAGCTCATTGTGAGGAGGAATTGTTTCATTCTTTGTACGTGTATCCCCAGTATGCTTAATAGATATTTGCTTGGTGACTGATTGGATTGATTAAAATTATAATTCTACAAATTGCTATGACTTTGAAAGATATTAAAAAAGATATTAAAAATCTCAACAGCCAGAGATGCGAAAGAAGTTTATTTCCATTAAGACTGCCTCTGCTAAAGAATGCAGGTAGGAAAAAACATGATGAAATTAAGGAACAACTAGAAATCTATAGTAGTCATAAAATAAAAGTTCACTGGCTGAAGGTAAGTGGTGGTTTGCAAGTGATCTTAAATATCAGGCTAAGAAATCTGTATTTTAATCTCTAAGCAGCAGGATACCACTGAAGAATTTTGAGCAGGTGAGCGAAAGAGTTAGATTTGTCCTGGGAAGATTATTTTGGCAGCTATGTGAAGGACTGATTGGAGAAGTGAAAATCTGGAATTGGTAAAAGCAATTAGACTGCAATTAAAACAGAAAAACAACTCTGAAAGACTTGAGAACTCTGATCAATGCAGTGACTGACCATGAATCCTGAGGGTCAAAGATGAAGAATAATGTTACCTGACTGAGAGATGATATTCAAAATGAAGAACGACACATTCATTTTTAGACATGATCAATGGGATGTTTTGCCTAAGTGTTCCTTTAAAAGATTTTGTTTTTCTTTCTCTTTCTCATGGGGTGGGGATAGACAAGAGAAAAAATAAATGCTTAATTAAAAAAAAATTTTAAGCAAAATGTCCCCAATTTCTGTAGATGTCCGTGCCATTCTGCCAGTATTTCTTTATAATTTCTGCATTATCCTTGAATCCTCACTCTCATCACCCTACAAATCCAATCAGATGCCAAAATCCAGTCTCTACCTTTACAGCATCTCTTGCATCCCAAACCTTCTCTCCACTCACACAGCTCCAACCTCAATTAAGGCCTTCATGGTCTCATCTGGACTGCTGCAGTAGCCTCCAAAATGGTCTTCTGCCTCAGGTCTCTCCCTACTCCATTAACCTACATGTTGCTGCCAAATTATTTGTCTTTAACTTCACCAAGTAACTCCAGGTCCAGTACCTTCCAATTATCTTTAAAAGAATATGTTAACTCCTCTTTATTTTTCAAAGCCCTAAACAACTGAGACCTCTGCCTAGTTTTTGGACTGTCCTTTACCCCTCTACAATCTGACCAACCAGCCTTACTCAGGTTGTTCCTTCTCCCACACATGTGCCTTTGTACTCTCTGTCTTCTAGACCTGGAATATACTTACTCCTGACTGCTGTCTCCCAGGATTCATCTCTTCCTTCAAGTTTTGGCTTCAACACTACCTTCTACAAGAAAACTTTGCTGATCCCAAGTACTAGTGCCTCTACATTGTAGCTCTTTGTATTTATTCTTTTTATATTTATTCTGACTATACTTAAAATTGAACTTAACTTAAACAAGGCACAGCCCCTTTCTTACGTAGATATTTTATTCACTGAAAAGGGAAGACCTTGTGAGAAATACAAAGGAAAATAGTTTGAGAAAAAGCACAGTTAAGTTCTAGGAAGATTTGAAGTCTCACTTGTCTCCAATGTTTTCCAATGGACTCCATAATGATCATGTTCCAAGAGATCACATTATCCTTCAAAGCTCCAATACTCTTGGTATGCCTGCCTTATCAGTATTCTCAGTACTCTTTCATCCTCTGATTACAGATGGGAACAAGGAATTCTTCTCTAAGTCTCCGTTTAAGGAAAGCTCCCAAGACCAGCCACCTCTCACTTAGTTACAGTCCTCTGGATATACACCCATCATAAATATGACCCCATGGTAGGTAATACATCCCACCCCTGTCAGTCTGTCTGTCTCTTCCTCAGCTTTTTTTTTCCTGTTGCTTTCTCCCATTAGATTTGTATCCTAGGGCTTAATACAGTGCCTAGCGCATTCTAGGTGGTTAATAAATGTTTACTGACTAGTGAAGAAAACCAGACGATCAGACAAAAGTATTTGAGACATGTATTCTGAAAGCAGCTTTTCAGAGACAAAAGTAATTACTGATGGTAATGATAGCTGTGGTGGTGCATTGTTTCCTAGCAGCTATTTTACATAATTGTGTTTAAGGTCTTGAAGTTTATATCTAATAAACTATGTATCAAAGACTTGTTTGGAGACAATGGTAAAATTCTATACTATCACACTTTACAGAAATGTGGATTTGGGGTTTCTTAATTTAAGTTAAAGTTAAGCAACTACATGGGAGGAGTTTCTGGGGCTAAGGAAGAAAAACAGAAGAGGTCAAGGAATCAGAAGATCAAAACCAATGTTAAAAAGCATTCTAGACCACAGAGCCAAGAAGTTGACACAAGCAGAAAAGCAGAGTAGGGACAGACCTGAAAGTAGGATTTTTGAGCTGAGTCCAGCTGACTAGGGACAAAGAGGCCTCATGGTTCATTTGGAGGAAAGTTTTCATGACTGGAGCAATGAGAATGCTCTGTTGTGTGAAGAACTCAAACAAGGTTGGCTATCTACAGCTTAAGAAAAGGTAAAACCCCTCAGCAATTTGACTGAGATTGCCCATTTCTGTCTTTATTGCTTGAGAAGAAGAAACCCCCTTTGACTTGGAGACCACTCCTGAATAGCTTTGCAGATCAAAAATTTTAGGGAACTACTCTTCACTGCAAAAGAAGCCCAGCAGTTGTTTCCTCAAGAACCAAAGGCACCAAAATCGACCTTCTAGAGTCATACATGCCCCAAGCACATGCTTTCTCCTACTACTCATGTATCTCATGGTTAGGTTTCTTTAAGTTGGTGTCTCATCCTCCCCCCCCCCAAACAAAGATACTTCATATATTGATTAGAAAGTGTTTGTAAGTAGCCTGTTATGCTTATTATTTTTCTTTTCTTAGTAAATGTTCCTGCTTAAGAATTAAAGGTATGATCATGAATAGTCTGTTTAAATGAGAAGTGGAATCCCTGGAGCTCTATGTGAGTAGCACTGTGTAATATGATTAAATGATTCCCCAAAGGGTCACCTCTAGGATCCTGAGTTATTAAGAACGTAACATGACTGAGATACGGTTTATTATTTGTGTTTATATATCAGTGCCTGCCACATAGAAATTGCTTAATAAATTCTTGTTGTCTCATAGACTGACTACAATCTTACAGGGCTTACACAGTGCATTAGAATCAAATCAGTCAACAAACACTAGAAAGAAAAGTTTTCTATATACATACATGGTTTTCATGTTTTCATATACTTAATCAACACCTAGTAAAAACCAAATCTTATTTATTCACTCAAAATCATTATATATAATTTAGCTTTTCTAACCACAAATCTATGGGAATTTCATAAATATTATAAATCATGAAAAACTAATTAAATTATATCTAAAACCTATAACCTCCCACAAAGATTTACTAAAGAGGAGGCTTGGCATGATAGAAGACCTTAAGAGTAAGGACCTAATGCTGTCTTGAACACTGACAAATCATGGAATTTATTTGATCCTTAGCTTCCTCATCTATAAAATGTGAATAATAATACTTGCACTGAAGAGTTTTGAAATTTGAAAGTGCTATGGAAATGTAAATTATTTTCATCCCATTAAATACAGTATGTATTTGGTCATTTTGAAGGCAGATAAATCTATGCATAAATGATGAAATGTCTATTTATTAGACAGAAATTTACTTATAATTGTTATACAAGGAGCCTAAAAATGCAAAGAAAAATCAAAGAAACTACCAAAAGAACAATTTATCAAGATGCAGAGGAATGATTAGAGAAACTATGAATTTTTAACTCAAAACCATTATGAATTAATTTCTATTTATTAAAATAAAGAAGATTACATTTTTATAAAAAATCTAAAATCTAATTAGTAACTAGTCTTTTTTAACATTTTAACTTGTTAATTTCCATGACTGTTTAGGCCAAGTAATCTCAATACTATTTACTATATCAACATTATTATTTTACTCAAATATCACACTAATGACACCATCTAGCTATCTAATAAACAATTCTGGGTATTACAGATGATGAAATTATAGAATTTGTTTCATATATTATAAAAATTACCTTATCCAGGGCACTCATGAAGTGTTGATCACCATTCAAAACAGTGTTGATAAGCTGGGCAAATTTACCATGCACCTCCAAAACTGACTCCACAAATTGAGTTGGCATCTATAAATATTCAATATAAATCAAACAATGAGATTTTAAAATATTAATTAAATTATGTTGATGCCATGTCAACTAATTTAAAGAGTAAAATTTTCAAAGCAAGTTATTATAAAAATATACCAGGTGAAAACCCAAAGAAAGTAGCTCAGCTATTTTTATTTATATGTATAGCCAACAATATATTAAAATCTTTGAGAAGCACTTCAAAATTTCTCCAAAGAGGCATTTTCATCAATCCATTAGTATCTGACAAAATATATGCCTTTGCAAGGGTTAAAAAAATCAGTATTGACCATTGATAATTAAGAATTCAAGGATGCTGGAAAATAATAAGAACTAATAGCAGAGCCTAGTGGTAAGAATATCAGACTATAATTCAGTAGACCAAAGTTATTCTATCAGCTTTGTGATTAACTAGCTATATGTCATATGAGATTGTTTCCCCATATACATATAGTGTTTTTAACACAGCAAGCACTAGGCAAATATTTTTGTTGATAGATTTTAATATGTGAGTGGAACTGGATTACTTTTTAGAGCACAGCACTGTCCTTAGAACATAGTAAGCAATTTAATTGCTTGGACAAATTATTAAAATGCTTTGATTTTGGTGATTCTCGAATCAGTTGTCAAGATAGCCTGTGGTAATGTATTAAATTCCAATATTCAAAAGGACAAAATTAGCTGTTAATCTATTACAGATAAATTTCTACATGTACAGAAGCATTTAAAAAATGAATTGTTATTGATATCTTTTGTTTTTATAGACCTGAAATCTCTATCTAATTCTCCCCCTTCCTTATAGAAAGCTATCTCATACAGTTAAAAAAAATTTTTTTAAATCAGTAAAATTGATCAAGTCCTTTTTTAAAAAATCTGTTCCATACCTGTAGATCTGCCACTTCCGCAAAGGAGTGAAAAGACTTAGCTTCTCTAATTTCTAATTTGGGACCAAGTTTGTCCAGAAATATTTTTGATAATTCTATGTTCAACTCTAAAACAGAAATGTTACCCAACAGTAACAGTGTATTCAAAAGCATGACAAATAATGATGAAGGAAAAAAGAAATTCCATAAGGAATTAAATAAAGTTATTAGGGCAGCACATGTTGCTTCTGATACTCTATTAGAAGTGACTACTACATGATTATGATAAAAAGGGTATAAATATCACCCTAGAATATAAAGAGAATGAACTGGAAAACTATATGTCCTCCCTTTTTAAAATCATTATGGATATCTAAGCATAATCTAGAAATTACAAAATGAAGATAAATCACCATTTTAAACATTTTCCAAAATATATAAAATTTACTTTGACAGCATGAATGAATAGGACTGAATGATGAACTATAACACTTCTCATGTTCTAAATTTTGACAGTAGGAAGAAAGGAAGGGAGAAAGGAATTATTAAGCACAAAGTATGCCCAGTACTTTATAAATACTACTTCATTTGATCCTCACAACAACTGTGTGCAGCAGTAGGCATTATTATTATAACTTTTTTATTTGAGAAAAATGAGGGAAACTAAGTTTCTTGCCCATAGAAATACAGATATTAAAACTTCTAGATTAGATATGAATTCTGGTCTTCCTGATCGTAGGCTTAATACTTGAGCTACTATGCCATCTCGTTGCTACTTAATATAATCAGTATGTGCCAGGATGGAATCCGGAGCAGTGGGATGATCTGAAGTTCTTTGAGAGGTCAGGGGCATAAGTATTTTGCAAATAGATGGTAGTCTCTTGAAATTTTGCAGGAAAGGAACAAAAAAGTCACCATAAAATAACAAAATTCTTAAAGTAAAGTCTAGTCTACATATGAAAGAGATAAGAGTCCAACTTCTGGGATACCAGTCCTATATCATGGATAGGGAAATTAAAGCAGAAAAGGAATGAATGTGGTTACAACCTATTTGAATTTAGTCATTTTGCTGTTTAATTGTTTTGAGTTCTGTCTGATTCTTGGTAACCCCATTTGGGATTTTCTTGGCAAAGATCATAAAAGTTTACCATGTCCTTCTCCAGTTCATTTTACAGATGAGGAAATTAATGCAAAAAGGGTTAAGAGACTTGCCTAAGGTCACACAACCACTAAGTATCTGAGGCCAGATTTGATACTAGGTCTTATTGGTATCAGAACCAGTGCTCTATCCACTGAGCCACATAGTTGTCCAATAGCATTCCCTTGTTACTTACTTGAGTTACTGAATTCTCCACAAAGCATAGTTCCGTAGAGAGAAAAACAAAAGTTGAACCCTTAGCTCACTTCCCAAAACATGGTGGAAATCCCCACCAAACTAAATTAAAATAAAAGTAGCAGCATTCCTAAATTCATATTTATATTTAGGATAAATTCCCCTATGATTTAAAGGATGAGAACATACATTTATTAAGTGTTAGGCTCTGTGCTAAATGCTTTACAAATACTGGTCATCATGGATGATATTATGTCAGTGCCCGCTTTATACTTCTTGGGATTTCTTTGGCTTTTCCATCATCCTAATCTCATCATCACCCTCCTACTCTTCAACTTTCTTTTGTGTGTTGATTCCCCTCATTAGATTGTAAATTCCTCAATAGCAGGGACTATCTTTCTTTTCCTGTTCATATCCCTAGCACTTATATAGTGCCCAGCACATAGTAGGCACTTAAAAATATGTATTGATAATTGGTTTTACAAATATTGGTCATTATGTCTAATCCTATAATTTAAAGATGAAAATTAGGTAGAAAGGTTAAGTGATTTGTCTAAGGTCATATAGACAATAGGAGACAAGGCTGGTCCTGATTCAAACCTGGTCCTAAGACTCCATTTCCCACTGATCGAGGATAAGAGGTATTAAAATTTCTGAGCAAAACTAAGACACTCAATTATATCACACTAAGGAGATGACACTATGATTCATCTAAATAAACGAATGCCAACAGTTTAGAGGGTATAAGATACCAGGTGAATTAGTTTGCTGAACTATAGCAACATCAAAAGAGCTGAATTTTTAAAAGTCTTTTTATATCCATTTCAATAAACTCTTTTACTTTGTAATACCATGTCTCTTACTTTTATGCATTTAAAAATAACATGAAAAAGAATCCAAAGTCTTTACCAGATTGATAAAGGGGGCCACAACACAAAAAAAGTTAAGAACTTCTGCCTGAGATACTAGAGGAAGATTTTCTGACTAAAGATCGTTTCTTATTGACCCAAATATTGAGTAAGTATACAAAAGAGAACTAAATAGAATGTGAGCTCCTTATTAAATGGAGGTCTTTTGAGGGTACAGACTATGTTTTGCCTTTATATCCACATATATAGGGCTCAAAACAGAAATAACTGGCACATAAGAACTGCTTAATGAATGCTTGCTTTATTACTGCTGTATCCTTATTGATATAATGGAGGCAAGGATGGAACAGGTATCAAGAAAAAGAAAGCAAAGAAGTAAATGGAAAGTTTGACCATAAGTGGAATAATGATTTTCTGAATAAATCCAGAAATTTACTATATTTAAGAGGCAGAAATTCCCCTTTGTAAAAAATTAGACATTTAACTCAGGAAAAAGAAAAGCTCACAGAGTATAGGAAAAGAGTTCTCATTTCAGAGAGAAGGCAGTAAAAAGCTGACCCTGAAAGAGCAAGGCAAGCCATACAGAGGCAGATGACCATTTATATGAAGACTCCTTACTATTAGAACCATGGATATGTTATGTTAGATAGGCCAAACCAGAATTGATGACAATCTTAACATCTGGAAGGATGAAGTAAGCAAAGAATTACAGAATCTCAGAAGATTAAGTTTTATAAAAGGGATTTTTGGAGATTATCTCATCTAACCCCATCATTTTACACATGAAAAAACTGAAGTTCTTAGAAGAATGAATCATGTAGGGAAAGAGCACAGAGTTGGGACTAGAATTCTAATTCTTAATCTATCAGCCAAGGGCAACTCTTACCTACCACCATCCTGTGGGGGTAGTGGGGGGTTTCCACTGATTATCCCCTAAGAAACAAGAAGATGGCTAAAACAAAAATAGTATTAGGAGTCTACCTAAAGGAAAAATGAAAAAGTCTTGGTAAGTGGAAATTTTATCAAATAGGCAGGTAGTTGTAGTATGAGAGAAATCCAGGAAATAGGAGAAAGAAAGGCAATTGAGTTTGCTAAGAAAATCGAACAGCAAACATTAAGGACTAAGCCAAAGGCACTGGAGAAATATGATTGGTGAGAAAGTAAACAGGTAAGAACTGAGACACAGGGTAATAAGAGGGAGAATTATTTAAAATGACATTAGAATTGTGGTCTACAAAGAGGCTGGTTAGCAAAATGAGATAAAAAGTCAGAGTGAGACTAGTAGCAACATTGGCTAGATGCTAAGTCAACCAAGCAATGAATTCGGAGAGTTCCCCTATCTAAGGATCAGTTTCCAGAAACTGAGGAATATTTAATAACTGGTCCTAGCTGTCAAATCTGGGTACATGATTTAGGAGTTAGGGTATTCATTAGTCACACAATAACGCATCCATTCTTAGTTAAATATGTATATCAGGTATAAGCCATAAATGTCATACTGAATATGAGATGTGCTTACAAAATGACCCAAGAACATCTGGTTTATAATGATCCTTTCTGAGAGAAAGAAAAAAAGTTCAATGTTTCCACCATCAACAGCTGAAGACAAGCATTGTTCAATAACCAGATAAGGAAAGATTTCCTATTCCAATGGAGGAGGGCAACCCACCTAAATCAACCTTGATAAAAAAAGTGATGAGATACTTGATTAGAAGTCAGGTAGAAATCAGAGAAAGGGCAGTACTACCTCAGACAAAAACCTGGTAACCATGGAAGCTTAGGTTCTAGAAGCTGGGCTCACTATCAACTAATAGTAAGCTTCTCAAACAAAAGGAAATCTTAAAAGAAAGTGTAGGTATAATTTCTACAACGTCCTAAACCTCAATATAACTTTTTAGGATGCCATTCTTTTACCTAAATTGAGAGCATAAACCAAAATTACAATTCTAATACCATTAGTTGCCTATATAGAAAAAAAGACCACTATGATGTTATAAGTAATCATAGAATGGTTACACTGACAGTGAGATATCTCTTTGTTCTCTTTTCATCCTATTTTTTTTTTTGCTATTAGTTAAATTCTAACCCTACTTCTACAAAAGTTTGAGAAATCCAAATTAATGTTATTAAGAAGCCTGGATCCACAATGTTTTTTAAAAAATTCTATAAGAGGTACAAAATCATTGATCTAAATGTTTTATATTATTTTCATAACATTATCATATGATAATAAGAAAAACACTAAGATGAGGAAGAAAGTATACATGAAAGCAAACAAGAGTTGATGATAAATATGATCAAAAGAACATCTTTCCAAGGTCACATTTCCAAACTCACATTTTCCTGAGAAAGATTACCAGTTGCTCTGAGACCCTCATCATGAATATGGTTCTGCAGTTCTTGAATCATATGAGGTAAACCACTTGACACAGCACGAAGCAAGGTGTACATATTTGCCATGTCTGTTAAAAAAAAAGTCAAATGTATTAATTCCTAGTTTTTTTAAAATGGGATTTTTAAATGTACTTTTTGAAAATGTCCTCATGATATAAAACACTATACTTCCTACAAAATCTGCAAAAATATTTATGTAGTATGTTGAAGACATTTTCCAAATGTATGACAAAAAGTTAAAAGTGATGAGCTATATTAACATTAAATTCTAGAAACAGCAACAAACAAAATAATTTTGGTTTGCTAATTTTTACTTAAGATTTTTTTTGGTATGACTTACCACTTCTTTTCTCTTGTCGGATAATATTGTGACATTCTGCATGTAGGAACTGTAAATGGTCGGCCACCATTCGTTGCTGACATTCATGAATCACTTTATTATATGAACTTGGATGTAAATATTTTCTACACCGCATTTCTTCATCTTTTAATCTACCTAGGACCTAAAGAAATGTATAGTAAGAACTATAGAAATTGACTGCTTTATGAGGAAAAACTTAAATTAGAGTGGTGGAGTGAAATGAAGGTGAGAAAACGTCATTATTCAAATAAAAATGGAAAAAAGGATATAGAATATGAAAACTAACTTTAATTCACTTTTTATCTAATAATTTAAGTTATGACCATAATGAGAACTAGTACCTGCCAAACCTCAATTATGAATATAATAATAGCTCACATTTATACATGGCTTTAAGGTTTATAACACTTTCCAGATAAAAACCTATGAGAGTGTTTATTAGTATTCCCATTTTATAGATGTGGAAACTGAGGTTGTGGGTGAATAAGTGCTTTGCCAAAGGTCATAAAGTTAACCTTCAAATCCTACAATCTTTGAACCATACCAAAGACAACTTATATAAGTTTCCTATAGGAAACTTTTAACCTAGTAGAAGTGATAGGATATAAATAGCTTAATTTAAGATAGATGTTGTTGAGTATAGCAGTAAAGATACCAAATGCCTCAAGACAAAAAAAGGAAGGAGACAAGTTTGTGGAAGGTAGGAAATAAGTTAAAGCTTTTGTACAAAAAGAAATATGAACAAGGTCTTAAATAGGGTGTGGGATTTTAATTGGTAGATATGGAGATAAGAAAAGGCATGCAAGGCAGAAAAGGAGAATAAAGGTCATGTCTGATAAATGGCAAATTCTCCAGGTGATTGGTAATATGAATTTATAAAGATGAAAAATGAGAGATTTGGTTGGAAATAAAGCATTTAGGGAACATTCACATATCCCTACTACAGAGAAACCCTTTTTCAGAAGAAAAGGTAGATAAGATCTCATGGACTAAAATTCCACAAGAAAATGCAACACAAAAGATGGAAACTCTTGAGAATGACATGCAGAGGAAGAGATCAAAGCTACCAAAAGTCACATAAAATGCTCTAAATCACTAATTAGAGGAATGCAAATTAAAACAACTCTGAGGTACCTCTTCAGGTCTATTAGACTGGCCAAGATGAAAGAAAAGGAGAATGCTAAATGCTAGAGGGGATATAGGAAAATAGATTCATTAATATGCTGTACACAAGAGCTAAGAACTGGAAAGCAATTTGGAATTATGCCCAAAGGGTTATCAAACTGTGCATACCCTTTGACCCAGTAATCTTGCTCATAGGTCTATACCCCACCCAGACCAAATGAAAAGGGAAAGGATCTATATGCACAAAAATATTTATTTACAGAGGCACTTTTTTGTGGTTGTAAAGAATTGAAAACTGAGGAGAAGTCCATCCACTGAGGAAATGGCTTAACAAATTATGGTATCTGAATATGATGGAATTCTATTGTGCTATAAGAAATGATGATGGTAATGGTTTCATAAAAAGTTGAGAAGAATTACAACTGATGCAATGAAATGAGCAGAACCAATAGAACAATTTATACAGAAACAGCAATACAGATGCTTAGCAAGGTGACTCAGTGGACTGAGAATCAGGCTTGGAGATGGGAGGGTCCTGGGTTCAAATTTGACCACGGACAATTCCTAGTTTTGTTGCCCTGGGTAAGTCACTTAAGTCCCTTACCACTATTCTGTCTTGGAACCAATACAAAGTATTGATTCAAAGATGGAAGTTAAGGGCTAAATCACACACACACACACACACACACACACACACACACACACACACACACACACACACACCAGCAATACTATGAAGATAACCAGTTTTGAAAGACTCAGTAACTCAGCTCAACAAAGTAATCAACAAGTATTACAAAGGACTTATTTATTCTAAGTGTAATACATATCATAACCACTCAGGAACATTTGAAGCTATATAATTAGAGTAGGGTTAAGTGCTTTCTAGGAGGAAAAACCTCATGTAACTCAAGGTACAGGCATATTTTAAGGATAATTAAATTGCTTCTGTTCTGCTTTTACTATTTTAGGCAAAAGAGAAGGTTAAAAGAAGGGCTAAGACTTCTACTCTGTTTAACCAGACTGAACAAAGAGCTAGTAGGAAAGTAATAGAAGTAATACCTAACATAGATAGCAGGACAATAAATGAGTGACTAGCTGCTTTTGATAAGTTCAAGCCCCAAATCTAGAATAATTACACCTCAGGGTACTGAAAGAACCAGTGTTCATGAACATAAGAAAACAAAAGTAGTGATCACAAAGTCAGCTAGGTTTCAAAGAACAGATCATGGAGATGTCAATGAATTGAGGAATGGATAAACAAATTATGGCATATGAAAGTAAAAGTTAGTAAAACCTATGAATATTTATGTGAACTGATGCAAAGTGAAGTGAGAACCAAGAGAACAAGTTATACATTATAGAAACAATTCTGAAACACTTAAGAACTTTGATCAATGCCATGACCAACCACAATTCCAGAGGAACTATAATGAAGGAGGCTACCTATCTCCTGAATGAGAAGTGATAGACCCAAGATATACAAGACAAAAAAAAGAGAGACAAAAAAAGATAAAAATACCAGAAGGAATCACGGACAAGTAAGATAACTTTGAAAGTTAAATGATGAATTTATTATTTAAAAAGTAAAGTAAGCTATATATAATGTATTGAAGTTCAGAATAAATGACAACAAAAACAAAGAATAAGTCACAGTGATATAAACAACAAACACCCCTATCTCTCCTTTCAATGAAGATGGGGAGAACAATGGCCCTGGAAGGTGAGATACATTGTAAGATTTGATCATTTTGTAGGTTGGCTTTGTACAATGTTTTTCTTTGGGGTATAAAAGGCTAGAAATGACTGCAACATAAAAGCAATGGCAACAAAAGAACTTTTTAAAAAAGTAAAAAATGAAGAATAAAAAACATTGTATCACTTAGAAAAAACAAATGGCAACTTAATTTTTTAAAATGTCATGCCAGACTATCTTCTATTTTTTAAAAATAAGAATAGCAAACTGATATATTGGGGATATTCTGTAGATATATTATTTAGCTAAATGATAAGAAAGCATTTGACAAAGTATCTCATATTCTTCTTCTTGACAAAAATGAGCACATAACTATATCTTGGTTTACATAAGGATCATACTACTGAAAAACACTTAAGCCTAGGCTAATAGCTTCAAATGCTCCCATGTGGTTATGCTATGCATCACACTTAGAATTCTACTGGGTGACATGGAGAGAAGAAATACAAGGAAACGGGAAAAAGGCATACAAAAATGTGGTAGAAGGGCAACTTCTTGAACTTTATATGGGGAACAATTTCCCCTTTAATGAAAACAGGGTCCTAAAAACAAAGAGAGGTCCATAGCTTCCAAAAGGCAAAAATGGCAAAGACTAACTGATAAATGTGAAAAATAAGGCACATGCATGAAGGGAAGTTTGAATCTGAGAATTATTGAAGAAAGTTTTAATGATGCATAATAAATGTACTAGAAGCAAAGAATGAGGAAGCCAAATACAACTTTTGCTGGCTTTGCAATTTTGCCCACAATCCAATTTATATTTCGCTGAAACTCTTCTCCCTACCAACTATAACAGCTGCCTCAGTGGCTTGTTCAAGATTATCACAACTTGATGGTGGTGGTAAAGCCAAGACCAGAATTCAGCCATATCTCTGACTCTTAGTCTAGTCCTCATTTGATTATGAAACTATATGAGTCACACTATATAGTTTTTCTTCAAGTTAAATGTGAAATCCCTTTATTATTTGCATAAGGGATTATTTTATGCAATATTTACATGTCTACAAAAGATAAACAGTAATTTAAAACTCTACATATAATTACTCAATTAGTATTATGGAATTTGTAAATGAGCACAACACTTACACCATTATGAAAATTTACACAAACCCTTATTGAGCACACATATCAAAAAACTCTGTAAGACCAACTTAAAAAAAACCAAACAACTCTAGTTTTTAATAGCCATTGTTTTTAATAGCCACTTTTACCTCAGTCCTCCAAGAATTTGACAATCTCAAAATAAAGTCTTCTTCTGGGTGGTAATACCATTTCCTCTTTCCTTTTTTTGCATTTAAAGCAAAACTCTAAATGAGCAGACAGTTTACTATTTGGTAAAGAATCTGACTTGTAGTTATTTATATAATTTAATAACAAATTAACCAAATTATTAAAATTTGCCCACAAAGAATCAACATTGACAAAGTAAAAAATGTTCAGTGAAAAAATGTTATCAGTAAGTCAGTTATGAAATACTAACTCAATCTCTGAGTAACAATAAAATAGAATGTTTATTCTCAGAAGCAAAAAAAAATTGTTGAATTTGTACTAATAATTTATTTTATTACATAAGTATATCTCCAATAGAACATACTTTTATTTCTTACCTTTTCCATATATTGTGAACAGTTTGATTCTTGTAACAAATTTGAAGCTTCTTGTTTATAATACTCCCCTGTTTCAGTCAGAAAAGACAACTCAAAAATTTCCTGATAAAACTAAATAGAATAATAAAAAGAATATTAGCAAAAACAAGAATGAGTTTTTTTAAATAAAAGTTCTTAGAATTTCTTTTAAAAAGAATGAGTTGTCTTTTACCTTTAAGGGGAATTTTTTCTTATACTGTTCAACATGAACAAAGGAGTTAATAACCCCATGGATTACTTTTTGATTTGGGTCTTCCCCACAGCGATCACTAAAATAAGCAACAGCACAAAATATTCATGAGAATCCAAATAGCTTTAAAAAATACATCAAAGTCTGAGACTGCCTATGATACTTTTCTAATTCAGTTAAGAAAATAAGCACCAAGTATTCTGTGTCAGTCATTTAAATATATAACTTTATAAAAATTATAAGGGAACTACTGAGAATGATATGACAAGTTGCAAGCTAAACTCAATGAATGAACGAATGAACACTAACAAGTATCTAGAAGTCCATTAATTTTCCAGAATTTTTAAAAATATAGTTTTTACTTAGTCATGTGTAGTATATTTGTCTGCACAAAGTTTAGTCATGTGTAGTATATTTGTCAGCACAAAGTTAGTTGAATCTTTGTCCTGGGATCACAGAAACATTGATTTAAATTTGGAAGGAACTGTCTAGGGATATTTAAGTGATTTGCCCCCAGTCTCATCTGATTTTCTCTCTCTCTCTCCCTCTCCCTCCCCTTCCCTATTTCCCTTTCCCTCCCCCTCTCCGCCCTCTCCCCCATAGGCATAAAGACGGAAATTCAAAGTCATTTGTTTGTTCCTATATTATACAGGATGGTAAGAATTAAAATTAAAACTTTTATAATTCTTTACACATTTGCAAAATATTAATCATTATGAGTTAATCAAATAAGGAAAAATGGGGTTATCTTTAACTTCTATGAAAGTGGGAGCAAAGATTTTTAAGTGGTTCTCTCAGGGTCCTGAGCAATTCAGGGATGAGGCTGGACTCCAGCTCAGGATTCTGTGACCTAGATTCTGCTGGACTGCTTTCTGATCAAGGTAACATTATTTGAAATAAACCTTATCTTTTCTTAAATTTTCAACACCAGCCCTAGATGTTTTGAAATTTTCTCCTTTAAAAGGATGGTCACATCTTTTTTACAGTATGACTAAGGATCATATTACTATAATTCCTTAATAGACTTTTTCTTTTTCAACTCTTACTTTCCATCTTAGAATGAATATTGTATATTGGTTCCAAGGTAGAAGGATAGTAAGAGCTAGGCAACTGGGATTAGGTGATTAGCCCAGGGTCATACTGCTAGGCAGTATCAGAGGCCATATTTGACTCCAGGATCTCCCATTTCTAGGCCTGCTTCTCAAATCCATTGAGCCACTTAGCTCCACACATCCCTATCCCAAGATACTTTTAATAAACTTTTGAAACAACTCATCATTGATTATGTCTAATTTCCTCTTTAGTCTTGTTCTTGTACATTTAAACAGAATATTCTGTTCTTTTATTTACTAGATTCTCAGGTTATAGCTATTTATGTGAAATGAAGCAAAGCGCTAAGCAAATTATCAATAGTTTATCCTTCTTCCCACTCCCAATTATGCAATTAAAAAAAATACCACCTAAGAAAATATCAATACCAAACTACAAACCTACTTTCCCAATTCTACAGAATCTTCATGAAAATAATCTAAGACTAGTAATGTCATCCTTTATTAAGTTTTGAGAAGGGAAGTCACTTATCTTTCATAAATGGCATCCTATAATAGATCTTATTTTTACATTCCTAGAACTAATATCAAACACAAGATCCCACTGCACTTGCTTGTTGGGATTATAAAAAGGCTTTGATTCAGTAGAATTGATTTGTCTCAAAGGTTCTCCTACTATGACGCCTATATTAAAATCATATAAGGACCATTGAAATATTAGAAAACTATTTTCAATGCTCTTTGAATACTAACTAGTAATATTATCAGACAATGATAAAAACTCAGGATGTACTGACCAAACATATACTCACTGCCATACATTTGCCAAGGAAAATATCCAATGCAGTCAAAAAAGGAAGAGATTCACCCTATATTAGTGCAGTTGGATGATCCTGTAGATGAAACTGTTTCCAGATGATCTAGTACTAATTACATCAAATTAGAACACAGCCTTCTAAAGGAGATCCATACTCGCTCAAAAGAACTTGGTCCAACCAAAATACGAGGAAAAATAAAGGAAGAATATCTTCTGTCCGCAGCACTATACCAAGATGGGTGGATAATCAACTGATCAAGTCCATTAGTGCATTTATTTATCTTGGACTGCTACTTCTGACTTCTACTTACTGCTGTCACTTAGCAACTTCTCCTCCTTTAAAGTTAATATAATTAAAATTCTCCACGCAGTGCAGGTATCATTCTTCGTTATTTTTAATGGAGTTCACCTAGCTCATCTTCTTTCTCTTCTCCCCAACTCCTGCCCTTATATTAAGGAACCTTCAAATTCATATTGATGATTCCTTAAGTTCTCTAACCTTCCAATTTCTGGTTTTCCATAAACCCTATAGCCAATTTAAAAAACTGTACCAAAGTTTATATTGTGCCAAACACAAGAGTGGTTACATCTTGGATCTCACCATTACCCACAAGTGTTCTACTTCCTTAATCAAGAAATCTGACCTTTATCTATTTGGCCACAACTTCCTATTATCTCACTTCTCTCTGTATTTCATTCCTCAAACAAACCCATTTGTTTTTTACTACATCTAGACATCCAAGTCCTCAATCCCTCAGTACACTGTCAAAACTAATAGTCAACTAGCCATTTTAGTGACTGCTATGTGCCAGGCACTATAGTAAGCACTGGTTATGCAAAGAAAGGCAGATATTTCTTTTTCTTAAGGAGCTCACAGTTCAATAAGAGAAACAACATGAAAATAACTATACTTGCAAACAAAACATATAGGAGAAACTGAAGATAATCAACAGAGGGGTGATAGAAAGATTAAGGAGGAATGGGAAAGTGTTCCTGCAGAAAGTGAGATTTTAGCTGAGATTTAAATGAAGCAGGAGTCAGAGATAAAAAAGGGAAAGAGTTTTAGCTATGGGAGATAGTCATCCCTGCTCTGATGTTACTTCCCTTTCTCCAATATCCTATAGCCAATTCAATTCCACTAAGTCTATTTGTCTCCCTGTCCTTCATACCTTGATTATTTCCACCATTTGCCTCCTTTGCTGCTATTGATGTCAATGGAGCTGGAAGAAGTCACATGATTGTACTGACAGGGTACATTATATAATTCTGTTTCATAATGTTAACTAAGTCTTTCCTAAAGCAAAGAAATACTCTTCTTATCTCACTTTCCTCAGTAGCTACTCTAAACCTTCTTTACTTTCTTGGGCCTCCTACATATCCACTCCTTCTCTAAGTTAATGACCTTGGCTTTTACTTTATTAAGAAAACTGAACCCATTCCAAGGGAGTTCTGTCTTCATCCTTTCTCTTCATCTTAAAACTCTGGTATCATTCATTCCCTATTCTATGACAATGGGGTGACTTCTATTCTTGCTAAGGCAAAGCCCCTACATTTGACCTTGATTCCATTTTTCAATCTTCTCCTCAACCTCAAACATTCTTCTACCCTTCTGAATCTTCCACCTTCCCCAGTTTCTTCAAATATGTTTGCCACCCCCCCCCATTCTTAAAAATACTTTCACTAAGCTCTTCTACTGAGGCTACTATCCTAGGTTTCTTCTTTTCTCAGCCAAAAACCTAGAATAAGTTATTTATATTTGCTATTTCTATTTCTTCTCAGCTCTTCTAATTTGGTTTCTGACTTCATCCCTCAAATTGAATAGCTTTCTCTAAAGTGACGATTTCTATTACCCAATTTGATTGGTCTTTCCTCAGTTCTCACCCTTCTCAATCTGTTTACTGCACTGCTGACTTCTTCTCTGAGTTTTCAAAAAATTTCAAAATACTCTTCTGACTCTCTTCCTACCTAACACTATTCCTCAGGCTTCTCTGCGGGTTCATCTTCCATATCACATAATCTCCTCTTAGCCTAGTGTTTACTAAGGCTCTGTCCAGGGCCCTCTTTTCTTATCTGTTTATACTAATTCTCTTGGTAAGCTTATTAGCTCCCATAGGTTTGGTTATTATCTCTAAGCAAATGACTCACTGATCTATATATTCTGACATAGTACTGCCCCAAGAATTGCTTGATGGACATTTCAAACTGGATGTTTCAGAAATATCTCAAACTCAAGCACTGTTAAAAACTGAACCCATCGTCTTTCTTCTCAAATTCTCTTTTCTTTCGAACTTCTTTATTTCTATAAGAGGCACTTGATCCTTCTAATCTCTAAGTGAATAATCTTAGACTTCTCAAATTCCCTCATTCCACATGTACATTCAAGTTGACAAATCTTACCATTTTCTACCTCCACAATCTCTCTCAAGTTCAAATGCTTTCTTCTACTCACACAGCTACCTCTTTAGTTCAGGCCCTCATCACTTCTATAGTTAGTTGCAATAGCCAAGATTGGTGATGGTGAACCTTTTAGAGACCAAGTGCCCAAATTGCAACCCTTGCACTGCAGAGGAAGGAGGGAGCTCTCCCATTGGGCTGCAGAGCAGAGAGGAGAGTGATGTGAAAATTGTCCTCAGGTGCAGTAGAGAGGAAGAGGGGAGCTGCTCCCTCTGACATGTGTACCATAGGTTCGTCAACACAGGCCTAGATGGTCTTCTTGCCTCAAATATCTCACCACTTTAATCAATCCAATATACACCATCAAAGTAATTTTCCCAAGTACAGATCTAACCATATCACACTCCTTTGCTCAATATACCCCAGTAGTTTCCTATAGCCTTCAGGATAAAATACAAATTTTCTTGTTTAATTTGTATAAACCTTCACAATCTCATTCAAAGCTCTCTTTTCTGTCTCATTGGATATTACTCTCCCTCCCATACTCTTCAATACAGGTAAACAGTCCTCTCCATTCTCCAAATAATATTCTCACCCATTTCCATAACCTTAAACTAGTTGCTCCAGGGCCCAAAATGCACTCCTTCCTTACCTATCACTTTTGGAGTCCCTCTTTTCCTTCTAGATTAAGTTTAAGCACCACCTTTAAAGGCCTCAATTTTCTTAGTATTGTATAAAGACTTAAAGATTCTCAGCTAAGGTCAGGAGGAGGAAGTGTTGAGAGGAGTTTGAGGAGGGAAGAAAAGGTTGACAATGACTTTTGTGGGAAGTGAATCACTCTTAACAGCACCAAATTCAATTTGGTGAGTAATATTATGATTGATAGAGGACTCTATAGAACACTGTGATGAAGGTAGGATTTGATGGAATAAGAAAATTGCATTGACTATAAATGAAATATTGAGTTCTTGATGTGTAGTCTATATTTTCTGTGGGGTAATTTAAAGACTTTCATACATGTATAAAGGTATATCTTTGGGAGCCACAAGGCTCTGAGGAGTCCCCAGAAGTCTTAAGTGGAAGTTTGGGGCAAAAAGAAGGAACTGCTATGAGGCAAATGGATGCCAGGGAGCAGGCCTTCTCCTCCTCTGATGTCACCTAGCCCCGCTTCAGCATTCCCCAGCTCATGGTTCCAATGCTTCCCTCATTCTTGACTCAGACATCTTCTTCCCCCTGACCCATGCCACTCACAGCCATGTAATGTAGCCCATAGCTCATTTGGTGCCAAAGTGGGCCCCAAGCCCATCTCTGACTATATACTCTTAGTGTTTTTCCCAAAATGGCTTCCCCCAATGCCTTGACTCACATTGTGCTCAGGCATCTTTCTTTTGGAGGGGTTTGTTTTATTTTATTTTATTTAATAATGGATAAGATGAACAAATAAAGAAGGTAGTCTTTATATCGTTATGATTATATAGGTTATGGATTTAAGGCTTATTTTGTCTTGGTGGCCCTCAGAATTTTAATGTTTTAGAAATTTCTAAATGGTCTCTTAGAGGAAAATTGTTGATATCCTATGTCTTCTGTAGTTACTAGAGGATACATTGGCTCATTACTTAGGAAAACCTCAAAAATATGTTTATTATCAGTCTATTCTTTTGAACAGTAGATGATTTTACCCCCCCCCCCCAAGGGCAAGAAAATTAAAAAGAAATTCTCTCATATTGTGATAAAACATGTATATATATTTATATACTCTTTCTTTCTCCTCCCTCACTTCCTTCCTTCCTTCCTTCCTTCCTTCCTTCCTTCCTTCCTTCCTTCCTGTCTTAGAATCAATACTACATATAGGTTCCAAGGCTAAGTTTGAGTTAAGAGTGGTTTAGGACTAGGCAATTGGGATTATAGGGCTTGCTAAGGATCACACAGCTAGGAAGTGCATGAGGTCAATTTTGATACCAGGAACTCCCTCTCCAGGCCTGGCTCTATGTCCACTGAGCCAGCCAGCAGCTCTTATATACTTTCATAAATTAAAGCTGTATTTTAGAAAAACTTTTCTTCAAAAGTACTAATAAAAGTACTCTAGGGAAGGTTTATTAAGTTAAATCACTATAGAAGACTAAATAAGGAAGATTGAGCACTATGCTTTTGAATGGTGATTCTTGAATTCCTTGGGGATTTTTCACAGTGGTTCAAAGGATTCATACTAAAAATATCACTGAGGTTTAAGCAATAAATAATTATCCAGTAACATCAAAAATGCATATTTTCCTTGTAATAATAAACATGTGCATGCAAAGCATTTTTATGTTTGTTTCTGTAGAAATTTTGAAACAGTCATGATCATGCACAGAATGATGTTGGTATTCATACTCTGAACACTTCTGACATAAATGCTATGTGCAGTTTGTCAACCTATCACCAAATTGTTTCCAAACTGTTACAAGGGTTCAATATTCAAGTGCAAACAAAGTCCCAATGGATGGTCATATGCATGTACATACCACCATTTGAGTTCTGCACATGGCACTAGAGTGTTTACCTCATTTTCCCATTATGCTATAATCATACCTCATCAGCTATATCTTCACATGATCAAAACATTATAAATGTCTGCATTCTAACTGTGCAAATATAAGGCTATTTGAAAAGCATGATAGCTGGATGTGCACATTACAAACCACATTAAAACCATCATGGACAATCACAAATGCTTTGCAGAAATAAATCTTATAATGGTTCCGTTTCAGTATTAATAATATTTTCTAATTTAAGCTTATCATCTACTTGTGGTATTATTTTTCTATCTGAGAGATTGGCAAATGAACTGATTGACAACACTGGTTAGTGATACAGTAATTTTTGTGAGATGGGTGGCTGCTATGCTAGTGGTAGGAGAGAAAAAAATCATGTCTAAAGAGAATCTTTTCCTTTCAAAGGATATAAGATATAGATATACACGCATACATAAATATATGCATACAATAAACAAACTCTAAAAACATTTATCACTTAATATAATACTCATCATTAGTCAATAGAAAAGTATATCATAACCAGAGAGCCATTTTCTTTGACTAGGTAGATGGCAACACATTTAAAAAAAATTTCCACTTCTCAGCAAGAAAGCCTGTAAAATCTTCTACCTTTCCCTATCACATCTAGTGTAAATAAGTATCTTCACTTTACTATTTTAAATGAAAATACAGAAATAAATGATTATAGATTGTGTTTGTCAAGTGTTAAAGCCAAATATGGCAAACTGCTTTTCAAAAAGAGTTCAATAAAGAACTCAAATTTTTATACAGTTATGTTAAATATCTTCCAAGTAGTAACTTATCAAATAAATAAATTTAATATGAAGTCTTACAAAAAATAATGAGCATAGAGAATGTTCCACATAAAATATGTGTAAATATTTTATTATTAGAGTTTTAAATTTTTACATTTTGTGTTTTCAAAGTTATATATAATGTAAATTTTAATTTGAAGCTGCTTTGGGAAGAAGTTAACATTGTAATTAGTTATTTTTAAGTATTTAATGAATAAGTTGAAAGGAATGGTATGAGTAATATATTAAATTACCCTGGGGGTAGTGTGTGAAAGGAGTTCATTAAAAAAAATTTTGGAATCAAATTTAGAAGAATGACATAATTATAAAATCATCCTGAGATAGCAGTAAGTATAATATCAATATACAAACATATGTATACAAAGCAAGCTATATAAAGGATAAATAGGAAATAATTAACAGAAGAAAGGCACTAGAACTAAGGAAAAGGAAAGGCTTCCGGTAAAAGATGGAATTTTAGGGGGAGTTAGATAGCTCAATAGATTGAGAGTTAGACCTAGAGATGGGTGGTTCTGCATTCAAATATAATTTCCTCACTGTGTAACTCTGGGTAAGTCACCTAACCCCTATTGTCTAGCACTTACTACTCTTCTGCCTTTGGACCAACGTACAGTATTAATTACAAGATTAAAAGTAGCAGTTTTTTGTTGTTTTTGTTTTTTTAAAGATGCTATTTTGATTGGATCCTAAAATTCAGAATTCAGAAGGTGGAACAGGGTCTTCTATGTAACTGGTTTCCTGTCTTAGGGGATACAGATGTATATACAATTCTTCATTCTCAAGAGAAAAAAAAATCTCTTGATCCTGTTGTTGGTGCTTGGTACTTTTTTTAAACCCTTACCTTCTGTTTTGGAATCAATACTGTGTATTGGTTTCAAGGCAGAAGAGTGGTAAGGGCTAGGCAATGGGGATCAAGTGACTTGCCCAGGGTCACCCAGCTGGGAAGTGTCTGAGGCCAGATTTGAACCTAGGTGGTCGTGTCCACATCACTGGCTTGACATTTGAGATAAAAGCAAGAAATTACTTGGCTAAATGTTTGAGTGCCACCTGACAACAGCCTACTTGCATTCATCTCTTCTTCAATAAGTTCATAGGATTTATAACTAGAAAGGACTTTTAAGCTCAACTAATTCAACAATAATTTAACAGATGAGGAAACTAAGACACAGGGAGGTATAGCACTTCACTGAAGCATAAAACAGAAAAGTCAGAATTTAAACCCAATTTATCTGATTCCCAAAACAGTGCTCTTTCCATTATGCTAGAGGGTATCTTAAAAATCTTTGCCTGCAGTTAAACTTCACCTAACAAGCTCCTCTCTGTTAGTTTAAGTTTCTTAAAAATGGGTTGAAAATTAATCTCACATAATCAATTATGGAATTTAGATATAAGATCTACCACACAAACTGCAATATAGTACATAAGACATAAGACAGTCAGGAAGACTTCAGTTAAAACTGTACCTGAGACACATCATCAACCTCTCTTAGCAAGTCACAATCTCTCTAAATTTCAGTTTTCTTATCTGTGAAATGGATATAAGGCAACCTGACAAGAGGAATATTCTGAGGATCAAATAAGATAATGTATATAAAATGTTTTTTAAACCTTAACAATACTATATACAAATTGAGGTATTACAGTTCCTCTGTAACCATTTACCATATGAGAGAATTTGAGGAACTGTGTGACCCAAACTTACTCCATCTTGTAAAATTGACTCCATTCTTGGCTTTGAATTTAATTTTCCTATAAATTCCACCTGCTTGCTAATCATGGGAATTAAGACATCCTATTAAGTTCACCTATTCAATCTCCCTTCCAACTCAGAAAGTTGATAAACTTTCCTATTACAGGAAATCAGAATTGGAAATCAATCTTGTATCCTGGTTTATATCCTTAATTGCTTCCTTTTAATGCATAAAAATCTGTTTCCCTTTGTATTCAGGAACCAATGCCAGCTCAAGGGCTGGTCTTGATTTGCTATGCAATTTGTTCGCATTACTTTATGGTCAGAAGCTTGGACCTTTGTTTTCTCACTTATTTCAGATTTCACCCATCAGTTTTTACTGAAGTCAGCCAGGTCAAGATAAGACTTAAACACCAATGCCAGGTTTTGAGAAAAACTCCCTTGAGAGTAGCTTAACATGGGACTTCTCAGAAGATTGCCAGAAATCCAACTCCTCTTGAATCTCTTCCAAGTTAATGCAAGGTTTATCCCTCTACTACTGGATACACAATTTGTCTCTGCCCTGCTGGGGAATGATTACTCCCTTTAAGAGTCTGATGGGTTCCAACAATAGTAAAACACCAAAGGGTTTTTCTCATGGAAAAATTTCTTTTGTTCTAGAACTAACCTCCTTAGGGAACTTTGTATTGATCTGGAAAAAGGTATAGCTTCCCCTACTAAGGGGTTGAGGGAGTAACTAAAAGATAAAAATCTCAAACTATTAAAAAAATCTAAATGGATCCCAAATATGGTATGGAAGGGGACTTTTAATTATAACAAATTAAAGGCTTTGATATTAGACTTTCAGTAAGAAAGAGATTATAACTAAGTTTTGTCTGTGTTTTTATTTCTTTGTAAAATGTTCAGAAAAATCTTTGTCTTGTGTAACATTTAATGTTGTTTGTTATTCTGGTTCCTTGGAAGATTGCTTTTTTCTTTTCTAAAACCTTACCTTCTGTCTTAGAATCAATACTAAGTATCAATTACAAGGCGGAAGAGCATCAAGAACCAAGAAATTAGGGTTAATTGACTTGCTAGGTCATACTGCTAAGAAGTATTGGAGGACAGATTTGAATGAGACTTCCCATCTCTAAGCCACCTAGCTGTTCCCCCTTGGAAGATTTCTAAGGTCAAAGTGCAGCAAGACAGAAGGTTGCTGAGAAGCTGCAACCAAAGAGTTTAGAATGCTAGGGAAAATTAATGAAATCTCATACTTGAGGTAGTTCTCCCAGTTTTCTGTAATCTGACGCTAAAATCGCTGTCCAAGGAAGCAAGCTAACTCCACTTTAGGCATTCAGTGGGAGACTGGGTTGGGAGAAAAAAAAAAAAAAAACCTCTGCAAGATTCTTTCCCTTTATCATTTCAGCCTTGTTCAGTCGGGGGTTATAGAGAGAAAAATCAGATAATCAAAGGAAAGAAATTTTTTTTTTCTGATTTGAAGAAATTTGTGGCATTATAAATTAAGACAATTTGTAACTGAAATGTAGTATTTTTTCTGTAAATTTCCAAATTATGGTAACTGCTAAAAAACATTAGTAGATGATGGTTTACAAATTAAGTCTGTTAAATGCAGTTATTAGAAGGGGCTACCTTTACTTCACTGACCTCATGGTTGGAGTAGATTTTGAGTTATCTCTATATATACCTCTCTATATATCCAAAGCCTTATATATAAGACCATAATGCCATCCTGAGCCTGGATATTAGACCTCAATCTTATTTGGAGCGCTTGATATGCTCAGATGTTAGTCATTCCTCCCTACTGTTACCTCCTTGTTTCGTGGGCACTCCTGCACCCACATGTTGATGGTGATCACAAATTGCAATTCCTTCCCCTGATTTAAAGGCCCTTGTTGTTGCTACTTTGGTAGTTTTCTTTATTTCAGGTTGATGTATCTGGTGTCAGAAATAGGTCTCAAAGATCCCTACGCAGGCAGCCATCATTTTTGACTAGAAGCTAGCTTGGAGTCCTCCCAACTTCTCCTTTTCAGTTGTTTCCTGGATCTTTAATCAAGGGTTGCTAATGCCCTTGAGCAATCTTTTGTCCCTTCCAATAGGCCTTTCTAGAGGGATGACTGCCAAATAACATGGTTCCAGATTATGGATCCTGTACTTGCAAGATGAAAGCTCTACACAGAAATATATATATATGAGACCTTAAAAAGGTCCTGAAACAGACATTCACTTCCTTCTCTACCTTTAAGACTTCCTCCCTTCAGGTAAGCTCCAAGGCCAGTTTTCTTCCACCTTTGAGAAGAGGTCTCATTAAAAAAGATCAGTTGGCCTAGCTTAGATTGATGGGACTCCAAAGATAAAGAGAGACTTAACATTTATGCACCCTAAATTTTTAAGAAGCTTCACCATTATTGTTTGCTATCTTTGTGGGACACAATTTGCACTGTGTTCTATTAATATGTATGTGTCTGCAATAGCATGGCCTCTACAAACAAGAACCAAACTGAAAATAGTAGCATGCTTGTGCAAAAGGCTGGTAACTAAAAAAAAATCTCAATAGCATTCTGAGATTTAAAACCTAACATCAAACTGCCACTTTTAAATTCTTTTGGCAATAGCTTAACTGAAAATAGCCTCACAATATGAAATGCTTTGGATAAAAGGTCCTTGTATAAAATAAATTAAAAATTGAGATTCTGTGTTTGGAAAAATACATCCAGGTATAACTGAATTTTTTCCCCTCATTTTTAATTATGTGTCTTTCCTAATAGGGCTAGTTTGCTTTAGTTTTATTTTAGGGAGGGAGAAATCATATCCTTAATGAATATATGTCTAGACATGATAATGTAGTAAGAGCTCATTAATACTTTTGCTGTCAAATAACAGTATGTAGCTTTTAGCTGAATAATGGAATTGAATTACTCCTTGGTCTCTTAAACACTTTTGAGGTATAAAACTTTTTCAGTTTACCATTTTGTAGTATGGATACTTAAATAATGCCTAAATTTGATAAATCACAGTTTGAACTACTGTTGTGACATTTTTTGCAGGATCTCCAGATTGACTTTCTCCTAGAGAAAACTGCACCCCCCTGAGGTCATGTATCTGGCCCCCCACTGCACTTCTGGAAGGGGCATCTCTTTCATTGGTGGTCAGTGAGAGAAGCACTGTATATGGTAGTGTTGCAATGCTCAGGTACAGTACTACCTCCAGTGACATAATCCTTTGCATGGCACCTTAGAAAGAGGCGCAGTGCAAAGGATTATGTGGCTGCACAATGGAAGATGTCAGCATGGTGAGCAGTGATCTGCAAGAGGGGATTCCACATTGTGTATACTGCAGCTGGGTTGGGTTAGGGTTAGGGTTAGGTTTTTATAATCCAGCCCTCCAATGGTCTGAGGTTCAGTGAACTGGCCCCCTGTGTAAAAATTTTGGGGACCCCTGTTGACCTAGAGTCTTTTTTTTTTTAAACCCAATCCTTACCTTCCATCTTGGAGTCAATACTGTGTATTGGCTCCAAGGCAGAAGAGTGGTAAGGGCTAGGCACTGGGGGTCAAGTGACTTGCCCAGGGTCACCCAGCTGGGAAGTGTCTGAGGCCAGATTTGAACCTAGGACCTCCAGTCTCTAGGCCTGATTCTCAATCCACTGAGCTACCCAGCTGCCCCCTGACCTAGAGTCTTAAAGCAAAGAACTCAGAAAGGCAGATAATTAGTGAATCAGTACTGCCAATTCAGTTAACTACAAGGCTGAATTTGAAAGAAGACAAATCTGAAGAATCAAAGATCCACTCCAAAAGACCCTAGCCTCTGGCTGCTATTCTTCCCACATACAGTAGAATTTTTTAATTTTCTGAAAAACATCTCTCAGATATCACCTGGACATTCTCAGAACTAGAGCCACAGCTTTTCCTCAGCCATTTTAAACCTTAGGGTGGCCCCAGCTAGAGAATTTTCCCTTTTACTCTTTGAGATAGTCACTGGGCACCTAAGGCCTCTCCTTTTGTCCCAGGGCAACTCTCTCACCACCAAGGTTTCCCTTCTGTCCTACTGTATGGAACTCATCCCAAATCTTCTATACCTTAACCATCTTGTTTCTCATTCATTTTCGAAGGGCCCAGCCCCAGACCAATCTACCTGAAGCTGGATCCTGGAGAATCCTAAACAATCCCTCTATTTCTATTGCCAAAAAGGAGTTGACTGCTGTGTTTAGATGTAACATTTGTTACATCTAAAGAGGGACAATCTGTCTGTTCAGGAAAAAGAAACAGATGACAACAGTGTTAGACCATTGCCCCAAGTCATCAGACACAAAGTCATTGGGTTCACAGAGCATCCTTGACACCACTTTTGGTCAGTGACAACAGAACTCTTCTTGGTCAAAAGGAGTTAGAAGAATGTTAAATGAAGTTACCAAAAAAGCTACTTTGACCTCACTGACCTCATGGTTGTAGCAGGTCTTGTGGTATTTCTGGAAACTTATTGTATCTAGAACCTTGATATGATCAGTCCTTAATGATTTATCTACAGCCCTTGACTTTGCCTCCCACACCCCACAGTCATGTGGTGATCCCAAATTACAATTCCTCTTCCCTGACTAAAGACCTCTGTAGTTGCTACTTCAGAAGTTCTCTTTATTTCAGACTAACAAATTTAACCACTGCTCTCTCTTTTCAGGAGGGAAGGATTTAAAGCTGAAAAAGAGGTCTGAGAAGGGTCCATTAAAGTTACAGGGGAAACATTTAAGGAGAAAATGACATGTGCTGTAGTCTGAGAACTACTGAGGTGATGGCCTTGTCATGAACTAAGGTAGAATCCTCTTTATTCAGTTTCCCCATTTGATGCTATTTTCTTCTCAACAGGAATCCCATCTGGTTAATTTTGAGCCTGATGATATACTCTGAGAAAAATGTGGAGCTTTGTTACATGACTGGATGTTAAATATGACTTATGCCTAGAATCATACAAGGTTAAGGGAGTTCTTTCCTTGTTATGGTACGGCAATCTTCACATTATTATAAATCATGTCCCTTCTTTTCCTTTTGTAATAAATTTCCATAAATAGCTGAGAACTATAAAATTCTTTTATTGAAATCCTAACTATATTAATAGATTAATACTGAAACTTTTGAGTTATTTATGGTCAATTATGACTCAGGAAGAATATCTAAAGGGGGAATTAGACAAATAAGATGTAAAAGTTTTCTAATTAAATTGATTAGTAAATTTAAAAAAGCAGGAGGATTAGATCATTTTCTCTAAGAATTAGGATATGTACATATGTATATAATTGGCTTTCAAATGTTTCAAAAGGGAAATTTATACCAAATTTGTAACAAGTCCTCAAAACTGGATTAAGAATTTTACATATGAAATTGCATTGATAATTGTAAAGAAAATAATTTTCCCATTTTAAAGTATCTGATCATTTTAAAAGACAGAAAGGTATATTTTACAAATTAGGCCCTTATGAATTTTTTTTTTAAGATTCTTATATCAGATACAAGGTTTAGATAAAGAAAGAAATAGCACATGATAGATAAAAACTGAAATTCTCTGAAATTCAAGGTTTGGAAAACCAAACTAGGTTTACCTAGACATACTAAATTTTATTAAGTCTTGCTACTGGAAGATTTCAGGAGAATTATCTAGGAATCTCTAAAAGTGAACTGGAACTAGAGAAACAGAATTCCCTTCATTCAGCCCCAAGGATAAGGCTTATTCCAGAATGTTCAAGAGAGGATATGTTCAAGAATTAAGATGACTACATTGATTGGACATATGGGACTCAAGGACAAAAAAACTAATGAAGTAAAAAAAAACTATTATATTACTTTGATCTTTTGTTTCAATGTTTATATTGGCTAAATTTTCTTAGGTTACCTTGGTGACATATAAATCTCCCCTCAAAATTAGTCCACTGTGAACTTTCTAAGTGGTGTGATCTATAGTCTGACTTAGTTGATCTATTTTTGTTGTTGTTAAGTTGTTTTTAGTCATGTCCAACTTTTCATGACCCCATTTGGGGTTTTCTTGGCAAATTCCCTCAATTATTTCAGATTTTACCCATCACACATAGAGCATATGAAACAGTAACCTATTCATTTTTAGGGTATACATCATTACCAAATGAAGAAATCCACTGTTTACTGTTAAGTATTTGCAGTTACATATATATATTTTAAAAAAGAACTTCTGTTCTACTTTATTGGAGTAAGCCAAACATACATAACTGAGAAATATCTGCCTATAAAAGAATGGTGGTGAAGCAGTACTTTCCTTTGCTTAACTCTACTTCTTTGGTGCAAGGGCAAGTTCTCTTAGAGGAATGTCATAAGGAATGTGACAGCCATGGGGAAAAATCACAAATCAAACCCATGTAATTTTAAAAATTTAAGTCTAGAATCATCTCTGAAAATTCCACAAAGACTCTAGCAATTACTAAGCTTTGACATATCATATTTCTACTAGTTATATACTGAATGCTATAAATTTATAGCACTACTATTTATGTTTACTTGTATCTATTTCAAATACTTGGACCTGATATAATTACAGAACAGAAATATTTTCATCTATACTACAACACTTTTCTCATTTACCAATAGTGCTTCTTATTGATTTAGCATTACCTTAACAGCATTTTTCATTTAGTCAAGAATTATTTATGCATTTACTGAGTGCCTCCTATGAGTCTAGTATTCATCCATTTGTAGCTAATGAATCTTGTATTCTCAACACAAATCCATTAACTTTTTCTAAAATTCATCTTTTGTTTAATTAATGATGCTTCAAATTGAAACAGGCATTAGCAAAACATCAATGGTTTATTGGAAAATGAGGGGATACCCTTCGATTGGGAAATGGCCGAACAAATTGTGGTATCTGTTGGTGATGGAATACTATTATGCTCAAAGGAATAATGAACTGGAGGAATTCCACGTGAACTGGAATGACCTTCAGGAATTGATGCAGAGTGAAAGAAGCAGAAATAGGAGAATACACAGAGATGGATACACTATGGCACAACTAAATATAATAGAATTCTCAATAGCAGCAATGCAATGATCCAGGACAATTCTGAGGGACTTAGAAGAAAGAACACTATTCACATCCAGAAAAAGAACTGTGAGATGTAAAAATTAAAATTAAATCTCAATTATGTAGAATATTATATTTTAGGGGATTTATTAATGATCATTAGAAGTAAAGGAATAAAAGGGAATACAAACTAAAACCACATGCCCATGGCTAATCAGCCTGTTAAACACCCACCCACACTTACCATCCTCACCAGGAAGCCAAAGAAGCTGAGGCCTGAAAAGCCCACTAAATTTATCCTCTGTTTACAGGAATTACGTAATGACAGGAAGTCAGTGGGCTCCTGGGAAATGTAGTTCTTTTTTTTAGGGTAACAGATTTTCAATTATACAGGGAGTAGAAATACAGAAGAAAAACAACTGCTTGATCACATGGGTTGATAGGGATATGACTGGGTAAGAAGACTCTAAATGATCACCCTAGTGCAAATACTAATAATATGGAAATAGGTCTTGATCAGTGAAAACCCAATGGAATTGCTTGTTGGCTATGGGAGGGGATGGAAGGAGGGGAGGGGAAAAACATGATTCACGTAAATATGGAAAAATATTCTAAATTAATTAAATAAATAATTTTTTAAGAACATCATTCTTTTTAAAAAAGGGATTTGCTCAAACTATAGTACTTTGTAAATAGCAAGAATAGAATATATGTTGATTAAGTGAACTTAAGAATCATTCATACATATTCTGAAATGCTGGTGATAACTGGTCTTTACTTGTGCAAATTAGCAATGCTGGGAATTTTGTCTTTTTTAAAATTTAATATTATTTTTAGATAATATGTAACATTTTTTAAATTATAACAGTTCTTGGGGAAGCTAGGTGGCTCAGTGGACTGAGAGTCAGGTCTAGAGAAGGGAGGTCCTGGGTACAAACATGGCTTCAGATACTTCCTAGATGTATGATCTTGGGCAAGTCACCTCCCACTGCCTTAGCCCTTACTACTCTTCAGATTTGGAACCAATCCACAGTATTTATTCTAGGATAGAGGGTAAGGGCTTTTTGAAAATAAAATTTTTTAAAAAATTTAAGGTTCTGATTCTGATTCCTGGGCCATTTAGAAACATTTATTTGTTATTGATGATTATAAACCAAGTTGTAGCTATCTCAATTACCCACACTCCAGCTGAATTCATTTATTGGTGAAGATGTCTATAAAAATCAGTATACTACAGAGATCCAATTCTTTAGGCAGTCCAAAGGGCATGAGATAGGTTGGCAAAACATCAAGTCACAGCAAAGTGGCTGGAGATCAGTGTGTTGTAATGAGTAAGAATTAATCCAATTCTAATAATTTATCAAGGTTCCTTTCAAGACTGATGTTGGCTGGTATAGGATTTAAACTTAGCTAGATAGCTAAGAAATCTAAAATTCCTTGACTTTATACTTGTACTTAGGACAAGAGGTTCAACAATGATTCTGTACTGTGGAAGAAGTGATTCTCTACTAATACAGAAATAGACACAGCCAGAGAAAACATCTTCATAAAAGTCACATATGATTGAGGTTCAAAGTTAAATAGCAATTGATAGTTGATAAAACTAAAATTTTATATGCTAATGAATTCTCAGATTCAAACATCTACATTAGAATAACTAAGAGTTAACAATATTTCAGAATAAAATTTAAGAGGAAATTTAATGAATAAAAAATCTATTGGATTGTTTTTAGAAATTCTCTCCATAACTGAATTGTAAATTGAGAGTTAATGATATTGTTTTTAGCTAAAAACATACCTATCTAGGGTTCAGAATGTATGTAAAAGTTGTGAGATAATAAAGGATAGAAAACTTTTAAAAATACTTAACAATTCTAAAGAAACAAACAAACAAAAAGCCCTCTGTCTTTCCATTATTCTCAAGACATTTTTAGTACACACACGTAGTTCTATATATATTCCAGGTTTGGAATTTTCCAAAATTAGCATAAATAGAATCTACCTCTCTATTTCACAACCCCATCAAATGTGAATGTTATTACTTTTTCAGTAACCATTCACTACAAATACTTCCCAGTTCTTCCTTTGTGCATTCATTTTGTAGAATCCTTTCAAAATTGTTTGCAATTAAAAAATAAATAAAACTGGGAGCAGCA
Organism: Monodelphis domestica; assembly: GCF_027887165.1. Lineage (NCBI taxonomy): Eukaryota > Metazoa > Chordata > Mammalia > Didelphimorphia > Didelphidae > Monodelphis > Monodelphis domestica. The sequence continues at coordinate 250,033,551 of NC_077231.1, read as the reverse complement.
AGGTGGCTTAGTGGATTGACAGCCAGGCTTGGAGATACAAACAAGACTCTGGGTTCAAAAGTGGTCTCAGACACTTCTTTGCTGTGTGACCCCAGGAGTATTACTTAACCCCAACTGCCTAGCCTTACCATTCTTCCAACTTGGAACCAATATATAGTAATAATTCTAAGGAAGAAGGTAAAGGTTTAAAAAACAAACCCCAAAGATTTTTTAAAGCAAATTCTCTAAAACTTTAAAGTATCTCCTATATATAGAATTTTCAAAAGATGGATTTTACATTGTACCATAAAAACTTAAAAAGTTGAAAGTTGTATTAATTTAAGTCGGGGGCCTTTAATGGAATCCTTAAAAGGATGAAAGATTTCTCTTCTCTTGGTACCACTTATTCAAAAAAGGAAAAGACTCAGAAGTGTGGCATGGGCAGATTTCTTATCTGGAGAAGAAACTGGGCATTAGGACAAAATATCCTTTTTTTCCTCTGGAGAGTATTGGAAATTTTATTTTCAAGGGGATATAAATTAGAAGAAGTAAGCCAAGGGAATAATTCTCATTTCTTCTATTAGTTTCTCAAGAAATAAAGATCAATCCAAGAATGAGATAGTATAGTTCTTGAGGACTATGTTACTATGAATGCAGGTACAAGGTAACTATACTTCCAGTTGAATTTATAGGTTAGCAGTTCACTGAGTTGGCCATTTCACTGTTTATTCCTACTACTTGGCGAATGCCCCAAATCGGGTTTTGATGGCCTCATACTGAAAGGAAAGAAGCAATTTCTTGTTAGCAGATGAAGCTGAAAATAAATAGGCTGTCCAATAGCAAGAAAGCTAATTTTGTTTGCCAGTTTGAAAAGGGCTAGATAGCTCTTAGACCAGTGGTTTAATTTGGATTAAATTATTTAATGTTAAAATCAAGTGGTCAAGGTCCAAAGCAACTGCTATATGTTTCCCAGTCTAAAAGTTATTACTAGCAAACAGCCTTCCTGTAGAAGATCTGGCATGGAGTTCTGCTATGTGGAATTATAAGAAGTAGCTACCACTTCAAATTACTCAAGAATAGTATAGCAAATAAAAACAAACAAAAAAGACTGTATCACTTGGAGTTTACAGTTTAAAGTATTTGATTCTAGATGACTTAAGTCTGACCAAATGAATTGTTAGGGTGATGACAAAGTCTTGGAGAAAGAAGGAGCAAAATGCAAAAAATTAGGTTTATAACCTTATATGGAAATCTAGGTACAGTGAAAACTATTCTTTGCCATTTAGAAGGACTTCTTTTGCTTCCAGTTTAAGGTGACCTATTAAAAAAACTCATTAGTGATAACTTTCTACAGAACAGTACAAGTTTTATGATAATGGGGAAATGAGAGCAGAAATTTCAGAGCAAAAAATGACTTTCTTTGGATGAGATAATTATCTAGCTATACGTTCATATTCACAAATCCACAGGATCCTGGCATTTAAGCCAACCTATGACAATCAAGTAACAAATATTAAATGCTTATTATTTGCCAGGTGCTGGGGTTAGGGAAACAGAAATTAAATACCTTCTACCCTTAAGGAGCTTATATTTGATCATGGGAGACAGTATGTGAAGATACAGATACATAAAAATAAATACAAGTAAAAGAGAGTGGGAGGGAACGGCAGCAAGAAGCCACTAGCAGCAACTAGAGAGGTTTATGAAGATTTCCTACTTAAGATTGCTTGAGCAAAGTTCTGAATAAAGGTGATTAATAAGACAATAGAAGAGGGGGGAAAGTATAATGGGGAAAAGAGTGCAAAGCCACAGAGACAGGAAATGGGAGTTTTGTGAGTGAGAAAAGGCAAAGTGGATAGTTTGGCTGTTCTGTACACTGGTATGCAAAGTAACTGGAACTAGGACAGAGCGAAATAATTAAGTGTATTAATTTACACGCTAAATCTTCATAACTTTAAAAACTTCTGACATTCTTTTGCTGCAAATATTTGACTTATCCAACTTGGTTTCAAATAAGATTTTAACATATTCTTTAATTCTTCATCATGAAACCACTTTTACCACATTGGATTTTAAGAATATTTTTGATGCACAGACCATTTTTCCAAGTCTACTCTTGATTAGGTCCACAGGTTTTCAATGAAATTTAAATCTGAGGAATTCCCAGGACAATGAGTCATGTTCATCTCCATTTCTTTTTTTTTATTTTTTTTTATTTTTTTAAAATATATTTTATTTGATCATTTCCAAGCATTATTCGTTAAAGACATGGATCATTTTCTTTTCCTCCCCACCCCCACCCCCCATAGCCGACGCGTAAGTCCACTGGGCATTAGATGTTATCTTGATTTGAACCCATTGCTTTGTTGATAGTATTTGCATTAGAGTGTTCATTTAGAGTCTATCCTCTGTCATGTCCCCTCAACCTCTGTATTCAGGCAGTTGCTTTTCCTCGGTGTTTCCACTCCCATAGTTTATCCTTTGCTTATGAATGGTGTTTTTTTCTCCTGGGTCCCTGCAAGTTGTTCAGGGACATTACACCACCACCAATGGAGAAGTCCATTACGTTCGATGATACCACAGTGTATTAGTCTCTGTGTACAATGTTCTCCTGGTTCTGCTCCTCTCACTCTGCATCACTTCCTGGAGGTTGTTCCAGTCTCCATGGAACTTCTCCACTTTATTATTCCTTTTAGCACAATAGTACTCCATCACCAACATATACCACAGTTTGTTCAGCCATTCCCCAATTGATGGGCATCCCCTCGTTTTCCAGTTTTGGGCCACCACAAAGAGCGCGGCTATGAATATTTTTGTACAAGTCTTTGTGTCCATTATCTCTTTGGGGTACAGACCCAGCAGTGCTATGGCTGGGTCAAAGGGTAGATATTCTTTTAGCACCCTTTGGGCATAGTTCCAAATTGCCCTCCAGAATGGTTGGATCAGTTCACAGCTCCACCAGCAATGAATTAATGTCCCTATTTTGCCACATCCCCTCCAGCATTCATTACTTTCCTTTGCTGTTATGTTAGCCAATCTGCTAGGTGTGAGGTGATACCTCAGAGTTGTTTTGATTTGCATCTCTCTGATTATAAGAGATGTAGAACACTTCTTCATGTGCTTGTTAATAGTTTTGATTTCTTTATCTGAGAACTGCCTATCCATTTCCCTTGCCCATTTATCAATTGGAGAATGGCTTGATTTTTTGTACAATTGATTTAGCTCTTTATAAATATGAGTAATTAAACCTTTGTCAGAGGTTTCTATGAAGATTTTTTCCCAATTTGTTGTTTCCCTTCTGATTTTAGTTATATTGGTTTTGTTTGTACAAAAGCTTTTTAGTTTGATGTAGTCAAAATTATTTATTTTACATTTTGTGATTCTTTCTATATCTTGCTTGGTTTTAAAGCCTTTCCCCTCCCAAAGGTCTGACATGTATACTATTCTGAGTTTACCCAATTTACTTATGGTTTCCTTCTTTATGTTTAAGTCACTCACCCATTTTGAATTTATCTTGGTGTAGGGTGTGAGGTGTTGATCTATTCCTAGTCTCTCCCACACTGTCTTCCAATTTTCCCAGCAGTTTTTATCGAATAGTGGATTTTTGTCCCAAAAGCTGGGATCTTTGGGTTTATCGTATACTGTCTTGCTGAGGTCGCTTTCCCCCAGTCTATTCCACTGATCTTCCTTTCTGTTTCTTAGCCAGTACCAAATTGTTTTGATGACTGCTGCTTTGTAATATAGTTTTAGGTCAGGGACTGCAAGGCCCCCATCATATGTGTTTTTTTTCATTATTTCCCTGGATATCCTTGATCTTTTGTTCTTCCAAATGAACTTTGTTATGGTTTTTTCTAAATCAGTGAAGAAGTATTTTGGTAGTTCAATGGGTATGGCACTAAATAGATAAATAAGTTTTGGTAGGATGGTCATTTTTATTATATTGGCTCGTCCTATCCATGAGCAGTTAATGTTTTTCCATTTGTTCAAGTCTAGTTTTAGTTGTGTGGCGAGTGTTTTGTAGTTGTGTTCATATAGTTCCTGTGTTTGTCTTGGGAGGTAGATTCCTAGGTATTTTATTTTGTCTAAGGTGATTTTGAATGGGATTTCTCTTTCTAGTTCTTGCTGCTGAGCTGTGTTGGAGATATATAGAAAAGCTGATGATTTATGTGGGTTTATTTTGTATCCTGCAACTTTGCTAAAGTTGTTGATTATTTGTTCATCTCCATTTCTTAAAAGAAATGCCATATTTCAGTGGTCCATTACCATTAGAAGTTATTACAAAACAATTTTGTTTCTCAGAGTATTCATATAGTTAACAGAATTCATCATTTCCTCAATGAGGCAAGACTTTTAGGCTGAATGGAAATTTTAAAAAATTTCCAAAACACCTGAGTTGAGTGTTAATATCTTACAAATTCACCTGGATTTTGGACAATGGTTTAGTATAATCTTAACTGGGATAAATGACTTTCATCCACAAAAATTACTCTGTCCGAACATTCAGTATTCCAATTTTTGTACTGTTTTCTCACATAAGCATATTTTTCTTCACAGAAAAAAGTAGCTATTCTTTTTTTATTAACTACTTTTCTGGATGATTTTAGAATTTCAAGAAGCCTGTGTGCCCTGAAGAGGAATGAATAAAAATTCCTCCAGTTGCTAGGTCCCTTTGAACATTTTTGCTTAATTTCCTTTGCACTTTGATGCGACTAGTCCTATTTGATTATGGGATTGAATCATAATAACTAACATTACATTGACTTGCCCAGGGTCTGAGTCTGAGGCCAGAGATGACCTCAAGTCCTCTTGACTCCAGGTCCAGCACACTATTCTGTACCATCTTAGCTGCTCCTACTTATCCTTGAAACTCTTGACTGTATCACAATAGTTGACACAATATTTTTAAAAGACACTGGAGTGGGGTAGCTAGGTGGCTCAGTGGATAAACAGCCAGGACCTGGAGATGTGAAGTCCTGGGTTCAAAAGTTGTCTCAGACACTTCCTATCTGTGTTACGCTGAGCAAGTTACTTAATCTCCATTGCTAGCTCTGCTCTTCTGCATTGGAACAATACTTAGTAGGGATTCTAAGACAGAAAGTAAAGGTTTTTTTAGAAGAAACACAAAAAGTCATAAAATGTTGTCTTTAAGAACTACAATTTTCCATGTTTCCTTGGGGGGGGAAATACCATTCTTTTTTTTCTTCTTCTTTTTTAAACCCTCACCTTCCGCCTTGGAGTCAATACTGTGTATTGGCTCCAAGGCAGAAGAGTGGTAAGGGCTAGGCAATGGGGGTCAAGTGACTTGCCCAGGGTCACATAGCTGGGAAGTGTCTGAGGCCAGATTTGAACCTAGGACCTCCCGTCTCTAGGCCTGGTTCTCAATCCACTGAGCTACCCAGCTGCCCCCTGGAGATACCATTCTTAAGAGGCCATGGAATTAAAAATATAAGAAAACAGAGCAGTGAAATACGTGTATATAGTATGAAATCCAACACTCAACTGACAGAGAACTAACTAAAAGTAGAGATTTCAACTCAATCCTATTTTAAGAAGCACACAACTACTGCTGCTACAAGATGAAGAAAAATTGAAATGACTGCTTGTCATTCACAAACCATTGTAAAGTTTTAGTGTGAAGAAGTAATATAAGATTATCTAGAGCCAAGTTGTTAAAGGCTTTAAGTACCAATTTAGTTTGCATTTTATCTGTAGGTGATAAATATCTCTCTATATTTGGTACTACTAATGATTCTTGAGCAAGTGACAGTTATATCTGTGCTTTAAGAAGATTATTTTGACAGCTATATGGAACATAAAACAGAAGGGATATTGGAAGCAGGGATACCAATTAGAATGCAATTATAACAGTTCAGATAAGAAGACATGAAGGCCTGAATTAGGGTGATAACTTTATGCATGTAAATAAGATGAATAAACATTACAAAGGTAGAATAAAAGGACACAACAGGAATAAGGTAGTGAGAGAGAAGTCGAGGTCTACTCTCCAAAACTAACCTACTGTGACTGGAAAGATGGTTCTTCCAAAAGAAATAAAGAAGTCTGAAAGAGGGCTGGCTTTAAAGGGTTAGATACCAATTGAAGAAAAATGGCAATGAGGATTATAGACTTAATTACAAAATATATAAAGACTGCTCTGCTCTTTCTATTCTTTTAGGTATACAGCTGTATAAAGGCCATGAGATCTTTGTCAAAGTCCCTTGTCAATCCATCCATGTAAGAAGCCAAGAAGACTCTAAAGTAAAGACCTGTCTTTAATTGCTTAGAATATGCTCTCCCAAAAGAAGCTGTAAAATGAGAAATAGAGTTCCATCAAACTTCTGAGCTAATTTTTGGTATGCTGGGAAATATTTTGAGTGTTTTTTGGTTTATATGAAAATGTTCAATTATATGAGATCCCTAAGGTCTCAAGATACAATAAAGTATGCCTGGTAATATCTGTTATATTATGTATGTAATACCTGTTATAATTATAAATTGTGTTTTATACATTACAATAATTATATGTGTTATATAATGTTATAATAATTTTATATGTAGTATCTCTCATAATGCTTGACCTAATTTATTATTTTTAAGGGCAAAATGAGTTCTATTTAAAAGATTTTGAAAACCATCAAGTGTATTAGAAATGTTGAATGTATTTTTCTCATTAGAATGTTATATTTCTACTATCCCAGTGCAATATTTCCTTCCCCCAGAGTATTCCACAATTCCACTATTACTTATGATGTAAATCTGGAAAATTCTACTACTATAGTTAATTACAAAAAAAATTTACATTTAATAAGAAATGAGATTTCTAATAAAACACTTTATTAGGGATGTTTGCAAGTCAATTCAACTCAACAAGGAAAATTAATAATATGGGGTACATCATAATAAGTGTTATGAATACAAAGAGAAAAATGATTTTTAAAATCCCTATCCTCAAGGAGCTAGCCTACTGGAGGGAAAGAATTTGTACAAATAAGTAAAAAAGTCAAAAGATAATCAATCTATATCTGGAAGAGACCTCAAAAGACACTAATTCAGTCTCCTTATTTTAGAGATGAGAACAGGCCATAAAGTCATACAGGTTGTAAGCAGAGAGACTAGATTTTAATCTAAGTACTTTGGATCCAGAGACAGAGGAGAGGAGTGAGGCAGGGTAGTCCAGTGAAAAGAGCTCTTATTTTAGAATCAGAGTAATTCCATCTGAATCACGTCTTTTGAAAAATGGAGAGATTTTAGATCCTCAAGAGGACATTTCTCTTGAAGATCAAAAAGCTGTCCATCTTTCAAAACTCACTTTCCTAAGCCCTCACACTGCTCTTACCTGATTTTCCAGCCTTCCCGGGCTCAACCCTGAAGATAGCCAGTTCTACTCTACAATATCCTCTATTTGTGAATTCTTTGCTTCCCTGTCCTAATGATGCTCATGCTTTGCATATTCCTAGTTTCAGAATATTCTCACTTGTTTCCTCTACACAGAATTTCAATTTGTTAATAATAAGGGAAAAAACCCTAGAGGTGAAATTACTTTCATAGAGACAGACTCAATTCCCATGCTGCTAAAGGAACAGAAGGAAATTCCATGACTGAGCCAACTGTGTACACTAAAAATCTTTATTATCTAATCTCAACTAAGGCCCCACCTCAGCAAAATAATTCTTTTCCTTTTCCCATGGAGTACCTATCCCATTCCTGTCCCAAATATTATCTTCATGAATGTATCCCTTCTATCTCTATCCATCTAAGTGTATACTTCATATTTTACTGAAAAAATAAAAGATTATCCTCTGTGAGTCCCCCCTTCTCTATATCACAAAACTCTTTAACAGCCTGCATTCTATTCTTTTTAACTCTAGGGTGAAGAAGAAATGACATTTCTCCCATAGGATTCTCTTCTACATATAACCCTTGATCCCATTCCCTCCTATCTTCCCTGCCACAATGTCCCCACTGTTGTTCATTCTCTTATCTTCCCATCCAGATTCCTTTCCCATTTCCTACAAGCACACTCAGTTCTTCTCTATCCTTAAAAATCTCTTACCATATCTTCAATGTATCATCCTATATCTCTCCTCCCTTTTTCAGGTAAATCCCTAGAAAAAGCTGTATCCTCTTCTCCTCTTACTTATTTCTCAATCTATTACAACATGGATGCCAATCTAATCACTCAACTGAAACTGCTCTCTCCTTACCTTGGCTTCTTAATCGTCAAATCTGATGGCTTTTTCTTAGTTATGATCCTTCTTGACCCCTCTGTTGTATTAAATACATAACTTACATACTAATTATTCTTCTCTGGGTTTTTGTGACATTATTCTCTCTTAATTCTTTTCTCCTACTTGTCTGACCATCCGTTCTCATTCTCACTGCTGGTTTATTTTCCACATCATGGTTCCTAACTATAAGTATAAACTAAAGCTCTCTGTTTCTATACACTCTCACTTGGAGACCTCATCAGTTCACCTGTATAAAACTATAGTTATCAACTCTATGAATATGACTTCCACAATTCTGCATATCAAATTCTAATCTCTTCTGAGTTCAAATCTTACTTCTCCTATTACCTGTTGGTAAGATCAAAATTAACATTACCTCTAGTTTGTATTGTATGTATTTCTACCACAATGATTCTGCAACATAATTGATTTTATGCTGCATCAATTTTATAATTGAATCTGCACCTGTCTAAATTTATATCCTGGAACTGAGCTCAGGAATTCAGCTTTCTCTGAGTTAGCTTAAAGTTAGTTTAAAAGAAAAGTTGTTATCTCTCAGGGCAGTAATGGTTGGGACTTCCTGAATATCTGATAGTTAAGTTTCACAAAATTGCCATCCCCAAAAGATATCTTTTCTTTGTTGTTTTTATGTAGCTATCAAGTCCGCTGATTGTGATCCCCTAGCAAAAACTATACAAAGTGAATGATTCTCAAAAAACAATTGACCTACTTTGTTAACAACAATTTGAACTCTGGACCTCCTGGCTCCAAGCCTGGGTCTCTATCCACTGCGCCACTTAGCTGCCCCTAAAACTCACTCCCATTTCAGAACTATCCTATTTCTTATCTTGAATACTGCCATTCTTCCAATAACCTAAGCTTGCAACTTTGGCTGTATCTAAAAGACTTTACTCTCCTTTATCCCATATATCTAATTAGTTGCCAATTCTTGTCATATCTACTTCCACATTATATCTCACATTATTCCTATTCTCTCTATGTACATGGCCATAGCACCTCTGCCTCAAGTTTATTCCTTCTCCAATTAATCTTGCACACAACTGTCAAAAAGTTTTTTTCTTAAGTACAGATCATGCCATTCACAACTCAAACTTCTATGGATAAGATCATAAATGACACCCTGAATTCAACTTTTAAAGCTCTTCACAACCTAGCCCTAACCTACCTTTACAATTTTAGCATACATTATTCCCCTTTGCATACCTTATGATCCAGCCAGCCAGGCCTCCCTATTACTCATACCTGATATTTCTTATCTTATCTCCATGCCTTTGTTAAGGCTATCTTCAACACCAGTATGCACTCTGAACTCTTGGAATCTTTTATTACCTTCAATACCCTGCTTAAGAAACACATTCTATATGGAGCCTTTTTTTGATCCCTCCTCCCAAAATCACCTTGCTTAAATTTACTTATTTATGGAATGTGGTCAGTCCTGAAAGCAAGTTCCTTGGATAGCATAGATTGCTTCAATTTTGTTTTTAAACCTGTTATGTTACAATTTTTTTTTACATTAATCTGGGGGGGGCTTTATAAATTATCTAGTTCAACATCCTCCTTTTTTTATAGATAATGGAAGAGACTAAAAGAGGTTACATGTCTCAACCAATAAAAAAAGCTAAGGGAGAGCTAAGATTTCAACCCCCAAAGATTCCAAAGCCAGTCATTATTGAGCCTCACTAGAGTTTAAATTAATAGAATCTATACATAGAATGTCAAAAGTATTCTCAGATCATAAAACTCAATTCTCCTAATTCGCCTTCTTTAGAATCTCAATTAGAAATAGGTAGGGGGGGTCAGTGGATAAAGCACTGAACCTGGAGTCAGAAAGACCTGAGTTCAAATTTGGCCTCAGAGACTTACTAGCTGTTTAAACCAAGTCAAGTCAGTTAACCTCTGAGTGCCTTAATTCACTAAAGGAGGAAATGGCAAACCACTCCAGTATCTTTGTCAAGAAAATCATATGGACAGTACTGGGGTGCTACAGTCCACAGGGTCATGAAGAATCAGACAAGACTGAACAACCAAGGACCTCAATCATCCAGTGAGAACAAATTAAACTATATCAAGTTTCATTTTCTGTAAAACAAGGGAATCGGACTAAGCAATTTCCTCCTTTTCGCTATAAAACTTATAATGCTATGGCTAAGGATGAAACTGGAAAGGTTTATTCTTGAGAAGCCAAGAAGTTAATTGCTGCCTTTACATATCTGAAAATCAGAGCCAAAATGGTATAGTGAAATTTCAAGTCAGAAGGCATTGGTGGGAGAGTCCTTGCTCTGAGATTTGCTATGACCCTCAACAAGTCATTTCCCCCAAGTCTCATTTCTTCACCTGTAAGACAGGATGATAACCCTGTACCAACTGCTCCACAAGGTTATTATGGGGGAAAAAATGTGAATATTGTGGTTTCGCTACATCAATGTATTAGCAACCAGTAAAAGGTGCAGAGGCAGATTTAGGCTTGAAATAAAGAAAAACCTCTTAATGGCATACCCATAATGGAAGGACAAAGCAGAGGTAGGATTACCATTTTTCAGATATAATGTAAAAAGGATTCTTGGTATAAGTTTAACTTGAAGGTCTTTGAGATCCCTTTCAATTCTGAAATTCTATGATAAAAATTCTATGGTAAAAATTTTCAAAGAAATCAAATGCTTTCAGATTCACTACAATTTTCAACATTCAGAAAAAGTTCTCATTAAAGTAAATCTGACTTAGATGTAATTAGTTTACATAAAAATTCATTTGTTGTTACAACTAAACCCTTCAAAACAACATTATATATCCAGAGAAACAGAACAGCCACAAAAAACAAATAAGCACTCACTTTTTTATTTCTCGGAGGAGCATTCGTATAAGGATTGCCTGAAGTGGCTCAACCATCAATTTTCTCCACATATCCAATGCTAGCTGCCAGAACCAACATATTCATTGTAAATGAAAATCATTGTAAATCTAGTTTTCAAATACAAATAAATCCATGTGTGTACATATTATGCAAATGTGCGTTTATGTATAGTCAGTTCATCTTCAACATTCATGAGTTTAACTTTTGCAATTTTAAGCATTCATGTAATTTTACTAATAATCTTTTCCACTTTCATACTGATAACCACACAAATTGTCAGCTATGTGAAACAGCAAAAAAAATGAGAGGCTTTATGCATACACGTTTGTGGAGTGGCTGGTATCCTAGTAGGCATTCACACTACCACTGTAAATAGCCCCCATACATTTGCTGCATAATTTTATTATTTACCTTTAAAACTCTAGCTTTGTGTTGTAATTATACCCCCAAAGCATAGTGTAAGTCTTTTGCGCTCTGAGTCTAAGTGTTCAAAGTCAGTGATGAAGCTTAATGACAAAATAAAGGTGTTAAGATAAACATGCTGGAAAGTCTGTAGCTACTGTGGGAAATGAGTTTGTCAAAATAGGGACTTCCTGACAACAGCAACTAAAGTTCTATCAATCTTTCCCCTTGGCTTTCAGAGGGAATGTCTCAACATTCATGTTTTTTGCTTTCACACCATTGACTTTAGTGCCATTTTCTAATGTTATCCCCATGAATGTGGACTGTCTATATTTCCTAATTAGAAAAATTAATATATTTATGGGAGACATAATTCTATTTCATGAAAATAAAAGCATCTATTTCCTATTCACATCAAACACACGGACACGCGCGTGCACGCACGCACACCGACACACACACACACACACACACACCCTCAAGCTTTATCTGGTTTTGTGATTCTATAAACATGTTGATATTAGAATTGCTTAGGAAATTACCTACCTCTCCTATCTCCATAAGTGGTTCATTCATATCTACACCACCATAACCATATTGAAGGTCAGCTTCTGTCAATTTATTCTTCTTAATAAACTGTGTGTTGAGATACCTGAAAGAAAAACTCATTCTCATCATCAGATATAATAAAAAGAAAAAAAAAACATAAAGCAAATTATTAACTGAAAACTAAATTCAAACTGTGAAAAATTAGTTTAGTAATAAGCAAAATCCACCAAAAAATCATGTAGTAAATAAAAAGTATTTAAATAACAGAAAAAAAGTAATCACCCCATTTCTCCCTGCTTGGCTCCAAAAAAATCAATAAACATCTTAGCAAAGAAAAATCTATTAACTCACCACCATATAATCCAGCAAAGACTTTTCTTCCAAGAATCTAAAGCAATCCAATCACTAAACCAAGACTCAGGAAATTGGGCCAAGTAAGATCAGGGAAATATTTAGTTTTATTAAAGTGTTTATAATAGTGAGCAATAATTTAATCGCTGACACATTAACAATCTGTAAAAATAAACTAAAATAAACTAATATCAACACTGCATTAATAAATATAATAATGGAGGGGAAAACATGAGCTAAGTTGTCAAAATCTTTCTGATGTGAAAACTAGACAGTAATAAAAGCTCATCATGCTATAGTTCTTTGTTTTACAAAGTGCTTTCTCTACAAAAGACCTGTGAGGCAGGTAGTACAAATATTATCAGGCCCATTTTACAGATGGGGAAAATAGGGGGTTGGTTGAGAGATTAAGTGATCTATATACTGTCACAAATTGTTAGAGGTAAATGTATACCCAGATTTCTTGACTTAATGTGCATCTTTCCAATACATCAGGCTGCCCCTCTTAGTCTATATGGAAGGTAACAATCAGGATACAAAACAAAATAAACAAAAAACAGACTTTTAAAAGAAACAATGTTGATGGCACTATTTGGGAGATCAGATGCCAGGGATATGAGTGATAAAGCTTAATTTGCTGCAGTACACAAAGCTATTTGTACTATTTTATCAGATGCATGAACCTTTTATATTTGACTATCACTGCCTAAAGAAATAATACTTCAGTGATACATGCAACCTATTTGGACATTCATTTTGATCAAAGCGAAAGTTTCCTCTTTCTGTTCTGTAGGACACAATCTGCGAGATTTCTTTTAAAACCATATGGCCTACACGTTTAGCAGGTCATTTGTTGTTACAATTTCTAGAGGGAAGGTCAGGGATCATCTGACCACCTGATCATTTGATATTTAAAGAAAATGAAAGACTACATAACAAGCCACTGTAATGGGCCACACTAAACCACTTTAAAAGATTATTGAGTTAAATAAGAAAAAAAAAACATTAAGAGCACCTATAATGTAACATGCAAGTATGGCTTAATAATAACAGCAGGATTCAGAGTTTCCAACCACCCAATTGAAAATAAAAGTCCAACAGGGGCAAGGAAAGCTATCAAATTTTTCTCCAATTTCAGAATGTGATTTTATAGTGATTGGGCTACTACTACTCATGCATTCAAGTTTCTCCAATAAATATCATTTTAAAAAAAGATGCAATATAGTCTAATGGAAAGAACAGAATTCGTGGAGTCAGACAACATGGCTGGGTGACCTTGAGTAAAGGGCATCGCCCCCCCCCCTAGATTTTAGTTTTCCCTAATCTAAAGGAGTGTTGTGAGGAAAGCATTTTGAAAAAAACACTGCTAAAGATTCTCCCCAACCTAACCAGGTTTTAAAGAAATAAATTATTTGGGGGTTCTGAGAATAGAGTGTTGACTGAAATAAAACAACTTAAATCAAAGAGAGTATAATGTCACCTACAGGTGCTTTTGATGTTCAATTCTTGGTGAACCAACATGTCTCTCTGACTGTGTGTGCTAGCAATGATGAAGCTTCATGTTCCTCCCTCTCATTTTTGAATATTGATGATTTGACATTATAGTCAGAGATCATGAAGTCTTTGATAAGCCAAAATTTAATTTATTTTATAAAGAATTTTACAGATAATGGTTACATTTACAAGTAAACTGCTAAGTCAATTCACTAACTTACCCTACTTCCATTTCCATAAAAGAAAAATGTCTTTGTAGTTTTAAAAGAAACATAACACAATTTTATTAACTACTGGGAAAATTGAATTGATTTCTGATTGAAATCCTTCCCTAGAAAACATGATTAATTTAGAAAATAAAAATCAAAGACAACAAGGACTACCAAGTGATAAGATCACCAGTTTATGGTAAGGAAATTGCTGATGATAAATTAATAATGCAACAGATTTAAATGGCTATATTCAGTAATGATATTCTATAATAGATCTCCACTTAAATTCTACTCTACTGTCTTAATAAAGGTGTGGGTGCCTAAGCAATATTGTGCATTGGGTCCAAGGCAGAAGAACAGTAAGGGCTGGGGTTCAGTGACTTACCCAGGGTCACACAGCTATCTGAGGCCAGATATGAACCCAAGACCTCCTCTCTCTCCACGTTTGGCTCTCAATCCACTGAGCTATCTAGCTATCAAATTTGAACCAAGGACCTCCCATCTCTGTGCCTGGCTCTCAATACATTGAGCCACCTCAAGTTCAAGTTCTTAAAGGGTATGCCAGTAAAACATAATTCTGGCCTATATCAAATTGGAAAGAAACAGATATTGCTTTAATGACTAAGCATATTTTATCTGAGGATTAGCCTACCTTAGTTTGTACAGCCTCATCACCAAGTTCATCATGAATGAGGGTAATGAATTTTTTTGGTTATAGCATCTCTTGAAAACCATCTTTTTAGGTGTAAACAGATTGTGATGTATACAGAAGAAATATTCACACCAATGAAATCATGGTATCTTAAAGGATTGTTGGATTTGGACCAATTGCCAAGAAACTATACTAGATTCAAGAGAATAATGAATAAATTTTATGAATGAAAAAATAAGAATCAGGCAATGATTCTGAATGGATTGTAGATGCATAGCATTGAAAATACAATTAAAAAATCTTTTTTAAAGAGAATTACAAAAATTTTAAGGGGACACTGTGGTATAGAAGAAAAGTATTGTGTTAGGACACTAAATTAGAAGTCAGAGTCTGATTCTAAAACCTGAAACTACCATTTACTACTTAATGTGACTTCAGATCAATACACAATCTTTTTGGGTCTCAGTTTCCTTACTGAACTAGATCATCTAATATTTCATCCTATTTTCCCATATTCCATAAGAATGCAGAAAACAAAAAAGGAATCTTAGATAATCAAAATATGAGAAAAACAATCTAGGAAGGTTTCCTCTGAAACCATTTCTATACGAAGTATTCATGAATAATTTAGTCTAGTTTAGAAAACTCTCACTGTATGGAAAGAAATTTTTTGCTTTCAGGTATTCTACTTCATTCTTCTGTTTCTGAAGAAATGAAATGGAATTACTGGTGAGAAGAGTTAAGATCAAAAAACTCCCCAAAGCATTTATTTGGATAGAAATCTGTCTTAGAACCAACTCAGTATGAAAGAAACCTTGACCAAAACTTATTTTGAATTAACAAAAAAAATTTCATGACAATTTCACTATTAAAATAATTTATAGAGGTTCATTAGAGATATCCTAGGTAACTTGAATTACCAGTAAGGTGATTTTTCTAGGACAATGACTTTTATGCAGGGGTAACTTAATGACTGCAATGACCCAATTATGATCAATTATCAGTCACAAAGTTAACGTGATTGGATCTGAAATGAGATTATTTATTAAGAATGAAATACATAAAAGTGTCTGAGTCTTCTGAAAGCCTCAAATGAAATTGATACATACAAAATGATACAGAAAATATCAATTACAATCATATGATTACTAATAAAGCATTATGCTTATATGTGTATTTATGAAATTATACAAATCTTTTTAAGTCAACACTTCATATAAGCCAAGATTTCTTTGTGTTGGTAGTGTTAGCCCAAATAGTTTTGTTACTTATGTTTACTAAGCAGAGACTCAGTATTTTGCTTTATTTTTTTTAAAAACAACAATCATTAGCAATCACTGTTCTTTCTATCTCCAAGTGGCACAGACAAACATTTCTAAAACCATGTGGGAAATATGTTTTGATACAAACAGATATCCAGAACAGTAGTTATTAAAGCTTACACAATGATTCTAGGAATACATAGCTCTACTTTGTTAATATGCATTAAAAAAAGGATTTTTTTGTTTTTGTTAGCAAGAAGTAGGGAGAAGTTATCTTAGTGGAGAATATAGGTGAATGAGCAATGAATGAGCACATCAATGATAAGTTATAGCCTAGTTATACCAATGATATAGCACTTATGCTGAGTCACTTATAACTTTGATTCTTCAGAGATGATGATGCTTTATTACTGCACAGCCACATCACACAATACCCCTCCCCCCAAAAGGTGTTATGAAAGTCATATCATAAAAATGTGTCACAGAACAGTCTGGAGTCAATAACACACTATAAAATATCCTGGAGGTACTGACTGGGTTCTAATCTGACCTCTGATACTTCCTAGCAATCCTAGGCAAATTGCTTAACCTCCTTCACCTATAGCCCTTACTACTCTTCTGCCTTAGGATGAATACACAGTATTTATTCCAAAACAGAGGGTAAGGATTTTTAAAAAATACAATAAAATGAAATTTCCTAAATATAATGAAGCCTTTTAATTCTGAGTCTAAGTCATAATCCAGATGGAACAGCAACTATCTAAAATATATTTATTAAAGGACTAACTCAATATTTACTTCATAAATCATATCATCATTTAGTTAATAGGCATTTTTCATCCATTTGGATTTTTCTGGATTGTTAGACCAATCTTCTTTGAGTGACCAGGCTCCAAATAAATCTGGTGCCACTCTGCTTTTCCTACCTCATCTCCTTTTCTTCTTCACCCCTACTATCTTATACTCAAAAGTCTCCTTACTTTCCCCTAAAATGCCATGCTCATGCTCACCTTTGAGGTTCTATTCAGGCTTTCACTCTGAGATACAACCTTAACCTTTCCAAATTCTAAAAGTACTTCACAGTCCAGCTTAAGTCCCATCACCTCAAAACTTTATTCAATATTTATCTTTGTTGTTCAGCTGTTTCTTACTCATGTCCAAGTCTGTGTGACTCCTTTTGGGGTTTTCTTGGCAAAGATCCTAGAGGGCTTTGCCATTTCTTTCTCCAGCTTATTTTACAGATGAGGAAACTAAGACAAACAGGGTTAGATGACTTGTCTAGGGTTACACAGCTATTAATTGTCTGAAGTCAGATTTTAACTCCGGAAGAAGACTCTTCCTTACTCCAAGTCCAGCCCTTTATCCACTGAGCCAACTCATTGCCCAAAAGGTATTCATTATCCTTCCTGACCAAAAAAAGTTCTTTTAAAAAAAATCTATAATAAGGATATTGTTACTTCACAATACTGAATTATCTAGCATTATATACACTATGCTTCTCTTATTTTGTTTCTAGGTCTTTTGGGCCCCAGAAGAAGTTCCTTGAGAACAAGAGACCATGCTTTATGTTTTTATTATGTTGCTAAAATCCTCACAGGCTACTACTGTCAGTATTCATTGGAAACCACTTAAATTTAAAGTAAACTTAACCCTCTGTTAAAAACAGCATACATACATAACAAAACCAAAACAGTTTATAGAAGTAGATAGAAAGTTGGCTTCAGTACTGGCCAACTAAGATTCAAAATTTGCCTCTAAAACATAAGGCATGACCCTAAAGTCCTCAAACCTCTCAGTAGTCTAAGCAAATTTCTAAGCCTATCAGTAGCAGAGAAGTTACAAACTTGCATTGGTAAAAGGAGATTTCTAGATTCATGAAATTATAGGTCTAGCCCTACCAGGTGGTTCTCAGGTTCCAAGTCTTGATCTAGTCAGGTTATTTCAACAAGGCAGTTTTCTACTCATAAATTTCCTCCTCCTCTTACACACAGCTAATTCTCCACCCTTGGTAACTTCTCAATTATAAAATGCAATTGACTTTCCTTTTACTTCAGCATTTGCTAACAATCGGTCATACAGTACATTTTCTCAATATTTGCATTTGATACTGCTACTTCTTCATTCTCTTCCCACCTTTTCTAGGTCTCTTTCAGGGCTTCATTATTAACCTTCTGTCTCTTAAGCATGGGTATCTTCTAAGATGCCATCCTCTAAGGAGGACCAAGGGGCTAAGTTCACAAAGAGGACACAAGTGCAGAGAAGAGAAGCAAAGTAACCTTGAGAAAGATATGGAAAGCAGAGAGAACTCTCCTCCCTGGCTCCAGAGGCCAGGCTCTAGTCAAAATTATTTTTGTTGACCATTTGCTTCTCTTAATGAGAGTAGATAAATATATATATTGCTTCTAGCTGAGAGGCTGGAACAGCAGAAGCCTGAAAGAGCAAAAAACCCAGCAAAAGCCTGAAGCCTATTAAAGGAGAGCATGATAGAATAAAGACTATGAGAAGCCTGTTGGTGACATGTGTCATTTCATTTAACCTTTTCATGTTATACTGCCCCTGTCCTTGAACAGGACCCCAGAAAAGCCTGCTATACTTGGTGCCCAACTGTAGGGCATAAAGAAACCAGCATGATTTAGTGCCCGGAGAAGTCATCATAACTTCTTTTTGTCACAGGTAACGCAAGATTCTTCCAGTTAAGTGTGCACAAAAAATAGTAGAGTGGTTTCGAGGAAAAGCAGGTCAAGTTCCATTTTTGCTGTGGGCTGGTAGAATGAACAAGCCTGTATTTGGGTGGAGGGGGAGGAGGGGTAGTGTTCCTATGGCCCTGAAGGCTGTAGATTTAAGGATAGGCACCCAGAATGGCTTGAAAAAATCCAGCTAGAAGGGAGAGGTTGAAGAAGCTATAGGGGCTGGCAGGGATCCGAGACTTCGGGGGACTTGCACCCTAACCCCTCATCATCAGGTGGAAATCTTGGTCAAGAAGCTTCTTAGCCACCGATGTGAGTATAAAATCACAAATCACAGTCAGAATAAACAAGAAGATTTTTTCAGGCAAGGCTAAATTTATGACTTTAGAAAAAAGGGCATTTTCCCCAACTTTGGTTAGTACTAGATCAAACAGCAAAAGGGCCAGAATAGAGCAAAACAGTTTCCTTATCGTGGCACCAGGGCTCACATCCCTGGAAAAACACAACATGGATTTTTTCAGTGTAGATTCGGACTGACACACCACATTAGAAAACTTGTTTTTCTTTTTCTCGTCAAGATCTTAAGTAAACACCTTAATTCATAAAAGCATGCTTTCCACAATTTGTGTTCACTGTTGTCTTTTATTTTATTTGTTTATTCATTTATTTGGTCTGTCACATGTGGAAGATCTGTCTGTATGTAATGTAACTGGGCATTTAGTTTAAAATACACTTCAGAGTCCTCCATGGAGGGAGGTAATTAATTCTGACCTCTAAACTTGATAGTGTTTCATAATTTTGCTTTTTTCTTATATTGGAAGGCCCCTCTGAGAGAAGAAAAAAGATTAGTTCGGGACACTCAAAGGGAAATTTTGTCCCGTAATTTGACCATTCACTGAGATTTAATTTTAAAGGTTGATATATGTAACTTTTAAAGGTTGATATATGTAACTTTGGAAAATTGCCAATGAATCTGATAATGTACTATGATACAGTTTAATTTCATGGTGTTAATTGTATATCAGTTAAATGTGAAATGTTAGCTAAATTTAATACTGCACAATACCTATAGCTAGAGAATTGTTTATTATCATTAGAACTGATAATGTATAATGATTTCGATGAATTTGAGAATTATCTGAATGTAATTTATAGCCAGCTTGACACTAAGAAGGAACTTTTAATTTAAAGAGGAAAAAAAACTACACTGGCTTCTTAGTAAACATAAGATCTTTAAGTGCAAAATTCAGTTAGGAAAGGGTTCTAGTGTATTATGGAGAACTTTCTCTAAGATTTAAATTTAGGATTTTAAATAAGATGTTACTTTAATACCATGTACTGTTTAACATGGCTACAAGTGATCACATGATGGTATTGGGATTTTTAGGAGTTTAAATTTGATGGTCTATATATGTGAATTAAGACAAGTATTAAGAATTTGGTATATTGTGATAAAAGGGAATTTCTAAACAGTGTTGTACTTGATTGAGATGTATAAATTGTTTTTAAAATATGTGGTATGAATAAGAAGGGATTAACATGTATTCAAATATAATTTGTTACAATGTAATACTGGTTGTAGACAAATATGTTGAATTTGTACTATGAAGGAAATTAATTTTTATGCAAATTTTGTATAATTAACTAACAAGGGAAATTTTACCAGTCTAGAAATCAAACAGGACTGGGTATTAGGTTATTAAATACAGGCAATTAAAGAGGTAGTCACCTCTCCTCTATTTATAGTAAGAGTAAAGAGGAGAAGCCAGATGAGGTGAGAGAAATAAATAGTAAATGGGAAAAGGTATAAAGAATGTTAGTTCAGAATATGAAAGAAATATTTAATCAGTTATGTAGAAATGTCAAGGCATAAAGAGACAAGACTAGAGGTTTTATTCTGCTTTGGGCAGAGGTTTCATAAGAAAATTGGCATATGAAGGAAACACTGTTAAGGGACTTTAATCAAAGTCAATTTGGAAGTTGGGAAGTTTTTAATTAATATCCACTGGGAGTGATTTATTATCAATGTTTTAAAAACATGCAGATTTTATAAGTATAGTAACTTAAAGTGTTAAAACAGAATGAAAGAGATTTTTTTTCCCCTTAGCAATGTACTTTTGCTGGGAATGAAGCCAAGGTTTGAGATAAGAACTGCTGAGGCTTTGAAACTTTTACAAAAGTAATTAACCATTTCCTCACCCAGGAAGGAGAACAAAGTGCTTACAATTATTTTACATTGATACTTAAAGATTAATACAGCAAAACAGCATAATAAGATTTATAGATGACACTTCAGGAATTTTAGGGAAACATTTTAAACAGGTAAAAGTTATCAGCTCCCTTACATAAACATTAGAGATATAACTTAGAAAGCCCGGAGATGTTAGCTGGTAGCTTGAATGAATTTTGATCCAGTATTAAGGTATATATTGCAACTAAAGTTAAAAAGCTAACGGGGGGGGGGGGGGGGGGGGCAGCTGGGTAGCTCAGTGGATTTAGAGCCAGGCCTAGAGATGGGAAGTCCTAGGTTCAAATGTGACCTCAGACACTTCCCAGCTGTGTGACCCTGGGCAAGTCACTTGACCCCCATTGCCTAGCCCTTACCACTCTTCTGCCTTGGAGCCAATACACAGTATTGACTCCAAGATGGAAGGTAAGGGTTTTTATTAAAAAAAAAAAAGCTAACAGGATTTTTAAGAAAATGCTATATAGGTATAGAAGGCCCAGAACTTTAGGACTTTGTTTGCCAGCATATTGAAACATTGTAATCTGTATATACTATCATTAAGGAGCTTTTCTAAAAACAGGCAGGCAAAAAGCTTTATTTTAGTTGAAACTTTACAAAACACTGCTCAGACTAGCTATATTAATTGGTGAAACTAGAGTCTAAACTATAGGTTCAGAATTCTAGAGGTTCAGTTAAAGAACATGCTTCCTTTATAGATACAACAGTTAATATGTTGGAGTTAGTTAAACTAAACAATACAATGATTTATGAATAATAGATTAACTGCTTAAGATGCTAACATGAAATATATCAGAAATTAACATGTCAGTCTTTCCTGTAAACACTTCTGTGTGAACCATAATATGTTTATGATATAAATTCTGGATTACATTTTGAAAAATTAAGTATATTTGTGCCTCAAAATAAATTATTTGTTAACTTGTTAGACAAGAATTGATAGAAAGCAAACTCATTTGGTGCCACTGATTCCCCTCCCTTCTTTCCTCTCACAGCAGCACAAGTTAAGAAAACAAACACTGGCAGAGGATCAGAAGCAGGTCTTTTGATTACAAATAATTCCATTGGTTTTTTGAAAAAGGATTCCATTATTTACCTTTATGTATGGGAATCCACATATATTTTTGAGAGCAAAATTCCTATGATTTTAAAATACTACTATTGAAGATTTTATCATCTTTTTTTTTTTAAGAGTAAACCTGTCTTGTCACACCCCTCCCTTCTCCTGCTACAGCAAAGGAATAAAACTAGGGCCTCCTGAGTATTCTCAGAGAGCACTAAAAATACTGTAATAAGTAGGGTCACACTAACTTTAAAGAGACTTTATGAGAGGATTGGATAGTTTTTTTCCCCATCATAGTGATGTGTATTTAAAGCTTCTATGCAGCAAAGTTAGTGAGATAAGCTTACATTTATATGAGGTTAAGTGTTTTAGCAATTATTAGGTTATATAAACATACAAGCCGCTTGTTTCCAAATTATGATAATGACTGGAATTGGAAAATTATTGATTACGGGTAGAATTTTTTGTCCTTTAAGAAAAAGGGGAACCACACCTGATATGTTTTGCTTTTATTGCTATTCCATGGTTAGGCTGTGCATGTGCTTAAACAATCAGTCCATATATTTCAAAGTAGGATCTTTTCCCCTGCATTTCTTCTCCATTCAAATAAAGATTAAAAAAAAAAGAGGGAAAAGAATAGTAGATTCATAGGTTAATTCAGCAATGACTTTAGACTACTGAGATTCTTATTGGCCTACAATTAAATGTCACTAGTATAGGTTAGCTATTTACAAAAGGAATATAATCTAAATTTTAGAACCTCAGAAATTTTTAGCTCTCCTGATGTAGAAGAATTTATTTTACAATATGTTAGCTTTGCAAAGATTTTTTTCCTAACAGGAGGATTTATTCAAAGATTTCTGCAAGGAATCTGGACCACAGAGATCAGAGTCCAGACACCAAGATTCATGAAGATGAAGATAAAATAATATTCAGCTAATGTTTCATCAATGTTATTAATAGTTATTGTTAATATTATTAATTGCTATTGTTATTGGAATAGATATGTAATCATTTATGTAATACCTTTTATGTTAACCAACCTGATGGAATATTGTCAAGTATATCAAGCTACTTGTCTTTAAGTATTAGCACATAATATATTCATGGATTTTCTATTACATAATAGAATTAATCATAATTTTTATAGTTATATTTGCTTTTAGATATGTTAGAGTTGACTTCTGAGGTGCAGATCTTATAGATATCTCAGAAGCTGAAATGTGATTATAGTTATACTTATTTTGCTTATTATTATATTATTATATATATTATATATTATTATATTATTATATATGCCACTGATGTAAATAAACTTTGCTAAAATTCAAGTTCATTTGCAGAGATTGACCAATGTATCACTGAATTTGGATGATTTGTAGAACATTATTAATTGTAAAGTATTCATCAGGATTTATCACCATACTGCATTCATCACTAATGATATTCATGAATGGCTTCACCAGGTATAGGGATAGATTTATGGAACAATGTACAACTTTTTCACACTTGCACTTCTAGTTGTAATGAACATCCTTCTTTACATTTGTGTCCCTGATCTGACTCACTTAACAAAATCTATATGGAGAGATGCAGCGAATTCAAAGAGTTAATTTTCCCCTTTACATGTTCCCCTCTCCCTTTTTTAGCTTTCTTGCTGTAAAACAAATAAGGGGGAGATGTGGAGGTCCAAGGGGTTAAATCCCCTGTAACTCTCCCCCTCCTCTATCCTGTAAGTTAACAAAGAGGACACAGGTGCAGAGAAGAGAGCAAAGTAACCTTGAGAAAGATATGGAAAGCAGAGAGAACTCTCCTCCCTAGCTCCAGAGGCCAGGCTCTAGTCAAAATTATTTTTGTTGATCATCTGCTTCCCTTAAAGAGCTACCTTAGTAGAGAGAAGATAAACATGTACATTGCTTCTAGCTGAGAGGTTGGAACAGCAGAAGTCTGAAAAAGCAAGTAGAAGCCTGAAGCCTATTGAAAGAGAGCATGATAGGATAAAGATTGTGAGAAGCCTGCTGCTGACAGGTGCCATTTCTTTTAACCCTTTCATGTTCTACTGCCCCTGTCTTTGAATAGGACCCCAGACAAGCTCACTATAATCCTTAACCTTCTTAGTCTAGGCTCTAAATGCTCTTTTGAAGATCTCCTTTTATCATGGTTTTAATTATATAGCTTTGCAGATGAATCCCTTGTTTTATAATTATGCACATAGCCCCTTTAAAGACTAGTTTTTAATAACAGATCTCTAGTACTTAGCAATGACTTGCACATAATAGGTGTGTGATAAATACAGTGGACTTAATTAAATTTTAAGTTTATTACATGACCACAAGTACCCTCACAAATAATTTTAAGTGCAATGTGCTTCTTATAAAACTATTTTTAATGACTTTTTAATTCCTATAATAAGTCTCCCCCCGCTTCAGCTCAGAAGTAGATTAATTTGGATTATAGTTCATCAAATTCCTTTGTTTATATCCAGGGCAAAACTTTTATTACCCAAGACTATGCATATTATCCTAAAATTCAAAATTTAGGTTTAAGATATATTTTGGGTTTTCAAATGTTGCATACAATGGCTTAACTTACACAAGGGAAAGTAAGTCTAGAGATTTGTTTTTTTCAAAAATCATTTGACATGAGACTCAAATATATCTAAATTACAAATTGTAAGTTAAGCCTGCCTGTGGTCTTTGATCACTGGTCCTATACAGAAGAAGGTAATGCATACTTTTATTGAAATTATCTTTTTTTTAAATATGGGTGTGCTCCACTTTAAGAAAATACAATATAAGAAACCCTAAAGTTATCATACAATAAATTAGGGAGTGATTGTATTCTTCCATTTAAAAAAGAAATTACCCATACAAGTGTTTCAATTAGGAGTTCTCAGTTATTTAAAAGATAATTATTTTATAGAAGCTAAAGAGCAGAGAAAGTTAACACTTAGATATCAAAAGATGATCAGTATGCCAAATGAAAAAAAATCCAAGTGTACTAAACTAAAGACATTATATAGGATATATAAAACTATTATAAGATCGTTAAAAAATATTGCTAACATTTCCCTTCTGAATCATTATACATAAAATGAGACCTACATTTTACAAGTCAGGCTAAATAAATGCACATACTGTCCTAAATTCTAGTTTCATGAATTTTAGATTATTTTCATGGAACAAACCCTGTTATGATAATGACCAAGAGTTTTAAAAGATCATAGGCATTACACGTTTTCTTTTCTTTAATGGTACTATAGAGAAATAAAATACAGAAATTAAAAGTAAATGGAACGAATATCAAAACTATGAGGGAAATGTGAACAGGATACAAATATAGCTACAAGAAGTACTTTGACTTTGAGAAGGCAGTTAAGTTTTCTTCTATCTTTGCCACATTTTTTTGTTCTGTTGAAAGAGTGATTTTATTGACCATATTTTAAGAAGCCTTAAGAAAATAATCACGTCATCCTATTTTCTTTCTTATTTTTAAACCCTTAACTTTTGTCTTAGAATCAATATTATTTTAAAGGTGCCAAGGCAGAAGAGTGGTAAGGGATAGACAATTGGTGTTAAGTGGCTTGCCCTAAGTCACACAACTTGGAAATGTCTAAGGCTAGCTCTGAGCCAGGTCCTCCCATCTCCAGGCCTGGTTCTTTCTACACTGAGCCAACTAGTTTCCCTCCTTCTTCCCATTTTCAATTAAAAGTATAACCACATGAACTGATGCAAAATGAAATAAGCAGAACCAGGAAAACACCATACACAATAACTGAAACATTTTGATACTGATAGCAATGCAATGATCCAGGACAATCCCAAGAGTCTTACGAGAAAGAATGCTATCTACATCAAAAGAAAGAACTATGGGAGTATAAACACAGAAGGAAAATATGATTTATCACTTGGTTACACGGGTATGTCTTTTTCTCCTGCATACATATCATTACTAGGGGGACACTTCTGTTGCTTCTTATATGCAGAATTTACAGATCAAATTGCAAGAACTTGACAAATCTGGAGCTATAGTACAAGTATGACCTCTAGACTTCTTACTTACTTCCAGCATACTAGAGAAACTCAGCCTGAATGGGAAGGTCCATTTTAAGTACTTTTAACCACTCCAACAGCTATCAAAATTGGAGTAAAGGACTCTTGAATTCATTGCTCACATGTAAAACAGGTACCTTCTATTGACACTGAATGTGTATTCTGTCAATATATTGCATTTACTGCTTATTTATTTTAAGATTTAATTTTGTTTTTAAGTTTACACATTAATCTAATCTAAAGTATTCCATTATACAATGAAACTTTTAGTTACTATGTTTTGGCTATTAGCTATATGTTCTGTTACATCTCCTTCATTTGTAACCTCCTCCAATGACTGGACTAGAGATAATAGTATTGTAAAAGTCCATAGACAAATTGGACAAACTCTTTTCTGAGGCAAAACCATAGGTCCTTATGGATGCTGGGTTTATCACCAGATCCATCAGAACTCAGTTTTGTCATGGGCAACAATTCTAGTTCACAGTAATTAGACAGCTTGCAACACAAAGAGGTCACGTGTTATCTAAGAGGCCTCTTTATCCTTGTGCCTTTGTTAACTGTCACACAGAGGATGATGGATAGACTCCATAAAAATGGTTACAACCTATAGAAGAATTTAATGAGCTGAATATTTCAATTGATTTTAATGGGTCTTCAGAACTGATTTTTAGATATCTAAAAGCACCACTACCTCTGACAGATCATTCACTTACCTTTGACTTGTGTGTGACAAGAGGTAAGGGTCCATTGAGTACATGAGTAAGTACATAGATGACCAAATGAAGTGCAACCACACCATTCCATTTCCCACCTCCACATTTATCTGTGCTAGAGTTATAGCTTAGAAATGCAAATGGATGGGATGTATAAATACATGCCTTTTATGGCTATTACAATCTCATACAGGAAGAGGGAGGATTTCCCATGGGGCTTGGTGACCTCTGGATAGTTCTATATTTGTAAATCTTCAGCTTACTCTACCTTTCCACCTGGATGATGGTTTAGCCTATGTTATTCCATCTGTATCCATGCATGATCACTACATTGGTCAGGTAGACAAGTCTATGGCCAGAAATCTAGATTCTTGGTGGCATCCTAGTCCCAAGAGGTCGAGGCCAAATTCAGTAACATCTTCATAGCAGTACAGAGGTTTTTCTGGCCACTCCTGCCAAATTTTGGAATGATGGCAATGATAGACTCTGTGAGAAATATCTCAGCTGAGGTTGAAAGATTGGCTCAAAGGCTATCTCCAAAACTACTAAGGCCATCTCTTACCTACAGGAAGAAATTGACTCCTTAGCAAAAACTGCTTTACAAAATCAGCTGGCCCTTGACATGTTCACAGTCACATAAGAAGGTACATGTGCCTTTATTAATCAGTCCTATTGTTCTTATGTAAATTGATCTGGAGAAATTGTGACAAATATCCAGAGCTTCAAAGGATTTTAAATGACAATATAACAAGTGGCAAAAGAGACTCATGTGACTCCTAATAATAACTGGTGGAATCTCTTATGACTTTAGGGAACAGGTTTGCTACAGCTGTCATCAAATGGGCTCTTATAATTTTGAAGATTGTGATACTTCTTAAAATGTGCATTTAGCTGTTTATAACAAGCTTTAACCTGGTGAAAAAATTATGTACACTCACATGATGTATAAAGAATTATCATATAGAGTGGTGCCATTGCCCAATATTACTTAAAAAAATCAAAATCCTTTTTATTAGGTGCAGGCTTAATCTAATTCTCATAGGTAAATTTCCTACTATAAAGTACGGATACCACGTACTTGATCCAAGCCACAAAGGGGCAAATGGGATAGATCCAATTTGGAAAAGGTAAATCTCACACTCTTCTACAGCAAATTATCTGTATCACTAGTAAAGAGTTACCAAGTAAAGCAAACCATCATCTCAGGCATTTGAATTTATGTAATAATGTCTGGGGTCACAGTTTAAAAGTATATTTACCTGTATAAACAGTCCATATAGTCTGCCCCCTTGCTATATTCTTCCCAATACCTATGATACATAACCAATACTTGTTCTTCAGACTCCAGAACTCTCTAAAAGGAAAAAAAAGTCACTTTACAAAGAAAATACAATTTTCATATAAATACTATTACTTAGTATTTGAATAGAGTTCACTTCTATATTTGATATTCACAATCACACTGTGAAGTTAAGCAACTATCACTACCTCCATTGTACTGTTAAGAAAACTGATTTCTACAGTTGAAATAACTGGTTCACTGTCTTATGATGAATAAGCAGCAATGTGGGAACCAGAATCACAGGCTTCTGACTCCTAGTGCAGGACTTCTTTTCTCTTTTAATAATATTTTTTTAAATAAGTCACTTTATTATTATAGTCTCTTTTTTTGTAAAATATTTATATTTCACTTAGTTTTTTGAGACTTCTTTATAAGTACTTGAAAAAAACATATAAACTCTGACATGTCTCAAAAATTAGCAAAATGTTTTAAAGAAACTGAATTCAATATTTCCCAAATTATAAATATATCATAAATTGATGTTGTCCTGGGGTGGGATTTTTATTAAGTTTTTTAAAAAGTCAATTTTTTTTATGAATCAATTTGTTATCAATATCTTACCAACTTCTATATATATATATATATATATATATATATATATATATATATATATATATATATATATATATACTTCCTAGAGAGGGAAAATAAATTGAAAATCAAGGTAACAGAAGTATGGAGTAGCAGATAAGAACTAGAATCTCTCTTAACAGAAAATTTCCAAACATTAATGCATACATTTTAATATTTTCACATTTATATATACTTAAAGATTTGATAATAAGTAAATAACAGTAACCTAGCTTTACTAACACCGAGTTAGTTGACTGAACTAAGCCTTTTTCTCTTGAGTTGCCATTTCCTTAATGTTAATTTAAGTAAAAACTAAGGAGTCAGTCAAGGTAACAAAGATTATTACATAATTTTCTAATATTAAATGAGTTCAGTCTTTATTTCAAGACTTTCTACTAAATCATCTGATTTCTAGAACTCAAAATGTTTCATGCTTTCACAATCAACACAATGCCTAGCACATAATGTGTGTTCAATAAATGCTTGCTAATACTAATGAACTCTAATGTTTTTCCTTTTTAAAACGGGATTAACTTTAAAAAAGGGGGGAAAGTCTCTAGTAATATAAAAATATTTACAGCAGCTTTTTGTGGTGGTAAAAAATTGGAAATTGAGGGGATATCCATCAATTGGGAATGGCTGAACAAATTGTGATATATGTTGATGATGAAATACTATTGTGCTATCAGAATTGATAAGCAGAATGATTTCAGAAAAAGTCAGAAAAATCTATATGAATTGATGTAGAGCAAAATAAACAAAACCAAGAGAACATTGTACACATTAATAGCAATACTGTACAATGATCAACTGTGAAAGAGTTAACTCCTCTCAGTAATATCAGATCTGGGACAGTTCTGAAGGCCTTATGACAGAAGCTATCCACTTTCAGAGAAAGAACTGTTGTTACACATTAGTTTATTTACAGTTTTATTTTAGGGTTTTGGTTCTATATGAGTATTCTCTTACAAAAATAAGCAATATGGAATTTGTTTTGCATGATAATACATGTATAGCCCAGATCAAGCTCCTTAACACATCTCTGGGAAGGGGAAGAGAAGAGTGGGAATCAGACAATTTGGATGTTATAAGTTCAAAAAACATATGCTGAAAATTGTTATTACATGTAATTGGGAAAATAAAAATATCTCTGAAATTTTTTAAAAGGGAAAATTTATTGCTTTTAAAATCTTATCATAGTTAACAATGTACTCCTACATATATGGAAAATATCCTTAATTGGAATCTATTTGTAAAGCAACATCACATAACTAACCTTTAGTCATCAAAAAAACCCTATATCTTCTCCTAAATTTCCACATTTCAATTTGTAGTAGCAATAAAATATGCTTGCTTGTCTAAATCTGTTATTGACACAAAATAGTCTTATTTTTCTTCTTTAAATTTCCTGAGTTAGATTAAATAGAAAGTTCATAAATCATTCTGGAATTTCTAAATTTTTACCTAACTTTTAATTAAAACAACCTAAATATCTAGTTAAAGAAATAATCTACAATCTACAAATGGTATTCAAAAGCAAAATGAATTTTCTTACAGATAAAAGGGACTTTAATCATGCTTGTTACCTTCTCATCTACAGTGACCAGGGCTGCTGGCTGCATTCAAATTGTGTTCTCATCAAGGGAACTAACCAGACAGCCAGAAAAAGTTTTAGGTGAGACAAGCAGTAGCTGACTATTTAAGAATCACCAAAAAAAAAAAAATAAAGGTGAGTTAAAATGTGTCAGATAAGAAAAACAAATTTGGTTCACAAATTAAATAAATACTTTATTTAGTCAACCTAATTCAGAGTTAAACAAGAAGAGATTGGTACTACTCTACACTGGCTTTAGTTAAAGTCGTGTTTAGGAAAGAGAAGGATCTCACTGCTGTTTCTCCACAACCAACTGTCAAAGATGTCTTTTTGTTATTTCTTTCAACTCAGAAAGCAACCATAATCAGAAAAAGAACTACGTAAAAGAAATATAAAAGTTCATCATTTTTAAAGGGCAGGATAACAACTACTCACAATTATATAATACTTTAGGATTCACAAAGTGTTTTCCTCACAAAAAATCTATGGGATATTATCATCAATTCACAGGTGAGGAAACTGAGGCTGTTGGAAGTTAAGTGTCTTACCTAGTCATGCACTTGGTAATTGTCAGAATCAGGCAATAACCCCCAAGTTTCCTGATTTCAAATCCTTTGATCTCATCACTGCACCACAATGCTTCTAGAGGATATGGATGCTGAGTACTTTTTTAAATTAAATTTTGTATTACATGGTTCTACTGAAAATACTTTATGCCTTTGCTACTAGTTACTATAATTTTCCATTTTATAAATTGATTTTAGTCTTCAAACAACCTTCTTCCCAGCAATACATCTTGTTTTAAAAATACTTAGCAATTACTATGCATGCAATCTTAATATACTTATACTAACATGCTACTTAATTACCTTGTGCAAATGGCGTACGTGATTTTCCAAAAAAATTTTAGTCTCTGTGTAAAGTCTTTCCCCAAGAGGTTCAGGATAGGCTACACATAAAGCATAGATGTCTCTAAATTTGTTGTCAAGGTTTTTCAATTTTTTCAATATTCATGAGATTCATCTTTTTTTTTTTAAAGGCAATCTTTGACTAAAATTTCATGTGTATAATAAATACAATACATTTTTACATTTAGCTTTTACACTTATAAATGGAAATTTGATACTTTTGCTTCTTAGGATTTATATGCATGATTCTCACTGAAAAATATAAAATACATTAGCCAACCTTATTAAAAGGAAACTATTTTAAGATTCACTCAAGGAAAAGAGATACAAAAAATTAATAAGACAACAGGCCTTACCATAAAAAACCAGTGATACAGTAATGATAAGACATATACAATGATAACTATGCTACAATGCAGAGAGTAATTAGTACCATTAAAGTTCCATTAACAGAGAGCTACAGGAATTCAATGAAAGTAGAACTCATTTCCACCTGGCATGTTGATAGGCTTTCACCTTATCTTTAGATGGTCAAATAACAATCACTGTAAACAAGTAAAATGCAAATATATAACCAGAATCAGTTAGTTTCATTGGAATTATATGCTGATAGTGATCCCTCACCTATTGTGGGAGTTACATTCCAGACACCCCCACAATAAGTGAAAATCCATGAAGTAGCAGGAGAGGAAACAGTCTAATGTTTAAGCTAATCAGCACCCAGGATACAGAGCACAGCACTAGTGAGGGTCACCCATGGGTCCCCAGTTGTTGGTTAAGAGTTAGTTCAACACCACCTGCCCCCACTGCACTGAACTCCACCCCACCCTAGGAACATCATCTGTCTCAAGTCAGCTTAGCTCTGCTTTCCCAAGGGGGACAGAAGGGTAGCCTGAGACTGTGAAGATAGGATGAACTCTCCCCTTGCCTATTTTTAGCTAAACAAATCAAGAACTTAAAGTACCCCCTACTTGACACTAAGTAAGAGAATTCATGAGTCATTTATTAGAGTAAGCTCACACCTCAAAAGGCTACTGCCACCCCACCCCCACCCCCTGGCAGTGCTAGGCAAATTGAAAGATTGTGATTGGTTCCCATAAGATGGGGAAGGGACAGGAAGTGACATGGAAAAGGGACTATAAAAAGTCCTGAACTTCCTGTCCAAGAGACTTCTCCTTTTAACTTCATCTTCTTTGGAGTTCGTCTTTGGACACTGTGTCAGTGAGCTGGGCTGAAGGAGAAGACTCTTTCCCTAGATCCCACATCCGCTTGCTGGGTAAGTAGTTGTCTTCTTTTTCTGGCTTTTGGAGAGATTGATTCCAAAGATTCCTGCCTTGGCTTTGGAGGTGACTGCAATGGTGGAACCCTAGCTGAATACACCACTAGGACTACTGGCTTAAGAGACTATCATGACTCCATGTGGAGATCAGGACTTGAGAGACCTTGCCTGGTGGTGAGCTGGACTTCAAATTATAGGGTATCTAGCTAGGTAATAACAGAATAACAGATATTCTATCAAATATTCAATTCAAGTGACAGAGTACATTATGCTACCCAGCCTGTATGGCTTATTAGGACAATATCTTATAAGTGATCATCAATCATACTAGAGAGGCTCTGAATTTCAGAAATTGATAAATTCAGCACAAAGCATTCTGCAAACATGAAGAAGCTTACAACCTACAAAAAATTCTTCTACTTGAACTATGTCCAAACCATCCTTCATAACAATGACAATCAATGCTGGTAAGCATACATGCCTTTTCTAGGCCTTGCTTGTTGTGAGCAATCAGGGCACCAATAAATGAAATTATCTCTGTGGTTGCATTTATCTAGGAATTTTGTCTGAACTTAACATGTGCAAAAAGGACTTCTTTGTTGGAAAGTTTCCAAGACTATCTTTTGCTTAACCAAATCAATTTGGAAGGGGGAAATAATCAATAGAAAACCAAAGCTAGATATTCTTTCTCTTTTAGTCAAGTGTGATTGCGTGAGTTGCTGCAGGACATCATTTGTTATACTCTTGCATCTTCATTAAACATATCCTCAATACATGTATAGATCACATGTCAACAACATACAAGTCAACAAGCATTTACGAAGTGTTTACTATGTGCTATATACTATACTACACTATAGAAATACAAAGAAAAGCAAAACCAGTCCAGGCCTCCCATGGAACTCATATTCTGAGAGACAAACCATGCAAATAACTAGGTACATACAAATTATGAAAGGTAATATCGAAGGATTAATAGCTATAAAAGCCAAGAAAGGCTTTTTTTTTTTAACAGAAACAAGAATTTTAGCTGAGTTTTTATGAAGTCAGGAAAGTTAAGAGGTGGAAGTGAGAAAATAGAATATGCCTAATATAGGAAACAGTTAGTGAAAAGGCAGGCTAAAGATGAAGTGTCCTGTGCAAGGAACAATAAATACACCAGTGTGGCTAGAATATAATCAACATGGAAAGGACCAAAGTATAATGAGATTGGAAAAAAAGAAGACCAAGTTATGAAGAGCTTTAAATGCCAGGGAACTTTAAATTTAATCCTGAAGGTAACAGGAAGTCACTGGAGTTTATTAAAGGGGAGGCTGATGGTGGTAGGGGGAGTGGTAATAGGTAGTTAGACCAATGCTTAAAAAAAACTAAAACCCTTGGGAGCACAATGAGGAATGGAATAGAATGTGGAGAGACTTGGAACAAGAAGGCCAATTAGATTATGGTACTGTCCAGTTGAGAGGCAGTAGTTGTACTGAGTGGAGAGAGATGTAAAACAGAGGAATTGTAAAGATAGAAATAAGATTTG
Organism: Monodelphis domestica; assembly: GCF_027887165.1. Classification (NCBI taxonomy): domain Eukaryota; kingdom Metazoa; phylum Chordata; class Mammalia; order Didelphimorphia; family Didelphidae; genus Monodelphis; species Monodelphis domestica. Next base: position 249,999,563 of record NC_077231.1, on the reverse strand, counting down.
GAAATGGATAGGATATATGGGATGAGAATGAGTTAAGGAAGACATTGATATTAGAAGACTGGTTGATTGGGAGGATGGTGATATCCTCAAAAGTAATGAAAAAAATCTGATTATGCAAGGCCTAGGAGTAGTTTTGTTATGTATTATGATCTTAACAGAAAATTGTAAAGAGAGGAAGAGAGAAATACGTTAGAGAAGAGATTGTCTTACATACATAATCAGAGTGAGCAGAGTGGCTTCCATTTGAATTTCACTCTCATATAAACTGGTCAAAAGAGGGAAAAATAAAACAAAGGCTTTGTTTTTCTTTTGTTCTCAATTGGGAGGGGAAGGAGAAGGGAGAAAAGGTAGATTAAAAAAAAACTTTAAAAAAAATTTCATTCTACTTTGGACATGCTTAGATAACTACACAATATCCAATTTGAGATGTCCAAAAGTCAAGTGGTAGTGTAGCTCAGGAGACCAAGGATATAGGAATTATCTACACAGAGATGATAATTATATCCATAGAAGTTGATGAGAATGAAAAAAAGCAGACAGACAGGTAGGAAGCAAATCAAAAGAACTGTCATAAAACCTCAGAAAGGAAGAAGAATCCAGAATGAAATGGTGATCAACAATGTCAAATGTTTCAGAGTCAACTAAGATAAGGACTCAGAAAAGAACGTTAAATCTGACCCTTAAGAGATTATAGTTTGGGAGTAGTTTCAGTTAAATAATAAGACTAGAAATCATACCATGCAAAGGTTAGAAAGGAATTAGAGGAAAGAGTGGAAATACTAAGTGTAAACAACTCTCAAGAAATTTGGTCAAAATGTAGAGGGGAGATATAAGACAATAGCTAAAGAAAACAGCAGAATTATATAAGGGTTTGACTAGGGATGACAGGGGAATGGGGGGGGGGGAGAAAACAAAAGTAGAAGGGATGAAAGGTATATCTAGAGAGGTTTGCCTTGGCAAACAAGGTCTTCTTTCCATTCAAGGCAGAAGGTAAGGAGATAATGGGGAAAGATCCTTGAACAAAGTGAGATGAGGAGAGAAGGAACATATCACATTAAATAGCCTCCATTTATGTTCATGGATATATGAGTGAAGGTCTTCACCTATGAGAGGAGAGGAGGAGAGGAAGAGGAGGGGAGAAGAGAAGGATGTTTCATAAGAGGGATGAGATGTGCAGCTACTATGGAAAGTAGGAGAGAACAATTCCAATTAGGGACGAGTACAATGATTGCCTTGTTGCACTGAGGGCCCAAGGGAAATTAGCTAACAAATGTGTAGCAACTCCAGTTTCTTGATTCTCGCTAGCTCAGTTTAGCAACATGTGAAAAGGAGGAAGGGGAATATAAGGAGAGTTATCATGGGTTGGAGTTTGGCAAAATGTGATCAGTGACACTTGTATAATTGAAAATGTTACCCTAAAGGGAAACTACATTTCTGGGGAGCCCACTGACTTCCTATCATCCAGTACTTCCTGTAGACAGGGAATAAATATCCAGAGGGCAGTCCTGCTCCTCCTCTCGTTTGGCTTTCAGCCAGCAGTGATGGTGGTAATGTGGGGATTTTGAAATGGTTAATCAGCCATGGGCACATGGTTTTTATTTTGAATCCTCTTTATTCCTTGATTTCTAATGATCATTTAATAAATCTCTAAAATATAATTTTTTATTGAGATTAAATTTTAATTTTTTACCCATTGTAGGGGACAAGAGATAAAAAAAAGAGTACTGTACATCTGAGCTAGTTCACATAGTGGTTAGATAGGCAAAAAAGTATAGTCAATGTGTAGGACTGGGGCAGGCAAGAGGTAGGTGCTGAGAAAAATTCAATTTGAGAGAATGGAGGTCATGCTAAGCCTAAGTACATAACAAGGCAAAAGACAGAAAGATAATCTCATAAAAATCTTAAAAGAAATGAGAAATTAGTTACATGAGGTAGCTGTTAAAATATATTCCTGATCAGGAATATAATATAGTAGATAGAGGAAGGAAGTAGATAGAGCACCAAGCCTAGAGTAGAGAGGACCTAGGTTCAAATCTGGCCTGAAATATTTCCTAGCTGTGTGACTCTCAGCAAGTAACCCAACCTCGATTACCTAGCCCATACTGCTCTTCTTACTTAGTACTGTTTCTAATATAGAAAGGGCTTAAAAAAAAATAAAAAAAATAGAATACATTCTTGATCATCTTTTTTTCATTCATGCTTTCTCCATTCTGTTGGTATTTTCCCATCCCTGAGATATACCTCAGAAGAATTCTTCAATGTGTTTGACATTTTTCAGCAAGGGTTTTTCCCTCAGTAATTGGTCTGGTCCAGCCAACTTTCTTGACTTGGTCTTCTACACTGCCATTTCTAATTCCTCTACAATCAATGGACACCTACTGTTTCCAGTTCTTTGCTAACAGAAGTGCCACTGTAAATATTATGGTGTATACAGAGTCCATTTTCTCAGTGAGCTGACTGGGATGTATGCCTAGCAGTGGAATCTCTGTATCACTTTGTTACTTTCATCATATAATTCCAAATTGCTTAGCATAAATGTCAGACCAGTTGATACCAAGGTCATCTACAATAAATGACTTTATTTATCACTTTCTTTTTAATTCTATGCAGTCTGGTTTCTGATGTCATCATTCAACCAAAACTAGTCTAAGGTTAACAGTTATCCCCTTCTAAACTATAACTTTAATGCCTTTTCTTAAACCTCATCCCTGATTTTTCTGCAGCTTCTGACACTGTCCATTGGCCTCTTCTTGCTACTCTCTTCTTTTTTCATGATACTGCTCTCTCTTGGTACTCTTCCTTCCTCTCTGGTTTCTCCTTCCTGGTCTCCTTTAGTGGATATTCATCCACAGCTAACCTACTAATCATAGATATCTCCTACTGTTTTGAGTTTGGTCCTTTTCTCCCTCTAAACTACATCTCTATGATAATGATTCCCAAATCTACTTATCCAGCACTACTTTCTCTGCTAACCTCCACTTTTGCATCTGCAATATGCGTTTTGGACATCTTGAATGGGATGTCTCACAGGCATCTTCAATTCAATATGTCCGAAACTGAATTCATGTATCTTCCTCCTACCTCCAGACCCTGGCTCTTCTTAATTTTTCTATTTAATGTTACTTGTACCAATAAGCTTGTAAGCTCATAACCTATGTACTCTCATTTTCCCCACTACTCTCCAATATCAATCTATTCTAAAGTCCAGTAAATTTAACCTTCATAATATCTTGTATGTGTTCTATTCTCTCCCTGCCACCACCTGAGAAGAAGAAACTGCTACCTTCCTCCAGCCCTACCACAATACCTCACAGTTTGGTCTCCCAGTCTCATGTCTCTCCTCTACACCAGACCATTCTCCACTCAACAGTCCAACTGATCTTCCTAAAATACACATTTGACTATTTCATTCCTCTAGTAGTAGCCCATCACCTCCAGAATCAAACATAAACACTTTTAGTTGGTTTTCAAAGCCTTTCATAACCTAGACACTTCATACATATTGAGATTTCTTATAGCTTACTCCCCTGAGATATCATTTGTGATGTGACATTTGCATCTTTGCTGTCACTCTCACATGATATGACATCTCCCAAATCTTCATTTTCACTGACTGTCCTTTATGCCTGGAATTCTCTTCCTCCTTACTTCCCTGGCTTTTTCATTAGTTCACTCATACTGCTTCTAATTCTAAATACTATGTTAGTGAAACTTGGGGATAGTCATTCCGAAAGCAAATTGAAATGAAGGCAGAATACTACGTAGAAAAAATAGCAATAGTTAGAAGCAATCTAACAAAACACCTAAATAATATTTATCTTCTAACTTGCCTTAGACAAATAGGAACTTTACACTCAATGTAATGAATATAAAAAGTAAACCCCTAGTCATTCAGGGGTTGGAGGATGGGCCATTGGATCCAGATTGTTATGAAAGTTCTACATGCTATTAAATTATCATGATTACTTACAACAACCATTGTGTATCCTGTACTTATCTATGGATATATTATATCAACCCAAATGGAATGGTATCCTTAAGGACAGGGACTATCTCATTTTTTATTTGTATCCCTAATACCTACAAAACATGCTGAAACATAATAGTTATTGAATAACAAATACAAACACTGCTCATTTCAATAATTATAGAGTATATAAGTCATGTAACCTGAAATGACAAAAGACATTTGATTCAAAGAAAGCCATGAAGCTTTTTAATTCAAGTTGGTTCATGCTTTGAATAGAGCAACATCTAATTCCCACTACTCTCTCCTACAAAAACGCAAAATCAAAATTCACAGTATCTCAGATTTATCCAATTGTTTTCAGTACCTCAATTCTTATCAAATTGGATAAATATCTATTAAATAAAATATCCTCAGATATCTACCCTTCTAAGACTACCTGAATCCATGAAGACTGCAACCATTCTATAATTTAGCATGTGGTCTTCAATTAGGCATTTATCAACAAATGTTGAATAAGGGCTTAATATGATGGGCACGGGCTCTAAGAAAAAGAGAAATGATTCTTGCCCTTAGGGAAAAACAACTTTTATAGAGAAATAAATATAATACATATACAAAGGGGATACATAATAATTTCTGTAGCATGTGTATGTGGGTGTGGGGCTTCCTCCAGGTGTTGTCCCTTCAGTTAAGTTTTGAAGGAAGCCAGAAATCTTTAGAGGTCAGAGTAGAGAGCCAGAGTATTCCAAGAGAAGATGGTATGTGTGAAGACACAGCAATAGGAGATTAAATGTCATTCAAAAGAAGAACAAATGGATTAATGTGATGGAAGGAAAGTAGAGCCCCAGAGCGTAAGCTAGGAGCCTGCAAAGGTCTGCTCTGTAGCCAGAATCACATAGGACTTTAAAGGCCCCTGCTAATAAAAGGCATTTGAGAAGTGGGGAAGAGTTGCTGAATCTTCCTGAACAAATGAAGAACCATGTTCAGATCTCAAATTGTGGCTGACCCTGCTGTGTGGTAAGGCTCATATTAACCTACAAACCCACCACAAGACCCAAAGCTTTTCTTTTTATTGTTCTTCCTTCTTAAAAAAAAAAAACTTTCTACTCATGATTTAAAACCTTTTCTTAAGAGAATATATCAAAGTTTGTACTCTGCTGACAGTCTTTAAAAAAGGAGGTTCAAGGCCACTCTGTGAATCAGCCCCTGGATTACAGAGGGGTTTGGGATGTTAACTTGTAGACGATAAAAGATGAAGCCATTCTCTTAGAAGTCTTGGCTAATGGGGTAAGAAACGAACAAATGCAGGACAGTATGTGTGTTTAAGTGTCCTTCCTCACTGAAGAGTCTAGTAGTATTCCTGATGGCTCCACCTCTTTCTTTTTTCCCCATTATACTTTGGTCTCACTGCAGCCTCTTCTCCTTGACAACTTCTCTTCTCTAAACAATGCTTTATCTTCCTTCTCCTCCTACCCTTCTAAAGGCTTTAGCCAGATCACACCCTCTATGTAATTTCCCTCCTAGTTTTAATTATCTCCATTCTGATGATTCTCAGATCTATTTATAAAAACCTAAAGGTTTTCCTAACCTCTAGATTTAGATCTCAGTTTAGATGTCTTCTAAACCCCTTAACTCAATATGTCTAAAACTGAACCCATCTTTCCTTTCAAATACCTTCTCTTTCTGAATTTCTTTTATTATTATTGAAGATAATCCCAGGCTCACAATGTATATTCCATCCTTGATTTTTCCCTCTTTCTCTCTCTCAATGCTCCATTGCCAATCTGTTACTAAGTTCTGTAAATTTTACTTTTAAAATACCTCTCAAAGAGACCTTCTCTCCTCCTATATGTTCACCTAAGTGCCAGTAGTCCTCATCACTTCATGAACAAATTACTACAATAACTTCTAGTTGGTCTTCCTGCCTTAAGTCTCGCTCCACTTCAGCCACTATACAGTTGTCAAATTAATCTTCCTAATGTATAGCTATAAACATGTCTCTCTTTTACTTAATAAACTCCAGTGGCCCCCTAATCCCTTCTAGCATTCAAAAATCTTTTATAATCTAGCCCCCTCCTACCTTTCCAGTCTTCTTACGTCTTATTCTCTACAAAGTACTCTATGATTCAGCATTTAACTCCATCTCCAGCCTTTGGGCATTTTTACATTTGTCCTATTCCTGTTATTTCTCCATGCTTACAATGTTCTTCCTCCTCATCTCTGCCTCCTGGCTTCTGTGGTTTCTTCAAGTCCAAGATAAAACCTCACCTTCCATAGAAAGCCTTTTCTGATTTGCTTAATGATTATCTTCTCTTTATTGATGATCTCCAATTTATCCTACATGTCTCTTGTTTTTTTTTTTAGTAACTCTGCATGTTGTCTTGTCCATTAGACTAGGAACTCCTTAAAAACAGGGACTCTCTTTTGCTTTCCTTTGTATCCCCAGGGCATAGCATAGTGTCAATGTCCAGTCCATAGGAGACGCTTCATAAAAACTTACTCTCTTCTTTTCCTTAGTTACAATAAAACAAAATAACAAGTTCTTAGCTCCTAAAGTAGCTGGAAAGAAAAGCAATAAAAGCATTATTATGGTTGGTCCCAGAAGAATCACACTAGAAATAACCTAGGTTGAATCACTAAACAGTATTTTTACTTTACAGAGAATTTCATCACATCTCAGTTATAATACATCAAAATCATTTGCTGTCACAATTTAGAAAGTCAAAAAGATATGTCTCTTTTCTTTGCTTTTCTTTCATTCTATTCACCTCTTTTGATTCCTCTTTTTCCCCCTTTGCCATTCTTCTATTATTTTCTTTTGTATAATTTTAGTCAAGTAGTTCTCTTTCAAAAAGCCTACTCCAGCTTTCCCAGATACAATCCCACCTAACTCCTCAAACAAATTTTGTCCCAAGAGACAAGAATGTATTGGGAGGAGGAAAGAGACATCCAGCTGTGTTACAGAATTAAAGGAGATGAGAAAAAAAAAATCTCATAGAACAGTACAGAGTCTATTTCCACAACAGTCTGAGCTCCTCAAGGACAGGGTCTGTATCTGTCTTCTGTCTCTAAAATAGTGACTGCTACAATAAATGTTGAATTATAAACATAATATTAATAAGTGTTTCCCTTTTTGTCTTAATTAAGCTTTCAAATAAAGAATAAAGTTCTGACTCAGATTCAGTAAAACCTGAGTGTAAATCCATCTCAGATACATATGAACTACATGACACTGGGCTGTCAACCAACCTCTCAGAATCTTAAGTTTATCATTTATAAAATAAGAATAACCATAACACCAACTTCACAAGGGAGAAAAACAAATGAAATAATGTGTATAAAGTACATTGAAAACCTTAAAATACTATTTAGATGAGTTATTATTATCATTAAGTGTTTTATAGTAATTATTATACCAGATTCTCAAAACAACACTCTTGTTAGGAATCACTGACTTCATTTCATAAAGAGAGAAAAATGGGTTAGATTGGTAAAATGGCTTCCCATCCAAAAATAGTAAAACCAAGTCTTCTGATATTATGTCTAATTTACTTTCCACTCTACTTAAATCTGTATTTTCATAGATCTCAAATGAAACAATCAGAGAATTTCATTTAGAAGGTACTTGAAAGGCCATCTAATCTAATTCATATCTAAGATAGAATCGCCTATATAATGTTCCTAAAAAATAGACATTTTGCCTTTACTGAAAGTCTCAAATACAGGTAAACCCACTACTTCCCAAGAAACCCATTCTACTCTGAATGGCTCTGTTATTAGATTTCTCCTTATATTAGATACAAATTTGCCTTTTTTGCAATTTCCAATTCTTGATATTTGTTCTGGCATCTGGAATCAAGAACAGATCTAATCCCCTTCAAAAACACTTTATATACTTTAAAACAGCTACCATATCCTCCCCTAGTCTTCTTTTCTCTAGTTTAAGTGCCTTTAACCAAATCTTTTAAGTTATAATCTTAAAGCCCTTCAATATACTAGTTACCTTCTTCTAAACATTCTCTAGTGCATCTTCCCAAAGTATGGTGCTCAGGACTGTTCAGACTATTTTAGAACTGGCAGTTGTCTGCATATTTTTTTAAAAACCCTTTCCTTCTGTTGTAGATTCACTACTGTATATTGGTTACAAAGCAGATGAAGAGTAAGGGCAAGGCAACAGAGGTTAAGTGACTTGCCCAGGGTTACACAGATAGGAAATGTCTGAGGCCACATTTGAACCCAGGACCTCCGGCCTATTGGCGTGGCTCTCAATTCACTGAGCCACCTGACTGCCCCCTTCCACATATCTTAACAACCTAAGATTTCACAAGTGTTTTTTAGGCTGCCACAAAATATAGTTGATTCTCTGGGTATACTCAAATCCTTTTTAAATGTACAGTGATGTAACTATATCTCCACAAACTTATACCTTTACAGTTCATATTTTTTTAACTTCAAGCTTACTTATCCATATTAAATTTCATTTTTTAAAGATGGGCTCAATGTTCTATCAAGATCTTTTTGGATCCATATTTTGTTATCCAGTACATTAGTTATCTCTCTTATCTTTATATCATCTGTAAATCTGAGAGTCATGACATTTATGTCTTTAACCAAATAGTTCATCAAAATATTAACTAGTACCAGATCAAGAATAGACCCCTGGGTTCCTCAACTAAACAGGAACTTCCCAAGGTGACATAAAATTACTAATGACTATTCTTTTAAGCTGGCCATCCAATCATTCATAATATACCTAAATGTACCATCTACCTTCGTGGTCGCCAAAACTGTAATGGGGAAATTTAGGCCTCTGTGAGAGGGTTATAATATTGTAAAGGCTAAAATGTGGCTACAGGATTTATGTAATATTGAACAATGGCCGCCAAGGAATTTACTTATGAAATTCCTAAAATGAACACTCAAGTCAGAATGGAGTTTATGGAGGTTTAATCACAACGGGAGTAGGGAAAAGGAGAGGGAGAGAAGGAGAGAAGAGAAAAGGGAAAAGGGGCTACTCAACCTCTGACCAAGGCAGAGGGAGTTTAGGCCTAAAGGCCCAGGTGGAAAGAATCAGTCCTTAACTCACGTGACCGATCTGAAGGAAAGCTGTCTGCGGGCGTCCTCTCTCTCCAAGCTCCTAACACCAACTCCCTCTCTCTCTCTCCACAGGAAGTTCCGCGAATTCCAGAGGCTGTTCCCTACCTCACTTCCTGTGTCTCACAAATCCAATGGTTGGCTCTAGCTTGGCTTAGGACAGCCCAGGTGGGCAGTTAGTTATTTCTGATTTGTCATTGACTAGCACATGCCCGTGTAGTGTGGGTGTGCACCATTTTTGGGTGCTAGACCAAGATGGAGACTTTTAAAATTCACACATCATCTGTTACACATTGGTTTATCTTGTCTAACAGAACAGAATAATAGACTATAAAATATTTTGCTAAAATCTTCATAAATGAAAATATTCTCCTAAATTTTTAGTCAATCTTTTTTTTAAAAGAAGCTAAAACTGCTTTGAATAAAATATAAATTACAAATATTACTACATTTTAATATATATTTAAAACTTTTCTCATTCTTTGGAATAATGAGAAAAGGCTACTGAGAAAAGGAAATATATTTCAGGATAGGCACTATTCAGTCCTATTGTGGTTAAATTTGCTCACCAATAGAGCAAACAATCCCTAAATTGACATCTATTTGAAAATTCTGAGAGGATGTAAAATAACCCAATAATTTCTAACAATGGTAATGAAACAGGCTGAGTTTCCATGAAACATTCTTCAGACATCACCTCCAACTGCTTCATCAACCTGACTACCCACCAAAAAAATCTGGAATGATGAACCATGAACTCTGCTAATGCTCCTGGATGAGGGATGTCAATCTATAACCCTAGGCCTCACTCACCACAAATGATAACATACAAAAACACACACACACATATTATATAACATAACTTTCCAGACTAAAATAGCACTTCCAAACCACCATTCTCCCATTAGAATGATAGCTTCTCAAGGAAAGGAGAGGTCTTTTTCACTTGTACATCCAGTATTTAGCAAAGTATCTGACACACAGTAAGTAGTCAATATTTTGAATATTTCTTCATTTATTCATTCATCTAAATAAGTATACTAAATAATACAAGTATACTAAATATACATATATATTAGTATACTAAATAAATATACTAAAAGGCATTTATAAAATTAAACATAAAGAAACCTTATTTCCTTTACATAGCAAATATACTTGAATTTTTTTTAAAAATTAGAAACTGTTCCAATGTATATGCATGCTTTATATTTTGAATGAACAAAATCAATCTTCTAATTAAAGGATACGAAAAACGATCATTCCAAGTTGCTCTTTCAACGTAATCCAACATGACAACAGCTTTGATTGTCGTTAAGAGTTTGTTCCATGTTTCATCGAAATCCACTACTCTTGGTTTCAGGGACATTGTGGGAGTTTAGTGTTGAAATCTGTTAAAAGAATAAATAATAATGTTAAGATCAACCTTAGTTTTGGGGATTTTTTTTAATGAGATGTAGGATGAATATGTAGAAAGAACATAAAAAAAAACTTTGAAGATTGATAAAGCATTCTTTTCAAATCACACAAATAAATATCAAATATTCTTCATTGATAAAATGATCACAAGACTAAAATTCCTACACTTTTAACCAGAAATCCAATCCAAAACATGGTTATAAAAAGTAAATAAACTGATTTTCAGTCAAAAAGCACCATCTTTCTTTATGTGCTCATTAGTTTTTAAGCTGGAATGATCACTTGACAGAAGACTCAACGTTCACTCATTCCAAATAATTAATTAACAACAATGAAGCATACTTCAGGTACCAAATGAAGGGATCCTTATAGATTTTCCTCATTTCCACAGGAATAGGAGAGGGGTGACTAGACTTATGAAAAATAAATAGGACCTATGGGGGTTGTAATCTCAAGCACAAAGACCCTAAAACCTAACTCAGATTCTGGCTATGCTATACTTCATTTCTCTTGGTTCATGTCCTTGTCTATATTACATTAGGACAGACTCTACCGTAAGGTTCATTAAAGCTTTAAATCTATGATCATCTCTAAAAATGTGATGTGTATATTTTCAGTTCAAATATTTAGGCCACATTTCAAAGGATATTTAAAATTTGGGAGATATTTAATTTAATACTCAGGAGAAGTTATAAATTGGTGAAAAAATTAAATGCTCATAATTTACGTAATCATACATTTTGATTAAATATTGGTTCACATTGATAGGCTGGCAAATAAGAAACATGAATCTTTGAATTTTGATATGAATTACTTCTATTTGCATTTTAATTAACTGTCAGAACTAAACAAAACCATCCTACTAGAAAACCAAAACAACTTTTTTCTATTTACTCTGCAATATTGTTAAAAAATAGCCACTGAAATTCATTTTTAGATGCTTATACTCTAAAGTTTGTTTCTTTTCTATTCAAAATGATTAATTTGATCTATGATGAACAATAATGCTGATTATTTTTATCTATGACAACCTCAATTAACTGGCACTTGTTATTTTTTACAAAAAAATAACTAGTTTACAAAAAAATAAACTGCCTAGACTAACAGAGGAAGAAATAAATTACCTAAACAACCCCATATCAGAAAAAGAAATTGAACAAGTCATCAAAAAAATTGCCTAAGAAAAAATCCCCAGGTCCAGATGGATTCACAAATTAATTCTATCAAACATTCAAAGAACAACTAATCCCAATATTATACAAACTATTTGATAGAATAAGCCAAGAAGAAGTTCTACCAAATTCATTTTATGACACAAATATGGACTGATCCCAAAGCCTGGCAGGTCAAAAACAGAGAAAGAATACTATAGACCAATCTCCTTAATGAATATAGATGCAAAAATCTTAAATAGGATATTAGCAAAAAGGCTCCAGCAAGTCATCACAAGGGTTATTCACTATGATCAGGTAGGATTCATACCAGGAATGCAAGGATGGTTCAATATTAGGAAAACCATCCACATAACTGACCATATTAACAAGCAAACTGACAAAAATCACATGATTATCTCAATAGATGCAGAAAAAGCCTTTGATAAAATACAACACCCATTCCTATTGAAAACACTAGAAAGTATAGGAATAGAAGGGCCTTTCCTAAAAATAATAAACAGTATATATCTAAAACCATCAGCAAACATCATCTGCAATGGGGATAAACTAGAAGCCTTTCCAGTAAGATCAGGAGTGAAACAAGGATGCCCATTATCACCTCTATTATTTAACATTGTTCTAGAAACACTAGCAGTAGCAATTAGAGAAGAAAAAGAAATTGAAGGTATTAAAATTGGCAATGAGGAGACCAAGCTATCACTCTTTGTGGATGATATGATGGTCTACTTAAAGAATCCTAGAGAATCAACTAAAAACCTAGTTGAAATACTCAACAATTTTAGCAAAGTTGCAGGATACAAAATAAACCCGCATAAGTCATCAGCATTTCTATATATCTCCAACCCATTTCAGCAACAAGAATAGAAATTCCATTTAAAATCAACCTAGACAATATAAAATACTTAGGAATCTATCTGCTATGACAAACACAGGAACTATATGAACACAACTACAAAACATTCTTCACACAATTAAAACTAGATCTAATCAATTGTTAAAACATTGATTGCTCATGGGTGGGCCGAGCTAACATAATAAAAATGACAATCCTACCCAATTAATTTACTTATTTAGTGCCATACCCATTGAACTACGAAAAAACTTTTTTACAATATAACAAATTTCATTTGGAAGAACAAAAGATCAAGGATATCCAGGGAAATCATGAAAAAAAAATGCAAAGGAAGGAGGACTTATAGTCCTAGAGCTCAAACTATACTATAAAGCAGTGGTCATCAAAACAATTTGGTACTGGCTAAGAGACAGAAAGGAGGATCAGTGCAACAGACTTGGGGTAAGTAATCTCAGCAAGACAGTCTATGATAAGCCCAAAGATCCGAGTTTGGGGGACCAAAACCCACTATTTGATAAAAACTGCTGGGAAAATTGGAAGACAGTATGGGAGAGATTAAGTTTGGATCAACATCTCATACCCTACACCAAGATAAACTCAAAATGGGTGAATGACCTGAATCCAAAGAAGGAAACTATAAGCAAATTAGGTGAACACAGAATATTATACTTGTCAGATCTTTGGGAAAGGAAAGACTTTAAAACTAAGCAAGAGCTAGAAAAAAAAAATCACAAAATGTAAAATCAATAATTTTGATTACATCAAAACTACAAACAAAACTAATGCATCCAAAATTAGAAGGGAAGCAACAAATTGAGAAACAATCTTCATTATATAAACCTCTGACAAAGGTCTAATTACTCAAATTTATAAAGACCTAAACCAATTGTACAAAAAATCAAGCCATTCTCCAATTGATAAATGGGCAAGGGATATGAATAGTAATTTTCAGTTAAAGAAATCAAAACTATTAATAAACACATGAAAAAGTGTTCTAAATCTCTTATAATCAGAGAAATGCAAATCAAAACAACTCTGAGGTATCACCTCACACCTAGCAGATTGGCTAATATGACAGCAAAGGAAAGTATGAATGCTGGAGGGGATGTGACAAAGAAAGGACATTAATGCATTGCTGGTGGAGTTGTGAATTGATCCAACCATTCTGGAGGGCAATTTGGAACTATGCCTAACGGGCGATAGAAGACTGTCTGCCCTTTGATCCAGCCACAGCACTGCTGGGTTTGTACCCCAAAGAGATAATAAGGAAAAAGACATGTGCAAAAATATTCATAGCTGCACTCTTTGTGGTGGCAAAAAATTGGAAAAAGAGGGGCTGCCCTTCAATTGGGCAATGACTGAACAAATTGTGGTATATGTTGGTGGTGGTATACTATTGTGCTCAAAGGAATAATAAAGTGGAGGAATTCCATGGGAATTGGAACAACCTTCAGGAATTGATGCAGAGCGAAAGGAGCAGAACCAGGAAAACATTGTACACATAGACTAATACACTGTGGTACAATCAAATGTAATAGACTTCTCCATTAGTGGCAATGCAGTGACCCTGAACAACTTGGGAGAATCTATGAGAAAAACTAATATCCACAATCAGAGGAAACACTGTAGGAATAGAAACATAGAAGAAAAACAACTGCTTGAATACATGGATCGAGGAGGATTTGACTGGGGATATAGACTCTAAATGATCACCATAATGCAAACATGATCATTGAAATAGGTTCTGATCAAGGACACAAGTAATACCCAATGAAATTGCGTGTTGGCTGTGGGAATGGTGGGTGGAAGGGAGGGAAGGAAATAATGTGATTACTGTAACCAAGGAATAATGTTCTAAAATTACTAAATAAACTAATTCAAATGGGAAAAAAATAAAATAAAATAAAATAGACAATTTTAAGGACATAAATTAACAAAGACTGAAATTAGCAGATCTAGAACAATTTATATAATAACACTTGAAAAAAAAAACTTTCAGGGCTATAAGAACTGGGATGAACACAGTGACCATTCACAATTCCAAAAGACTGAAGAAACATGTTATCCATAACATAAATATGGGAGAATTTTACATGTATGTGTACATAACACATATACATATATACAGTCATTAAGGAAAAATTTTTTTGCTCAACTATCCATATTTTTAAAAGACATGTAGGCTTTTTCTTCTTTTTGGTTTCCCCCCAGTGATGCGGGAGATGGAAGAGAAAATACCTATCAATAAAAAGAAAAAAAGAGATGGAAAAGTGCTACAGAATTGAAATGTTCCATGAACTTCTGGATGAAATCACTTTATTATTAGTTCTACTTAATTGTTTCACATTGTTACAATAAATATTTCATTATGTAAAAGTAATCTATTAATATATATAATGTAAAAATGAAACATAGCAATAAAACTTCATAAAATTCTTTCTAAGAGGTCTATGCAACATGCTAGAGGTCCATTTCTACATTGGTTCACAACATAGGCTACCAAAGGAGCACAGAGACTGTATGTCTGTTATCCCTCAATCTAGGTACATGATCAGCCTACTTTTTCATGGTCTCATTCACCCTTACTCTTCAGAGCCTTCTCCCTTCCAACTTCACCAATGATCTCTTAATTAACAAAACCAACGGCCTTTTTTAAGTCCTAATTTTCTTTAACCTTTATATACTTAACTGTTGAGTATTTCCTCCTATTTTCTTGGTTCTCTTTTCCGGTATCTATTTTTTCCTTCAAACTGTCTATCTGTTCCAAGTCTCCCTGACCATTTCTTCACTTTTTTTTTTAACCCTTACCTTCTCTCTTAGAATCAGTACTAAGTAAGGTTCCAAGGCAGAAAAGTGGTAAGGGTTAGGCAATGGAGGTTAAAAGTGCCCAGGGCCACACAGCTAGTTTATCTATGGCTATATTTGAACCCAGGAACTCCTGTCTTTAGGTCTGACTTTCAATCCACTAAGCCATCTAACTGCCCTCTTTCCATCATTTTCTACCTCTAATCTTTTGCCAAATTGTATCTTTATGTTCTCTCTTCTTCGTATTCTTGGGTTCAAAGATCACTGCAGATGGCAATAGTAACAATTAAATTAAAAGATATTTGCTCTGTCAAAGGAAAGCTCTGATAAGTCTGGGTGATACACTAAAAAAAAAGTCCATACAGTCAAAGCTATGGGTTTTCTACTAGCAATGTATGGTTGAAAGAGAATGGAATAAAGAGAAAGCTGAGCACCAAAGAATCTATACTTTCAAACTGTGGTGCTGGAGATGATTTTTGAGAGATCCTTGGACAGCAAGGAGATCAATTCAGTCAATACCTGAATTTAGATAGAGTTCCAGAGATGGTGTAAAATAGAAGAGCTTGGTGTGGTCCATGGGGTCACAGTTAGGTACTATTGAATGACTGAACAACAACTTCTTTCCCTTCTCCTTCAAATATCTGTCTCTTCCTCTTTCTCAAATGAACACCACTCAAATGAACATTTCTGGCGTAAACTATTATAATGGAGAAATAAATATAAACCCTATACATGAGGTTTTTTCCCCTAAAGATGCATAATTTTTGGTAGATTGGCAAGTTTAACATGAATCAGTGGTGTGATGCAGAAGTGAAAAAAACTAACAATTAGGCAGGACTGAAAAACTTAGTGGCCAGAATGATTTCATATTCTCTGTCCTAGTCATTCTAGATCTGAGGTGTATTCACTTCAAGGCACATTTTAAGGACAGAGACATAAGCTGGAGCATGTCAAAATACTATTAACATTGGTTGTGTTTTGGTAGAGGGACTAAAAACATGTCATACAAGTTTCAGCTAAAGGAAACGAGGGAGGTTTAGCATAGGGAAGATTTGAATGGGACACAAACCAAAGAGATGCATATAGTCAAATGTAATAAAGACAAGAAAGAAATTCAACGAAGTGCTTGAAAATATATGAAGGGTGAGTGAGACTTTTACTTGGCTGAAATGCAACCAGTAGTAAGGGTAGAAGTTTTAGAAAAGCTAAAAAAAATTTCCCAATTAGAGCTCTCTGAAAGTGGCGAGTCTCTGGATGAAGTGTGTTATGACACAATGGAGGATTCCAGAAACAGTTGTGGGACAACTTAATATGCAGCAGAGATGGTTTGGACTAGAAGACCTAGATGGTCCCTTCCAACTCAGATTCTATGAATAACTGATTTCTTTGCCTTTAGTCTCCTTACTTTCCAATACCATCTTTTATTAAACTGCTTAAAAAAGTCTCACAGGTGTGACCATATCACTTGTCTGTTTAAAACCTGTAGTGCCTCTATACTGCCTAAAATTTAAAAACATAAAGTCTCCTTAGTCAGGCATCTACAGTAGCTAGATGGCACACTAAATTTAAATTGCCAAGTATAGAGTCAGGAAGACTCATCTTTCCAGGTTGAAACCTCAAAATTTACTAGCTATGTGACCTTGGGGAAGTCATTTAAACCCTTTTGATTCAGTTTCATCTCTAAAATAAAGCTGGAAAAGGAAATGGAAAACCACTTTGTTTTGGAGAAAACTCCAAATGGGGTCACAAAGAGTCAGACACAACTGAAAAATAACTGAACTAGTCTGGCATTTAAAGTCCTTTTGTCCTGTGATTCCAACTTACCTTTCCATACTTACTCCACTAATTATTTTCTGATCTTATCCCATACTTACTCCACTAATTATTTTCTGATCTTATCCTGCGCCTCCATCAGAGTTTGTGCATCTATGCAGGTTTCCCCCAGGAATCCATTTCTAAAGAATCTCTACCTACTGAAATTCTTTTCTTTTAAATGTAAGTTCAGGTACTAATTTCTCCATAAAGCTTACTCTGAATATTCAAATTCAAAGGACTGTTTCCTTTCTGAAATTTCTTTACAATGTATGAATCCACAACTGTGAAGATCTAAACTACTATCAATGAAACAAAGTTTCAAGATAACCTCAAGGGAATCATAAAAACAAAACAAACAACAACAAGAACAAACATAAAAACAAAACAAACAACAACAAGAACAAAAACCAACACACTATCCACAGCCAAACAAGGAATCCTTGGAATCTGACAGCAGACCAAAGCAAGTCAGTCCTTACTTTATTTGCTTTATAAGTTTTTTTTTTTATGCCTCCAGTCATAAGAAAGGAAATAAATACATACTGCATAAAAGCACTGATATAATCTATATCAAGACTACTTACCACCTTGGGGAGGGGAGGGAGAGAATCTGAATCACAAAATGTCAAAAAACTATTGTCAAAAATTATTTCTTCATGAATTGAAAACAATGAAAAAAAAACTGGATCTATCCTCTGTCTTTGGTTACATTCTACCTATTATGCTTATTTGTATATACATCTAACATTTGTGAGGCCCACTGAGGAAAGCAGCCATGTATGCCTCAGATTGCTGGCAAGGCCCCAATCTCTCACATAAAGGACCAAAGGTCATCATTAAACCCTGAGTCCCTCCTCATTCAGAAGAGCAAAGAAGTCCTTATAACATCATGACTGAAAGTACCAAATCTTCCTTTCCCCAAGAATAGATTATCAATCACTGTTTCTCAACTTGCTTATTCTATAATAGCAAGCCTGGTAACATTCATATGTGAAGCAATTTTCATAAATATCATCACACACACACCCCCAAAGGATGTTGTAATACTTAATATTTTTATCTCTACAAAAGTCTTTCACTTAGTCATAATAAGGAAAGATCATAGCCTCCCGTCATAGTGCTGTGATTCTTCCACTTGGTCCTTCTCAGGCATGCTGGACTTAATCTTTCCTGTCCTTCCTCCTTATTTCATTCTCTCTCCCTAGCCACTCGCTAGCCTTCCTAGCAGGCTAACTCTCTCTCTCCACGGCTAAAACAGCCCTCAGTTCCAATCACTCATCACCATGCCTCCCAAGCAACACATGGCACCCAAACAGGGACTGTGACAGACATTCTCCTCAAATTGACTGTAAATTCCTTCAAGACCTAAATTAAAGCTGTTTTTCATATTTGTATCTCCAGTGTCTAATCCAGTCCTTTAAACATGATAGGTGCTTACTGAATTTTCATTGAAATTTGTTGGTCAGTACTTCTCTATAAGAAAGAAAAATCAGAAAACTTGAATTATTTTTTCACTTTTTAAAAACCTAGGCTCTACAGGGCAATTATGGGTAACCCAGTAGATACAGTCAGGAGGAACTGGTTAAAAATGGCCTCAGACACTTTCTATCTATGTGACCCTGGACAAGTCACTTGATCCTAAAAGCCTATCTCTTACCACTCTTCTGCCTCAGGATCATATTTAGTATCAATTCTAAGTCAGGAGGTAAGGGTTTAAAAAAAAAAATTTAGGCCCTAGGTCTTAGGTTAAATTATTTTCTCAGTTAAATTTAAATTCAGCATTTATTAAGTCCCTAAGTAAAAAGCACTGCTCAATTTGTAATATAAGAAAACTATAATAATGATATATAGTATAGTAAAAAAAGTGTTAGATTTAGTCAAAGTTCAAATATCGTCTCCAACATTTATATGTCTGACCACAGATAAGTCTTTTAAATTTTCTGAACCTTAGTTTCCTTATCTATAAAATGTGGATAATGGGTTTTAAGTCTTTCATCTCTGGAACTCTTGGCTTCAGGTGCCACTGTCCTGATTGGTATATGCCTCATCTGAACCACTCTTTCTAAAAGTCCACAGTCAAACCTCACTTCACTTATAACTCCATGGCTATGTTCTCAAGAGTTGCCTTGACCACCAGTTCCAGTTTTGAAATCATAATCAAATCAATTCTTTTACTACTCCTAGAAAAGATGTGTTGATCTACCCCTACATGGTCTCAATTCACTTATCAAGATGAAGTGGTGTCACTATATGTATTATCTCTGTCCTTAGAATGTAAGCAACTTAAAGAAACTGTTTTTGCTTTTAAAGCTAGGTTTCAATTAGTATAAACAGTGAATCCCATGAAATGATCCCATGTATTTGAATTTGTACTCTTTGTAATAAAAAACATAGCCCTAAAGAAATACACTGAGCAATTTCAAATATATGCATCTACTTCAAGGATTCATTATTATTACTAATCAAGACCTAGTTGTATTTGTATTTGCTGTAGTAGCACAGTGTTTAGTACCTAGGAAACACTTAATAGATGCTCCTTCTTTCATTAGTTTATTAGTATTGATGAAAAAGTAAGTATATGGTTTATAAGTTAGTAATTATCTCTTCCTTGCTTTTCATTCATTCTTTTGCTACTCAAATTAGATAATGTATTTATTGAGCTTTGGAAACCTTAAAACCCTATGCAAATATATTGTCACATGGTATACAACTTTACCTTTCTCAAGACAGATTTTATACTTTTGATATCTTCAACATTTTCAGAACACTGCTCAATACTCTCCGTTTTCTGGCTTGCCACCAGAACTGCTTGCTTCTTCCACAAGACCTCCAGATACCCATGCCCCCGGGGAGGGATACTTAATCTTTTTTGGGCCACAGACCATTTTGGAAATCTGGTGAAGTCCATGAGATCCTTTCTCAAAATAATGTTTTAAAATACACAAAATGCATAGGATTACAAAGGAAAATAATTATAATGAAATGCTATTGTCAACTTTTTTTAAACAAGTTCACAGATCTCAAATTGAGAGGTCCTACCTACCCTAGTACTTTGAAACTCCCACCAACTCAGGCAGCTAGGTGGCTCAGTAGATAAGAGAGCCAAATCTAGAGACAGGGAGGGCCTGGGTTCAAATTTGACCTTAGACACTTCTAGCAATGTGACCCTGGGCAAGTCATTTAACCCCA
Source organism: Monodelphis domestica (assembly GCF_027887165.1). Taxonomy (NCBI): domain Eukaryota; kingdom Metazoa; phylum Chordata; class Mammalia; order Didelphimorphia; family Didelphidae; genus Monodelphis; species Monodelphis domestica. The sequence goes on along the minus strand of NC_077231.1, from coordinate 249,979,243 downwards.
ATTGTCTATCCCTAATAGCTCTTCTGCCTTAGAACTGATACTTAAGACATAAGTTAAGGATTTAAAAAAGTATCTGAATTAGTGAAACCTCATATTATTGGTAGTAGTCCCCAAACCAGACCATACTTTCTTAAAGGACTACAGATTTAGAGGTGAGATTTTCAAGGTTACTGAGTACAGCCAACTCACCTTTTCACTTCTTTCACTGCAAACTATAATCAAATAAACACAACCAATACTTCTGAAAAAAAGACATTTCAATACTTACTGCTCTATTGATCCAATGAACATTCTTTTGACTTCCCAGACCAAAACAACCTTTTAGGCCACCACTTCTCTCCCCTAGGTATCCCAAGCAATTTAGTTAAGTGCCTTTTCATTAATTTATAGTTAATAATCATTTATTAAATGCTACATAGTGTCAGGGATGGTACTAAGCCTCAGGGGAAAAAAAAGTTTTTAAAAGATACTCCTTGCCCTCAAGGAGTTTACCATGGGGGAAGACAATATATAGAAACTTAAAATGTGCAAGTATGGAGTACAAATGAAAAGCTAATTCTGAGCCTTCAATTAAGAGAGACTTTTGGAGTAGTACTTTGCTTCATTCTTCAATCAAAAGTACTAAGGTACTGACCATAAAAACAGAAGCAATTTTCATGATTAAGTTTCTGGTGAGAAGCTTATCCTGGGGGAAAGTAAGATTTTCCAGAAGTGGAAACCAAGCAGAGCACATAGTAGGAGATTAAGGAGTTAACCTAGCCCTATTCAATTTTATCTTTAGACCAAGTTCTTATTAAGTCTTTATGACAAACCCCTTACTCTGTCTGCCTCCAGTCCAACCTATTCGTAACAGGAGAATGGCCAGTGAGAGCCCACCTTTTATGAGCATACATGGCACTCTAGGTGCAATGCAATCTCTCAGGAAGAATTCAGAACATGGGCAGGTATTCCTTGACTGTTTCAGGTCTACTTGCCATGCAATGAAAGGCTTTTCAGTTGGCTACTGAGCTGAAATTGAGCACACAAACAAGGCCCCAATAACTCAACTGCCATCAGATTTCTGTTAGCCTAATGTTCAAGTAGGGAGGCAAAGCTCTTTTGTAGGCTTCCAGATAAGGAGAACTAGCATCAGTGTCCTATTCTATCTATCCAGATCTACGTAAAGTTATAAGCATGTGGTTCTGCTTTTACTTTTGTAGATAGTGTATTCTTTCCTGTCATAAGCAAGGTAGTACTAGATTCACAACTGACCAAGCCACAAGGGCCACAGTGATAGGAATTTGTGGGAAGCAGATCCTAGTGAAGATCTCTGGAGCTGCTACGCCAACCCACAAGAAGGAACTAGACCCCAGAGTATAAAGGGCTATTACAATCCCTCAAGATTCTAGGGTTAGCCCTAGGGATTGGGGCTGGCTTTTTAAAGCTACAACTCACAAGGCTTCCTACTAGGATTGTTAGTTTAAATCAATTAGTTAAATTTAACTAGCTTTTGTTATAGTTGTTCAGTCTAGTCAAATTTTTGTGATCCCATTTGAGGTTTTCTTGGCAAAGATACTGGAGTGGTTTGCCATTTCCTTCTCATGTTACAGAGGAGGAAACTGAGGCAGTGTTAAGTGACTTGCCTAGGATCAAACAGCTTGTAAGTGTCCAAAACCTGATTTGAATTCAGGAAGATTAATCTTTCTGACTCTTTCTGGTACTCTCTCCAAGGAACCATCTAGCTGCCCAACTAGCTTTTAGAAAGGGATAATTTACTAAGTTATAGAAGGAAGAATTAGTACAAATAAACCTTTCAAAAGTAATGGCATATTCTCCGACTAGTACCTACAGAGTCCAAGGGAAAGTGGGCTCAAGTTTAGAGAATACATATGCCAAAGGGACAGCCCAAATTCTGGAATTCTTTTGTTGGAGTCATTAGGATAGTCCCTTGCAATTTTTCTGCTGGGTTCTTTGTAGAGGCTTTAATCTATGTTCAGTTTCTCTTTTGTTCCATATGCTGCTCTTAACACCATCTATTCTAGGGACCTTATTAGGATACTAATGAGAAGTCCAAAGTCCTTCTGACTTTTTTTTTAATATAATAAAGTCTTCCTCCATACAAAGAATACATAGGATGGTGACAATATTAAGGTGCTTTCCCTTCCTCTCTCTGAATGATTCCTTCTAAGGAGTGTAGCTGAAACACTCCCTTCCACTGCCAGGTACTCAACTTCCTGATTCCAAATAGTCTAATGGTTTTATAAAAATCCTGGAGGTTAAGATCAAATCTATCAGTCAAACTCAATTAACATTCAGCACTCAAGGAGGTAATGGGGGTGGGAAGACCTGGCGGGTCCACATCTAGTGAACAAGCAAGACAGTTCCACAGATAAATGCCAGCTCCAAGAACAGTATCTTTATCACTTACTTTAAGTAGGATGTGGTATTGATACTCCAGGAAGGCCTAGGCTTACAACTACTCTTAGATACACCAGTCTCTTGCCTTTTTTTTTTCTGACCAATGGACTTCAAAGATTCTGGAAATGATTTTGGGTAACAAGGCCTCAATTAAATACAATTAATATGCAAGTCAAAAGGCATCATCAGTAATGTCATTTTGGTCCTTGTAGGAAGGACATCCATCCAACCCACACATATACAAAGGTTCTTTGTGTATATATATATATATATATATATATATATACACACAAAAACTGCCTTTTATTCTAGTCAGTCAAATGTTTTCTTTGATAAAGAAAGACAGCAATACCTTGTAGTTGTTAAACTCTTCAGTCAGGAGTGTGACTTGATGTAGTCTGTTATAGAAAACCCTGGTGTCTACACTAGTAGCCAAAAAGTGCCAAACGATGTAAAAGAACTTCTCTCATACATAGCAGATAAATTTGTACAGAAAATATATATGTGAGAATATGAATAATAAACATATAAGAAGATTTAGATAGATGGATTGGTATTTGTTCTCAGATACCCACATATTTAAAAAATCATATATTCAATAGAAGATTTTTAGTATGCACATGCAAACTAACAATCAATATCAACAACTTGAAGCATCCTATTAATAATTCAGGTAAAATATGCCAAACTAAATCTATGTCCCAGGGGAAAGAATAAAAGAATAGGGAAAAGCATTATTACATACTTTGTTATATGCCAAGCAATGTAATAAAAAAAAAAGCAAAGGCAGGCTCTGACTTCAAGGGTTTTGTACTCTAATAAGGGGAAACAACAGAATCCCTATTAAAAAATACTAAATCTTCTATGTGGGTTTTGAAATTTTTTTTAAATGGTGACATTAGTCAAAATAGGAAAAAAATGTGTCATTTTGACATAAGCATATTATTTTTCTTTTTATAAATATTTTATTTATACTTTTTCTATTCCTTAAATTGTCATTTCTCACTTTTTTCTTCTTCCTAAACAAAGCTCTCTCCTATATCAACTAAACCAACTAGGAAATAAATCAAAGCTTTAGCCATTCCTTATTCTATACCTTATTCCACACTTCTAGTCAACCCTCCTTTTCTGCTGAGAAACTGGTTAGGAATGTCCCTTCCATAGTCATAACTGATCTCTACATTGATCAGTTTTGAAATCTTCAGACTTGTTTTCCATTTATTACTGTGGCAATAATATTAAATTTCTATTTTTTTTCTATTTTGTTCTGAATAAATTAATAAAAATCTTTCCAAATTCCTCTGAATTCTTATTGGTCATTTCTTGGGGACAGACACTGGTCCTAGAATTTCACTGAAATTGGTTAAGAACGCTGATCTAGACATGTAATTTTCTTTTTAAACCGTTACTTTCTGTCTTAAAATCAATACTAAGTATCAGTTCCAAGACAGAAAAGGGGTAAGAGCTAGGCAACAGAGGTTAAATGACTTGCCCAAGGTCACACAGCTACAAGTACCTGATGCCAAATTTGAACACAGGACTTCCCATCTCCAGATCTGTCCTTTGAGCCACCTCGATGCTCCTATACCTGCAATTCTTAAAGTATGGCCTGGGGACTCTTTCAATGGTTTGACCAGGTCAAAATTATTTTCATAATAATACTAAGATGGTTTAATTTTTAACATTGTAAATACCAATAAATATAATCCATACAAAGAAAAATTCTTTGATGAATCATTAGTAATTTTTAAAAGCATAAAAGGGTCTTAAGAACAAAAAAGGTGGGAACTACTGCTAACCATTTTACAAAAGAGGAAACTAAGGCCAAAGACAATTAAATGACTTGCGGTGAAAGAGATAGAATTTGAACTCAGATGCTCTGATTCCAATCAATTGTACTTTCTACTGTACCACCCTAAACTTTTATATTAAAATATGAGACAAAAAATAAGTGTAAGATAGAACAGTACCCATTCTTTTAAATCTACTCTGTTTACTGAATGTGGGTCTCCAACCATTATAGCTAAATATGCAATAAATTACAGCTCAAAAAAGTATTCATCTTCTATTGAAAATGCAGTATTTCTGTAAAGAAGATACAAACTGTAGAGAATAGACAATCAATCTAAACAAGAAAAATATACAGCTAATTAGATTAAAAAAACAAAAAATTGAACTAAATCACAGAAAAATAAAAGTATAACTCATACAGAACAGTAACTGATGGTTAACTAATCTGAAAACTTATATAATATAGTCAATGGAAAACTGAAAGTATCAAACAACAAAACTACTAAAAATCCATCTGAACTATAACAAGTATCACAAAATAATGATTTTAATCAGTTTTATTTCATAAATTCAGGGTTCTTTTCCACATGTAAGAAACTAATTTCAAAACATACTTCAGAACAACTTTAAGAAGTATCACCAGGACAGCTGGATGGTTCAGTGGTTGAGAGCCAGGCCGAGAGATGGGAGGCCTAGGTTCAAATCTGACCCCAGACATTTCCTAGCTGTGTGACCTTGGATAAGTCACTTAACCCTCATTGCCTAGTCCTTACCACTCTTCTGCCTTGGAACCAATACACAATATTGATTCTAAGATGGAAAGTAGGGGTTTAAAAAAAGAGAAAAAAGAAATATCACCTTCAGACTTAAGATAAAGAATGCTTTCCACCATAGAGAAAGAACTGTTGGAATCAGAATGCAGAACAAAGGATACTATTTTTCCTTTCAGTTTAATTGGATTTTTAATTTTGGAGTCTTGATTTTTATATAAGTATTTTCTTACAAAATGAACAACATGGATATAGGTTTTACATAATAATACATGTAAAATCCAGATTAAATTGCATACCATCTCAGGGAAGGGGGAGGGAAGAGAGGAATGGGCAAAATCTGGATCTTATAACTTTAGAAAACTTATGTGGAAAATTGTTATTACATGTAATTGACAAAATCTTTTTTTTAAAAGGAAATATCACCTTTAAGTTTTATAATCAAAGATTCAATTTACAATTATTTCAAAAAGTTTGATAACTGATATTGATAATTAGTGTACATGTTGGTGTTTCATAATTTAATAATAGAATACATGCTGTCCAACATTCTACAATAAATCACTTTTAATAAAAACAAAGTTTAAAATAGTAATAAAAGCAGAAATCAATAACACGAAAGGCAGCAATACCCCAAGCCTTAAACTAATCCTGAAGGGCAACCTATGTATTTAAGGTAAAAAATTTGTTCTTTAATGTAGCTAGGGAATTCTAAACTGAAAGGTGGGATCATGAATTACGGTTACCCATTTCAAAAGCTAGTAGTTGGTCAACGATGGCTTGAACTTACTGAAAATAATTTCAGATGTCTGCTACTTCTCTCAAGAATTAACAATAGTCAGAAGTATGCCTACTATAAGACTTAGAGAGCTAATCTTGAGGTCAATAATGCCAAATGAAATAATTATCTGCAATGATAACAAAAAATGCCTCCAAATAACCTGTAAAAGCAAATTGACAATTTCTTTAAAGTCACTTCAGGATTTTTTTATCCAGGTTTAGATATTTCAAAATCCACCTCTTTTTTTTTTTCAACCTATCAAAATGCTTTAACTCTGTACCAAAAACATATATAGTTTAAGGTTATTTTATCTACCTAATCTTCCTCCTAGGATCAGTTTGATATTCATTTGTTAAAGGGGGGAGTGGGGGAGAGAACACAATTGAGTTAAAGCACAAGTGAATATAACAGTTTTTTAAAAAGTAGACACCAAAAAAAATAAATCAATGGAAATAAAAATATACAAGAGTCACACTTGATGGTGGCTTGGAGACAATTGGCATATGAATGTATGGTAGTTAATATCTAATTTCAAAACACAAAGAGGCTGGAGACATGTAATATTATATCATAAATGTATTAATACAAATAGGAAAGAGAATTAAAAAAAAACATTGTGCATGCTGAGGAAATGTTCTTTCACATGCCTATAATGACCATCTAGAAACTATTTTTCTCAAAGAATCATCTGCCTTAAGGATAGATTTTCTGCTATCTTCTTTTTTAGTCTACTTTTTTCATATCTTCCCTATATCTTATTCTTTAGTAAAGTCAATTCCAAATAGAATAAAAGACATAATCTTTCAAAATTTGGGTATTCAAATAGCTTAGCATCTAATCCAATCCAATTCAGCAAACAATTTCTAAAGCACTTACTATGTGTTACAGGTACCCTACAAATGATGGTGATATAATCCCTTCTCACAAAGTAGATTCTACTTAAGATAAACAAAATCTAAGTTCCAAAAAATCAAGAGGGCTTTCAAAGTTTAATGTTCAGTGTTATGCTTGTACAATGACAAGTTTATGTCTTATCTCCATTTAGTCTACAACTCATGGATCCTGGACTCCAGCTGTTCCTTAAACAAGTTACTCCATCTCCAGATAGCTTTTTTCTTTCTTTCTTTCTACCCACCCCCACCCCCCACGTTCTGTCTTAAAATCACTACCAATTCCAAGGCAGATCTGTAAAGGGAAGGCAATTAAGGCTAGTCGACTTACCCAGTGATACAGGTAGGTAGTGTCTGAAACCAAATTTGAACCTAGAACCTCCCTTCTCTAGCTCTGGCTTTCTATCCCTTGAAACACCTAGCTACCCCTCTTAGTTGCGTTTTCAGTTGCTGTTCATCATGCCTGGATTTCTCTTCCTCCTCATCTTCTCCTGGCTTCTTTGCTTCCTTCAAGTTTAAACTAAAACTCTACTTTCTACAAGAACTGGTCCTCCTTAAAGTAAATGATATTTCCCTCAATTTATGCAGTTTCTATCTTGCTGTTACCTCCTCCGATTAGATTGGGAGTTTCCAGATCGCTGGGGCAACTTTTGCCTTTCTGGATATCCCCACCATTTAGATCAGGGCTTGGTAAATAGAAAGCACTTAATAAATACTGACTGGTTTGATTTGACTCCATGTATGTAGGGTATGTCTGAGGCACACACGAATCCTAACAAGGTAGCAGTACTTTAATGCAGCTTCCTGACAATGTAAATTTCCAGAGGACAGAAGCTAACCCGGTAAAAACCACTTTGTGGGTCCTCAAACAGAAACAGTTTGAGTAGGTCACGCCTGGTGCACAGACATCTTGTAGGCACTTCTGCTGTGTTAGGGGGAGGGGACAGGGTGCAGTCTTCGGGTGCCCTTGCATTTCCTTGGACCCTAGACGCTGAGGAGGATGAGGAGTGACCCATCTTCTAGGGGCGCCCAAGAGAACAAAGTGAAAACGTTTCCTGTCGGGGGGTTCATTGAGAGCATGACCTAGGGGCACCCCCCCCATACACACATGTGTATGTTATACGCATGCACACATATTCGCGTTATATTTATACTCCACACTGCTTACTTCTTCCTCGTCCTCCTCCCTCCCTCAGGAGAAAATGAGGCCAAGGAAGGGGCGGCCAAGGCCGCTGGACAGATGAGGCCTGGGGCCTGGGCCCGGGCGGTTTCCAGGGCCCCCACTCGGACCCCCGCCTCCGCCACCCAAGGAGGCCGGCTGGGTTACGCCGGACAGACGCGGTCCTCAGCGGAGTTACCTGTCTGGAGAGACCGGGTAAGAGGCGTGGAGCGGAGAAGACCAGACCAGGCCGGGCCGGGCCGGGCCGGGCCGGGCCGTGGCTGTCAGCTCGGCCCCCTCCTCACGGCGCTGCCATGACTGCGCTGCCCCGCCTGCCCCCGGCCCGCGAGCGAAGGTGTGGGAAGGGGGGACCCCCGGAACGGGGGGGAGGGGGTCCGGCGCCAAGGGAGGGGGCAGGGGCCCGCCGGGGCCGGGGAGCCCCCCGCGCGCCCGCCACTCACCAGGCCTCCCGCGCGGCCACAGGGACGAGATGCGGGTCCTCCGCCGTCCGAGGACGCCCCCGGAGCGGAGAGGGGGAGGGGAAGGGGGAAGGGAGAAGGGGAGGACCCGCCGCGGGCTGGGTCGGCTGGTCGCTGTCCTAGTCCTCCTCCTCCTCCTCCTCCTCCTCCTCTCTTACCCCCCCACCCCCGTCGTATCTCCCTACTCCAACCTCCCTCTCGGCTCTCGAGGAGATGGTACCATCCGAGGTACGGCGAGCGAGAAGGGTACAACTTAGTGCGATTGCGAAAAGCCGCCCTAAATAAATAAATAAAGACAGCGAGCTAGAGAGCTATGAGCCGGATCTACCCGACCCGGGAGGCGGAGGCAGCCAGGGAGTTCTCCGTAGGACCGGGACGACAGCAGCGGCGCGTCGGAACCGGAAAAGGGGTGTCTCCCACTGCCCTCCTCCCACGCCTCAAACCCCGCAATCTCCCACGCACTCCACACCCTGTGACTCAGAACCTTGGAGTTCCAGAAGTTAAAGACGCCCTGCTAGGACCCCGAGTCGGAGATCCCATGGTTGGGGACCCTTCATCTCCTCCACTATCCCTCTAAGGCACTCAAAAACACACGAATCCCCGAGAAATCCCCCTCAAGCTCCCTCTCTCCCACCTCCAAAAACTTCCGCAGCGTGGATTCCCCATCCTCAATGCCCCCGAACGGGCAAACAGTTCACATAACTTGGGGTAACTTGGCACCCACTGTGGAAGGGGAAGGAATAAAACATTTTATTTAAGTGCCTTCTCTCTGTCAGCCACTGGGCTAAGGAGTTTCCAAATAGTATGAGGAAGGCAACGGGTGTCATATTCAAGAGGCATTGCTGCTTTAATTCTTAGAATCAGTTCTGGAAAGGGTGGATGATTTCTTAGATCTGGAATCTTAGGTCGGATCTGGAAGGATGATTTCTTAGAAATCCTCTAGTCAAAGCATCCCTTTTTTCTGATAAAACCTAGGCCCAAGGCAGGGAAAATAACTTGCTAAATGGGTAGTTTTGAAACAGGCGTACCCCACTCCCAAGTCTTGCCCTATTTCCATTAGTACTTCTCATCGTTGTTTCTATCTTCTGAGAGTTTAGCAAACTTCTAGTAAACAACTCTCTTTAAATTTTTTAAGTAACTTAAAAGGAAATCTTCAAAAACATCTGAGTTTTCATACTTAATAAACATCTCTCAAACATTATTAAAGACATTCATATATACTTAATATGATAGAATGACCAACAAGCTTTTTCCAAATATAAAACTACATACAGCCTGATGTCCACAGCCATAAGATACTAATTTTGCCCCTTTTCACCACTATAATTAATTGGTATGCATTCTATAATGCATACCTTTTCATTCAATATAATATATATATAATATAATATAATGCCTTTTCATTCAAGCCTTAGAAGACAATTTTTCTTGAAAAAGGGAATCAGGAAATCTTAGCAAGTCGCTTAGCTCTCTCCATGTTTTCTCATTCCTAAAATGAGGAGATTGGGCATAAGGCCTCTAAGGTCCCTTCTAGGTCTAAGTTTTATAATCCTGTGATTGTCTTCTCTACTAATCTTTAGAGTATCTCAAACCATAAAGATTCCTTTCTGGCTTGGTTAGCAAATAAGTCTGACCCAATCATGACATTTCTTGACTTTTCCCTTTTTTCCCCACAGTCTGTCTTCTCCAATATTGCCTTTCAGTCCTAATCCACAGGACTGGATGTATCCCAAATATACTCAATCAAAAATGCACCCCAATTTGTAAAAAGCTTAAACAGGGTAAAGTTTTCCCATCTAAATTTATATTAGATGAAGCATTTATTAATGTTTACCTTGTACTGTTTGAAGTGCTGGAGAAAAAGTGGTCTCTTCCTTCAAGGATCAGTGCATATAGGTGGGTAGGTTTTTTGTATTTTGTATTTGCATATTTAGTGTGTATAGGTGGGTAGGTCTCCTCAAATGGAGAACCCCAGGAGGAAGGATAAGAGGAAGAGGCCCAGGGATAAATGAGTCTCCAACATGAAAAAGCTGCTTGGAAGAGGTGGAAAATTAGTGAGGAGAGTCAGAGGCTAAACTAGGTTAGAGAGGAGCATTTCTGGTGTGAATACATCTTAAATTTAAAATGTCAAATTTGTCTACAGGTCACAATTAAAAAACAGCAGATCTAGCTTTAAAATATGTGTTTTGCTAAATCATCTGTATTATGTAGAGGACTGGTCAATTAGAACCCATTCTTAAATCATGGTTTAGATTTTCCTTTGTTGGTGAATTATGTAGAACATGGATAGATATTTCTTACCTGATTCCAGTCTAACATATAGAACTTCTGTGAACCTTCCAGCCATGGGTGACAAGTCCTGTATGGTGACAAAGAGTCTTCTCGTTAACTAAAAAACTGGAAGGATAGAATGATTCAAGGGAGTATGAAGCTAGAACTGAGTGAACATACTAAAACTAGGCAGATCTTTCTCTCTCCTTTTCCTGAAGGCTTTTAAGTAAGATGGGTTTATTTGAGCTGACTGGTGGTGGGGATAACTATCCAAGAGATACCTGACTAGAAGTCCCTACTACATAAGACCTCTGTTGCTTTCCTGATCTTCAATGAAAAAGTTATAAGTAGCACCTTTATCTTAGGCCACACCCCTGACTTGCAGTGCAAGTGGGAAAACTACTACTGCTCCCCTCAGGGTTCTAACATTAACCTTAAGAGACTATGATTCCCCAAGTAATGTGTACCTTAATATAAATCAGCCAATAGAATTCTAACAGCTTCTAAAAATGAATATTTACTGATAAGGTACAGCAAGAACAATGGTTACAAAGCATTCTTCCATCCCAACACCCAAATCTGGGAACATACCTTTCCCTTACACAATCTCATTGGGGATAGTAAGCTCAAACTCTCAAAGGGAATGGGGCACAATTATAATAATGAAAACTACCTTGTATAGTACTTATTATGTAGCAGGCACTGTGCTAAGCACTTTATACATCCTCATTTGATCCTTATAACTCTGGGAGATGGAAATTAGTATTACACTCATCTTACAGATGAGGAAACTGAGGCAAGCAGAAGTTGAGTGACTTGCTTAAGGGCATGCAGTTAGTAGAAGTGTCTGAGCTCAAATGTGAACTCAGGTCTTCCTGATTCCAGGCCCTAAGTCTCTGAAGCTCTGATTTGAGAACCATTTGGGTGGTATCTGGAACAATCAAAAAGGTAGTGAGAACTCGATGAAAAGACACTGATAAATAACCTGGAGGAATGGCTTCTGCTTTTGTACTTGGGAAGCAACTTTAGTAAAACATCACTTTGCAGACCAGCTGAAGAAAAGACTAGTAATCTTCTGCTTGGAGGAGAGCTCAACTCAACTGTAGTTTTAGCACTTTAGTGCCATCTACAGCTAGAAAGAAGTGGAAATTCTCTGAAGGACTAGGTTTGTTTTTAGACCCTTTCTGTCTTAGTAACAACTTTAAGACTGAAGGACAAGGGCTAGGCAAATGGTTAAGTGACTTGCCCAGGATCACACAGCTAGGAAATGTCTGAGGCCAGATCTGAAGTCTTTCCAGCACTAGACCTGGAGCTCTAACCACCTACCTGCCCTAAATTGGCAGAAAAAGAGATGATACTAATAAGAAAAGTGCAGCACCATATGGAGTGAAGAGCTGGATGGACTTGTTTGCATTGCCCAAAGATCCGAAATGTAGAGCTTTGAAGTTCACAGTAAAAGGGAACAGTTTGCCTTTAGACTTTATAGTGCTTGAATGATTCTTTCTCAGTGCTTCCAAGTGGGATGGGGGAACAGTGATTGTGAATTGAAATTGAAGAAGCTCATCATTGCTTCAAAAGCAGAAGAGAAAAATATTTGCCCAGTGGCAAGGTCCAGCAAGAGAAGGTTAGCAAAAGTAACTCTGCGTGGGCCAATCTGATCCTTAAAAAACCTAAGATACCAAATCCTGTAGTCCAGAATTTGGAGTTGCCCCAAGTACATGGTTGTCTTCACTCATGTGTCTCCTTGCTAATTTCTGTTATTGTGTACCTACTCTTCCTCATAAATACAATGAACAGTAGTGGGAGAATATGACCCAAGTTTTTGAGGTAATAGTAATATATTGTTTATTCATGCATTTACTTTATATTGAGTAACTGTGATATACTGAGTATTATCACTTTTACCTTCTTATTAAATGAATGTTTTATGTTTAAGAGTTGATAGTGTTATTATTGTGATAGCCTGACTTTGTAAGGTGGGAATCACAATCGTTATCCTGCACCCTCTGCACAGTACAGTTCTTCTTAGTACCATGAGAGAATTTAACTTGTAACCACTTGATGGAAACTCAAACCTTATAGTGTTAGGGCTGGTTGGGTGAGAGAGCAGCTCTGAGAAAGAACAGTTGGTGTGAAGATTGGATTTAGCTATCTCCTGATTATAACAATGAAAATACTTAGCTCTTCCTTTATTGTAATGATAAAATTGTAATCTCCTGATTGTAACAATGAAAGTACTTAGCTCTTCCTTTATAGTTAACCTAGAATTTTTGTTCCACAATCTATTTTTAGATTTTAATCTACAAAAAGGTGATAACTCAGTATTTTAAGTACACCTACCAATTTTAACCACAAAAAAGGTGTTAAGTAACTACAAAAGGTGAACTTACCAAAAAAAGTGTTAAGCAACCCAAAAAGATATAATCTAACCAAAGAAGGTGAGAACTAAAGAGTGGGCAGTCCTGGAGAAAAGTGTCTGCTGTGATTGGTAGATGTGAAATTTAGGGGAGGTGACATAAGAGAAAAAGATTCTTTAAAAAGAGGATGAAAAGCCAGAAGAGATATTTGATTTGAGTTTCAAGTTGGATGGAGGCTCTGACTCGGAGGAGAGACTGGAAGACAGATCCTTGAGGAGCGACCAGAAGACAGACATCCAGACTTCTTTCCATTTAGACTGTCACTTTTGGTGAGTAAAAGCTGACTTAGTGACCCTGCTTTTCTCGGAGGTGTAAACCCTTCAAGAAAGGTCCATCATCTTGAGACTTTCTTCCCCTGACTGGGCCTTAGAAATTCTAACTGATATCAGAAGAAGCCAGAGTTTTCTCTCTCTCCCTCATTCCTTAATATCTTCCTTCTATTGTAAATATTGTAAATAATAAATGCCATAAAAACCATCAATTCCATTTACTTTAGTAATTCATTTTGGGATTTAGAAATTAAATCCCTGGTGACCACATATATAAATATTCAAAGTCCAACCAAAAATAAATTTAACAGTAGAAACATACCAGGTCAACAGGTTATAGTGTAAGGATCCACTCATGTATACTTTGCACCTATTTACATGTGAAATAAAGGTACTTTCACTATAGGAATCATTCATTCCATATCAAACCATTCCAGTCATAATGACCATTGGTCTACTAAATTTCAGTAGTGGCATCAGGGGGCCTTTCATAATGAATACTTTTACCACTATCACAAACAACATTAAATGGACTGAACTCCATATCTACTGCCCTTTGGGAAAGGGCCACAGTTGCCTATTCAACTATGTTTTAGTTTCAGAGGATTTCTCTTTTTTTAAAGTATGGATATTTAAGTTCATCTCTTGGTTGAAATTACTTGAAAGAATTCTACTGTCTAGTCATGACTTCATTTCAGAAGAACTCAGAGATGATTAGTACTATGGTTCTATGAGGAGCTACAGCCTGTGTACTGGGTCCTGCTACAGAATCTTAGAGTTTAGGTATAAGATGCTATGTAGCTTCATTTTTCCAACTTGCAGTATTAGGTTGAATCTCCAAAGGGCAATGACTACTGCTACCTAATTTAGGATTCTAGGGATTATTATTCTAGGACCATTATTAGAACTCAATTAATAGTTGACAGCTCACCAGTGTCAATTAACCAGTTGATATTAATTAGCTTTTACATAGGGATATTTACTAAGAAGCTATAGTAAGGACAAAAATATAAAAATATCCCCCTAAACTGGGAAGCACACTCTCCCTACCTCACCTGTACCTATCAGAGGGAGCCAGTGGTGCGGTGGATAGAGTGCTGAGCCTGGAATCAAGAAGACCTGAATTCAAATCCAGCCTCAGACACTTACTGACTGAATGGCCCTAGACAAGTCTTTTGACCTATATTCTCAACTATAAAATGAGAGCTATAATAGCACCTAACTCATAGGGTGGCTGTGAGGCACAAATGAGACAATATTTTTAAAAATACTTAGCTTAGTGCCATATAAATGCTCATTCTCCTCACTTCCTCTTACATAGTCCCTGGGAAGAGTGAGCTTATATTTACAGTGGTTGATACAAAACATTTCACTCCCTCCCTCAGCAAGAGTGATACTTTCTGGCATTTGGAGTCTTCTCCCTATTTGGAGTCCCTTGATGTTCATTACTTGGTTCTGTATAAAAATAGGAGTTTTTTACTTGCTTATAAAACATGATCCTCCTCTTCTGCTGTATTGATTAACTGCTAGGATGGATCATGCATATTATTCTTCTGGGCAGTTTCCTCAAAGTTTCTTCAATTATAAGAAGATTCTGCTATTAATTTCAATTACTGGACTTTTTTTTTTTAAATCCTTACCTTCCATCTTGGAGTCAATAGGCAGAAGAGTGGTAAGGGCTAGGCAATGGGGGTCAAGTGACTTGCCCAGGGTCACACAGCTAGGAAGTGTCTGAGGTCAGATTTGAACCTAGGACCTCCCGTCTCTAGGCTTGGCTCTCTGAGCCACCCAGCTGCCCCCAATTACTGGACTTCTAATAGTATTTCCAATCTTTTGAAGCTCACAAGATTATAACATGATTTAATCCATCTCTGGATATACTTTCACCTCAAATCAGCAAAGAATAAAAACAAAAGAAACTAACTTCATGTGTTTAGGACATCTCTCCATTAACTTCCTCTTTGTAGATGTCTGATGTAACACATTTATTAACTCCTAAAAAAATAAAAACTATTTTTCTTCCCCATCCTATCATACCTATATACTCTAAAGATAGTGTGTGTATATGTGTGTGTATGCATTTACATAAAATATATTATATCTGATATATTATATATTTTATAGTCCTTACCTTCTGTCTGATACTATGTATCATTTCCAAGGCAGAAAAGTAGTAAATGTTAGGATTGCCTAGAAACACACAACTAAGGTAGTGTCTGAGGTCAGATTTGGACCCCAGACCTCCTATCCCCAACTGCTCTAAGATGGTGTATTTTTATATAGCATATCTAGAACATCTTACTAGCTAAGTTAATTATTTGTTACCTTGTGTGATCCTCTTCTTGAGTCCTGAGCCTTTGTTCAAGCCTTACTCCTAAACGTTTTTTGTTCTTTAAAAACAAAAATGTAACCAGATAGTTCCCATTGAAGGAGTTTATGTAATAGATACTTGGTATACAAGTTAAAATGTGATGATAAATACTGTAGATTTGCATGTTAGCTATATAGTTTTTCTACAATATATAGAGGGTATGGCCAGAAGAAACAAGGTACTATATTGAGATTTTTTTACCTCAAGTTGAATCAATAGATTTATTCCCTGGGGCCACAAGTTTTTAATAATACATACATATCTATATCTGAATACAGATGTGTATATGTGCATATATTATGTTCATACCATGATTGTGATAGTGTTTGCACATGATATTGGTATTTAGTTGTGTTTTTTAAATTAAAGTGGAGTAAGGAGCAATAAGTACATATGTGTATGTAATTACACACATGTATATTTGCTATGCATATATACATGTATGTGTTATGTGTGTATGCATTTGTATCTAGATTATAAATAGAAGCATAAATTCATATGTATGTGTATATATATGTGTGTGTGTATGTGTGTATATATATATATATATAAAACACATATAAACTAGAACCCCAAGTAATTGGGGCCAGAGAGGAAGGAAAGAGTGAATAACCTGGACCATTCTTAAAATGGAAGATCCTGAATACTCTGACCAATTCAATTTGATTCAATAAACATTAATTAAACACTTACTACACGCCAGGACTATGCTAAGTGTTGTAAACACACATACAAACAAAAAGAACAAAAAGAAAGCCAATCCCTGCTCTCAAGAAACTTATATTTTAATGGGAGAACGTAATTCATGAAAGGAGACCCAAATACGAGGTAGGAAATAAGGTACTCTCATAGGATATGACAGAGAAAAAAGAGAAAAAAGTTTTAAGTCAAGATCAGAACCCAAAAAGGAATGAAAGATTAGTCAGAGGGAGAAGTTGCAGAGGCAGAGGGATCTTCTAGCATAAGAAAGCTCTTCAACAGCTGCATTGATTTTTATATCTCTCACTTCTCAGGAGACCCCCTACCAATTAGGTAATTTACTTTAATGATGCCCTTCCAGACATGACTGACTGTTGACATACACCTTCCTAGGAAATTAAAAGTCCTGGGAATTTCTTCTAATAAGAGGTGCTTTCTGGGTCCAAAATATCATGGAAAATAAATCCTCCAGACTTCTCTCCTGAGCCATGTTCCCTTAATACTGTCTCCAGTTTAAAACAACAACAAGATCAGAAAACAACAAAACTTTAATCCTATAAATCATATGTATAAAGGGTATGCATGACATGGTACCCTAACAGTATCATGATACTCTGACCATAAGTCATCTGGAAACAGAGGCAAATGAACTAAAACAAGAAAAACAAGAAAATAGTGTCCTGAAAGCCAGAATTGACTAGCTTGAAAACAAAGCAAAGAAAGTGAAAGACGATCTAAAAAGAAAAACAGACCAGAAGGAGGATAACTGTGAAGATGGGATTAACTCTCCCCTGCCCATTTTTAGATTTAATCACTAGACGCATATACACCCCACTTATCCTTAAGTAGGAGTGTTCTGTGACCCACATGTGTGATAGTGGGTGATGAATCAGAACCCACTGACTTCCCCCCAGCCAGTCCTAAACAAAGCTTTAGCTGAAATTGGTCCACGTAAAATGGAAAAGTCATAGGAAGTGACGAAAAGTAATGGTCTTTAAAAATGCCAAATACCTTCCTGTGAAAATGTCTTTTGCCTTGAACTTGACCCTGGAGGAGCTCTGGCTGAGAACTGCTTCTATTATAACTACCACGTGGGTGAGTGAGAAAGGCTGACTCCTTTCCCTGGTTTGTTCTGAGATGTACTAGCTTCCACTAAAATTGTTCTGACTAAGGACCTTGGACTGCTTCTATTTTCCCTTTGTAAAGATTACAATTTAGGGGAGACTGAGGCAGGTAGAAATTAGTTTCTCTCTGCAAGGAGTATTATATTTTTTAGAGGTTTATTAAGGATTAAGGATTAAAGAGAATACAGGATAAGGAAAACGTGCCTAGGCCAGAGGCCTAGACAAGACCTCACCTACATTATGGAAAGAGCCACGTCTGCTTCAAAACGGAAGTCCAAAAAGAGACCCAAAAACCTTTGCCACCAGCTTAAATCCTTTCTCGATCTCGTCCCACCTCAGAATTCCCATGAGATTACAAAGCATTTTGGGGAAGTGGAGCAAGGGCTTGTGGGGATTGAAGTCCAGAGTTCAAATCTCAATTTTTTACCTTATAACTACGTGAGGGAAAAAGACTGACTTCCTTTCCTGACTTTCCTGGAAGTACTAGCCTCTGGAGAGGCCCCTATTCTTGGAGGAGGCCTCTTGGCTAAAACCTTTGTTAACTGACCCATAGGTCCTCCAGCTGGGGCTTATGGTGCCCTGTTGGAGTAAAGCCAGGGTTTGCGCAATAGTCTATTTCATTAAGCTAGATTTCTTTCTCTGCCCTTTTTCTCATTTTTCTACTTTCACTTTCCCTCTATTTTATGAATAAATTGCTAAAAATAATTTGGAATTGATTAATTCCTGGTGACAATACTCTTAAATAATCTAGTCCAACCCCTTAAATTCTGCCCCTTACATGACCAAAAAGCCAGGGATGAAATTCAATCTTTAAAAATTATAATTCAACAAGTAGAAGCAAATGACTTCACAAGGCAGCAAGTCTATAAAACAAAATCAAAAGAATAAAAAAATTGAGGAAAATATAAAACACCTAATTGATAAAACTATAGACCTGGAAAATAGATCCAGAAGAGACAATTTAAGAATTATTGGACTACTGGAAAATCATGAGAAAAGAAAAAGCCCAGACATCATTCTACAGGAAATCATCCAAGAAAAC
Source organism: Monodelphis domestica (assembly GCF_027887165.1). Classification (NCBI taxonomy): domain Eukaryota; kingdom Metazoa; phylum Chordata; class Mammalia; order Didelphimorphia; family Didelphidae; genus Monodelphis; species Monodelphis domestica. The sequence continues at coordinate 249,960,783 of NC_077231.1, read as the reverse complement.
TGCCCTGACATTCTTGAAGAAGACGAAAAAGTAGAGATTGAAAGAATCCACAGATCACCTCTTGCATTTAATCCCCAGCTGACAATGCCCAAGAATGTTATAGCCAAATTCAAGAAGTACCAGATCAAGGAAAAGATACTAAAATCTGCTAAGAAGAAATCATTCAAATATCATGGAACCACAGTTAGGATAACACAAGACTTGGCTGCATCCACATCGAAGGACCAGAAAGTGTGGAATATGGTATTCTAGAAAGCAAGGGAACTGGGTCTACAACAAAGAATAAAGTACCCAGAAAAATTGACTATATTCTTGCAGGAGAAAGTATGGTAATTTAATAAAATAGATGACTTCCAAGCTTTCATAAAGAAAAGACCTGATCTAAACAGAAAATTTGATGCCCAAACATAGAACTCAAGAGAATCACCAAAAGATAATTAAGAAAGGGAAAGAAAAAAACTTTTTTTCAGGGACCCAATAAGTTCAAACAATTTGTATTCATATCCTATAAAAGAAATATTGGTAATTCTTAAAAATTGTTATTATCATCAGGGTAGCTAGTAGAATTATACTTAGAGGGAACAGTGACAAACTATATAGGATACAATGTCTATATTTATATATAACTAAGGATAAAAAAGAGGATAATACTAAGAGAAATGGTAAAAGATATAAAATGGGGTAATTTTATATTTCATAAAGAAGCACAAGGGGGGGAGGGGGAAAGAAGACCAATACAATGGAAGGGTAAAAGAGGTTGGAGACAGTCTCCAAGAAAATTTTAATCTTTATAGTGGGAAGGGTCAGAAAGGTTCAAATGGAAAGAAAACCTCAAACTTCAAATTTAATCATCATCATCATCATCATCAACATCATAATCAACATAAATATCAATAACATCATTATCAACAACATCATCACCACCACCAACATCATCATAATTAACAACAACACCATCAGCATCAATGTCATCAACAACATCATCACTGACATCGTCAACATCATCAACATCAATATGTAACTATCCATCTTTTCCTTGCCCAGGAAAGATTTTTGCTGGGTGGCCTAACCTAATAGCATATTATTCAGAGTACTGAATGAGAGCCAAAAGATCTAAACTCTAGGCTCAAGCCACTATGTGTCTTTTGGGGATAAAAAGAAAGCCTTCTTTTTCTTGGACTCAGTTTCCTCATTTATGTATGAATGAAGCTTACCTGGACTTTGCATTAAGTTAATCAATTAAATAAAAGAATAAACCAGGTGTAAACAAGAAAAAATTAAAAAGGGCATAAGTTTTTTGTTGGAAAAAATAAAAGAAAGTTGGGTGGAAACCTCAGATAAAAATAATAATTGACATTTAGGGAGGTCATGAATATTTTACTGACACTAGTTTACCATATTTACTTATACTACATTAACTATATTTTACAAACACTAACATGTTTGCTGTCTTGTTCCTCACAATAACCCTTGAGGTTTGTTCTACAGATTGTCCTCATTTCTTAGAGATAGAAACTGAGGCTCCAGAAGGATACTTCACTGAGTAATAGATAAGGTTAAGTGACTAGTTTATTATCTCACTAGTATCAGAGGTAAGACAAATATGAGTGTCTCCTATTTCCAAGGCCAATATTCTTTCCACTATACAATGTTGCTCCTATTTTATTACTCTTACAGTGCCCCTAAGAGAACAATTACTCTTTTGCTTTTTATTTGCCCCTTAAAGCAATATTAGAAATAACAATTCTGTGTTCCATTTGGTCTTCAAATTGATAACCAAGTTATTCTTACCTCTAAAGTCTGTGATCCTGCCTAGAGCTATAACTAGTGTGGAGTATCTGGAACTTTGTCCTAGGGTGGAGGTAGTAATATACTTCCTCTCTATAGCATTCCTCCAGCTTGTGCTCCTTGGAATATCACTGGCATGACTATCGTTCCCTAACCCTCAAGGTCCTGGTGTCATTGGACTCCTCCACAGGGGAAATGTTTCCATCATTCCTCCCCATTCACCCTCACAGTTCATCTCACCTCCTCTCCATCTCCTTCCAAAGGATGAAAGTGTGGAGATCACTGACTATGCCTTAGGGGTATGGAACACACTCTTTTGGGGCTTCCTTTTCTTACAGCATACCTTCCTTTTATTTCTTTCATAGATCATCACTCCTGCAAATGGTTACACTGTCTTCCCTTCCCTATTTCTAGCTGTTAGTGAATCAGTTCACCTCTATATAATTCTCTACACTTAAACACTTTGCCTTCTTGTCCTACTACTACCAGTCAGGCCTTGCTAAACTATAGCCTTAACTTACTCTCAAATCTGCCTCCTTTGCTAATGTTCACATGCTGCAAAAAAAAAAAGAAGTAAAAAGAAATTATATCACCATGCTGCCTGGATCCATGACAAATTTATGTCCCATAATGTTACCTGGGTCCTCACTGCAATAATGCAATCTTTATACAATGCCAAATCAATTCACTATCCCACTTGTCACAATGGCTATTCCAAACTCCCCTCAGCACCTCTTCTGATGTTCAACTCTTCAATATAGTGGATTGCTGTTGTTCAAAAACAACTCTTTGTAACTCCATTTGGACTTTTCTTGACAAAGATACTTTCTCCAGATTATTTTACAGATGAGGAAACTGAAGCAAATGGGGTTAAAGGATTTGCCTAGAGTCCCATATTTGTATGTGTCTGAGGCCAGATTTGAACTAAGAGTGATGAATCTTTCTGACTCGGGGCCCAATACTCTATCCACTATACCAGCTAGTGCCCTTTCAACTAAGTCCTATACTTCAAACTTCACTTAAAAAAAGTCATTTAAATTGTCCTTATGCTCTCTTCCTCCTTACTTTTCTTCACTCAGAAATCTTCCCCAACCATTTCCTCTTGGACCTGTCTTTCATATAAAGAACTAGCGCTTTTTGTTGGCATGGAAAACCCCTCAGTATATACTCTTTAAAAAAATCTTAACCTTCTATCTTAGAATCAATACTGTGCATTGGTTCCAAGGCAGAATAGTGATAAGAGCAAAGTAAAGTGGGCCAAATGACTTGGCCAGGTCACATAGCTAGGAAGTATCTGAGGTCAAATTTGAACCTAGGACCTCTTCTCTCTAGACCTGGCTCTCAATACAGTGAGCCACCTAGCTGTCTTCAATGTATACCCTTGATCCCAACCCCATCCCATCTTATTTAGCAAATTGTCCCCTTCTTTCCTTCTCATGATCTCTTTAATCTTCAGTATTTACTGAATCCTTTCCTGCCAGCTATAAACACACCTAATTCTCCCCATCCTTAAAAAACAAAACCAAAAAAAAAAAACCCTTTCATTTAATTTAATCAGCTTTGTTGACTCTACCCTATATATCTCCAACCCTTTCAACTAAACTCTCAGAACCATTTAAGTTAGGTGATTCCACTCCTTCTCCTTTCCTCTTATTTACTTACAAACTTTCTGCAATTTAACTTCCAACCTCATCATTTGCCTCAAACTGCTCACTCCAGAGTTACCATTTTGTGTATTAATTGCTATATCAAATGGCTTTTTTTTTTTCAGTTTGTATCTTTCTTGGCCTCTCTGCAGTATTTGACATTATGGATTTCCCTCTCCTCAGACACATTCTCTCTGGGTTTTCATAACTAGTCTTTCCTGGTTTTTCCTCCTATCTATCTGACTGCTTCTTCTCAGCCTTTTTTCTAGGATCTTTATCTCAGACATGTCCACAATGGGTATTCCTCAAGACTCTTTTCCGGAACCTCTTCTCTTCTCCATCTATTCCATCTTGCCTATAATCCCATAAATTTAATTATCTCTCTGAAGATGATTCCCATGTCTACCTATCCAGCTCTAATCTCTCTCCTGAATTACAGTCTAGGAACATTAACTGCCTTTTTGGGCATCTTGAAATGAATTCCCTATAAGCCCCTTAAACTCAACATGTTCAAAACAGAAATCAATAACTCCATTCTCACCCCAAACCCTTACCTCTTCCCAACTTTCCTGTTACTGTTAAAGATGCCTTCATTCTTCAAGTCCAATCTCACAAAATCAGTCCCAGTTTCAACTCCTTCTCATATTACATTTGTTATTTGTTTTCAAGTCTTGTCCTTTCTCCCTTCAGAGCATCTCTTTTATGTATCCCCTTTGTTTAACTTCATACAACTACTACTCTACTTCAGTCTTTCACCACCTCCAGCCTGTACTGACTGGTCTTCCTGCCTAAAATCTCTCTCTACTTCAGTATATTCTCCACTCAGCTGCCCAGTGCATTTTCCTAAACTCAGGTCTGATCATGTGACACACAGCCCTCCTTCATACTCAGTAAACTTTTGTGGTTTCCTAATACCTCCAGGATCAAACATAAAATCCTCTGCTTGCTATTTAAAGTCCATCAGAGCCTGGTCCCTTCCTACCTTTGCAGTCTTCTCATGCCTTACTCTCTTTCAAAAAGTTTATGATCCAACCACATTAGTCTACTAGCTGTTCTTAGAACAAGATGTTTTCTGACTATGCTTTTTCACTCAGTGTCCCTCATACCAGAAAGGAATGTTCTCTCTCCTCAGTTGTGACTTGGCTTCCTTCAAGATTCATTTCAAATCTCATCTCCTTTGAAGCCTTTCCAAGTCTCTATCATTGCTAGTGCTCTCTTTATATATCTTATATGTGTAAATGTTATCTCTCCGATTAGAATAAGGGCTTCATGAGATCAGAGACTTTGTTTTTCTCTTTCTTTTTTCTATAATGCTTGGCACAATGCCTATAATGCTTATGCACATTGTATAATAAATGAGACCCAATTTCCTACCTCTTCTTTTATCTCAATCAAAATTTTAATAGTTCTTCAAAATTCCTAAGTCTTGCGTCCTCTAAGAACTGTGCTGTCATCATCATAATCAGCAGGAATTTCTTCCTAGTTCCATAGCATTGATTTTTTGTAACCTCATGTTAGCAACTAATGATTTTGAATTTGACATGTAAATCTGATATTGCCTTGTCATGTTCTCTAATTTTTCCCTGTGTCTTGCCTGGTTTCCCTCTCATGCAGGAATCTACTTGGTGGGCATGGCCATACCATGTAATCCTGTGGGATCAGTCACAGAGACTTGGAATAATGCTATGTACATGCTTTTTGTTGTTCATCAGTTGTTTCACTGGTATCTGACTATCTGTGACCCAATTTGGGGCTTTCTTGGCAAAGATACTGAAATGGTTTGCCATTTCCTTCTCCAGCTCATGTTATAGATGAGGAAACCAAGGCAAACAAGATTAAGTGACATGTCCAGAATCACAAAGCTAATAAAGGTCTGAGGCCAGATTTGAACTAAGAAAGAGACTTACTGAGCCCAGCCACCTAATTGCCCAGATACTCAATAAATACTTGTTTATTTAGCACTTGTTATACACTTTTCTCCAGTATTTTTATACACTTTTCTCCAGTATTTTCTTAATTTCTTACTATCTTCTCATTTAATTCTTTTTTTTTTAAAAGAAGACTTTTATTACCAGAATTGCATTTTCAACAAACAATTTGTGAAGGCATTTGCCCTAATCAACTCTACTTCCTACACAGGTTGGGTTCCTAAATATACATATGGCAGACAACTTTAAAATTGCCAACATTTAAGAATCACAACCTCCCCTCAAAGTCCCAAGCCCTGGTACCAGCCCTCAGTAAGGCCGTGAAGTCCCTACCATTGGCTTTTTCAAGTCTGTGTTGAAGCTTCTAGCCCTAGGACAAATTAGCTCACAGTCTAAGTCCTGTGAGTCATCAGCAAAGAAGACAGAATCAGCAGTTTTTAGAACTCTTAATCCATAGTAAAAAAAATGCTGGAAAATGAATAAACCAGAAAAGAAACACTTACCCATAGAAAATTTCCATGGCAACAAAGAGTAAGGCACAGATTCAGTAGAGGATGGTGAGAGCCAAACAACCACATTCAAAACTTTGAGGAAAAATGCGAATTGATACCAGATGCTGGAAGAGGTCAAAAAGGATCTAAAAAATCAAATTAAAAAGTGGAAGAAAATTGAAGAAAAGAAATGAAAGTAGTACAAAAAATAATAGCTTAAAAAGCAAAATTGGTCAAGTGGAAAAAGAGGTACCAATATTCAATGAAGAAAAGAATTTTTGGAATTGATCAACTGGAAAAAGAGGCAAAAAAATCTAGTGATGAAAAGATTTCCATGGAAAGTAGAATGGACCAAATGGAAAAGGAGAATCAAAAGGTCATGGAAGAAAAGCAGTCTTTGAAAATATGAATTGGCCAAATAGAAGCTAAGAACTTCATGAGACATCAAGAAACAATAAAACAATCAAAAGAATGAAAAAATAGAAGAAAATATGAAATATCTCATTGAAAAAACAACTGATATAGCAAATAGATCCAGGAGAGACAATCTAAGAAATATTGGACTATCTAAAAGTCATCATAAAAAAAAGCCTAGATATCATGTCACAAGAATTTGTCAAAGAAAACTGTCCTGATATTCTTGAACAAAGGGTAAAATAGAAATTGAAAGAATCCACAGATCACTTCCTATAATAAATGCCTAAATGATGACAACTCCCAGGAATGTTATAGTCAAGTTCAAGAGCTCCCAAGTCAAGGAGAAAATGCTGCAAACAGCCAGAAAGAAACAATTCAAATATCATGGAGCCATAGTCAGGATCACACAGGATCTGGCAGCTTCTACATTGAAGGATCTGAAGGCTTGCAATATGATAAGCAAAATTGGGAATATTGTTATTGGCAATAATAATGAAAATAGCAGCCGGAATTTACATAGCACTTTAAAGTTTACAAAGTTCTTTATAAATATCATCTCATTTGCTCCTCAAAAGAACCGTAGAAGGTAAGTATTACTATGAAACTCACTTTATAGAAAGGGAAAATGGAGGCACAGAGAGATTAAGTGATTTGCCTGGTAAATGTCTGAGGATGAATTTGAAGTCTGATCTTCCTGACTTCAGGATCAGCACTGTGCCACTTATCTGTATCCTTGCAGTATATGTATATCCTTGATCATTTTTGAACATCACATTTATCTGCAATAGCAATATACACAATTCTTTTTTTAACAATGTTTTTACTTTATTTCATTTAACATGTCTCAATTATATTTTAAAAATTTTAACATTCACTTTATAATTTTGAATTTTGAATTCTTTCCCACCCTTCCGTCCCTTACCTGTTGAGATGGGAAGCAATACGATATTGATTATACATGTGAAGTCATGCAAAACATATTTCCATATTAGCCAAATATCTGAAAATCTAAATTTTAACTTTATGTGCTTCAACACTGACTCTCAACACCCACTTTTCTCTTTCCCCAAATTTAATAATAGCATGTATGATTAAGAAGGAAAAAAAAATTCCAAGTCACCCAAATGAAACTCAATTTGTTTGAGTTAACTTTCCTTGCATTAAAATTTACTACAAGAGGAAAATATTTTTAAAAATCAATTTTAGTTCAAATGTTTCATGATTTTACTAGTGAAATCGTTAAATAAATAAACCAGAGATATGGATAGGGGACTGGGCCTATGATTTCAGTGGAGTAGGGAACTCCTTCTCCGGATTATTCCTCTCCTGCTACAAGTCATCATCTTTCTCCCCGCTAGAGTTTTAGAAAGTTTTTGAAATACTAAGAGGTGAATCACAGAATCACAAAGATAGTCTGAATCAGAGGCAGAACTTGAATTCAAGTCTTGTTTTAGAGACCAATTCTCTACCTACTGTGCCAAATTAATTTTTTTTATTCTCTAATTATTAATCTATTGTCATTAGTTTCAATGTCATATCATATATATGACCATCTTTATATATACATACATACATATACAAATACATGTTTATGTGTAGATGAACATGAAAATGTAATTTCCTAGAACTCACTTTTCCAAAACTAGTATTATATGCTGTCTTTGTAGCCTCTGCCCCTCTGGATCTTTAATCCTTAATATAAATTTATATTCCTGAATATTTCCATTATTAAATGCCTCTCTGTCTTTATTCCCAATATCATGTCATTCAACATACTGAGAGAAGAAGACAAGGCTCTGAGAACTACATGTTTTGTACTTGTAAAACATGCTATTGCACTTTAAAAACAAAGTAAAGGTCAGAGGTGCAACTGACTCAGGAAAGTGAGGGTGGGGCCCCAGAGTTTTAGTGTGGGAAGTTGGAACAGATTAATAAACTCTGCTGTCCTTTTCCTGTGAAAAAAGAAAGCTTTTGCTTAACGTTTATCCAAATTTTGCCAATATTGTCAGAAAGCATTACCTCTTTACTTGAATCTTTTAAGTTTATTTGTGGTTCTGTTAGTAAAATTAACTCAACAAGGTCAAAGCTGGCTGGCTGAGTACCAGTTTTTAAGAACTACTTGAAAAATTCATCTGAGAGGTTTAATGTGTTCAGCAAGAGTTTTCTCAGCCAAAGGGGGATCCAATCTGGAAGGGATTTGGGTTATGTAATGGAAGAAAACAACGGTAACCTAGGAGAGATGAAGCTTCTCTTAATAGGAAAAAAATCTGTGGTGTTAAGAAGAGATTACAATTTTTTGTTGCCCAAACAACTTTTGTTTTATTCTGGTTTAGGAATTTAGGACATAGATTGCCCTATGTCAGTTCTGAAGTCCTCAACTGAGAGAAAGTAGAAGAGGAAAACAAGGTGGTTGTGATAAAATTTGGTCACACTAAGTTCTAAATCAGTTGGTCAACAGAAAAGGGATAATATACAGATAGGGACTTAGGACCAGTGGATAGAAAAAATGTTAATAGGGATTTGTTGCTTATTTATGTAAGCCATCAGTAATATTAGTTAATTTCCTACTCAACTAGGCACTAGACTCAGGGACAAGGTGCAAAATAAGGAAAATAAGAATCATAAACCAGGGATATTTAATATCAACCTAGATCTGTCAATACCAAATTAAGCAGTTTCACAAAAATTGAATTGCTTTTCCAAGAACTCAAAATTAAAAAAATGCAAAAACCATGAGCCAAATAGGCAAGAAAAATAGGTACTGTCTTCTTTATTATATCATCATCCAAGTCTCACCCCTTATGCATGGGTGTATCTCCCAGGCTCTATCCTTGACCCTCTTCTCTCTCTACCTCCTTTCTTAGCAACCTCATTGGCTCCCTTACGTGCAGTGGTCATTTTTCTACATAAGACTCCCATATCAATGTCAAGCCATAGTATCTTGCCTGACCTCCAGGCCTGTATCATCAGTTAATTGTCTCTGGAACATGTCTACCTGGATGTCCCAAGCGCATCCCAAACTCCACAAGTCAAAAACAGAACTTATTTTCCTCCTCTTAAAATCCACTCCTTTTCATATCTTCCTTCTTTCTATTGAAGGTAAGACAGAAAAGCTGGTTGCCTACTACATAACACTAGGAGGAGGTGTCAAGAATAATTTTTCATACTGTTTGACCTTGGGCAATTCACCCAAACTCCTTGGGGCTCAGTTTCTTCTAGAACATAAGAAGGTTGATCAATATAATATGGCCTCCAAGATCCCTTCCAACTCTAGAGCTATGATCTATCAAGCTTTGAGATTTACTGTAGTCCTCTTGATATGAAAAAAATTAGGTTTGGTAAAATCAAAACACTTGAGAGTTTTCCTTTGTTATTCACTTTGCTATTCTGTCCTAATATAATGTTTCGCTATTGATGAATGGTTCCGAGCTCATCTCTTAGTAGAAAAAGCCCTGGATATGGACTTCAAAAATCAATTTGTCAATCAACATTTATTAAGTACTTACTATGTGCTAGACTTGCCTAGGTGTTTGGATAATGAAGTTAAAAATGAAATAATCCCTCCCCTCAAGGGGTTTATAGTCTCTAGGAGGAAGACAACACACAAATATATCATTGTAAACAAAATACGAATATTAATAAAAATTAATACAAGGCGATCTGGAGTGGGAAGCAGGAGCTTGTGAGATCAGGAAAAGCTTTAGATAGGAGGTGTGTGGAAGAAATTTACCCTCCCCACTTTCTTGGGCTACATACCCGGTATGAGCCTAAACTTGAGGATCCTATGAAGAAAATTATTGAGTGAATTGGGTCATGAGGATAAAATTGGAGCTGGAAAAAAGGCAGCAATAGAGTTAAGAGATAATCAAACAGGGTGAAGGGTGAATGTCCCCTGGACTGGCCCCCTCAGTGACCCAAGCAAAGTAGAAAGCCACAGTTGTCTCCCAAGACTTGAGGTGTGAGAGTTAGTGGGCAAAGAGCAGATTTTGCTCTCTTTCTCTTCTGTGTTTGTTGCTGGCTGGACTTCCCTGTGAATGTGGCCAGGGGATCCTAATGACAGCCACAAAATAGCAAACCAAATAGAGCAGAAAGGAAAGTACCTATCTCTCTCTCTCCTATTTTTCCATCCTTTTCCCTAACTACTTTTGATTTAATAAAATTATTAAATTATGGCCAGTCTAATAAATTTCCCTCTTACACAGAGGTGATGTTTAAGATGAACTTTGAAGGAAACTAAGACTTCTAAGAGAAAGATGAGAAGGCAGTCATACATGCAGAAATATGATTATCCAAAACAACTTGGGCTGACCATGGAACTAAGGAATTTCAGAGTCAAGTGAGTTCCCTGACATATACCCAATGCTTCAGAGGAGGACTTTTGTGAAGAGCAGATACTATACATATAATGCACAATATTTCTTGATTATAGATATGATATATATCAATATGATATATTGATAAGAAATTAAAGAAATTCATAGTCAAAATGGCAGAAAGAGACTTTCGGAGGAGTAGGCTTCCTCAAAAAAGAGAGAATTTAAATGGCTTAAACACACACACACACACACACACACACACACACACACACAGAGTAAAAGGGGCAGCTTGGTGGCTCATGATTGAGAGCCAGGCTCAGAGAGGTATTGGGTTCAAATCTACCCTCAGACACTTACTAGTTGTGTGACCCTGGGCAATTCACTTATTGTGAATTTTCGTGAGTGAATATTCACTCTATTGCCTAGCCCTTACCACTCTTCTGTCTTGGAACCAATACACAGTATTGATTCTAAGACAGAAGGTAAGGGTCTAAAAAATACACATAGAAAAGATAATAAAAATTCTGCAAAATAGAAAATGTGTAAAACAAAATGTTAACATAATTTTTAAAAGTAGAAAAACTGAAAGGGAAGGTTCTGGGATAAAGTGAAACATTTAAAAGAGTTCAAACTAGCACCTGCTTCTTACTATGTGATCCTGAATAAGTCACTTAATTTATCTAGACTTTAGTTTCTCAGTCTTGAAAATTAAGGGTTGAATAGATGATTTTTAACATCCTTTTAATTTTAAATCTGTTATCTTGTCCATTAGATGATAAGCTCCTTAAAGAAAGGAACTGCCTTTTGTCTATTTCTGTATTCTCAGAACTTAGCACAGTATCTGGCACATATTAAGTGCTTAATAGATATTTATTGCATTGAAAGAATCCTATAAGCATCAGGAAGAAATAATAAAGAGGCCATTAAGGAGAATATAATAGAATTTTTTTAAAAACCCAACTTTCTACATACAATATCACATTTACTCTAAGAGATAATAAAATCAAACACATTATGGATGATGTGGGAAACAAGAAAAAATTATTAGAGATTGGAAATATGTAAATATTGGTAACATACTTACAAAACAGATTAAAGATTTTTAATATCCCAGAAAAATTAGAAAAAATAAAAGCACATCTCTACTTCACAAGATTGTTTGGAGGGAAAATTCTACATTCAGTTCTTTTAGATATACTACAGCTAAACTCCAACAGTGCAATAACAAGGAAAATGTGATTCAATTTAAAAAAATAGAAATATAGTTGAACACTAAAATGACAAGTAAAAATCCTGCATTGTGTAAGAAAAAAAGAAAGAAGACGCTATTTGCCTGTGGGTGCTTATTAGAATCACAGTAAACTTTTCTTATCCTTTTTAAAATGCTTACTTCCTGTCTTAGAATCAATACTGTGCATACATTCCAAGGCAGAAGAGCAGTAAGGGCTAGGCAACTGGAGTTAAGTGATTTGCCCTGGGTCACACAGGTAGGAGGTAGCAAAGGCTTCTGTTTTTTTCTTTCATAGCAAACTTTTCAAAGAAGACAATGAATGAGGATTTGAAATGTGAAATTAAGAAGCACAGGCACAATTGGGGGCAGTTAGATGGCTCAGTGTATTGAAAGTCAGTCCTAAAGACTATATGTCCTGGGTTCGAATTTGATCCCAGATACTTTCTAGCTGTGTGACTCAGGGCAAATCACTTTACCCTCTTTGCCTAGCCCTTACAGCTCTTCTGCCTTAGAGTATTGAATCTAAGACAAGAGGTAAGGTGTTAAAAAAAAAAAAAGCATAGGCAATCGATCTTGAATCACTTATCCTGGAAAACAGTGTTCTGTAAGAAGGCTACAGGTGGACATTTTGAAAGCTTTTAGATTGACAAATTTTAAAAGGTATGCGTGAAATTCATTTTTTATTATTACATTTTTATTAATTAATTTAAATTAATTTAATTTTTAAATAGAATTTATTTCCAGGTTGGCATCACCCAACAAAAATTAAGGATAAATTGTTATATTTTTATTGTTATATTATAAATTTTATGTTTCTATTTATCAGTTATTTCTCTGGGGGTGAACAAGTCATTCTTCAAATATTAATTTAATTCTGCAGCTGTATATGTTCTCTTGGTTCTACCAATTTCACTTCATTATTTAATGTAGGTCTTTCTGTTTTGTTTTGTTTTGTTTTGTTTTTAATTAACCTGCTCATTGTTTTTTACAGCATGGTAGTATTCCATCACGATCATTTACCACCATTGTCCAACTCTGCTCCAATTAATAAACATTCCTTCAATTTCCAGTTCTTTGCCACCATAAAGAGAACTGCTATACATATTTTGCAACACATAGGTTATCTTTTTTCCTGATTTTCTTGAGAAATAGATCCAGCAATGGGTTTTTTTAAATGGTTGGCTCACTTCACAGTTCCACCAACTGTGTATTAAGCATCCCTATTTTTACACATTCTCTCCAATATTTGTCATTTTGCCCTTTTATCATTTTAGCCAATCTGATAGATGTAAGATGATATCTAAGAATTGTTTTGATTTGCATTTCTCTAATCAATAGTCATTTATTTAGAGCTTTTTCTGTATACCTATGAATGGCTTTGATTTCTTTATTCAAAAACAATCTGTTCATATCTTTTGGCCATTTATCAATTGGGGGATGACCCTACTTCTTATAAATTTGATAAAATTCTCTATATATTTTAGATATAATAAACTGTCTATAAAATTCCTCAGTTCTTTTTAGTCTTGGCTTCACTAGTCTTATTTGTACATAACCTTTTAAATTTAATATATTCAGAATTATCTATTTACATCTCAGAATGATCATCATCTCTTGTTTACTTATGCATTTCTCTTCTATTTATAAATCTGATAGGTAATATGTTCTCTGTTTTTCTAATTTGCTTATGAGATGTCCTTTTATGTCTAATATCCATTTTGATCTTATCTTAGTGAATGTGGTTAGGCATCAGTCTCTGCCTAGTTTCTGCCAAACTACTTTCTAATTGTCCTGGCAATTTTTGTCATACAGTGAGTTCTCATCTCAAAAACTTGATTCTATATTTTTGTCAAATACAAAGTTACTATAGTCTATTACTGAGGCTTCCCGAACCCGCGAGAAGCCACGAGGTAGAAAGAGGAAGGATAGAATTTTGGATACCGCAAGGGGCGTGGCGGAGTCAAGTTAGAGATATGAGGTGGCAGAAATGAGTCAGAAACCAGGCCTTATTAATATTAATGGAGCCACAGCCATACTCTGATCAGTGGACATCTTTCCGAAAGGCTAATCCTGTCCAGAGATCCAAATTTAATACCACACAGGTCGGAGGCATGATAGAGAAAAGAAAGTGCCTGGCCGAAGGCCAGGTCCCAGGTGAGAGAGATAGAGAAGGAAAGGAATTAAAGATGGAGCTTGGTCAGAGGCCAAGTTCCAGCAAGCACAGGCATCAGTGAGAGCTGAGATCCAAGAGAGGGGCGGAGATTGCTGTGGCTCCTTTTAATGTCTTTGATATGCAAATATACATGATACATAGGGATGATTATCATTGGTTAACAACAAGGTATAGGTGTGGTTTCTCTTAGCCAGGTGAACACAAAGAAACCTGTTTTCCCACCTAACCTGGGGGAAGCTGGGGTCAAGGGTCAGAGGCTTTCCTAGTCATGTGCAAGACTGAGTATGCTCTCTTCTAAGCCCCTCTGTACATTCTGTTTCCCTTGTCCCTAGATAGGGGTGGACTGCTACAATCACTAATGTTGGTTGTATGTTTATTGTGTCCCCTGACCTACTAAGATTTCTATTTCTTAGCCAGTACTAGATAACTTTGACAATTGCTGCTTTATAATAATTATACATCTCTTTCCTTTACATTTTTTTCACTAATTCATGTGATATTCTTGACCTTTTGTTCTTCCAAATGAATTTTATTATTTTTTCTAAATCAATAAAATAATTTTTTAATAATTTTATTGGAATGGCATCAAATAAGTAGATTAGGTAGGATTGCCATTTTAATTATATTGGCCCTGCCTACCCATGAACAATTAATATTTCTCCAATTATTTAAATTTGACTTTATTTGCATAAAAAGTATTTTATAATTATGTTCATGTAGTTCCTAGGTTTGTTTTGGCATGTATACTCCCAGATACTTTATATAGCCTGTGGTTATTTTAAATGAGATATCTCTTTCTATCTCTTGTAGGATTTTGTTAGTAGTATATAAAATGCTAATGACTTACATGAGTTTATTTTATATCCTGCTACTTTGATAAAGTTTTATTAGTTTCACCTATTTTTAATTGAATCTCTAGGATTTTCTACATATGCCATGATATCATCTGAAAAAAAGAGATAGTTTTTTATTACTTTTTTGCCCTTTCTGATTTTTAAAATTTATTTTTCTTCTCTTACTGCTGTAGTTAGCATTTCAAATACTATATTAAATGATATTGGTGATAATGGGTGTGTTTATTTCACTCCTGATCTTATTTGGAAGACTTCTAGCTTATCTGTATTACTAACAATACTTGCTTTTGGTTTTAGGTAGATGCTTCATATAATTTAAAGAAAAAAATCCATTTATAACTATGATTTCTAGTGTTTTTATTAGAAATGAGTGTTGTGTTTTATCTATGGCTTTCCTGGCTTCTATTGATATATGATTTTTATTATTTTGTTCTTAATATAATCAATTACATTTTGATAGTTTTCATCATATTAAGCCATCCCTGCATTCCTCATATGAATCCTGTTTGATCACTATAAATAATCTTTATAATATATTGTTGTAGTCTCTTTCTAATATTTTATTTAGGATTTTTGCATCCATATTCATTTATGAAATTTGCCTATAATTTTCTTCTTATATTTTTACTCCTGGTTAAGGTATGAAATAGAAAAAGTAAATTAAATGGGAAACTATTTCTTATTGAAATAGAGATGGTAAACTGAGGGGAAACTGTTTCTCCTTGCAAATGACTACTGCCCTCTGGCTTGTGACTAGAGTGCTGCTACAGGAACCTGAAACTGCTTACTTGAAATGGAGGTAGGAATGAGAAATGCTGAGGGATGCTGCCACACAGGGATGCGGATACACAGGGAAACTGCTTAGGGGAATGCTCTGGGGTCTGCCTACTGATCCCTACTGATGGCTGATGGATCAGTATATCTTTCTAATCTCCTCCTCCCTTTCACTCCCTCCCTTCTCCAACCCTCTTCTTCCTGCCACTCTCTCCTTCCAATTCTTTCCTCCCCCCTGAGTGAATTATAAAGATACAGTTTTCTTTTTCTCTTTCAAATCAAAGGGTTTATTGAGATAACAGGATGGGAAACTGAGGTGAGAGGGATGAGGATGTCCCTAATCTAAATGAGGGAAAATTGAGGGTTTGGGAAGTCACAAGTGTGACAGAGGGACAGTCAGAGATGGAGAACAACAGTTTTGGTTTTTTTTACATCTTCTTCTTCTTCACAAAATCAGCAAGGTCTCTCAGCTTAACCCCAGAAAGAAACAAAGTTCAAAATCTCTCCTTCAGCCTGGTTTGTCTCCTTTCTCAGCTTCAACCCCAGAGAAAAACAAACTTCAAAGTCTCTCAGTTTCTCCTGGCCAGCTCAACTCTCAAATAGACCACCAACTCAAAAGCCAAGTTTCTCCTTCTTGTCAACTTCAACTGTCCAAAGCTAGAAAACCCCAAAACCAAGTCAGCCCCACCAAGATCTTTCAGCCAGCTTCCACCTCCAAGAGAGAGTGACTCCAAGTCAAGTCCCCTCCCCCCTGGTCAGCTCAACTGCCAAATCCTGGGAACATTCCATTTTGGAAACTCCTTCTTGATTGACAGGCAGGTTAGGTCCCCAGTTTCTTGCATCTTGGTTAACAAGTTCTCTCTCTCTCTCTCCAGCCTCTACCACAATCCCCCCTTTTATTAGAAAAAAAATGCAACTTGCATTTTTCCATGATACTTAATAATTTCATCTATCTATCTTAACTCTTTCCTATCTGAAATATACTCTTACCCCTCCCCCCATAACAAAATCCTAAACTCATCTTAGCTGTTCTATCTATCTAAATGCTAAGCTAAGAATGGGTCATAGGAAAATGGTTTAGGTAGGGGAATTATACGAACATAGTATTCCATAACAAAACAAGTAACAATTTCCAAATCATCTCAACAATGTCAATAACATATTGAACATGCAAATGTCTTATCTTTATGTCTATATAGTCACTAAGAAAAATTTCCTAACACTAACAAATGCTAACCTACAATCATAATACAATCTAACTACTATACTACAGACTTCTATGTCTCTACTACCTTAAGCCTTAAGCTCATTCACTAAGCTATCTCTATTGTTAGTAGTTAGACTATTAATGAACTTACTCTAAAAAGTAAGCATGTTAGTTAATTTAGTAATTATATGTGTCCATATAAATTTATATATGTACATCCTTGTATATTTCTGTGCAAAATCATGCAGAAAAGAAAATATCTGTTTAAATTTACCACAGAATTTCTCATCAGTGTGTCTTTTTTTATCATGCATGTTGTATACTTACCCATCCCATGAAATATTTTACTTTGCCATGTAGGATGTGTGTGCATGTATGTGGAGTTTACATGTATGACGCTTCCTTACATATTCACATGGCCAAAAGTTCCAAAGTCCTTCCATGTCCAGTCATGTTGCTTGTAGAAAATCTTTTCCATCCTCTCTGGTCAACACTTCACTCTTCCACCTTCTGTTACTTGATTGAAGACTTGAGTTCCTCAAATCAGGATCCACTGCAACAATCAGGAATCTAGGAACACACAAACAATGCCTGTGTGTGAGATTTACATGGGTGTGTAGAGAAATAGGACCTGGTCCTCATCCAGGACTACTGACTATAAGGATACCTATTGACTGTCATTATTTTAATGACACTGTGGAAGTATTATACATTGTTGTGAAAACATCAGAAGTATCTGAAGCACTGGCTAAGGGATAAAGGAATGAAGAATAAACAAGTGCTATATTGTATAAACTATCTAAAATGGTGAGAAACTCCATCTTCTCTAGAAAGTAACTGTCTCACTATTCATGGGAATATTTGTGGATAAGTTACTGAATTTCTTGCTATTTACCAGAAGATAGAGAGACAGTTTACATCTTGTTAAAAGATTTACTTGAGTTCAAGGCAACTAGGTGGCATAGAGCACCAGTCCTAGAGTCAGAGAGACCCAATTTCAAATCTGACCTCAGACACTTACTAGCTATGTTCCCTTGGTAAGTTACTAGACTCTGTTTGCCTCAGTTTCCTCATCTATAAAATGAGATGGAGAAGATAATGACAAACAACTCCAGTATCTTTGCCAAGAAAATGGCTCCTGAATGGGATTATAAAGTATCAGACATGACTGAAAGGTCTGGTCGAAAACAATATAATAGGCTGGCTGATTCTGTGGTAGGATGGGGTTTGGACACCAATCTCAGCAACATCATTCCTAACAATCAGTGACACTGTGTCCACAAATGCTTCAGAGACAAAAGGCTATGTGGCAACCTTAGT
Organism: Monodelphis domestica; assembly: GCF_027887165.1. Taxonomy (NCBI): domain Eukaryota; kingdom Metazoa; phylum Chordata; class Mammalia; order Didelphimorphia; family Didelphidae; genus Monodelphis; species Monodelphis domestica. The sequence goes on along the minus strand of NC_077231.1, from coordinate 249,942,638 downwards.
CTTTTTGGCTTATCAATCAAAGGCAGCCTCTTCCTACTTGGTGTTCATACCTTTTTCTGCAAATACAGATAGATTATCTACTAAATAGCACTGAAATATGGAACTTCACAGAAAGTTATGATCCTTCTCCAAGAGACATTGCTGCCCACCAATAGGGGAAACCTTGATACTGTGGTCTCTATCAATCCCATACTACAGACATGATCCATAATACATATAGATGTCATCAATTATTAGATAGTTTTTTTCAGGAGCCCTGCTGTTTAACATTGTATATACTTTAAAACTGTAACACTCAGGAATTAAGAATATGTCAGTGTCCATAGATGCAGAACAAGTTTCACTTGTAACAAGGTCTTGCCTCCCCCCCCTACACTGACCTCACACAGACTGGGCTGAAGGCTCTGGATTTCTCCAGCATGGCTCAGGAACCTCTTCTTCTCTCATCTGTGGAACTGATACTGACTAGTACCTTCTGCTCCAATGAGTACCCCCCTTTTGTAACAGATGATAATAAGGGGGTATATTTAGTTGTGAAATTTCAAATTTCACAATGTGATCACGAGGTTAAAATTAGGAGAAAAAAGATGAAAAACAGTGAAGGGAGGCAAGAAATTGAATCTGTGAGTGATTTAGTAGGAAGTAGAAGACAAGGGAAGGCAGAGAGGGAAGTTGAAGAGGCTGAAGAGGGAGGCTGGGAGAGAGGGAGGAAATGGGAGGAAGGGAGGTTAGGCAAAAGAAGATAACTGCCTGATCTATTAGTTATCATTAACAACCAAATATACCCCCTTATTATCATCTATTACAATTTGGCACCCAGACTGACTGAACTTTACAATCCCTGAAACAACAGAAAAATGTTTAAACAAGTGCTCTGTGGGGTAGTTGTGTTGGCAGCCATTATTGGCTATTGGATCTATAACATTTTATACAGCAAAATGACCAATATGATCATAGAGTCTGCTGAATACATTAATAATACCACTATGTTCATACTCCAGTTGCCATTCCAAAAAGAAACTGTTCTCTGGCAGATTTTGACACAGATGTATATCATTTCCATGGCTGCTATACAGACACTGACCTATCTTAAGAATATCTACAGATTTGTGATCCCCAAACAGACAGCAAAGATAATGGTGGTGGATACAAACCTAAAGACAATAGTAAAGAACATGTTTGAAGAATTTGTGAAGGCAAAAGGTCTAGACCAGATTAAGGATAAGGGAATGGTCACCCAAAGAGAAAGAAAGGCAAAGAAAACAAAGTTTAATGCACAGGGAAATGACAGTAACATGGACACTAAGTCAAATAGTGAACCTGAGAAAATTTATCCACTAAAAGATGTAACCAAGATATCAAGTACAGCTGGTGTGTTACATTCAAAGGTTCACAGACAGTTTACTACACAGGAGTTAGATTCCCTGAAGAAACGGGTCCCAAAATTTATTGATCAGCCTTATAAGACTCAAAAGGAACTCAAATGCGCTTTCCGAATTTTTGAACCAGATCTCCAAGATGTAGAATTTCTTTTGTCAGAACTTTTTAGCACCCATGAGCATCACCAATTCATTGAAAAGACAGGTCAAAAAACAACCTGACAAGTTGGCCCACAGAGGAACAAAGGGAAGACTTTGATTTTTCTAATCCCACCAGCATGACCTACCTAAGGAAATGCCAGGAAGACTTGCTCCAAGCCATTAAGCTGTGTTGTTCAAAGCCTAATGCATGGGCAAGATTTGACAAATTGGTGCAGAATAAAGGGGAACATCCAGCTTCCTTTATTGATTGCCTCTCTGAAATGGCTGAATCCATAATGGGCTTAGAGACTAACACAGAGGAGACAGTTAGAGACAGTTTTTGAAAGGTTGCACTCCACACTTAAAAAACTTTTTTTCAGACATTATTTTCCAAAATATGACACAGTGAGTTTAATTGAATTATGAGTTACAGCGACTTATATTCATGACTATCATTCAGAGCAAAGTAAAAAGATGCAAGATTTAAAGGAAAAATTAGAATAAACACAAAAAAATTTAAGAGAAAAGGAGATTGAGGAAATCAAAGAGCTGAATACTGTTAGGACATACACAAAATCTGCTTACAAGCCAAGAACAGTGCAGAGAGAGACTAGTCAATGTTTTTTCTGCCATAAGACAGGACACCTGATCAAAGACTATTTTCTGAAAAAGAAATATCAAGTAAATAACAACAAAGGTGCACAAGCAAAATACAAAAAGCAAAATCCCATGTGCTCTCAGCATTGTACGCTGAAATCCACACAAGAGGCAAGACATCTACAAGAAATGAGAAATGTTATTAAATCAGAAGCTAAACCAAAACATTCAGACATGGTTAGGAGAGAATTATGAAGCCAGGCTTATAATGTATCTAGTTTGGTACATGGAGATAGAAGAAATAGTAAAAAAGAGACTGGTGTTAAACTTGGAAGACAAAAGATGAGAAACAATGAAAACTTTGGGCAAGAAATTGAATCTGTGAGTGATGGCAAATGCAAAAGATCAAATGACAGGCAGAGACAAGTAAAACAACTTGATGTGGAAGTTAAGTACATCATTTCTCAAATAGCAACAGAGATAAGAGACTTAGAAAAAGGCTGTATAGTAACCACACAGGAAAAAAGTACAAATCAAATCAAAACATTCTTGGAGAACTTTTTTTCAGTGCAGATTGGGCACAGGGATTGAATTTTGTACAAGAAAAAGCCAGAAGAAATTAGTGAAAGATACAGAGAAACAAAATTTCAATTCCCTATAGCAAAATGATTGTAACAAAAAATCAATTAATGGAGAAGAAATCACAGATTTGTATAACAAAATCCCACAAAACTCAGTCAATCCTTCAAATAGCTATATGGCACAAATTTCCTTAGGAAAAACATCTAATCTGAATCCTGAAGCTGAAACTTTCCATCCTGCAATGCCTGATACAAATACAATACAATACAATATTTACTGAAAATGAAGCTGACATTACATTTGAAAATAATAATCACATTCAAAGTAATGTAGGTGAAATGACAGTTAAAAAAATAAAAGAAAAGAGGAATGGAATGGAATGGAATGGAATGGAATGGAATGGAATGGAATGGAATGGAATGGAATGGAATGGAAGACTTAGAAACCAACTGAACAACCAAATATTCAAATGGCAGATTTGAAGTCAACATTCTAAGTGGCAGAGGGGAATCTGGCCAAATAAACTTATATGAGATAAACAATAGCTATAATTTAAATTCATTGTCCAATGTAGTAGAGGATACAGTACAATCAACCTCAAATGAAGACTTCATAGGAAATTATTTAAGTCAAGAAGATTTAACTGATTCAAATATACAGTTGACAAAGGGTAGCAAAGAAATGAACAGTGACTCAGTAGCAATACATACCTTAGCTACACACAGAACCATATGTATGGATTAAAGTGGGAAAGAAAAACTACAAAGCTCTCTTAGATACTGGTGCTTCAAAATCTGTCCTAAAGGCATGTCCAGGGGATACCAACATAGGGGGTATGGTTTCCATAGCTGAAGCTATGGGACAAATACAACAGGTCCCTGAGCTTAAGAGCACTATGGTCAAATATCGGTCCTCTCGCCATAGATCATACTTTCCTATTAATTCCCTTGTGTCCAGATAACCTTTTAGGATGGGATTTTTTTGTGTAAAATTCAGGCGACTTTGCAATGTGAAAAATCTGGGAAAATTTTTGTATTTACCCAAGAATTCACTAAAACACTACCCATTGTTATACTTAGAACAACTGGAAGAAGAACCTGAGAAAATTCAAATTATAACATCTATGTATGAAATACCAAAAGATATACCACAAGGGGTGTTTGCAAAATATCAAAATGATGTGGGTAGGGTCAAGTTGGTTACACCAGTCAGGATTGAGGTCAGGGAAGGAATACCACCTAAGATCCCGCAATACAGATTGAGTAAAGAAGCCAAAGAGGGAATAACACCTATCATAAATAGTTTGCTAGAACAAGGCATATTAAGACCTACAGTATCTGACTACAATAGTCTAATTCTAGCTATTAAAAAGAACAAGCGGGGGAAAGTGGGGGCAGCTGGGTAGCTCAGTGGATTGAGAGCCAGGCCTAGAGACGGGAGGTCCTAGGTTCAAATCCAGCCTCAGCCACTTCCTAGCTGTGTGACCCTGGGCAAGTCACTTGACCCCCATTGCCTACCCTTACCACTCTTCTGCCTTGGAGCCAATACACAGTATTGACTCCAAGATGGAAGGTAAGGGTTATTAAAAAAAAAAAAGAACAAGCTAAATGAAGATGGCACTTCTGCTTGGAGATTTGTCATGAATCTGAGGGCTGTAAATACTTTTATAAGGAAAAGACACACTGTCACACCTTTGCCAAATGATATAATAACCCAAATACCTTCGGAAGCTAGGGGGTACACAGTGTTGGACTTGAGCAACATACCATTGCACCCTGATTCTCAAAATATTTTTGTTTTCCAATGGGGACAAACTCAGCTGTGCTATACTAGATCAGTGCAAGGATGTTGTGAGTCTGCTTCAACATTTTGTCAACTTTTGCAGAGAGATCTAGCCACCATAACTTTCAAGCGTAGCAGATTAATACATTACATGGATTATTTGCTGCTAGCATCGCCTGACCCAAAAACATGTTTGGAAGATTCAAAGAAGTTATTGAAAGAGTTTCATAAGAGAGGACATAAAGTTTCAAAAAAGAAGATTCAGTGGGTCCTTCCAACAGTAGAATATTTAGAATTTGTCCTGGAGGTGGGGGGGGGGGGCACCAAGAAAATTTCTAATAAAAGAATAGCAGACATACAGAAGCTAGGCTTCCCTAGAACTAAGAAAGAACTTAGAGCTTTTCTAGGGGTTGTTGGTTTCTCGAGATAGTACATAGTAGGATATTATCATATTTCCAAATGTTTAACTGATTTGACAAAGAAGAAAATTAAAGAACCGTGGCAATTGAACAAAGAACATCACCATTCTTTGTCACAGTTGAAAGGAGTTATTCTATCAGCTCCAGCTTTGGGAATACTGGATTATAAGAAAGAATTCCACTTGTATGTCTATGAAGCTAAAGGCATTGCTTCTGGAATGCTAGCACAGTATTTTGGGTTAAATCTAAGGGCTATTGCATTTTACAGTTCTATCCATGACTCTGTAGCACAAGGAATGGTGCATTGCCTCAGGAGCAAGTAGCTATGGCTCTGATGGTCAAGAAATCATATGATATAGTACTGGGATGTAAATTGCATGTGTATTCTGCACACCGAATAGAAAAACTGCTATAGTCGCAGAATATGCATTCATTAACCGATGCAAGAATATCCCAGTATGAAGTCATTCTATTAGGCAATGATAACATCACAATTCATAGATGTGCACCATTGAACCCAGCAACTCTGATTCCTGATTTGCCAATTGGTGGAGAAGAATTACATGATTGTGGTCAAATAGTAGAACTCATGCACAAACCAAATGAATCCCTTAAAGACACACCTCTTATTGATCCAGAAATATAGCTATACACAGATGGGTCCTCCTATATTCGCAATGGGAGAAAATTCACAGGGGCAACTGTAGTTGACAAGGGCAGAACACTTTGGCATGCAACATTTCCAAGTCATGTTAGTGCCCAAGGAGCCGAGCTCAAGCTTCTGCTCATGTCCTTAGAATTAGCTAAAGGAAAAAGAGCTAATATTTTTCTGGACTCATACTATGCTTTCTCCACTATACATTGGTCATCATACATATGGAAAAATAGAGGGTATAAAACTTCAGCTGAGAAACCAATTGCATAGGGCAAATTAATAGACCATATTATAAATGCCATAGACTTTCCTAAAGAGGTGGCCATACTCCATTGTAAGGCATATACTCATGGAAAGGACAAGAATATCCCTAAAGAATGACAGAGAAGCCATAACATCAAAATACGCTGCAAAGTTTGGACCCCACTGTGTGCTGAATTTCTTTCTGATTGAAAGGCATAATCTCACTGAAGCCTACAACAGAGAAGAAATACAGTCATGGAAAGAGCAGATAGGCACTAAACTAATCAAAGATGTCTGGATTGCTCAAGGGGGTAAACCTATTCTCCCTAAAAAGCTGTATCAACATCTATGCACCATAATTCATGCAAAGGAACATTATGGAGTGCAAGGGATTCTGGATAGAATACAGAGGTTTTGGACCGCACCACAAATAACAACAAATGCCATTAGAACTTGTCAGGCAGTGTGGGAAAGATTAGGTTTAGATCAACACCTCACACCCTACACCAAGATAAATTCAAAATGGGTGAATGACTTGAACATAAGGAAGGAAACTATAAGAAAATTAGGCGAACACAGAATAGTATACATGTCAGACCTTTGGGAAGGGAGAGGCTTTAAAACCAAGCAAGACATAGAAAGTCACAAAATGCAAAGTAAATAATCTGGAATACATCAAATTAAAAAGTTTTTGTACAAACAAAACCAATGTAACTAAAATCAGAAGGGAAGCAACAAATTGGGAAACAATCTTCATAAAAACCTCTGACAAAGGTTTAATTACTCAAATTTACAAAGAGCTACATCAATTGTACAAAAAAATCAAGCCATTCTCCAATTGATAAATGGGCAAGGGACATGAACAGGCAGTTCTCACCCAAAGAAATCAAAACATTAATAAGCACATGAAAAAGTGTTCTACATCTCTTATAATCAGAGAGATGCAAATCAAAACAACCCTGAGGTATCACCTCACACCTAGCAGATTGGCTAACATGACAGCAAAGGAAAGTAATGAATGCTGGAGGGGATGTGGCAAAGTAGGGACATTAATTCATTGCTGGTGGAGTTGTGAATTGATCCAACCATTGTGGAGGGCAATTTGGAACTATGCCCAAAGGGTGATAAAAGACTGTCTGCCCTTTGATCCAGCCATAGCACTGCTGGGCTTGTACCCCAAAGAGATAATAAGGAAAAAGACTTGTAGAAGAATATTCATAGCTGCGCTCTTTGTGGTGGCCAAAAATTGGAAAATGAGGAGATGCCCTTCAATTGGGGAATGGCTGAACAAATTGTGGTATATGTTGGTGATGGAATACTATTGTGCTAAAAGGAATAATAAAGTGGAGGAGTTCCATGGAGACTGGAACAACCTCCAAGAAGTGATGAAGAGCGAGAGGAGCAGAACCAGGAAAACATTATACACAGAGACTGATACACTGTGGTACAATTGAAGGTAATGGACTTCTCCATTAGTGTCAATGCAATGTCCCTGAACAATCTGCAGGGATCTAAAAAACACTATCCACAAGCAGAGGATAAACTATGGGAGTAAAAACACCGAGGAAAAGCAACTGCTTGACTACAGAGGGGAAGGGGAAATGACTGAGGAGAGACTCTAAATGAACACTCTAATGCAAATACCAACAACATGGAAATGGGTTCGAACCAAGAACACATGTGATACCCAGTGGAATCGTGTGTCAGCTATGGGAGAGGTGGTGGGAAGGGAGGGGGGGGAGGAAAAGAAAATGATCTTTGTTTCCAATGAATAATGTTTGGAAATGACCAAATAAAATAATGTTTAAAGTGAAAAAAAAAAAAAGAACTTGTCAGGCATGTAAAACATGCAGAAGGTATAATCAAGGACATTTTAAGAGCAGAGCATTGGGAGGCAGACCACTCAGCTATATGCCTTCCCAATGTATTCAAATTGATTATATCAACATACCTAAAGACAAGGGATACAAATATGCATTGGTTATTGTGGATAGACTGACAAGATGGGTTGAAGCATGTCCATCCAGGAAAAATGACACAGCAACAGTAGTGAGATTTCTATTAAAAGAGATAATGACATGACATTCCTGATACCATAGATTTGGAGAAGGAGTGCCATTTCGCTTCCCAAGTTCTGCAAGAAATCTACAAGAACTTGGGGATTAAATGCAACTATCATTCAGTTTATCAGCCCCAAAGTTCAGGTTAGGTTGAGCATATGAACAAAGAATTAAAGACACAGATAGGTAAACCCTGTTCAGAAACACACTTAAAATGGACAGATGTGATGCCTCTTGCTTTCTTCAACATAAGAACTAGACCTAGGACTAACTTGCATATATCACCATTTGAAATGCTATATGGTCAGCCACTTTGGCATGGTAGGACAGTGAAGCCACCATACCTGTCCATGTTAAAAGGGGAATGAGTACTTCATGAATATTTAAAACAGATACAACATAGACTAGACAAACTAAGAAAACTGGGCTTGCTTGTGCAAAGAATATCACTCGATTTTTCATTGCATAAGATAAAACCAGGAGATAAGGTATATGTCAAGAACTTTAATAGAGAATCTCCTACAGAACCAAGATGGATCAGACCAACATCAGTCATAATGACAACTCCCAATTAGTTAAACCCAATACTTGCATATGCAGTTTGGACTGTTTTGACTTTTCTAACTAAATTTTGTGGCGGAAACTCAGAATTTGGGGAGGGGAATAACTTTGCATCCTTTTTATAGAACATATTTACATAAAGACATATCACCTATGAAGTTAATAACCAAGCACAAACAGAAAAAAAAATGTTAGAAACATTTTAAATGGAAAGATGACAAAATTTTAAAAAAATACCTCCTTTGGAGATGAGCTTAGATCAACATTTGGGAAATTCACTAATTGCTTTGAGAATTATCAACATGAGAAGGCTCTGATCTGTTGTTAAAATTGGGAAGAATGTTACTATTCCCTATTCTTGTTGACAACAAAATGAGTTTTCCACAAAATTTTGATAGAACAAGAGTCATGTGGTGTTGATCTTTTTTTAAAAATGTTTTACATTAGCTATTTTTATCTAATTTTGTATGCAGAAACAAATCCTTTTTTCAATTATAAAAAAAAAGCCCTCCAACATCTATAAAGGTTGATCAAAAAGATCCATGGTTCCATGCTTCATATGTAAAATTGCATCACACCCATAATGTTGACTAGCTCTAACAAAATTCAATAACATTCCCTATCAAAGGAAAGCATACAAGACTACTTATCAACAGAAATTACAGTCAAAAAAGCATTGCACATGTTAAAAAGATAGCCTATGAATGGAAACTATGAAAGGAAAGCACTGCAAAAGCAAATAAAACAGCTCCAGAAAGAAATACAGTCAGTAAAACAGGGAAAAATAAATATGCATGTGAAAGGTTAGCTCCAAGGAAAAAACTCTACATATTCTATACCAAGTCTCTGCCAACCTTATTAACACCTATAAAAGTAACAAAGTTATTTCAAAATGAAATTATAACTCCATGTACAAGTGAATTATGTTATATCCAAATTTTATATTCAAGACATGTCTAAAAGGCAGCATACAATAAATCCTATTGTGAAAAATTCAAACAAAAAATAAGAAAACTTCAAATTCATATTTTTAACAAAATTCTAAGAACTTATACTATATTACATACACCCACTCATGAAGATGAACATATGTAAAGCTTGCTTCCACTCAGGAAGATAATCACATAAGTAATGCTTACTTCCACACATGAAGAATAACTAATGAATTCTGACTAGAACTCATGAAGAATTCATAGCTTACTTCCATGCACAATGAAAATTTCATCTTACATACATGTACATGTAAAAATCTTACATGCATGCATGTTCACGATCATTCCAGTATGCTCCTGAATATTTAAGAACACAGGACTACAATCAAGAATGACAGCAGACAAAAGGCAAGCAGCACAGATGATGAGAGATCAAGACACATAGAGTTTCTACAATCAACATTAAGACATGGAAGGACTTTAAAATTTTGGACTTGTGATCCTGAGGTTATGTAAGAATGTGACATACATGTTAACATCACATAAATACATACACATGCTACACAGAAATACAATGAAGGAAGAGTTGCAAAACACAAAATTCACACTGATATATCAATTTCTGTGGAAAATTCAAACAGACAGAAATTTCTTATCTGCATGAGTTTGCACAGAAATCAAGGACAATATATTATAGTTGTACACATGTATATCTGTATAGATACAACTTATATACATATGTGAATACTAATGTACTAACAAACTAACCATATTAGAATAATTTATTAATATTAGGGACAGTTTAGAAAATTGTTCAAAGTCTCAGGGAAGTAGGGACAGACATTAAAACTACTTAACTATAGAAGTTAGATTACATTATGATTTTAGGTTAGTAATTGTTAGTAATAAGAAATTTTACTTAGTTGAATTTATAGACATTAGGAAATAAGACAGTTACATATTCAAAATGCTGTTGAAATTGTTTAAAATTGTTACATGATTCATTATTATGTTCAAAACTATATTTCATGTAAATTCCTATTACCTAAACCAATTTTCTTATACCAAAAACTTAGCATAGAATTAGATAGACAGAATAGCTAAGATAAGATTAGGATTTGTTGTTTTGGGAGGGTAAAGGAACAATTAATATAGTACAGGGTTAAGAATTAGATAGTTAGAAATATAACAAAACATATCCAAAAGGTAAGTATCATTAAAAAATGCTGGATGCATTTTTTTCAAGACAGAAAGGGAGGATTGTGAAGGAGGAATTGGGAAAGCATGCAAAAGGAAGAAGCAGTGGCTGAATGGTGACCTGTCAATCAAAGAAAGGTTCCATTTGGAAGGTTACTGGAAGAAGCAATTGAAAGAAGGAACTGAACAACTGAAGGTTTATGTCTTTTAACCTTGAAAGGCAGAAAGGAGGTGGTTCTCTTGATCTTGGAGATTGTAAAGGAAGGACAATAGTCCAGAGACATTTCTTTGGCTTGCTCTGTTTATGATAGTGACTGAACTGCCAGATGTGAATCTTAAAACTGCTCAGATTCTACCTTAGAAGATTTGGTTAAGCAATTCCCCTATTGTAACAATGTGAGAACTTTTAAAATTACTCCACCCTGCTCAGACAGTGCCTTAGGGGAAGATAAAGTTGTAAACTCCTGATTGAACAATGAAAAGTTCCTAACTCATACTTATAGTAAAGCTAGAACCTTAAGCTAGGTCTATTTTTAGATCTAATACAAAAGGGTACTAAGTACCTATAAAGGTCAAATTAATCACTAAAAGGTCAAGCAACTTACAAAGGGCAAGCTTAATAAAGAGGTGTGAAGTTTTAGTCTACTCAGAGAAGGTGATAAAAGAAGATGTGAACTAAGAATGGGCAGTCTTGGGGAAAATGTCTACTGTGATTGGTAGATGTGAAAATTTAGGAGAGATGACATAAGAGAAATTTCTCTTTAAAAGGAATTGGCTCTCTCTGAACTTGGTTGGAGTTCAGTTTGGAAGCTGAATTGGAGGGTCTCTCTGAACACTAGAACTTGCTTGGGACAAATCTTGTGGTGAGTGAAAACAGACTGACTAGTCTCTCTTTTAAGGCTCAGGCCTAGGCCAATTGGCCTAGGCCCTTCCTACTATTTCCTCTTACTCTGTCTCTCTCCCTTCTCTTAATTCCTTCATTTGTATTAATTAAAATCTCCATAAAACCCAGCTGACTTGGGTAATTTCATATTTGGGAATTTTTCCCATGGCAACCACTTACTTTTGATTAAAATCAAGACACCAAAATTATCTTTACAGTTTTGGCAATTCACAGTCTTGAAAACCCACATTTTTCACGGTCACAGAGACCTATCAATCATTCCTATCAATTTGAACTCTTTCCCAATATCTCCAACCTAAAGCTCACAGTAGTATTAGGGAAATCCTCATCCCTCTTACCTCCATTCTCTATCTTTCCTGTCTTCTCCAAATAAACCCTTACTTAAGATAAAGAAGAGAAAAAGTATTTTCATTTGAGACACCACAAACTCACCCTGAGTGATTTAGTAGGAAGTAGAAGACAAGGGGAAGGGAAGCTGAAGAGGCCGAAGAGGGAGGCTAGGAGAGAGGGAGGAAATGGGAGGAAGGGAGGGTAGGCAAAAGAAGATAACTACCTGATCTGTTAGTTATCATTATCCATCAAATATACCCCCTCATTATTATCTATTACACTTTCTGATTGGAGAGTAGAAGATGGAGAGACAAGAGTTTCTGAGTTGAAGGAGGGGAGGGGTGAAGCTAGATCAACCATATCTTATTTCCCAACCTACACATCTTTGGATTTTTCCAGAATGTTTCCAGGCTAGATAACCCATCCCCCTTTTAAGCTTCCTTTGATGTGCTGTCTTTATTACTTTGTTATGAACTCCTTGAGAGCAGGGAATGTCCCCACCTACTTACCTTTCTATGTATCTCCAACCCTTAACATAGTACCTAACTGTGATAAGTGTTTAATAAATGTTTATTAAAATGACTCACTAACCTCAAAGAGGTTGTCAACCTGGAAACACACAGAACCACCAAAATAGTCAGCAAAAACAAATCTTTAATCAGGAAAGAGACATGTCCTTAAATAATCAGCCACTATACAGAGCAAAGTGCTAAATACCACACAGAGTTGAACTCTGGGGGGCTCTGGGGGCAGTGTTTCTGATAGGATCACCATGCTAGATTATTCTCCAAAGAACAGAACTTGGGGACTTACATACCTTTTGGGGAACTATGCCTGATGACATTTCTTCCACATTATCCACCCCTCTGCCCAGCAGTCCAATAGGAGCACATGGCGGTAAGGTGGGCAACTCACAGGCAACAGAGCTGGAGGGGAGCAGAGTGCTCTTGCCACTCCCCTTCCCCTCTCTATACTCACTGAGGACATTCTTCACTTCACCCACCCCTCTGCCCAGTAGCCCAATGGGAGCACTTTCTCCCTCCTCTGTGTGGGGTGTGTATGTGTGTGTGTGTGGGGGTGAGCATGGCACTGGGTCTGGGGGATAGAGTGGGGGAAGGGCCCGAAACGCTATCTCTAAAAGGTTTACCATCTCTGACCCAGAGCTTGCTACTCTTCTGTTGTTTTCAAGATAAAAGGTAAGGGTTTTTCAAAGGACAAAATAGATTGATCCTGTATTGTTTATCTATTTACACTTCTGTTCTGTAAATGTTTAAATCATGCTTTTTGTTCTGAACTTGGTTTAGAATTCAGTTGGTTTATAGTGGGTTAAATCTAGAAGTCCACCTCTCACTGCTAATCACAGATCTATTCTTTCCTCAAGGAATTTTGCTAACCTTGGGGAATGTGCATAAAGAAAAAGGAGTCAAGCCTAATATCTTTACCTTGAGAAGCTATCCTTTGAAGATATCTGGCTTGCTGTCCAGAAGGCTGGGCCACTATACTGCCTTTGAACTTAAACAAAGATCACTTTTTAGTCTCCTACTAGCAGGCTGGAAGGGAAGGGTCATGGTTTGTTCCCACTACCAAACTTTAGAAGAATTGTGCTATACTGTGCCCCAACTCTGTAAGCAGTCATGTTGTCCTCACTCTCATGATGTTATCTATGTTGTCCTGTTTTTTTGTTCTCTACTCCCCAAAACCTATACAAAGGGAATTGCTTTTTTGGTTGGAGCCTTTGGCATAAATGGAGGCAAGCCATAAACCCATTTATTGAAAGATAGCATGTCCCTATTAATAAATGTATCTTGCTCAGAGATCTGCCTGTGTTTATCCTTTGGTTAACATTCAAATACTACAGAAGCAATTTTTTTCCTTTTTTTTTTAAACCCTTACCTTTCGTCTTAAAACCAATGTCGGTCCTAAGGCAGAAAAACGGTAAGGACTAGGCAATGGGGGTAAAGTGACTCACCCAGAGTCACACAGATAGGAGGTGTCTGAGACCAGTTTTGAACTCAGGACCTCCTATCTCTGGTCCAGGCTCTCAAGCCACCAAAGCTGTCCCCCAGAAGCAACCTTTTTTTTTTTTTGAAAATTTTATTTAGTCAATTTAAAACATTATTTCTTGGTTACAAGAATTATATCCTTTCCCTTCCTCCCCTCTCCCAACCCCTTCCCTTAGCTGATGCGCAATTACACTGGGTTTTCCGTATGTCCTTGATCGGAATCTATTTCCATGTTGTTGGTGTTTGCACTAGGATGATCATTTAGAGTCTATCCCCAATCATATCCCTTCGACCCATGTAATCAAGCAATTGTTTTTCTTCGGTGTTTTTACTCCCACAGTTTTCCTCTGAATGTGGATAGCGTTCTTTCTTGTAGATCCCTCCAGGTTGTTCAGGATTACTGCATTGCCACTAATGGAGAAGTCCGTTACATTTGAATGTACCACAGTGTATTAGTCTCTGTGTATAATGTTCTCCTGGTCCAGAAGCAACTTTTTAAAGAAATATTTTCCTTCTTAGTGACTGATATCTAAATACCCCAAATCAGAACTTTTTGAATATCTTGAGAACATTAGAATTTGGGAATTCTAAAATTCAGTTCTACACCTAAGAGAAACTCCAAGGCTAGAAGTGTCCATTTTCAAGATTGCTCATCTCTTATCTAAACTCAGAAAAGAAATCAGAGAAGCATAAGATTTCTAGGACCCCATCATTTGGGATTTTGTGGGTGAGCATGAGTCACTTGACATGTGCTTTATGCTCCTGGCTGAAGACAGAGGGGAAAGAGAAGAAAGAAATCTCTTCTCTCTCTTATTGCATTCTAGTCTGGAAGTCCAAAAAATAAAAACACAAAAAAGTACAAGGGGAAAACCATTTCTCAGTTCCCTTTTATAGATTGCAAAGGGAGCAACTCCTTCAACAAGAATCCGTCTTACCGAACCTCAACCAACCCATTATCAGGAGGCAGTCCAAATCTTTGAAGTCTGATCAATAAATTTATCAGTGAATAAGTCTACATCTACTCTTCCTATGCCTAAAGATTTATTCAGATTTCCCTAGAATTTTATTCCAAGTATAGCTTGAGTATGATAATGATCTTTTTCTTTTTAATATCCCAGAAATTTGTTGAATGTTCTACTTGAATATACTGAATACAAAAAGATTGAGATTGTTTGCTTTTGGTGCTCCTGGTAAATTTCAGAGACACTAAATGGAAGGGGCTACTTTATTGGAAGTAGAAATGGAAAACCTCAGACCCATTTGTGTGGCCATGTAAAGACAATTCCTTTTGGGGATGGGTTGGACCATTTGACTGTTGAGGATGTGAGTATAATGAACTATCTCCTCCACTCCCTTCTCTACTCGAGTTACTTACAATTGATGACATTGATTTAGCAGACAGAGCAAGAGTATGGACAGAGAGAATAATTTGAGGCAACAAAAGTGGCTACTTGGGATTTTGGGTGATTAATCAAGTACAAGCCACAGAAACTTAAATAAAGGCCAATCGTACCTACTCAGAAACAGTCCAAGTCAGGTTATTGGCATTCAACAGTCAACTATTCAAAGTTCTTTTCAACATCAGGCTCTGATTCAGAGTTTGAGGCTGGCTGCCTTGGGAACAGAAACAACAGAGAGCAGCAAGAGAGGTTGAGTTGTATTTTGCTACAACTGCAGACACTTGAGTATTGGATGACTTGAAAGAGGAATGTGGAATTGGCATGCCAAAAGCTGAATTTCAAGGGACCGACACTGGGAAATGGAGCCAAGGCCTGGGATGGGAGCCATCCCAGATCCTGAAAAACCTAATCCTTGCCCCATCAACTTTTCCTGTTTGTACTCATCAGATCTCATATGGCAGTGACAGTGTGGATCTAAGAGGTATTATGTCACACTCTGCTGATAACTGGGTCCCAGGTGACAATTACATTCATGTCATTTGATGAAGGATACATGTAGCATGTGACTTTACAGGCTATTTAGGGGCTTGGCCACTGGGGACTGAGCAAGGACTATCCATATTTGGGTTATATGAGATTGAGCTTGGAGTTCCCGAGGGAAGATTCTGGCTTCAATAAGAAAGTGGACACCATAGCCCTGGTATGTCCAGGCCCAGCAAACATCTCTGGAGTGTCAGTGTGGATTGGGACCAGTTCCAGAATGTTCAAAGTACAGAAAGTGAACTGGTGAATAATAGCATCAAACTGACAAATCATGACACATGTATGAGAGCTTGCAAGAAAACAGAATACTGGGATCAGAGAACGTAAAGAAGAGCTGAACTCCTTGTCTTGAAGAAGCTTTCAGAGAACTTTAACTTTGCCTGAAGAATATACCTGAAGAATAAAAGGATCTTCTGAGGAAGAGACTTAACACAAAAGGACCTTTCTGAACTCCTTTAATAATTTGATGATGATCTTTGAATGCATGACCAAGTTTCTCAGCCTATCAGAACAGTCTCTACTTTGTCTCATTTACTTTACCCAATGGCTTTTAAAGATTTTTGACAATTAAAGTATTTTCATTGATTAACCAGGCATCTTATCACTCATTTCAAGTGCAGTAGACTGACTTAATTGAATAAATATCAACCTCATTCTTACAAATATGCCTCACTTAACAAGATCCATTCTACTCAAGGTTGATGTTTTGAAAGCAATTTCTTAAAGAAGATTTAGTTTCAAAAGAATTGAGGAGGTTGAATACTCTATCTTAATACAGTGTGGTAAACTCAAATAAAAACAAGGGCTACTAAAGCATACATAAATCCATGGATGCCACTTATTAACATTATTTAAAATGTATTATTATTTGTGTTTTATTGTATTTTTATTTATTTTGTTAAATAGTTGCCAATTATATTTTCACTTGCTTTAAGAGTGATGTGGGTCTCATGCAGCCAGTTGACACCTCTGCCTTGCTAAACTTAAACATCTAAAGATAGAACTGAACAGAAGGCTCATTGGCTTTAGCAGGTGGTATCTCCAAGGCAGTATATATATATATATATATATATTTTTATATATATATATATATATATATAAAATTGCCCTGTGATGTTTGGGAAAGAATCATTTTTACCTTCTGATTGAACTCCCTGGTGAGAAATTAGTTGAAGGATGTACTTTCCAGTTCTGTCTTTGTATCAGAAAATTTTTGATAAGAATTAGAGAATGTTGAGCAATTCATTTTAGTGACTTTCCGAGGATTACATGTGAGAGACTAGATTTGAACCCAGGTCTCCCTAATTCCAAGACTAACTCCCTTACATTATTGTTTCTCTGGCATACTAACGTGTAGGAAGTTTTATCTAAGTAAGTCAGAAATTATATGTAATTTATTTGCAAATGCATGAGTTTCTACACTCTCCCACAGTGTATGGAGATTTCTCATGGCAATGAGTAACATTACACTATGAGCAAAAAAAAAAACAAAAACGGCTGAAATATCCTCTAATTCCATCCTGTTAATACTGATATATATATATATATATATATATATAATTTACACATATATATGTGATTTTACTTTCTATTCTGTATGTTTATTTGCTTACTTATTTTTGATGATGGATGCATATATGTCCAAAAGGCCCCAAAACTGTATTTACCCTTTGATCAGCAATACAAATAATAGGTCTATAATCCAAAGAGAAAAAAAAAGTGTGGGTGCAAGGGGAGGACCTATTTGTACAAAAATATTCATTAGAGCTCTTTTTGTGGCAGGAAAGATTTACAAATTGAGGAATTGTCTCTCTGGCTGAACAAGTTGTGGCATATGATTTTAATGGAATACTGTTGTACTATAAGAAATGATGAGCAGGATGATTTCAGAAAAACCTAGAAAGAGAGGGTAGCTAGGTGCCTCAGTAGATTGAGAGTCAGGCCTAGAGACAGGAGGGCCTAGGTTCAAATCTGACCTCAGACACTTCCTAGCTGTGTGACCCTGGGCAAGTCACTTAAGCTGTATTGCCTAGCCCTTGCCACTCTTTGCCTTGGAATCAATACATAGTATTGATTCTAAAATAGAAAGTAAGGGTTTAAAGAAATTTTTTTTGTTAAAAAACCTAGAAAGACTTACATAAACTAATACAAAGTGAAGTGAGCAGAACCAGAAGAACATTGTATATAGCAACAGCAATATTTTTTGATGAACAACTGTTAATGATCTAGTTATTCACTTGATCTAAAAAAATCCCTGAGATTCATCATGAAAAATGCCATCTGCCTGAATTGATGGAGGCTGAATGCATATTTTAAAAGTACTATATTTCACTTTCTTTCTTCTTTTCCTTTTTATTTTTTTTAGGTTTGAGGTCTCTTCCACAAATAACTAATATGGAAAAACATTTTACATAATTATAAATATGAAATCTATATCAGATTGCTTACCATCTCAGATTGGGGTGAGGAGTCAGAGGGAGGGAGGGAAAGAAGGTGGGAAGGAGAGAGAGAGAATCTGAAATTGAAAAATTTTTTAAATGTTAAATTTCTTTTTACATGTAGGGAAAATAAAATATTGACAAAGAAAAGAAAGGAAATATTTTAAGAATAATAATAGAATTTTAGGTTTCAAAGGTATTTTTTGTCTATCATTTCCTTTTGATCCTTACAATGACTCTAAGAGATATGTGCTATTATTATCTTATTTTATAGATGAGGAAATTAAGGCAGAGAGAGGTTACTTGCCCAGGGTCACACAACCAGTAAGTAACTGAGACAGGATTCACACTCAGCTCTGTGACTCCAAGTTCAAACACAACACATTGGACTGCATGAGGTCTACAACACTCCTGAGTGTGGCTTGAACGAGATTAAAATGTAATTGGGAAATACTTAGCAACAACAATGACAAATATATATTATCCAAAGTGTGATTATAGCACTTCTGCCCCCCATTCCACCACTCTGCCAGCTTCACTGGGGAAACAGGGGTCCATACAGGATTGAGGATTTTTCCAAAATGTTTACTATGTTGGGTGGCCATGGCCAAAAGATTCATCACTGAGTGGTCATCCTGATGATGAACCTCTCAATTCTTAGTTAGGTTGATCGTCCTGGGATCATACTGGAAACTTTGCTAGTATGTCAAGATCTACCAAAGATTTAATTCCCTCTACTGCTGTACCTTTTGAGTATACACAAGTCACTACCATATCACCAGAGAGCATCAAAGGAGGAATTTTGGGGAGGTCTAAGTATGAATTTCCCCTTAATCATGAGGAAGTCCCACTGCTAAGAAGCCTCCATTGGTCCCAGCCTGGCTCTTGAATCTTTCTTCTTTTCTTGCTCCCCTCAAGTCTGCCAGTGCAGAAGCCCAGATAGTCAGGAAAGGGTCCTTCTCAATGATTAAACATTCCTAAAGAACCTGGTGCTAAATGGCATGTAGACAGCTGAATGCTTAGGTTGGAATTTCATTCAGACCAGAAAGGCCACCTCACTGTGATCTACTGAGTCAGCCCTTGCCACAGCTGTTGCCATAGCAATCCTACAAGGTATCAAGGAACCATCAGTTAGCTCTGACATTTGGTATACATGCTTGTCTGAAGAACTAAAGAGGCCCAGTGACCATCTGGGGGATTATGACTGAACAGCTAAAAGATAAATTGGGAGAAGTCAGAGGCAAAGCAAAGAAACCATATACTAACTAACAAAGAAGATACAGATATAGAAGGCAAAGGTTTTAAATACTACATGCAGAGATCAGCTTTTATTCAAGTTTGTAGTCAAAAAGAAATGAAACAGCAAATAACGGGTGAATAATGTGACTAAATGATGATAGTGAAATAACTCCTGGGTAGAGAAGGAAAGTTTTAAAAAATTTACAGCAGATAATGCAATGATGTGGGAAAGACCTGAAAGAAATGATGAGGAATGCTATCCAGGTCCAGAGAAAGAACTGCTGGAGTCATCTTTCACAGCAGTGTATTTATGGTTTTATTTGGGGGTTTTGGTTACATATAAGTGTGCTTTTATAACAATGACCAGTATGGAAGTGTGTTTTGCATGACAATAAAAATAAAAATTTTAAAAATATATAGTATATGACATTTTATATAATAATATAGATATCTTGCAGCAAAATCTCTGAGATAGTTAAAATAACATTCAGCTTCAATTTTGTAACTAATTTTATGATTAAGAAAGAGAAAAATATAGTGGTGTGTTGATTTAGAATCTTGAACCCTAGAGACTACATTTCCCATAATCCCTTTTTCAATTTCCTATTTGCGGTCTCCCTACATGGAGGGAGCTTTCAGTTTCTGTTGTCTGCCCACATGATCTCTCTGGTTCCATGGCGGGGAGGGAGCGTCTCTTGGTTTTTGCTAGCCTTACTTCCTTATACTTCAAGATAAATATTTAATAAGTATTATTAAATATAATACTTGGAGTACTGGATATTAATTTTAATCTTTACATTTTTGGCAACCACGAAGAGATTCTAGAACTTGACTTTTCTTTTTCCTTTTCTTTAAATCCAGCAGCCCAGTAACAGCTGAGCAAACCAACAGTTTAAAATTGCTACTGGTTTGCAACCAAAGCTGCTTTTCTACTGGTAGTTTTCAACCCCCCTCTCCAGCTGCCCAGCTGTGGCTCATTCCTCTAGCTCTCCTTCCGACTTCCAAGCTACTGGCAGCTGCGAGTATTTGAGTATTGTTACCCCCCAGCCGCACCCCACCCAGCCATCTTAATTTAGGGGACTTGGTGAAGAAGCTGCTTCCTGCCCACAGCCTCAAGAGCAGCCAAATCAGCTTGATTGGCCATTCCTGAGGCAGCCCCCTTTCCCCCCCCCACCCTTGAAACCTAGGTTGGTTTCTCCTACCAGCAATCCAAAGTCGGTGTTGGTTTTTTTTCCTTAACCAGAGCTAGTTCTAGCCTGGCCCCACCCCCACACTACTACTGCTACTGCTGCTTCTGCTGCCCTGATCTCCATTCCAGCTGATGAATATAAGCTTCCCTTTCCCCAGCCAGCTCAATGAAGGGAAACCCCTTTCTACACTGGACAGCTGATTGATCCCAAGGATCCAATAGGCTCTTTTCCTTGGCTGGGAGGGTCATGGCTCTTTTTTTTTTTAACCACCCCTAACCACGCCCCTAAACCCTTCTAGTTGTAGTGCTGCCTCTTGGTCACTATAGGTCAATAGTGAGCACTGATGTTTTTTTCTTTTTTTCTTTCTCTTATTTTTTCCCCTTTCCTGCTTAATTACAGTGGTTGTTTGCTGCCACTAGATGGCAGCAATAAGTAAATAAATAATTTAAAAATTTCCCCCTTTAAAAAAAAATCCAATAAAATAATTTAAATAATTAAATGAGCTAAATGCTCTCACTTTATGCCCCACCCCTTATAATAATAACAATTTTAAAAATGAATCACTAAAAAATAAATATACATTGTTATTTGTTCCTTATTTGATCAAAATGCTACCATGCATGAAATCCTTTTGCTTTTTGCCCAATTAGAAGCATATAAAATTTCAAATTCCCTCCTCCTCCTTGTAATCTGAGAATATTTTATTTTTCTGATCTTCATACGTAAGACAAAAGATATCTCTATATGAGAGAGTAAAGCAGAAATGCAGGCTGACAGGAGAATTCAATCAAAAAAATTCAAACACATGACCTAATTAAAAATACTGATCTCACCCAAAACAAGTATGAATTTTGCAAGCCTACTCCTGAACCACAACTAGAGGATGAACCTTTTTCTCCTGAAATGGAGATGAGACACCCCTCTTATATACATCAGGTGCAGATCCTTCTCTCTCATACTCTACAATGGAAAATCACTAAGCCCCTTGTAGCACTCACAAAAAACTCAGTGCTGGAACCACTTAAATTGGAAACAGAATACCTAACAGTTCTTTCAAATTTAGAACAAGCTATACTTTCTGCCCCTGCTCTAGGCATGCCAAATTATGATGAACCATTTACTTTATATGTCCATGATCAAAAAGGGATAGTTTCAGGTATTCTAACTCAACTTTTGGGACCTGCTCAATGCCCAGTAGCCTATTATTCTGCCCAGCTTGGCC
Source organism: Monodelphis domestica (assembly GCF_027887165.1). NCBI lineage: Eukaryota > Metazoa > Chordata > Mammalia > Didelphimorphia > Didelphidae > Monodelphis > Monodelphis domestica. The sequence goes on along the minus strand of NC_077231.1, from coordinate 249,920,821 downwards.
CAGTAGCTGCTGGAGCACCACCATGCCTTAGAGGAGTAGCTGCCACAGCTTTACTGGTAACCAAATCTGCCAATCTGGTACTGGGATGCTCTCTGACCATAATGTGCCCACACGAGGTCGAGGCATTGTTATTAAGACATAGGACACAGGTATTTACTGACCAAAGGATTACTAGGTATGAGGTAAACCTATTAAATAATGAACATATACTAAAACGCTGTGGAGTTTTTAATCCTGCAACCTTGCTCCCTGATCTGCCAATTTCCAGAGAACCTTTACACAATTGTACATCTTTAGTGTCCACTGTTGATAAACTTCGTAATGATTTATTGGACACCTCTTTGGATGATTAAGATTTAATATTATTTACAGATAGTTCTTCATTTATGAGGGATGGCATGCCAAATACTGGAGCTGCAGTAATTACTGAATTTGATACTCTGTGGTCAGCTTCCTTGCCCTCAAATGTAAGTGCACAGGGTGCAGAACACCCATATTTGAAACACGCCTGAATTATTGCAAAGGAAAAAAGAGTCACAATTTACACAGACTTCTGCTATGCCTTTGACATATGTCACACCGTTGGTAAGCTATGGCTTCAGAGGGGATTCTTAACATCAACTGGAAAATGTATTGCCAATACATACCTTATTACTGAACTTCTTTCTGCCATCCAGCTATCCAAAGCTATAGCTGTCCTTCACTGCTCTGCACATACAGGTGGCACTGATCCTGATTCCAGGAGAAATAATCAAGCAGATATTGCAGCAAAACTAACAGCCTTAGAAGGCCCTGAATGCCACTAATAATTACTGATGATTTGGATCTATCCCTTTCTTATAATGACAAGGAAGTGGAAAAATGGAAGCAGAAATTTAAAGCAAAACGGATAAATGGAGTATGGGTATCATCAGATGGCAAACTCTTACTGCCTAGAGCTTTCTATAACCAGATTTGTCACTGTATTCATAAACAAGGTCATTTTGGCACACAAGGCATTGTAGACTCTGTTAAAAGAGTATGCATAGCACCTGGAATAACTACAATTGCCTCCAAAGTACAGCTTGTCCTACCTGCCAGGACTTTAATCCTTTTGAGGAAGTCTTTGGTGGACATCCTCTTACTTACACACCATTTGAGCACCTACAAATTGACTTTATCTCTATGCCAAAACTTGGACAGTATAAATTTTGTCTGGTCATAGTTGATCAATTAACCAGATGGCCTGAAGCATTTCCTATTGCTCATGCCACAGTGGCTTTTGTTGCTAAAATCCTTTTGAAAGAAATTATTCCTGTTTTGCCCTGCCAGCACATATTGATTTGGATAAAGGAACTCATTTTACTGATTCGATTTTATCTCAAATTTATACATGTCTGGAGATAACTCCTAAATTTCACACACCAAATCATCCCCAGAGCTCCAGCTAAGTTGAAAGAATGAATAAAGAACTTAAGACCATGACTGGAAAATTATTCACGGAGACTCATTTAAAGTGCCCTGAAATTCTACCTCTGGCCCTATTTTATCTCAGTAGCAGACCCAGAGGTGATGTACACATCTCACCATTTCAGATACTTTTTGGACATCCACCTGTTCAGGCACAACCATTTGCCCCTTCCTATCCCTCACTGTTAGGAGGAGATACAATCATTACTACATATATCAGACAATTACAAACAAAATTGAAAGAATTCCATGACTCTAGAGGTGCTGTTCAAGCATGCCCCATTGATTTCCCACTTCATGGTTTAAACCCAGGTGATAGTGTATACATAAAGAATTTCAAATATACTGGATCGACTGAACCTGCTTATGATGGATCATTCCATATCCTACACCAACAGCCATAAAAATTGGAGAGGGAATTCATGCATTCATTGTAGCCATGTAAAATGAGTACCTTCTGTTGATGGTGAATAATTGCTTGCACTGATTTTATTTGACTATTGATTGTGATTGGACTTCTTAATTGCTGAATTTGTACTATTCAATTGCACTTTATTTGATTGATCCTTGTATTTGCACAAATTACTTTATAGGGCAACACATGTACTACCTCATAGAAGAAAATCTGTATTAGTGACTTATATTGAACCAATGTGCCTTTTGTAATATTTTGTGCCTTTACTAATTTATTGTATTTTCTTGAATGTATCATGCTTTGTCTACCTCATTTGCACTCATATTGTTTTATCTGTCTTATTTGCACTCACTGTGGATCATGGTAAGTCAAAAAGGAAATGAATCTTATTTTTTGAAAACTAGTCCCTATACTTTACCTCTGTAATTGTGAAATATACACAATTTTAACATTTTATTTTCTTCCTGCATGTGTCATACAATAGTTGATTTTTTTCTTCTTTTCTCATTTTTTTGCTTTTGATACACATGTCACTACTATTGAAAATTTTTTCAACTATTTTTACTTTTTGCAATAGCATAAGCTAAGATATCCATTTACCTAGCATATAAAAAAAATACCCCAAAAGCTTTGGACTATGACAACCTGCCACTAGATATTTTACTATTATGAGACTTTAGCTCAATGACTATGTCTAATACAAGAACAAAAGGACCACAAAGGAGCCCAGAACTTGACTTGCAAAGTGCCAAACAAGCACAAAAAGGAGAAGGAAACCAAATCAATTCTACGGGGATTGATGACATTCTGCACAAAAAGCACAATGACTTGATCATGTGTGAGACTCGAGTTTGCAGCTGTTTAACATGTGTTAAATGCAGGACTTCCTTGTACCAAACTCTATACCAAGCATATGACATCGTTTGTTCTGGCTTCATTATCCCCCCCCCCAAAAAAAAGAAAGAAAAAAAAACAAAGAAAAGGGTTGAACCAGGAAATTCTATTTCCCATTTATCTTGAGATCTAGTCTCTTTTACTATTTTCTCTCATGATGTGACAACTTACTGTAGTCCAGACTGCTAAACTGTGTTAGTGACTTGTTGTTGTATAATTATGGGACATGGATCACTACAAGAACCTGTTGTGAGTTGTGGTTTTTTTCCCTTCTTCCCAGAATTTTTTTCAAGTTTTCTTTTTATATATTTTTTATCTGACTCAGAAGTTATTTTTTAATTTTAATTTCTTTGATTCCTTGATGTTTTTTGATACTTGATTCATATGCCTTATGACTCGACCATGTATCCCTATGTTATTCCTACATGCATCCCTGTGTCTTCCTCAGGGGGTGAATGTATTATTATTTTCCTTGGGGGGGGGGGGCTATGTTATTGTTGTGAACTTTCACTTGAATTTGAGCCAAATTTAGAACAAGAGACTACCTCCCAGAATCTAGAAGGTGCTGTGAAAATGCCTGCAGAGACCACACTCTGTATCAGAAGATCCAGAGTGAACTTTGAGATATGGCGAATTTGAAGTTTGTGGGGGGGTTGAAATGCTTTTGTTTTTGAATGCACTCTCTTATGCCAAAGGGGACTGCCCCCTAATTGGCTTTTTGTCGAAGCATCTATTATTGGTTTTGTTTCTTTTCCCTTTTATTTTTCCTCTTATCCTCAAATTATTGTAATTTCCCTTTAAAAACTGTAATAGTTGTATATACCTCTAGTTCACATTATAAGTTAGTTACGTTTTCATGATCCATTGGGGAGACTGGTCTCCCAAAGGATCACAGGGGAAAAGTGTTGATTTAGAATCTTGAACCCCAGAGATTACATTTCCCATAATTCCCCTTTCCTTTTCGTTTCTGTTGTCTGCCCACATGATCCCTCTGGTTCCAAGGTAGGAGAGAGAGGAGCGTCTCTTGGTTTTTCCTAGCCTCACTTCCTTATACTTCAAGATAAAAATTTAATAAATATTATTAAACATAATAATTGGAGTACTAGATATTAATTTTAATCTTTACAGTAGGTTAGCATTGATTTAAAAAAACTTAAGAGAACTAAAGGAATTAAACTAAAAGGAACACAGCAATAAAACAAAAGTATATACAAAAAGGTAAATGACCAACTAATTAACCAAAATCAATACAATTGAAATGATAACACAAAGACTTGCTTTTCTGAAGGTCATAAATTGATTTTTTTTAACAAACGATCAAATCTTTCCACTTAATTTAATTAAAGAATTATGCCAAATTGGCTCAGCAGGTAGAGAGCTAGATCTGGAGATGAGAATTCTATCAAGATGGGATTAACTCTTCCCTGCCCATTTTTAGATTTAATCACCAGAATTGTATACACCCCACTTATCCTTAAGTATGGGGAGGTCTGTGACCCACACGTGAGATAGTAGGTGACAAATCAGGATCAACCAACTACCCCTTTGGCAGTCCTAAGCAAAACCATAGTGCAATTGGTCCACATAAAGTGGAAGGAAGGTACAGGAAGTGAAAAAAAGAATGGTCTTTAAAAGTCGGAAGAACTTCCTATAACCAGTTCTTTCACCTTGGAGCTTGACCTTGAAGGAGCTCTGGCTTGGGACCTTGTACTGCTCTTGGATTTTCCCTTAATACTTCCACATGGGTGAGTGAAAGAGGTTCACTCCCTCTCCTGGCTTTTCTGGAGGCCCCTCATCTTGGAGGAGGCCTAATGACTAGAACTCTTGTTTAATTTACCTCTGGGCCCCCTTTGCTGTGGTCTCTGAAGTCCTGCCTGGTTTAGTCCAGGACAGAGTAAATATCTACTCTCTCTCATTTCCTTACTTTCACTCTTTCCCTCTATTTTATAAATAAATTGCTATAAAGTCATTCTGACTTGAGTAATAATTTCTGGTGACCACATTTTATATATTTAGTCCAAACCTTTAATTTTTAACCCTTACAGGTCCTGGGTTTGAATCTGACCTCAGACACTTCCTGATTGTGTAACCCTGGGCAAGTTACTGCATCTCATTTTCCTAGCTCTTACTGTTCTGTTGTTCTAAGACAGAAGGTAAGTATTAAAAAATAATAATAATTAGCTCAAATCACCAAAATTAGAACTAAGAAAGGGTTGATTAAAATAAGGGTGAAATAAATAAAAAAAGCAATCATAGATAATTACACATAACTTTATGACAATAAGTTTGAGAATTGAGGGGAAGGGGATATAAATACAGATATTTATTTTTCTCTCTTTACTTCAATAAACACACAGCTATTTCTTGATATTCATAAAGATTAGCTTTTGTGACTTCAATCATTTAAATGATTTTATTAGTAACTTCATTTTCATCTTTGCAAAACGCATGCAGATTGGTAGAATAGTTGGCATCCTAATAGATACTTCATGGGTCTTGTCCATCCTACCATCTTAAAGAGCTCTCTATTTGTTTCATATTTTCATTCTTTGTCTTTAAAACTCATGTTTTTTGTCCCAGTTATACCCCCAAAGCATAGTCCAAGTCCTTTGGACTCTAAGCCAAAGTATATAAAGTTAGTAATACAACTTATCAGAAAAAAAAAATGTTTGACAAACTTCATGCCAGAATGTCTGCTGTCAAGCCAAGAGTTTGACATTAATGAATTAACAATTCCTTATTTCAGCATAATTTAGGCATCTTCCCACAGGAATAACTAGTCTCAGCAATCTTTCTCGGTTTTCAGAGGGTGGTCAAGGTAGAGAGATTTACAACAGTTTGGTATACAATTCTACATTCTCCCAGAGCCAGTCATCTGATACAGTGGAAGGTAAGATTCAGGTGTTTTATAATTTTTTAAGTTTGAGTTTTTGTACACTATTTATGATATACATTTCATGTTTTATGAAAAGTGAATATTGTCTGAAATGAATGTTTGGGGTTTGGGTTTTTTAGATATGTTAGCACTTAGGGCCATAAAATTCTAGGAGATTTCTAATGAGAAAAAATGTTTTGCATGTTACTAATTTTATCTTGTGTATTGCATTTTATGGGTTACTTCATATTTATTATTTTAGGAAAAGTGCTTTTCATTAGAATTAATGTTTTGTTATAAAGAATTGTATGTAGAAAAGTATTTTTTCAGCACTTTCTAGTGAAAGATTATAGCTTTGGGTGATTGTGAGAATCTAACCCCTATTTCCCACAGGTTCAATGTATCAACATTTGTGCTTTCGACTTCTTTGCTATAACAATCAAAATTCTTGAGGGACAATATTTCTTAATTTTAAGTTGATTTATTAATTGACCACTCAAAACAATTTAAACTGATCAATTGACTCCCTCCAAAATCCAAATGGGAACCAAAAAGAGCAAACAGAGCAAAAGAGTGGGGCCAAAAAGAGTGAGGACATCTGAAGCATGTTTGGGCAGAGATCAGGAAGCAAAATACATCTTGATCCTTAAAGGCAGAATAGTTTAATCTTTATTGAACAGTTGTAATGACCCCGAAGACTTGAACAGACTCATTGGTGAAAACATGGAGCACTTATAATAAATGCATATAACGCCACCAAGAAGGATGCCACATCTTTTGCCCTATAGCTCCAGATGTTTGGAAGTGAACAGTGTATACCTATTGATTTGTTCTCTAGAATTTCAGAAGATGGAGAAGATGTGGAGGCTTACAACTAATATGTCTTTGGATTGAGGGATATGTTGAAATACCTTTCATTAGCTATTGCTAAAGCTCAGTAGAGTTCATAAGCAACAGGATAACACTTGAGTTTGTCATTTGTACCTCTAGCCAAAGATCAGATGGTTCTACCAAGAAATCTTGGAATCTAGGGAAAATATAGGATAGAGGTCTGAGAGAGAGTCATCGAATACTGAGTTGGTAAAAAACTGGATTATCTAACAATCTACAAAAGAACCCAAAGGAAGAATTAGGATTCTACAAAAACAATACATCACAATCATTGATTGTCTATAGAGGAGCTAGTCAGAGACCCTTATAAGAAAAAAGTAATGAAGAGTTAGGAAAAAGTCCTTTTAGAAGGGACTAGAACTTAAAAGAAGAGGAAATTGTATTTTGATATACTCTTAAAGATCAGGGGATCTCACCAAGATGCCTTTGACTATACTCACATATGTATACAAACATTGCCCCTCCCTGCATGCCCATCCCATGCACAAACACATCACTAACAAGCTGAAGTTTCTAAACTGTGCTTAAGATATCCCATCATTGTGTTTCCTATTGGTTAGAAAACAGATATAATTAGCATTTTTAAATGATATTTTTAAGCATATATAGCAGACAAAGTCTAAAGACATTTCTCCAAAACAGGGGCAAATTCTCATTTTGCATCCAAAGGAATTTTGGGAAAGTGTCTCAGATTTTGCAAGTACATTTGACCAAAGGATACTGAAAGGTAGATACTATTATTAAGGAGTCCTCATCCAGTTCCCCTGTCATTTAGTTCTCTTCTGAGCCTTGAGACTTTGTGCCCTTATAGATTCCTGAAACTGCCTTTTCTTGATGTATCCAATTTGTCCTTAGTGGGTCTCTTACTTCCTCATGAAGACATTAATGTCAACTATCACTTCTGGCTAGGGGACACTAGCTGACTAGGACTGGAATAGGTGTTATTATTATTGGCTTTGGAAAATACTGCTCCGAAGGCCTGGGGGGAACTACAGCTCTTTCAGGGCTTCAAACTTCACAAGGTTGTTTATTTGGTCATTGGGGGAGAGGAGGAATGTAATATTTCCTCTGGACTTGCTTCCATCCCCCTCCTCACTGCCCTCTTGCACAATCCCAAAAGTCTGTTCCAGGAAGTGGTCCTAAACCTTTTGTGTATGGAATTTTCTCCCTAGAACTCTCTTACCCAGCATCCCATTTGTGTGTTTATGCTAAGTGCTAATTTAGGGAGGATATAATTTGGGTGTGACTCTGCCCCCCCCTTCCCAGAATGCTGCTGTGGAGGCTAGGAGAGAGCTTGGCAGGAAAGTTTACTCACATGGTCGTACTTAAGTTTTGTACTTCAATTTTTTATTTCTTCTACTTCAAGTGATTACTAATCAATCTTATAAAATATAATACTTGGGGTTATTCATATTAATTTAAATGTTACAACCTGAATGTTCCTGAATTTTGACTGCTTTTTTTGCTGGGCTACACAATTCTGAAATGACTTACAGTGTTAAACATCTTTCCAGAACTATATCTTATTCTTTATTTAATCACAAAATATGTCTTCTGTGAGGAGCCATCTGCTTCTATCCAATGACCAAAGTAAGCACTATGAACCAATCAAATTGATTAAGGCCATGTCCACATTTAGTTTCTACCTTTGGCTGAGTGAGTGATTTAATCTAGCTATCTGGGCCTTCTTTGATTCAATTATTCAAGGTATATTTAGAATCGAAAGCCTTGATTGCTAATGTGCTAAGAGAGGGGATTTGTTCCTAATGTCTAGTATTAGAATGTGGAATACATTTTCCTAGAGAAAAAATGTCACAAATGGTGGTATAATGGAGGGGTAAAAGTCCCAGCTTTTGGGACAAAAATCCACTATTTCATAAAAACTGCTGGGAAAATTAGAAGACAGTATGGGAGAGATTAGATTTGGATGAACATCTCACATCCTACACCAAGATAAACTCAGAATGGGTGAATGACTTGAATAGAAAGAAGGAAACTATAAGTAAATTAGGTGGACACAGAATAGTATACATGTCAGATCTTTGGGAAAGGGAAGATTTTAAAACCAAACAAGAGTTAGAAAAAATCACAAAATGTAAAATAAATAATTTTTATTACATCAAATTAAAAAGGTTTTGTACAAACAAAACCAATGCAACCAAAATTAGAAGGGAAGCAACAAATTGGGGAAAAATCTTCATAACAAAAACCTCTAACAAAGGTCTAATTACTCAAATTTATAAATAGCTAAATCAATTGTACAAAAAATAAGCCATTCTCTAATTGATAAATGGGCAAGGGACATGAACAGGCAGTTCTCACCCTAAGAAATCAAAGCATTAATAAGCACATGAAAAAATGTTCTAAATCTCTTATAATCAGAGAGATGCAAATCAAAACAACTCTGAGGTACCACCCCATACCTAGCAGATTGGCTAACATGACAGCAAAGGAAAGTAATGAATGCTGGAGGGACGTGGCAAAGTTGGGATATTAATGCATTGCTGGTGGGGTTGTGAATTGATCCAACCATTCTGGAGGGCAATTTGGAACTATGCCCAAAGGGCACTAAAAGACCGTCTCTGCCCTTTGATCCAGCCATAGCACTTCTGGGTTTCTACCCCAAAGAGATAATAAGGAAAAAGACATGTACAAGAATATTCACAGCTGCGCTCTTTGTGGTGGCAAAAAATTGGAAAATGAGGGGTGTAATAATTAAAATACTTGGTTGTCATAAACTGTAGTGATTAAAATAGTGTATGAGTAAATTGTGACCACAGAAAACATGTTTTCACTACAGTGTCTTGTTTTAAAATCAAATATATAAGGTGGTCGCCAGGGAAATATTCCCAATTATGAAATATACCCAAGTCAACTGGGTTTTATAGAGATTTTAATTCATACAATGAGGAATTAAAGAAAAAGAGAGAGAGAGAGAGAAAAGGAAATAATGAGAAAAGGGCTATACCAGCCTAGGCCGGCATGAGCCAGCTTAGGAAGAGAGGGATCAGTCAGTCTTTTATTACTCACCACAAGATCTGTCCAAGCAAGGATTCAGAGGGACAGAGTCTCCTCAGAGGGAGTTCCAGCCAGTTAGCCTCCCTCAGACTGTCTTCAAGAGACTGTCTCAAGAGACTGTTCTCAAGAGACTCTTTTGAGAGACCCTGCTCTCAGATTTTCATCTCCTTATAAAGGGAATTTTCTCCTATGTCACCTCCCCTAAGTTCTGTAAACCTTAAATTTTCTTAGACTTATAAATGTTGGAAATTTCACAAGTGGGAAATTTCATACTTGAAAAATTTCCTATTGATAGTGGGAACTCTATTGGAATGTGAACCCCATTGGCAGGGGAGGTTCCTCCTCCTCCCTTCTTAAGATTCCTTTAGGACAGAAACCTTTTACTGAACAATGGAAAGGGCTTTGACCTATGCTTAAGCATAGAACAGGAAGTTCTTTGAGTCATGATTGATTTTAGAATTGATACAATAGAGATACTTGGAATGACAGAACCAGGTCTTAGAAAATACAATTTCCACCCCACTCAGTCCTAACAGGATTTAGGAAGGGCTGCAGCAAAGGATCAAGATTTAATTATTTGAGAATATGACCTTCAACAGACATGTGCAAAGCCACAGACCTCTGGGCGGTCCTGGGTTAAGCTAGAGCCACCATTGGCACAGGGAAGACATGGACAGTGATTGGTAGATGTGAGAACTGAGGGGAGGGAACTTGGATGGGTTCCTTAAAGAGAGAGGGATCTGAGGACTGAGGGTGGTTGGTTGGAGAGGTTTTGGCTGGGAGAGGTGGTGCTTTGAGAGTCGGCTCTGAAGGAAGCTGGAGGTGGAGGCCCCTGAGACTGTTTCTCCATTTTGGTCACGTGAGTAATAGGGACTGATCTCTTTTCTTTGCCCCAGCTATCTAAGGGCTTGGGCCTTTTGGCCCAGCCTAAACAGAAGGGGTATTTAAGCCCTATTCCCTTCTCTCCCCTCTCTCTCTCTCTCTCTCTCTCTCTCTCTCTCTCTCTCTCTCTCTCTCTCTCTCTCTCTCTCTCTCTCTCTCTCTCTTCTCTCTCTCTCTCTCTCTCTCTCTCTCTCTCTCTAATACCGTTCTTCATCCTGTTTGTAATTAAACTCCATAAAAGGTTGACTGCTGACTTGAGTTTTCATTTAGGAATTACATAGCTGAATTCCTTGGCGACCTTAAATTAATATATATCAGTCTTTTAAAGTGATTTCCTTGTCACAGTTCTCACATCTACCAATCACAGAAGACGTTTTTCAAAGGACAGCCCATTCTTAATTCACACCTGAGTAGACTAATCTTTTGAGTAATTCACACCTGAGTAGACTAGAATCTCTGAGTAAGTTCTCACCTCTTTGCTCCCTGTAAGTTCACAAGTTGCCTGACCTTTATAGGCACTTAGCACCCTTTTGTATTGTATCCAAAAATAGGCACAGCTTAAGAACTTTTTGTCTTACTATAAGTATGGGTTTAAGTACTTTTCATTGTTCAGAAAGGAGTTTACAACTTTATCTTCCCCTAAGGCATGCTTAAGTATGATGAAGTAGAGTTCTCACATCCCTGATCAAGTACCTTCACTGCCCAAATGGGGAATGGTCCCAATGGGGAATTTTTTAAGGTTTACAATCCTAACCTTATGAAGTAGGGTCTGAGAATTTTTAAGGTTCACAGGGGATGCCCTTCAATTGGGGAATGGCTGAACAAATTGTGGTATCTGTTGGTGATGGACTACTATTGTGCTCAAAGGAATAATAAAATGGAGAAATTCCATGGAGACTGGAACAACCTCCAGGAATTGATGCAGAGTGAGAGGAGCAGAACCAGGAGAACATTGTACACAGAGACTGATACATTGTGGTTTAATCGAATATAATGGACTTCTCCATTAATGGTAATGCAGTGATCCTGAACAACTGGGAGGGATCTACGAGAAAGAACACTATCCACATTTAGAGGAAAAACTGTGGGAGTAGAAACACAGAAGAAAAACATCTGTTTGATTACATGGGTCAAGGGGATATGGTTGGGGATGGAGACTCTAAATGAACATCCTAATGCAAACATCAACAACATGGAAATAGGTTCTGATCAAGGACATATGCAAAACCCAGTGGAATTGCGTGTTGGCTATGGTAAGGGGTGGGGGCAGGGGAGGGAGGGAAAGAATATGATTCTTGTAACCAAGGAATGATGTTCTAAATTTAAATAAATTTTAACTAAATAAATTTTAAAAATAAATAAATAAATAAATTTAAAAAGATAAAAAATAAAAAAGGGAGAGTGAAGAAAATAGCCTCTTCCAAGATAAGTTAGTGCTCACTGTGAAAAGGAAGCCTTAAAGTTTCTGAAATGTTTTACCATCCTAGAAATGTCCAAATTCCCTATATTGTCATGGTTAACATACACATTAAAATCCTGATCAACTCCTATTATAACAAAAAGCAGTAGAGATGACTCACTTAAAAAATGAATAACATGGAAATATGTTTTGCATAATAATACATGTAGAACCCAGATCGATGGGATTGCCTGCTAGAACTGGGAGGGGGAAGGAAAGGGAAGGAAGGAGATAAGGCTGATCACATAACTTGGGAAAACTTGTGTGGAAATTTGTTGTGACAATGTAATTGTTAAAAAAAATAACAATAAAAAACTTTAAAGCAAAAAAAAAAATAGAGGGGTAAAAGGAGGAAAGGTTTATGATAAGGGAAGAAAGGTGATAAAGAGAATGGAGTCTTTCCTCCTCTAAGGCAGGGACAAAGGAAGAAGGTGATGTTGATAAGCCAAGGGAGAGAAGGAGAATGGATTTGTCTTTTCCCCTTCAGAACTCTCAAACAAAACCCCCCACTATGGCTGCCTTCAACTCTTAACTGTTGGGTTCTATGAAGGTTCTCATTGAATAGGCTTCTGGTGATAAGCCTCTCTTCTTCCTGGGGAGAGAAATGTAATTTATTTCCCCCTCAATCTCAAGTTTCCCCTAGTAACAGTTGAGTCAGTTCCTGAGTCTTATTAACTAAAATTTATTTGAGGGAAACAGAAAAGGAACAGCGTAGATGGAGGGTAAGGAATTGAGGGTCAAGAAGGAAGGAGGGAGAAGGGATCCCTATCTAATACCCTTCCCCCCAAAGTTAGGTAGATCAGGGTTTGATTCGCCTGACCCCTTGGGGTCAGAGTAAAAGGATTCTGATTTTTGGCTTCACAGTAAGTGTCCCCAAGTTCAAAGATTGAGGAGGTAGATGGAAATCTTTCTTGGTGAACAGCTTATATTTCAAAGTCCTGTCCAATTGGTTTTTCTTCTTGTGAGGATCTGGGTCAGAAATCACAGGGAAAGTGATCACTGGATCAGGGAATTAGCCAGATCTAACGTCTCTGGGGTGTCTTTCCAGATAGTAGTCAGTTTCCCAGTTGCTGGATCAGCTCACTTCCTCCTCTTTCTCCAAAGTTCAGAGTTCCTTTTTTGTCCATCCCCCACAGTTGTAGAATTCTGCAGCTCTTCTAAGTTCATTTCTTTCCAAGGTTTCAAACCTTCTCTTACAGTGGCTAGACATAGTTGAAATATATATTACACTTCAGATACATGATGAGTTAAATGGTTTTTTAATGCCTGATCCAGGAATTTGACCATTTTGATTAACTGTTAATTGTATGTTATTTCAAATATATATTTTTTTTTATAAACAAAAACAAACACTTGGCAGATGGGACAAGAATAGAAGAGAAAGGACCTTGGAAGGAAGTGAATAAACTTGATGCTTTCCCAGCAGGGCTTTTCTGTTAATTGAGCATGCTATTGAATTTAGGCAATTACTCCATTGGCAAGAATCTCTGAGTTACTGATTACTCATACAAAGGGTAAATGAAAGTTAGTCTACCACCAGGTGCCATGGATAGACAGGGTAAACTGGCATTTTCCAATAGAAATAGCCAAGAATACTGGCATTTCTACATTTTGTGTTATTTTTCAGCAGTTATAGAGTGAAGCGATCTATTTATCCACAAAAATTATATTTCTGCAAAGATAATTAACAACTATATATCCACTATAGGCAGGTAGGTGACACAATGAATAGAATGCTGGACCTAAAGTCGAATAGGGATTCATCTTCCTGAGTTCAAATCTGCCCTCTTATGCTTATTAGCTGTGTGACCCTGGGCAAGTCATTTAACCCTATTTGCCCCAGTTTCCACATCTGTAAAATGAGCTAGAGAAGAAATGTCAAACCACACCAGCATCTTTGCCAAGAAAACTCCAAAGGAGGTCACAAAGAGTTGGGCATAACTGAAAACAAATCCACAAAAACAATAATTTTCTCTGGTAGTTTCTCATGTTTTCCTTCCAAATCCTACCTGCTACAAGTGAAGGACCAGCCCTGGAACCTATTTTCTCCCTTCCCTGACCCCCTACCCATGGAAACCCTGTAGGCAAGTCATCACATCACATTGCCAGGAGCCAATAGACCCCAATCCCAGAAGTTCCTGTCACTCCCCCTCTTGACATATGCCAGGAACTGATAACACCCCAGCCCTAGGAGTTCCTATCAAGTTCCTATTCACTCCCCCCACCCCGGGAATTCCTGTGCGCTCCCCCTACCACTCCAGGATAAAAAGCCTGCAAGCCCCAGACTCGGAACTCCAGCCATTTTTAGAGTGCTGAGCCCAAAATGCAGTTTGTTTAATAAACTCCCTCCTGTGTGTTACATTGTTGGTCATCGTTTCTTCCTTGGGATCGATTCACTGGGCACTTCACAAGAAGCATCCTCCAATGTCTTCAAATGATCTCTGGGGGCATGGTTTCCTTATCATCTTGCCCACACACCTCCTAGAGTGCTCTTGATCATCATTAGAAATATTCAGGTCCAGAAAGCCAAATCCTGTTCTCCAAAATCAGTTTCTTAACTGGTTGTTCTTTTCTCAAATTCTACCTTCTCTCCTAAAGAGCTTACCCTCAATTATCAGCCATAATAAGAATATCACCTACATCCTTACATTTCCTGAGGCAGGTCAGGTTTGAAAATTTGCAGGAAGATTTTTATTACATCTGGAACAAATACCCCAGAAAGATCATTTATTTCCTTGTCTCTCTACAAATAATTGCTTATAGCCATAACCATGCTTCCTTTTTTAAAATTCAGTTTTATTTTTATTTTCAGATCCAAATTCAAGATCTTCCCCTTTCCCCTCCCCCACACACTGAGAAGGCAAGAAAACCAAAACTTACCACAAATATATGGCTCAGGTTTTGTCCTGGGCTCTCTTCTCTCATCTCTCTTTCCATGGTTTGGTAATCTCATTAACTCCCATGGATTTAATTACTACTTCTCTGCTCATAATTCTCATATTTTCTCTATCCTGTTCCACATTCTCTAATGATCTTCAATCTTTTCTTTTAGTCAAAGATATTTAATTTTTTTCCAATTACATGTAATAACAGTTTTCAACGTGTTTTCTGAAATTATAAGATCCAAATTGTCTTAAGTTGTCTTAACTTTGTAACAAAGTTGATAATAGGCTGGAAAGAACAGTGGGCCTTCCAAGGGAATTTTAACTGACACAACTGTGGAGACAGTAGTTAAAAAAACAAACCCTCTGTTTATTAAGGTTATAAAGATTAAAAAGTTTAACGGAAAAGTAAAAGCAGGAAAGATTTCTAAAAAACTAATGGGTTACTACCTCCAACCACCCAAACTCAAGGTCCCTCATAGGATCTTCTTCTTTTCAGTAAAAACCAGACCTGTTCTGTCTCCTTATTACTAACTTACCCAATTTCTAACTATCTAAACCTATTTCTAATTATTATTATTATATATTATTTAGTACTGCCTTCTTGTCATTGTTCAGTTAGGTTTCCAATTTCTAGTGAGTCAGAGTTTTGGCCTAGTGGTTTCAGGCCTGAAAAGGCCAAGGCCAGGCTTTCAACTCTGTAATCACAGAGGAGCAAAAACCAGATTTTCTTCTCTCAACTGTAGATCTTCCTTGCTGTATAAATGGAGATTTTGAACCCTAGACTTTATTTCCCAGAAGTCCTTGGTGTTTCCCAGAATTCCCTATTATCTCTCCTGAGTCTCTACGTTGGCGAGATCACGATTGGTATTTAACTGTCAGTAATGCCTCCCATGCTTTCTTCCTTTGCAATGATGCAGCAAGTATAGTGGTAAGCTAAGTGCAGGCATCATTAAATGGGCTAATCAGCCATGGGCATGTGGTTTTTATTTTGTAGACTCTTTATTCCCTGATTTCTAATGATCCTTAATAAACCTCATAAAATATAATATTTTTATTATTAGAGATATAATTTAATTTTTACATTTTATAGCTCTTCCCAAAACTTTCACCTTCCTCCTCTTTCCACAACTACCACTCTGGTTCAAGGAATTTCCACAAGCCAATGTTTAGTCACTTCTCTGGGAAGGGAACCTGGAAGAGGGAGAGAACAAAGCAGCCTCCAGGACCTTGCTTAACAGAAAAGCCCATTGGTATTAACAGAATTTCCAATTTCTAGGTTCCACAGTATTCCTAAGCAAGATCTTAGCTAATGGGGGCAGCTGGGTGGATCAGTGGATTGAATCAGACTTAGAGATGGGAGGTCCTAGGTTCAAATCTGGCCTCAGACACTTCCCAGCTATGTGACCCTGGGCAAGTCACTTGACCCCCATTGCTTAGCCCTTACCACTCTTCTGCCTTGGAGCCAATACACAGTATTGACTTTATTGACTCCAAGACGGAAGGTAAGGGTTAAAAAAAAAAAAATCTTAGCTAAGGTTCCATCTCAGGCAGTCTGCCAGCCTGACAGGATTTGGATTTCTGTCATATATTTACCAAACCCCCAAATCTTATTTAAACCCAAATTCTTGCCCCCTCCTACTTTTCAAAGCTTCTCATACCTTATTCTTTGACATATATTCTCCAACTCAGTGACACTGATCTCTTGGCTACTCTATAAACAAGATACTCCATCTCTTGGACTCTGGGAATTTTTTCTGGTTGTCCCTCAAACCTGGAATACTCTTCCACCAAATTATACCTTCTACAGGAAGGTTTTACAAGTCTACAGTAAACCTTAACCTATCCTTCCTAATTCCAGTGCTTTCAGTTTCTCTCTTAATTATCCCATATATGATTTGCTTTATTTAGATTTATTTTCTTATTTTCTCACTCACTAAATCACAAACTCCCTAGCCTTTAGCCCAGGGATTGGCACTTATTATTGGTGCTTAATAAATGTTTATTGATTGATCAGTCAATTGAAATTTGTATAGTCATGGAAAACAAATTTCTGCATTGCCTTGTTCTCCACCCCACTCTTTCAAAAAGAAGAAAAGGGAAAAAGATAAACTTCAATCTAAGCTCTGAGTCCTGAAATATTGGGATATACTGAGGTGTGTGGGTGTTGTTATCCACCAAGGGATACCCTAGTCCCCTTTAGTGAAGTAAGGCAGATTGGGCCTTACCCCCACTGGGCCAGAGCACAAACTAGTTTTCCAAAACTTTATGTAAAAATAACAGGCTTATTAGAAAAAACAAAAAAAGCAAGGAGGGAGGATTTAGGAGCAAGGATAACCTAATCTCTACAGTCTCTTACTTCCCTCTTCCTCTAAGTCCATCACGAGATGAGGTCTTCTGTTTCTTGATACTCCCTGAAACTCCCTGCTTCTGGCTAATTATCCCCAAAGCCCTATCTAGATTACCTGACACTAAAAATCCTTCCTGGTGGGTTTATTCAGATGTTATTAGTTTTCAAGATGGATAAAGATGAACTCTAGGTGTCTGAGTTCACCCCAACTGGACCAGGTCTGAGGTGAAGACCTCAGCCCTCACTCAACAATGGAGTCTAGATATCGCTTCTTCTTAGTCAGGGTTGATGGTATGAAGATCTTCTTCAGGTGTGTTTCTTCTGTGAGAAAAGGTTCTCCAAAAGGAATTCAAAAGGTTTCCCTTCTCTCACCAACAGGTTTGGTTAGATAGGCTCAGCAGTGAGAAGCTCCTTCCTCTCCTGCTTCAGGACAGGAAGCAAGTGCAGTTGACCATTGCAACTTCAAAACCTCTCCTTCCTCTGTCACCGCATCCTAGAATCTTTCTCTAGAGTTCCTAGCATGTGCTCATGCTAGCCTCTGCAAACCGACTTTAACTTTACATAAACTCATTTCTATTTCTATTATTTATACTATAACAGTCCATTAGTTCTCTGTCTGGAGGTAGATAACATGCTACATCATGAATCTTGGAATTATGATAGTTACTGGATTAATCAGTTACCAAATCTTTAAATGTCTTTACAATATTACTACTACTCTATAAATTGATCTCCTGATTCTGCTCCCTTTCCTTTGCATTTGTTCATATAAGTATTCCCAGGACTTTCTGAAATCATCCCCTTCCATAGTTCCAAACTGCTTTCTGGAATGGTTCTGGACTAGTTCACGGCTCCTCCAATTTTCTCACATTCCTTCTAGCAGTTATCATTTTCCTTTTTCTTTTTTTCATCTTAGCCAATCTGGCGAATGTGAGGTAGTACCACAGTTGGTTTCATTTTCATTTCTCTAATTAGAAGTGACAGAGCATTTTTCACATAGTTATTGCTAACTTTGATTTCTTCTTCTGAAAACTAACTGCTTTTTTACATGCTTTGCAAAACTTCTTCTGGGAAGCCATAAAAATATATATATATCTTTCATCACTTGAATTTGATTTGTAGATCCTTTTCATCATTCTCTAGAGCATGCTTTCACCTCAGAAGGTCCAGAGAGTCAGGCCTAGAGATGAAAAGTCCTAGGTTCAAATCTAGCCTCAGACACTTCCTAGCTATGCGACCCTGGGTAAGTCACTTGACCCCCATTGCCTAGTCCTTACTACTCTTCTGCCTTAGAACCAATGCACAGTATCGATTGATTCCAAGACAGAAGGTGAGGACTTAAAAAAAAAAGGAGGTCCAGACCAACTTCTTTTCTTTTTTGTAATCCCAATTATATCAGAGATTGTTTGTCCTCTGACATTTTAACTTCAACAGTTTAAACACAAAATGACAAAATTTTGGAGTTGCAAAGTATCTCATCAGTCATCTACATTAAGCCATACCAGAACCTACTATCACACCTAGATGCTATTCTAATTTCGTTATTATTTCCAAAAATTCATCTTTCTGCAAATTCACATCAACTCCAAAATTCATATCCCCTCAGTATCAGCTGGCCCATTTCACCTAAAGACTAGTAGAAGAAACTAGGGATATTTATTTTAGAAGAAAGAAGGCTCAGGGGTGATATAAAGCCATCTTCAGATATTTGAAGAATTCTCATCTGGAAGAGATATTTTAGAGCAAAATCAGGTGCAATGAATAGAAATTTCTTTTTATTTTTTTAAACCCTTATGAGTTCCAAGGCAGAAGAGCAGTAAGGGCTAGGAAATAGGGGTTAAGTGACTTGTCCAGAGTCACACAGCTAGAAAGTGCCTGGGACTAGGTTTGAATCCAGAACCTCTGGTCTCTCAGTCTAGCTCTCAATCTACAGAGCCAGCTAGCTGCCCCAATGAAGTTTCAAAGAAGTAAAATGAGGCTTGATATCAAGGGAAAATTTTCTAATAATTAGAGCTATCCAAAAGTGGAATGGACTGCCTTGGGAAGTAGTGGATTCCTTCATTTCAGGTTTAAGGAAGAGATTACATAACTACTTTATGTCTCATTATAGTAGATCTCATATTTAGAGAACCAACAGTCATCGTGAAGGAAGGGCTCATGTGCTACCCAGAGCTATCCAGCATAAGAATATCACTGAGTGGCTTTTAGCGAGGCAGAATAGAAAACTCTAGTTTCTTTTTTATCCCTACCCTTATCTAGAAGGTATTTTAATTCCTCCCAGGAGAGAAAGAAGGAAGTTTGGGCTGGAAGCAATGCTCTCAGAGGGAGAGGTTACAAGGATAGAATTATATATACCTAGTCCCTTACATATGTAACATTTAAAAGAGTGGTTGGCATAAACTGTTACAGATAAAAGAGTGATGCCTTAAACTGTGACCGCGGAAATATGGTTTCAAGACATTGTCTTTAGTTAAATCAAATATAAAGTGGTCGCCAGGGGAAAATTCCCAAATATGAAATATACCCAAGTCAGCTGGGTTTTATAGAGATTTTTAATTAATACAAATTAAGGAATTAATGAAAGGGAGAGAGAGTAAGAAGAAATGAGAAAAGGGCTAGGCCAGCCCAGACCAGCCTAGGCCAGCCTAGGCCCAAGCCCTAAGAGAGAGATCAGTCAGTCTTTTATCAACTCACCACAAGATTTGTCCCAAGCAAGATTCTAGTGTTCAGAGGGACCCAGCTACTCCAACTAGTCCGAGCTCCAATTCAGCTTTTGCAAACTGAATTTTTTCTCAGAGGCCTTCTGATTCTCCTTTTAAAGAGAATTTTATCCTGTCACCTCCCCTAAGTTCTCACATCTACCAATCACAGTAGACATTTTCACAAGACTGACCATTTTTAATTCACACCTTCTTTAGTTCTCAACTTCTCTGGGTAGACTAAAATTTCTGAGTAATTCACACCTGAGTAGACAACACTTTTGAGTAAGTTCACACCTCTTTGCCCCTTACAAGTTTGCAAGTTGCCTGACCTTCATAGGTACTTAGCACCTTCCTAAAAATTAGCTTAAGGCTTTTGCTTCACTATAAGTATGAGTTAAGTAATTTTTCATTATTCAGTAAAGAGTTTACAACTTTATCTTCCCCTAAAGCATGCTTAAGTATGGGTGAAGTAGAGTTCTCACATTCCTGACTAAGTCCCTTCATTGTTTAAAATGGGGAATGGTCTTAACCAAGTGTTCTGAAGAAGGGTCTGAGAATTTTTAAGATTCACACATATTAATCTAATGGACAAATTTTTTTTGGTTCAACATAATATTTTATCATTGCTTAATTATTGGATGGAAGAAAATCCCAAGCTTTAAGTCCTCAGTTTAATCCCTTTAGTTCCAATTCCATAGTGAACACATATAGTGAGTAGCAAAGAAATTCATTAATCAAAAACATAGTGTGATAGAAATCAGAGAATATACCAGACAGTACAGAGTGAATGAGCTCAACCAAAAGAGAAAATCCTGGATCTCACCCAACAAGAATTTCTCCAAAGTCTCTAGTGTAGCAAATAGATAGAAAAACAGTGGAGACCACTCAATTCTATTATGTCTTCCCAGAATCTTTTTCTTTAGCAACCTGAAATGTTTAAACTCCCCCATCTTCTTCTTTCTCAATGCCAGAAACACCAGGAACAATGGCAGGGCTTCAAACAACTTTAAGAAAGATCAAAGAATACTGAAGAATGCTTAGTTCTTACCAACTCTGCCCCATTCCTCATGCAGGGTGAAGCCTTCAGCTCCACTGATGAGGACAGAGTCCAAGACTAATAGACTCTGAGACTGGAGTTAGGAAAGTAAAAAACTATGTGACTCAGCCCCTTTTTACCACTCTGTCATAGTCTCCACAGAAGTGAGTCCTCAGAGGACTGATAGTCATTTTACATATTTCTTTGTTTTCTGAGTTTTCATGGTCAAAGAATTCATCATCAAGTGACATCTATCATTAATGAGCCTCCTCTATACTTTGCTAGACTATTGCCTGGAAAATAGATATAATCTGTTACCAGGAGCATAACTATCATAATTTCCTAATGTGAAGAATGCATCTAAATTCTTTGTCTATCAATCAGTAACTTTTAAGTTAATCACTCAAAAACTTAAGTACCCCTACTTAGTAACTTACCAGTCACTAAATATGAGAGTTTACAAGTCATTTGCTAGAGTGGGTGACAACTCCAGAGGTCACTGTCCACCCCCTGGGCAGTGCTAGATAAATTGAAAGACTTCAATTGGTTCCCTTAAAGTAGGGGAGCGACAGAGAAAACTGCTTTAAAAAGACCAGCTTAAAGATTCAGTTATTCTCTCTTGGTGAGCCAGACTTGAGGAGGAGACTCTTTCCCTGGATCCTGTGTAGGCTTGTGGTGGTGAGTGGAATGATTCCTTTCTTGGTTCTTCAGTGAGGAGACCCTCTCTGCATTTAACATAAACTTTTGAAAGCATGCTTAAAAAATCAGTGTTCTCCTGGATTTATCTACTATATTTACTTGTTCTTCACATTTTTGCACGGAATGTTAAAAATTCTTCTTATTGTATCAGCATAAAATTTCACTGTTCTGGCACACTGTCCATTCTGATTTTTCAGGGCACTGGCCCTTTAAATGGCTAGATTGCTTTCTGCCATAACAGAACACAGTTTTTCCCTTAGAAACAAGATTTCTTTTCTCTTATGTGTTTTATCTTTCTTATCCTGCATTTCCCTTCTTATTTCTTCTCTCACTGTCTGACAATCTAGCATGTTCATTTTGCATTAGCATCTTCTGTTCTTCCTGAGAGTTTCTCAAAATTCTATGTCTTAGATTTGATGCTCAACTAACTCTGTTCCCTATTCTCTTGAAATATTTTTTAAGATTTATGACTCCTGTTTTATACCTAGTGATAATATGCACATCTTCTTTCACACTTGTATTTATTTACTTTGTTCTGGAATTTTGATGGGATGGCATTGTGGAGGGGGGGGCCATGGGCATCAGATGCCAGCTTCTGGGCTTGTTAGTATCCGAATGCTGAAGAATAAACAGAGACTGAGGCTGGGTGGGTGCCATGCAGAAGTTTTGTTTATTATGACAAAGAGGCAAATTTTTATAATGAGAGAGTTCTTTCTATTAGGCAATTAGATCCATACTTCAAGATATACATATATTGGTTGTAAAGGTTAAAATTAATATCCATTACTGCAAGTATTATATTTAATAATGTTTATTAAATATTTATCTTGAAGTATAAGGAAGTAAGGCTAGCAAAAACCAAGAATCACTCCTCCCTCCTCAACCAGAATCCAGAGAGAGCATGTGGGCCAGAAAATCAAAACTAAAAACTCCCTACATGTAAGGAGACACACAAATAGGAAAAGGAAAAGGGGATTGTGGTAAATGTAGTCTCTAGGGTTCAAGATTCTAAATCAATACATCCCCCTGTGATCCTTTGGGAGACCAGTCTCCCCAATGGATCATGAAAACATAACTAACTTAAAACTTGAACTAGAGGTATATACAAATATTACAGTTTTAAAGGGCAGTTACAATAATTTGGGAATAAAAGGAAAATAAAAGGGAAAAGGAACAAACCCCATAAAAGGTACATTGACAAAAAGCCAATTAGGGGGCAGTCTCCTTTGGCATAAGAGTGTACATTCAAAACAAAAACATTTCAACCCTGCCAAGGTTCAAATTCACTATATCTCAAAGCTGCCTCTGGATTTTCTGGCACAACATGTGGTATCTGCAGGCATTTTGTGACAAGGAAATCACTTTAAAAGACTGATATATATATTAATTTAAGGTCGCCAAGGAATTCAGCTATGTAATTCCTAAATGAAAACTCAAGTCAGCAGTCAACCTTTTATGGAGTTTAATTACAAACAGGAGGAAGAAAGGTATTAGAGATAGAGAGAGAGAGGGAGAGAGAAAGGGGAGAGAAGGGAATAGGGCTTAAATACCCCTTCTGTTTAGGCTGGGCCAAAAGGCCCAAGCCCTTAGATAGCTGAGGCAAAGAAAAGAGATCAGTCCCTATCACTCACATGACCAAAATGGAGAAACAGTCTCAGGGGCCTCCATCTCCAGCTTCCTTCAGAGCCAGCTTCTCAGAGCACCACCTCTCCAACCAACCACACCTAGTCCTCAGACCCCGCTATCTTTAAGGAAACCATCCAAATTCCCTCCCCTCAGTTCTCACATCTACCAATCACTGTCCATGTCTTCCCTGTGCCAATGGTGGCTCTAGCTTAACCCAGGACCGCCCAGAGGTCTGTGGCTTTGCACATGTCTGTTGAAGGTCATATTCTCAAATAATTAAATCTTGATCCTTTGCTACAGCCCTTCCTAAATCCTGTTACCCTGAGTAGGGTGGAGATTGGAATAATTAAATTTTGATCTATGCTGCAGCCCTTCCTAAATCCTGTTACCCTGAGTAGGGTGGAGATTGGAATAATTAAATTTTGATCTATGCTGCAGCCCTTTCCATTGTTCAGCAAAAGGTTTCTGTCCTAAAGTAATCTTAAGAAGGGAGGAGGAGGAACCTCCCTTGCCAATAGGGTTCACATTCCAATGGTGAAATTTCCAACATTCACAAGTCTAAGAAATTTTAAGGTTTACAATTTTCATGGTGCCTTCTAGATTCTGGGAGGTAGTCTCTTGTTCTAAATATGACTCAAATTCAAGTGAAAATTCACAACAATAACATAGTCACCCCTGAGGAAAATAATAATACATTCCTCCCCTGAGGAGGATACAGGTATGCATGTAGGAATTACACAGGGATGCATGGTCAAGTCATAAGGCATATGAATCAAGTATCAAAAAACATTGAGGAATCAAAGAAATTAAAAAAAAAACTTGAGTCAGATAAAAAATATAAAAAGAAAACTTGAAAAAAATTCTGGGAAGAAGGGAAAAAAAGAAAAAACCACAACTCGCAACAGGTTCTTGTAGTGATCCATATCCCATAAGCAAGCATACAACAGCAATTAGTCACTAACCCAATTTAGCCGTCTGGACTACAGTAAGTTGTCACAGCATGAGAGAAAATAGAAAAAGACACTAGATCTCAAGACAAATGGGAAATAGAATTTCCTGGTTCAACTCTTTTCTTTGTTTTTTTCGATATGCTTGATACAGAGTGTGGTACAAGGAAGTCCTATATTTAACATATGTTAAACAGCCGCAGCCTCAAGTCTCATTCATGATCAAGTCATTGTGCCTATTGTGCCAAATGTTATCAATCTCCATATAATTGGTTTGCTTTATTTCACCTTTTTGTGCTCATTTGGCACTTTGAAAGTCAACTTCTGTGCTTCTTTGTGGTCCTTTTGTCCTTGGATTAGACATAGTCATTGAGCAAAAGTCTCATAATAGTTAAATAACTAGTGGAAGGTTGCCATAGACCAAAGCTTTTTCGGTATTTTTTTTAATATGTTAGGTGAATGTACATTTTAGCTTATGCTATTGCGAAGAGTTTAAATAGTTAAAAAAATTTTTTTTCAATACCAGTGATGTGTTTCAAAGGCAAAAAATGAGAAAAGAAGGAAAAATCAAATACTGCATGAGACATATAGGAAGAAAATAAAATGTTATAATTGTGTATATTTCACAATTACAAAGGTAAAGTATAGGGATTAGTTTTAAAAAAATAAGATTCATTTCCTTTTTGCATTTTTCCTTTTGCATTACCTCATTGAGGGCAAATAAGACAGATAAAACAATATGAGTGCAAATGAGGTAGGCAAAGCAATAATACATTCAAGAAAATACAAAAAAAATTAGTAAAGGCACAAAATAATTACAAAAAGCACATTGAGCCAATATAGGCCACTAATACAGATTATTAATAAACTAATACAGAGGTAGTACATGTGTTGCCCTACAAGGCAATTCGTGCAAATACAAGGATCAATCAAATAAAGTGCAACTAAATAGTACAAATTCAGCAATAAAGAAGTCCAATCACAATCAATAGTCAAATAAAATCAGTACAAGCAATTATTCACCATTAACAGAAGGTACTCATTTTACATGGCTTCAATGAATCCATGAATTCCCTCTCTCCAATTTTTATGGATGTTGGTTGGTCTAGTTAATAGGACCTGTAATTGTCCATCATAAACAGGTTCAGTCGACCCAGTACATTTGAAATTCTTTATGTACACACTATCACCTGGGATTAAGTCATGAAGCAAGAAATTAATGGGGCATGCTTGAACAGCAGCTCCAGAGTTGTGGAATTCTTTCAATTTTGTTTGTAATTGTCTGATATATGTAGCATTGGTTGTATCCCCTCCTAACAGTGAGATATAGGAAGGGGCAAATGGTTATGCCTGAATAGATGGATGCCCAAATAACATCTCAAATAGTGAGATGTGTAAATCACCTCTGGGTCTGCTTTTGAGATAAAATAGGGCCAGAGGTAGAATTTCAGGCTGCCTTAAATGAGTCTCTGTGCATAATTTGCCAATCATGGTTTTAAGTTCTTTATTCATTTATTCAACTTAGCTGGAGCTCTGGGGATGATTTGGTGTATGAAATTTAGGAGTTATCGCCAGAATGAATAAATTTGGGATAACACCAAATTGGTAAAATGAGTTCCTTTATCCAAATCAATATGTGCTGGCAGGGCAAAACAGGAATAATTTCTTTCAAAAGGATTTTAGCAACAAAAGCTGCTGTGGCATGTGCAGTAGAAAATGCTTTAGGCAACCTGATGAGTTGATCGATTATGACCAGACAAAATTTATACTGTACAACTTTTGGCATAGAGATAAAGTCAATTTATAGGTGCTCAAGTGGTGTGTAAGTAAGAGGATGTCCACCAAAGACTTTTCCTCAAAAGGCATGTTGATTAAAGGTCTGGCAGGTAGGACAAGCTGTACCTACTTTGGAGGCAATTGTAGTTATTCCAGGTGCTATGCATACTCTTTTAACAGAGTCTACAATTCCTTGGGTGCCAAAATGACCATGTTTAAGAATAGAGTGACAAATCTGGTTATAGAAAGCTCTAGACAGTAAGAGTTTGTCATTTGATTATACCCATACTCCATTTATCTATTTTGCTTTAAATTTCTGCTTCCATTTTCCACTTCCTTGTCATTATAAGAAAGGGATATCATGAGTATTTGTTAGCGGTATAATTAATTCAGGGCCTTCTAAGGCTGCTAGTTTTGCTTCAACATCTGCTTGGTTATTCCCCCTGGAGACAGGGTCAGTGCCACATGTATGTGCAGAGCAGTGAAGGACAGCTATAGCTTTGGGGAGCTGGATGGCAAAAAGAAGTTCAGTAATAGGGTGTGCATTGGCAATACATTTTCCAGCTGATGTTAAGAATGCCCTCTGGAGCCATAGCATGCCAATGGCATGACATATGTCAAAGGCATAGCTGGAGTCTGGGTAAATTGTGACTCTTTTATCCTTTGCAATAATTCAGGCGTGTTTCAAATATGGGTGTTCTGCACCCTGTGCACTTACATTTGAGGGCAAGGAAGCTGACCACAGAATACAAAATTCAGTAACTACTGTAGCTCCTCTATGAGGCATGTCATCCCTCATAAATGAAAGATCATCTGTAAATAATATTAAATCTGAATCATCCAAAGGGGTGTCCAATAAATCATTATGAAGTTTATCAAGAGGAGACACTAAAGATGTACAATTGTGTAAAGGTTCGCTGGATTGGTAAATCGGGAAGCAAGGATGCAGGATTAAGAACTCCACAGAATTTTAGTATGATATGTTCATTATTTAACAGGGTTATCTCATACCTAGTAATACTTTGGTCAGTAAATGCCTGTGTCCTATGTCTTAATAACAATGCCTCGACCTCGTGTGGGCACATTATGGTCAGAGAGCATCCCAGTACCAGATCGGTAGATTTGGTTACCAGTAAAGCTGTGGCAGCTACTCCTCTAAGGCATGGTGGTGCTCCAGCAGCTACTGGGTCAAGCTGGGCAGAATAATAAGCTACTGGGAATTGAGCATGTCCCAAAAATTGGGTTAGAATACCTGAAGCTATCCTTTTTTGATCATGGACATATAAAGTAAATGGTTCATCATAATTTGGCATGCCTAGAGCAGGGGCAGAAAGTATAGCTTGTTCTAAATTTGAAAGAACTGTTAGGTGTTCTGTTTCCAATTTAAGTGGTTTAGGGACTGAGTTTTTGTGAGTGGCTATAAGGGGCTTAGTGATTTCCCCATAGCAAGGGATCCACTGCTTACAAAATCCTGTTACTCCAAGAATAGCTCTCAGTTGCTTTTTAGTGGTAGGAGCACTTAACTTTTGGATATTTTCAATATGCTTTGGAGAAATTAAATGGAACCTAGCAATTAAAATAAATCCTGTATATTGTACCTTGGGGTGACACCACTAAACTTTGTCTTTCGAGATCTCTTGGCTTCTCTTATGTTTGCTAGGAGGTGTTTGCTATCCACTTTGCATGCTTCAACGTTTGGTAAGGCCAAGAGCAAATCATCCATATTCTGAATTAAATGACTGTATTTAAATTTTACAGCATCTATAACAGCTGTTAAGAATTGTGTGAACAGAGTAGGGCTGTCCACGAACCCTTGAGGCATAGAAGCACAGGTCCCCTAGAAGCCCTTACCAGGTGAAAGCAAAGATATGCCTGGAGTTCTCATGTATGGGTATAGAGAAGAAAACTGAGCACAAGTCTACTACTGTAAAATATGTAGCTGTGCTAGGATTAGAAAAAATAACAGTATTTTTCTTGGAAACTACAGGGTGTCTCTTTATAATGTGATTGTCCAAAGCTCTCAAATCCTGGACAAAGCAACAGAGATGTTTGTCATTGGGCACCAGTTTTGGCTTTTTAACAGGCAGGATTGGTGTATTGTATTCAGATTTACAGGGAATTATGATGTCTTGGTCAATCAGGGAATTTATTATTGGTGTAAAGCCATAAATTGCCTCCATTGAAAGAGAGTAATGGGGAATGGAAGGAAGTGGGCTTGATTTTGTTAGAATTTGGACAGGGATAGCCTACTGAAGTAGGCCAATATCAGAAGATGATATGGCCCAGAGATACTCAGGCATATCAGTTGGGATCTCAAAAATAGGAATCTCCTTCATTTCATGAATATCTGAAAGAAGTACAGAGAGTAAAGTTAAGAATTCTGCAGGCAGTTCCAGTGTCACAGAGTAATCTGGAAAGCTTGTTATTGTGGCCTTAAGGTTGCACAAAACGTCTCTCCCAAGCAAATTTAAGGGGGAGCCAGGCATTAAGAGGAAAGAGTTTTCCCCATTAAGGGGTCCTACAGAAACTATTCTACGGGAAAGCTTGGGAACCTTTATTGGTGTCTCTGATACCCCCCTGACATTAACTGAGCCAATGGAACTGCAATCTAAATCAGGTGTACTCTTCAATACAGAATGGGAAGCTCCAGTGTCCAAAAGACACTCATAATAGGTGTTACCAACTTTTAATGTTAAATGGGGCTCATTGGTATGGAGGGGCAGTGGATAGGGACAACGGGCAGTAAGATGTCAGGGTTTAGAAAATCAAAGTTTGTAGCCTTTGATTTCTGTGCCCCCCCACACACCTTCATAATCTTTGGGTAGTATCTTGGGTTCTCCCCTGAATGGCACTAGCTCCCTGGGTGGTTCAGGGGTGAACTCCACTCAAAATATATTGCTGTGGGGTCCTTTGTTATGAGTTGTCAGGTGCCTGATTTATGTCCCTAGGATTATCATCAGTCCTAAAATTACAATTACTGAAATCACCATTATAATTATCATTCCTATAATTGTTCCTATAAGAATTTCTCCAGTTTGTATAGTTCATAATTATCCAGGAAAAATTCCTACAGTTCATCATTATGTGGTCCTTTGCATGACAGAATTGACAGGTAAGGGACTGATAGGTTCTTGGAAAGGGGATAGCACCATTGGTTGATCATCCTGCCCTTTTTTTTTATCAATCTTATCCTCCAAAATTTTGATTTGTTTTCTCAAGGTTTCTATGACATTATTAGCCTCTTCCTGTTTTTCCTTTTGGATTTTTAAGATATAAGAAGCAGTGTTTCTCAACCCTTCCTGGTCCATCTGAGGCCACTGTGGGCAATGCATCTTAAAATAATCTTGGACCATCCTGCAAGAGTTGTTGACAAAATGTCTCTTTATTTGCTTAATATATTTGTCTTTAGAAATATCAAGGTCTAGGGGATAACTGAGTGGCTCAGTGGATTGAGAGTCAGGCCTAGAGACAGGATGACTTAGGTTCAAATCTGGCCTCAGACACTTCCCAGCTGTTTGACCATGGGCAAGTCACTTAACCTCCATTGCCTAGCCCTTACCACTCTTCTGCCTTGGAGCCAATACACAGTATTGACTCCAAGACGGAAGGTAAGGGTTTAAAAAAAATTTTTTTAAGAAACATCAAGGTCTAGATATTAACTCCCAAGCTCAATAAGATTATCCATGAATTGTGAGGGGGTCTCATTATCTGATTATCTAAGCCTTTCAAATTTTGACCATGCTTCTGTATCCTTGGAGCACTCTCTCTTGGCTGTTATAATGGCATCCCTACAATAATGTAATTGCAACTGGTAAACAGTATTGTTAAAATACCATGCAGGATCCTGAGCAGGCCAGTGTGCTGCACCACACCCCTGGACCTTGTTAATATGAGAGACAATTTTATTTTTATCACTTTCCATTAGAAAAACATTGAGAATATTCTCAACATCCTTATAGGACAGGCCATATTAATAAAAAAATATCAATCATCTTCTTGGTCACAACCAAAGGTTTGCATTTGAAGGAAGGTACATTGCATTTCAGTTCTCTAATTTCTTGGGGAGTAAAAGGAATATGATGTCTTAGGGGTCACCACATCCCCATTGCATCCTATTTTGGGCACTTCCCTTGAGGGGAAAAGTAATTTATAGTAGTCATCTGATGTCTGTGATTCCTTAGAAGTTAACTGTGGGGATGCCGAGGCAACATGGATTGGAACAGGTATGGTAGCAGAATGAGATTTCTTTGGAGTTAGGGCTAGTCTTGGAGTGGGATAAAGGGCAGGAGAGGATAGGTGGTTAGAGGAAGGATCAGGGGAGGTAAGATCAGCCAGGAGTTGCAGAGCATGAGAGAGATGTTGCAGAGTACCAGAGAGAAGTGTCAGCACCTGATATATATGAAAGGAATGTGTCATCTCCATTTCAGGAGAAAAAAGATCATTCTTTATTTGTGCTTCAGGAACAGGCTTGCAAAATTCAGACTTGTTTTGGATGGGATCAGTATTTTTCATTAGGTCATGTAAGTGTTTGAAATTTTTTGATTGAATTTTCCTGTTAGCCTGTATTTCTGTTTTAATCTCTCATAGAGAAGCATCTTTTGTCTTAAGAATGAAAATCAGAAAAATAACATTTTTTAGGAGTACAAGGAGGAGGAGGGAATTTGGAATTTTACATTCTTCTAATTGGGTAAAAAGCAAAAGGCTTTCATGCATGGTAGCATTTGTGCTACTTAGCATTTTGATCAAAAAAGGGAAAATAATGTATATTTTTATTGATTTATTTTAAATTATTGTTATAAGTGGTGGGGTGGAACTTAAGGATATTTAGCTTATTTTATTTTTTATGATTTTATTGAATTTCTATTTTTTAAAAAGGAAAAATTTTAATTATTTATTTATTACTGCCATTTAATGGCAGCAAACAACCTCAGTAACTAAGCAGGAAAAGGGAGGGGGGGAATCAAAGAAGAGAAAAAAAGATGAAAAAAAGAGAAAAAAAAATCAGTGCTCAATATTGATCTCTAGTGGCCAAGAGTTAGCACTACAACTGTGAGGGGTTAGGGGCATGGTTGGGGGTGGTTTTCAGGGTAAGGGGTGTGGTTATGGACTACCAGAAACCAAAATGGATAATATGACTACAAAATCGGGTGGAGACCAAGAGATGGAAGAAAGGCAAATTTTGTAAATCAAGGAGGGGTAGGAGTTAAGCTGGGGTGGTTAAAAGAGGGCTAGGACCCTCCCGGCCAAAGCAAAGAGCCTGGTAGAGCCTAGGAGGCAATCAGCTGTCCAGTGGGGAAAGGGACTTCCCTTGTTGGCTGGGGAAAGGGAAATGTACATTCACCAGTTGGGCAGAAGCAGCAGCAACATGGGGGTGGGAGTCAGGCTGGAAGTAGCTCTGGCTAAAAAAAAAAACCAAATGTGTCTTTGGGCCAAGGGTAGGAGAAACCAAGCCAGATGTGACTAGGATTCAGCAGCTGCAGGACAGTAGCAGCACTGGGGTGGGTGCCATGACTGAGGTCGTAGTTTGAGGCAGCAGGGGAGGAGTGGGTCTGTCACTTAGCTGGGTTTTGACCAAGATGTGGACAGGAATGTTTAATCAGGCTGATGGGGCTGCTCTCTAGACCATGGGTGGGGAGCAGCTTCTCCACTAAGTCCCCTAAATTAAGGAAGCTGGGTGAGTGGGAGAGCAGCAGGCAGGCATGTAAAAATACTCACAGCTGCCAGAGGCTTGGAAGGTGGAAGGAGAGCTAGAGGAATGAGCCGAACCTGGGCAGCTGGGGGGGGGGGGGGTTGAAAACTCCCAGCAGAAAAGCAGCTTTGGTTGCAAACCAGTAGCAGTTTTAAACTGTCAGTTTGCTTGGCTGTTACTGGGCTGCCAGCTTTACAGAAAAAGAAAATAAAAAAGTCGAGTTCTAGAATCCTTTCAGGTCGCCAAAAATGTAAAGATTAAAATTAATATCCAATACTCCAAATATTATATTTAATAACATTTATTAGATATTTATCTTAGAATATAATGAAGTAAGGCTAGCAAAAACCAAGAGTTGCTACTCCCTTCTCCACCAGGATCCAGAGAGATCACATAGGCTGGAAAACCGAAACTCAAAACTCCCTCCATGTAAGGAGATGCACAAACAGGAAAAGGAAAAGGGGATTGTGGGAAATGTAGTCTCTAGGGTTCAATATTCTAAATCAATACATGGGGAGACATCTGACTGCAAGATGGCTTAAAGATTTTTTGTTTATGGAGGGTTAGAACAAGAGTTCTAAATTGTTCTAATAATTGCCCTAATTTCCTCTTCATTAGAGGTGAGATCACTCTTTTCATTCGTGATACTGATTCATGATACTGTTAATTTTATTCTCTTCTCTTTTTTAAATTAGATAAACCAATATTTTATCTATTTTATTTGTTTTTTTTTTAAAGAACTAGCTCCTAGTCTTATTCATTACTTCAATAGTTCTTTTACTTTCAATTTTATTAATTTCTCCTTTGATTTTTAGGATTTCCAATTTGGTCTTTATCTGAGGATTTTTAATTTGTTCTTAAAAAAATTTTTTTTAGTTGCATACCCAATTGTCCATCTCCTTTTTCTCTTTTTTGTTGATATAAGAACTCAGGGATATAAAATTTCCCCTGAGTACTTCTTTGGCTGTCCCATAATTTTTGATATGTTGTCTCCTTATTGTCTTTCTCTTCAGTGAAATCAGTAACTATTTCTATGATTTGTTCTTTAACACACCAGTTTTGATGAATTCAATTATTTAATTTCCAATTAATTTTTAATTTGCCTCTATGAACCCTAACTTAGTATAATTTTTGTCGTATTATGATCTGAAAAGTTGCATTTATCATTTCTGCTTTTCTGCATTTGTTTGCAATGTCTTTATGCCCTAGTATGTGGTCAATCTTTGTATATGTACCATGTGCTGCTGAAAAGAAGCTATATTCCTTTTTATCCCTATTCAATTTTCTAGTGATATCTATTAATTAATTTTTCTAAGATTTCATTCACTTCTCTTACTTTTTTCTTTTTTTTAAACCCTTACCTTCTGTCTTGGAATCAATACTATGAATTGGTTCCAAAGCAGAAGAGTGGTAAGGGCTAGACAATGGGGGTCAAGTGACTTGCCCAGGGTCACACAGCTAGGAAGTGGCTGAGTCCAGATTTGAACCTAGGACCTCCCATCTATAGGCCTCGCTCTCAATCCACTGAGCTACCCAACTGCCCCCTCTTACTTCTTTCTTATTTATTTTTTGGTTCAATTTATTAGGTCTGATGGAGAAGAGTGAGGTCCCCCACTAGTATAGTTTTACTATCTTTTTCCTCCTTAAGTTCCAATAGTTTCTTCTTCAAAAATCTGGATCCTATGCCATTTGGTGGATATATGTTAAGTATTGATATTTCTTCATTGTCTATATTGCCTTTTATCAGGATGTAATTACCTTCCTTATCTCTTTTGATCAAATCTATTTTTGCTTTAGCTTTGTCAGAGATCAAAATTGCTACTCCTGTCTTCTTATTCTCAGTTGATGCTCAATAAATTCTGCTCCACCTCTTACCTTTTCCTTATATGTGTCTACCTGCCTCAGGTGTATTTCTTATAAACAACATATGATGGAATTTTAGTTTTTAATTCACTCTGCTATCTGCTTCCATTTTATTGGTAAGTTCATCCCATTCACATTCACAGTTATGATTACCATCTGTGTATTCCCCATCATTTTGATTTCCTCTTTTAATTCTGCCCTTTCTCCTTTCACTCTTTTCTTCCACACCAGTATTTTGCTTTTAATCAGTCCCTCTTTCCACCTCCCTTATTTTACTCCCCTTCCCACTACCTCCCTTATTATTACCCACCTACTTCTCTTAAGGTTAATCACCCCTCAACTTTTCTCTCCTTTATAGTCCCCTCCCCACACACCCCTTCCTTATTCCCCTTTTTCTTCTCTGTAGGTTAAGATAGGATTCTATACCCCAATAAATCTATTCTTCCCTCTCTGAACCAACTCCAATGGGAGTAAGGTTTAAGTATTACTTGTCTCCATCCTCATCCTCTCCTTCTTGTAATAGTATTCTCCCCCTTCCCATGTGCCTCTTTATGTGGTATAATTTACCCCATTTTACCTCTTCCTTTGAATTTCCTTTAGTACAATCCTCTTTTTTCCCCTAATTTTTTTACATATCATTCTAAACAGCTTAATATCACACCCTCTGCTTATATATCTTTATTCTATCTACTATGATAATTATAACAATTTTTAAAAATTACAGGTATCATCTTTCCATATAGAATATTATCAATTTTACCTCATTGAAGGCCTTAAATTTTTCTCTTCCTTATTAACCTTTTTATGATGTAAAAGGGAATTTTTTATTCCTGTTTTAATTTAATAGGGGATCTTGCGGTCCTTTTCCAATAGAGATGTGTAGGGATAAACCAGCTCATAGTGACAGGAAGTTAAAAAAGCATATAAAAGGGGCCAGGGTCAGTTGCTGGGAATGAGGTGCTGGCAGTTAGAGGGCAGATGGATTTGATTGGTTGGGAGCTGCTGAGGAGGAATCTTGACACACTTGATCAGGGCAGATCTTAGGAAAGACCCTAGATAGGGTTTGGTCTTAGATTGGACTGGATTGGGTTGGAACTTTGTGGGATGGTTGTTATTCATCAGTTGGACTTTTCTCTATAAGCAGTTACAGGTAGTTATAGGCAATATTAGGCTTTTAAATGTAGTTCTAAGCAATTATAGGTAGTTATAGATAGTTTTAGGAGTTAGGCAATCTCTCTATCTCTTTCCTATATTTCCTATATACCTCTTTTCCCATATTAAAATTTGTTAAAAGTTGCTCTCTTATTTTTGTCAAACTCCAAGTTTAACTCTTACAGTTTATTGGTGAGCCAGGTAGGAGTTTGACTATTTAAATCTTCTGACTATTTTCCTTTTTACTAAAACTATTCCTACTGGAGTCAGTTAAAACAACTTCATCTACTGACTGGAGTTAGTTTGATCCTGTACATTAAAACAGCCCCATTTACTGGGGAAAAATAAGATCACAGGAAATATAATAATTGGATTTTTTTTAAAAACGTAGACAACTGAGTATGGTGCTAAAAAGCATGGTCCACACTCTGAGAGGACAGTATCCTACTAATCTGAAACAGTTCCTGTTCTCGGAGAGCATTACCTAGTTTACACAGCTCACAGTTTTAGAATAACTTTGTTTAGCACTATTCCTAGGTGCATTTACACAAATAGGGTTCCTTGCATTTTATTTTTCCTAAGGAAAAACATCAGGCTGTTAGTTTGAGTGATCTCAAGATTCATATAGAAAATCTTGAGAAAAGATTTAATTATCTCAAAATTCAGGAGGCAGATTCATCACCCTACAACCCCTTACCATCTAAGCCTGACCAACTTAGTTCTTGCCATGGCCATCTACCCTCTTAATTTGCTCAATTTTTTCCAACCCCTGTTTCTCATCCTTCTCCCTCTGCCTCTCCTCCTTACTTTACCTGTTATGTTGAAACCAAAACTCCTCCCACCCCCCACAGGAGTTGTTGATGACTTCTGGTGCTCCCTGACTAGAATGTGAGACGGATCAGGTTCTAGATCATTTGGGAGTCACCAATAGGGAAGACAGTAGCTCACCTTATGGGAGTTGGTCAGCTATGGGCCTGGCAATGAGCTGGACCCACAGCATCCTTGGGAAGCAAAAAGTGGGCTCTGCTTGCCTTTGAATCTCTCTGAAACAGAGATCTCTTCTGACCAGACATTGCCTTCTTGTGCCATTGTATGGCTATAAACCATGTCATACCATGATATTTGGAGAATGAAAGTCGATGATTTTCCTATGGGGTTTTAGAGATGTGTAACGAAAAAGGATAGGAACCTACTGTGCAAGGGGAGTCAAAAGAGAATCCTTTTTGGAAGAGAACAAGACACCCCAAGGACATCAAAATCAGAGGGGAGTATCTACGGACCAAAGTATGCACAGGAGAACTCCATGCGAGCAAGGAACTGGAATGGACAAGTAAATAGGGCATGAAGGAAATGCTGTATGATTAGAAGAATTCAGGGAAACTCAAAATGCTTCACATGAGCTGATGATGGAGGAGAAAGCAAACAGAGCCATGGAAGCAATTGGCTCGAAGACTTCAATAATATTACAGACACGTAGCCCTGCAGGACTTTGGAATTCTGATGAATGCAGGGACAAGTTGTGACCAAAGAATGCCCCAGGAGGCACACTTTGGGCTGTGGGCATGGAATAACGCAGATACTGTCAGATGGGATCAGTGTCGTCTCTTTAACATGACTATATTTCTTATTGGGGTGTTCAGGGAGGGGTAGTATCTCTGGTATGGAGGGCTTGTCGTGCCCTCCTAGGGCAGCTCTCCAGCCTCTGACCCCCACCTGACACCCAACTTTCACTTGTGGCTCCTAGTAGCTGCTATCATGTGGCAGCGGCCACACCCCGGGCAACGGCTTCGACAGGCCGGCCAAACCTTGTGAGGGTAGCCATTGGGTTGTTGACCCCTGCTGAACCATGGCTTTGCTCACCCAGCATGTGAAGACTGCTTTGGCAGAACAGACGGAAGAAACCAATAAGAAGGTTCAACGGCCAAGAGGGCGACGCAGCAAAGCACTGTGGAGTGCTTAGGGCGTGTTGGAGCACAAAGGACAACAGGGCCATCCAATGAAGCTGAGGAAGTCTCCAGGTGTAACGACTTTTCGTGCCACTGGACCCAGGCTTCCCATGCCGAGAGAGTGGGACTGTCTCTGTGCATCGGCTTTTCCACTTAAATCTCCTTCACACACAAATGTCTTTGTACACTCATCTATCATAGATGAAAATGCACAAAGATAATTGTCATCCTCAGTTACCGAGAGACTACTACTACTACTACCCATTTCCTACTCTATAGCAACTCAAATAAGAAACCAGAGAGACAAGAAGTGAGGTAAAAAAGGATATAAAAGGGACCAGCCTGGGTTACTCTCACTTGATACATAATAAATTCTGCTCTACTCATTTATTTTCAACTCTATATGAATCCTTATGCTTTTATTTTATTTTATTTTTTTATTTTTAAAACCCTTACCTTCCGTCTT
Source organism: Monodelphis domestica (assembly GCF_027887165.1). Lineage (NCBI taxonomy): Eukaryota > Metazoa > Chordata > Mammalia > Didelphimorphia > Didelphidae > Monodelphis > Monodelphis domestica. The sequence goes on along the minus strand of NC_077231.1, from coordinate 249,883,804 downwards.
GGAGTCAATACTGTTTATTGGCTCCAAGGCAGAAGAGTGGTAAGGGCTAGGCAATGAGGGTCAAGTGACTTGCCCAGGGTCACACAGCTAGGAAGTGACTGAGGCCAGTTTTGAACCTAGGACCTCCCGTCTCTAGGTCTGGTTCTCAATCCACTGAGCTACCCAGCTGCCCCCTGAATCCTTATGTTTTAAAAGTATTTATGTTAAATAATAGATTGATTTTGCTTTCTAATCCAGTTTGCTCCTTTTCCATTTTATGTGTGATGCTATTTGACTTTATAGTTATGGTCACATAGCTAGGAAGTGTCTGAGGACAAATTTGAACCCAGGTCCTCTCAACCTCAGTTTTGTGCTCTATCCACTGTGTCACGAGCAACTCTTCCCCCATTCTTTACAAAGAGGAGTTGCTTCTTCAAGGGAAGTGAGAAGAGAAGGAATATAATCAAGGCTATTAATTGAAATTGGTTGTTCCTGCTGGACAGCTCCAATTCTTGTCCCAAACTAATCACTGATTCTTATATTGGTTCCTTTATTCCCATTTAATGCCTACTTTAAGACATTCTCTGGAGTTGGAGGGTTTTTGTATCTATTCTTTCCTAGATTTTATCTTCCTTCTTAAACCACTCACCTCCAGCCCAAGTCCATTTATTTCTCTGTTGAGATTGTCAACTTTGTTTATGGAGCCCCCAAGTTTGCCCCTGTCCCATGTAGCCTTTGTGGCTAAAACATTTTCTTTTCTTTTCTCTTTTTTTTAACCCTTACTTTCTGTCTCAAAATCAATATTTTGTATTGGTTCCAAGATAGAAAAGTATTAAGGGCTAGTGACTTGTGTAGGGTCACACAACTAGGAAGTGTCTAAGGTCACCAAATTTGAACCCAGGACTTCCTGCCTCTAGGCCTGGCTCTCAATTTACTGGGTCACTCCCTTGCCCCTGGCTATGGCTTACCTCTTGAATATTTGTTAACTATTAGGGTTTTTCATTGCTTCATGAATTTTCTTCCGTTTACTCATATATCCAATCTGTGAAGATTAAATTAACTCTCCCCTGCCCATTTTTAGATTTAATCACCAAAAGTATATATACCCCACTTACACTTGAGTTGGGGAAATCTGTGACACACATGTGAGATAGTGGGTGATGAATCAGAATCAACTGACTTCCCCCTGGGCAGTCCTAAACAAAGCTTTAGCTGTAATTGGTACATGTAAAATGGAAGGAAGTCACAGGAAGTGACAAAAAGAAATGGTCTTTAAAAATGCCAAGAACTTCCTATGAAGAAGGTTTTTTGGTCTTTCATCTTCAACTTGACTTTTTGGAGGAGTTCTGACTGAGGATCTCAGACTGCTTCTACTTTCCTTAAAACTACCACGTGGGGTGAGTGAAAAGGCCAAATCCTTTCCTGGATTTTCTGAAGGGACTAGCCTCAGTAGAGACTTACCCTCTTGAGACAGGCTTCCTGCATCCCCAGGTCCTCAGCTCAAGGCTGAGGCCTCTCTGGCTAAGGACTAATTAGCCCTGCCAGTGTTGAGCCAGGGGTCAGAGCAAAAATACTTAGTGTATGGGCTAGGTATCTTACCCTATGCTCTCTCTGATTTTCTTACTTTCACTCTTTCTATATTTTATAAATAAATTGTTAAAATAAATCTCTTTGGAATTTGACTAAATTCCTGGTGACCCTACTCCTAAATAATCTAGTCCAACCTTTTATATTAACCCCTTTCATTCTGCCCCTTACAAATCTCAGTTCCAGGTTTGGAATTTTGCTAATAAGGCCAGGCCCTGCCTTCTTCTACCTGCTTGAATGGAGTGGTCTTGCCATACTGAAACTATTCCTGACTTGAAGTCCTTGCTGTTGGTTTTCACTTGTCCTAGTATATCTGTACTTGGAGGCCTGGCAGGTTTTAGACTCTCCTAGAATCTCCCCCAACAGAGCTGGAGCATTGGATCTTTCTGGAGCATCCCTAGATGGACAACTACAGGCTCTGGTCATGTTTCCTTCTAATATTTCCTTTCCAGTGACCTCTTCCAAAGCCACCTCATCAATTGCCTTCTCTCTCTCTCTCTCTCTCTCTCTCTCTCTCTCTCTCTCTCTCTCTCTCTCTCTCTCTCTCTCTTTCTCTCTCTCTCCCTTTTCAGAGACCATGCCCTGGATGAACTTCTACTCTGGGATCCTTCACTTTTGATTTGTGACTGTTGCTCTTAGAAAACCCTAGTCATGCTTCAATTCACTCCCTCCCTTCAAACCACCTCTACGCATGATCCTTAGCAATTTTCTGGTGATCATGTGCTTAACCTGTCTTCCCCTCTCCCACAACTCCCTTCCCATTCTCAAATTCTAGAACCATGAACCACGAGGAAATCAACTCTGCAATTGTTTTTAGATGCAGTATGTCCATCTACTCCCTGCCACCTATCTACAGCTCTCATTTTGCAGTCCCTATAACTTTCTCAAATCAAAAGCCACTTCTCTGGATACCATTCCCTAATGTGCATTGTCTCCTCTACTAGAACACATACTCCTTGAGAGCAAGAATTTTTTGCTTTTGTTTTTGTGACCACAATATTTAGCACAGTGTTCAGCATATAGTTAAGTACAGAACAAATTCTTTTTCACTTTCATTCAGGCCCCTCAGAGAACTGTAGGCGTTCAGCCTGTCAGAATATACCAGTCAGGGAACTCTAGGATTCTGGTATATCCCTACTCAGATTGTTAAGGACTTTGAGTCCAAATGGACTATTCCTGGCCAGAAGGCTGTGGAGTTTCAAGTCTCTGTGACCTGATATGAGTTTCTCTAGCATAACCCCTCTCTCAGTGCTCACAAATTTCTGATTATCTTTTTGTAAAGTGCTGGACTGTATGAAGGTACTTTGTATTTCTCTTTGGACTTCATGATCCTTCTTAAATCATTATTCAATCTTTGTTGGAGTCCATATGGAAGAGCTGGGTTCTTCTGTGACCCTGGAAATCTCCACCTTAACTAAAAGTCTCTTAATTTGATTTTCCAAATGATTTCTTTTGTAAAAGAATATATTGACCAGCTGACACAAATATTCCAGTCAGCTTGATAGTAATTTCTTGGGCTATCAGTTTCCTCTCTTTTAGATCAATCTCTTATGAGTTTGTGAACTAAGGAAATTAAAATTTTGTGCCAGCAAAATAGGGGCTTTATTCTATTTCAGACTAAGCACTAGAGGAGAAGAGGAATAGACAGTTTTTCCAAGGTGTCAATATCCAGGCCTCCCCTATATGTTAGCCACATGTTATTTTGAAATGCATTGGGTGCATAATTTACATCCTTATTCTTCAATTCTCCAACAAATATGAATTTTCAGAGGGGAATTTGTTGCTCCTAGTGCATAATTACAACCAAATTATGTCTCCACGCCCTGTGCAATTTTTCTCTATGTCCTTCTATAGTCTCAGGGATTCTACTCAAGGTAATGAATGTTCTGCTTGAGTTCCACTGTAAAGAGAAAATTGAAATGTTTATTTTTAAAGTAATCAATCATCATCCTTTAATTTAATCAATCAAGAATTTGAAGTGCCCCTACTTAGCACTTGGTAGGTCACCAGGTAAGAGAGTTCACAAGTCACTTACTAGAAAGGCCACAAGCACTGCCTCCTTGGGCAATGCTAGGCAAATTGGGAGGCTGTGATTGGTTCCCATGAAGTGGGAGAGAGACAGGAAGTGACTGGAAAAAGGACTATAAAAAGTAAGACTGAGAAGATTGAGAGGTTTTTCTTGGCTCTTTGGGGAGAACTAACTCTCTCTCTCTGTCTCTGTCTCTGTCTCTGTCTCTCTCTCTCTGTCTCTCTCTCTCTCTCTCTCTCTCTCTCTCTGTTGGTGCTTTTGTGGGACACTCTCTTCAGCGTGAGCTCTGATGAGATCTTGGCAATTTTAGCTTTGTGTGTGCTGAAGATTCTCAGTGGACTTTTCAGGGCCTCCTGGCTCTTTGGATTTCAGCTTCCTAATTAGGACTTTGGATTCTGGTGAGACTCACTTTTGGATCTGCATTCAGTCCAGGATTTAGGGTATTTGTAGCTAGCTGATTTTTTTCTACCTCTTTCCTATATTTCATATCTCTACCTTGTTGTAAATAAAAGCTGCTTACAGTCATTTAGACTGGAGAAATTATTTATTTTCTTAAACGGCAACCACAATTCAATTATTTTAATTCATATATTTAGTCAAACCAATTCTAAATCTTACACCACTATCATAATGATACCAATTAAACATGTGTGTTCTCCATTGGTTATTCCTCATTCTTACCACTTAACCAATACAACTTTTTAAATTATATATTTATTAGATACCATGATATCTTTTATAATGATTTTTCCTTGTAATTCCTAGATTGCAATGTTTGATAGCCTACTTATGCCCACCATGTACTTCTTCATTATCTTTTGTGTGACAATAAACTTAAGTAATTTAGAGACCATATTGTTGCATGTCTCAGTGATAGACAAAATCACCAGAATATTCAAATCATGTTTTTTACATTGCTATTTCTATTTCCATGAACTTATTTGGGATTATGATGTTAAAATCCAAATGTGAAGTCTCCACTGTCCTTAATAATGAAAAATTTGTCATAAAATTCTTTTCCAGTCTTTTCCATGTGTACCTCTTTGCTGTTCTCCTTTCAGTTTTGTCCTTAGATGTTCTCAGGCCTTAAATAGCTTTGTTTAGTTGTGTCTGTTGTAAAACGTTCCTTAAACTATGATTTCTTCCACTGTTTCTCATTGTTTCATGAGACATAGTTGCTTATAATCTCCTATTACCTTATCAACAAGATTTTACAAACCAGCTAAAACTCTTAATTTGAGTTATGCCTCATTGATATCCCTCTAGGCCTGGCAGATATGTAGATTGTTTGTTGACCATAGCAGTTTTAAGGTTTTGAGGCCTCCTCATTATGGAGCACAAACCTTCTCATCAAAGGAAATTTACTATTCTCTTCAGATAAGTGAATGAATTATTTTCAGAAATGAGATTGATCCAAATAGAAGAGTATTTTAAGTCATTAAAGAAAAGGTAAGTATTGAATAGATATTTGTCTCAATCTGAGACTGCCATTTTTGCTAATTACCTAAAGAAGATAATGAAGTCCTTAGTATTCTTACAGACCCTTGTCCCTACTTAGCCAAATAAAGGGAAGTTCATACCCATTCATGTTTTGGGGCTTATGGTCTAAAAGAGGTCATATTTCTCAAGAGTTTCTGCACTTTAACATTTTTTTTAAACCCTTACCTTTCATCTTGGAATCACTACTGTGTATTGGTTCCAAGGCAGAACAGTAAGGGCTAGGCAATGGGGGTTACATGACTTGCCCAGGGTCACACAGCTAGGAAGTATCTGAGATTTGAACTCAGGACCCTCCATCTTTAGGCCTGGCTCTCAATCCACTGAGCCACCCAGTTGTCTCCATTTTTAACATTTTAAAAAACTTTTTAGCCAAAAGGAATAAACCTCCACTTGTGGAATTTGTCATCAATGAACTAATAGGAAAGTAACCTTATTTCAATTTTGAAGTCAAGTCATCCCTGAAATCATTTAATTTAGGCACTGCCTTCCCTATCAGTTTGTAGGGCCAGATTGTCAAAATAACACTATTGCTAAGTAAGTAAGAAAAGTCTTCTGAGGCTCTCATATTTCTGGGTCCTCCAGAGCCAGATAAAATCTAGGGTGAAGAACTAAATTTCCAATGTGAGGTAAGAAGTTAGAAGGATTAGGACAAATAGCAACAGATATGGAATTCTGTTTTCTTTTTTTCTTTGGATTTTTTATTTTTATTTTAATAACAAATTTCCACATAAGTTTTCCAAAGTTATACAATGCATATTGTCTCCCTCCTTTCTTCCCTCCCCTCTCCGGGAGCTGAAAAGCAATTCAATCTGGGCTGTATATATATATATATATATATATATATACATATATGTGTGTGTATATTATATGCAAAACATATTTCCATATTATTCATTTTTGTAATTCACAAAAAATTGACATTTGTAAGTGAATAATCTTACAAAACCTAAACTCCCAAACACATACCCAAATAAACAAGTGATAAATCATGTTATCATCTGCATGGAATTCTGATTTTCGAAGGTTTATCAATGACCAGAGATAAAATTCACCTTCTGATTTGGCTGGAACATAGAGTTTATGAAGGAAAACATTTCTAGCTTATAATATCCCATATTTTTCTGTGATGATATTTTCCATAGTGAGTGCTCAAAAATACTTCTGAAATGGATTCCAAAAAAGGGAGAGTAGGTGAGTTTGTATTTGTGAGTATTTTTCCTACATATCTGTTAAAATATAGAATGTGAACAAATGAAAAGGCATTTACTAATTCCTTACTATGCTAAATAAAGGGACTAGAAATAGAAAATGAGCCAGTCTCTCTTCATAAGGAGCTTATGTGCTCATTGGAAAAAACCAATACACATTAAAGAGTTCGGTTCCCCATAGATGGAAAGGCATGGGGAGTCATCAGAGTACCCTGATAAGTCAAATGGTAATGTCTAGAGCTTTGGAGAAGTAGGAATAGAGCAGATGGTAAAGGCTGGTGGTTCTCCATCTTCATAGAAGTCTTACAGTTTGGTGACTGTTCATCTAAGTGGTAACTAATGAGAAGGGAGGAAATGGTCCAAGGATCAGGACCCTGAAGACAGCACTCTGGGTTCCCCATCATGGGAGGATAATCACAGGAGGTCAGCATACAGCTAGAAAAGGGAATGGGGAAGGAAGTATTGGCAGGTTGTGGGAGAAAGACTTCTAAAGCTCTGGTATTGCTGGGTCCTCTGGAACCAGATGGAATCTGGGGTGAACTTGGAGTACCCTTTAGCTCTTCTGCTCTGCTAGGTCTAATGGGGCATCTGGATATAGATATCCAGATAAATATCTATATAGACATATAGATAAAGGAACCTCTTTTTACCCAGAGATGGTACCAATAGTATTTGTACTAGTTTGCTGCCTCTGATCCAGATCAAGCTGAAATTCCAAACTTCTACCTTTGCCCAATAAGTTTGCAATAAATCACATATTCAGCTTGCTTTAAAGTTCCACTTTCCACTCATGAATCATCTGAAAAAACAAGGCAATGAATGAAGTTTCAAAGTAGTTAATCTACCAAACTTGGAATAATTCTCATTACCATGTTGCCCTGGAGACAACATCAAGCTGGTACCAAATAATTTGCTACTCTTTATATTCTGACCAGACCACTCCTCAGGTGTAGATGTTGGGAAGTGATGGAGAGACAGCTACCTACTGAAGACTGCTGGGATAATAGTGGCAGTGTGGAATGCATGGAGCAAGGAGTTGGCTTCCATTTTGGCCAGTGGCTTACAGATGCCATTCTATTCCTTTTTGGAAAAATAGGGATATTTGTAGTCTCTCTCCCATTCTCCATGATCTTTGATCTGTTAGTGACTCATCTGCAAGATGTTTTAGTACAGGAAGCTATACAGCAGCTCATTTGGGTCTGGTGATTTTGTGAAAATTGGGTTTAGGTTGTGACCAGGACTCTCACATTTCTGTGAAATCTCTTTTCATTCTTTCTTTATTCCTTACTCAAGTCAGCCTTTTAAACAGTTTGAAACACAGCTGCAAGATCAGGTGATTATAAAACATTTTTATTTCTCTCATTTCTTCTTAATTTGAATTGAACACAGCTGTTTTTTTTTTTAAACCAAAAAGTGACAGGACTGGGGAAGCTGTTTTCCTTTCCCTCAGGAACAAACAGCTTTAGGCAACCTTCACTAACAATACTGCCTAGATCACTCTTAATTAGGAGTGAGGGAGACTTTGTCCTGCTCCCCATGTGCTTTGTGAAACCAGCTAGGAAAATAATTACAAAAAATATACATAAAAATGAATACTACATTCTTCGACATTTATATGGCGGTTGAAGAATTAGAGACATTGAGGAATTCAGGATACCTCCAATTGTTTATGTTATTAGGTAATGTCATTTTTGTACTCCTCAGTACTGTGTTAAGAGATGCTAAAATACAAAAAAAAATATGCAAAAATCTGAAGATAAAACACAGGAAAACATAGAAAAGATTGAGGCTAAAATACAGGAGAATGTGCAAGCCCAAATGGAAAATTTTAAATGCTTCTTACAGGATCAATTGGCAAACATCCACCCTACCAAAAACAGGTATGAACCTGACGGACATGTTTCTGAACCTCTAAATGAGGAAATTTCCTTCCCCGAAATGGAGATGGAAAATACCCTTCCTATAATTCAGTTAACAGACTTGTTCTCTCATGGTCTACAAATCTTGGCTGAACTTAATCCCCAAGACTCTTCTCCTGAAATCCCAGTTTCTCCTGTTCCTTATCCTACCCAAAAACCAATTCCAGCCCCAATGAAATCTCATCCTTCTAAAGAAACTTGTCTTAGTCAAACTGACCAACTGGTACCAAATTCAATTTGAGGCCTGTTTCCTCTAAGAGAAGTACCTGGAATAGGATGGAACAGGGATGTGATGACTTTAAGGCACAATATATTGTTTACTCCCCAAGAAATAAATGAATTTACACAATATTCCCACATATGAAAAAGATCCCTTTCTAGTAACAAAAAAGATGACAGACATTTTTTTCAATATAATCCATTTTACAAAGATGTTGAGAACTTGCTACAGGCTTTTTTAACTGAACATGAGAAAAATAAAATAATTGCTCATGTCAACAAAACCCAGGGGTGCGATGCAGCACACTGGCCATCTCAGGATCCCGAATGGGACTATAACAACTCTGAGAATTATTTACAACTATACCGTTGTAGAGAGTCCATCTTAAAAGCAATGAGAGAGTGTGCAGACAGTACAGATAAATGGACAGAATTTGAAAGAATTAAACAAAATGAGGAAGAGACACCCTCCAGATTCATGGACAGAATAATTGAGTTTGGGGGTAGATACCTGGATTTTGACCCATCTAAAGAAAATTGCATAAGAAAAGTTAGAAGGCACTTTGTCAATAACTCTTGCAAATTGATTAGAGATTATTTTAGAATACATTGCCCAAGATGTCCGGAGATGGACCTTGAAGAGTTATGGAAAACAGCTCTATATGTTTCAAAGGGAAACAAAGAAAAGGAGGAAGAAAATAATAATCTCATGGAGGAAATGAAGAAAGAATTGAGATATTTAAAAGATATGATTACTAAACTGAACAGTGGGCATGATACTCAACCAATGGCACTTGCCCCTCTCCAGAAATCTAATTATCAATCGTTACCTGCCAATTCTGTGAGAAGAAGGGCCACAGAGTGGTAGAGTGTAGAACTTTACTCAAGGCACTCAGAAGGAATCTGTAGCTTAATAACAATTACAGAAATGATAATTATAGAAAGAATTATAATAATGAAAATGGAAACCACAACTTTAGGAATGATAACTATAGGAATAGATATTGGGAAAATGATAGCTCAAACCAAATGACTACATAACAATATAATTTAAGTGGTGGTGTTCCAAAAAATACTCGAGGTGTTAATGTCCCTCAGGGGGGTGCCCTTCATGGGGGTGCCCAAGGAACTTCCCAAATACAATGAAGGTGTCCGGAGATGGGCTGGGGCACAGGAATCAGAGGATACAACCTTTGATTTTCTGGACCCTGATGTCCTACTACCCTTTGTCCATATCCACTGCCCTCCCTATACTAATGAACCCCATGTTACCTTAAACATCAGTAACACTTATTATGATTGTCTTTTAGACACTGGAGCTTCCAGGTCTGTATTAAAGAGTACACCTGATTTACATTGTTATTCCATTGGCTCAGAGAGTGTAATGGGAGTATCAGGAATACCACAAAGATTTAAAAAAACTTTCCCCTAGAATCATGTCTGTAGGACCCCGAGAGGTACAACATTTCTTCCTTTTGATGCCTGATTCCCCTTTAAATTTGCTGGGGAGGGATCTTCTATGCAAACTCAGAGCCACAATAACTTGCTCCCCAGATGGTTCCTTATCATTGGAAGTACCTGAGGAATCTTTAAATTTATTCCCTGTAATTCTCTCAGAGAGTCAGGAGGGGAAAGAGCATCCCACTTTTGTAATACCTGCAGATATACTGGAGTCTCTTTGGGTCACATCTTCTTCCAATGTAGGCTTACTTAAGTCAGCTGTTCCTGTGCAGATAAAAACTAAATCTAGCCCAACTCCTTCCATTCCTCAGTATCCTCTCTCAAAAGAGGCAATTGAGAGAATTTCCTCAGTAATAAACTCATTAATTGACCAGGGAATAATAACCCCTTGTAAATCTGAATACAACACGCCCATCCTGCTTGTTTAAAAAAAAACAAAAAGGGGGCCCGGTGGCAAGAACCTCTATAGATTTGTACAGGATCTGAGGGCTGTGAATAACCAGGTTATAAAGAGACACTCCATAGTTTCCAAGATCAATACTGTTATTTCTTCTATTCCTAGCACAGCTACATACTTTACAGTAGTAGACTTGTGCTCAGCCTTCTTTTCCATACCCATACATGAGAACTCCAGGCATATCTTTGCTTTCACCTGGAAAGGCTCAAAAACACATGGAGTATTCTGCCACAAGGGTTCATGGAAAGCCCAAGTTTGTTTGCACAAATTTTGAGCCAAGACACAGATAATATAACATTTAAAAATAACAAATTAATTAAATACATAGATGATCTACTCTTGGCTTCAACAGACACAGAAACATGTCAGGAAGATAGTAAACACCTTCTTTTGGAATTGCACAAAAGAAGACATAAGATCTTGAAGGATAAAGTTCAGTGGTGTCTGCCTAATGTAGAATATTTGGGATTCATCCTGATTATGGGTGCCTGCTCTATTTCTCCAAAATGAATTGAAAAATGTTCAAAATTTAAGAGCTTTTACCACTAAGAAACAGTTGAGAGCAATTTTAGGAGCAACAGGGTTTTGTAGTGTGACTGCGAAAAATGTGGGTTTCAAGACTGTAAATTGTCAAAACTGTAAAGATAATTTTTAGTGTCTTGATTTAAATAAAAAATAAGTGGTCACCATGGGAAAAATTCCCAAATATGAAAATACCCAAGTCAGCTGGGTTTCATGGAGATTTTAATTAATACAAATGAAGGAATTAAGAGAAGGGAGAGAGACAGAGTAAGAGGAAATAGTAGGAAGGGCCTAGGCCAATTGGCCTAGGCCTGAGCCTTAAGGGAGACTAGTCAGTGTTTAATCACTCGCCACAAGATCGTCCTAAAGCAAGCTCCAAACATCCGAATGCCATCTCCAACTACGAACTCCAACTAACTCAAATTCAATAAGGCCCTTCCTTTTAAAGAAATTTTCTCTTATGTCACCTCCCTTAAATTTTCACATCTACCAATCACAGTAGACATTTTCCCCAGGACTGACCATTCTTAGTTCACATCTTCTTTTGTTATCACCTTCTCTGGGTAGACTAAAACTTCATACCTCTTTTATTAAGCTTGCCTTTTGTAAGTTGCTTGACCTTTTATTGATTAATTTAACCTTTATAGGTACTTAGCACCCTTTTGTATTAGATCTAAAAATAGATCTAGCTTAAGGTTTTAGCTTCACTATAATTATGAGTTGGGGACTTTTCATTGTTCCATCAGGAGTTTACAACTTTATCTTCCCCTAAAGTATGCCTAAGTATGGGTGGAGTAATGTTAAAATTCCCAATACATTCCTGACCAAGTACCTCCATTTGTTACAATAAGGGAATAGCCTTAACCAAATGTTCTAAGGTAGAGTCTGAGCAGTTTTTAAGATTCACAGTAGACAATGGATTCCTTGCTATGGGGAAATTACTAAACCCCTTATAGCACTAACAAGGGATTTGGTCCCGGAACCCCTCAAATTAGAGCCAGAACACTTGTCAGCTCTATCAGATCTAAAACAGGCTATCCTGTCTTCCCCTGCTCTAGGCATCCCAGATTACAACAAGCTATTTACTTTGTATGTACATGAACAAAGAGGGGTAGCTTCAGGTGTTTTAACTCAGACTTTGGGACCTTCTCAGTGCCCAATTGCTTATTATTCTGCCCAACTGGACCCAGTAGCATCAGGAGCACCACCATGTCTTAGAGGAATAGCTGCTACAGTCTTACTAGTGACAAAAATTATTGATCTAGTATTGTGATGCCCATTAACAATTATGTTCCCACATGAGGTCGAATCATTGTTGCTAAGGCATAGAACATAGGCATTCTCTGATCAGCAAAATACAAGGTATGAAATAACCTTGTAAAACAGCAAACACATTACATTGAAACTCTGTTCAATTCTTAACACTGCCACCTTGCTTCCAGATTTACCAACTTCAGGAGAACCATTACATAATTGTGAAACACTAGTGTCCATTGCAGAAAAGCCTCAAAATAATCTCTTGGACACTCCCTTAGACAATCCAGATCTGGTCTTATTTACTGATGATTCCTCTTTTATGAGAGATGGCATATTTTACATGGGAGCTGCTGTAGTCACAGAATTTGCCACTGAGTGGTCAGCTTCACTGCCCTCTAATATTAGTTCTCAAGGGGCAGAACTCATAGCTCTGAAACATGCCTGTATAATTGCCAAGGATAAAAAGGTAACAATTTATACGGATTCTAGATACGCTTTTGGCATTTGTCACTCAGTCGGGATGCTATGGCTCCAGAGAGGATTTTTAATCTCAGATGGAAAATCTATAGCTAATGCAGAAATTATTAATGAAGTTCTTTCTGCTCTCTAGCTGCCTGAAACCCTAGCTGTAGTTCATTGCTATGCTCATACAGGTGACACTGACCTTGTCTCTAGGGGAAATGATCGAGCAGATGTTGCTGCAAAACTAGCAGCCATAGAAGGGCCTGAATTAATTTTAACATTAACAACCACTGATGACTTAAATTTATCACTTTCATATAATGAAAAGGAAGTGGAAAAATGGAAGCAAAAATTCAAAGCAAAACAGATTAATGGAGTATAGGTGCCATCTGAAGGAAAACCCCTGCCCCTTAGAAGTTTCTATCACCAAATTTGCCAATCTATTCATAAAAATGGTCACTTTGGCACCCAGGGCATTGTGGACTCTGTTAAGAGAGTATGGATAGCCCCTGTTATAAATGCTATAGCCTCCAAAGTGTGTACAGCCTGCTCTACCTGCCAAGCATATAACCAACATGCCTTTCATGGCAAAGCCTTTGGTGGGCATCCTCTGGCTTACACACCTTTTGAGCACCTACAGATAGATTTCATAACAATGCCAAAGGCTGGACATAATAAATTTTGTCTAGTCATGTAGACCAACTGACCAGATGGCTGGAAACATTTTCTGCGACCCGAGTCACAGCAGCTTTTGTTGCTAAGGTGCTTTTAAAAGAAATTATTCCTTGCTTTAGCCTGCCAGCACGTATTGATTCAGATAGAGGAAGTCATTTTACTGATTCTGTCCTAAATCAGATATATTCTTGCTTGGGGATAACTCCCAAATTCCATGTTCCATATTATCCCCAGAGCTCAGGCCAAGTTGAAAGAAGGAACAAGGAATTTAAAACTATGATTGGCAAATTATGCACTGAGACACATTTAAAATGGCCTGAAATTCTCCCTCTGGCCCTATTTTATCTTTGAAGCAGGCCTAGAGGAGACCTATACATCTCACCATTTGAGATGCTTTTTGGACATCCACCTATACAGGCTAAACCTTTCTCACCTGCATATACATTACTATTAGGGGGAGATACTACTATTGTTTCCTATATACAGAAATTACAGCACAAACTGCATGAACTCCATGAATCTGGAGCTGCAGTACAAGCCGGACCACTAGACTTTTCTCTTCATTACCTGAACCCAGGAGACAAGGTGTATATTAAGAATTTCCAGTGTACTGGAGCAACTCAGCCTACTTTGGAAGGGCTATTCCAAATATTTTTAATTACTTTAACAACTATAAAGATTGGAGAGAAGGATTCTTGGATTCATTGCTCATATGTAAAAAAGAGCATCTTCTGTTGAGACTGATTGACTGTATCCTATCACATGCATTGGAGATAATAATCCATTGTCAAGTGGATGCTGTTTTCTTTTTTTTGAGAACACATTGAATTCATGATTTTTTTCTTTCCCCCTTATTTTTATTATTGCTTTCCTTTTATTTTGATTAGAAGATTTTGATTTTTTCCCTTTTTTTCTTCTCATTTTTTGTACTAAAGGTACATACAATTAAATATTATTTTTTTCTGCAGTAATATAAATTTTATATATATGCTTGCTATAATATCAATGCATACCCAAAAGCTTTAAACTGTGGGAACCTGCCATTTATTGATAATATGTTATGAGACTGTGATTAATATTTGTGTCTGATTCTAGGAAATGGGGTAAAAACAAGGAGCACAGACTTAACCTGAATAATGCCAAAAATAGCACACAGGTAAAAAAAAAAACTAGTGTGAGACTCGAGGTTACAATGCTTGACATATGTTAAGTTGTAGGGCTTCCTCATATCTACACTCTTTGTGAAGTACTCAGACATGTACCAAAGTTTGACTATCATCCTGGCTCCCCATATCCCTGAAAATGACAAAAAATAAGACTAGGGAATGACACTTCCCTATCAAAATAAAATTCTAGTTCCTTTCCTTCTTATAGTATGGCAAATTCCTGTTGTCTTGGCTGCAAATGGGTAAGTGAAATATTACTGTATTCTGTCCTACAGACTTGTGGATAGAAATTACTTTAAATTGGACCTATACAAGGGCCTATTAGAAATTTATTAAACCCAAATAATGGCCTATTTTGAATTTTTTCTTTCTTTCCATTTTTCCTTTCCTTGTGTTTTTTGATGTTTTTCTCTTCTTTTGATAATTGACTCATACAACCCCGTAACTCAACATTGCATCCTGAGCTGAACTGGATGTTTTTTAACACCCAATTTGGGGGGGATTGTATTTTAATAAAAATCCAAATTTTTGAAATTTTTTTTGAGAAATATCTTCAAGGAAAGAAGCTTGCTAACTCCTAAATCCAGAGAATGAACTGTTGTAGAAAGATGCCAGAAAACCTATACTACATCAAGAAGATCAAGAATGAACTTTGGGTGTGGTTGATTGAACTGACTTTTGATTGAACATTTATTTGAATGTATACTTTTATGCCAAAAGGGGATTCCCCCCAATTGTTTTTTGTCAATGAACTCAGCAAACATTGGTTTTGCTATCTGTATTTCTTCTATTTCCCTCGTTTATCTAACTATCATAATTTCCTCTTAGAAATTGAATATTTTATACATCTGTAGTTAGAAGTGCTTTAGGGACTACAAGATGATTTTGTTAAATGATCAATGGGGAGACTAGTCTCCCAATGATCATCAGGGGGGATTGTGAAGATTGGATTTTGCTATTTCCTGTTTGTAACAATGAAGATACTTAGTTTAACAAAATCAGGAATGTCTTGGGAACTCTAAATTATTCCACCCTACTTAGACTGTACTTTAGGGGACGATAAAGTTGTAATCTCCTGATTGAACTAGTTCTCACCTTATAGTGAAGCTAGAACTTTAAGCTAAGTCTATTTTTAGATCTTAATACAAAAAGGTGTTAAGTAACTATAAAGGTTAAATTAATCCCAAAAAGGTCCAAGTAACTCACAAAAGGTGAACTTAACAAAGAAGTGTTAAGTAATTCTAAACATATAATCAAATCAAAGAAGATGAGAACTGAAAGTATGGACAGTCCTGGAGAAAAGCCTTTGATATGATTGGTAGACATGAAAATTTAGAGGAGGAGACACAAGGGTGAAAGGTCTATATATTTGGGATTATTGCTCTCTCCTGTGTAAAAATGGAGACTTGAACTCTGGACTCCAAACCCCAGGAGTCCTTGCTAGCTCCCAGAATGCCCTCTAATCTCACTGAGATTTCCACCTGGGCGAGGTCAAGAATTTCTATTTAACCTGGCTGTAAAGGCTATTGGCCCTTTTTCCTACTTCTTCTGAGCAGATGCATCTCTTTCATGATGTAGGTGAGGTTGTCTAGGCCTCTCTGGGCCTAGACATGTGCTTTTCTTATTCTGTATTTTCTTTAATCCTTAACCTTTAATAAAACTCTAAAAATATAATACTCCTTGCAGAGAGAAACTAATTTCTACATGCCTCAGTTTCTCCCCAAATTTTAATCTTTACACCTTATTGGCGGTAGAGAGTTAGCTGAGAGCAGTGTGCTGATCCTTCCGGCATCTTAGCGTGGCTACAAGCTATTTGTCAGGTTTGGTGGTGAGTTTCTGGCTATTTCCTCCTTTACTTTTCCAACTTTATCCCCTTAGACGCCTTTAATCTTCTTCAGAGACCTAGAGGTGGGAATTTTAAACTCCCCCTGGCACAGGCCAGGCAGGATTAATCCTATATCCTCCTCCTTCCTTCTCCTTAAATAACTTCCCTCTATATTAATTAAATTACCATAAATTTCCAGACTGACTAGGGTATTTTATATGGGATTTTCCCCGGCGACCAATTAACTCTAGATTTTAAGTCACAACACTAAAATTATCTTTACAATTTGAAATTATTAAGCCCTCCACTCTACCCTTCCCTATAATACATTACATATCTTTTTTGTAGGTATATATGTAATAATAACAATAGTTAGAATTTTGCCTACAATGTATCAAACAATAAGCTAATTATATATATATATATTTATATTTTATACTTTCATTTATATTTATACCCTTTTTCTCATTTAAGCTTCACAACAACCTTGTAAGGTATATGCTATTATTATTCCAATTTTATAGCTGAGGAAATTGAGGCGATAGAAGTTGTGATTTATCCAGAGTGACCCAACTGGTAAGTGTCTGAGATCACATTTGAACCCCAGACTTCCTGACTCCAGGGTCACATTCTATCCACTATGCTATCTAGCTATATATAAAACTCCTGTTCCAAAGCCAGTTGGTATAGGACTTCCATTATTGGTAGAGATATGGAAAGGTCTGGTTCTGTGTGATTGGAAGAGTGGAGTTAGGTGACAGCTTGAGGAAGCTCTGATCTTCATGAACCTCCTTCGTGTCTCCCCTAGGTACTCTTCAAGGTCAATCCTCTTTGGGATTCATCAGAATTCTAGTTGAATGGCTTTGGGCACTTCTGGATTCCAGATTCAAGAAAAAAGATGGAAGAGGCCAACTCCACTTTAGGTTGCTGAAAAAAAATAGACTCAGAGAAGACACGAGAGGATCTGGCAGTCTTCATGTCCCTATTCCTAGCTTGCTACACAAGCAACTACAATGAGTTTCCCTTTGTGTAAGATCTGGCACTCTCTTTCTTGGTTGAACTGAGTGACTTCACTCCCAGTTAGGGAATCCCTTCACTTTATATTTTCTATTTTCATCTATGTATAACTCCTTTGATTTTCTGTTTTGTTGATGATTTGCATAATTAAGTATCTTTACTATTTTCTGTATGCATTCATTGTTGAACTGATATTGGTGGGAAAGGGGTCAAGCCTTGAACCCAGAGTTTGGGGTCCTCTTTCCTACCTATTATAAGAATGACAGTGATCAAAAGTTGGAATGAACCTGATAATATTCCTTAGATTAATAATATTTAAGGGGGAAAATGTAAGATTTAAATTAATATCATTAACTCAAGTATTAATTTTATGAAGTTTATTAATAATCACTTGAAGCAGAAGTATAAAAACCTAATTATCTAACAAAAAATAAGACCATGTGAGTAAGTTCTCCTGCCTGGCTCAAAGCCAGCTTCCATGGCCACAGTCAGGGAGAGACAGAGACAGAGACAGAGACAGACAGAGAGAGAGAGAGAGAGAGAGAGAGAGAGAGAGAGAGAGAGAGAGAGAGATGGGGAGAGGTAGGGTCAACCACAACCAGAACTATATCCTACACAATTACACACAGTGTTTGCACTCAGCATGAGGATGCAAATGGGATTCTGGGTAAGAGATTCCTGGGGAGCAAAATTCTATCCACACACAAATACATATATAATTCCAGTGTGATATTACCTCTCTCTTTAAGTAAAGAAGAGTGGTGACTTCTGGCCCCAACTTCATGACTTTTCCTCATTCCAGGAATTAGTCACCTTTAGAAAAAATGGAGGAAGAGCCTAGAGATGTCAATTCTGATTCTCTTTAAGTCATTCATCAGCCCTCCTCCATACACATGAAGCACTCTTCTGAGTCCTATATTAATTAGCTTTGGGATAGGGACTATAATAAACATACACACATTTTTATAAATATGTATGTGTGTAAATGCACATACACACATAATACACATGAAGTGTAGACACGTATATTTGTCTACATATGTATATGCATATCTATATTTCAAACATATAGACATATATGTGTATCTATCTATCTATCTCTATATTTATATCTATCTCCCGGCATATGTTCTGGGTCCTGTCTCTCTTCTGTAAATCTTCATTCACTTTTTCATTGTAAGGTACAGAAGAAAAGTGAAGAGCATCATGGAAGCACCTGCAAAATATCAAGAGGAAATTTGGTCAGTTCACATTGTAATCCTCCTCCCATCTGAGGGCCAGGCCAGTTTGTATCTGGTCTGCCTTTAGGCAGACCTTCAATATGTCTGGGGGCTTTTTGATTCATTTTCAGATACTAAACCCTCTCAAATTACAGTCTTCCTGGCACATCTACCAGAGCTCTCCTGAGAAAACTTTTACACATTACTGCCAAAATATCATCATCAATAGAAATCATTACTGCCATCATTTATTTCCCCAGGTCTCAAGTGGAAGTGGGACGAATCTCCTGCTTTCTTCCCAGATTCTCACATTCTCCAGTGAGAATCTCCACTGCTAGTATAATGGTGGAGCACCATTGCACATTTCACCTCCTGAAAACCATTGTGTGAGCAACTGGATCATTACCTAAGAATTTATATAAAAGGAAGATACTATCTTAGTACCAGAGAGAGATTCTAAGAGTCTGGAAATTGGTTGGATTAATCATAGAGTCCTAGCATCCCTCTAAGGAGCAAAGGTAAGACAGATGCTGCAGAGAAGGGCAATATTGAAGAGAGACATCAGCTAGATAGACATTTCATTGAAGCTTATAATGGAAGTCCAGAGAAATAGTTTACTTTTCCTTTGCTTCTCCTAATGCCTGTCTATCCATAGTATAATATATTCTGTTGTTTAGTTATCTAAACATTTCCAATTTTTGGCCTCTAGCATTTTGCCTCAATCACTGCAGAGACTCGGGGTTTATTTTTGTTAGAATTATAAAAGTTAAACTAGACAAAGAGCCCAACCTCTGCCTAAATGTTAGAAATTTTCCCAACTAGGTGCTTGGAGTGATTGTGACTGAACCTATAATTTTTTTTGACTAAAATAAATTCCCTAAAGTTGAGGGAACCATATGAACTGTAAGGACTACATCACTTCCTAGGCTTAAAACAAGGTAATTATTTTAAGATGGTGTTAAATTGAAATACGAGTTGGTGGCCAGAAATTTCCCTTATACAAAAGTTGCAATGAAAGAACAGAGTGAAGAGGTAGGGACAAAATCTTAGATGTATATAGCCAGAATTGAGTGATACTAACTATAGCAGAAAGTGGTTTTTCTTGATTTAGGTATCTTCATTCATAGAGACAAAGACAAAGAAAATAAAAACCTGGAGGAATAGGGGAGGAGGACAGGCAATTAATAGAAAAGAGACAAAATGATGGGAAAAGATCTCAACAATGATCACTCTCTTATGTCAGGCCAGTCAAATTCCCCTACTTGGCCTTCTTCCTTCATGACATTCTACTTTCTTTCTCCAGGCCTTTGCAGTGGCTGTCTTCTCTCTCCTCACTTCAGCCTCTTAGAATATCTTGCTCTCACAATTTAAGAATTATTGAACTACCTGAGACAATTCTACCTAAATTAATATATTTATTCATTGCCATACCAATCAAATTACTAAATAATTATTTTATAGAACTCAAAAAAATAATAACAAAATTCATCTGAAAGAACAAATGGTCAAGGATATCAAGGGAACTAATAAAAAATTAAATGTAAAGGAAAGTAGCCTAACAGTACCAGATCTCAAACTGTACTATAAAGCAGCAATCATTAAAACAATCTACCCATTGCCTAGCCTCTTACTGCTCTTCTCCTTGGAACCAATACAAAATATTGATTCCAAGATGGAAGGTAAAGGTTTAAAATGAATGTTTAAAATTGTTTTTACATGTAAATAGGGAAAAATAAAACATTATATAAAAATTATTTTGAATAGATTTTATATTTCTCTCTCTCTCTCTCTCTCTCTCTCTCTCTCTCTCTCTCTCTCTCTCTCTCTCTCTCTCTCTCTCTCTCTTCCCATGTTGTGTCCTTTGATTGTTTATCCTTGAGGGCAGGAACTAATTTGGCTTTGTATCCCCAGTGCCTCACACATAAGAGACACTTAATAAAAACATATTTGTTGATTGACTAATTAAGTGTATTACAAATCTTGGTCAGTTTTCCTTTTCTCTATTACAAGTTCAGCAATGACAGGGTCACTTTCTCACAAAGTTCCTATCATTTCCAGACCAACAACCAGTTCTTCTTTGGTGGTGAAGATCAGTTTGCAATGAAATTTCCTTTAATTTGCTTCATCCACTTTTTGAAGAATTTGAAGATTTTAGAGAGGTCAAGAGACATTTAGCTGCTTTGATTTTAGCAGAAAAGGAACTCCAGCTTCAGATGACTGAAGTTTTATAATGTTCAAGCTTGTAATATATTTCCGTCATTTCTCAACTATCTTTTCTTTATGTCCAGGGGGACAGAGTATCATAAAACCATAGATTTAAAGATGGAAGGAACCTTAGAGACCATTGAATCCAACTCTCATTTTATAGATGAGGAAAAGGAGTTCCAGAGAGAGGTTGTGACTTGACTAGGGTCACACAGCTAATAAATATCTGAGACAGGACTTGAATTCAGGTCTTTCTGACTCCAACACCAATACTCTATCAACTGTGTTACCTAACTGCCGTAAGTATTCTCTAAGAACAATTTCACTTCTGACTCTGTCTTCATGTATCTTTCACAAAGTACTCAATATTTCAACCTTTTGTTTCCCTAATTTCTTCCCCTCCCTAATATGTTCTGTTACACTATATGCAGATCCACTTCTGCTTTTAACTTCTTATCTTTCCAATGAATAAAATATCATTCACTTTATCCCATCAAGTCTCATTGATATTTGTGGGATAAAATTGACATCCTTGTGCCAGGATTTCTGGTTAATCTTGGTTTACATTTTGTATGTATAGACATCTTAGTTCATAAGTCTTTATTACTAGCTTCTTCCATGAACTTCTACATGACTCTACTGCTATTCTTCCAAATGGTGGCTACCCTCTATGGCAGGGATGGTGAACCTTTAAGAGACCCGATTGCCTCAACTGCAACCCTCACATCACAGACAGGGGAGGGAAGAAGCGCTCCTATTGATTGGACTGCTGGGCAGAGTGAGGAATTGTCTTCAGGCATGCTCTCCCTCCCCTCTTCCTTTTTGTTTTGTATCCTTTGTGTTTAGGTTTTTCAAAACTCCATGCAAATACATTATTAACAGATAGCAGAAACCTTCTAATCTAGGAATTATACCACAGGTTCTTATATGGCATTTGTAGAATCTTATGCACAAAAGCATCATATTTCTCTGACCTAAGTAGTCTGACTGTCACTTTGGGAAGACATAGTTTTAAAATTAATAAGCTTTCAAGGTAGTTTTTGATGAAAATGAAAGAACAGTTGCCAATTGAAACATGAAACAGCTATTAAATGATAGCCATTCCCTAAAGCTTCTTGTTCAGATCATTAAACCTACTAATTTTCTTACCTCTCAGGAAAAAAAATGTATTTTTAATCTTATATAGCAATTTCTGATTTTTCCAATAGAAGCAAAAGGTAACCTCGTATCTCAAAGAAATGGAAGAAAAAGGGAAAAGGATGCACATATACAAAATATTTATACTAGTTCTTTTTGTTGTTGATTTTTGTAGCAAAGACTAGAAACAAAATACCTGAACTGATTACATTATATAAATGTAATGAAATATCATTATACCAAAAGGAATCACTGCACTGTCAGCTTCCAAAGAAACCTGTCTGAACTGATGTAGAATGAAGTGAGCAGAAACAAAGCAATTTATACAATAAACACAGTGGAAAGAAAATAAAAGCTTTGAAAGACTTGAAAAGTGATCAGTTCAGTGACAACCCAAAATTCAGAGGACCAGAGATAAAGCATACTACCTGCTGCCTGACAGAGAGCTAACAGGTTAAAAATGTAGAATGAGCCATATTTTTGCACATGGACAATGGGGAAATTTGCTTTGCCTATGCATATTTGTTACAAGCGTCTTGTTTGTTTGTTTGCCTGGGGAGAAGCATAGCCACATTTCTATGTAATCCCAAGTCACTTCTATTACTTTACATTCTCAATTCACCTATTAGATTCTTTGGGATAGTTTAATATTGGAGACTTTGCATTTTGGAATTCTACCGTAGACTACTGCTGTCTCTGGGTAGTTTAAAATGATTTCTGTTGACTCTTGCCACTACCATATTCCTTTTGATTTACTCTTCTTTGAAGAGAATGCTTCATTCTCCTCTTATCAAAGACATAGAATTTGAATTCCTCCTGATGGTCTAATAGTTGAGGAGAAAGTAGACCCTTTAAGTCTTCAATCTCTCCGATTCAGAGGGAAAATTTCTTTTTACTCCATAAACCATGTATTTTTGTAACTGGGAAACTGAGAGAGAGGAATTTCCCATCACACCGCACATGCAACTGTGAGAAATGGCATAGCCGCATGGTGGCACTACAACCTAGAGAACCAAGAGCTGTTACACACTTTAGACTCAATTGGATATGCTCTGCTATTATTAAACACTTCAATACTTAAATCTGTGATCTTGATGATGTGGATCTTCCCCACAGTTGGTGCAGATTGCAGTCTTTCCTCACTGTCTCAACCTGTGTAAATCTTGTACACTTCATTTTGGAATTGGTCACATTTATCTTTGATATTTTGTGTATATATATATATATATATATATATATATATATATATAATTTTTATTTTATTTTTGTTATTTAGTTTATATATTTATTATATTATATATTAATTATGTTTATATAATATATAAAAATATGACATATTTTTATATATCTTCTTGTGTGAGATTTGTCATTGGTAATATGGGGCAGCTTATTTATACCCACAATGCATCTCTCCATTTCCCTTTTGGTAATATAATTTTGATTTGGGGGGGGGGTAATTATAGTATTCATTAATTCAAAACCATAGAATCCCTGAAAGAATATTGTTGCTAAAAAGATGAGCTTTTGTTTCAGGAAGATCCTTGGGATAATTAAAAGCAATGTACAATATCACATATAAAATACAGTCTGCTTCTTCCATTTTGTACTGTACCCAATGTATAGATGGTACTGTGAATAGAGGGCTGGGCCTGGATTCAGGAAGACCTGAATTCAAAAGAAGCCTCAGACAGTTGTGAGCTGTGTGACTGATCAAGCTACTTAATTCTGTTTGCCTCAGTTTCCTCCATCTGTAAAATGATCTGGAGAAGGAAATAGCAAACCACTTCAGTATCTTTGCCAAGAAAACCCCAAATAGGGTCGCAATGAGCCGGACACAACTGAAATAACTGAAAAATTATTGTCCATTGGAAAGATCTGTTCAAGATTCTCTGTCTATTTCTCTCTCTCTCTTGTATGATATCGATTGGACTATAGTTATTTTTCATTTGTACTTTTTGCTTGATATTTTTGTTGGTAGTGACACATACACTTGAGGAGCACAATTCTTCTTATTTGATGTCGTTCTTGGTATCATTAGCAGAAAATCACTAAACAAAACTATCCATGTTGTTATAACTTTAAAATAAACTTGTGTCCACAGTGAACACTTTGGTGGAGGCAAACCTTTAAAGGAGCACTTTGCACTGCCAAATAAAATAGAGTGCTTTGCTTAATCCATATTTTGATTTAATATCACTGAGAGTGAAAAAATAGAAATCATGATAGATATTTTCCTTTTTTCTCTATTTTTCTCAAATATTCTTTTTTTTTTAACCTTTACCTTCCATCTTGGAATCAATACTGTGTATTGGGTCCAAGGCAGAAGAGTGGTAAGGGCTAGACAATGGGGGTTAAGTGACTTGCCCAGGGTCACACAATTGGGAAGTGTCCTCCAGATTTGGACCTAAGACCTCCCATCTCTGGACCTGGCTCTCCATCCACTGAGCTACCCAGTTGCCTCCCTCAAATATTCTTGAATGATTTGACTTACTGGGGTCTCATCCAATTTCTTATGTAGTTCCTGTCCCAAAGCCCATTGGTATTGGACTGCCTTGTTGGTGTATCAGGGTGAAGTTGTTAAACGTAAGAGCTTTGGCTCTTGTCCAGTCTCCTTTGGGACTCTTCAAGTTTCAAGCCATTTTGGACCCTTCTGGCTTCTACCTTCAAGAGAGAAGATGGAAGAGGCCAACCCCACTAATGGTTACTGAAGGAAAAGACTCTGGGAAGAGAAGCTGATAGTCCTCTTCATGTCCCTATTCCCACCTCGCTCTATGAGAGTTTTCCCTTGGCTGAGATCTGGGACTCTCTTGGTTGAATTGAGTTTTCTTATTCCTAGTGGAAGAGATCCTTCACTCTACATTGTCTATTGTATGTTTTTGTATGAGTATCTTCTCTGATTTGCTTTGCTATAATCTGGATAAATGGGTTTCTTTGCTACCTTTTATGTGTTCATTGTGGAACTGGCATTTTGTGGGAAACTGTTCAAGCATTGGCTACAAGGCTTGGAGTCTTGCTTCCCGCTCCTATAATAACAGATTAAAAGTTAGATTGAACCTGATCAGACCCTCTAGATTAATAACATTTACAGGAGTGGATAGTTATAAATCTAGACAGGGACCCCCTCTTTCTAAAGCAAACTCTGGATCCAACTTCCTGCTCCTCCTCTTTCCTGCTTCTTTTTTCCTTGACTCTTCAGGCAAACATTAACATCTCCCTTAGATAAGAGTGGAGTAGAGAAGAGGCTAGAGATAGTTATTGTTTTTCTCTGAACTATCCAAAAACCCCATGCTATATGTAGGGGGATAGAGCCCCTCAATTCATGTGGTTCTTGTTAAGTATGGGATTCTTGCCATATGTGGATCACTACACTTGTTAATAGTTTCTCTCTTCCTTTTCTCATAATTTTATGAGGTGATACCACTTGCAAAATTCCACAATCGTCCTCTATAAGACTTTATGGATAAATTTTACATTTTAACTTTTTGATGCCCTTGGCAATCATATCAGATGTTTGCTGTCTGAAATGGTTCATTTAAATAGATTATATTTCGGTGGGATATGGCAATAGTCTGTGTCAATGTCTTCTTTTTCTTTTTTTTAGCTTATCTTCATTTTTATCATTAACAACTTTTAAATTTATTTTTAATTTTAAAAATCTTTTATTATTAAATTTTGATTTATTTTTATTTGTTTTTAAAATTAAATTTTTATTTTATATATTTTATTATATTTATTTATTATTAAAAATTAAATTTTATTAAGTTTTAAGTTAAAATTAACAAATTTTAAATTTAAATATAATTAACAACTGTTTAAATAGGATATAGGATAGTTTGGAATTATCTCAATTTTATTCCACATCTCATTTTTATTCTTTCTTATAATGTAGTATTGCATCTGACCTTTGCTTTAATAAGTTGATAGTCTACAGAGACAGATAATTCAGAAATACTTCGCTGACTGTTAAGTTTCTTATTCTTTTTGAAAATCAAACCATTTGCCCACCTTGTCAATTTTTATCTTTCCTTTTTGCCAAGATTTTTTCAAAGATAATAATCAATAATTTTTCAGTACTCCAGATTTAGTCCACTGGATAGACCTCGGGACTTGAATTTAGTGAGGACATTTTGGCATTATCTTACTATTTCTAACATATCTTGGTTTCACTTCCCTATTATTAGTTTTTGTTTTATTTTTCCCATCCTTTAGATCAATAGAGTTCACTTCAACTAGAAACAAGGCCACTAAGTATATAAGCATCCTTGAGGGTAACATAATGAATTAGAAAACCACTATTAACATTATCTGTGTTCTACTGTACTTCTGTTTATTTTGTTAAATATTTCTCAATTAATTTTTAACCTGGTTCCCCAATGCAGTTTGACCACATAGAGCAAAAGAAGAAGTTAAGGAAATAGATTACAAAACGGACACAGAAGATAATAATAGAAATAGAGAATTTTAGTTATTGAGATATGTGATGCATGTCATAGAATATCACTACTAGGTCAGTATCCCAAAGAGATCAGAGAAAAATGAAAAGGACCCATAGGCACAGTTCTTTTTGTGGTGGCAAAGAATCGGAAATTGAAGGAATACTCATTCATTTAGGAATGGTTAAACAAGTTATGGGATTTGATTTGGGTGGAATATTATTTTGCAATAAAAAATAATGAAGAGAATGGCTTCAGAATAACCTAGGAAGACTTAAATGAAGTGATGCAAAGTGAAATGAGCATAGCCAGAAGAATATTGTATAGAATATTATAACAACAATCAACTGTGAAAGACTTAGCTACTCTGATCAAGATAATGATCCAAAACAATTCCAAAAGATCCATGATGAAAAATCCTATCCACCTCCAGAGAGAGAACTGATAAATTCTGAGTCCAAACTGAAACTTTTTTCATTTTTTTGATTCTTGCTTTTTTTTTTCCCCAACATGATTAATATGGAAATATTTTTTTTTGCACCATTTAACATGAATAATGGGCATCATGTTGCTTGTCTTCTCAATAGGCTGGAGAAGGGCTACAGAGGAGAGAATTTGGGACTCAAACTTTTAAAATCAATGTAAATTTTTAAAAAAATTATCTGAGTGGTAATGAGAGCCTAAACTAAACTGTGTGAATATAGAGAAGGGTTGTGGAAACAGAAATGATAAAATTTGACAACTGCTTAAATACATGGGGGAAGTGAATGAAGACTCTGAGATGACACTGAAACTGTGAACCTGGGTGACTGGGAGGATAATGCAAGAATGAGACAACTGTAGGGAAGATGTCGTCCCTGATTTGAGAAGAAAGTGGGCTCTGGTTATGGAAAGTTGAGCTTTGAAGAGGAATAGACCCAAGGAACCCAAATAAACACAACAATGAGCCCCAAAGAGATACTACACCTGAGGAAGGATCATGAGAACATCATGAAAAGGGGGGGAAAAACCACCAGAGCCTTGCAATATCTGATATAAATTACACTGACCACGTGAATATGTGTTTCTTTATTAGGTTCTTTAGGTTTGTGCTCATCCTTTTCTATTTCTAGGAGAATGCCCATGTTCAAGGGGGAATATTTTGTAGCTGTTGTACGTAGAATGCCTCCCAGCAATGACTTCGTCTTAGCTAATTGTGTTTATTGGCCAAGCGTACCAGTAGAAGATCAGAAGATAAAATTTTAGGAATTTAGATCCACAGGATACTTTAAACACTATGTAGTAGCTCCTTTCTTATTAACCTTTGGGTGCTGAATTGGGGGAAATTGCCCAGATAGAACACCACACCAGTGGTTTGAATAAAAGTTTATATGGCACAGTTTATGAAATTTACCTATGACACAAACTGGAGGTGAGAGCTAGTGTACAAAAAGGCAGGGGGAAGATCCAAAAATTATTTGAAAATCTATACTAGGAGTTCTTCATCTTTTTTATGTGTGATGCTCCTCTTTGCACATCTAGTCACTTCTCAGAATGTTTTTAAATGTATAAAATAAAATTCATAGTGTTAAGAGGGAAACAAATCATAATGAAATATAGTTATCAAAATGTTTTAAAGCAAGTTTGTGGAGCCCAGGATGAGAACCCCTTGTCTAGAGAACAGGGCCAAATCCACTAAGACGTGAATTCTTCCAAATCATCAGCAAACAAGGGTAGTTTTGTCTTTTTAAAATTATTATTTCCTGTCACTGTTGTGAAATTTCCTGTCCCTATTGTGTCATATTATTTATGTCTTCTTGGAGCTCAGGCATTTCCGCTATGAATTTGGATGCTAAGGTATTTGGAGTATGCAAGTGTTACTGATATTAGTTCATTGTCTATGGTTCCTTTCAGCATAATTTAACTTCCTTACTTGTCTCTCTTTTTTAATGTTTGTTTTTCCTTTGTCTGATGAAAATTTCTGATTTTTTTAAATCTCTCAATGCATAGTAAATTTTCCCACCAGCTTAGTTTTATTTTATGTATGTCTTTGTTTTTAAAATGTGCTTATTTTAAGCAGCAAAATCACCAGATTTTATTTTCTTAGCCAATCTGTTGTTCTTTTTCATATTATCAGATTGTTTAAATCATTAATATTCAGCAACACTAAAGTCAGGTTTATATTTTCCTACCCTATCTCTAAAAGTATTTTTCTTCAAGTTTTGTTTTTTTCCTTTTTTAGAGTAAAAACAATATTAACTTCCTTCAATTATTTTACTTTAATTTTTTAAAAGGTGATTCTGTTCCCATTAGCTTTCTTCCCCCTCATTCCATGCCCTTTTCTCATTTGTTACCATGTTTTTAGGACTTTAGGACTTTAGGGTTTTGTTTATTTGTTCCTTTCTCCTACCTTCATTTGATTATATATTTCTTTACCCTCTCTTTTCCTCTGTTAGAATCAGATTCCTGTCCCCTTCTTCTCCACCCCTTCAGCTAGTTGTGTTCATTAGTTTTTTTATGTCATTTTTGTCTTCATTTAAAAACAGCTTTTATATTTATCAATCTTTTCTATCAGCTTTTTGTTCCTAAATTATCTGTTTTCCCTTTAATTTTTAATATCTCTTCCAAAGGATTTCTCTCATTCTCTTAACTGTCTTCTTCTACTTACTCTCCCCTCATTCTCAGATTCATGCTGTCTCTTTTCTTTGTACCATAAAAAAAAAAAATAACCTTGCAGTACTTCTTAGAATCAAAATTCTGTATTGATTCCAAGACAGAAGAGTGGCAAAGGCTAAGGTAATGGGGTTTAAGTGACTTGCTCAGGGTCACCTAGCTTGGAAATGTCTGAGGTCAGATTTGATCCCAGGACTTCTCATCTATAGATTTGGCTTTCAATCCACTGAGCCACCTAGCTGACCCCAGCTTATTTTTTTTTAAACCCTTACCTTCCATCTTGGAGTCAATATTGTGTATTGGCACCAAGGCAGAAGAGTGGTAAGGGCTAGGCAATGGGGGTCAAGTGACTTGCCCAGGGTCACACAGCCAGGAAGTGGCCTGGTTATCAATCCACTGAGCTACCCAGTTGCCCCCGCTTATTTTCTTTTAACAGTTTTGTTTTTTGCTTCTCTACTTCTAGATTATCTTTCACTTCTATGAAATTGCACTTTCAATTTCTTCTCTCTTTTGTCTCTTTTTTGAGGTTGGCTGTTGGAAATTAAAGTTTTTCTATTCTGCTCATAATTTTTGCTGAACAGGATGTAAATTTGGCTCTCATAATTCTCATTTCTCTTTTAAATCTCTCAAGAATAGTGTGTTGTGGCTCCAAGTTCTTCTCAAATTCCAGTCCTCTGCCATCAAGTGTTGGATCATTTTCCTTCATTTGAAAGTGTTCATTCATAGATGCCTAAGCTTGTTTAATAGATCTGGAGGTCATTTCCTTCTGTTTAGTGTTTTTCCTATTGCTTTATATTTTTATATTAAAGATGTCTGAGATTTCATCTTCTTTTAAATTGTAGTTGTTTCAGTCTTTTTCACCCTCTTATTTTCCTTAACACTAACGTCCCTACTTCCACCCTTCTGACTGTAGCTTCCTTGGGAACTAGATGTCCTTTCTTCCTTCCTTCCTTCCTTCCTTCCTTCCTTCCTTCCTTCCTTCCTTCCTTCCTTCCTTCCTTCCTTCCTTCCTTCCTTCCTTCCTTCCTTCCTTCCTTTCTTTCTTTCTTTCTTTCTTTCTTTCTTTCTTTCTTTCTTTCTTTCTTTCTTTCTTTCTTTCTTTCTTTCTTTCTTTCTTTCTTTCTTTCTTTCTTTCTTTCTTTCTTTCTTTCTTTCTTTCTTCCTTCCTTCCTTCCTTCCTTCCTTCCTTTCCTTCTTTCTTCCTTTCTTTCTCTCTGTCTCTCTCTTTCTTCCTTTCTTTCCTTCTTTTTCTCTCTGTCTCTGTCTCTCTGTCTCTCTGTCTCTCTCTCTGTCTCTCTCTCTGTCTCTCTATCTCTCTGTCTCTCTCTGTCTCTCTCTCTCTCTCTCCCCCCCCCCCCCCAACTTAGAATTAATCCTGGCCATTGGTTCCAAGGCAGCAAACAATAAGAGCTAAGTAATGGAAGTTAAGTGACTTCCCCAGGGTTACACATTAAGGAAGTGTCTGAGACCAAATCTGAACCCAGGACCTCCTCTAGCCCTGACTTTCAATCTATTTGGCCATCAGTTGCCCTGGGACTCAATTTCAAAAATTTCAGGCTCCTCCCACATTGGACAATTTACAGCTTAGGTCTCAGCCCCAGCTGACTTTTCATGGTCAGAAATGGCCCCAGTTGAATGCTGTTCTCTTTCCCTCAGGCTTAATGGAATGTTGCATAGCCTTCCACTAGCCTCGTCCTGTTCTGTGACTTATTCCACTCCTTCTTCCCAGTAGTTCTCGCCTGACACCAGCAGTTCAGCACCTGCC
This sequence comes from Monodelphis domestica, assembly GCF_027887165.1. Classification (NCBI taxonomy): domain Eukaryota; kingdom Metazoa; phylum Chordata; class Mammalia; order Didelphimorphia; family Didelphidae; genus Monodelphis; species Monodelphis domestica. Next base: position 249,853,109 of record NC_077231.1, on the reverse strand, counting down.
TTTTTGAGGTCTTGTCAGTGCCGGGATCTCAAGGTTGAAGCCCCCCCCCCCCACCAGCTTTTGCTTCCCAAGGGCTGTGCCACCCCCCTTTTAACATACAATTGTTTATTGTAGACTTTCAGCTGACACACGGAGAAAGCACTATGAAAATGAATGAAACTAGATAATCTCTCTAAACAGATTGTTAAACTATACAACATTCCTATATAAACTGTTTATGTATGTGAAACAATAGAACATGTAGTGACAAAAATTATTGTTTCCAAAAATGACATTTATGGATTTTTTCTTCTCTCCTTATCTAAAATTAAAACATATGTTACCTTCTTTCAGAAAGAAAACTTGACACAGTTCAATACCTAAAATGGCCCCAACTTCCTTTTTATTATTTTCTTCAAATAAAAAAATGGAAGCTTTCACATTTTTAAAAAATCCTTACATTCCATCTTAGAATCAATACTGTATATTGGTTCCAAGGCAAGAGTGGTAAGGGCAAGGCAATGGGAGTTAAGTGACTTGCCCAGGGTCACACAGTTAGGAAAGATCTGAGGTCACATTTGAACCCAGGACCAGGATCTCTAGGTCTGGCTCTTAATCCACTGATCTACCCAGCTGCCCCCTGGAAGTTTCCACTTTAAGAAAAATACTGTGATAAACATCAAACATTTTCTAGGTGTTTGTTTAACAGTATAGTTTTTGTTGCATGTGTATATTTGTGAGTATGTGTCTACATTTTCCTATAACACGAGTGATAATCAGTGGAACAAAGTCTGAATAATTGTCTGCAGCCTGGAGCCAGAGTCTCTGCAGGACTGGAAAGGAGTAGGGAAAGGGCTACAAGGCTAAGTTTTGATGTAAGCTTGTGATGTGTCCTGGGGCCTGCCACAGTGGTCTTTTAGCTGGTAGATAGGGAAGTGGAAGAAGGGTGTTGAGTGACTTTAGGTTAGTGAGGATCAGTTATTGGGTTTTGAGATCTGTTGATTTGTTTTTCACCTTTTTTGGGATTCTAATTGACCTAGATCACGGAAACAGCTGAAGTTGTTTTACTTTTGGTGCATTGTTTCTGTTTTGGGGAAGCTTGAGAGATTGTGGGCATAAGAGAAAACTTCTACACTATCACCCTAGTTGCTCATGTTCAAACAGATCAGCCTCAATTTTCTTATCCTTCAACTGTGGGTTATAATTTCTTCCTACATGGCACTAATTTTGTTGGAATACTAAAAGATTCAAATGAAGTAGTTCAAGCACTTTGCAAGCCTTCAGATGCAATAAACATGTCAATTATTATTTCAACTTTGTACCCCATCTCTTTCTTCTTGGCTAGAATTTTATAGTGTCATATATAATTATTTTTACTGAATTTAATTCTTTGCCTTTAAATATGTGGGTTAAGTGCAATATAAGAAAGTTAGAGTTGTGCTCTGTGGATTGTTACTTATGGAGTGTGACTTGTTATTACTAATCTTCTCTGTTGGTGTTCTTTCATCATCTTAGAAAAGTACTTCCAAGAACAAAAATTAAAGCTGCTCTAATTATTACCATTATTCTTCCAAAAATCAGTCAGAGAACAGAACAAAAGTCTCTACATTAATCCTATCAAGTCTCCTAATTTCCAACACAGAGTTAGTTCAATTTGAGACAAGGTTCAGTTTTCTCATCCTTACATTTTCTCTTGACAACTACTAAAATTCAGTTATGTGTGGGAAAATAGTAAATTTGGCATGAAAAATTAAATTTATGTGTCATTTAAACACAAATGTGAAGATTATGCAAGACCAGATTTTAATTGAATTAAGAATTAGAATTCAAAATCCAAACATTATTTGAATGATTACAAAAATTTCATAGTTTAAAACATTCATAAACTATGCCCAAAGGGCACTAAAAGACTGTCTTCCCTTTGATCCAGCCATAGCACTGCTGGGTTTGTATCCCAAAGAGATAATAAGGAAAAAGACTGTACAAGAATATTCATAGCTGTGCTCTTTGTGGTGGCCAAAAATTGGAAAATGAGGGGATGCCCTTCTATTGGGGAATGGCTGAGCATATTGTGGTATATGTTGGTGATGGAATACTATTGTGCTAAAAGGAATAATAAAGTGGAGGAATTCCATGGAGACTGGAACAACCTTGAGGAAGTGATGCAGAGCGAAAGGAGCAGAACCAGGAAAACATTGTATACAGAGACTGATACATTGTGGTACAATCAAATATAATGGATTTCTCCATTAGTAACAATGCAGTGATCCTGAGCAACTAGAAGGAACCTAAGAGAAAAACCACTATCCACATCCAGAGGAAACTCAGTGGGAGTAAAAACACCAAAGAAAAACAACTGCTTGAATACATGGGTCAAAGGGATATGGCTGGGGATGTAGACTCTAAATGAACATCCTAGTGTAAACATCAACAACATGCAAATAGGTTCTGATTAAGGACACAAGTAATACCCAATGAAATTGCGTGTGGGCTGTGGGAAGGGTAGGTGAAGGGGAAGGAGGGAAATAATGTGATTATTGTAACCAAGGGATAATGTTCTAAATTGACTAAATAAACTAATTCAAATAAAAAAAATAAAACATTCATAGAGGCTAATCTTATAGTATTCATTCTTGCACTCAAGATGAAAAAGCATTGTTGGGCTTAGTGGTTGTTAGATCTATCAAGATTTAAGATGAAAAGTCTTAAAACACATCCAAGGAAAAAATGATTATTTTAAATTTGGAAAACTGGAGTTATTCATTCTCTAGTGACAGAAAAAATGTTGGGCAGCCCAGGGATCATTACACCTCATAGCCACAGTGTGCTGATTTGCTCTGCATTTCCTCAGCATTTATATCATATTTCTGCAGCTTATCTAAAGAATTCTGGCTTGAACAGAACATTTCATACAATATCAATGTTTTCTGATGGAACAGTTTTGAATTATTAAACCTCTATAATAAGCTAGTAATACTAAATGAAAAGGAAGATAGTTATCTGAACTTTTAAGTTCATGTTATCTAGTGGCTTGAATTTTAATACTTATTCTCCCAGGATGGAAACAGGTTACATTCAGAATGGAGGGATCCTGGATATCTAGAAGAGGGGGTTGTCGGTGGGCAGGGGAGGATTAGAGTCCTTTTTCTCACATTTTTTGTATCATACATCCCCTAGCCTGCCATAGGGGAAAATTATTGAGCCTTGGTTTGAGGCTAATGTCACTGCAAAGAAAGAAATAAAAAAGATACTCAGTGCACACTCTAAACCAGTTATAGGACAAGTATTTATTTCCAATACACAAAAGAAATGTAAAACACAAAGAGCTTTCACAGGTTCAAATGGACAGAATAATTTTTATTTTTTAAAATTTATTTAATTAATTTAGAATATTTTTCCATGGTTACATAATCTCTCCAAAAGGCAATAGTGAAACTTCATTAGAATATCAAGTAATTTGTGTGCCCACAAAGGGGACATTCCACACTGAACTTGGGTAGTGCAACCATCCAAAGAACTCTGTCCATGTCTTCTTTTGGTGGTTATTTTCTCAGATAAAGAAATTCCATTATAGCAATCATCTCCAGCTGATAGACCAAGTGGTCCTCTGATCCTCTTGAATTCATAAAGTCTTCTCCAAAAGGAAACATCTCAAAACTGATGTTCTGCCACCAACAGAGGTAAGGAAAAACACAGACAGAAGTGAAAGCCAGGGGTTTGGAATAAATTAATCTAATTTATGTGAGAGTGGGATGGGGTGAAAGATGAAAGCCATTCTTCTACCTCTTGAGAGGAAATATACTCACAAAAAGCACAGACTGATAATGGGAAGTGGATGAGAGCCCCAAACTGATTTTTCTACTCCCTCCCTCCTTCCTTTCCCCCCTCCCTCTGTCCCTCCTCCTTTCTCCTCTTCCTTCCTCCTCCTCTTTCTTCCTTCCTCCTTCCTCCTTCTCCTCCTCCTCTTCCTTCTTTTCTCCTTTGGGTCATGGGGTAGGGGGTGTGATCTAAAGGATTCCAGAACTACCCTGAATTTACTCTACTATACCCAAATCATTGAGTCAGATCACAAGTGGTCAGCTTTTCCCTGTTTAATACCTAACTTTGTAATCTTAATTTTAAAAAATTGGTTACTTCACTTCTCTGAATCATATTTTCCTCTGCAAATGAGGATGATCTGATCCTGAGATCTCAATTGGCTATTCCCTTTAAGAATCTAGGAGTAGGGGCAGCTGGGTAGCTCAGTGGATTGAGAGCTAGCCCTAGAGATGGGAGGTCCTAGGTTCAAATTTGGCCTCAGACACTTCCCAGCTGTGTGACCCTGGGAAAGTCACTTAACCTCCATTGCCTAGCCCTTACCACTCTTCTGCCTTGGAGCCAATACACAGTATTGATACTAAGATGGAAGGTAAGGGTTTTAAATAAAAATAAAAAAGAATCTAGGAGTGATGCAGCTTTGCCAGTTTTCCCAAAGTACTTGTCAGCAAAAGGATATAAGGCAATTAAAGATTTTATGTAGAAGGCATCGAGATAACTCTTTAGAAGAGACAAGGAAACATGTATGTTATATGTATAAAATGTCCAATCTATGTTATCCACAGTCCCAGATCTCCAGGAACTTAGGATTTGGGCAATGGAATCTGGAATCACTCTTGCAGCTACCAAACCACATTTTAGAGCATTTCAAGGCCAAATGAATGGCAGAGTCAGTCAGTATTATAAAGGTTGGGACAAGGAGAGGTCACTGTGGGACCCAGCGGTTAGGGCACTTCATGGAGAAAACTGGATTTGAATTAGGCATTCAAGTTAACAGAGGAATAAACCAAAAGCGATTCCGGAGAGGTAGCCATGCTGAAGGAGTAAGATGTACTTAACTGGGTTTCTTGGTCACAGAGTAGGGAGGTCTCAAGTGAAGGGCTGGGCTTGTTGAGCAAAGATTCTGGTGTACAAACAAGGTATCAATAACAAAGGATAAAAAAGGGCTGAGCACAGTGTAAACTAGAGCAAAGACAAACTGAGTGCAAAGGTGAATTGCTGTTGCCACTTTTTTATGGCTTCCATCGGTTCTTACAAATCTGACCCTCCAGGGACTCAAACAATTGATTTTCATTATTGTAATGATTTCACATTTCATTACTTTTTTCTTCCAATGAACAAAGTCAATTTTCTTTCTCCCCACATTGAAAATAAAAAGAGAACAAAATCCTCCATCATCTCCTGTCTAGAGCACTTTAAGTTGGGCACCTAGAAATAGTTTGGATTAACTTGGCCTTGACAAATAAGGAGGAAATATTGAAATTTTTTTAGCTGGGGAATGAAAAAAAGTAAATGTAATATTTTAGAAAAATAATACTAGCTGCATATATAGAATAGCCTGGAAAGGAGGAAAGGGCTTGGGGGCCAGAAATCAGTCAGGAGCCTATCCAAATAATCTGCCTCTGCAGTGATAACAGCCTGAACTAGGTCCACAAAGGGATACCTGCAAGATGATCTGAAAAGATTAAAATGGTGATTACAAGTGCATGTGGGGAAGGGTGGTGGTGATGGTAAATAAAAAGAATGTGTAAAAAAGAAGAGTCGGATATAGTAGAAAGTGTATAGGATTTGGAATCAAGTGTTGGACTTTAGATGCAACGCTGAAACTTTCTAATGGTACCTGTGATTATGGGCAAACCATATTACCTCTCTGGGCCTCAATTTTCTCATCTATAATTAGAAAAGTCATTCTTGAACTACATGATTCAGAGGATGGCTTTGAGGGAAATGTTTTATAAACAATAAAACTATTATATCGTGCTTTGGAGGGTTAGTGAAATGGATGATTAGAAAAAGGGTGATTCTATTTACTGTCAAAAGGACGAATATGTTTTAGGGAAAGCTTCTGAGTCTGATTTTATGTATGTGGAGTTTAAAGTAGTAGGAGGCACTTCACGGATGTCCCATTAGGCAGTTGTAAATATGGTTCTGCAGTCAAGGTAAAGATTGGACATGGATCTAGTTGGAAGGGAAATACAAAAACTAAATTTGTGCTAATAAGCTGGAAGATGGGGCAGTTAGGTGGTGCAGTGGATAGAAAACTGGGCTTGGAATGAGGAAGACTCATCTTCATGAGTTCAAATCTGGACTCAGGTACTTACTCGCTGTGTGACCCTGGACAAGTCACTTCACCTAGTTTGTCTGAGTTTCTCATATGTCAAATGATCTGAAGAAGGAAATGGCAAAGCGCTCCAGTACCTTTGCCAAGAAAACCCCAAATGGGGTCACAAAGAGTCTGATACAAATGAAAGGACTCAACAACAATAAAAGCTGAAAGAATGGAGAAGAGTTCAAGAATAAGGAGCCAAGATAAGGATGAAGTAAAGTATATAGGGATGAGAAGTGAAGAATATTATGGTTAAGCAGGAATATCTAATGGTGAAATCTAAGGAGGTGACAAGTTAAGAGACATTCATTCTTTTAACAAACAGAGGATTTCAGTACAAATTCTCCCTTTGGTGCTTAGTAACTGTGTCACCTTGAACAAGTCATTTAACCTCTCTGGGCCTCAGTTTTCTCACCTGTAAAATAAAAGGTTTGAACTAGATAGCCTCCAAAGTCCCTTCCAGTTGTAGAGGTCTGTGATCTAAGAGCCTGTGATCCTTGTGTTTGCCATTTGTTAGACACTGGTGGAGACACAGTAAAACATGATCTATGACTGCCGGCTAAACCTTGTGAAGGTAGCCATCGGGTCGTCACCAACCCCTGGTGAACCAGGGCTTTGCTCACCCAGCATGTGAAGACTGCTTCGGCAGAACAGACAGAAGAAACCAATAAGAAGGTTCAACGGCTGAGAGGGCGACGCAGCAAAGCACTGTGGAGTGCTCAGGGCGTGTTGGAGCACAAAAGACAACACGGCCATTCAATGCAGCTGAGGAAGTCTCCAGGTGTAACGACTTTTCGTGCCACTGGACCCAGTCTTCCAATACCGAGAGAGTGGGACTGTCTCTGTGCATCGGTTTTTCCACTTAAATCTCCTTCACTCACAAGTGTCTTTGTGCACACTCATCTATCCTAACCCCGTCCACCCTCTTCAAGACCTGTGGCGATGGGGGAGTGTCGACGCAACAGGTGGAGGTGACCACTGGCAGTTGTAGTCATGAACCTGCACGTAGGCGGCCCACGGACCAGTGGTCGCTCGGCCTTGTGGGCAGCAGGGACGTTTGGCAGCATCCTGGGCGACGGAGCAGCCCTCTCTAGGACAGCACTGCTCACCCTAATCAAGGGAGGGGACTAGAAAAGGTGTCCCAAACATTGCCTGCCCTACAAACACCGAGTCAGCACACCACATCTGTCGGGTCATCCCTTTAAGCGGTTGAAATCAAAAGAAACAAAACACAAAGAAACTCCTACTAGGAGCATGGAACATCAGGACATTACTTGACAGAGAGAATACCCCAAGACCTGAGAGAAGAACAGCTCCAATCGGTAAAGAACTGGCGCGCTATATCATCGACATCGCAGCCTTAAGTGAAACACGCTTACCAGAAGAGGGATCACTCAGCGAACCCACCACTGGATACACCTTCTTCTGGAAAGGTAGAGCCTCAAATGAAGACAGAATCCACGGTGTTGGCCTGGCCATCAAGACCAGTTTGCTCAAACAGCTGCCAGACTTGCCTATGGGCATCAGCGAGAGGCTCATGAAGATCTGTTTGCCTCTCAGCAAAGACCAGTATGCCACAATCATCAGCGCATATGCCCCAACACTGACCAGCACAGAGGAGACCATCGAGCAGTTCTACTCTGACCTGAGTGCCGTCCTGCACTCAGTGCCCACAAATGACAAGCTGATACTACTGGGAGACTTCAATGCCCACACTGGCCAGGACCATGAAAGATGGAAAGGAGTGCTCGGCAAACGCGGCGTGGGCAAAATGAACAACAACGGCCTACTGCTACTCAGCAAATGCTCAGAGTTCGAACTCACCATCACGAACACTGTGTTCAGAATGGCGAACAAATATAAAACAATGTGGATGCACCCATAATCAAAACAGTGGCATCTCATTGACTACATCCTTGTACACCGGCGAGACATTCAGGATGTACAGATCAGCAGAGCCATGAGAGTAGCTGAATGCTGGACAGACCACTGATTGGTTAGAGCGACTCTTCAAATGCGCATTGCGCCTTGCCATCCAAAATGCCCCCAGACAGTTCGCGCATTTTACAACGTGAGTCATCTTAGAGATCCATCTTATTTGCAAACATTCCAGTCCTGCCTGGATGACAAGCTGTCTGCCAAGGGACCACTCACTGGAAGCTCAACCAAGAAATGGAACCAGTTCAGAGACGCAGTAAAGGAAACATCAAAGGCAGTCCTAGGCCCCAAACAATGCAACCACCAGGACTGGTTTGACAAGAACAACACTGCTATTGAAGACCTATTGAGCAAAAAGAACAAAGCCTTTATGGAGTGGCAACATAACCCAAACTCTGCTCCTAAAAAGAACAGATTCAAGTCTCTCCAAGCCGCGGCGCAGCGTGAGATCAGGAAGATGCAAGACTGATGGTGGGGGGAAAAGGCAGAAGAAATCCAGCACTTTGCTGATACAAAAAACTACAAACAATTTTTCAGTGCCCTCAAGACTGTCTATGGGCCATTAAAACCCACCACCACTCCCTTGCTATACTCTGACGGTGACACTTTCATAAAAGATAAAAAAGGCATCACAACAGGTAGAAATAACACTTCAGTCAGCTTCTCAACCGACCCTCTTCAGTCGACCAAAGCGCCCTTGACCAGATCCCCCAAAACCTCTCCATTGAACAACTTGACTTCCCTCCTTCAATAGAGGAAGTCCAAAAAGCCATTAAACAAATGAGTGCAGGCAAGGCACCTGGTAAAGACGGGATCCCAACCAAGGTGTACAAGGCCTTAAATGGAAAGGTGCTCCAGGCATTCCACATAGTGCTGACCAGCATATGGGAAGAGGAAGACATGCCCCCAGAACTCAGAGATGCCTCCATTGTAGCCCTATACAAGAACAAAGGCTCACGAGCAGCCTGTGACAACTACAGAGGCATCTCACTACTCTCCACTGCCGGAAAGATCCTTGCCCGTGTTATACTCAACAGACTCCTGTCGTCTGTCTCAGAGCAGAACCTGCCTGAATCACAATGTGGCTTCCGACCAGATTGCAACACCATAGACATGGTCTTCACGGTGAGGCAAATGCAGGAAAAATGCCTTGAGCAGCACCTGAGTCTCTACATTGTCTTCATAGACCTGACAAAGGTGTTCGATACAGTGAACAGGGATGCATTGTGGGTGATCCTTAGCAAGCTTGGCTGCCCAGCAAAATTCATCAAACTGATCCAGCTCTTTCATGTCGACATGACAGGGGAAGTCTTATCTGGTGGAGAGACTTCCGATTGTTTCAACATCTCCAATGGCGTGAAACAAGGCTGTGTCCTCGCTCCAGTACTATTCAACCTATCCTTCACCCAGGTATTACGACATGCTGTGATGGATCTAGACCTGGGCGTCTACATCAAATACCGACTGGATGGCTCACTATCCGACCTTTGCCACCTGACTGCAAAAACAAAGACAACAGAGAGACTCATCCTGGAAGCTCTCTTCGCAGATGACTGTGCTCTTATGGCCCACCAAGAAAATCATCTTCAAACCATTGTGGACAGGTTCTCCACCGCAACAAAACTGTTAGGCCTGACTATCAGCCTCAGCAAAACAGAGATGCTGTTCCAACCTGCACCAGGGAGGCCAACGAACCAGCCGTGCATTACAATCGACGGCACGCAGCTTTCTAACGTCAACACTTTCAAGTACCTGGGCAGCACCATCGCCAACGACGGGTCCCTAGACCATGAGATCAATGCCAGGATCCAAAAGGCCAGCCAGGCACTCGGGCGGCTGCGCTGCAAAGTCCTCCAACACAGCGGTGTAAGCACTGCGACGAAGCTCAAAGTGTACAACGCAGTGGTCCTCAGCTCGCTCCTGTACGGTTGTGAGACATGGACACTGTACCGGAAGCACATGAAGCAGTTGGAGCAATTCCACCAACGCTCCCTCCGGTCAATCATGAGGATCCGATGGCAGGACCGAATCACCAACCAGGAAGTCCTCGACAGAGCCAACTCCACCAGCATCGAAGTCCTGGTCCTCAAAACCCAGCTACGATGGTCTGGACACGTCATCCGCATGGACCCACAGCGAATACCAAGACAGGTATTCTATGGTGAACTGTCAGCTGGACTCAGGAAACAAGGCCGACCAAAGAAAAGATTCAAGGATCAGCTAAAGTCCAACTTGAAGTGGGCTGGCATGACACCAAAGCAACTAGAACTCTGCCTCTGTCAGAAGCAGCTGGCGAACCCACATTAACCATGCCGCCATCTCCTTTGAAGATGAGCGACGTCAACGTCTTGCCTCTGTGCGTGAACACCGACACCAGGCCACAGCCGCACCTCCCGTAACAACGGGCGTCCCATGTCCCATGTGCCACAAACTCTGCGCCTCAGCCTTTGGACTTCAAAGCCACATGAGGGTACACCGTAGATGAAACTGCACAAAGACAATCGTCATTCTCGGTCACCGAGAGACTACCACTATACTATGCATAGAGTTTATCAGCTATGAAGGGATGATAACATGTAGATAGAGATGAATTAGAAAATAAGTGCGTAATAAGTGTACGAATAGTCATAGCTTAAAATCTGTGTGACTATGTATGCAATAAAAGCAGGAATTTCAAGCATCGTTTTTAGGTGCATGAAGATGCTTTTGCAGGTTTCTCCCGGGTTCTGGACTTTCCCTCCCTCTTCTTTCATTTGCGTGTGAAACACTTGGAATCTTAGAAAGTGGGAAACTACAAAAACAAAAACAAAACTTTTGACCTCAGGTCCAGACAGGCCTTGGCAGTTTATTGAAAAACAATTCCTGAAATGATTCTTAAGGGGTTGAGGTTGGAACCTGGGAACTGATGCAACTTAAAAGAGATTTTTTAATCCTAAATCAGATAAAGTTTTGAGACAGAGATGTTGCTCCTGATAGAGGGAGGGAAAGTTTCAAAAACAGAATAAATGCTTGTGAATTCTATTTAGCTAGTTGGCTGTTCTGCCTTACAAATGAGGCCACTCCCAAGTACAAGCATCTTTCTCTACATAAGAAAGTGGTTATGGAGAGAAAGCAATTTTTCCTCCTCTGATAGCTGAGTGTGCCAGAAGCTAGTGGCAGAGAGAAGCTCTGAAACAACCTGCCCAGTAGAGCAATGCTGGAAAAAACCCATGATGTCACTGGACCCTGAAGTTCCAGTGCTGAAATGCTTGCAAAGACTCAATTGGGGGGGGGGGGGGGTGGAAGCTGCTCAATAAGCCTGTGGTTAGTTACTCAATGTCTGCTAGCATGAAGGGGACAAGGCCTCTAATTTGTTAATGTGTGTCAATAAGTGCTTTTATAGGCTGACAGCAGAAGCATGCTGGATCTAGCTCATGCTGGCTTTTTCTGTGGGAGCATTTACAAATTTAAAAAACCAGCAAATGCTACATATCTGGGCACGGTATGTTGTTTTGTTGGTTGTCCAGCCTTAAGAATGTGAGGGAGAAAATGTTAATAATGCAAATTAAACTTAAAACTGGATCATGCATACATTTCCTCTCCTCCTTATGACCTGCCTGGAAGATGTAGTTGAGACTTGGTCCTGCCAACACTTTCTGCACCATAGGTACCAGGGAGGAGAAGGCCAATGACAGGTCCCTAGCTAACATGAATAAAGACCAAAAAAGGCCTACTAGGGGGCAGCTGGGTAGCTCAGTGGATTGAGAACCAGGCTCAGAGATGGGAGGTCCTAGGTTCAAATTGGACCTCAGACTCTTCCCAGCTGTGTGACCCTGGGCAAGTCACTTGACCCCCATTGCCTAGCCCTTACCACTCTTCTACCTCGGAGCCAATACACCGTATTAACTCCAAGATGGAAGGTAAGGGTTAAAAAAAAAAAAGGCCTACTAACCCAATCAAGTGTTCAGTAGCTGTTGGAATTTTTCCCTACCAAAATGGTCCAATTTAGGAAAGAAACTTGAAATATGAATAAACAGAAGAAGAATAAAGAACACTCACACACACACACACATACCACATATATACATACACACATACATATATACATAGAGATGTACCAGATATATTCAAAGTGAAGAATGAACTCCATATCCACTATGGACAAAGCTACTGATACATGGGCTTGGCAATAAAGTCTATGAAAATTCCTGAAACAGATTAATACAGATATAAAACAGGGCTTTTAAATTAAATAAGAACTCTAGATGAAAGCATCCTTAGGAGAATAGTGAAGGACATTTGAAATCTCACTAAATTAATGAATCTCTGAAAATTAAAATAGACTAAACAAATCAATGATCCAATGAGACATGAAATATTAAAACAAAAGTAGAAGACTGAAAAAAAAGAGAAAATATAAGATATCCTCTGTTAAAAATAATTTATTTGGGGGTAGCTGGTTAGCTCAGTGGATTGAAAGCCAGGCCTAGAGATAGAGATGGGAGGTCCTAGGTTCAAATCTGACCTCAGACACTTCCTAGCTGTGTGACCCTGGGCAAGTCACTTAACCCCCATTGCCTAGCCCTTACCACTCTTCTACCTCGGAGCCAATACACAGTACTGATTCCAAGACAAAAGGTAAGGGTTTAAAAAAAATTTGATTCGGAAAACATTTCGGGAGAGAAAATCTGAGAATCATTAGACAACCAGAAAAACAGGACCAAATGGGTAGGAAAAGCCTGATATCTACCAAGAAATCACAAGTGAAAATTTCCCAGACCTATTAGAGTCAGTGGACAAAATAAAAATAGAAAGAATCCATTTAGTTACCACATGGAATAGAATCTAAAATGAAAGCTCCCAAGAATGCCCTAATCGAAAGCTACCAGATCAAAGAAAAAAGCATTGTTAATTATCCAGAAAAAAAAGATTTCCAGCACCAAAAAAACACCAAAGTCAGGATTCTATAAGCTTTAATAGCAATAAATAGAAAGCATAAAAGAGCTTGGAATATGACATTCCAAAAGGTAAAAGGGTTACAAATGAGAATCACTTAGCCTCCAAATTGAGTAAAATCCTACAAAGGAAAAGAAAGGATCTTTAATGAAATAGAGGATTTAATATAATTTTTTTTAAAAGTCAGAGTTGAATAGAATCTTTGAAACATAAACACAAGAGTTGAGAGAAGCCTATAAAGTTAATATATTGAAATAATTGAGATTGTACATTGAGAAAGTATTTAAATTCTAATAGGATGAAGAGAACAAGTACTTTTATAATGCCTTCATGCAACATAAAGAGATTTAAGAAAGATAAACAGAGGGCATATGTGTGTGTGTGTGTGTGTGTGTGTGTGTGTGATTTTGTTCTGTATGGATGATATTAATTGCAGAAAAGGGATAGAAAAAGAAAAACACTAGGAGAGAAAAGACAAAGTATGGACAGAATTTATTATTTCACATAATCTGGATGTGCAGGGGGAAAAATGACTATACAAACCTGAAGGAAGGGATAGATTTCACATAAGCCTTATTTTCAACTAACCTGGACAAATGAAGGTTGAAGATAGGTATGCTCCCAGAGCTTTGTATAGAAAAACATTGTGAGAAATGATGAAAGGGAGGATTTCAGGGAAAGTGAAGTCAGCATAATAAGGAGAACAATTTCTGCAGTAACAACATTATAAAGAAAAGTAACTTACAAGACTTAAGAATCTGATCAATGAATGCGATCATCAACCATAATTTAAAGCACACGACCTACCTCCTCTTAGAGGGCTAATGGATTCAGGGTGCAAAATGAGATATACATTTTTTGATGTGAAAAATGTTGAAATTTCTTTTTTGCCTAATTGTACTTGTTACAATGATCATGTTTTTCTTTTTCTTTTTGGGGGGAGAGAAATCAGGGAGGCGAAAGGGGAGTTATTGTTAATGAAAGCTCAGAATTTTTAAAAAAGGTTTAAGAGAATGTGTGGTGAGAAAAAAGAGGATGCAAGCATAAAAGTTTTCATATCCTTTACATCCTTAGCACAGAAAGAAAGTAGAGGTTGGGAGTTGACAGAATGACAAGGTGAAAGGAACTTTTGTTTTGTTTCAGAATAAAGATATCTAGAACATGCTCTTCTTTGGAGAATGACTCAATAAAGACTGAAAATTCATAAGAAAAAGAAGCAATGGTTGATGTTGCAAGGTCTTGAAGGAAGTGAGGAAAGGCATTGAGGGTTCAGGTCAAGGGAGAGGTAGTTTTGGCATTAATAATAACATATAGTTTTATGAAGTTGTCAAAGCAATTTCTTCATAAAAACCCAATGATGAAGTATAAGAATTATTACTTTTATTTTATATATGAAGAAATTAATAACCAAAGTGATTTACTGAGGTTTAGTCATGTTATATGGCACATAGCCAGGATTTGAACTGAGATGTTCTGACTTCAAAGATTGCCTATTTCTCTCTACATAAACTTCCTCTTGCGAAGGAGACTTCCTCTTCCTCTGAGACTGTAGGATCAGAGGAGATGGGTTAAGATATTGAGAGGTTGAACAGAATATTTTTCAAACCTTCTTTTCTTTTTATAAATGCCCCACTCTCCAGATTGTCTCAACTGTTATCAAGAAACCAGAGTCCATTTTGCCATTTGTTCCCTCTTTCTCCATTTCACAACCTATTGACATCATTCCAATAATGATGATGATGATGATGATCCTTTACTCCAGTGTCTGATTAAGAGATAGTTAGCCTTTCCCTTTGCCCATATCAACCTCTCTTCTTGAGCATGATTATCCCCTTCTTTCATTCCCTTTTCTCTTTTCTTTCCAATCTCTTCCTATACACTGGTTCTTTCCCTACTGACCTTAAAACATTCCCAAGTTTGGGGGACAGTTAGGCAGCTCAGTAGATTGAAAGCCAGGTCTAGAAACAGGAGGTTTGGGGTTCAGATCTAGTCTTGGATGTTTCCTAAGGGTTTAAAAAATTTTTTGTAAAACATACCTAAATCTTCTATCCTTAAAAAACATACAAAAAAAAAATGTGTACAAATCAGTCCCCCAAGTATCTTCCTATATTTCTTTCTTTCTCAACCAACTCTTCTTGCTCTCTTAAATCTTCCTACAATATGACTTTATCACTCCACTGAACTGCCCTTTCCAAAATCATCAATCATCTTAATTGCCAATTATGATGGTCTTTTCTTAATCTTTATCCTTCTTGATCTCTATAAAATATGTCATATTGACCACCCTCTTCTGGACATTGTCTTCTCCCAGACATGACACCGGGGGTTTGGGGGAGAGAAGGAAGGGAATAAACATTGAAAAATCTTTTCCTTCTATCTTAGAATCAATGCTATGTATTGATTCTGAGGCAGAAGAATGATAAGGACTAGACTTGCCCAGGGTCGTACAGCTAGGAAGTGTCTGAGGCCACATTTAAACCCAGGACCTCTTGTCTCCAGTCCTGATTTTCTATTCAATGAGCCACCCAGCTATCCCAGAGGGAAAAAATGACATTTATCACTTATTGAGTGCCTGGTAATGTTAAGCACTTTTAAACAATTATTATCTTATTTGATCCCACCTGAGAAGTAATTTTATTATTATTCTTATTTTGTAGTTGGGGAAACTAAGGCAAATTACTTGCCTTGGGTCATTTTGTGGGGCTGGATTTTAATTCAGGTCTTATTGACTCTAGACCTAGGCTCTATTCTTTGCACCACCAGTTGCCTCTTCTCTCTTTTGGCTGATACTACTCTATCCTGACTCTCCTATAGGTTTGCCTGCATCTGCTCAGTATCTTTTTCTGATCTATAATATATCTATATATGTCTATATAATATCTATATACATCTATAATATAACCCCTAAATATGGGCATACCCCTTAAAACTGTGTCTTGAAACAGCTCTTTTTTGGATTCTCTCACTTGGTGATCTTATCAGCTCCCGTAGCTTTAATTAGTATTTGTATGCTGATGATTCATTTCCAAATCTTTCTCTCTCTCCTGTTCTAGTCCCAATATCACCAGATGACAACTGGATGTATAAAACTCAGCGGCTCATAGACAAGCTCAACATGTTCACCACTGAGATCATCTTTATCTAACCATCCAAATGCTCTTCTAAACATCTCTATTTCTAACTATACTTCCAAATTCCCAATTTTAGTGTTCACTCTAACCTACCCCTTATGTCCGGTTGCCACATCTTGTCATTTTCATAACACAAAACCTCACTTCCTTATTCCCTCTACTTATGCAGTCACCATTATAGTTCAGACTCTTCTCACCTTTCACCTAGACTACACTAGATTCCCAAATTGCTTTTTCTGTAAGTCTCTTCCATCATTTGGCAGCTGTCAAAGTGCTACTTGAGAACTGATCATGCCATTTCTCTCCCTCAAGCTTCAGGGTCTCCCTTTTAGAGAGGATCAAATTTCTAGGGTGGATCCTTTAGGGAGAATCAGATCAGATATCTAGGATCAAATACAAATGCCTCTATCTGGCATTTAAAATCATTCACAACCTGACCTCAGTTTTTTGCTTCTGCTCCCAACATCTTCCCTTCTAATCACTTTTTTATCTATTTGGTATGTATTTTGTGAATATCTTTCTAGGCAAACATTATGTTCCCTGATAAATTACAAGCTCCTTGTGGGCTGGAATTGTTTTTACTTCTGGCATAACCTGGCACAAAGCAGACACTTAATAAAAGGTGGTTGATTGATTAAAGTAGGTGAGAGCCCTTTAGATTATGAACTGTTTCATTTTTGTCTTTGAATTAACTATACTTTGCATATTGTGTGCTTGATTAATGTTTGTTTCAAATCAGATGGCCTAAATCTTCTCAGTAAGTCTATAAAACAGCAGGTGAGATCAACAACTAGGCGAAGGAAAAGGGAAAAATTGGGGGCTTGGTGTGAGAAAAGGTTTGGAATAGCTGTTGTGGGAATTATAAAAGAGTCAGTAAGAAAAAAGGAAAAAAAAAAGATTTCCTGCTGTTGCATGGAAAGTACCCAAATGAGTATGATTTTTAAATTTTCTTAAACTGTATTTAATGGTTTGAGAGTAGAAATGGAGGATGAAGATGGCTGAAGTTATCTGAGGTGGAGGTTTAGCACAGTAGAAGGGTCAGAAAAACAAGGAGGCAAGTGATTCAAGAGTGGAGAAGGAGATATGCTACAGAAGTACAGGAATTCCTTGCATATCTTGGGGGTTTCTTGGGGTTTCTAAACATTTTGTGGCATCTTCAACTTCTACAAATCCCTCCCATAATTCTCATTTAATTTCTTATGCTGATTCCACAATAGGAAAATCTCAATGTGGAAGGGAGCTAGAAAAGAGTTCATAAAACAGGGAGAATCAAGTAATCAACAGAGAATAAAGAATAGATACAGAAGAATTGAAAAAACCAGAGGAACAAATAAAAAAAGAATTTCAGGGGGCAGCTGGGTGGCTCAGTGGATTGAGAGCCAGGCCCAGAAATGGGAGGTCCTAGGTTCAAATTTGGCCTCAGCCACTTCCCAGCTGTGTGACCCTGGACAAGTCACTTGACCTCCATTGCCTAGCCCTTACCACTCTTCTGTCTTGGAGCCAATACACAGTATTGACTCCAAGATGGAAGGTAAGGGTTTAAAAAAAAATTTTTTTTTAAAAAGAGAATTTCAAGATAGGATTTTGGAGCTGTTTCATGGGATATCTAAGGTGTTACTCTACTCTAGAATGTAAACTCACTTTATTCTCAAACTTTTCAACCCTCAGTCCCACATCCTTTTTTCTTTAATATGAACTTAGCTCTTCCCTGAATATATCAAATCCCTGAAAAACTTCTTTACTATTGATTTTTCATTCTTTCCCTTTCATAGACTTGACAAGTTTAGCCTGAATTCTAATACCCCTTACCTCTTTTATCATTGTCCTTCAGTGACTTTTCCTTTTTTAAAGTCCTTTCAATCTGAAGGTGCCAATCATCCCTCCTTTTTTTTTTTTTTAAACCCTTACCTTCCATCTTAGAATCAACTGTGTGTATTGGTTCTAAGGCAGAAGAACAGTGAGGACTGGGCAATGGAGATTAAGTGACCTGCCCTGGGTCACACAGCTAGGAAATGTCTGAGGTCAGATTTAAACCTAGGACCTCCCATCTTTAGGCCTGGCTCCCAATTCATTGAGCCATCTAGCTGCTCCCACCTCCCAACCTCCAATTTATTCTTGTCCTTATTGTTGTATTTCACTTCTCACTCTCTCACTCCTGCATTATTTTATACTTGGTTAGTGATTTTTCTCCATATTCCTTCCCCTCAGGGATATAATTTAACAATTTACTTTGTTGATGATGTTAATAACCTAATAGTTAAATTATTCTATGACCTCACTTTGATGACCGCCTTTCCACTCCATTTTGGCTTTCAGGGGAAGGAAGGAAGGAAGGAAAGAAGGAAGGAAGGAAGGAAGGAAGGAAGGAAGGAAGGAAGGAAGGAAGGAAGGAAGGAAGGAAGGAAGGAAGGAAGGAAGGAAGGAAGGAAGGAGGGAGGGAAGGAAGGAAGGAAGGAAGGAGGGAAGGAAGGAAGGAGGGAAGGAAGGAAGGAAGGAAGGAAGGAAGGAAGGAAGGAAGGAAGGAAGGAAGGAAGGAAGGAAGGAAGGAAAGAAGGAAGGAAGGAAGGAAGGAAAAGAGTATTTTAAGTGATTACTTTGGGCCATGTACTGTGCCAAGCATTTTACAACTATCTCAGTTTATCCTCATAACCCTGTGAAGTAGGTGCTGTTATTATCCTCTTTTACAGTTGAGGAAATTGAGGCAGACAGAAGTTAAGTGTCTTGCCCAGGATCTCACAGGTAGTAAATATAAGATCTTCCTGAGTCCAGTTCCAGTGTTTTATTCTCTGCTCCACCGCATAGGAGATGAGGCTACAATTTAGATATAGGATAAATTGGAATTGTAAGGCTTCCAAGATCCTTTGCAATTCCATTCTTTAGCCACCCTTCCCTCTCTACTTTCTCCAACCTCTCATTTAGTCTTTATTTTGAACTGTATATTTTGAACCTTCCCTATTCTTGAAGTCCCCACAAGTGGTCCTCACACATTTTCAGGCCTGCTTTGACCCTGTGGGTAATCACTCTTCCATCTTTATTAGCTCTTATCATAGATTCATTTCTCTCTCTAATATTGTTACTTCTAATTTGTTAATCTTGAAGAAATCATAGATTTTTATCTCCAGTGGTTTGCATGTTGCCAGTCATAAGGTGTTTAATTTTTTAAATAAAAAGAATATTGATAATGCCTAAACAATTTAACACTGAATGTAATTAGCCCTGTATATGAAACCCAATCTTTAAATTCTGCTTATATCAAAAAGGAATTGAATTCATGGGTCCCTCTTTACCTATGATATTTGGTCAGTTAGTCCTAATGCATGGCCTTTTCTCATGCTCTGAGATGATTCCAGTAAAAATTATTTCATAAAGCTTCACTGTGGTGGCTGTTACTACATTCACACCAATATAGATATAATATGCATGACATATTTTCTTTTATAGACAAACTTTTTAAGTTCTTGCTTTCCTATAAATGCAGGAATCAGTGGTTTACCACAGTACCAAATTCCCAGGAATGATAACATTTAATGTAAAATCACTGTCTGTAAAGTATTTTTAGATTTCATAATGGGAAGACATGATATGGTTTCCCCCCTCTAAATTCCCTTAGTCAAGGATTTAATCTCTCCTTCTCCAAAAAGCATTTCTCTCAAACTCCTACTGTTCCCTGATTGCATAAAATCAATGAGAAACAAAACTCTCACAACAAATATATGTAGTTCAGGAAAACAAAATCCTGCATTAGGCGCCAAACACCCCGTTAGACCAAGGATTTTTAATATTTGTTGGAAGAAGGATTCCTTTGGCATTCTGATGAAATCTATGGACCTTTTCTCAGAAAAATCTTATTTAAACTGAAGATCCAGTGAAACTGGGCCTTCTTACAGTTCCTCAAACAATAGCTAATATTTATATAGCTAAAGTCTTTTATAGGTTTTGAATCATTTGATTACACAGGACAGTCTACCTCCCAGTGATTTGTTAATACTTGGAATTGTTTCCCTCTGCATCCCAGCTCCTAGCCTCCCTGACTCCTTTCAGGTCCAGCTAAAATTACACCTCCAAGAAGCCTTTTTTTGATTCTTCCTTAATGTTAGTGCTTTCCTTATGGGTTTACAGCAAATTTATCCGGTATAGAGCTTGTTTGTACATAGTTGTTTGCATATTGGACTCCTAGAGATGACTATCTTTAGCCCAGTGCTTTGCATTTCATTTTACATAGCGAGCACTTAATTAATGCTAATATTGTTGCCCGAATGTCTGAATGGAGACTAATTTATAAAAGGGATGTTAGTTTACACCTCCTATTCCCCCCATATACCATGGATATTAAGAACCCCAGACTTAAGACTTCTGGCATGTTTCCTACACTCATTTCCACTCGCCCAGGAACAAATGCCCTTTATTGCTAACATCTTCTAAAAGGGAAGCTCGAGAATGTTGCTGAACTGCCTCAAGGGCTCCCAGCCTTCTCCGGGGAGCCTGGGACTGGGATCTCTGAGTGAGGCAGGCAAGGCAGCACCGGGGTGGAGACAAGGGGCAAGGTCAAGACTACTTGAGAGAAGTAGTCGCCAAGGTCAAATACAGCCTACTGAGCCCAGGAGTCGTCTCTTGGGCCGGGGGAAGAGCGAGAACCCGCCGGGCTCGAGTCTTGTCAAGTGGGGCGTTTGTGACGGCGAGGAAACGAAGGGAGGACGCGCGGCGCTCGGCTTTGCGGTCATTGAAGGAAGGAAACACACGCCTGCCGGCCACGGGCAGACTCCCTTCCGCCCCACCGCTCCGGCCCGGGAAGCCAATAGGGCCCTCCCCAATCCACAAGGGCCGTACTTCGAAGGAGAAGCGCCTCCCTTCGGGCTTCGGGGCCAGGACAGAGATCTCTAGCTCGCGAATAGCCCACAGGGGCGGCAATGAGCCAGGGGGAGCCCTCGAGCCCGGCTGGGGGTGGGGGTGGGCCAGTGGCCGTTGGATGTGTTTGCAACCAATTGGGATTCCGAGCGCCGCGCGCCGCAGTTGGTTCCGGTTCCACTTCCCCACCCCGCCCCCCTCAGGCCCCGCCCCTCAGCTGGGCTTCCTTCTCTCTCTTCCCCCCTCGCCCCCGCCCCCCTCCAGGCCAGCCCCTCCCCCGCCCCCTTCCAGCTCGTTCTATTTAATTGTTGAATTGTCAGCACCGCCCGCCCGCTCGCGGCCGGCAGGGGGCGGAGTTAGAGCTTTGAACTTTTCCGCTGCGTGTGCCGGAGGGAGGTAAGGAGAGTGTGGGGGAGGGGAGGGCTGGGTGCGAGGAGGAGGCTCGGCTCGGCCGCAGCTTCGGAGCTACATTTCGTCCCCCGGCCCCCCAGCGAAGAGGCCGTCGTCGCATCCGAGCTGACGTGGAGGCTACGTGGAGCCGCCGCAGCGGCCGCCGTCGGCGGGGTTGCTGGGCGGCGGCGGCGGCGCCGCTTCTGAGCGGCGGCTCCAGCTCCCCGTCTCCACCTCCTCCCGCCCGTAATCAGTGACGAGACCCGCTACGTAAATCCCTTCGCGGCGGGTAAGTAGCGCGTCTGCCCCCCGAACTAGAGAGCCGGGAGCCGCCGACGCTGGAGCGGGAGGAGCAGGAGCCAGAGGAGGAGGATTAGGAGGAGGAGGAGGAGGAGCAGCAGCTGCGGACCCCGGGCTGCGCTGTTCTACGGGGGGTGGGGAGCAGGAGGGAGAAGGAGGAGGAGGAGGAGCGGGGAGGATGAGCGGAGCGGAGGCAGCCGACCATAGCGCCTCTCGGGATCCCGCCTGTCGGCTCTCTCCTCCCCACCTATTTTACCTCCCGGCCCCGCTGGATGAACCTGAGCCCGGCCAGCCAGGGAGGCGGCAGCCGGCCCCAACTGCGCCTTTTCGTTTCCTCTCGGCCCCACTGCCTGGGCGGGTTCTTCCTCCAGGCTCCCTGGCGCCGCCTCAGGCTATCGAGTGCCCGGGAGGACTCGGCCTGGGACAGGGAATCTGGGGTCTATGCCTCTTGCTCGCCTCTTTCCGGACTTTCCACGGCCCGGCGAGCGGTGACCCCGACGCGACAACTCCGCCGTCCTCCCCCTGCGCCCTACGCCTTGCGGATTGGGGGCCTGCGTAGTCCCGCAGCTCCGATGGATGCAATTCCTAGCCTTCAACCTCTTGCTCTGTCTTGTTCGGAACCTGTTAAGGCAGTGGCCCCGGACCCTGACCTGGCCCCACCACCCGCTCCCCTTCGGAGCCACATTTACACTTGCCTGCAATGTGGACCTAGCTGGACTGGGCTGAGCAGGAAATATAAATGCCCGGGCCCTAGTCAGCCCAGATTCTGGGGGCTAGTGGTGAACGCCGAAAGTGAGGGACAAAGCTGAAGACCCAGAGGAATGAGGGGATTTAGACTTAGGATCGGGGGCAGCAGAGATAATACCTAAAAGATAATGTTGATAAAGGGGCATTTCGGGTCGCTTCTTTTCCATGTTGAAGCATCTTCACCGAGCTAGCATTATCGGCCTTGTGTAATGCAGGACCGAGTGCGGAATTTAAGACAGCCACTGGGCCCTAGGCAATCAATACTTTTACGACTCAGTTTCTTCATCTGTAAAATGGGCACAAAACCTGTTGTTTACCTTATAAGGGCATTCAGATGGACGACGTAAGTAAAGCCCTTCACAAACCTGAAAGCCCTTTAGAACTCAACTACTATGATTCATTTTAAGGTAGCTACAATTAGGCCTTAAAAAAATAATGTAAATGACATTCCTAGAATCTTAATTTAATTGCTCTTCCAGAAATAATGAAGAGACTGTTTTGGCTTGTGTAGGATGAATAAACCTATGAAAGTTAATTTTTTAAATTGGAGGTTGATTCCTTAGGTGATTAGTCTTTACTGCTGATGTGGACTCTTAAGTCTAGTGATCAATAATTAGTTGAGATGTGGGCAAGTACTGCTCAAATTTTCCTTCTGTCCTAATTTCGTTTGATCCTTCAATTTGTAACCTGTTTAGAAATAATCCTTTAGCAGAATTTAATATCAGTTACTTTGTTAAATGCTAAGCAAAGGAGAGAGTACAAGTAGAAGTTGATTTCCAAAAAATTGCCAACTGGTTTGGCTTTGTGGTCAGCTGGTGTGGAGTCAAGATTTCTCAGCATTTCTAACTAAGCCTCTTAAGGACTAAAAAATTATTTTCTCCATTTACATTTATTAGTTGGATGGACTGGTGGCTCCGAACTTCCTTTTTAAAATGCTCCAGTGTGGAAAATGATCCAGCATGAAAAATGTATTAAAATTGCAATCTTTAGGTACTATGTTGCTAACATTTGTCCTATTTTATGGAAGCAATACCTTTATGTTATTGGGACCTAATTCCCTAGAGAACAAAGAATATTTGTAAATTGTGTTTAGTTTGAGATAGAATATTCCAGTTAATGTGGGCTTGCCTTTTGAATTATATTTTTGAAAATAAAATGAGATATTATGAGACTACTTTTTAAAATTTTAAAACACTACATATTATTATCACTGTGCTTCAGTTGCTAATGTATGCCTTAAATATTGCTAATGTATCTCCCCAGCCTCCATACTTGAAAGCTTACTGAGCACAATTGTTTATTACCCTAAGTGCTGGTTTTGACCCATGATCATTTAGAACACTGTTTCATTTTTAATATAATAATTCTCTTCCATCATGATCATCAAGCATTTGAGATTTGATGCTTGCAGAAACAGGTAGAGTGGCTTTCAAACATCATTAAGATTTGTTACTTCAGAAGCACTTATTACAAAATGATTTTCTATTATATCCTGTAGTTTGGAGAAAAAAAATTGGCATACTAGAAACAAGGCATTTTTCGAAAAACAGCTTTGGCTTGTTGGTGTTAGGTATTAGGATAAATGAGTATTTAAAGACAAAGGGAATTTATGCAGTTACTCAACTGGAATATTGGAAAATGTTCTCAAGATATTCTCTTTTCTAAGCACTATCAACATTGCCATTTTTTAGGTAGTTACACCTACACCTATTTAGTGTAAGTAGTATAATTTGATTTCCATTGAGGTTTTTTATTCTGTTTTGTGGAACCAAAAGTTATTAAAATTATAACTTGTATGTATGTAAACATTTGTATAAATGTATTAATTGTTTTTAATTGTAAAATTTGAGGATCAATTTTTTAATTTAACAATTAATTAAAAAAAACTTTAAATCCAGTATTATTAACTGTGGGCCTTGTAAATTTTTTATTATTAATGGCAGCAAACTTTCTAGAATTCTTAGGCAGTAGACTAAATCATAGTTACTTTGTAAGAGTCACTGTATAAAGATTAATAAAATTAATGAAACTTTGCTTAGAATTTTGACTTTCCTGGAACGTATACAATAGTTTTTTTTCAGGTTTTAAAACATTCTACAGTACTATTTCATACATGTCATGTGATTGACTCACAAAAGTTCTAATGGGGACTTCCGGATATTATGATGGCTGAGACTACTCCTACAAAGAGGAAGGTGAGATTAGATTAGAAAGATGATTTATCAAGAGAGTTTGCCCGGTGTAAAGCACTGTTTTTTGCTATTTTGATGTCAGACCAGTTGAGAATTAAGAAATATTTCCTTTACATTTTTATAACCCTATTTACATAATGGAATTGGGGAGACTTAATATTTGAGTATAATGAAAGTTTTATTGAAATTTTTAAGTCATTCTGTACTATTTGTGGACTTTTTTATGGTCTCTTACCAGAGAGACAGATAACCAGGCAAATTATATGTTTAAGTGGTTCTATAAGTCCTGACATTTTAATCTGTATGTGCCTGTTTTTGAAAAATAAACTGATTTTATTAACAATCTTTCTAGTGAATTTTTAAAATACTGTTAAGCTATCAAAATGGCATGGTTTCTGTTAGAAATTATTCTAAAGATGTTCAAATCTTTTCATTTCATTTCTTTATAGAGCACAGATAATTTATATGCTAACATTTCCTTGGAAAAACTTCCAAATGGGAAATTTCTGTTTCTTTTTGCTGGAATTAATTGTAGAAAAAGACATATTCAACATAATTGGAAAAAACAGTATATCTAATCTACACAGGAAAATTTTGCACTTTTGCTTTAGTTAAAATGAAGAGCTCATTTCTACAAAATGATTTAATATGCACCCTGGAATACATAAGCTGAAGCAACTGGCTGCTCAAATATATTTATTTTTAATAAACAGGAATAATATAAGTTAAATATATAGATTTCTCAAACTTTCTCCTAGTTAATTTTAGCCTTATCTCACTTTCCCAGTGTAGTTAACAATTTTGTTGTAAACAGTAATGATTCATCTGAAGTTATTTACAAATTAAAATTTTGTCATTTGTTCCTCAATACAATAATGGAACTTATTACATGAATTCTATAATAAATCCTTTTTTAAATATTTATTCAAGGCCTCAAATTATTTTTCTGTGCTGGATTAGATACACTTCTGTGAATTCCACTTTTTCTTCATTATTAGATTCAGGTAGTCATGAATAAGAAAATAGGGAAAAGGCAAGAGTAGGGTAGAAAAACCTCCAACTAGGAACTGAACACTTTTGAACAGTCAACTTTTGATTCCAGCTACCACAGTTACATTAATTGATAATGAATGAGTTAGGATGATATTACCTCCCCCATTATACTGTATACCCCATGCTTTTAATTATTATTTGGTTTTAAGATAGTTTCATTTAAAGGTATATTCAAATTTATTTCTATACAAACTTGTACTTACATGATCATTTGGAAAATCTGATATCTTAAACTTGAATCTTCTGTTAACATACACTCTTAATCTTGATTGCTATATTTTTCCTCCTATTTTAAAAGCTTAAGATTACTCTTTTGTTTCTGGGACTGTAGATGGCCATTCTAGATATCCAGTTCAATCCTAGACCTAGAATTTTAGTGCTTCTGAATTCTTATAGTCCTAATAAACTCTCTTCCCTCCTCCTCAAGTCCTTAAAATGACATTGTCTGTGACTTACTGTTTCCAGTAGTTTCAAGATTTCTCCATTTCTTTGAGTTGGCCTTTTTAGGTATTAGTTTGTTCTTTGTGTCTTTGCTATATATCTTGATAACCAGATATTTCACCATCATTTTTTTCTTCCCCTTCCAAATAGAAATGTATTTTCTTCCATTTGAAGTAGTATGTAATTTTCAAGCTAAAGTATGTTCGGGCTGCCTAAAATGTTTTTTATGATCTCAATTAAGAGATACATCTTTTGAGTGCCCCAAATTACCCATGTTTATCTTTTTGGCAGAAGAAAGAGAAAGTTGAACTTCTCAACACTCTTTGCTTTTTTTTTTTTTAAACTCATATTTATGTCTTAAAAACAACTCTTAAGATGGAAGGGCTAGAGCAAGGGCTAAGTGAACAAACTTAAGTAACTTATGCAGTGTCATACCACCAGGAACTCTCTGAGGCTATATTTGAAACCAGATCCTCCTGGCTCCAGGTCTAACTTTCTGTCCACTGTGCCTCCTAGCCACCTCAAAACTTTATCTTTTAAAAGTGTAAAGTTGTTAGCTGTTCAAGTAAAAGAATTGGGCATATTTTGCCTTTATATGGAGGGTGGAGGTCAGGAAAGAGGCAGGAGATAACTCATGGAAGTAGATATCTGTGATATAGGCCTCCCTGGAGGAATAAAAGTAAACATTTGGATCTTCTGATGCCTTCATATTGACTTGTGATTGTACAGATACTTGAAAAGCCCAAGTTATGATGTCTGACACACAAAGAGGAAGCCTAAAATAAATTTCTAAAAATTACTCTGTGTTTTCATGGCATAATGGTGTCTCTCTCAAACTCTTTTCTCATTAAATCTTTAATTTTTCAAGTGGAGTTCATAATTTAAAGATTGTTAGTGTGATGCCTAAGTAGATTTTCATACTATTTGCTTGGGTTTGTTTAATTGGCCTAGAATCCTCATGTCACACAGTATTCAAATTTAATACTCTTAGTAGAATTCCTCCAAAACCAAAACAAATCAACTTCCCATCAGGATGATCTGAGGTTATTTTCAAGTGATTGAACGGTACGGGATAGGAGGCTCTCAACTAAAGTAATAAATTTTAATCATAACTAAAGAGAATTTCTATTTAATTGAAAAATAATATTTAAAACCCTTCCCCTCCCTCAGCTTCAAGATATTAGTTTTAATGTGAAAGGCTGAGTGGCTTAGTGGAAAAGGCCTCAATAATTGGAGCCAGGATACATGGGTTCAAATCTCAGATACTCATTAAGCTACATGACCAGTGGACATTTAAAAATTTCTTTGTGCTTCAGTTTCCTTATATATAAAAGGAAGATAAATACTGAAGCTGCCTATCTCATTCAGTTGTGAGGAAAGTACTTTGTAAGCCTTAAAGCATTAGAAACATGTGTGATTATCATAAAATTCTTGATGAGATATATTATTTTAGTGTTTTTAAATGGTGAAAGTAGTTTTAATTTTTTTTCATGAAGGAGCTATTTTTTTTTAAACCTTTACCTTCTGTCTTTGAATCGATACTAAGTATCAGTTCCAAGACAGGAGAGAGAGCAGGAAAGGCTTACCCAGGGTCAGAAAGCTGGTTTCTAAGGTGACACTTGAGCCCAGATCCTCACAACTCCAAACTTGCTAAATTCAATCCACTGTGCTACCTAGCTGTCCCTTCTGTCTAATTTTAAAAATTATTCTGCCCCCAGCCCAAAAACCTATAAGGAGAATATTCATTCTAGTTAAAAACAAAGACTTTAGGTTGATACACAGAAAAGAATGAGAATAACTTACACCTTTGTTCTCTTTAATTTTTCCCCATCTACTCCTCTGGCTCTCACTTCATCCCTCTAAAATGACAATGACTAATAGAAAAATAAAATGGGAGAGGAAAACATTCCCCTCAAGTTCTTTTTATAGCTTGAAAAATACCTTCATCTTCTCTGTGTCCATTTTTTTTTTGAGATATCATCATTGTTAATGTTGCCCATTTTGGTAGGAAAACTCAGTGAATAATAACAGGTCATTAAAAATATGTGAACTCTATTTTTTTCAAAGTGACAGATACAGAGATAGAGAAAAAAACCCTCAATGATACTTAGTAATATTAATCTGCTCTCGACCTTTTAAGCATTTCTAAGAACAACAGTAAATTGTATAACTGGATTTCCAATTTAATCAAAGTAGTACAAAGTATAGATGAAAAATTTAATTTGGGTGATATGCAATTTGAGATTAAAATGTACATCTTATTTTTGTACTCCAACTCTTTCTCCTACAACCGATATCTAGCTTGTCATCAATACTTATGATGACGGATTCCTAAGTGTCAACTATAGTTTTCTTAAATTAAAGTTGTATATTTAATGCATTGACAATAGGAAAATATTTTGACTATTTTGATTTGATTGCACATAACTAGTCATCTTTATGGTATAATATATTTTGATTTGATTGCATATAACTAGTCATCTTTATGGTATAATAATGTCTCCAGGAGTACTAAAAAAAAAAGTGACCATACCCCTCCATTTTTATACTGTTAATAGTGTAATCTCCTGTTTAAGGAGTCACTTAATCTTTAGACCTTTCTTCCCCCCCATGATGAATAGAATGAATTCTATTTGGGCAGTGTAAATGGATGGGCAGTTTACATAATTTAGCCCCAAGTTTCACCTGGAAATTGTAACTGTGAAGTCAATCATGAAACATTGTAAACAATTAGATTTCCTTTTCTTTCATTTCCATAATATTTTTGCCTTCTAAGGGATGAACTGTCAAAAGAAGGGGCAAATTTTCTCTTGAGATCATTCTATGCTAAAATGATTGAAGATAGCTTCGATTTAAGAAGGGGTTTCCAAGGGTCAGACAGCTAATAAATTGTTTGAGGCCTGATTTGAATTCCAGTCTTTCAGACTCCATGGCTGGCATTCTATGTACTGTGCTACGTAGCTGCCCTACAGCCTTGATGTGTTGCCTTGTTTAAACAATTTGTCCTTCCTTTCCCAGTGTTTTGAGTAACAGTTTTTGTTAATTTTTAGTGCAGCAAGTCAGTTAGGTAGCTTTGTGGATGGGGTAGGGAACACCTCTGAATTTTGCTCTGACCAATGAAGTTAACCCCTCTGACCCTCATTTCCCTCATCTGTAAAATGGAGATAATAATAGCACCTACATCACAGGGTTGTTGCGAGGATCAAATAAGATACCACAGAAAGCACTTTGTGAACTTTAAAGTGCTATGTGAAATGCTAGCTATTATTTTTGCATAGTTTTTAATAGGACTGTGTGCAAATTGGGACTTATATTTGACTATACATTTAATAGAGCAAATAAATTAGTCTATGTTCATTAAAATTCTATCATTTTCCTTGTAAGTTCTTTATAATTTTTTTAGACATTACATATCACTTATAAATAGTTGAATGTTTTAGGCAGTCTTAACAAAATTATTTAAAAATAAGGGAAACTTCATGAAAAGATTTCTGGATTTAGAATGAAAGAACTTGGATTTCCAGGTTCAACTCTCACCTTAGGTAAATCATTTGACTTCCTAGTCCTCAGTTTTCTTAACTGAAATGAGGAAATTGGGCTTAATTACCTTTAAGTGTCTTTCTGAATCTGTAGCACTACATAAAGTATGTCTTTTGGGAAAATGTGACTTATGTAAAAGACAAATCATTTCTAAAATAACATTTTAAGGTAAGTATTCTAGAAGCCATTCAACATAG
Source organism: Monodelphis domestica (assembly GCF_027887165.1). Taxonomy (NCBI): domain Eukaryota; kingdom Metazoa; phylum Chordata; class Mammalia; order Didelphimorphia; family Didelphidae; genus Monodelphis; species Monodelphis domestica. The sequence continues at coordinate 249,823,279 of NC_077231.1, read as the reverse complement.
CCCTTGTTTTTTCATGATGAAGCATCCAAAATTTATATCCATGTTTCAGAAAAAAAAATTGGTTATAAACTGTGGTGGTTTTATGTTTTAAATTGTTTTGAATATTTGACAATCTAGTTCAGGGGGTTCCCAACGTGGGGAATGAAATGCCTATCAAGGGAATGAACAGTTTTTATTTTTGAAAAAGTATTCTCTATTTTGTTTCTTGCATATATAATGGAAAACTTGAAAGCCAGAGGATATGGAACCAGAAAAAGATTGGGAAACTTTGATTTAGATCTTTTACAACAGAAATACTCATCATTATATATAAAGAAAGTACTTACTTAGGACTTTAATTTACAAATTACAAGAAAGATGATGAGTATGCACTTTTTCCTTAATTTCTGGGACATTTAACTTAATACAGCTTATATTCATTTTTTTCTTTTCAAAGAGTTCTCATATGTGGGATGCAACCTATATTTGGGGATGGGTCGATTGCTATAAATTATTTTCAGAATGAAATCTATTATTTTTCAGAAATGATTTTTATTTTAAAATAATGAACATAGATAAAAGATTTTTATCCAGCAGAACTTCATTAGTATTGGTTAGACCCTTCCTTACAACTAAGGTTTCAATACTGAAGAACAGGAAATATGGTTTGAATAATCATACTGGCCTATTTTTCATCAGTGTCTTGAATGATAGATAATTGCCTAGTGTATAGTAAAGATGTGTGTTTTTACTTTGAAGGGTGAAATTCTTTTTTTTTTTAAATATAAACCCTTACCTTCTGTCTTGGAATCAATTGTATTGTATTGGTGTATTGGTTCCAAGCCAGAAGAGTGGTAAGGGCTAGGCAATGGGGGTCAAGTGACTTGCCCAGGGTCACACAGTTGGGAAGTGTCTGAGGCCAGATTTGAACCTAGGACCTCCCATCTCTAGGCCTGACTCTCAATCCACTGAGCTACCCAGTTGCTCCCTGAAGGGTGGAATTCTACATATAAGTATCACTTTTTTCTTCATAGACAACATTAAATGTCTGTCTCCCCCCCTCCCCCCCATGAGACTGTATTGGTAGTTTAATGCCTGTAATGAAGAAAGCATAGTAGATTAGGTATTTTTTAAGTGTAAAATTAACATTTGTTCCCTAATTTAGATAAAAAAAATAAAAACCTATGTATTAGCTTATTTAAAGAGTATTGCTTAGAAAAAAATTTTAATGAGAAATTGGCTTTTATGCTGAAAAAATGTTTGAATTTACATACTAGTGGCGAGTTGAATTTCTACCTTAATTCTTTGGGATCAGGCATCATAAAATTAAATAAAAGCCAGGAAAAGGTCAAGCATCAAAGTATCTATAGTATCTTACTAGGGAAATGACCTTTTCCCTAGTAAGGAGGATTTTGAAAATAACTGTCTTATTGTTGCCACCAGGGGAAAGCTATTTTCTCTTCCTTGAGGTTTCTTTTATCAGCTGTGGTTGTAGTGGCCCCAAAGATAGCACCTTATACATTGATTTAACAAGTGCTTACTTAGCACACTGTTGGGTGATAGAATCCTTTTGGTCTTTTCCTATGAGCAGGGACTGTGTTTGTATCCCGTACTTATATTTGTTTCCATAGTGCTTAACAAGAACCTGACACTTAAATGTCTTTTCATTATCAATAACACAGCTATTATGTAAGACAGCTTCCTGCCATCAGTAAGCTTATAAGTATTTTGGGAAGGACAAAACCATCAAATACCAATATAAGAAAGCACCATTAATTGTCAAAATGAATAGTACAAAGGTATATATATCCCTTTATCATCCTCTAGTATTTAACATCTACACTTAGTGATATGTCAGTGCCATTTATTCTATTATTTACCTATTGTTCTCGATACCGGATGGTGTAGCAGCATCATTCCTTTGTCCTTAGCCTTAAAGATACACGAATTATGCTAATCTGAGTATTGGTGAACATGAACATATTTGGTATTATGACCTTTGCATTTTATAACAGTAAAAGAAGAGGAACCAACCAAAGGACAATTGGTTCCCAGCCTATTTTCTCATTGTTTTTACAGACAAAAACAGGTTGATCACCAGTTGTGTTTACATGTCCAAGGGCCACTCTCCCTGAATTTGTTGTCCCAGTCACATACTTATACATAGAAAGATGTCTACATATGATTTTAAAAACAATCTCTTATAAATTTGAGATTAGTAGCATTTTGTTTTATAGTTAAGTTGGTTAAAACAACTTTCCTTTGGGTTGAAGGAAATCTTTAAACCTCTAAAATGTATACTGTGTGTGGAGCCTTGCTAGGCAGGGTGTGATAGAAAATAGAGATAAGATAGGGAGGGCCAAGTGAGGTTTCATAATCAGCAGAATAGGAGCTTCATAGTTTTAATTAAGTATTGCTGGCTTTTGGACTATAGAGTTATAAATGCATATATTTGATTTGATATGGGGCAACTAATAAGAACTGTGATGGCAATGAAGATCACATTTTAATATTTCAGAGTTACTTTTAAATTTTACACAGTAATTTTGGAAGTCATGAAACAGAAAATAAGTATTTAAAAAGAAGATTGAATAATTGGAATTTTTACCTTGCTGCTTTTCTGTCATTTTAATTGTATGAAAATTAGAATTATCTCCTTCCTGTTTTTATTTTGACAACAAGATCTTTAATTGCTTTGACGGAAATTCTGTAATATCCCAAATTCAAAAGTATAATTTTACTGCAGGATAAATAGAAGAAGAAAGCTGGGAAGGAGCAAAGCATTGTTTACAAATGTCTTAATAATGAGCAAATGTGGCAGGAAAAAATATATTAAGACAAGTATAAGGTAGGTCGATTTATGTTTATCTGGTTTTTTAAAAGTTTTATTTTTTAAAAATTAAATTTAAAATGATGATGGACAAAATTACTTGTTCTTTTCAGCCTTAACCTATGTTAGAAATAAACTATTCGCTCACCTAGCAGATAAATTTATTGAGTGAAGGTTTATTGACCTGTAACTACACTGTGCTAGGCAAGATATAGAGAGATGGGAAAAGAGAGACTAGAAAATGGAACACATGGTAAATATTCTTAATTGAACTAAGTAGTAGGATCAGAACAATTGAAACCTTATTTGTATTAAACCCTCTTGTACTCTCTTATAAATGGTTCCATAAGGGAGTTAGCTAGGGGGCTCAGTGGCTAGTCAGTCCTAGTGACAGAAGGTTAGGTCTCAGACATTTCCTCGCTCTGTGATCCTGGACAAGTTACTTAACCCACATTGCCTATTCCTTACTGCTCTTCTGCCTTGAAACAAATACACAGTATTGATTCTAAGAAGGTAAGAGTTTTAAAAAACAAACAAACAAAAATAAGATAAATAAGTACCATGAAAAGAATAACCTTTCTAGATGATTCGGGGTCATTTTTACTATAATGTTTTGTAATACAAGATGCCTTTAGGGATTGTTAAAGTATTGATGCTTTAAATGCTTGCTATACTTTTGTGAGCTTTGTCTTTTTTTTTATAGGTTTTCTAAACCTTTTATTCTTGCAGGACTTGCTTTTTTGTGGCTGACATTGTTTCCACCTCTGCAGCACAGCCTTTCCCAGTTTTGAATTGGAAGTGGGTTTGGAAACAAGATAATCAAGATTTTTTTAATAATGTCTGATGTAAGAGTAAATAGGCACTAAGCCCAGGCCCTATGGTTCCCTTAAAGCTTTGCTCTATATCTGATTTCAGTGGTTGAAGGGCCTTTTTTTTCGTTCTTAGCCGAGTTCTGAATCTGTAGAGTTGCCATATTTCAGTTCCAGATAATATTATAGTTTAGTCATGCAGTGTTAAGAAAGGGCTTCTTGGAAAGCAGAGTGTTTAGAGAAAACAGGACAATCAAGGTAGAAGAAATATTATGATTAAAGGCAAGTAGGTAAGAATTAGATGGTGAGAAGCAAATAGATTTAACTTAGAAGTAAAGGGGTCAGGTTGAAGAATAACAGAGATATTTGCTCTATATGGAGTAGTAAGCTAAGGATTTTTAAGTTAGAGTAATAAATTAAGACAGGAGGTTACTGAAAGTTATTGATTATAACAGTGACTGCTTGCTTTTAGAGAAGTAATTGTTATAGCAGCTATGTGTTTAGGATATACTAGAAAATGGAGTATGAGCATATTATATAAGCATATGTGAGATTAGGAGTCTTTGGAAGTCAGGTATGTCAGAAATGGAAAGGAAATGACTAGTCTGAGAAGAATTGTAGAGGATGAATCTTTAGGAGAATTTGTATTTTTATCACATTATGAATGACCTTAAGTTTTACATTTATTTTTAGACTATTTTGGTTACAGATATATGATTGTGAGTCTAATAAATGGGAAAGTACAAGACCAAGAATTATTTCATAGTTTATTAACAAGCATAACATTTTTTTAAACTCTTACCTTCCATCTTGGAATCAATACTGTGTATTGGTTCCAAGGCAGAAGAGTGGTAAGAACTAGACAATGGGGGGTTAAGTGACTTGCCCAGGGTCACACAGCTGGGAAGTGTCTGAGGCCAGATTTGAACCTAGGACCTCCCATCTCTAGGCCTGGCTCTCAATCCACTGAGCTACCCAGCTGCCCCCAAGCATAACATTTTAAAATATTTTACTTTTACTTTTTAGTATAATTATTATAGGATTACTTACTCTTGATAGAAATTCAGGATGATAGCTAGTTTATTTCAGTTAAATTTAAAAAGAAACTGAAAATATTATTAAAAAATTATAAAAATGGATCAATTTCTTATGAATGATTGAAACTGTCTTATATATCTTTAGTTTTTTTATGGATAAAAATACATGGTGTACTTCTTTATCATTAACTCCATGAACTAAAAACACTTAAATTAATCTTGTTATAATGCTATGTTATAGACATGAACAGTTTGAATAAATGATGAATAAATTATTTTCATACAATTGAGAAGGCTTAATTTTCTTTTTTCGTAAAGTGAGGGAGGGTTGAACTAGATCATGAGATCCCTTCAAACTCAAAATATATGTTGGTGTGTTTCCATGCCAATATTAGCAACTATGGTAATAACAATGATATCTTACATTTATGTGGTGCTTTATGATTATAAAGGTCTTTCCCACCTATTCAATCCCATAGTAACTTAATAGTGCTGCTGAATTTCCCTAAAGAAACGTCTACCTTTTGAAATCTTTTGATGAAAATTTTATTATAAATACTTACAGAATAAGCCAATAATTTCAATCATTCAGCTGTAGGTGATCATAGGATTTTTAAAATCTGCTTTCCATGAACAGTGTCAATAGAATAACTTGCCTGGAATTTGGAGACTTAGAATTTGTGCTAAAATGATACATTCTATAGGACTAAGCATTCACTTTGAATGTAAACAAATTTCTATGAATGCAAATAGATCAAAGTTAAACATAAGTAGTAATTGTTGAGATAGGGGCTTAATAATTTTCCTTTTTTCTTTTTTGGTTTTGTTTTCAGACAAATGACCATGGAAACAGTTGAATCTCAGCAGGATGGAAGTGTAACAGATTCTGTAACAGACAATGATTCTGCCCATGTACAGACTCAGACTGGTCAAAATTCTATTCCAACCCTAGCTCAGGTAAATTAAAATAGTAGCAAAAGGCAGAAGCTAATAATAAAGTTAAAAATATATGGAAATAAGAGATGTGACTCTATACTTGTTATTTTCTTATATATGGTCTTTAATGTAGTATATTCTTAGTATATTAGTAGATGGTCATTTTTTCTAATGAATATGTTGAAGGAAATACTGATATTTGGTATTGTATTTTAATAGGCCCATTAAAAAGACAAAACTCCAAGAGAAGAAAAAACAGCAAGGAAAAACTTAATCCTCATAATATTAAAAAAGAATGGTTATGCAGTTGGTATGATACTATTATGTAATAGAGTTATTTGAGCAGAACTCTTAGTTTTTTTTTTAACTGCCAATTAGCCACCTTTATTTTCTTTGACCTTGTTGATATAGGAACTTAAGTACAAATTAGTGGGTCTGATTTTGATCCTGAAGGAAGAATACTTTTTGGAATATAAGGTGGCTATTTAGGAGAGGTAGGTCCAAAACTGTGGGAGGTGTTTGCATACAGAGATTAGGCTTTACAGACAGAAATCAATAATTTATTAATTTCATTCATTTATTTATTTAAATTTAAAAAGTATTTATCCATGGTTACATGATTCATGTTCTCTTCCTCTCCCAAGCAATTTTACTGGTTTATACATATCACTCAATACCAATTTCTATATAATTCATTGTTGTAATAGTGTAATCTTTAAAAATCCAAACCCCAAATCATATGCCCATATAAACAAGTAATAAGTCATATGTTTTTCTTCTGCGGTTCTACTCGCACAGTTCTTTCTCTTGATGTAGAATAGCATTCTTATAAGTCCCTCAGAATTGTCCTGGATTATTGCATTGCTGTTAGTAGCAAAGTCTGTTACATTTGATTGTCCCACAATGTTTCAGTTACTGTGTATAATGTTCTCGTGGTTGTGCTCATTTCACTATGCATCAGTTCATGGAGGTCTTCCAAGTTTTTATAGAAATCCATTGATTCATCATTCTTTATAGCAAAATTGTATTCCATCATCATCATATAGTACAGTTTATTCAGCCATTCCCCAGTCAAGGGACACACCCTCATTTTCCAATTTTTTGCCACCACAAAAAGTGCCACTATAAATATTTGTGTATAAACATTTTTTTTTATCTCTTTGGAGTACAAACCTAGTAGTGGTATTGCTGGATCAAAGTGTATGCATTCTTTTAAAACTTTTTGGACATAATTCCAAATTGCCTTTCAGAATGGTTAGATTAATTCATACTTCCACCAGCAGTGCATTAGTGTCCTGATTTTGTCACATCTTCTTCAACATTTATTATTTTCCTTCACTGTCATATTGGCCAGGCATCTGATAGGTGTGAGGTGGTACCTCAGAGTTGTAATTTGCATTTCTCTAACCAGGAAGGATTAAGAACACTTTTTAATGTTATTATTGATAGTTTTGATTTCTTCATCTGAAAACTGCCTATTCATATCCCTTGTCCATTTGTGAATTGGCTTGTCAATCAAGAATTTATTGAGCATATGCTCTGTGGTTGAGACCGTTGCTGCACACTGAGAAGATACAAAAGCAAAGATGAAACAGACTCTTCATGGAGTTTATATTAGATCCGGGGAGTTGGCATGTGCACAAATAAGTATATTTATAATAAAATGTGTCCCAAAACACTTGGTGCAATTTAAACTATTAGTTTTATTTTTTTATTCAGAATGTAAGTACTCCAAACATTTTTATATATAAAAGTAGAACATAAATAAAGGAATTTGTATTACTGCTTTCAAAACTGGTTAGGCTTCTTTCTGTTCCCCTTTAAAACTAACTATGCTTCGTTTTGTTTTCTGTGTACATTTTAAAATATTTTAATCTCTAATTTATTATTAGATATATATTAGATATAATAAATCTCTAATTTCCTTTTTTAAAAAATGGCACAATTGATACAACCTCTATTCCAATCTTATTCCAAGTTAAAAACAGGAGAAAAATTCAGATCTTTGTAATAAATAAGCATAGTCAAGCAAAATAACAAGCATGTCCAAAAATGTATGTTAAATCCTTTTGAACCTTAGGGCTTTTATCTCTTAGGAAAGAGGTAGGTGACATGAGCCATCATAGATGCTCTGGAGATATGACTGATGGTTGCTTTGATAAAAATTCTTTAAAAAAAAATTTTTTTTAACCCTTACCTTCCACCTTAGAATCAGTGCTTATGTATTGGTTCCAAGGCAGAAGAGCAGTAAGGGCTAGGCAATGGCAGTTAAGTGACTTGCCCAGGATCACACAGCTAGGAAGTGTCTGAGGCCAGATTTGAACCCAAGATCTCTCATCTCTAGGCCTGGCTCTCTATCCAACTGACCCCCCTCCTGCTCCCTCCCCCAACAATTCTTAAGTGTTATATAGTATCATTGACCTTGTATATATTGTTCTCTTGATTCTGCTTACTTGGTATTACATTTCCTAGATCCCGGGCTTCTTTTTAAGGCACAGTAATATTCCCTTATATTTATGCATCCTAATTTAGCTGTGGGCTTCTCTTTTCCCCCAGGTCTTTCACTCCCCAAACACTCCACTTTATTTCCTTTTAAGTAGGAGAAGCTTGTTTCACTAGTGAGTGTTCATTCTTGCTATTATCCTCCTTCTTTGTATTGCTGCTCTTCCATTTCTGCCTGTTTTCCTGGTGAGTATAATTCATTTCTATTCCAAATGAGGTATGGGTGTTCAGACTTCCAGATGGGGGAGAGCATTATTTGATGCCCATTACCTCAACCCTTTCTCCATCTTAGTTATGAGAAAACTTTATTGCCATTACTTCTTCTTTTCCCCATGAATATATTCCTTTCATTTTCCTCTCCCTTTCCCCTCTTAAAAACCTCAGAGCAATACTTATCTACCCAGCCTCCCTCTGGACCTTTGGAAAACATTAACTTTCTAAAACTCATGTATTTTTTCCCTATTCAAATAGTAGTCCTCCATCATTATGCAGTCCTTCTTACTTTATTCTTGCCTCTTATGTTTGCTTCTCAAGGTTTCTACTCAGTTCTTGTCTTTTCATCATAGATGTTTGATAGTTCAGTGTTCCACTAATGGTCTATTTTTGTCAGTATAAGACTATGCTCATCTTTGTAGGGCAAGTTATATTTGTTTATAAGACTATATTTGTTGCTTTTTGGAATATTGTTTTCTGAGATCTCCTCTTATCTATAGTACAAGCTGTCAGGTCCTATGTGATCTTGACTATGATTCATCTAATTCGATTCAGCCCAGCATTCTAGCCAATCAGGTTCCCTTTTGATCTGTTGTATACTGTGTTCACTGTCCCTCTAAACTTTATTATCTACAGTTTTGATGAGGGATAATATTATCTATGCCACTGTAATTGCTAAAGAAGGTTAGGCAGCACAAGATCAGATCAATGGGATATTCCACTGGAGACCCCTGTGCTTTTGAAGCATTAGCAATTATTCTTTGAATCTGGCCATACAACCAATTCTGGATCCATGAGATTGCCTTTTTTATCTGATCTTCTCAGAGAATAACATTATATACTTTATTAAAAAAAACTTAGGAAAACTATATTCATATCATTTGTCTCATCTACTAGTTTAGTAATCTTTTCAGGAGCGGAAATGAAAACAGGTATGACCTGTTTGGTTTTTTTTTTAACACCTTCTATCTAAGAGTCAATACTAAGTTCCAAGGCAGAAGAGTGATAAGGACTAGGCATTTGTGATTAAGTGATTTGCCCAGGGTCACTCTACAGACACACAGCTAGGAAGTGTGTGGGACCAAATTTGAACCCAAGACCTTCAGTCTCAAGACCTGCTTCTGTATCCACTGACCCACCCAGCTGCCCCTGGTATGACCTATTCTTGATGAAACCAGGCTGACTCTGGGTTTAAAATTTTCTTGATAAATGTTCATCAACCACTTCTTTAATAATATACAAGAATCATTTAAGCTCATTAACCTATAGTTTGCAGAGTGTGCTATATATTTTCTTTTTTGAAAATTGCTGAGTATTTAATAAATGTTGACTTGTATTGATTGACTTAGACAAGATTTATTATACAAGATCTGGAAATCAAAGATAGTGTGGTTCTGAAAAGTTATTGTTGTAAGAGAATTTTTTCTTCATGAGAAAGACTTAGAAAATGCCTTAAAATTACTTAATTAAAAAAATTAATCAGTTGACTGAATTATTTGTTTCATACCCAAGTTATTCAAAATATAAATTAACCATTTTGTATCTAAGTTATTAGTTCAGAATCAAGGACATCTCAGAATTTTTTATGTTTTGCTAGAGATAATTTTTTAAAAATCAGTCAATGGACCATTTTATAAGCATGTGCTCTGTGCCAGGTAATGTACTAAGTATACAAAGAAGGGAAAATACCATCACTACTCTTTTTTTTTTTAAACCCTTACCTTCCATCTTGGAGTCAATACTGTGTATTGGCTCCAGGGCAGAAGAGTGGTAAGGGCTAGGCAATGGGGGTCAAGTGACTTGCCCAGGGTCACACAGTTGGGAAGTGTCTGAGGCTAGATTTGAACCTAGGACTTCCCATCTCTAGGCCTAGCTCTCAATCCACTGAGCTACCCAGCTGCCCCCTTCTGTCACTACTCTTAAGGAGTTTAGTCTCTCAAAATTACACTCCAAAAATGTACACATCCATATTTTCATACTTCATAATAAAGTGGTAAACTCCTTTTTTTTCATCTAACATAGATCTTAATAGTTTCACTAAATAAAATTTAAAACTTTTTTTACTCTCTATTTTAGTAGACATAATTAAAATTACTTAAAATAATGAATGTGAGTGGTCTTAATCCTCTTTTTTTTTGTCCTAATTCTCTTTGGGCAGTTGTAAAATGCTTTAGGATACAAACCCTTATATGTTGCTCATAGTAAACCTCTTTAATATAAAAAGACATTTAATTAAAAAAACAGGTTGCTCTAAAATTTTGTGATTATATTTTCAGAAAAGAAGCATTAGAAATGCCTGAGAAAGTATAAATAGAAATCATTCAAAGACATACAAGAGAAAGTAAAGGTGAAAATGAATAGCATGTAATGAATCTATGTAATCAAACCTTTTGAAAATAATAGTGATAATACTATTTATAGAGATTGCTTTCATATACATTCTCTTTTTATTATTTCAGCATGGGAAGGGATTCTCCAGGTAGTATTTTATATATATACATATATACATATATATTTATTTATTTTTGATGAGGCAGTTGAGTTAGAAAGGTTAACTGATTTGCCCTAAGCATCCCAGTAAATTACTGGATTCTGATATGAATCCAGACCTCCTGACTACAAGTCTCACACTTTCTAAAGTTCTATCTTTATTTTTAGAAGTGGATTCATTTAGAGAAGATTGATTTTTCAATAACATTGCTTTTTTCATACAAGGGGAAAAGAACATGGAATAGTATCAATATTGCATAGAAAAGTCAAGGTAAAATCTTTCTGGTTTGAGGAAATTTGAACATGTTTGTTTTTAGGAATGTCCTTTTGTATCTAGAGAGAGAGAGAGTATCTGGATGAGAAAGAAAAGATGATTGCTGGGGAAAGTTTCTGGATGAGGCAAAAGGGAAGCCATATTAAAAGTAGAGGGATTAAGTGGGAATTCTTGATTCTCTGAGACCCATGGCAAAATGATTGATTTTTGAGTTAACAAGTGAAATTTGAGGAATGAAAGTTGGAAATTGTAGGAGCTCCTGTTAGATGGCTTTCTTCTCCATGAAGTAGGAAGCTGTCACTATAAATCAAAGAGGGCTTGAACAAGGAAAAGATTTGAAGTAGGTGCTGTGGGGAATTAAATAGGGAGTAAATAAGAAAAGGATTGCTAAATAGCAATGAAAATTTTAAGTTGAATGGAAGCAACAGAGTATACATATTCTATGTTTTGGGGCTCTGTTAGTCCACTGTTTTACTGTGATTTTTTTAAATGAAAATTTTCCAGATAGGGAAAACATTGATAAGTACTCAGAAGAATTAATATATTATTTTGAACAAATCCTTAAAATCTATTTGATATAGCTATGGTTAATGTTCCATGAAGCATTGCATTGTGTCATGTAAAAGTAGTCATGAATAGCAAGATATCCTATGTGATGGCAAGATCTCCTGAAGATTAATTTAGTGATTTATTTACCTTTTTTAAAATTAATTTTGGGGCAAAAAGATAGTATGGTATATCCATAGAAATGCAAGAAATTGGAGCCAGTAGGGGATTTTTGTATACTCATTTAGTATGTTACCTTTTTCCCATATGATAGGTTCAGTAGAAATAAAGCAATATAAATCTTACTGAGCTCTCATTTTTCCCAAATGACTGGAGAATATCGTATTCTGTTTAACAGAACTTTACAGGATATATAGATAGATATTTAGATATACAATAAATGTTTTATTGTTTTACAGAAATTTGAGTCATATGCACTTAAAACTGTATAGATTTTTTTCTTAATAACTTGATATTCAGCAGCACCTTAGATTCACCATTATGAATGCTCATTATCCTATAATAATATAGACTTCTTAGAATGAATGTTGGTCAAAATTATATCTACTCTGGTGACTTTTACTGAAAGTGAATCCAAAAAACGATCCCTTATTTCAGGTGTGTCCATGTCAATTTCATTTTTAAAACTGTATATAAAAATTGCAGATTATTTAAACTTTACAATTTAAAGATACATGTTACTACAACTCCCTAGTTCATACATCTTTATATATTCAGTGAAGAACAAATGGTACAAATGAGAGATTAAATGAGCCATTTAGTTTAGAGAGTTTGAACAGTTTTTTAATGATTAATAGTTTGAACTTTGAAAAACTATCTGTTGGTATAATTGAGCAAAATTTATGCTTTGGGAAGTTGGCTTTATTAGTAGAAATTTTTCAGATCCCTTTAGAGTCTAGATTCTAGATTTTTATTGGATATACTTCTTGAGATATGCCCCCTCATTTTTTAAAACCCATACCATCTGTCTTGGAAACAATTCTGTATGTATTGGAACCAAGGTAGAAGAGTCGGTAAAGGTTAGGCAATTGGGGATTAAGTGACTTGCCCAGGGTCACATAGCTAGGAAGTGTCTGAAGCTAGATTTGAACCAGGGACCTCCTGTCTCTAGGCCTGGCTCTCAATCCACTGAGCCACCCAACTGCCCCTGTATATATAATAGGTGTTTTAATGTTGGTTCATATACTGAGTTTTCTATTAAATTTTGCTCTTGACTCCACCTACTACTAGAAGGCTTTCCCAGTATCTTCCATTCCTCCTATTCTTCTCTGGTGCCTTTCTATGAAATTACTTAGCTCTACTATATATATTCTTTTACACATTTATGTACATATTTTTTTTCCACCGAATATATTATAAGCTGCTTCAGAGGAAGGGACTGAGGGCAAATGTGTTTATATCCATATTCCCTAGCACAGTGCCTGGAACATTGTAGGTATTTAGATGAGTTGTTTTTTATTATGTTAATATTTTTCAGACTAGATAAATCCTTTAGAAAATATTAACAAGGGATCTATTTAGAGACATATATTTTTTCCTCCAAATCTATGGCTAGCTAATAATATTCTCTTTTATTTCTTGACCCTTGTCTCAAAAAGTTCAGGCCATCAAGGTATTTCTTAAAGTTTTATTGTAACCTTAAAACAAAGGTTTTCTTTCCGATGATGTTTTTGTGTGGTGTGTGGTTAATCTTCAGGGTTGAGATTATTTCTCAAAGTTGTAATTATCCCATTTTATTTCTATATCATTAAGATGAGTGATTTCAGGGACGTTTTTCTTTATGAAGCCATTTTTAAATAGGTGCTTTAAAACCTTTTATGGTTCCCTTTATAATTTTATTATCACATAAATATAAAGATTAGATTTAAAAACTCACTACAAGTAGTCAAATATATTAAAATTAATATCTGTTATGTAGTTTCTGGACCAATTTGTATTTCTATATCCTCCCAGTTCTCCATTTTTGTGGATGTACTCTTGCTTAGTAGCAACCGTTTTTTAGGCCAGGCAGGAAGATCTCAGTGAAAGAGTATAGTTTGTTTTGCAATTTATATTCTATTCTGGAAACAAAAAAATGTGTTTTTTTGGAAGAAGTGAATATACTGGCTAAAATGAGGATTACTTCAGTGCTTCCTTCCTCTAAGCTTTTTGCCTCATAGAAACACAAATGATATGTTCCTCCCACAAATTTTAATATAGTGAAAATGAAATGTGTTTATATCTAAATTTTTGCTTCTACTCATAACAATTGTGCTTTGAATCATCCTTAAAATAGAGGTAGACTTTTACCATTTGTTTTTGATACTGGAATTATAATAGCTTTTATAGTTAAAAGCTCAACCTGTTAATAGAATCTCATTATTTCTAATTGAAATTAAGTTGGAAACTATAGACATTTGATTCTCTGGCCACTGGGTTAATACAAGGATTTAGTTCACAGTAGTGTTAATACATTTTTCACTCTATCATCTCCCCAAAAGTAAAGACCTCTGTGATGTTTGAAGGTACATTATGACATCACAAAAACATCTTCAGGGAACCTAGCAACAGATTGGATGTAGTCTATTAGGTCTAAATCAAGTGCTGTGTTACAACATTGTGAGGTTTCTCCCAGTTATAAGTGTCATTATTAGGATTTTTTAAATTGCAAAGCCAAGTAAGGCTGTAAATCGCATCATCTAATTTATCTCTTCAGATTAACTGTCTATAGTGGGGTTTTCAGTGGATGTGGTGGCATCAGCATAATCTATGTTTCAGGCATCACACACAGGAGGACTGCTCTTTAGGGGATCTAGAAAAAAAGGTAAACTACAAACCCATTATGGGTTAAACAGATCACTTTATACAATTTTTGGGCAGCATCTTTATTGTAAATAAAGACATACAAATTAACAAGGTTTTTATTTGTGAATATAATTTATGTTTTAAGTGACTAAAAAGACCCTGCAATTTGTATTTTAGTGTGACTATATCTGGAAAGTGGTGAATATACATAAATGTATCCTGCTATTCGATGCTAAGATTTTTTTTATTTATAAAAATCTTGGAATGCATATTTGATGTTTGAATCTCTTCCCCTTATGCATTTTCTTTGGATTCAGACATAATCTATTTTTAAGATCATTTGCCTCAACTCCAAAGCATAAACTTCCAGTTCAGTTTTTTATTAGTCAAAAGCTGCTTATTTTTTTTATTTTGATGACTTAGTTTTTAACATTATTCCAAGTTCCCGAAATAGAACCATTTGAAAGGATTTCATATTTTTCTTCTACACTTTAGTAAGCGTTTCTGAGAAGACTTTTGTCAGAGAAGCCTCTCTCTTACAGCAGAATCCCTGGCATTAATGCAGGAAAAGTCTTTTGAATTTTTGGCAATAATATGCTTTTTAAAATAGTTTTTGCCATAATTATTTTTTTAAAAAGGGTCCTTTAAGAATAGATTTTCCAGGGAGCTTCTCAGATAAAAATCTGCTTCCTATCTTTCTTCTGAATTACAGTTCTATAACAGCCTATGTATTGGACTTTTCACCTAAATGCTCCACTATCGTAAACTCAGTTTTCCAAAATTGAATTCATAATTCCTTCTTATTCCTCCCTCCCCACTCCTTTTTTTTACTGCCCAGTTTTTTTTAGTGGTTTATTATTGCTACCACCAATGTGATCTAGTATCTTCTTCCCCTAAATTATTGCAGTAATCTCTTATTTTTCCTCCCTGTCCTCAGGCTTGTCAGCTTCCAGTTCATTTTATATACTGATAGCAGATTGTTATTATTATTGTTCAGTCATGTCCAACTCTGTGACCCTCTAGACTCTTAGCATGCCAACACTGATCATGCGGTTTTCTTCTCAAAGACACTGGAGTAGTTGGCATTCCCTTCTCCAGTAAATTAAAGCAATCAGAGGTTAAGTGACTTGCTCAGGATCACACTAGTAAGTATCTGAGGCTAGATTTGAACTCATGGCTTCTTAACTCTAGGCCCAGAGCTCTATCCAGTGAGTTGCCTCTTATAGCAGAGTAGTCTTCTTAAATATTTCTTTGAAAAATAACATCTTTCTTTTGCTAAAACCTTTGCATGGTTCCCCACTGCTTATAAGATAAAGATATAAAATGTAAATATTTTCTTTAGCTTGACATTTAATATTCATCATACTCTGACCCAGATCTTCTGTGTCCTATGACATTCTCCAAAATGAAGTTCCCATTTAAATTGGACTAGTAGCTTCATTGTCATGTGAAAAGAAAATACCTGCATTCCCACGTTCATTGTATAGACCTTTTTCACTCTATCACTCTTAATTTTGCTCATCCTTTAGGACCCAAATCAAGGCCCAAATAGGAAGCTTTCTTTGACCATTCTAGCCTTCATTTATCCCTCTACTTTAAACCTCTAGCTGAACCATACAGTTTTGATCTTAAAAGAATGTTTTCCATCCAGGCATCCCAACAAATTTGTAAATCTCTTTTGGCCAAGAGATGTATGTGTATATATATATATATATATATATATACACACACACATACATATATATATTTATGTATGTATGTAGCCTTTTTTTCTATGCTATATAGAACAATGTAGGGGAATTTGCTTTTTCCCCAGAAACTTATGAATACCTGTTTTGTTTTTACCAGACCTATGAATTCTTCAGTGTAGAGACTTCTTCCAGTATAGTTTAGCACCTTCTCTGGGCTTTATGGCCTTAGAGCACTTAAAAGGGTTAAGGGATTGCCCAGGATCATTCAGCCATATTCATCAGAAGCAAGAATTGAACTCACGTCTTTCTGACTCTGAGACTTAACCTCTATGAGAAGACCCCACTTTTTACTGTGTAGAGAGTATCTGTTGTGTAAATGGAGATTTTCATTATTTTTCACTTCTATCAAGTTGGATATGCTTGTCTCCCTATTGATCTGTGGTTCACATTTAGTGTGTCATTAGCCTTTTATTAAAATTTGGATTGATGGTGGGACATTTGATCCTACACAGAACATTTTTACAGGTCCTTTTATTTGCTTGCCATAAGAGCCCAGGGAGGTAGAAATTTCACTGTACATGTATAGGAGAGTCATGCCCACAGTCACAGCTAGAACCTGAATGGGGCCAGTATCATATTCCATCGCCCTTTTCCGTGCCCTCTTCTGCCTCTGTGTCAGTCCTGAGAATGTTTGGAAATTATAGCTGTCCCCTGGAATGAGACCCCAAAGTTGGCATCAGGAGTGATTATGACTTTTTACAGCTCTGTGGATATAACTCCAAGCAGCTGATTTTCTATAGCATCTTGAGGGTCCTAGGATTTGGTCACCGCTCTTCGGGGATTCCATATCAAGGAGGCCAGGGCTGAGTGACCGAGTAACAGGATGTGAGTGGCAGTGTCACTGTGTTCTGTGTAGAGTATCTGTTACTAAGATGAGACAGGTTTAGAAGTCAAAGGTTGTTTCTTAACCTTACCTTTTTATGGAAAGAATCTTTGTGATTAAGAGGTTCACTCATTTCAAATTTCCTTTAGCAATAATGTGTTTTAGCTGAGGGGAATTTTTGTTGAGAGGACCTTGACAAGTAGTAGAGGGGAGACACTTTTTCATCTCAGCCTGGTCCAAGCTTTGTAGCATTTTAGTTAAATGGAGCAAGTAGCAAGAGATGGGAGGGAGGACCTCCTGTTCCTGTATTAAAGCCCCTCTGCAAGGACTTATGGGGTTCTTGGTATTACTCTTGGTGTGTATCATCTTGTGATTTTCACCTATAGCTGGAGCAGTGCTGAGGCAGCAGGGCATTGTCCTATTATCAGAAGTACATTAGAATGTCATCAACCAAGGAGTTTAAGTAAAATTTGTTAGAATGAAATGGCTTCCGAAACTTAATTTTGGCTTATAAAAATATGAATAAAGGATAAAAATGGTCACATGAGAGTTTAGCTATACCACTGATCTCTCCTAAAGGAGGCTTTGTCTCTGTAGTGGCGAGGTGGTTTAACTGCCTTAGAACCCTTTGCTGGAAACATTCTCAGCCCACCTAACCATGGGAACTGAAAGTGAGGGTCATGGATTTTTTTAATATCTATAACATTAGAGAACAACTGTTCTAGGATAATAATAATCTCCTAATGGTAAATATAGCAACTTGTTTGTCATTCCTTGATAGCTGAAAAAATAAAAAAAATAAACTAGTCTTATTAATAAATAGTGTCTTTTTTGCTGTTGTTATTGCTATTTTATTTTTTATTGTGGCATCTTTATAATATCGAATGATCATTTTTGCAGGTTTCTGTAGCTGGATCAGGCACCGGAAGAGGCTCTCCAGCTGTAACTCTAGTGCAATTACCTTCAGGTCAAACTGTACATGTACAGGGAGTGATTCAGACACCACAGCCATCGGTTATCCAGTCACCACAAATACAAACTGTTCAGGTTAGCTTTCTTTCTGGATGACTTTGAACTTTGTTAGGTTTCCAAAAAAAAATGTTGCCCATGGTATTATTTCCTTCTCCATAGAGCTATTCTGGTTAAAATCTTTTCTTAAATAATATGGAAGAGTTTCTGTGATACTTATGAACAGTGTCATGCTTTGGTAGTTTAGGGTGCTGATTAGGAATTGGGGTCTGTTCTTAGGACTTATTTGCAAAGTAATACTAAATGAGGAAGCTAGGAGGCATCCTGGTTAGAGCTCTGGACTTGGAGTAAGGAAGATCTGAGTTCAAGTACAACTTTGGACACTTAATAGCTGTCTTAACCCTGGGCAAGTCATTTAACCTCTGCCTCAGTTTCCTCATCTGTAAAATTGGGTATTGTAGCACCTACTTCTCAGGGTTGTGAGGATCAAATGAAATAGTATTTGTAAAGCATTTCCAAATCATAAAGGGCTATTAAAATGCTAGCTATTATTAAATGAGTCACTTAACTTGTTTCTCTAGGGAAGAAAATCAGATTTATAAATTAATCAGTGGTACATATTTTGAGAATCCCTCTTGAAATACATTTAGTAAATATATTGGATTGATGGTATTAGGATAGTATTGGTTTTTAGGAGTGTCATGTAACAACATGCATACAAATGATTTTGAAATTAGCTTTTATATTTTTAGGAAGGGACATCCCAGTTCACTTAGACAATTTATTCTTGAGTTTTTGTTCTCTTTAAACCCTTAGGTTTCTCAATAATCTTATAGTTGTGACTTAATGCTACTTGAGGGTAAAATTTCATTCTTTATATTAATTCCATGAAAGGTTTAGAAATGCATATTCAAGTGTATTTGTGTGTTCGGTTTACTTATTTTCTTTTCATTCCTTTTGGGGAATCATTTTTTCTCTTTAAATACTGACATTGACCATGTGAAAAAACATGATTTAGCATATTTAGTCATTTGTGTCCATTCTTGAAAGCTCGGATCCAGCAGTATAAGGTGTATATGTGTGTGTATGTGTGTATATATTTTTATATATATATACACACACATACATATATATATATAAATTATGTCTTTTGTCTTACTACCTTTATTTCCAAATCTATCCTTCTTCATCCCTAATGGGCCATCTCTTCAGGAGCAAAATTTTTTAAATTGTAGATATCAGCCTTTAAAACTTTTAGTTACTTTTTTGCATTGTGCATCTTTTCTTATGCTGTTCAAATTGTTTAAGAGAATTTGGTCCAAATCTGTGCTCTGTTTATTGGTAGGAATTTACAAGGTAGTTTTAAACTTTCTGACTCCTAAATCTAGACTTTTCATCAAGAAAGATCTTTGTTATTTTCTTTAAATTCTTAAGGCATATTATTCCTTATCATTAGTTTTCACACAACTAAAGTTGAAGGAAGACATAGAGCCTTGGATATATTGGGCAGTTAGTCATACTGAGCAAATGAATGAATTTTCCTTGTTTAAAAGTGAATTTATAGAGCTTTTTAAAGAAAATAGCTGGACCTAAATTTGTCAGAGAAAAGGAATTCCCAGCCCTGAAGCTACCTCTACTAAAAGAATTTAGTACCATTATATAGGGCATTCAGAGGTTAAGTGACTTGAACTTGGGGGTCACAAAACTAGTATATATCAGAGGTATTCCTTGAACCACATCTTCCTGAGTCCAACACCAGCCTTCCATTCACTGTTATATTGCTTTAAAATTTTTGCAAAGATCTGAGAAAGAAATTTTTCTGTGGATGTATGTGTATCTGTTTGTGTTCAGACTATGTAATAATCCCTTTCCAAAATAAGTTATTTTTATGCCTTTTATTTTAGTGTAAGTCATTTTTGGAAATACCCTTTCTCTCCAATTGAACTGTCCTATAAGAAAAAAAAATAGTCAAGTGAAACATAATATAGTAATTACATTTGACAGTGCATATAATATTCTGCCTTAGTTAATGTCTTGCTAAGAGGATGAGTGGTATTTTTCATTGTTCTTTAGTACTATTACTAATTTTTTAGTTGTTAAAAGTTGGACTTAGTTTTAGTGTTGTGTTTTTTCCATTTAAATTGTCGTCAGTATTTAGTTTGCTATTGTTTCTACTCATTTCACTCTGTATCAGTTTATATACAACTTCCCCTATTTTTCTGAATTTTTCATGTTATTATTTCTTACTACAAAATAACATTTTATTTCATTATATTCATAAATTAATTCTTTTGGTCCCTTCCTCAATTGATGAGCTCTTATTTTTTCTAGTTCTTTACCATAATAAAAAGTTGAAGGTATGACTGGTTTTTTATACATACTATATATCAGACTTTGGTTTCTATCTTTGACCTCATTGAGATATATGGCTACTATTGGGACCACTGCGTCAAAGAACATGAACACTGTAATAGTTTTTCTTCTTTTGGTTGTGTCTGACTCTTTGTGACCCCATTTGGGGTTTTTTTGGCAGAGATACGGGAATGGTATGCTGTTTCCTTTTCCGGCTCATTTTACAGATGAGGAAACTGAGGCAAACAGGGTTAAGTGACTTGCCATCCAGAGTCACACAGCTAGTAAGTGTCTGAGTACAGAATTCAATTCAGGTTGTCCTGACTACAGGTCTGGCATTCTATCCACTGTGTCACATGACTACTTGATACCATTTTTCTTATATAATTTCAAATTCATAAACCAGAATGGTTTGACAAATATTAGCTCTACTAATAGCATATTAGTGTGACTATTTTCCCTCAGCCCTATTAGCATTGATTCCCCACCACCACTTTTTTTTGATCATCTTTTCCAGTTTGCAGGATGTAACATAAAACCTTTTAGTTTTAGTTTGTATTTAAAGGGAGTTGAAGTATGTTTTCCCTATGGTCATTTAGAGTTTGCATTTTTTCTTTTGAAAACAGTTCGTATGCTTTGACCATTATTTATTGGCAAATGGCTCTTGGTGTTATATTCATGTCAACTTCATGTATATCTTAAATAGCAAATTTATCAGTTTTATGCTAATGTTTTTCCCACTCAACATTTTCTCTTTTTATTCTATCTTCATTTGTTTTTTAATGCAATTTTTATTTTTCATAACCAAAATTATCTTTGTTGTTGTTGTTTAATCATGTTCAATTCTTTGTGACCTCGTTTGGGGTTTTTCTGCACAAAGATACTGGAGTAATTTGCCATTTCCTTCTCCAGCTCATTTTGCAGATAAGGAAACAGAGGCAAACAGGGTTAATGACTTTCCCAGGGTCACAAAGCTAATGAGTGTCTGAGGCTAGATTTGAACTCAGGTCTTCTTGACTTCAGACTTGGTGGTCTATACACTGCATTTCTTAGCTGTTGTATCTTTTATGATCATCTCTTGTCATCCTTTGGTTAATGTTTACCCCCTTATTGTAATTGTGAAAGGTATCTGCTTTCATTCTATAATTTTTTGTCATAAAATAGGTTTTCATGTTCAGGGAGTGTATTCATTTGATTTTTACTATGTTGTGTGGTGTAAGATGCTGACCTAAATCTAATTCCTGCCAAGACATCTTCCTATTTTCCTAGCAGTTCTTGTCAAATATTTGACAAATTTCTGTTGTCTGTAATTTATGTTCTTGGGTTTGTCAAACACCAGGTTGCTATTTTTTCTGTTTTTTTGGTTCTTATCTCATTTGTTTCACTGATACACTTTTCTGTATTTTTAACCAGAGATTTGGTCACTATTGGTTATTTTCTTTCTTGTAACCTTCATTCTAGGTTGTGGGTCTAAATTATGAGTGGATTATTCCAGGGAGACCCCAAACCTATTATAATTGTAGATTATCTGAGAAAGAGTTAAGTTTGATCCCTTAAAAGTTTTCACTCATTTCTAGGCTGTCCTATATTTTACCTTTTTTAGAATTTAAAGATTTGTGAGTGGTGCTGTTGTTTTCTTTTGGCTAGTAGTATGTATTAAGGAATTAGCAGATTCTGATGTTCCATCAGAGATGCTAGACTAATGTAAGCTTTTAAAATCAAAACATTTTTGAAACTTTACAGCATGATGGAGATATGTTTCTTTAGCTAGCATTTAGCTCTTTATTTTTGTCTTCTTTTGCTCTTTGCATTTTAGGACAAAGTTGATGAGATAGTCATGGACAGCCCCCTAATATAGAGACATATTGAGAAATATGAATTATATTAGAAGTGTGAATTATTTCTTAATCAGGACCTACTTAAATTATATACTACCTTCTTTGGATAGGAACCCATTAATAACTATGTTAGAGCTCTTTTCTCAGAACAGAATATCATAAATGATTCCAGAATCACATTATGTATATGTACATTTGTGTGTATGCACATATGTGTATGTACATGCTATCCTGAGACCCTCTAGTACTATTGGTATTACACTATCTGCTGAAAAATCAAAGTTGCCTCAAAATTAGACTGTAAAGTACTTTATCAAGTATTAAGTCTGTACACACATACACATATACCTGCATTAATGACTAATACTTTTCGTTAATCAGGTTGGGTTTTTTTTTTGGTACATAATAGGTTTTGGCATTATTATGCTTAGTGCCATTATGCCTGTTATTGAACTGAATTTACTGTTGTGACTGATAATAATAACTATGCACTTTTTTTTGATTCTCAATAGACTGTAAGCCTTTTGAAGGCAGGGAGTATGTAGGGTTTTATCTTTGAATTCTCATTACCTAGCTCTATGCCTTATACACACTAAGTGCTTAATAATGACTTATTGTATTAATCATTGAATTCAAGCTATTAATATTTTGCACATATGTTCTCATTTAATTGTCAAAGTGGTTCCTCTATAGTTTCCTATAACTTTGATGGTTCAGTGTTCAGAGTGATTGGGAGTTAATATGTTTTAGAAATGCAAATTTTAAATGTTTTCAGGTTTTCTTCAGATTTGTTATTGTATTTAATGGTGTTAGACCTTAAAAGTGAAACATTATCTACTCTTAATTTCTTTTTTTAATTAAAAAAAATTTTTTTTAAACCCTTACCTTTCATCTTGGCAGAAGAGTGGTAAGGCAAATGGGGGTCAAGTGACTTGCCCAGGGTCAAACAGCTGGGAAGCATTTGAGGCCAGATTTGAACCTAGGACCTCCCATCTCTAGGCCTAGCTCTTGATCCACTGAGCTACCCAGCTGCCCCCTCTTAATTTCGTTTTTAAAAGAGTTAAACAAATTTTTATCTTACCCATTTTTGAGGCTTCCCAATTTGATATTGGTCTCATTTGGAAGGAAACTTAGATAATATATACACCAATTTACTTATTTTGTGGATAAAAAAACCTATGGTTAAAATTTTTTTTAAATGATCCTTACCCACTATCTTAGAATTACCAGTAAGGCAGAAGTGCAGTAAGAAATAAGACAGTTTTTGGATAAGCAACTTGCCCAGACACACACAGCTAGAAAGTATCTGAGATTAGATTTGAACCCAGTACTCCAGACCTGATTTTCTATCCACTGAGCTGCCTAACTACCCCCAAACAATAATTTTTCAAAGGCATACAGCTAATTAGACATCCCAGTGTTCCAGATTTCCTCCTGTGTGTCTTGTGTGGCCTTTCTCTGCCATCTTGTCTTACCTGATTTCTAAGGATTTGAATACCTCCCATTCTTTATATGTGTATACATATATGTGTACATATATGTATACACATATAAAGAATGGGTCTATTTGTTGCCCTTAAAGATGCCGTGAAAACCTCTATCTCCTCTGGGTTTCTTTATAAAATTCCCTCTTAAGTCTGAATGCTCCCTCTACCCCCTTTTTTCTCTACTTATTTAAATCCTGTGAAGCCTTCAAGGAATACTTGGCATAAACATGGCAGCAAATGACACTAATGTGATCTTCAGCTGAGCTAAGACAGGCAAAGTGTCCACACAAGGGAAATAATAAATCTTCTGTATTTTTTCTGGTTAGACCTCAACTAACTATCATGGCACTCAAAATAAAACATCTGGTAGGAAGGACAAGGTATATGTCCTGGTCACCCAACCAGAATGAGACAGCAAGAATATATGCCACATGAAGAACTGCTTCATATTTAGCCTGGAGAAGATACTACTTAAGAGTGCCATGATATTTGCTGTCAAAAGATTTTCTTATCTAGTTTTCTTTTTTAAATTAGGAATTCCATAATCAACATATGAATATTTCTGTATAAAAGAACCAAAAAAGAGGGTGATATATTAAATGTGTTATTGCATATAAATTGCTTCTTTTTAGAACTGGGTGGCTCAGTAGATGGAGAGCCAGGCCTGAAGATGGGAGGTCATGGGTTCAAATATAGCCTCAGACAGTTCTAGCTGTGTGACCTGGGCAAACCATTTAACCCCCATTGCCTAGCCCTTACCACTCTTCTGCCTTTGAACCAATATACAGTTTTGATTCTAAGACAGAAGGTAAGGGAGAAAGAAAGGAAGGAAGGAAGGAAGGAAGGAAGGAAGGAAGGAAGGAAGGAAGGAAGGAAGGAAGGAAAGAAGGAAAGAAAGAAAGAAAGAAAGCATCGTATATTAAAATTGATAGCTTTGTACCAACCCTGTCCCACTTTTCTGTTTCTCCATTTGGACTCTATTCTGTGTGCTTTTTCTGCTATGTTGACATTCTTTTTAAAAGTTTCATCTCACAACCTGCCCATTTTTCCGTACAAATTTCCCCCTTCTCAAAAAATGCTTCCCTTTTTAAAAAAACAAAAATAAGTACAATCTAGCAAAATAAATTTACACATAGGTCATGTCTCTCAACATGTCTCATTCTCTCTTCATGAATTTGAATGGGGTTCCCATGGAAGAGAGACTTATTTTGATTGCCCCAAGAGGGCAATGGGGGTTGGATGTTCTAGAGGCAAATCTGGTCTCAAAGTTTGGAAAGCTTGTTAATAGGTAAAGCTGTCCAAAAACGAAATGACTGCCTCAAGAAGTAAAGGATTTGACTTCACTGGAAATCTGTAAGTGGAGACTGCTGTTTGACCACTTGCTGAGGATATTGATTTCTATTTAAGCACAGACAAGACTAGATGACTTCTAAGATTTCTCCTAACCATAAGGATCGTTGATTCAGTGACTCAGAATTCTCCATGTTCTTCATAAAACCTTCTCAGATTATTCCAAATCTGCAGTGATTTGACTTTCTTTCAAATTTGTATGTTTATCCTCTGTGCTCTTTATTTGACATATAATTATATACACTACTTTCTACTTTGTGTATTTATATTTTCTTTAAAGTCAAATTATAAGTTCCCTGAGGGCTTTATGTACTTATTTGTATCTGCTGCAGTATGATGTAGTGTTATGTATGTAATAGTCTTCAATAAATATTTATTGGTTGAATGAATTAATTAGGCCTTTTATTTTATGATGAATTTTTAGAAACTCTTGTATTCTAGGTAGCAACAATTGCAGAGACAGATGAGTCTGCAGAAGCAGAAGGTGTAATTGATTCTCATAAACGTAGAGAAATCCTTTCAAGAAGACCTTCATATCGGTGAGTTTGTTAAAATTTCCATGGTAATGTAACAAAGGTATAATGTTGAATAATTAGCCAATAAAAGCTTTAATTTTAAGATTCTTTATTTTACTTTTAGTTTCATATTTTAAAAGTATGTTTTAGAGGAGTTAGAGTGATCATTTATACTCTACTAATTGTGTTTTAGAAAAATACTGAATGAACTTTCATCTGATGTGCCTGGTGTTCCCAAGATTGAAGAAGAAAAATCCGAGGAAGAAGGAACACCACCTAACATCGCTACCATGGCAGTGCCAACTAGCATATATCAGACTAGCACGGGGCAATACAGTATGTATGCTAAGATACAGTATGGTATAATTTTACTTTTAAGTCCTCTGTAGTTATATTAGTATGAATTAAATGCTTTGCTGAATTAAAATAATTTTATTTTTCAGCACTGGTTATCTTAGCTTTTAGTATATTATTCTTCCCTGTATGTATTACAGAATAAAAAAATGGATGTTGAATAAAGCAAGATTTGTATGGAAAAAAGTCAACTCTTATTAATAATCAAAATAAAAAGAATTGGGTACTAGTGTATTCCACCAGGCTCTTACCCTTTTCTAATATATTTTCATTCATTTTTTCTGAGAATTTTTGCTTTGTTGTTGTTTTGGGTTATTTTACTATATAATGTATGTTAAGGTTTTGAAAGCAATTGAATATAGTTAATTTTGTCTTTATTGTTATTAAAGCAATATAAATATATCTATTATTTATTGATATGAAAAGATTATGTTGTATTTTAATGATGTTTTTAAGTGTATTACCACTTCCATTCTTCTCTTTGTTCATTTATATTGTAGTTCTGCCAAAATGAGGATGGAAAAAAGATTTAGCCTTTAAAACCCAATAATAGACCAGACAATTTACCTGAAATCATTAAACTGATACTTATATGTACATTATTATTCTTATACATTTTAATGTATTGTAAATTTTTATGTTCCTTGCTGTAATTAAGGCACTAGTTATTTCCCCCAATAAAGAGCAAATTTGCTATGTAAACACTTTTGTAATAGAGGATCTGTATTGCAGGTACTGGAGTATATTTGAAATTTAAATATTTTTTTGGGCAAATGTGAGGTTAAATTTTGAATGTCCTCCCTACAAAAACCCTTCCAAGATTGAACATCTAGGATGAAAAATATTATTATTACAATCACTAGTTTTGCTATCAAGGGGGGGAAAATCATCTTTGAGATCTAGAATGACTTTAGGTTATTTTTCCAGTTATGCTAAAAACCATCTACACAATTCTTTTTGCCCCTTTGGTGACCAGTATTGTGTATTTTTTTTGTTTGTTTTTTTAGTATTGTGTATTTTTAATTCTAGTATTGGATGAGAATTGGAAGAACTACTTTTCTAGAAAGTATGACTTCCTCTTTGTGGCCCTGTTACCTTGGGCAAGTCTCTTAATCTCTTGACTCTTTTTATTTATCTGTAAAAAGAAGATCAATACCATATTGATACCAAATATAGGTATCATTGCTAAAGTTAGATGTTTTTGAAAGGAAAAAATTATTTATTATTCTCAATTGTGCTAAAAAGCCATCTATATAATTCATTTTGCCCCTTTGGTGACCAGTATAAGTTTTTGAAAGGAAAATAAAGTGCACACAGAAATAAGAAGTGTTTATATATTGCACTCAGTCTTTAAGCAAACTAGATTTGAGAGGTGGCATTTATTCATAGTAGTACAATAATGCTTGCTATTGTACTTTGCAACATTTTTTATTATAAGGTTAAAAAGATAATTTGTTACAGTGCTGTAAAAAAAACAGGATAGAAACATATAAATGAAAAATATTACTATATTAACATAGGACATTTAAAAAATGTAGGGATAGTATTGAATCCAGCCCTTTGTGCAACCAATGGTCGAGCATTAAACTGCATTTGAGGCAGTGTAAATGGTAATATATGTTACAGTTGAGGGTACTGTAAAATAGATTAAGACTTTTTGGTTCTCTAGATATTTGTTTGTTTTAAGAAAGATTTTCTGCTATCTTACAGTTTTCTGCATTTGAGCCATCAACTATCGAGCTAGAAATGGAAGAACTAGTTTCCAGTTTGGCTGTAATTTAATATGGTTAATCATTTAAGACAGCAAATCATGGTTGTTTTGTAGATTCACTCTTGATAGTATTTGACTTTTGTAAATTTAACTGTGTAAGTAGGCAAGGTTCACTGTATCTCTAAAATCATATCCCTGAGGTAATCATGATTACTAGCTAATTAAATGGAATTCACACAAGAACCTTCTAAACTCACTTTAACTCTAGAAGATGAATATAGATGTCTATATATTTACATTGCAATGCTTGCTTTTAAAGCATAATTATTTTAGATTAACACTCGCTTTCAAATTTATTCATGCATGGTTAGGGAGTACTAGTTGCTGGTATTAGCGAAGGTCAAGGGGAGCAATTTTCCTCCACTATATAAAAGACAGATGCCTTTTTCCATTTAGGTGCTCTTCTTTTTTAAAAAATTAATTTATTTAGTCAATTTAGAACATGATTTCTACAAGAATCATATTATTTCCCTCCCTCCCCTTCACCCACCTTCCTGTAGCCGACGCACAATTTCATTGGGTATTACGTGTCCTTGATCAGAACCTATTTCCATGTTGTTGGTGTTTGCATTAGAATATTCATTTAGAGTCTACATCCCCAGCCATATCCCCTCAACCCATGTATTCAAGCAGTTGTTTTTCTTCTGTGTTTTTACTCCCCATTTTTTCCTCTGAATGTGGATAGTGTTTTTTTCTCATAGATCCCTCCAAGTTGTTCAGGATCACTGCATTGCCATTAATGGAGAAGTCCATTATATTTGATTGTACCACAGTGTATCAGTCTCTGTGTACAATGTTTTCCTGGTTCTGCTCCTCTCACTCTGCATCACTTCCTGGAAGTTGTTCCAGTCCCCATGGAATTCCTCCACTTTATTATTCCTTTGAGCACAATAGTATTCCATCACCAACATATACCACAATTTGTTCAGCCATTCCCCAATTGATGGGCATCCCCTCATTTTCCAATTTTTGGCCACCACAAAGAGCACAGCTATGAATATTTTTGTATAAGTCTTTTTCCTTATTATCTCTTTGGGGTATAAACCCAGCAGTGCTATGGCTGGATCAAAGGGCAGACAGTCTTTTAGCACCCTTTGAGCATAGTTCCAAATTGCCCTCCAGAATGGTTGGATCAATCCACCATTAATGTCCCTACTTTGCCACATCCCCTCCAGCATTCATTACCTTCCATTGCTGTCATGTTAGCCAATTTGCTAGGTGTGAGGTGATACCTCAGAGTTGTTTTTAGGTGTTCTTCTTGAGGACTTTTCAGAATTTCTTGTTATAAAACAAAATCTTTGTTACAAAAATACATGGGCTTTTTGTTTAGTTCTTTAATTTTCGTTTCTAGTTTTCTAACAATCTTCTATTACATTTATTTCTTTTTATAAATTAAAAACAGAACTTAATCTGTCTTTGGAATTTGAAGGGTTAATGAATTTTAAAAATAAGTGCCAATAGAAAACTTGGAGAAATAAAAGCTTTTATAAATTCATAATCATTCCAAATAGATGTTTATTGGCATATAATGGAATGTGTTACCTACATATAAATTGAGCTTGTATGGATAGGTTTAATTTTTTTATAGTATTTATCTTACTCTATTGAAAAAATAAGGAATGAAAATTGGGTTTGCAAGTGATTTGAATTCAGTGTATTTATATATTTCAGTATAGCCTTATTGATGGTTTTGTTGCATGATTGCTGTCATTTTTACAATGGACTTAGGAAAAATCATTTGAAGGAATTGCATGGGTTGTCTCTATTTTAGCCATAGGAATATAAATATATGTATGTTGTTAAAGTAGATATATTACATGAAAAAATCTTCCTTTAAAATTTTTATTGTATTTTTTTTAAAGAAATTTCTCAAAATACAGCAAAGGAAACTTATTGTTAATTATTAGTTTAGTGTTAAAACATTAATAAAGTTGCTTATTGTATAAAAGTTTCCTTTAAAGGCTATGAATTTTCCTTTCAATTATGAGATTTTTTAACTCCATAATATGGATTGATTATTTCTCTACCTTTAGATTCCAGAAGATCAATATTCCCTACTCTTAAACAATTTTCTTGCCTTCAAATCTGCTTGTGCCTATTGAATTGGAAATTTTACTAATATCTGATTTGCTTTTTATCTGGCCCTTTGTGAATTTAAATTTCAAAAGTAAGTGACTCAGTCTATTTAAAAAGACTTGCAGACTGACAAGTAGAATTAATAATCTTTTTAAGAATTAAAAGTTATTGGTAGAATCATAGCTCTCTGCTTAGTCAATTCTTTATAGAAGAAATTTGGCTCATACTGGTGTAGTCTACATTCTAATTTAACTGAAAAAAGAGATGAAAAGTGCTCTTAAACTCCCAAGTACTTTATTAAGTGCTAGCTATTACATTAGCACACTTATTAAATTTTTTGTTTTATGTCTTTGACTTTGATATCATATAGAGTATATTTTTCAGATCTTAATTATATAACACCAGAAACTTTAATGTAAATTGTAAAAGAAAACTTATTTTTATCAGGAATAATCTGATATATTCCATAAATCTTCATTTGTGTTACTGTTCTTGAATCTACCCTTTATTTCCATGTGATAGCTGTGCTGTAAAACTTAGTAAAACTTCTGAGTGCAGTTCTAGTACTGAGTTCTAGTGCTGAGTTTTGTTACCCTGGATAATTCATGGATAAAATAAAATAGTAGTGCCTACCTTAAATTATTTCATATTTACCCATTTTTAAAATAAATATCACCTATGTGATACTCTCTTCCCTTTTTTCTTTAAATATTCTTTGTTATATTTTTTAAGTTCCAAGTTGTATTTTTTTGTTCTGAGTTTTTCTGCCTGTTAGCAATTTTATTACAACTTTTGGCCAGGGTGATTTTCAGTAAGAATAATTTTTATATCTTATCTTTCTCTTTATAACTCTTCATTGACTAAAACAATAAGCATTATACACCTGTTGTGTGCAGAATATAAAGATTATGGGAAGATAAAATATTCAGGTAGACTCCTGAAGGATGTGAACCCTAGTTTACAGTGTAGTAGAGGGATAATAATACAATGAGACATACAATGAGAAATAACAAGTGCATTAAAGGCTCAGAACAAAGGGTAGATGACTTGTCAATGATGGGGACTAGAGAAGACTTCACTTTGCTGATTCGGATATGGTATATGAATGGCCTATTAAAAATGGACAAGAACTAACAGATTAGGGGCAAAAGAGGACATTCCAGGCATAGGGCATGAGCAAAAAAATGATGGTTTGGAAAGCACTTGGCCAATATAGAGAGCAGAGAACAATATCGTTTGACTAGCATAGAAATACTGAAAGGACTAACATGAACTAAGGCATGAAATGTAAAAATGGAATGCCTTGCAGGTGAAGCAAATTAATTTAATTTCCCTTAGGCAGTAGAAAGCCAGTGGAGATTTTTGATCAGAGATGGACATGCTTGAGGCTCAGCTTTGGAAAGATTAGATTGTATGAAGGATAAATTGGAGGAGATGGGAGAGTATAGAAACAGAAAAACATGTGAAGAAGCTATTAAAACAGTTCAAGTTGGTAGCATTGAGTATAAGAGATGAATATAAGGTATGTTTCTGAATCAGAATTTCCTGGACTTGCTACCTGAATAGTTGTGAACATAGAATGGAATACAGAAGTCAGTGAAGGTCCCTCTGACAGATATAGTGAAGTCAGCATGTAAATTAGCATGTTTTTGCATGCTTGGGATCTAAAGTATCTTTTTGACTGAGTCACTTTTTAGTCATATGGCAAGCATAATCTTCCTAATTTGATTCCTGCACTTCTGTTAAACTGTGTGAATTGTGGTCAAATAATTTATATTCTCTAGGCCCTCATTTACTCACCTGTGAAGGAGTTGTCAAGATCAAGAATTCTTTCCCTTTTTTAGTAGCATGCACCCTATGATCAACTAAATTTGATTTAAAATTCATAAAGTAAATGCTACATGTTTTCTAAGAGGTTAGTGAAAATACTGTGATGCAGAATTTTTTCTCGATCCGAATTCAAACCCAACCCCCCCCCCTCCGGAAATCTATCTGTGTATCTTTTTGGTTGGAGTGAGGCATGAATGATGTATGTGGGCTTCAGGCTAAGAACCTCTGTTTTAAAGGATCTTTCACATCCATTCCAGCTCCAGATTCTATGATGTGTTTCCTACCACTTCTCATAGGCCCTCTCTTACTTTATCTTCATATATTATTATGTATGCTGCTGAAGCAAGCACTATACAGATTAATGATTATACAGTGTGCTTTTCATTTTTCACAGAAATGTGTTTAGGTAATGGTTGAGTATATTTGAACTGATTCAGGTTATGGAAATTCCGTTCCTCTAGCTGACTTTTAGGCTATGATTTTTTTGGTGCGATTTACCTCCACCATCATCAAAAGCATGTAGTAAGTACCAGATTGTACTTGATTCGTTCCACAGGACTTAGAGTGGGGTGGAATCATAGATAGTTCTGCCCCCTCCTAGAGGAAACTGAGACCCTGGGAGGTTGACTGACTTGCCTAAAGTAATAACAGGTAGAAATGAGCAGATCCAGGATCCAGAATAAGAGAAAAATCATGTCCTCTGACACCTCACTAGTTGATTTTTCTCTTATGCTATGCTATCTTACCTTGATGCTAAGTAACAGGCAGACAACTCTGCCTTGCCAGAGGTACAGTGATATGAATATATTGATCACACAGATGTCAGTGTTTTGTATCTGTATGTATGTATGCTTTCACCTATAGAGAATCAAAAGGTAAAGGGATTGCTGGAATTGAAAGGGGGCCAAGAAGTTTAGGTCCAGCTAGGATGGACTTAAGTTTACTGGGGTCAGAGAAGTAACTAACTAGCTTTTGTTCAAGTGTAGTGATGCTGATGTCATTTTCCTTTAATAACATAAGTGTGAGGATGCTGAGAATAGCAGTTATAGCACTATAGGATTGGAATGCTGATGCTCTGAAATATTCTTGTGCTCTTTGCAAATGCACTCTATTATTCTAAGGCGAAAGTGGGTAAAAATTAGTTATTTGTGCATGAAACATGTATAGATGAATAACTATCATTTGGGGTTCTCACTCAACAGTATTTTAAAGATAACTCAGAAATAATTTAGGTAGCCTCCTCTTAACTTACTTTTCTGGAGCTCTTTGACAGAGAAAAAAAGCATCTAGAAAAAAGAGAGCCATTTGGGCATAATTTATTTAATCTTTCAAAACATTTTTGGACAAAATTCAGTATCCAAGGCTCTAAAAAGAGGCAGCATAGGATTGTGAAAGGAGTACTGCATTAGGAACTAAATGAGTTGGTTTCTAATCTCATTTTTGCTACTTAATTTTCTGAAAGGAGTACTGCATTCGGAATTAAATGACTTGATTTCTAATCTCATCTTTGCTACTTAATTTTCTCTATAATTATAAAAGTGTGTTGTTTCACTTCCAGTCCCTAGTTCCTCCAACTATAAAATCAGGGTATAGTATTTGATGAATCTGCCAGTACTGTCTGGCTTTTAAGGTTGTTTTTTTTTTAATAATTATTTCTAGTGTTATTTAAAGAAGAAGTAGTAGTTAATAAGGAAAGTCAGGAATATGATCTAGATTTTAGAACATTACTAGCTTAAGAATTTTCTTTTTTATGCCACCTACTCTCTGGAAGCTTTAGTTTTCTTATTTTAAAGAGCCCTTTCCAGCTTAAAACTGTTGTGATCTACATGACAAGTATCTTGAAGAAGAATGCTTTGTGGCATTGGCGAGGTCAGATTTTACAACAATTTCACATGTTTTAGAAATTTCATTTAGATTCAGTCAGTAGTACAGTAAGATGTTGATTTCCATAATGCATTTTAAACCAATCACTCCTCTTTACTGCTTTATAATTATTAAATGGGACAAAATAGTATGAACACATTTTAAATTTGGAGGTCCTAAATTCAGAGAAATCATATATGAAAACTGTTGCTTTTTACCATAGAGAGAAGCAATTATTAAAATAACTAATCATGCTTTTGTTTAAACTGCTACTGTGAAGTCATATTGTTAGGTTCAGGTCTTAATGTCTTTTTTTTTTCAAATATTTTGTAACAAAATTTAATTTGTTATATCCATATTAACTGATTGATCCTTTGCTATGTTAAAACCATCAAATTTCAAATATTTTAATATTAAAATATTATAATTTATGTGTATTTATATCTTCAAAAATTTTTTTCTGCTAGTTGTGAGTAGTAAAGATCCCATATTTTGCTTATTTTCTGTGTCTTTGGCATAACATTTTTTGTCAGGTGTACATGAAATATGAATTCCAAAACATGCATTTCAAAAAAAATTCAGCAATTAATACTTTTCAAATCTTTTAAGTACCCTAGTTTCTAAAAAGTAGCATCTGATCATTGTTAAATTTAAATATATTTCATTTAAGTCTTAATGTCATACAGAGTCAGAATTTGAATTATAGAAGAATGTATGTTTATGTTTATATTCATAAATTTTGATCATCCACAATTTATTGACATTGTTTCAATTTGAGGAGAAGGGGAAATCACAAAACAAATTCTTTTTGAGAATTTAGAGAGAAAATGAACTTCTGATTATATTCTGGGATCAGTACCCATTTAGTCCAACCTCCTACCCCTTTAATTCTGTAGTCCTTTACACTGAGAAACGATGTTCAGAATGATGATCCTGAAGCACTGTAAGACCCCGAAACATCAAAGAATATCCAGTATAGTCTACTTACAAAGGTAGGAAAAGTGGACAAATGTATTTTAGAATGATTTTCAACAAGAATTGAAACAAAAGGCTTAATTTGAAAATAAAGCGAGCCAAAGTACAAGCACATTTCTTAAGTATTCTGATTAATCACATTTCTATAATGTTTTAATTGAACTTTGAACCTCTTCTCCTATGATGTTTATTTAATTTATCTTAAATGCTAAATATATTCAGTGACATTTTTCTCTTGTTAATAATTTTATAAGAATTCTTTAGCTCCTCTCATTTTGTTATTTAAATCAGTCCCAATGATATGCCAAAATTCAGGAAACTTCTCCCAAAACTCTTACTTGCCAGAACTTTTGGGTGAAAAATTTACCTGGGTATTTAAATTTTCCCCATCAATATATCAATCTCTAAATGGTCATTTACTTAGCTTACTAGTAATAATGGAAGTTTGAAATTGACCCACACCTGTCCTGAATGTGTTGTTTTAAATAACTTTATTATATTATTTACTTATATCTAAATTCCACTTTAGAACTATTAAATTCTAGCATTTTTTTATCTTTTTTTTTTTTTAAGTTTAATTGGGTGTTTTAGACTTTTGATTGAAGGACCTCCTATTTCCCCCAAAGATACTTTGTTACACTTAAGCTCATACCCTGGCCCTGAAACATGGCTTTTAATTCTAAAATTTCACCCCTCCCATCCACCATCACCAAAAAAAATCAAAATGTCTTTTAATCTGGTGGGTAAAGAAGGGTGATATTGTTTTATCTTTTTAACATTAGACTATTACTAAAAATGTGTCTTTAAACCTTAGTGTTTTTAAGAATGTGATATTCTAGCCAAAATATTACGTTCACTTGTCAGGCATGGAAGGGATGAAACTACTTAAGAGTCTGTTTTTGATATCTTTGAACATGTATGAAAGAGCTATATACCCCATAGTGCTCTTTAATATGAAAGACTTAGTTAGATTTTCATTTTCTGATGACTCAAGCAGAATGAAGCACAGATTCATTATTTAAAAGTAGAAACATTCAGAAAAAAAGTTGCCAATTTCTGTTAGCATTTACCCTTAATAGAAAAAATATTGGTTTTCTGCTATTAAAAGTACCTCAATGAAATTAGAAGATGTAAGGGAGGCATTGATAATCATTTTGGACCATGTTTAAAGTCTCCAGTATTAAATCATTCTAGACAAATGAGATATAACATCACTGTGGCAGCAAATTCAGTAGGTACCATGAAAAATTTTGTCTGTAGACCTCTTTCAAGTGCCTTGCGAGAAGTGCAGATATGTAGTCGGCAAGAAGGTGGATTAATCACTTGATCTAAAGCCACTTTGAGCCCCAATATCTCCATACCCCACTTCCAAAAGAGCCATCATAAAATGAGTACTTTAAAGGTTGTTTAGGAGAAATGTCCCTTGATTTAACTTGATAGTCCTTGTCTGTTCACCAAGAGAATTCCACAATAAGGCAGAGAATCAGTGTTGATGTGAGAAATAGAAAGGCACCTGAGAGCAGCAATGTCCAAGTCTGTGTTTTCCATTATAGTATTAAGTATGATTTTTCACAGTTTCTAATGTTTCTTTTCTTTTTTCTGTTAAGTTGCTATAGCCCAAGGTGGAACAATCCAGATTTCTAATCCAGGATCTGATGGTGTTCAGGGACTACAGACATTAACAATGACAAATTCAGGAGCTCCTCCACCAGGTGCTACAATTGTACAGTATGCAGCACAATCAGCTGATGGCACACAGCAGTTCTTTGTACCAGGCAGCCAGGTTGTTGTCCAAGGTATATTTTATTAATGCAATAAGTTTAGATAGTTTTAAATGATTCACACCCATTTGGCATGGTGTGGCTTTTCAAATGACATTAGTAGATTTTTATTGGCCACTTAACAAGGAAGAGAGCTGAGGAAGATATAATCTCTTAGTACCTCTAAGCAGCCATTAACATAAATTGCTTAATTCCTACTAGAATTAGAAGAAGTAAAATTTTGTGAACATTAAAAAAAAATTAAAGCTAATGTAAAGTTAAGGTAAGAGAGCATCCAAATACTATTAAATTTGTTCCATTAAATCAACATCCTTAATTCCTGGGTCACAAAGATGTGATATAAAAGATTTCTAGATGTTCCTGATCTCTGAGGAATGAGAACTCAATTTTTGTTGCATTTCTTTTGGGATGAACTAAACCCAATCATAGTCAAATGGTTGAGGAAGATTTCTTCCCCCCAGTCATCACACTGATGTTAAATTGCCACCAGATAATTTCAAAACCGATACGGATTTGTGCTTAATATCGTGGAATTCTAAAGGGCCAATTTTCTCTAGTGAGTTTGATACTCGAGGGCCAACCTCAAAGGAAGGAATACCCAGGCTTAAGCTCTGCCTCTGCTTCATATTAGCTTTGTGAGTATGGGCAAGTCAACCTCTCAGGTTCTCCAGGACTGTTAAGTTCCAGATGAATTGCTAATCAGCATCATTGGAGGGAGTTTCTACCTGGGGAGTGTCCTAAACCAATGAAATCACAGGCTTAGCTCACGCATTCCCAATTTCCTCCCCCCCCCCCCCCACCTAAGCTCCAGCACTTAGAAATAAATCAGTCCCATAATTTTGCAATAATTCCATGACCAGCCACTTTGATAGACTATAAATTATTTTAATCATTTTGTTCAGTTAAAGGAGTTATATTCTTAAGGGCATTAAACATTAGTCAAGAGTGCTGCATATGTATATTTTATGTGAAGTGATGCCACTTTAAAAAATATTGATTTCATTTTTCTTCTTGCATGGTATATTTACTCAATGTACAGATTGCTGGCACTAGTTTGGAAGGTTAGCAGTCTGGGTTCTTTGGTCTGTTATTTTTGCACCAATGGGAGTCTGCAACTTGCAGCAGACACATACCATCCAAGGATTGCTCTTCCCTTTTATGTGCTTTGCCTGTCAGATAGCTAATCTGGAACATACTCAGAGTATTGGAAGAACTGTTATTGTTCCTGATTTCTAACTGTCACTGATCCCTAATCTTTGGCCAGAAGTTTTTCCTCATAT
Source organism: Monodelphis domestica (assembly GCF_027887165.1). Classification (NCBI taxonomy): domain Eukaryota; kingdom Metazoa; phylum Chordata; class Mammalia; order Didelphimorphia; family Didelphidae; genus Monodelphis; species Monodelphis domestica. The sequence goes on along the minus strand of NC_077231.1, from coordinate 249,785,843 downwards.
AAGAGAAAATTTGTTTTGTTTGACTTGTTATAAATCTTATATAGGGGAAAGTATAGTTTAAAATGTGATGAACAATCATTTTCTCCCTACTGCAACCTCTCATTAGATTTAAAAAAAACCAGTAAGTTTTTTCTGGACAAAGTACAAAACTGATAAAAGAAAAGGTAAAATTGAGTATTTTATGTTGAGGCATTAAAACAATACATTTATGTCAGATTGAAAGTCAGTTTTGTCCTTCTGCCAGCATTTGAGTCAAGAAGACCTCTGGATAAGTTACCAGTTTTCCACCCAGTCCTACTATTCTGTCAGTAGATGATGATAATGATATGATGATGATGATGATGATGATATTGATGATAACTAAGATTTACATAGGGCTTAAAGGATTGCGATGCGCTTTATATTCTTTCATTTGATCCTCACAACCCTGTTGTTGTCCCCATTTTACAGATAAGAAAACTGAGGCTGAAAGAGGTTAAGTGACTTGTCCAGGATCATACAGCTAGTAAGTGTCCGAGGCAGGATTCGAATTCAGGTTCTCTTGAACACAAGGCCAACACACTATCCATTATACTTGGTCCAGACTAGAACCAAGTTCCTGGGGAATTGGTTTTAAACTATCCCTTAGAAGAACACAGAAATAGCATTATTTTTAGTAAAATACAAAAACCTATCAAAAAATAGTAAATTTTTATTAGAATTTTGGGGTGGGCATTAGGAAACATGAATTCTAGTGCAGACTCTGCTACTTATTCTCTGACCTTGGGGGAAAGTGTTTTTCATTTTTTACTTTTTACCACTTTAGGCCTTGGTTTCCTCATCTGTAAAATGAGAAGACTGCATGAGATGATTCTAAGGTCCCTAAAATGTGGTAACTGTCCATCAGGCCCAGCCCCAAATCCCAGAGGCTTTAGGATCTTCCCTGGGCCTGGGCTCTCCTCAGGGCAGAAGCAGAGGCCTACTGTGTTATTCCCCGGCTAGGCCAAATGGTCTTCCCTTTGCTGAATTCATCTAGTCTTTCTGGCCTTCATCTGACACCCGGCATTCATTCCCAAATACACATCATTTCTGTCCTCATTCCCAACTTGAACACTTTTAGAAACTCGGCTGATCTTTTTTCATTTGTTTCCTCACTTGTAAAATGGCGAAAATGCTGCTTTCCTTGGAATAGGCTGTATTTTAGGGTTATGGAGAGAAGCGGAGCTCTGGAAGACGTCCGACAGGTGTAGCCCATTGTTGGTAGGACGGGAGTTTTTATTTGATTTTGTTTTCTGCCAGTGGGGACGAGTTGCACTAAAGCGTCTCTACCCGGCTCTGCCATTTCTCTCATCCATGCATTCACCAAACAGATTTAGTAGCCCCCCACTTCAGGCTGGCACCGATAGATGGTGGAGATGCACGTACCAAAATGAAATGGTTTGTAATATCAGGGGACTCACAAGCAGCCCATGAGGACTTAAATCCATCCTCAGCTTTTTTCCGTATTTAGGGAAAATGCTGCAAACCCCCCCAAACCAAGCAGGGTCAGAGTCACTGCATTGAGAAGGCAGGAGCAGGAGGAAGGGGCCAGGGGGTGTCTGCAGAGGCCCCGAACCGAGGAGGGCAAGCGGTGTGCTGCTGGTGAGGAGCAGTGGACAGGCAGGCTGGAGCCGCAGTGCCAAACGGAAGAGTGTGTATTTTATCCTAGAAGCCATTGGAAGTCCCAGAGAAGTGGCATGATGGCAAGTCCTGTCTTTTAAGAATATCAGTTTGGCAGCTGCTGGAGGATGGATTGGAGGCTGGAGAGGCTGGAGGCAGGGAGACCAATTAGGAGGCTAATAAAATAGTCCAGGTGAGAGGCGGCGGGAGTCTGAGCTGGCCCAGTGGAGAGGAGAGCAGTGTGTAGGCTGGCACTGTGGGGAGAACCAAGGATGGGGTGGGGGCCCTTAACACAAAACACAAACTTACTGGAAATCAGTTGTTCCTCTCGATGCCAGGAGCTTTGGGGAGGAAACTCCCTCTGTTCATGCAGGGCGCAGTTTTGCAGGGACCCTCAGGCTCTTTAGCCTCACAGTGGGGGAGGCTAGCATTCTATCCACCAAGCTCTGGCTTTCCTTGGATCAGTATCTCAGCAGGCTTTTATCAAGTGCCTCCTATTTGTCTGAGACCCAATACAAAGAATGAGAAAACCCCACTTTCAGGGAGCTTCAATGCTATCAGAGCAGGCAACATAGAAATATAAAAGATACACAAAGTGAAGGAAGGCGGGGTAGGAATTTGCAACATTTTTAATAAAAAGAAAAATTGTTTTGGACTGTTTTGAGATTTAAACTAAAATTTGATAACCAAAATCAATACTATTACCTGTGCTCAGAACCCCTAATTATAATTTCAGGTGAGGAAATTCCTATAGTATGGCATTTTTAATCTTTTTTTTTAATTTATTCAATTAACTTGGAATATTTTCTCATGGTTATATGATTCATGTTCTTTCCTTCCCCTTTTCCCTTCTTCCTCCCAGAGCCAATGCGCACTTCCACTGGGTTTTATATGTATTATTATTCAAAAACTTTTTCCATATTATCATTATTTGCAATAGAGTGATCTGGCATATTTAATCTTAAAAATCCACTCTATTTGTGGCATGTTTGAGATCCTCAGTTCTTAAAGAATCAAGCCTGTAGAATGCAAGGTGAGAGTGAGGTTCCCAAACCAGTATAAGCTGTGTGCTTCCTTCCTGCCTATCATCCAAGGACCATTTTAGTTCAATTCTGAGGATTTGGCTCAGCCATAGGGGGACAGTTTTTTTGGCCATAGCTCTAAAGAGTTAGCATTTGAGTCAGAAGGTTTATATTCTGTGTCAGTAGAGGACATAACCGTGCCAAAGATATCGCAGATTCTTACAGTATTAAACTAGGATGTTGAATATTCTAACATAATAGGTGATTTAAAAAACAACAAAACAATTGGCCTGTTCCACCAATAAAGTCAACAGAAAATAATTTTTGGCTATGTAGAAATCTCTAACTGACTCATTGACATTAAGTCAAAAAATGTTTCTTTTTCAGTATAGAAAAATCGCCACATTCTTGTTCTTTTTTTATTCATTTTCTTAAATTTTTCATTCTCCAAAACTTTACATCTATAAACTGGAGTTAGCAAGTACATCAACTTTTTTAAAAAATGTATTTTTTAAGTTTCATAAATGTTTGTATTGAAATCTTGGGCAGAATAAAATAGAGAAATAACTCTAAATTATTTTAATTCTTAAAGCTAATGTTCCTGGCATTTTCTATAAGTTGTTAGAATCAGTTTTATGAGTAGATTTTGGAAGAAAATGGGAGTTAGTCTCATTAGCAAGAGCTTTCATTAGGCTTTTGTTGCAGTGAACTTCAATTCAGTGACAAAGTAAATTGATGGCATTGATAGGCCCCCAGTGATGTCATTGTGATGTCAATACTCCTATTTGTCATCCTGTGCATGCTGCTAGCTTGGAACATTTTCTGTTTGAACTCTGTTAGAGGAACAAGAAAAATTCTGTAAGCAGAAGCTAGCTGATCATGGCTGTAACTGGAAATGACACAGGTAGGAATTTTACATGGGTGTTTTCAGAATAAATTCTGCATAGTGAATTTAAGAAAAGATAAATTATTAGGGAATATTAAGGTATTATTCAATAATAGGAATTAAAAATTGTAAACAGCAAGCAATCTCTCCCTTTTCTATCTTCTAACCACTATAACATGGAAATGTTATTGTACCAATGTATTCAGCATTTCATTGCTTATTCAAGGAAATCTCTTTTTTCCCCTTTTATGAATATTCAGTTATTTAGATTTCTGCTCAGCAGGAATGAACTATCATGGCACTTTGTTGCAACCTGTTGCGAGTTTAGCCTAGCAATCAGTGAAAAGTGTGCCCAGATTGGGGAGTGGAAATAAGACTTGGGTATATTTGCACTAAAGCAAAGGAATAGAACTCAAAACAGAGAGAAAAAGCTGCCATTCTTATGTTCTTAATGCTTCTGTATTTCTTTCCTCCTCTGTTTTAAAATGGTTTGTTCCTCAGCTAATTGAGTTCAAAAGGCTGACGTCATTAAATTTCCTGGAATCCTGTTTCAGCAGGGAAGTGGAAAAGTTAAACTCCAAACAAGATGCACATTGACGTCAGCTCCGAGTCATGCTCTGAGTTAGTCAGTTCCTTTCTGCTTTGTCAAATGCTTTGGATAGATTAGAGTGTTAAGTTGGCTCACTTTCTTCATCTGCAAAGCTGCTGTTAACCTGAATAGACAAAAAGGTTTAGTGTTTCTTTTCTGTAAAGGTAAGTACCTGCTTTAAAAGCAGGAATGCTTTCCTGAGCAAGAACGCAGGAGATATGGAGCAGGCTTATATGGTAAAGTGGAGAATCCTTTCAAGAAGAGAGCCCAATGCATGTGCTGTATTTGGAGGAGACTATATATAGAATAAGGCTTTCTTCTTTTGAACAGCCATATAAGAACTTGCTAATACTGGGGTGCTCTCTAGTGCTCAGTGAGGGAAATACTTTGTTTGGGGTTTGAGGTATTTTCCTGTCTTTTAGTGTGCCACCTGACTTTGAGAAGATCATTTATTTTTTTAGATTTTAGTTTTAGTTTAGACTTAGTTTTTTAAATAGATTAATCTTGAAAAATTAACTTCTTTAAACAAAAATTCATTTGGTTAAAACATTGAGTATTTAATGCTGACTTTTCTAAAACCTTATAATGTGACTAGAATGAGTTAATCATGCAGGATGATTTAACACCTCAGTCGCTTCAACTCATTCCCTTTCTAGCATGGATTATATTTTATTTTGGGTTCTACACTGTTTTAGGTTAAAAGAAAATAAGTCAACCATCTGAGTAGAACTTGAATAAATTTTATTTTAAAAATTCTTTTATTTATCAGATTTTAAAAATCGATCCGCTAAAATGTACAGTTGAAAATCCTGGATTGAATGTTTTATTCAAAATTTAATTTTCTTGATATACTTGAAAACACTCTAGTCATGTATGTATAATCATGAATCTCTTATGTGTAATATAATTCACAGGTTTAAAATGATTATTTTTTTCTCAAGTTAGTAATTAGTATTTCTCTCACTGAACCCATTTAATTTCTCATGTGAGCATTATATGAACATGACAAAATCATAAAAACAAGAGAAATAATGCAAAAATACACTAAGAGTTGATATTAGTTTAAAATTGGCTTGAATACAAATTTGATTAACTTTTATTTTTGCACTGCATAGCAGTTATTTTAAAAATTGTTTCATATAATTAAACTGACTGGTATACTATTGGTAGCATTTTGTGTTTACCAGGCAATAGTAATATGGGCAGTACTGTTATGTTAAGTGTTTTTATTTATTTTATTATGCCATATATAATGTGATTCCCAGTTTTAAAATGTCAAGTTGCTGAAACTTGCCAATCATAATTATATATGTGTGTGTGAATGTATCTACATATCTAGGATTTGTCTATATACATGTTATATATGGTACCAGTTTCATAGCTCTCAGTGATGACCTTTGTCTTTACAAGCACAGATCACAAATCGGCATATTCTCTGCAACTTTATTTAGTCTTGTCAGGTTGCCCAGTTTTGCCTGGGTCTGACAGGCTCTGAGGCCAGCTTCTTAACCACTATGTGCCTCGCTATTCCTTTTCATGAAACATTCATTTTTTAAAGACATATCGATTTAGTATGAATAAAATTTGCACATTGCAGAGAGCATACAAAAGAGGGAATTTTTTATGTTATTCTGTTTTATGTCATAGACCCCTTTTGCAGTCCGATGAGGCCATTAGCACTCTTTTCAGAATAATGTTTTAAAATTCACAAAATTAATAAGATTACAAAAGAAATGAGTTATATTGAAATGGTTATAAATTTTTTAAAAATTAAGGTCATGACTCTTTGCTTGATTCCCTTTTTTAAAAAGAAGATAGATATTTTCTGTTTTCACTTTGGAGTATTTTTGGAAGATATTACTGAGCTTATAACAGCATGTTAAAATTATTTCTTTGGCATTCTATTTGGATAGCAACACTAGTGCTGGACATATTTCATATTTTATTTCAATGACTGAAACTGCTGACTTTTTAGTTTTATAACTCCTCATTTATTTAGTAAGTACCTCATGAACTTAAAGACAAATAGATAAGAAAATGCTCTTTCCCCCCCTAAACCCTTATCTTCTATCTTAGAATCAATACTGTGTATAGATTCCAAGGCAGAAGAATGGTAAAGGCTAGACAGTGGAGGTTATGTGACTTGCCCAGGATCACACAGCTAGGAAGTGTCTGAGGCCAGATTTGAGCCTAGGCCCTCCCGTCTCTAAGCCTGGCTCTCAATCCACTGAACCACCTGGCTGCCTTTAAGAAAATGCCTTTTGATATTTGCCTGTTGACCTTTAAAATGTTTTATAGTATTTACTTGATAAAATGATAAACAATTTAATTGAAATATTTCCAAGTTGGATCAATTAATTAAAACATTGCCACTTTATGATGATATTGTTCTTTAATCAGGAGTCATGGGAAACATGGTCAGAGGAGTGATTCTGTAGATATTTACTGGAGAATCAGTAAATATACATTTGTAATAATAATAAATTAGCCATCTTAGAAATTTTGCAGAATGTTCCTTTTACAACATGTTGTGATTTTCCTCTATTCCCATAGAGCCTGCCTTGTGGATTATTCTGTGTTCTGCTTATTTTACTTACCTTTTGGCCTTTTGTGATTTTTAACTTTCTTAGTCATTTTAAAATAACCTTAAACTTTAAAGAAAAAAGATCCATATCACATTTGTTTATTTTCATTCTTTTTGAGAAATTGGCTAACAATATATTATGGATGAAATGCAGTAATTTGAAAATAATTTCTCCTTCAATTTTTAAAGGTTTAGTTATTATTATTATTACATTCTGTATGTCACAGTTTGGTGTTTCTTTTAGAATTCTCCAGAAGAAGTATTAGAATAGCAATCAAAGATAAGAAAGAGTTAAGGAATTTTCATTCCTGTGAAACACTGGAAAACAAAATTTGATTTTGATATAGCTATCATATAAATATTATATATGTACATATATATAATGCATATCTAACTTGCTAAGTGAGACTATGAGAAAAGCATAAACATGTATGTATGCTTTTTATATCAGGAATTGGGTGTTAGCTAACACTTGGCAATGAGATATTCAGATTCCAGCATTCATGTTAGATAATCCATGATCTCAGGGAATGGTTTAAGAAAAGAAAGTTCACAGAAGGCTGGTTTCTGTCAAATATGGATATGTTAGCCACTTGGACCTCTCATTTTTTAACAAAGTTTGTTTATGTTTTCTCAAAGATTCTTTTAAAAAATTACTTTATAAAATAGTGAGCCGAAGTCAGAAATTCAGAATTCACTAGGTATTTGCCAATAACATTTCTTTGGTTAGTTTTTTTCCTCCTTGGAAATCAAATGTATAGAATATATTTTTGTGTATATGTTAAAAACACATTTTTTTTTCTTCTTATAGATGCGCAATCACATCACAACAAAAATCTCTTACAAAACATTTTCAAGCCTCAACTGATTGGGTTTGGGGACCATTTTTATTCTAGACTTTGATTTCATTGGTGTATGGAACTTTTGGGAGTCCATGAGTGGAAATAGGCAAGTTATCTAATTTATAGTTTCAAAGAATTACTCAGGGTTCTAAGAAATAAAGTGACTTGCCCTTGATTACAAAGCTCTGGTATCAGAAGTAGAACTTTAATCTAGGTCTGCTTGATTCCAGTTCTTACCCTCTATTCATGATATTATTTCCCTCTCCAATTGAGCCTAAATTCATATAATCTGTATATTTTACAAAATATTTGATGCAGTAAAATTTTACCATAATAAAATAGCTTCAGCTCTCTTTAATAGTTAAATATGACAGAGGCATAGAATACTATATTAATTTAGTTTCTAAACATCTTTTCAGTGGGTAGTAGTGAAGGGTATGAATGCTTTCAGTAAAGACAACAGAATATACCTGAAGATTGCTTCTTTGAATTGGGGTCTGTAATGCAAAAGAGAATATTTCCAAATATTGCAAGGTGAAGATGACTAATGAAAACTTTAGCTGTCCACTTGCATAATGTGGTGGAACAAGTACTACATTTGGAGTCACCAGGCTCTAGTTTGAATTCCACTAACATGATGGGACACTGGGCAAATCATTCCACCTTTCTGGTCCTGAGTTCCTTTGTCCATAAAATGAGAGAACATGAATTGATGATCATTTTTTCAGCTGTGATGTTCTGATTCTTTGATTTGCTTAAAGAATTCATTTTCTGAATTCCTTAAAATAAAGGTTTCCTTTTAGAATGTAAGCCCTATGAGAGTAAGGAGTGTTTTACCCTTTGTATTCTTAGCATCTAGCACAGTGCCCTGGAACATAGTAGATACTTTAATAAATGTGTGTTGGCTGATTTTCTACCCTTATTTCTTTCTTAAATAATTTCCTACTGTGATTATAATTTTCTCTTGATGGAAGCCATCAGTTAACCTTTTTTGATGGGCCATTTTATGTGAAACAATGTACTAGATTCTTTGGGGAGTCATGTTTATAAAGAAGATAATCAGTGGCCCTGTGGAATTTATTATTTAACTGAGAAGGCTATTACCTGGACCTCTATTACCTCTGATGGCATTGGCAAAGAGACTGAATGGTTCTGTGATAATGGCTTACAAAAATTGATAATGCCTTATGAAAACTTCTTAAAGTGGCAGCTGTCAGTATAAACAGTTTACAATCTAGAACCATTTGTTGATTAGAGAGAACAATGCATATTGTAGCATAGATCATTTAACCTCTTAAATAAGAATCCATTCTAAACTTTACTTCATCTATGTTATAACATGAAAACTTTTAAGGATAAGGCTTATTTGAAATAAGTATTTTAAAGTTTGATTAATGCATCTTAGGAATTATGTGAAGAATCCAAGAAAGAAACGAACCCATAAAAGTATGTTAAGAAACCAGGTGGATATGAGAACTTTTTCAGTTTAAACCGTGTGAACTAAATTTCTACAGTACCTCACGCACTTCCTCAATACATGTCTCTGAGGGAGACACCTTAATGCTCAGTGTTCTCTTTAGGATACCGTTCAACCTAGTTAACTGCAGTGCTGATGGCATGTGGGTGTTCTACATTGGTCAGTTGAAAGGTTAACTGAAAATTAAGCAGAAAACTATTTTAACCTGTTTTGAGATGGTATCTAAAATGTATTAGCATGCTTTTTTACCTTAATAAGTAGAACAGAATGAATACATATCTTTGATGATGCCAGATTTTTTCCCCACAGTAGTGGTCCTTATGAAGTTATATTTATACAGTACTTTCCCCCAAAGTTATTTTTTCTTTAACTTATTCATTCACTCATTAAATATTTGCTGAGGTGCATGCTTTTAGACATAGCTAATGAAATTATTGGAAACTGAGCTGGATCCATAGAACTTGGGGCTATAAAAAATCTTAGAGATCCAGTGGCCTGGTAGCATTTTTCATATGAATAAATGAGGCCAAAAAAAAGTATGTGAAGTTATTATATTTACAAATGCTACACCTCATATATGAGCTACTTGTCCCTTTCCTAAAAGGAAAGCAGCACAAGGTTCTTATTTATTAATCTAGCTTTCTTCATAATTGTTTTTTTTGCAGTACTAAAATAGAGATGCACTTTTTTAAAGCCTTAAACTCCAGAGAATAGTTAAAGCATTATGGAGAATAGAGAAGGCACTATCTCATACCACTGTTGCATGGCACATGTTATGTAATCTATCTTAATTTTCATTTGAAAAAACATGCCTGTGTGACATCATTTATAGTAAAGCCATCCTTGATCTCATAAAGTCCCTTACAGTTTATAAAACAAGGTCTGATGTTTCCATCCATTTCATTGAGATCAATTTTATATGAAGTTGAAAATTGTGAGTTTAAAGAAAATTTATAATGTTCTGTTTTATTGCAGCAGCCACTGGTGACATGCCAACTTACCAGATCCGAACTCCTACTACTGCTTTGCCACAGGGAGTCGTAATGGCAGCCTCTCCAGGAAGTTTGCATAGTCCACAGCAACTAGCAGAAGAGGCAACCCGCAAACGAGAATTAAGACTTATGAAAAATAGGTAAGATGTTTCTCTGAAAATTTGAAACTACTGCAAAAAGTTTCTCTGCTAGAAACTTTTCTAATACTTCTCTGGCAAAAGTTTTCTTCTTTGTTTGAAAACATTTGAGGTTTTTGTTTTTGTTTTCTTAAATACTACTATGGCAAGTGTTCTGTGACATTTGCATGAGTCTTTGTTCCACAATTCAGTGAAATCAGATTGGCCTATATTCAGAGTTCTCAGCTATTAAACGACTTCATCAGCAGGAAGTACATTCCTGCTTGTTGCTAATCAAGATTGCTTTCATAATCACCTTTTTTCCCTCATGGTAACTGATTAGGAGCTTTATTTTAATTTTAAAAATAGTTTATTTTAAAGATTTTATTGATATATTTTATTTTTACATCACCTTAATTTCCAAGTATGTATCTCTCCATTCCCAGAGAGCCAACTGTTGGAAAATAAGGGGGAAAATATTGTAGTTGGTCAGAAAGTGACAACTGTATCAGATTAGTCAGTCTATATAGTGTTTCACACTTTATCCTCCTTTTCTGTAAAGGTGGGAGATGATCAAATGAATAAATATACTTGTAAAGCACTTTATAAACCTTAAAGTGCTATATTATTGTTAACTGTTATTTTCACATCTTTTAAAGGAACTTTTTAGTGTGCTCATTTTCTCAAGAATATAAAAGTTTAATACTTTATATTGATATATCAGTATAATATAATGTATTTCTAATTAGCATCAATGCATTTAAGTGAGCAAAGATTTTCTCAGTTTAGTTGAAACATTTGAAAAGCTTTTTTATTTGTTATATATTGATTTGTTTATTTTCAACTCTAAAAATTTTTATGAGGGGCAGCAAAATGGCTCAGTGTATTGAAAGTCAGGCCTAGAGATAGGCAGTCCTAGATTCAGATCTGGCCTCAGATAACTTCCTAGCTGTGTGACCCTGGGCAAGTTAATTGCCTAGTTCTTACCACTCTTCTGCCTTGAAACTGGTACTTGTATCAATTCTAAGACGGAAGGCAAGGGTTTAAAAAAATGTTTTTAATTAGTTAATTTTTTAATGTTGTGGTAAGGTGGGAAGCAGACTTTTGTAGAATAAAAATGGCATCCCAGGAGCCATTCGCACAACTTTGCCATATTATGATGCTCCTCACAGCATGCCCAGACCATTTCAGATACCAGCATTGGCTTGTTGACACTGAGCACTTGCAGACTAAATGGCTCATGGCTTTGGTAAATCTAATGAACACCTTGGCTATCATGGTCAGCGGCTGTAAAGAATTATACTTGAGATACAGGTTAGAAGATCCCCACATGTTTATGCTCTAGAGGAATCACCTTAGTTTAGAAATTGTACCCTCCATCTGCTGCTCAAAAACATAAACATTGGAAACTGTAATGGCAGTGCTTGCATGTTTCTTTGTACTCCTTTTGGATTTAGAGTAATAACAGACATAAAAACATGAGATAGAATTTTCACCTACATTTTATTGGCATCAGTTTTTATGTACCAGAAGTAGCCCTGTTTAACATATTGAGGTCAAAATAATTATGAGAAATTGTCATAATGACGAGAAACTCCTCTAGAAAGAATAGTTGATTGACCCTAGTCAAATATTGCCACATTGAGAAACTCAGACTTAACTCAGGGAAATGAGATCTGCCCACTAGGGTCTTAATAGCTTTCACGTTCCCTGGGATTCAGGATTTCAACATTTTAAAAAGCCTAAAGATTGGAATAAGTCTCATTCAAAGGGGGCAGCTGGGTAGCTCAGTGGATTGAGAACCAGCCCTAGAGACGGGAGGTCCTAGGTTCAAATCGGACCTCAGACACTTCCCAGCTGTGTGACCCTGGGCAAGTCACTTGACCCCCATTGCCCAGCCCTTACCACTCTTCTGCCTTAGAACCAATACCCAGTATTGATTCTAAGACAAAAGGTAAGGGTTTTAATATATATATAAAAAAGATTGGAATAGGTCTCATTCAAGAGTCAGGAAAAGACTCAGTTTTAAAATGTGTTTACTTTCTTCCTCTGTAGGTTTTCCCTATTTAAAAATGCTGCTTTCCTTGCTAGCTGTCATCCTAGCACGACTTTTCCTTTCCCACCCAGACTCCCAAAAGAAAATGCTGTCTTGTCTTGTGGCTTCCTCTTCCTCTTCTCTCACCTCCTTTGTAACTGCTTGTCATTTGACTTCTGCCCTCATCCTTCAACTGCATCTACTTTCTCTATCACATCTAATCTCTTAATTGCCAACATTGATAGCCTTTTCTCTTTTTAATTGACATTTGAAGCACTTAACACTGTTGGTCACCTTCTAACACACACTCCTCAGTGTCCTCTCCTGGTTTGTCATCCATGTCACACTCCCACTTTCTTTAGGGGAAAACCCCAAAGCTCTATCCTCATTCTCCTCTATTTTTTCCTTATTTAGTTTTTCCTGGTGACCTCATCAGTTCCTTTGAGTTTAATGCCAAAGTCCACTCATCTGTGTGTCTAGCCCGAGTCTTGCCTCCTGAGCCATTGTCTCATCACCAGCTGACAATTGGCCTTGTCAAACTGGGTGTCCCATAAACATTTCAACCTGAACCTGGCCCAGCTACTCTTTTTTTCCCTTCCCAACCTCCTATCTTATTGTTCCTGACACATCCCTTGGGCCTGGAATGTATTCCCTATTTAGCGCTTTCTCTTAGGATCTTGTTGCCTCCAACATAAAGTTCAAGCACCACCTTCTCCCATGCAATTTTTACTGATTTCCCTCACAAAATTGCCTTGAATTATTCTGTATATATTTAGTATACCCAGGATCTAGCACTGTGCCTAGTACATTGTAAATGCATTTAATAAATGCTTATTGGTTGACTGATTTTAAATTGCTTTGCCAGAATCATGATAGATATGAATTAATATAGTTTTGTGATCATTTGAGACATGTATTGGAAAGCATTGTAATTATAAAGCTATTTTGTAAACTTATAAAAATTAAATTTAACAAGAATATTAGGAACTAGTATGTTCATAGCCCTTAGCCTAGATGCTAATAATTAAAAACAAAAACATAATCCCTTACTCTTTGTTTACATAAAATATGAGATATCACAGTACTATATTATCCAAATATAATTAGAAAAATTGATTACTTATGTACAAATGAACTTATTTACATATTTATCTAATTTATATATCATCTTAATTTATATTATTTTATATTAATATGTGATATAAATATATATTACATATGTTATGTATAGTTTATAACAAAATATATTTTATACATTTTTATTTGTATTATTTATATTTTAAAATATTATTTTGTCATGTAAATAACCCTCCTACTTCCTGTTTTATCCCATTCTAGTTCCATTTTTAAAAAGTTTTAATAATTAGGACTTATCTAAAGCCTAAATTTTGTCTCTGCAGTTTATACCACTGTTCTCATTTCTGCTCTCCAGGGCCAAGCAGAGGAAATCTAATCCTTCTTCCATGTGACTGCACATAAAATATTTGAGAATAGCCACAATGTGCTCCCCTCCCACTCTTACCCTACTGTTCTGTTCTGTTTAGGCTAAATACCATTCCAAGTTCCTTTAGTCAGTTCTCAAGTGGCATGAAATCATTCTTCAAGATCTTAGTTCTTCTTCTAAACACTCTTGAGCAAAGTAATTTCCATGACTAAATATGGTACCCCAAATGAGGTTCTGGGGTAGCATATGGCAAGACTGTCATTTTCTTATTCTAGAGCACTGTGCCTCTCGAATCAGTTTAATATTGGAGGCTTTCTTGCCTGCCTTATCACAGTGGTGACTCTTTAAGCTTGTTTAACACTAAAATTTCTTTTTTTTTTTCAGATGAACTAGTTATATGTTCTCCCATCTAAGACCTTATACTTCTATTATATAAAATTTCCTTATATCCCTTTCAGGCCATTGTTCTAATATTTTTATTATCTTTTTGAAACCCTACTGCCCTCCTAGGCTTTTGTTATCCGCAAATTTGATTAGTAGGTCATCTCTTCCTTTATCCAAATTTTTGAATAAAATAATAATATTTTAATATAGAATAAAAAATTATAAGGTCAAAATCAAAGCTCACTAGGGCACTTTGTAGATGAGATTGAACGATTGATTGACTTAACTGCCTTTTTCGTCTGGCCATTCAGCTTGTTCTGAATCTGTTTAACTGTATTATTGTCAGGCTTGCTTCTTTCTCTTTCCCAAAGCATCTACATGGGAGACTTTGCCAAATTCTCTTTTATAATCTCAGCTATATTAGCAAATTTCCCTGATCTGCCAGACGGGTAATCCTGTCAGCAAAGGCAAGAGGGTTGGTGTGGCACTGCCCCTGCCACACACCTGTGCTGACTTTCTGTGCCCACCATTCCTTTTTTCTGTCATCTTCATTAACTTTTCCTATGCGGATATGCTCTAGAATCTTGCCAGAAATGGAAGTCAAACTCGGTGCCTTCTAACCTTCAGATGCCATTCTATTCCTTTTTTTTTTCCAAGTGTGAGATATTTGCAGCCAAAAATTTAATACTGCTTTGCTTTTGGCAGAGAAGGAGTGGTAGGAGGGGGAGAGAACATGAGTGCAAGTGAGGGAGCACTAGTGGGCGTCCAGAAACGTCTCCTTTCCTGCTTACTGTGCCCAGCTCTGGATCGGTTTGCTGAAGCTCCTCCTCTCTTTGGCCTTCCTGTCTAGGTGGTCTGAAGTAAATGTTTGGGATGGGGGCTGGGGGGATGACTAGATTTCCATTCCTTGTGTGGCTTGGCATATTCCACCTTTGTTTTCAGTATCCAGAAAGCTTAGCAGAGAAAGTAAAGAGCTTCAGGCAGTAGAATGTTCCTGGCCTCAGCCTATAGCACCTACACCACCCTGATTGAGAAAGAGACCATTTGTATATAATTGCCATGGAAGCCTGGCCACTTGAGAAAGATGAGGGGGATCTACTTTTTTCAGTTCCCTTAAGGCTCAGTGCCTTAAAAATCTTCATTCATTCTTGAGGTTTTCCTAACGCATCAGATAAATTGGTCAGTCAGCAGGCATTAATAAGCACCTTATGTGTGCCAGGCCCCACATTACATTCTGGGAATACAAGAAAAAACTCATTCACATGGAAGAGCAAATGATGGTTCAGGCTTACTATCAAAATGCTCTTAGGAGTATCTGTAGTTTGGTAGGAAAGCATTTCCTTATGAAGTTGGAGATATCAGAGAGACCAGAGAGGGAGGGATTGTTTACATGAGGGCCTCTGGCAGTACTCGTGAAATCCCACCCCCAGCAGCCTCTCTGTGGTGAGAAAGCCAACTGGCCGGCTTCAGGCTGCACCATCCAATGGAACGGCTCTGCTGCATCCGCTTTGTATGGCCTGCCCCTCTAGACCTCACTTACAGCTCTAAAATGAGAGGACAGGATGAAAGGTCCTCTGAGGAGCCTTTTAAATGACCTCTGTGGTTTGTGGAAGATTGGCTTGCCAGTCACTCTCTTGAGATCTGCCTATAGAGAAAGAGACAGAGAGACAGAGATCTTTATATAAGATGTGTGTGTCTGTGTGTCTTCTGTGTGTGTATGTGAGTCTCTATATAGGCCATCTCTCTGCGTCTCCATATGTATATATATCTCGTACCTAACCCTTTTCAGGTAATAGACTTGCACTTCATGATCCAAATCTAAGAACTCTTGAGACCCTTTTCCCCTGTTTTTCCCTCCCCCCCCCAACTCCTGTGATTTCCCCACCAACAATTTATTCAAACATCTTTTCTACTAAATTAAGGGCAGTTTTTAATTTCTTCCAGTATTCTCATCCTTGCTTACTTGCTTGCCACATATTTCTCTCACATAAGGCAACAGTGTGTGAAAGTTGAGCCAACTATAAATAGGCATAGCAGGTGTTTTCCCTATCTAAGCATTGTTTAGATATGTACTTCTTTTGGAGAGATAATTTTAAAATTTTGGGCTTGAAAATTCTACGTAAGAGAATTGTGAGAGTATTAATAAGAAAAAGGGGAATATAATTGTTTTTTAAATCTAGCTATAAGTTAAAACTTTAAAATTTAAATTTAAATCTGTTAATTTACAACATTAAATTAACTTTCTTTCAGATCTTTATTTGTTAAAATAATTATACAATGAAAACTTTGACTTTACTGAGGCAATTTCAGTCCCAGTGGAAATAATAGTTGGAAAATCTTTTAAAACTGGCAAATTTGTGAATATGCTTGATTTTCTTTTAAAATTTGCACTGTGTCACTTACATTAATTAGCATCTTTTATTAGATTAAAGCCAATTTCCTATTTGAGTCTGAAAACTTTTGACATAGCTCTTTATTGTTTTTTAACTAGAAAATAAGCACTGTTCTTTTTGGTGTATCTCATTGAGAGTACTAACTGCTGATTCCTCTGAGGAAACTACCTACTGCTTGAAACAGAAATATTCCCAAATTAGTGAGAATCAGTCTTAAAATTAAATCCTTAAAGGATTATTTTTTGGGACATATTTACACTAAGTTCAAGTTTGAAAGTAATTAAAACGATTGTTAGTTTTTACTTTATACATTTAACTCAACTGTCGAGAGATTTGTTTCTTATATAAAAATAGCTCCAAAGTTGTCTTATTAAGATGGATGGAATTAGCAGTGTAACAGCTATGCCACAAAGCAAGGTTATTCTAAGATGTTACACTTTTGTTATATGTCAGAGTTGCTAAGAAAGAAGAGTAAATGGCTAATTATAGTGTTTATACTGCAGGGAGTTAATTGAATATTTGCTTCCCCCACCCAACCCCAAAAAGGAAATTTTGGCTGAAATTTTTACTTCTTGGTGACCATTGTGTGTGAAAATAACCAATTTAATTTCACTTAATCCTTTTTTATTTGTTTGGTTGCTTTGGCTGCTTTTCTTCATGGATGCTTCTAGTGCTTTTTAAATGGAGTGTAATGGATGTTGAATGCATGTCATCGTAGAAAAAAGTTTTGACCTTCCCTTGTGAGTTATTTTGGCAGCTTTCCTTTCATATTTCTATGTTGTTTTGCTCTGCCTGTCCCATGTTTAAATTGACTAGTGTGATGAGCCCTGTGTTTCATCCAGGCCGCTCCTCATTTCTCTTATTTTTAGTGGTAGTGCCCTTTCATTTGGGCTTGAAGTGAAAAAAAAATGCACTCTTGTGACTTGTTTTATACATGTTGTCTTTTGTAGCTGACAAACTGTTTATCTCTTGATAAAGGCAGTTGAATCTATCTGTTTTGCCTAGATTTTAGTTTGAAGACAAAACCTCTAACAATGGTGCTTATTAAGGTTTTCTGAAGATTAATTCCTTTAAGCATTTTTGATCAAGTAAAATTCAGTTCAGGATGAGAGAATTACGAGATTCCTGGTGGATAATCATCATCAGGAGAATTGAAAGGAAATATAAATGTCAAGTATGGAAATGCAGCTAGCAATGTGGTCATATTGTTTCGTGTGATGGAAAAGCAATTCATTGATCTGATCACTGTGGTGATGGATCGATCATATGCCTATGAAAATCCAGTTTTGACACAGATGCTGGGCAAATTGAACATAGTTGTTTGTTGCATTATAGTCCTTTATAAAAGGCCCGTGCTTGGTTGTAATTGTTGTACGGTTTTGTATGAATCAGCACCAGTTTTGATTGGCTGTTGAATTTGGGGGGCAGAAGAACAGTTCATTGAGCCATTCTTTGTTGTTCTGGGGGTTGTTCCTGTAGTCATTTGCCTTGTGTTGGTTCCAGGGAAGCTGCTCGGGAGTGTCGCAGGAAGAAGAAGGAGTATGTCAAATGTCTTGAAAATCGTGTGGCTGTTCTTGAAAACCAAAACAAGACTCTCATTGAGGAACTCAAGGCCCTCAAAGATCTTTATTGCCATAAAGCAGAGTAACTGTCTTTGACTTGGACCTTGTTTACTGTGAACTCTAATCAAGGCATGAGATGCAGCAATTCTACAAATTGCCAGGTGGACTTGTGGAAGGGACACTTGTGACCCTTGGGAATCCAGTTTGGCTTAGTATTTGAAACTGAATTGGGAGTGTTGTTCCAAAATTTGGAATGCAACCATGATCACACAGTTATACCAAGCTTTCTTCAATCTGTTTGCCAATAGCATGCAAATGGTTTTTTGTTTGCCCTTTTTGCTTCTGCTTTTTGCAGGGAAGCTGCTAAAGAATGTCGACGTCGAAAGAAAGAATATGTAAAATGTCTGGAGAGTCGTGTTGCAGTGCTGGAAGTTCAGAACAAGAAGCTTATAGAGGAACTTGAAACCTTGAAAGACATTTGCTCTCCCAAAACAGATTAGTAGAAATATTTACGCTATGAACTGATTACAACATGTACAGTTGCTTTTGAAGGCAATACAATATATAGCCGGCAAGAATTATGGCTTTTTTCCTTTGTATCATTCATCTTATACTATAATTTCTAACATTCCTGAAATGCTTCACTGTACTTTGTTGACTCTTAGCTGTAACTTCAGTTTTTTAAAGGAGACAAACTGTAAAAAATGTATGTAACAAATTCTTAAAATGCAATATTTGTAAGACTTGTTCCATTGCCACATATTTGCAGTTTCCACTCTTTTGTGTCACTAATAGTGTCCTACGCAATAAAATATTTTGCAGGTCTTTTAAAAATCATTTTAGGAAAGGATGATCAGAGATAATGCATCCAACAGTACAATAAAATCAACCCACCAAAAATACCTCAGGAAGTAGTTGATAGAAAGTATGTTCTGATTACATACCTATATGAGAATAGTAGCTCATAAATGAATTTATGGCATTTTTCAGATTTTTATATTAGTTGCTTTGTGAAGAAAATATTGTATTGCTGTCCTTGAATGCCATGGTTGAAGATAGTTTTTAATAGAACCATGTTGGTTACACTTTGTAGTGTTTGGTGCTCATTTAAATATCTGAAACACGTATTGCAGTTTTTAATCTACAGTGTAATATAAAAGATCTTGCAGAAGCTCTTAGTGTCAGTTTTATGTTACATAATCTGCAGTTATCTTACAACACATTTTCAACTTCTGGAACGAGTTAAGGGCTTCTGCACCTCAAAGCATATTGACCTATTTCTACATGTGCCATGATCTTCGCCCTGGGGCTGTTTGAACTGTCTCATCTGATCCAGGCCTGTGGAGTTCTACACACAGAGAAGAAGATCTGTGGTGAAGAATTTGTGTGTGTGTATATGTGTGTGTGTGTGTGTGCATCTGTGTGTGTGTGTGTGTGAGTGTATGTTATATAAGTATGTGTATGGGCTGTAGAATAGGCCTTTCCCTGGGAAGGGTGAAAAAAAAAAGGTTTGGAGATTTCTTGTTAATGGACCTTTACTTGAATATTTGCTCTCGGTAGAGGTAGCCCTCCAGAAGCAATTTTCATTGTTATTCTAAAGCAATATAAAGTCCAGCAAATATTTTTATTTCAGTGCATTCAGTTCAGACTCAGCAAGATTTGTAGATTCACTATATCAAACTTTGCTTGTATTAACAGGTTGTATGTATCTATATTTTACCTGCTACCCAATTCATTTATTAAAATGATTGTTTTTAGTAAATAGCCACTTCAAATTATAGAACGAAAACCCTGCCTGTCACTATATATCATGTCCTCAAGTGAAAAAGTAAAGTTTTCCCAGGATAAAGAATCTGTTTTTTATAAATGGCCTATTTTGTTTGCTTTTTGTATCTTAAATCAGAATGACTGTGGCAGCTTTCCCTGGGTTAGACATCATCCCATTTTAGGGAAAGAAGTGATTAAGATATACCTAGAAAGAGAGAAAGAGTACCCTTCTTTGCCTATCACTACTCTCCTACTCTTTTCAAACACTCCCCCCACCCTCATGTTATGTATCTCCAGCTTCCAAAAAGTAGGGGATTAAGACCTGTTATTCATGTATTCTCTAGAAAGACATGCTCTTTCCCCTTTAGTCTTCTCTTCCCCTGCTTCTCCATCTCATCTTATCAAAATTTTTGTCTCTTCTCCTGCAGAAAAATAAGATGAGGAAAGAAGACAAGCAGAAGAAAGAGGAAAGAAAGGAAAACCGAAAGTTTCAGGTGAAGAAAAGGAGAGTATTTTGCATTAATTCATTAACTGAACATTATTTATTAAGTGTCTACTATATGCCCATAATTGGGGTAGGCACTCTTAGGGATTCAAAAAATACACAAGACTCTGATAGACTTATAGTCAAGCTGGAAAGATGACATAATAAGAAGAAAACAAATTCTCTGTAATTGAGTTTGGGATCATTTAAGTTGGCATTAGTCTAAGAAAAGCATTTAATTTTTTAAAGGGAAGGGCCTGTAGGATTTAATTTTAATTAATGAAGACAGAGGGGAAAGGAACATTTCAAAGAAAAGATTGTGCATCAGTAAAACCAGACATACAAAGGAGAATGATAGACAGAAGGGTCCGATTGGAATAGTGGGTCCATGTTAAGCAACAGTGATAGATAAGTTCATAGGGTGGGTGCTTATTCACCTTTTCATTTAAAGTCTCAAATTTTATGCTAATGACTTAAAATTTGATTAATAAATGTTAGTAAAGAAGTCTGTAAACAAGGATAGTGATGAGGTAATGTTCTAGGTCATTCTGGCAGCAGTGTGGATTTAAGGAGATAAATCAGGATATTTAAGATATTTATGAAACGGTTAGGAGCCTGAGCTGTGATTATTGCAGAGGATAGCCACATAATGGAGAAAGAGGAATGAATTTTAACAATGTTTCTGAAGAAGAATATATTGATAATTGACAAATGAGTATGAAATATAGGAAAAAGTCAGTGATTATTTGAAGATTTAAGGAACTGTGTTGGAGTGAGGGAAGAATGAAATGGTACAGACAGAAATAGTGAAGAGAACCCAAATTAGAAGTGAAAAGAGTGCTTGGGTTTTAAATATATTTAGTTTGAGGACATGGCAAGATGGGCATGCCATGGGGGAATGTCTAAAAGGTATCTAGAAAATAGACTTGAAATTAAAATGTCATGTAAAGATGTAGAATTGGCATTCTGTGCCACATAGGTGATGTTAAGACTCTGAAAGTAAAGGAGTTTTCCAAGTTTAGAATAGAGGGAGAAAGCAGAATACAAAGAATCCAGTTGAGGGTGTTGTCCACACATAAAGGTCAGTGGCAGGAAAATGACTCAGTGAAGCCATCAGTGCAAGAGCAGACCTGAATTTCACAATCTTCCTCTTTTCATAATGCATCCTTTTTTCTCCCCCTCTTTTAAATTGAATAATCATTTGGAAGATTTAAGTATCTACTGTATATTCCATTATTCTGCTAGATGCTGAGAGGAATACCAAAATTAGAGTTTCATGCCTTTGGGGAGTATAATCTAACTGTAAACTAAAATAACTTAAACCCAGTATAAGAAAATAAGATGGTAGCTAGCAAATTACGTGTTATATGAGTTTATTATAAGAGTGGGAAATGAGGGATGAGGACCTGAATAATCAGAGAAACTTTCACAAAGGAGGAGTTAATAGGTAAGCTGAACTTTGAAGAACAGGTAGAGTTTTATTTGAGAAAAGAGCATTCCAGGGAATTTATGGACATTAAATTATCTTAGCAGTCATACCAGCTTTTACAAAGACCTTAATCTGTTTAATTTTAGAAAAAGGAAGCTCACACAAGAGAATTTCACATACGCTTCATGCTTAACTCAGTTCAGTTGCAACATTATCATTTTTATATTGCATGTTTAGAGTTTTTCTATAGATTTGTTAAATCACTAAATAGAATCCTAGATTTAAAGTTGGCATGCTGTTAGAATATTTCTACATCTGAGAAGTTTTATTGGGTATTATTATAACCAAAAATTTCTAATCAATATTTTCTTTATGCATCAATTTTATCATGAGAGAGAGAAATGCCTCACTGATAGATAATCTGTGACAAGACATTTCAGACAATAATATTATCAGGATAATTTCTGCTATATAAAATCTTGCTTAAATCTTAAATCATTTAGGGAGTGAAAAACAAATTGGTTGCAAAGCTCATTAATTAACATTTGGTGCTTAGACTGAGTTTTAGTAACTTAACTAAAATGTCCCCAGTGTTAAACTTGAGCCAGTCCTAACTTGGAAAACTCTTCAGTCCAGCACAGGCAAAAGTAGATTCTTGAATTTCTTAAAGAAAAAAATAGTTAAATGCTGAACTGCTTTTGGTTATTGGGCAATTGTTTTCCTGCTCCCTCTTATATTAAGTACTATTGACTTTTTAACTCTGGCTTTTCTCTTTCCTATGTAAATAAACCATGTTCAAGGTTATTGGGTTTGAAGGTAATGATAGAAGTGACCCTGCTCCAAAACAATGGGACTACCACTGGCTCCTCCCTTGTAGGAGAAAAAAGACAAAACTATTACTGTGAGCCAAAAGGCTTCACTCTCTCTCCCTTTTGTACTTTCTAATGAAATGGAATAGACATTTACTGAGTAACTGTTTTGTGTCAGGAAGTGTGCTCTGTACTAGGTATATTCCTGCCCTCCAGGGCTTACACTCTGCTCAGAGGAAACCCTGCACAGACAACATAAATGTACCTGTACCCTACCGTACCCTACCAGGAAACACATTAAAAAACCAGAGGCATTAGGAAAGGCCTCTTGGAGGCAGTGACACGAACCTGGGTTGTAGGGATTCCAAGAGGCAATGGGTTCAAGCATGGGGAAAGCACAATAGCTCTGTAAAGAGAGTAATAACCAGTGCCCCAGTTAGGCTGGTAAGTAGAATCTCAGTGGGAGAGTCTGGTGAAATCAGTTTGGAGCCAGATTGTGGAATCGAAATATCAAAGTGTGTGGGATGAAATTTGTGCATTTTCCCCTAATATACATTGATTACAATTAGTAATTATAGCTTGCTTCCTATAGAAAAGTAGAGAAGTTAGGTGCCCTTCCCTAGGAGATATCGATCTCTCCTTGTGAAGAGTGGAAGAAATCGCCTCCCCAAGCAGCTTTATGTATGTATATTAATATAGTCCTTTAATATACTCTTTTTCAAATGTGACTAGGAAACTGCCCCCCCCCTTTTCTTCTATTTCCTGTGGGAAGAAGTTTAGGGGTGACCTAATTCCTATGAGAGAAATCTCAATAAGTTATAATCTTGACTCGGCCTATAGCCCAATGTTGTAGTGCTAAAGCCTGAGAAATGTTTCAAAGAGTGTTTTCAGCTTGACATATTGCAATCTGATAAATCCTTGGACAGGTCTAAAACTCTGACTTAACTAAAAACTGCAAACCTAAGGAATATGCCCATACACTTGGGAATGTCAGAAGCACTGGGAAAGGATTGAGGACGATAAGTAAGGATAAGAAAGAGAGTAAAATAAGATACAGATGATGGGAAAGTAGAGATAGCATTGAGTTAGATCTGTAAAAAAAAAAAATCTGAGCAAATCTAGGCATTCGATGCCCACTGTTTCTGGGACCTTAGACTGTAGAGCCTCTCCTCTCTCTCTCTTCCTCTCCCCCCACCTGTCCCCCTCCCTCTCTTCTCTCCCCTCTCTCTCTTTTTCTCTCTCAGCCCCCCCCCCCCTTTCTGAGGACACTGTCTAAGGCCCAGACCAGTGTTCTTCACTCTATGTGCCCCCACCACCTCTGAATAAAGCCACGTCAATCAACTCCGCAAGCATCAGGTCTTGAAATTTTACTCCACATAAAAGCAATTCTTATGTTATCATTGGGGCAACAGTGCCTTAAAGCCTCTCGAGGATGGAATGACCTGGTCACTTGTGGTGCTGTAGGAATGCCCATTTAGTCGTTAGGTGTGTATTGGAGGAGTCCAGAGACGGGAGACCAGGAGAATCGGGGATGAGGGCCTGAACTCGAGTGGCTGCTGGTGTGAGGAGGGGAAGAGGAAGAGGGCAGAGGGGGGAGACTTGAGAGGGAAGGTGGGAGGGAGGAGGGGCTTTGAACCAGGATGACGGGAAGGCTGTGGTGCCTTGGAGACGAGCAGGGAAACTGAGAAAGGTAGGTTGTGCAGGGCAAGATGACGGGGCGTGTTTAACTTGCTGTATTGATGCCGCTTGGGTGACTGAACTAGAGAACAGAGATGTTCCGCAGTCACCTTCCAGAGCTCAGGAAAGAAGATCGCCGGGTTAGGGAATCACTGGTCTAGAAAGGAGAGTGAAAGCCACGCAAGAGGCTAAGACCACTCCGAAGAGAGCCCGGGACAAAGGCCCGAGGGCCCCCAGAGCTGGCAGCGTGGGTCCTCCACACTCCCTAGAGGAAGACCTGGAGAGAGAACGCACGCGCGTGTCCTCAGCTCCCGGGTGTAGAGCCGGGGCGTCTGGGAGGACTGTCACCCAACCTCTTGCCACAGGGAGCCCCAGGACCTGCGCTGGAGGGGGGCCGGCCGCCAGCTTTGGTGTGAAGGTGAAAAAGTGGCACAGTTCCCTGCTGTGGGGCTCCATGGGGGGATGGTCACACGCGAATCGTGCAGCTGGGGTGGATGCTTTGGGCACAGGGAAGAGAGCTCGGTGTCGCAGCAGAAGCGAGTTCTGACCGGCCCATTCTAGTCATCGAAGCTGACTCTCCCATCACCTCTAGGCGGTTCAGCCACGGGGTACTCTAGGTTCTGAAGGAGCCTGGGCTTGATCTGCCCGGACCTCGATGCTTCCTTTTCTACAGGATTAGCATCCCAAGGGTTGTCCTAGAGAAAATGACCGCTTTTTGGAGTCATTGGAAATGGAGGCTAAATAGATTGGGGGATTGGATAACCACAGACAAGCAGCTGGGCTGTGCAGGGAGGAGAGCCCTGGGCCTGGAGTCAGACCGCCTGAGTTCCCATCCAGGCACAGACCTGTACAGCATCCACCTTCCAGGGTTGTTGTGAGGATCAGAGGAGATCCTTGCAGAGAACTGAGGGGCACCATGTGAACGTAGTCAACAAAGCTTAGAAAGGTGGAGTGTTTCGTGGCAGATCCGGACCTAGAAACTAGAACTGTTGACCCAAGTCCCTCTTTTGACCATAGTGTCACTTTCAGCTAACGCAGTCTCTTTTTTGATTCACCTTTAGTGCATGCGGTATGAAAAAGGCATTTATCTCTCCTGATAGATAATTCTCCAATTTATTGACAACCCTATAAAGTAAATGACCTCACCAGTCTTGTCATTCAGGATTTCAGCTGGTTTCCATGAGGTAGTTAGTTGACATCCCTCTGACTTTATTCCAACTCAAGAACAGGAATTAAATAACATTGCCGCAACAGTTGAAGAGTTTCCTTAGGGAATCTCAGTCAAAATCCTAGGTCTTTCACTTTTATAAGTTAGACTCATAATTCAGAGTACTGAATACTAAGTTGTGATAACAAAGGCTCCATCTTCACCTAGGAATGGACACTTTCTCCATCCAAAACAGAAACTACAGATAAGGTCTTAGGAGCATTGGAGAACCCATAGGAGGATCTCACTGGAAAAGCTCCCAAAATGTGGCATGCATGGATATTGAGAAGCGACTACAGTCTCTTTGTGACATTACAAAACATAAAAAAATTCAGCAGGTGAGTAGTTGTATAGTCCATTTTTTAATATTTCACCATGACTTTTTCCAGTAATGATTTTTCATGGATTATGTGATATGAAGATAGACCTAATCAGCAAGTCATCACTTATGCCGCTGGACTGGTAGAGCCCCATGTATTTAATCCCTTGGCCTTTTTTTAAGTAGTTAGTGAGCACCAACATTTTGGTAAGTCATGGAGATGTTAGACCCAGAGACAGTCACTCCCTGGGATCAAAGGAAGTCCTAGTTTCACTGCTATCTCCAAGCCAGATTTCTGACGTAAATTATTAGTCTCTGAAGACCTCAGATGTAATGCAGTTTCTTTTCCACCCTCACACCTCTGAACAGCCCCCAGGATCTTGGGGTAGATCTTGAGATCTAGAAGATTTTCTCATTTGGCTTAGCTTGTCTGGAGCTTCTGCAGTCTTCAGGATTCTTGGCTGGTTTGAAATGAAAGTCCTCCCTGCTGCAGTTGTTTTTTTTTTCTTTTCCAAGCACTGCTCCTCTTGGCCCATATCTCTAACTCCTTCCCAGCCCTGCTGTGCCTAAAATTAGCCCAGATACTGCTTTAGTTTTTCACTTCAACTTAACTAGAAGAAATATACAGGTGTTGAAAAGAAAAGGGAGAGAAAAGTTAGGAATGCCTTAAAAACTAATCTGGGCTGGTATCCCCAGGTCATTTCCCAATAAAGAGCCCTCTTTTCTGAGTCATTCTCCAGCCCCTTTAAGCTCAGCACTAGACCAAGCAAGAGGGTTTGTAGCTTGAGAAAGATGTATTTAGTTTAACAAGTCTCCTGTGTTTCTCAGACCTTCTGGAATCTATTTTTCAACCTTATGTACACATTTCAGGCCCCTGAATTGCAAAAGGCACTCATATGACTCTCCAAAGATTTCTCCCGACTGCAGACACCTTCCTTGCCCAGTCTGGAGGGGTCTTAATGATATCTATTCAGTTTAACATTTCACCCTCCTTCCTGATTGTAGAAAGATCCTTTCCTTGGTCCTTTATCATTCTGAGTTTATAATCCTGGATCTGTCCTTTAAAAAAAAGTTATTCTCATCCTGCGAAGACATTGTCCTTCTCCTGGCAGAAGTCCTAATTGCCCCTAAGCCCACCTGGGCAAAGGAGAGGGGGAAAACATTTTCCTAAAGCAAATTTACTAACTCTTTGGGATAGTTTCTGACCTTGGGGTGAAGCCTAGTTTCTCCATGTTTTGCCACTTTTCTTTCCGAGCGGGCCACAGACTGAGAGCAGAAGGTAGCTAATATTACCTTTGTCTTAAATCTCCTTTGTACATGTTTTCCAAAGAAGGGCTCCACTAGGTTCCTTTTTCCAGGCCAAGAGTTGCCTCTCATTGGTGGACCAGATTGATAAATGGCTGTGGTTCTGTTTTCCAGTTTATCTTTTGCTGATAGGAGCCCAACATGTTTTTCTGAATCCTATTTACTGTTCATCAACAGAAGGGAAAAGAGTTCTCACACTCTTTAAAACAGCATTATGGGCAATAATTTGAGCAAAATGTGTGCCCACTAATTTTTTTTCTTTTGAACCTTTGCCATCTGTTTTAAAAAGTCAAAAGAATGGTAAGGGGTAGGCAATGAGAGTTAAGTGACTTGCCAAGGATCACATAGCTAGGAAGTGTGTGAGGCCAGATTTGAACCTCTTTTGACTCAAGGCCTGGACCACTATCCACTGAGCCATTTAGCTTCCCGGTGCCCATTTTTAACACACATTTGTTGGTATAGGAAAATAGATATCTCAGAACTTGGAAATCCCATCAGTGTGAATGTTCCTTCCACCAGTACAAATCACAGACCATCTTCCTCACCTTGTCTTTCTCCCATAGATAGACTTTTGAGAGTCAACCCAGTATGTAGGATGGCTTTCCTCTAAATCTTTTTAAAATTTAGTTTAATTTTTAGTTTCAAAACTTCTCCCACCCATTGAGAAGGCAGGAAATAGAAAACTCATTACAAATGTGTTGTCATGCAAAACAATTTTTTGCATTAGCCATGTCCAATAAATAAATGCTTCAGTCTATGCACTCAGCCCTCTCTGGAGGCAGCTGGTGTGATTTACCGTCAGTCCTTTGGAACTATCAAGGTCCTGATGGTGATCAGAGTCCTCAGGGCTTTCACTGTTGTCTTTACAATATTGCTTTTGCTGTGTAAATCGTTCTTCTGGTTCTGCTCATGTCCTTCAGCATCAATTCATAGAAACTTTTCAGAAACTCTTCCCTTCATCATTTTTTATAGCACAATAATATGCCATTGCATTCATATGTCAAAATTTGTTTAGTCGTTACTCACTTGATAAGAAACCATTCAGGCTCCAGTTCTTTGCCACCACAAAGAGAGGTGCCATAAGTAATTTTTACGTGAATTGCCCCAGCCTCAGGTACTGAATTCAGTCTTTTTTTTTTTAATTTTGTGGGGAACTATGAAGCACTCAGGCTATTTGTTGTCAGTCCTTATTCACCATGACTGGGCCACCACCTTGTCATACATTTTTCAACAGATATAGACACATGGCACTGTAAAATCATTGTATTTAAAGAATCATTTCTTGTAGATGAACTATGATTGTTGCTACTTTTAAATCAGTTAATGACTTGGAAAACTCCACTCTTAATAATATTACCAATAGTGTTATAGCTGGTTCCTTTAGTTAGATGGAATGTGATAGTAATGCAACTGTGATCATTGATTTGATAACTAAGCCTGCCAATTATCTTTGTCCTACTCCATTCCATAGCTATAGATGGCATCCTTAATACTGGCTAGCCTCCTAAAGATCCTAGTTCTCCTTTTTGGATGAGGTAAGTGAATGCAAATAGATCAATGAAAATCCCTTCATATACTACTAAAAAGAGTCATTCAAAATTCTTGATAGTACCGGCTGAATCAGTAGCAACATTTTTGTTGCAGAGAGCAATTTGTTATTTTGCTTATGCTCCGTTAAGTCCTGGTTAAACATTTCTTTCCTAAAATAGTGACCCTGCCAATCCTTAGTTAGAAAGCGATGATTGTTCTGATTTTCCAGAGAATTTGGTGGCAGAATGTAGCGCTCCATCTTAATCTGTATTTCAGCTTTATCCCTCAAAAGTGTCTTCTACTTATGGGATTGACTTTCAGAATGCTAAATCAAAGATTATCCTTAGCATTGGTCTTAAATGTGGTCCAGTTGATAAAGAAGAGAGTTGTCTCTTCTTCTGGCATCTGTAAAATCTTGACATGTGAGACTTTATTGGTAAAAATTTCACCATAACACAAGTTTCTAGATAGACTCAAACCCACTTTTGCTGATTAAAAAAAAGAAAAAAACACTTCTACTTTGAGCTTTTCAACAGGAATATTGTGATAATGAATCTGATGGTATTGAATTAAATGAATCAGATCAAATCAAATAATAATCACTGTATTAGGATTCTCCACTAATTGTATTGCCATCTGTATGTCCTGGAAATAATATAAAGCCATACCAAATGGCCACTACTTGTGGAAGAATTTTTTACTTAGGGAAACTCTTTAAAAGAGTCATTGGCTTTTATACAAATAAAATGCATTTAGAGTTTTTATAAGAAAGCATTATAATGTAGAAGAACATCGGATTGGATTTGAGTTTGGTGATTAGATCTTTAATACCAGAGGTATGACCAGGGTCCAATCACACTATTATTGTTTCTCATTTGTAAGTACCAAACCAGCTCCCAAGGGGAGTCTATTGGAAAGAACTCTGTCCTAGACTCATGGGATAAGGGGCTTGGGAGTTATCAGTCACACAATGAACAAGACTTTTTTAAGGGTCTAATATGTTCCAAGAAAATCTGTTGAGGCTACCCAGGCAAAAGTAAACCCTTCTGCTCTTAGGGCTCTCCTGCTCTATTGGAGACACATTTCATTATATAGTCATGTTACAAAGTAGACAGACACAAGATGATTTGGGGGACATCAGAAAGGGTGTCATGTATATGTTATCATGACTTTGTGTTGTTCATCTGTGAAATGGGACTAACAGTATTTTCACTCTTCTACATCCAGTGGTCTGTAAACTTTACAGTGCTATAATTTTTATATTAAATGAGTTATTAGAATGCAGCTTGATGCTTCAGGAAGAAGATAGGGTTTACAGACAGTATCCTGGGTTCAAGTCCCAGTTCTTCTGCTTGTTATCTGATAATAGGATGAGTTATTTCACCTCTGGCCTTCTGTAAAAGGAATCCCTACATTTGGTTTGAGGAGGCTGGGTTTTAACCATCTCCAAGGTTCCTTCAAGGTCTGAATTTCTATTCAACAGAGAATGTAAGCTCCTTGAGGGCAGGAACTGCTTATTTTTGTCTTGATAGCCCTACAGCCAAGTAGCATCCATACTAGAGCATTTATTAAATCACTTGGTGAATTAAAATTAAATGGACTCTATAAATTCCTTTCTCTAAATCTTTTAGTCTTTATCAGTGGAATAGATTTTTTTTCACATTTGTTTAAAACAAACTCTTGTGTTTTCTAGTGTATAGTATTGCATACTTCAGGAAAACCTTCTAGAAGTCTAAAAATAAAACCTAGCATATTAAGAATAAACTTTATAAAATAAAAACTCACCTGGAATGTTTGCTATATTTTACTACTAATAAATCCAATTTTTATTTTCAGAATTTTTGTCCATTTGATTTGATTTACTTCCTCAGTTCTTTAAAGATTTGATATAAGAATGTTGTACAATGAATTTCAACTCAAAATTTTACCTTTTGAAATTTGCTAGGCTTTCTCTTAAGCAGGCATTTGAAAGTATTTCCTAATTGTTTTGCTTTCAGATAATTGTAGAATTTTCCCTGTGAGAAAGCAGCAGCTACACCTAATGGTTGTTGGGAGTATCACTGAAAGGAGAGGAATCAAGTTAAAATCAGTAATAATTGCCTTTGCTGACCCCTTGTGGACACATGGAACCTTGTAGAGCCTAGTTTTGTTCGGGGGATTTTTTTGAAAAAATAATTGGGAGATTTAGTCAAATGTTAAATTGAAGTGTCTGTAAAGAATCCTTTTCTTAAGCATCTCTTCAAGAAAAAGTTCTAAATTACATAGAGAAAAATCAGGCCCTGAAAAATCTTTCATTCATTTTTTAGACAGAAACATTTTCTCCAGACCTATCAGTTGCAGAGAAGTTTGTACTGAAAACTCAAATAACTAATCTATCCATCAATAGTGAATCTATATTTAGTTGAGGAAGAAAGAGGGAAGGCATAATAATATCATGTATTTGGATTTTTAAACCAATTATTGGGCCCTTACTTAAAGCTGACATAGAGGGAAAGGATCCTGTAGTAGCTATGATGATCGTAGGCAAGTCACTTCACCCTGAATTCTCCATTTAATCTCCAAGGCCCTTTACTGCCCTGAATGTTGTGATCTCATTCCCCCTCTGGTTAGGTTTTGCAGCCAGCCTTTCCTCATACCCATTGTTGAAACCCATGTAGAAGTCCTCCCAACTGTCTTTTCAGACCACGTCATCACCCAGCGATTTCTTCTTCCTCTGAACTCAAAGCTTGTATTGTTCATACCATTCTTTTGGCAGTTAATTTTGGATTAATTTTAATTTGTTTTTTATCTTGTTTCCCAAACTAGATTTTAAGCCTGGGAGCCAGGGGGAAATAGCTTTATATATCCTCAGTTCTTCTATAGCCTCTAAAATAATGCCTCATTATTTTAGGAAGTGTTCAGTACATATTTGCTAATTAAAAATAGAGGGGACCTGAGGGCAGCTGGGTGGCTCAGTGGATTGAGGTCCAGGCCTAGAAATGGGAGGTCCTGGGTTCAAATATGGTCTCAGACACCTCCCAGTTGTGTGGCCCTGGGCAAGTCCACTGCCTAGAATGAATATATAGTATAGATTCTAAGGCAGAAGGCTAAGGGTTTTAAAAAAACAGGGGACATATCATTCCCATCCATGGGGAGGCATAAGCCCTAGACATCAAATCAAAAGGCCTGAACACTGGGGCCTGATGAATGTGTCACTGTAAACCCGACTTTTCTGAACCTGTTTCCTCATCTGCCGAATGAGGATAATAACCATTTTACTTCCTACCTCAGGTTGTTGTAAGGAAATTGATTGACAAAGTATAAAATGCTAATATAAATACTATTACCCATTATATTGTCATGTTCAGTATCCTGTGGGTTTTTTTTCAACTTTTTATTCAGCACAGCGCCTTATGCCTAGAAGGCACTTAATAAATATTAGTTGAATTGAATTATAGAATTGACTCAATTGAATCAAATTTGGTCAGCAATCCTCATCTTTGTGCCCATAATGTCCTTACCATACCTTTCACATTTGACCCCACTTTCTCCCTCCCTGGAGAGCCCTGCAGGTGCATCTGTATTGTAATCCTTCAACCCTGCTAGCACCCCACATTCTTCCACATCCTCTTTGTTTACTCAACTCTTGGGCTACCAAGCATTTTGGGACAAAAGTTACAAAAATGTAAATCTGCTACAAAACCATGCTGTTTCATACACATCAGTTGAGCCTTCATGGCCACTCAATTCTTTTTATTCATCCCCCTCTTGAGTTGTTTTCATGTTCTCCTTAGAGGCTATGCCAAACCTTCCACCATATTCTGCAAGTGCCAATCTTAGGCATTGCCTCCCCTTCTGTCAGTGACCTTACCTCCAGTTTTATGGAATAGATTGAGATTATCTGGTTCAAACTCCCTCAACTAGCACTGCCTCTGTCATCTAAAAAATTCTTTAGATTCTCACAGATTCTTTACTACTCTTGTCTTAATGCTCACCAGTTCTGGGCTAACCCTTCACCGGAGTTCTTGATCTCTTCCTCACCTACCTCCTCCAGGACTTTCCTCTATCACTATTATTCTTTTTCTGCTATCTTCCATCTCCGGAGTGGCTTATTCCCTTCCTGCAAACATGTTCCACTATGTCTGGGCTTGACAATGCTTTCCTCTAAAACCTGCATCCCCCTTTCAGATTTCCTTTCTCTTTTTCCAGCATCACATTTTCACCCAAGAATAGCCTCTACTTGATGTTGCCATTTTCTTCTCATCATTTCTCTTCCTTTTGCAATATGCTATAGAAATGGTTCTGTTTACAGTCACCCTCCAATTGCTCAATCAATCCAATGTCTTTTCCCAAGTTGTCATGCTTCACACTTTTGAGAAGCCATGTGTCAGAATCAGGACTGGAAGCCAGAAGATGTAGCTTCTAGCTCTGACTTACTACTGATTAGCCACTTAGTCTTGGAAAAATTACTGCGTTTACTCATCAGTTGACACTCTCCTATCTATCCCTGTGCATCGAGTAAGCACCCAACGTGTGCTTCCATCTCTTGGTTCTGGGCATCGTCTCTGACATGGCTGGAATCCCCCCCTCCCCCAGCTCTGCCTACTGACTTTTCTAGAATCCTTTAAGCTGCGACTAAAACCCTATCTTCTACATGAAGCCCTTCCCAACTCTTCTTAATTCTAATGTCTTCCCTCTATTATTTGCTCTTCTGAATATAGCTTGCTTTGTATAGATTTGTTTGCTTGTTGTCTCTTCCCATTAGACTGGAAGCTTCTTGAGCATCAGGACTACCTTTTTGCCTCTTTTTGTATGCCTAGTGTTTAACCCAGTGCCCAGCACATAGTAGGCATCTAAAATGTTTATGCATCAATTGATTGCCTGGTATTATGCTAATTGTCAGGAATAAAAATAAAGGCGAAAGCAGTCCTGTCCTCCAGTCTAATGGAGAGGCAAAAATGACTGTGGAGAGAGAGAGAGAGAGAGAGAGAGAGAGAGAGAGAGAGAGAGAGAGAGAGAGAGAGAATAAGTTGGAGATAATGGAGAGAAGAGGGAAAGCATTAACATTAAAGAGAATAAGGAAAAGCTTTATATACTTTTTTTTAAACCCTTACTTTCTGTCTTGGGATTAGTAGTGCATATTGATTCCAAGGCAGAAGAGTGGTAGGGCTAGGTAATGGGAGTTAAGTGACTTGCCCAGGGTCACACAGCTGGGAAGTGTCTGAGGTCAGATTTGAACCCAGGACTTCCTGTCTCTAGGCCTGGCTCTCAATCCACTGAGCTACCAAGCTGCCCCCAAACTTTATACACTTGAAAGCAAGATTAAGAAATATTGTTACTGGTCACACCATTCTTCCCTCAGCTCTAGGAGCCCTGTTTTCATTCTTTCTCTTTAGGCTACATTTGTCTTTTCATCTGGTTGTATTTATTTCCATTTCCCACACTTTAAATGTGGGCATACCTTGACTCTTAATCCCTGGTTCTTTGTTCTTCTCTATCCAGTCTTTCTCTCCAATATCTCATCTCCTGTTATATCTTCAATTCTCTCCTCTATATTGATGGCTTCCAAATCTACAACTTTGACCCTAACCCATTGACTAAGATTCAATCCCACATTTCTGACTAGTTTTTAATCATTATCTGTCATGTTACCTCCCTGAAACTTGGTTGTGCCCAATACTTCCCCCTCAAAACTTTCTTTCTTGACACTTGCTTTTGTCAATAAAAACATTTTCTCAGTACTTGAGTATGTCCATGACTCCTTATCAGACAAATCATAAATTCTTGTCAGATCCTCCTAATGTTTTTCAAAACCATTGCAGTCATTAAATTCTCATTGGTTTCCATGTAACATTATTGCTGTGGAAGTGATTTAGATGACTGTCAATTTGTAGAGGACAAGTTTTGAATTTAGGATGGAATAATTTATAGAAACTAGGAAAACCATAGTGAAAAGTGAAGGAAGGACTTAATCAGAAAAGAAGAATTCAAGAAGAAAAAGGCAGTTGGTAAAAATAAGGTAATGAAAAATTTGCAAAAAACAAATGGTAAGACATGCTAAGAATTTAGTATGAGATGGAAAAGAGGTTGAGAATAAGTTATTAAGGGATGGTAAAAAGTGAAGATATTTATAAAGGGAGTAAAAGGGATTTGATTTTTTTCCCCTTAAGATTCTTACCTTCCATCTCAGAATCTATACTATGTCTTGGTTCTAAGGCAGAAGAGGAGCAGTAAGGGCTAGGCAATGGGGATCATAGCTAGAGAGCATCTGAGGTCATATTTGAACTCAGGACCTCCCATTTCTGGGCCTGGCTCTCCATCCACTGAGCCAACAAGTTGTCCCCAAGGGATTTAATTTCTAAAGGTTGTAGAGGTTCTTTTGGTGGGTATAGGTTGAATGAAGTGACTTCTGTGGTTCCTCCATTTTTAATTTTTTAAAATTGTATTCTTGACCCTTACTATCTCAATCCTAGACCCCTGAAATAAAGCTTGCAATGGATTTTCTTTCAGTATTTTTATTTATCTTTCCTATCCTTCTCAGGGCTCTCCAAGTGCCTAAAGCAGAAAGTTCAAACTGAAACTTCCATCAGCCAGCCCCAAATGTCCTTTCTGAAATGATGGCCTTCAGTAAAACTAGTGTGTTTACTTTCCCTTGGAGTGACCATGCACTTTAGGAACACCATTTTCCTAAAATTAATGGTCATCCCCCTCTTTGTCTCCCCCCCATATGCCCCTTACCTAGCTGCTGTGAAACTGAATTTTCCCCCTTGGAGCTGCAGCATCCTGGGCCCGCCACTCCCTGGATGCCCCTGCAGGCTTCCTTCTGTCTGTGTAATACATTCAGCAGCTCCTCCAGAACACGAGTCATTTTTCATGCTTCTTTAGATGCCTGATTTCTAGCCCGGTCCCTTTCCCAAAGCAGACACCCAATCTCTTTGAATGATAACTCGATGAAGGCGGAGATACTGAAAGCTGACCACGATTCTGGGGAATCGCAGCCTCCGCACCCCATGGGCTAAGGAGCGAAGGGCTTCAAGCCTGTCAAGACCACCCCATTGGGCCATCGGTTCTCACTGAAACGAAGGATGACCACCCACAAGCATGTGCCAAGCATACAGCTAGTGAGTGTATCTGAGTCTGGATTTGAACTCGGGTTCCAGTGGGTTTCGTATAGAGCCTGGTGTTCTTGCCCACTGCACTCCATAACTGCTGCAGACAGAGTAAGGCTCAGCGCAAGGATGACTCAGAAGGGGAGACTTGGAGTAGAGTTCAGGAAGGACGCGGGATGGCCAGGCAGAGAGGACAAGGACACAGTGCACACGTGGGAGGCTGCCAGGAAATATACCCGGCATTTCCCAAACTCTGTTGTACTGGAGACCAGTCGTACACCTCATACTGTACTGTGGAATTGTTCCACACGGCTGTGCAGAAGCAGAGGCGAAACGCTGCACGAGGGTGGAGGTGTGGGGCAGAGCAAAGCGCAGAAAAAGGGAGCTCATCTTGTGTCTAGTTTATAGTTTTAAGAAGGCCGTTTGTCCTTCAAACTTATATACCAGTAGAAATTTGCAACAGGTCATTTGCCACCTTTAGTTAAGAAACATTACCTCGAGTCAGAATTGGATTTCCTATCCTATAGCGATCATATGTAAAATTTGCATTTTTCATATTCAAAAATTCTTAACATTTTCTTTTTCCCAAATTTAAATGGCATCTTCTCTGTCTCTCCTCGTCTCTCTCTCTGTCTCTGTATCTGTCTTCAGAGGTGTCGATATGTAATTTTCCAGGGCGGAGGCGGGAGCAGTAAGAGGGTGTTTCATTTGTGCAGGGAACTCCTAATGAGGAAATAACCTCCGACAATCCTAGATCATCTCTTCCAAACCTCTTCAAGACTCAGGTTCCCCCGCCCCATCCTCTCTAGTGTGATGACTTACCTTCATCCTTAACTTCCTCAAGGCCATTCATTGGATGTTTCTCAGCTCTCAGCCCCTTGATGTCATCCTACACCATTTTTTCCTTCCACTCTCTGGCGATGAAGTGGCCCTTCTTGTCAAGGCTAAACCTTCCCCTTGTACCTCCCGTAGCATCTCTTCCCAGCTTTTCCAGCAGTTTTTCCACTGTCATTCTATCATCTTCACTCTCCCTTTTTACTGGTTCTTTCCCTCCTGCCTACAAGCATGTCCACCCTAACAATAACCCCATCTTACAAGCTTTCTGCCATCCTTTTCTCAGCCAATGACTTTAACGAGGTGCCTCAGCTCGGGGCTGCCAATTCCTTTCCCCTCATTTCTCAACCCATTGTAACCTGGCTGCCAACCTCACTCAGCTGACACTGCTCTACCCCAGTGGATCCTTGAGCTCTTAAATAAGAAGCCTGCTGCCTCTTTCCCAGTCCTCCACCTCCACCAGTATTCAGGTTTGGTATTTTTTTAATCCTTTTTTCAGTCAGTGGAAATTCGCCTCTCCCCGCCCCCTTCCCCTTCCCTGAGAAAAGCCAACAAACGCGTAGAGTCAAGCTAAACCCATTTCCTCTTGGCCATCTCCAAGAGAAGTGTGGCTCGGTCTGGATGGGGAGGCCATAGGAAGCCGAGCAGATTTGGGTCTGGGACCTCTGACTCCCCTTCACTGGAGCATCCTGCCCCAGGGTCCGGCATTTACAATGTGCATTTATAATCCTCGTTTCCTAAAAACTCCCAAAGAGACTGTGTGTGTTAAACAAAATCAGTTTAATGACAGATAAAGTTTAATCATTCATTTAGTCAATCATTAATCATAGTTATACATCATTGAGCTTCTCCCTAGAATGAGGGCACAGTGGACAATAATTAATGTTTATATCGTACCCACACTGTGCCCGGCACCGAGTTATCACCCCATCTGGTGCTCGGAGTCCCCCTGAGGTGCAGCTGCTGTTATCCCCATTTTCTAGGTGAGACCATAGAGGCTAGGGGAAGCTCCAACTTCAGGACCGATGTTCTATCTGCTGCACATGGTGGGGCCGGTCCTGGCATGAGGAACAAAGTTACATTTAGATTTATTTAGATTTAGATTAATTCCTAGTCACGTGACCCTGGGTAAATGACTTCATCTCTGCCTCGGGAGAGCCATCTATAAAATGGGGATGACAATACAACCAACTTCCTGGGGGGGGGGGTGAGAATCAAATGGGATATTTAACTTTTGCAAGCATAAATGCTTGCTGTCATTCATCATCATCATTACATGGGACACTCTTGGTTGATGTAAAGATTAAAATTTAGGGGAGACTGAGGCAGGTAGAAATTAGTTTCTCTCTGCAAGGAGTACTATATTTTTTAGAGGTTTATTAAGGATTGAGAATTTAAGAATATACAAGTAAGAAAAAACACGTGCCTCGGCCAGAGGCCTAGACAAGACCTCACTACATTATGGAAAGAGCCACGTCTGTCCCAAAACGGAAGTCCAGGAAAGAGAGAGCGCCTTCAAAAGCCTTTGTAATCAGCTTAAGTACCTTCTTGATCTCGCCCACCTCAGAATTCCGTGAGATTACAAAGCATTTTGAGGAAGTTAAGCTTGTGGGGATTGAAGTCCAGAGTTCAAATCTCAATTTTACACTGATGAACCATTTCTCAAAGTTGTGATCAAGTTGTCCTGAGCTAGTCCTCTGTGGAAGCTCCTGTCTGCAAGGGGAAACTAGAATTCACGCCTCCAACATGATCCTTGACAGAAAGACTTCCCAGGGAGAGACTACTATCAAGGTATATTTTTTTAAAATGCCTGGTCATGCAATATTCAGTCATCTTTTCCCTCCACTAGCAGCAGCAGCAGAGCTAATGCAGAAACAAGTAGTTTGGTTTGTCCACAGGCAGCCCTTTTAGACCAGTAGTAGGGTTCGGTGCAAAGAGCCCCAGCTTCAAGGAGGAGACCCTTGTCTAAAGCCTGACCACAGCGGATTGATCACAGACAAAACCATTTCAGCAGTCGTTTTATTTGTAAAATGGGGATAATCGACAAGCATGTATTAATAAGCAGCTAGGTGATGCCACGGATAGAGTGCAGAGCCAGAGGCCAGGAGTTCAACTTCAGCCTCAAACCGTTACCTGGGTAAGTCCCTAAAAATTTTTTGTTTTTCTCAGTTTCTTTATCTGTAAAATGTGGATAATCATATCCTCTACTTCCCAGGAGAGTGGCAAGGATCGGGTGAGACAATATTTGTAAAGAGCTTAACTAGCACACAGTAGGCACTATTTAAATGTTAGCTATGATTCTCATTGCTAAGCACTCAGAATATAAAAACACAACAATCCTTACCTTGAAAGATCTACCTATTAAAAAGAGTAGGCTACCTCTTCCACAGGATTGTTTTGAGGAAGGGGTTTTGAGTGGAAAGCACACTGGCTCTAGAATCAGAGTCTGACCTCTGATTATTTCTCTCTGATTGTTCCTACCTATGTGGTCTCGTTACTGAATCTCTGTGGACCAGAATTTTCTCATCTATAAAATGGGAGAGTTGTATTTGATGACCTTTAGGACCTGTTTGGCTCACAGTCTCCAATCCCAAAATGGAAGCTTCTTTGGATTCCAACAATGCTTGATTGGTTGGTTGTCCATCCTATGCAAAGAGGACCAACATGGCTATCTCTATGTTAGGGTCAGTGTACAGTGTGTCCAGCTGTGGCTGATGAGACCAACAACAAGCTTGGAAGGCTCTACCACAGGGTGGGCACAGATAGCCCATATGAACATTGGGATGGAAATGCCCAAATGTGCACACTGCAAGTTTCTTCTGAGCTACTGCCATTCCTTTTTGCTCATCCCTCTGATACAGGCACACTTTGCAGGATGGTCTCACAGGCAATACTGAAGCTCTTCGGAGAGTCCCCGAGTGTCTTTGTATCACTTCTTCTGACCTCCAGGTGAACGCTTGCTTGCCTTGTAGGAGTTCTCCAGAAAATAGTCTTTTAAGCAAATGTACGTTTGGAATCCAAAATGCAGTAGAGTCTCCGTGCTTGGCAGTTTAGTGCGAGGAAAGGACCTCAGCATCCGCTACCTGATCTTGCCAGAATCCTCCTCAGACAGCTCAAACGGAAGCCATTCCATTTCCTGGTAGGGCACTGGTAGACTGTCCAGGTGTCAGTCATGTGACAATGAGTCCTCCCAACAGCTTCTCTGACCCGGGTCTGGGAGGTGGTCCAATCCTCTCCCACACTTCCTTCGGAGTTACTCCAGTTTTTCATGCATCACCTTCCTCCGTATGCTGCCAGGGAAAATGAACTTGTCCACCGCGGTCAGAAATTCTCCATTGCTGTAACTGATGGAGCCACATATAGATAGTGCGGTGCTGGCAGGGGGAGAAACCATTTTCTCTGTCATCGTCAGACCAGAATGAGCCCAAATGGCAGAGAGGTGATCCAGGCAGTATATGGAGGTTGGTCTCAGAAGATCTTGGCCAATCTCTATATAACTCTCTCCATCATCACCATCCGCTCTTACTCACCCGCAGCTAAAAAGCCATTGGATGGTGCTGCATGAAGACCCTACAAAGGAGCATTTCTTAGCGGTGGCCCTGCTGCAACAAGCAGCCCTTTTAGTCCTCCCAATGGATGACTCATCCCATGTGGAGCTGGAAAAGCCAATTATGGCCGAGTCTTCAGACAAGATAAATAGCTAATTTACCTTTTGAATACAATCTTCTACACTATTTCCTCAGTCCAGGAATTCTCTTATTAAGCATTTCCTGGGTGCCAATAGAGGGAGGGGGAGGAGAGAAAGTTCAGACAGAAACAAGAAACAATTCCTGTCCTTAAGGACCTTATAGTCTATCAGTGGGCACAACATATAGATAAGCAGATTTAAAAAAAAAAAAAAGTTTTGGAAGAGGAAGAAAGCCCCCACAACTAGGGAGAGAGAAAAGTTTTCACACAGATGACCACCTCTGAACAGTCTTGAAAGAAAGTGGATTCTAAGAAGCTGAGGTGTGGAAGGGGTGCAATCTAAGCCTGGGGGGCAGCCATGCAAAGATATGAACAGCAAATGGGCCCAGGTAGCTGAGAAGTGCTTAGAGAACAAAGTTGAATAAGGCAAAAGGAGGCAGGAGCCAGATTTTTTTTTAAACCCTTCTGTCTTCAAATTAATACCATGTCCTGATTCCAAGGCAGAAGAGCAATATGATCTGGGTAATGGGGATCAAGTGATTTGCCTGGGGTCAAATAGCTAGGAAGTGTCTGAGGTCAAATTTGAACCCAGATTCTCCTGACTCCAGGCCTGGCTCTTAATCCATGGAGCCACCTAGCTTCCTCCCAGGAGCCAGATTTTGAAGAATTTGAAGTGCTGTAGAGATAATGGGTAACAATATTCTTGTACAGGGGGGTGAAGTTGGACATGCATTAGGGAGCTTATTTTGGAATATTAAGAAGCTTATTTTAATAGCTGCAAAAGCTGGGAGACACATTAGGAAACTGTTATAATAGTCCAGACAGGAATTGTTGGAGGACCTGAATTAGTGATGACTGAGTGGAGAGATTTGAGGATAGAATCTCTAAGACTAGACAAGTGATTGGGTATGGGGATGAGATGAGGAAAAGAGTCAAAGATGATTTTCACAATGATATTCAGGTGGCTGGAAGGATGGAGGTATTCTTGACAAGAGTTACCACAAAGAGCTAACTGCTATATTTTAGAATGTGTAGGTTATTTTTATTTTTTTTTTCCTGATTATCTCAGGAAACAAACCAAATAGTGGTATTGCTAGGTCAAAGGGTATACACAATTTGGGTAGAATTCTAGTATATAGCAATTCCTCTTGTAGTGGCAAAGATTTGGACAGTAAAGAGATCCACATTAATTATGAAGCAATAAGAATTGATGAAGTGAAAAAGAAACCTGGGAAGATTTGAATAGCCTGATACAGAGTTAAGTGAGCAGAACCAGGAAAACAGTTTATACAATAATAGCATTATAATCAACTTTGGGAGACTTAGGAACTCTGAACAATATAATGATGAATACCAATTATGGAGGACCTATGATGGAGTATGCTACCTACCCTCTGACAGAGAGGGGAAAGAATCAAGATGCTATAGAATTAAATTTTTGGATGTGGTTAATGCAAAA
This sequence comes from Monodelphis domestica, assembly GCF_027887165.1. Classification (NCBI taxonomy): domain Eukaryota; kingdom Metazoa; phylum Chordata; class Mammalia; order Didelphimorphia; family Didelphidae; genus Monodelphis; species Monodelphis domestica. The sequence continues at coordinate 249,744,284 of NC_077231.1, read as the reverse complement.
ATGTATTTTCCTTGACTATATATTATGGTGATTAACTTTTTTCAACTGGGGAATAGGGCAAAGGTGAAATGCTTAGTGAAAAAAAATTGAATCTATGTCTCCTGACTAATTCTAGAAATCTACACTGCAGAACAAAATCCAAAAGGATTTGAATATTCTCATGAAATTAATTGTAATAGGAGATAACTTTTATCTAGATTTAGCTTTCCAATTTACCTCAATCCACTGCAGGCTGTTGTTATTGCCAGAGAGAGAGAAAGAGAGAGAGATAGTTGGATGGATAAATGATAGATAGAATTTAGAGAAGAAAGAAGGGAATGACAACTTTGAAATGACCTGGAACTCTGTTGCCTCCTAGTCTTTCCAACTTGACCCTATATCTACCACCATAAATCAAACTTAAATTATGCCAAAGGGAAACAGACCGAATTCCCCTATGCAAGTAAATCTATCCAGGTGTATCCACACAGATCAATGATTCAGTAATAATAGACTATTACAGATGTGATGAAGAGTGGGAACAGCCATGAGGGTATTGGGTTATTATATTTCCTTTCACTCTGGTGAAGCTATTAAAACTGACAATATCACCTTGGAATCCTTGGGATTTAATATATGACTCTACTGGTTCTTTCATGTAAGATACCTATTAAAAGTAATTATGGATTGTTTATAATATTTAAATAGGAGAAAGTTTTTCTAATCAAATTCAGAATGTTTTTTTTTTTTCTGCAAGGACAAAGGAGTAAAGATTTAGCAGTGTTATTTATTAGACTAAATAAAATATTAAATATTCATCCTTTTTATTAAAGTACAATAAGCTTAAATTAAATGATCTATACACTAATTTGCTTTAAAATGCTTATGAGTCTGGGGCTTAAAAGGGATTTAATTGTTAAAATTATAACATCATTACATTGTAACACTGGTGTTCAGGGATAGGTTTAACTGTTTTCAGTCAATAGGTGTATATTAAGCCCCTAATATGTGCTAGGCACTGGGGATACAAAGATGAAAGACATTCCAAATTTTCAAAGAGCTCAAAGTCTAATGGAGGAAACCACAATTTTATGCAACTACCAACAGGCTAAGTGTATTACAGGATAAATAAGAGAGAGAAGATACTAGAATAAAAGGGAACAGAGACAGACTTCCTGTAGGAGGTGGAATTTTAGGTATATACAGATAATTCCTTTTTCTATTTGAGTTTGAAACTACTCTACTCAGAAATGGAGTCAAAAATCACCTAAAGGACAATGGAGAAGGACATGGCGATTATAAGTGGATGATGTTACTATGTTACATATAAAGAATTCTATAACATACAAGAGAAAATGATGAATCTGATATGAGAGAGCTACTAGCCTGCATGTTATTACATACACAACAGGAAGAGGATACAGGGAAAAACAGCCAATCCTTTGGAGAGACTCCCCATCCCCACCTCATTGATTTTGGCAAATTTATGGGAGTTTATGAACAAGAGACATTCAGGATGGGCTGGCATGGAGAGGCTTTGTTCTATATTGTGAGATTATCTACTTGCCTACAGTTGAAATCACAGATCACTGAGAGTATTGGAGAGGATCTATAAAATTGCACCCAGTAAAATGAAAAGCTCTTAGTGAAATCTTTGGTCTAAGAGCATGCTTGTTAGTATATTCTGACTTCAGCTCAATATCTAGAGAAACACTGGAGTTAATTGCTCATCTACTACCTGAATTTATTCATCTGCTGGGCATGTTTGACTAGGTGACAACCCTACATAGACACCATGGATGTGACACTGACTTTACACCTGTAAAAATAATAAACAATGAATTGATTATTGATTATAAACTGATTAGATACTCTGCTTACTGTGCTTACAAAGTATCTTCAGTTTATATCAGTGAAGTGAAGCTCATAAGTGAACTCTTCAGAGCCAGGTACAAGGACACTAAGGAGACTCTTGTTACATAAAAACAAACTATTTATTGAGAATATAAGGGTAAAAAAAGGATTTCTAACTCTAAGGGATTCTAACTCCACCCAAATAAAACTCCTTGGTTCCACAAGGAACCGCTTCTCCTATTTCCACAGACTATACTGATCCTTCCTGATCTGACTAACCCAAATTTTCTCTATTTCTAGAATAAATGAAAGACTATTATCCTTATACAAAGTATATAATTCTTAACTTTGTCTCCAAATTATAAAAAAATAACAAAGGCTAGCTGGCTGAGCCTCAGCAAGAACCAGGTTAGGACTCAGCCTTAAAAGACTCAGAGTCCAAACCAAAGACCAGGTCTTTCTTTGGTCTTTTCAGGTATAAAACTTTATAAAACAGCAATAGACTGTCATTAGTGTTTCCCAAGTTGGAAAAGGAAAATCACCTAGCTCCTTCAGGTTTTTTTCCCTCCTTTCCATTTACTTCAGACAGTGAGGCACCTGTTCCTACCACTAGGAAAGAGTAACTGCCAGAGAACAACTGCCACAGAAAACCTGTTACCTCTCCCCAACACACACTGTCAACATTTGAAACTGATACTCTGTCTCAGCTCTGCTTCAAACTGATTCTTTCTCAAGCCAGCTCCTTCACTTCATATCTCCAAACTAATATAACAAGACTTAATTTCTAATCTCATCTTATACACCAAGCTTCCAGAATGATGTTAAATCCATGGAGGTCATTTCCTCCACAAAGCCCAGAACCTATATGAAAGAGTCAATAAAGTAAACCAAAACTCCTGTAATCCTAAATTTTCAGATGCATGCTTCAATTCCTTTTGATATCTGTAATTGCTAACTTCTGGGAATCATCTTAGCCATAATAAGTAGCATTTAAGTACTTTTATATGTTGTCTTATTTGATCCTCATAAGTACTCTGTAAAGACGATACCTTAGATATTACTATTCTCAGATAATATCAAGAAACTGTGGTCTGGAAAAGTTCTATGATTTGCCTATAATTTGCCTTTGGTGAGTGTCAGAAGCTAGATTTAAAACAATGTCTTCCCGAATCCAAATCCAACACTCTTTTTTTGCTGTGGCATATGGCCTCTCTAATAAGGGACTGACCATCCTAGAATACTTGAATATAGGTTTGAGTAAGAGACGGATAGATGACAGAACTATGGCTGAGGCTAATTATGCTTGTGAAACATTTTTGTTAAAAATAGAACACATAAGACTTCCTTTGAAATTTGGGGCCAAAATGTTAAAATTAGGATTTACTAAGGAATTTGTTTACTTTGTTCAGACCCTTAGAGGGAACCAAATTGATTTTAAAAAACAAACAAACCTGCAATGACATCTTTTTTCATGTTGACTAGAATTTCAACATATTTGTTCAATATGCCCCCTATTTAGGGAGTAATCCATTTTCTACATGTTTCTTGCCTTTGGTTAATTTAATTAATGTATTCACTCTAAATATATTTTAGATGAACTTGCACAATAATTCCCATTTCAGAACTTATGAATGGGGGAGGGGAAGAAGAAAGAAGCAATTAAATGAAGATTACCAGACAATGAGAACTCTTCTTACTGTCTTCTCAAAAAGCAATTGTGGAGGGGTAGCTAAGTGGCTTAGTGGATAGAGAGCCAGGTCTGGAGATTGAAGGTCCTGGGTCAAACTGTCTCAGACACTTCCTAGCTGTGAGACACTGGGCAAGTCATTTAACCCCTCTTGCCTAGTCCTTACCACTCTTCTGCCTTAGAACTGATATTTAGTATGGAGTCTAAGACAGAAGGTAAGGTTTTAAGAAAAAAGAAAATGCAATTGTGCCCCATTCATGATGGAGGCCTTTAGGGAAAATCTGAGTGATCACTTTTCAAGGATTTCTGTAGCTGGGATTCCTGATCAACTAGGTAAGAGGTTGAACTAGATCAGAGGTGTCAAACATGGCTCCCATGACACCTAAGTACAATGTGAATCAGATCAAAATGGAAGTGGAAATATTTAATCAAATAAGTAAAAATATACTAGAATAGTCAATATACATAGGGTATTCTTATCCAAATTACCAAGGGTCCTTATGTATAGTATAAAAAAGTTCAACTCCCATTCAGTTCAACATCATTGGACTAGATGACTTCAAAGGTCTCAAAGTTCTTGAATCCTATAATTCTATGAATATGAAATGGCTAGGAAATAGAAAAATAATACAGTGGAGCAGAATAGACACAACAATTATAAAATATTATAGTATAATAGTTTGGCAAAAATAAAGATCCAACTTTTGGAATAAGAATTCACTACTTAGTAAAAATTGTTGGGAAAACTGGGGAGTCATCTGGCAGAAACTAGATATAGAACAATATTTTATACCATTTACCAGTGTTAGATCAAAATGAATACATGACCTAAGTATAAATGGAAATGTTATAAACAAAATTGGAGAATAAGGAACATTCGCTATCAGATTTATGGACAGGAGAAAAATTTAGGAATAAATGAGTTAGAAAGCACTGTGAGATGTAAAATGGATAATTTTGAATACATTAAATTGAGAGGGTTTTGTACAAATAAAACTAATGTATCTAATATTAAAAGGAAAGTAATAGATTGAGAAAAAAATTTAAGAACAGTTACTCAGATAGAAGTATCATATCTAAAATATATAAGAATATAAACCATTCCCCAATTGGTCAAAAGATATGAACAGTTTTTGGATGAAGAAGTCAAAGCTCTATATAACTATGGAAAATGCTCTAAATTATTATCAGTGAGAGAATTACAATAAAAACTTTGATCCATCATCTCATATGTATCAGATTAACTAAAACGATAAAAGGGCAAAATGACACATGTTGGGAGGATATGTGGGAAAATGGGGATCCTGAAAAATTGTTAGTGAAACTATGAACTGATCTAACCATTTTGGAGAGAAATCTGAAATTCTGTCTTTTGACTCAGGAATGCCCCTATTAGATTTATTTCCTAAAGTGATCAAGGAAAATGGAAAACAAGATAAAATATTAATAGCAGCTCTCTTTGTGATAGCAAAGAACTAGAAAATGAAAGAATGTCCATCAGTTGGGGAATGATTAAACAAGTTATGGAATATAATTGTGATGGAATACTGCTGTACCATAAGAAATGATGAATAGGTTAATTTTGGAAAAACATGAAAAGATATACATGAAATTATGAAGCATGAAATGAGCAGAACAAAGGAAAACTTTTTGTATGTCCACCTCCAGAGAAAGAACTGAAAAATAGAAATAAGACATAGTTTTAGATATACATTTTTTGGGGGTCAAATGATGCCTTTTCTAATAGGGGGAAGAGAGGGAAAGGAGTTAATTGGATATTTAAATGTAACAAGCAAATAAAAAAAATGAACACATTCTATAACTCTTAAGAGGTGTGTTCTCTTATTTTTTCCAGTGTTTCAGAGTTTCTCATTTAATACATTTAGTAGTATAAGTATTGATACATTAATAATAATTAGACTTGAAATGTTCTGACTGAACACACCAGGTTTAGAGCTTTTTTGAGGTGTGTCCTCTTAAAGGGACATTCCTACATTATAGATTAGAAATGTTGATCTATTCATCCATTCAGCAAACATTTACTGTCAATCAGTTACTTTGGGTCTCCCTCTCTCTTGCAGGCAGGAAATAGGACAGGGGTCTATCCACTGCTAATTGGCATAGATCTCATTCATTTCCGTTCCTTAAGCAGCTGGAGGCCTCCCACAGTGGGTAGGGGAGAGGGTTGCCATATTGGGACCAGGTTTAGTGTATATAATCCATCAGATGCTGTAGACTTAATAGCAACTCAAAACTCCTGACTCCACATGACCTTTAAAGCCTTAGCCTCAGCCTTCTCCCAGGTAACAGGTATTCTAGGCATGCCATTCCATAGCACCCGCCTTTATCAAACATTTATTAAGCATCTACTGTGTTTAAACTAGGGCCAAAGCTTGAATTGGGCATGGTTTCTGATCTCATGGAGTTTAGCGTCAGGTAAGTTAGTTATGACACATATAATAAAATAGAATACAAAAAAAATACAGAAATGCATGGGAGAGGTGCACAGTGCCAAGGAAAATTGTTATTAAGGAAGAGAGAAAAGGGGAGAGAGAGAGAGAGAGAGAGAGAGAGAGAGAGAGAGAGAGAGAGAGAGAGAGAGAGAGAGAGAGAGAGAGAGAGAGGAGAGAGAAAAAGAGAGAGAAAGAAAGAGAGAGAGGAGAGAGAGAGAGAAGGAGAGAAAGAGAGAGTGAGTGCTCTGGCTTCCACTGATACCAGTTAAAAATTCTAATCCCCAGCCAAGGGAAAAGAGTCTCAAGATGACGCCTTTCCTGGAGGCTTCACACCTCCAGAAAGTCAGGGTCACTAAGTCAGCCTTTCACTCACCAATGGTGACTGTCTAAAAAGAAAGCAGTCTGAGGTCTCCTGCAAGAGCTCCTCCAGGGTTGAGTTCCTCTTCCAGTCTCTCCTCAAGTGTCTGTTCTCCAGTCCAACTCGAAGTCAGAGTTCTTCCCTCTAACTTGAATCAAATTTCAAATATCTCTTCTTCTGGCCTCTAGTCCTCTTTTTTAAAGATCTTTTTCTCTTGTGTCACCTCCCCTAAATTTCATATCTCCCAATCACAGCATATGCTCCTCTCCAGGACTGCCCACTCTTTAGTTTGCACCTTCTTTGGTTAGATTATACCTTTTTCGGTTATGTAACACCTTTTTTGGTTAGTTCACCTTTTGTAGTTACTTAACACCTTTTTGTAGTTAAAATGGGTAGATCTATTTCAAATACTGAGTTACCACCTTCTGGGGATTAAAATCTAAAAATAGATTGTGGAGCTAAGTACCTTCATTATTACAATCAGGGGATTACAATTTAATCTTCACAATAAAGGAAGATTTAAGTATCTTCATTGTTACAATCAGTAGATAGCTAAATCCAATCTTCACAAAATCCCTGGTTCCAATTTGTACTGAGCCACTGGCTGGATTAGAGTCTTCAAATTTTTCCCGTAATGGGCCCTGGTGTGTACACCATGGGTGTGTAGAAATGTGTATGAATTGTATGAATTTAATTAGGTAATTAATTATTAATTATGTTTTTATTACTATTATTTATTTATTTATTATTATTTTGGATAATTTAATAATTTAATTTTTATTATTTGTTATATTATTTATTATTATTATTTATTATAAATTAAATTTTAATTTAAAATAATTTAATAATTTTAAGACAAATTTATCATTTATTAATATTAAATTATTAATTAATAATTTAATAAAAATATAATAAATGAAGGTAATTCACCTTCAATTACAATTATTACTTGATCCAAGTCACTAGCCTGACACCAGATGGCAGGAGTCAACTAAACAATGTAGGCTAGCTTATTAGGTAAATGTTTTGAATACAGATCTTGGGCAGGAGGCATTGGAGTGTCAGGTAGAGGCATATTTTTGCCTTTTAGACACCCAAAGAGAAGTGGTTACTAACCCAGGTGCATTTGTGTACATTTTTGATGATCTAGAAAACAAGAATATATTGGTTTAAAATGTGTGGAAGAGAGTACCAAATCCCTCTTGCCTTTTTTCTTATATTCATTGAAAGACTGCTTATTATAGTTATTCCCAGTCAAAACCCTGACTTTAATTCCCAATTCTGCCAGCTAAAACCCTGGCTATAACATTTTCCTCATGGCAGCTATCATAGCAGGAGGTTTTCCCCATGGTCCCCTAAATTTTGCCAGATTATTTCATTATATTGATTTTCTTAGTAAAATGCTCTCTAGTTCATATTACTTGTGGATCTAAACTACATACCTCTAAAGTAATCTGTGATTTAATCCACTTATTAGTGGGCCCTGCAGCCCATCTGCTAGAACACCTTATATAAAACCAAATTAGAGATATCTAATTTTGAATAATCAAATTATAAATCTCCAAATAGCTCACTTGATTATATAATGATATGAGATTACTATTCATCAGATACTACATATGGATAACAGCCTGGTCCAGATTTGAACAAGAAGTATCAGAATAGTTTGGATTATTTTTGAGAAATTACAGAGTATTTTTAATGACCTCAGACTTCTCCCTTGAATAAAAGGCTTTTATTGTTTTTACATCAGTATTCTTCTGGTGATACCGTATGATTGTGAGTTGTATAGAATAGTCTCCAAAGAATTTAAGTTGAAAATCACCTAAAGGGCGATAGGGTGGTACATTGAGCAGGCTTAACATTTGACTAGTAAATTCTACAGGAGACAAAATTATAAAGAGTAAATTCAGAAGGATGATGTGATCAAGAAAGGAAAAAAAATAAGAGAGGACAACTTGATAGATAGCTATATGCTCCATGGAGAGCTATACAGCATGAACATATCAAGAAAAAAAATGGTCCCAGCACATCAAGTGGACGTCCTGTGATAAATTTATGGAGGATGTGGATGAGAGTTGCACCAGGATGGATAGGTCAAGGTGAGTTCTCTCCTTTTTTTATTTTCTTTCTTTAAACCCTTACCTTCTGTCTTAGTATCCACGGTCAGACAGAAGAGTGGCAAGGGTTAAGCAATTGGGGATAAGTGACTTGTTCAAGGTCACCCAGCTTGGAAGTGTCTGAGGCCAAATTTGAAGCTTCCCCTTAGATGATTTCTATTCTAGGTATTCATTTTAGGTGATCCTGGCATGGTTGAAATTTAAATTCCATTATGAATTGGACATTAATCCTCAGTATCTGGTCCATTTCTACTTACTCATTACCCACATATGTTTATTACCTACATCCAAATAAATGGACCCATTTCCTTACTTTAATATTCATATTCACGTACATTAATTCTATTAATGCCCTGTTTATCTGAAAGGGAGATTTCCAGACCACAGTCCAGAACCAGAAATGCATTTTTTAAAAAGGTCATCGAACCCCAGAAACAGATGTCTTAAAGCTCCAGCCACAGAGATGCATTCTTTGCCACTTAGGTTCTTTCTCAGAGCCTTTTTGTTTTGTGGTCTATTTAACAAATCATCCTTAACAAGCTTGGTTATCTTGTTTTATAGCCTCACAGCAGGTTAGAAGCAGTAACCTAGAAGGGGGCTTGGAGCTCTGTTAGTCAGTCTGCACAGTGAGTGTAGCATAAAAGAATATTGGTGGCCCCACATGAGGGAAAAGGATGAGAACAAAAGAAAAGCAGACAATTGTGACTACACAGGAAGACACTGAACTTCCAAACAATAATGATGATGAAAGCCAGCAGCAATTTTAACATTGGCAAAGCACTTTACAAATATTATTTTGTTCTATCCTCACACAAACCTGTGAGGTAGGTATTATTATCTTCATTTTACAAACAAAGAAACGGAGACAAATGGGGATGAAGTGACACACACAGGAGTCACACAGCTAGTCTTTTAGGTCAAATTTGAATTCAGGATGTCCTGAATCCAGAGCCAATGTTTTAACCATTGTACTTCCTAAACTCCCTTGTGATGACCAGCCGTCTAGTTAGCTTAAATTATTTCAAATTTTCTGTTTGAAAAGGCATCTAGAAAAGCTTAAATCCTTTCAAATCCTGTTTTAAAAGACTAGAAAACCTTGAATCATTTCAAATCCTGTTTGAAAAGTGTTTATTACAATTTAAATAAAAGATTTCCATAAGGAATCTTTAAAATTGGGGAAGGGAAGTTCAAAGGTTTTAGTTTTCTAGAAAATTTACTTATATGCATCCCCTACTGTTACTAGCTAAAAGAGATGGTTTGATATATGAATACCTACATACATAGAGGTATATATATACACAGACACATATTTTTTTTGGTCTAGACCTGTGATTTCATCAGGTATGGAAGTGCCTTTCAATGATTTATCTTTGAAAGTCCCAGAGACTCAGAGGGGTTAATGCCTTGCCCAGGGTGCCCCAACTTGTCAGAAGTTTTAGAGGGGGATAGGCTGCTCAGTGTGAGAGCCAGGCATAGAGGGGAGGTCCTGGGTTCCAATTTGACCTCAGATACTTCCTGGCTGTGTGATTCTGGTCAAGCTCCATTTCCTAGTCCTTAAGCTCTTCTGCCTTGGAACCAATGCACACTAAGAGGTTTTTCTCCGGACTCTAAATCTGCTTCTACTGCTGCTGCATTGTAATAGAGAGAATAAAATGTCTTAGGGCCTCTAGAGAGATGTGGGGGACTCGAAGAGAGAAATAACTTGCCCATGGTCACTGGGTCACTGTAAGAAGTCAAATCTTCAGCGCTCCAGGCTCTACTGTGTCCACGCCCCCAGGAGCCTCCATACCACTATAATTCCTTTTCTTCCCACAGGAAATGAATAAAGCCAAGGACCAAGCGCCATCTTTGTACAAGGTACTTGTGTGCTGCTTATGCTGTCTTCAATGCTGAATTGTTTAGGATGAGAGAATTTACTTCATTAAGAAATGCTAGTAGCGGGACAGATTGTTGGGAGAAACAGGACAGGAGAGGGAGATTATTTCATCAGGAAGCTATAAATAAATACTGCTTGGACTTGTGTGAATTCCAGAAGCTCCATCTCTCTCTTAACCTCCTCATTCTCCTCCTCCAATGTTTAACCCTCAGATCCGCCCCCAAATATAGTCAATCAAACACTAGAAAACCATCCCCCTCTCTCACACTCATTCTCACTCCTAGACTAATAAAAATCAGTTATTAATAAAAACCAGAGGATGAGGAGCCACGGGGCCCATTTTGTGACGAAAACCAAGGATCTAAAAGAAATCTGGAGAGGAACATAGCAGTGGAGTGGGAGGTTGGGGAAGGAGTTGCAAGCCTAAATCAAGGACACCTGAGGGCCCCTTATGTTCCATAGCCAGCGTACATCAGGTCCCTGGGCCCTTAAAACCCAAGTCATCACTCGGAAATTGTTTTTTTTTCTTTTTTCTTTTTTTTTTTGGTAGGTAGGTAGAGAGAATGGAGGGTGGTGAGGCATAAAAAGGAATGAAGTAAATTGCTCTCTTTCCTGGCTGTGTGGGAAGGTGAGCCCAGGACAGGATAATTGGACAAGAAGAACGGTAAGTAATTTCACCCCTGGGCAGAATAGGAGTCCAAGAATGATTAAAGAAACTGGGACAGTCTAAAACAAAACCTTGATGCAAACAAACCCCAAACCAATTTAATTTAATTTAACATTGGAGGGACACAAAAGGGTTGAGGAGAAATAACATGGTCAAAGAGTCATCTCCCACCTTATATTTGCAAAGGGATTTACAGTCATTTTATTTATTGCACTTCAGTTTATGAAGATGAATGGATTATCCCATTTTCATATATAAGAAAACTTGGGAGGAGGGACAGTGAATGCCAAGAACTCTCAAATCTAGTCCCATTCAACAGTAGGAGCAAAGTTGAGATTCGATGGAATTTTTAGCCTTTTGCTTACCTAATGAGAACTATACTTCTATCCCAAAGTTTAACATTTATTTTCCCCTTTAAGGAAAAAAAATTTCTTCCTTCTTTTTTAAGAAGTCGAGGCCTAAGATAACCAGTGGAACAGGGCACTTAAGTCAATTAAATACTCCAATAAATCTTTTGACTAAATTATTCAGCAATTCATTTCTAGAGTGTTTCGATTTTCAGATATCTTGTTTTTGAAAAGGTTTAGAGACACGGGTGTATTCTTACCAAGTCCTGGGTAGATCTTAATTTTGTCATTAAGGTAGACTTCGGATTTTACTTTATTGATTAAGCCTGGGAAAAATTGACACTATTCATTTTGTATGCACACAGTCTATGAAAACATTCATTGATTTCCCAAGCAGTAAAGGAAGAATGATATCTTTTATATTGGAATCTGCTTTTGAGATTGCACATTTTATTTGAGATTTTTACTTTGTTGATAAAAAATGAATCTTATCAAGGACACATGTAATACCCAGTGGAATTGCACATCGGCTATGGGAAGGGCAGCAGGAGGGGAGGGAGGAATAGAATCTGATTTTTGTAACCAAAGAATAATGTTTGAAATTGACCAAATAAAATTTTTAAAAAATGAATCCTAGTCAACATCTTATTAAAGTTTAAAGAAGAGATCCTGATTAAGGCCAGGCAGAACCTTAGCCAATAATTATACCTTTAACCTCAGGGCAGGACAATGTCTTCTAACTAATTATAAATCTTTGATAATAAATAATGTTATTTATAATAAATTTCAAATTTCAACATTGTAATAATTTTTTATGAAACTTTTCTTAACTCTAGAATTTCCAAGATTAGGCAGCTCCTAAGCTAAAGTACTTTATTCTCAGGTCTCACAGCATCTCACTGAGTTGGTTCCCTTTTTATCTATAAACAACAACTCTCATAGGTAAGGGAAGTCAGCAAGCTCTAGCTATTAAAGTTAGCAGCCAGGTGGCTGGGAAAAGCTTGTGCTGGTGTCTTCTTTGTGAGTTCCATCTCTCCTGTGATAAAGTAAGGGGGGAGGGGAGAGGAGTTGAGGTCTCTAGATCGATCTCTTCTCTCAAAAATATCCACTAATGGGGACTGGCAGAGGAGGCCCTAAGGTCCAGCTAGCTGGCCACTCAGAAAGAGGACACAGCTCCTTTTAGAAGCAACAGACAGGACTCTCTTTTTTGCTTTGGAGACCAATGAGAGAGCTTCCATTCTTTGTTAGCAGACACATAAATCTGTTAATAAAACAATGTTATTCCCAGAGAAATGGCCTCATATCCTTTATTGGTAAAAGATCAAAACGCACTATATGTGTATCAATTTGTTAACCTCAAAGCTCTATATAAAATGCAATTTTGTATTTTTTTTTTCAGGAATAGAATGAGCTAGATGGCTTTTCCTGTCCCTTCCAACTGGATTTCTGCAATCCTGTGAAATGTTTGTTGGATTAGAGGGGAAAAAGTGAAAAATAAGGAACAGCTTTTTGGAATTGAAGTGGGGGTAAGATACGAGAGGCTCAATGCCAGAAGTTTTGATGCCTGTTTTTTATTTTGTTTTTTATTGTTACTTTCACACTGCCTGAAATTTTTTTATTTGCAGGATTAATACTGGCTGAAATTCTACCCATTTCAGTCCTTAAGTAAGCATCTGCCTTTAAAAATATAAAAGATGCTTCTATTTGAGTTGGGGAGCTGTGAGTTATGAATTAATGTATATTAGTTCTGTCAAATAGCTTTACTTCCTAACTACTGCTGCATTCTTGTGCTATGTGAAAGAAAACTCTGTTTGAGACTATTAAAAGCCCAGCTCTTCTGCTAGTTCAATTTATTTATTCAAATTCAATTTCAGTTTACCTATGAGCTTAAGTTTCTTCATCTATACAATGAAGAATTTTCAACTAGATCAGTTATTCCCAACATTTTGAGAACCCCTTTCAACATAAACACAAAAATGTATTGTACCCCCCAAAGTGATTTAATATATTCTTTTTTGATTTATTCAAATGCTTATAATAACTACAATGATGGATTTCCCCCTAAAAGGTCCAATACAAAATGGACAATATGTAATTATAATTTTAACATTAAATTTTATTCTATTATAATTATGAAAACTATAAAATTATAAAACTCTAATTATAAAGTCATTGTGGACTTTTATATAGGACATTCTGTCAGATCTAAAAGAAATAATCTAGCAAGACTTCATTTGATTACCCTTTGAGCAACCACAGAAACAAACATAACTCTCCAAACATGCTCATGCTTGTGGTCACAGAGGAAAAATATATCAGTAAAATAATTGAGCAATTACTGTTTAAGATGCTATTAAAGAATTTTTAATCATGAACCCTCAAGAGGCTCAAGAAGCTCTAAATGGGAACCACTGAATTAGATAGTTTCAAATTAGTTGTTTTTTTTTTTCACTGAAACAGTGTTTGATCTTGATTTGTAAGCTTTTCCTGGGCAAAGTTATTTATTTTCCATCTTCCCAAAGAAAAAGCTGAATGATCCTGGGAAAGCCACATTAATTCTTTGATTCTAATTTTCCTCAGTTGTAAAATAAAAGCATCAGACTAGGTGACCTCTGAAATGCTATTAAATCATCCCAAGCAGTGCCAACATGCAATGCTATCTGAATCATAAGGAGGTCACTTTGTGGCGTGGACTGAGAGCCTTTCTCTTCATCTTTATCTGAACTGACTCTAAGTAAAAGTATAAAGAAAACAAAATTTGTTCTAATCACGTCTAGCCTCACCTTTTCTGAAGTTTTCCCCTTATAGTGTTTCTCATTCTCCATATTTTCTTCTCTTTAGATCTCTCAGTATCCTTTCTCTTTCCATTCAAGTCTACTATTAAGAAAGAAGCCTGTTTTGAAGGGAGTTTGATGATTTTTAAAAAGTCCTGGGTTCCACATCAGAAGATCTAGGTAGGTTCAAGTCCTGTTTACTATTTTCTAGTTGTGTCATGATCTTGGGAAAATCATTGCATGTCTAAGGGCATGGTGGTACACTGTCTAATTCCTAGGGTTGTTGTGACTAAAACTCTTGGCAAACAAAAAAAAATCTAAATGTGAACATTGTTTTTATTATTACTGATATTATACTTAATACCACCTCTGGGCTACTACCCTCTTGGCACTTATACTTAAGGATTGGTTTTCCACATTTTAGGAATAACTCCTAGTTAGTAGTAGTAGTCTCTTGGTAACCGAGGATGACATTTGTTTTTGTGCGTTTTTGTGCACAAAGACACTTGTGCATGAAAATTTAAATTAAATTTAACTCCTAGTACTGCAATTTATAAACCCCAACTTAGTATTTCCCAAGCACATTCAGCCAGTAAATAATTAGTTTTTATTTGAAAAAATTCTTACCTTCTCTCTTAGAATTGACGCTGTATGTTGGTTCCAAGTCAGAAGAGTGGTAAGAACTAGGCAATGGAGGTTAAGTGACTCACCCAGGGTCACACAGCTAGGAAGTACCTGAGATCAGATTTGAACCTAAGACTACCCTCTCTAGTCCTGGCTCTTTATCTGCTGAGCCACCTCAGTGGGCAGCCACTGAGTTGCCCAAATAATTAGCTTTTAGTGAAAGGCATTTTCTAAGATGATATAATTTTTTTTAAAGGGTTGGTACAAGACATCCTTACCAACAGTATATCCATTGGCTGTCCTTTCCTACAAATAGACACAACATCCATAGAAAGTAGGGGTTCCGATTTAGAATATAATGCTATTGAAGCCAGGTTTAGGATACATATTTGGCAAAGAATAATTCACAACTTCTGGTGCTCTATGACCTGGAAGTCTTTCTTCACTTTGTAGGATCCTCACACAGCTCCCTTTAGGGCTACCATCTTGGCTGGGAGATGCACTCAGAAGGGCACTCAGGGTCACCTCCTTTCTTGAGAACCTTCTTTATGGCTATGAAGAATTGTATTCCTTGAATCCATTTTCCTCCTTTAGAGAATCTGTGTGTGTGTGTGTCCATGTCTCTCCTCGGGTATGTGTTTCTGCTACTCCCAAACTGACACTCATCTCCTTCTGCTCTTATAGTTCTGGTGACATGACCAGTGGAGGGGGAGAAGAAGAAGAGAAAGCTTCCCTCTTCTCTCTCCCACAGGGCTGCTCTTGGGTACAGGTGAAGGATCTGTTCCTACCAGTACCTACAACTCCTGGAGTTCATCCTCCTACTGAAAGCCTGCAAGAGGTGTAGCTGCCTTGTTTGTTCAGCCCACAGCCTTGTTAACTTCTTGGTAATCAGAGAGTTCACACCAGGTAAAGTGGATTCTTGTTTATACCTTAAAGCTCATCTTGTATGACTGTTTAGAAGTAGAATCTACACAAATTCTTGGCACCTACTTAACATTTTTTTCTTTCATTTATTTGTTTATTTATTTTTATTTTAATAAAAATTTTTCAGATAAGTTTTCTGAAGTTATACAATCCAAATTGTCTTTCTTCCCCCAATCCCAGAGTTGGCAAACAATTCAATCTGGGTTATATATGTATTATCACACAAAACATATTTCTATATTATTCATTTTTAAGTAAATAATTTTATAAAACCAAAACCCTAAAACATAAACCAAAATAAACGAGTGATAAATCATATGCTTCCATCTGCATTCTTACCCCAACAGTTATTTCTCTGAAGGGGGATAGTATTCTTTTTCATAAGTCCTTCAGAATTGTTCTGGATCATTGTATTGCTGTTAGTAGCAAAGTCTGTCACTTTTGATTGTTCCACAATATAGTTACTGTATATAGTGCTTTCCTGGTTCTGCTTATTTCACTCTGCATCAGTTCATCTAGGTCATTCCAGCTCTTTCTGAAGTCATCCTGTTCATCATTCCTTGTGGCACAGTAGTATTCCATCACCAATATTGCTGTTGTTGTTGTTACAATATTTCACTTATGTTCTGCTTATTTCACTCTGCATCCATTTCTGCAGATCTCTCCAGCTTTTTCTGAAATCATCTTGCTTATTATTCCTTATATAGCATAATAGCATTCCATCACCGTGATATACCACAATTTGTTCAGGTATTCCCCAATTGAGGGACATCCCTTTGATTTCCAATTCTTTACCATCATAAAAAGTGCAGCTATAAAGATCTTTCCCATTTTAAAAAATGTCTTTGGGCGACAGACCTAGTAATGGTATTACTGGATTAAAGGGTATACATTTCCTTTATATCCTTTTGACCATAGTTCCAAATTACCCTCTAGAATGGTTGGATCAGTTCACAACTCCACCATTATGAATTTTAAAACTACTCCACTCTACTCAGACTACTTTAGAAGATCTGATTTAGCTATTTCCTGATTAGTAAAAATGGAGATACTTGGTTTAACAGAATTAGGTCTTGGGAATTCTACATTGATCCAACTTACTAAGTTTAACAAGGTCAAGAATGTTTGCACCATACTCAGGGATTAAGTATCTGAGGAAATGGCCTTCAACAGACATGTGCAGAAACAGCAGACACACTCCTGGGCTATCCTAAGTCAAGCTAATTTATCATTGGTACAGATGAGACACAGGAAAGTGATGTAAAACCATCTATATAAGGCATGTCACTTCCTCTGCTCTCCCTCTTTCCCTGGAGAGGCGACTCTGGCTGATAGCATGCTAAGCATTCCAACATCTTGGCATGGTGGCAGCTATTTGTCTGGGTTTTGGCGGTGAGTTTTCCCTTCAGCTGATTCAAGTTCAGGCATCTTGGCTAAGCCCTTTTTGGAGTTCAGGCTGATTCCTTCCTCCTTATTCTCTAAACCCTTACCTTCCTAGAGCCTCTGGTCTTCCTCCTGGCACTATCCAGGTGGGGGAAATCCTACACCCTTTCCTTCTTCCTTCTTAATTTCTTTCCACTATATCAATTAAATCACCATAAATTTCCAGTTGACTTGGTTATATTTTTTTATATTTGGGATATCTATGGTGACCAAATAATTAACATAGTTTAGGTCACAACACTAAAATTATCTTTTATACCAGCAATGCATTAGTGTCCCAATTTTGCCATATCCCCTCCAATATTTATAATTTTGCTTTACTGTCATATTGACTGATCTAATAGGTCTGAGGCAGTACTTAAGAGTTGTTTTAATTTACATTTCTATAATCAAGATGGATTTATTAAAAATTTTTCATATGATTAATGATAGCTTTAACTTCTTCATATGAAAACTACCTATTCATATCCTTTAACCATTTATTAATTGGAGAATGACTTGGATTCTTATCAGTTTGACTTAGTTCTTTTTATGTTTGGGAAATGAGACTTTTATTAGAGAAATTTGTAATAAAATTTTTCCCCAATTTGTTGTTTCCCTTCTAATCTTGGTTGCTTTGGTTTTGTTTATACAAAACCTTTTAAATTTAATATATTCAAAATTATTCATTTTACAGCTTGTAATATTTTCTTTGGTCATAAATTCTTCCCTTCTCCATAAATCTGACAGGTAAACTATTCTATGTTCCCCTAATTTACTTATAATATCACTCTTTATGTTTAAATCATATTCCTATTTGGACTTTATCTTGGTATAGGGTGTGAAATATTGATCTAAACCTTTTTTTTTTTTGGCAATACTGTTTTCCAATTTTCCCCGGCAGTTTTTGTCAAAAAGTGAGTTCTTATCCCCCAAACTGGAATCTTTGGGTTTATCAAACACTAGGTTGCTGCGGTCATATACTCCTAATCTGTTCCATTGATCTGCCTTTCTATTTCTTAGCCAATACCAAATTATTTTGATGATTACTGATTATAATACAGTTTAAGATCTGGTACCATGAGGCAACCATCCTTCACATTTTTTCATTTGTTCCTTTGATATTATCGACCTTTTTTTTTCCAGATGAATTTTGTTCTCATTTTTTCTTGTTCTAAAAAATAGTTTGGTTGGCATGGAGTGCACTGAATGAGTAAATTAATTTAGGTAGGTAGGTTTTTATTATATTAGCTCAACCTACTTGAGCAATTAATGTTTTCTCAATTGTTTAGATCTAACTTTATTTCTGTGATGTGTTTTGTGATTATGTTCATATAATTACTGTATTTGTCTTGGCAAATAGATTCCCAGGTATTTTATATTGTCTAGAGTGATTTTAAATGGAGTTCCTCTAACTCTTGCTACTGGACTTTGTTGGAAATATATAGAAATGCTAATGATTTATATGGGTTATTTTGTATCCTGCAACTTTGCTAAAGCTATTAATTATTTCAACTAATTTTAGTTGATTTTCTAGGGTTCTCTAAATACACCATCATATCATCCACAGAGTGTGATAGTTTAGTTTCCTTAATGCCTGCTTTAATTTCTTCAATTCCTTTTTCTTCTCTAATTGCTAAAGCTAGTATTGCTAATACAATATTAAATAATAGAGGTGATAATGGGCATCCTTGCTTCATTCCTGATCTTATTGAGAAGAATTTTAACTTATCCCCTTTGCAATTGATACTTGCTGATGGTTTTAAATAAATACTACTTATTATTTTAAGGAAAGGCTCTTTTATTCTTATACTTCATAATGTTTTTAATAGGAATGGGTGATATATTTTGTTAAAAGTCTTTTCTGAATCTACTGAGATAATCATGTGATTTCTGTTAGTTTAATAATAGATATGGTCAATCATGATGATAGTTCTAATATTAAACCAGCTTTGCATTCCTGATATAAATCCTACCTGGTCATAGTGAATAATACTTGTGATATATTGCTGTAGTCTCTTTGCTAAAATTTTTTAAAAATTTGTTTGCAACAATGTTCATTAAGAAAATTGGTCTTTAATTTTCTTTCTCTGTTTTTGGTCTTCCTGGCTTAGGTATCAGCACTGTATTTGTGTCATAGAAAAAATTTGGTAGTACACCTTTTTTGATTAATTTGCCAAATCATTTGTATAGTTTGGGGATTAATTGTTTTTTAAACATTTGATAGAATTCACTTGTGAATCCATCTAGCCAGATGGGGGATTTTTTTCTTAGGGAGTTCATTGATGGCTTGTTAAATTTATTTTTCTGAGATAGGAGTAAGTAAGTATTCTATTGCCTTTTTTGTTAATCTAGGGAATTTATATTTTTGTAAATACTTATCTATTTCACCTCGATTCTCATTTGTTGTCATATTATTGGGCAAAATAGTTCCTAATGATTGCTTTAATTTCCTGTTCATTGCAAGTAAAATCATCCTTTTCATTTTTGATACTGGTAATTTGTTCTTTTCTTTCCTTTTTTAAAAATCAAGCTAATCAGTGCTCTATCTCTTTTCTTTGTTTTTTTATAGAACCAATTCCTAGTTTTATTTATTGGTTCAAAATTTCTTTTATTTTCAGTTTTATTAATTTCCCCTTTGATTTTTAGGGTTTCCAATTTAGTCTTTAATTGGGAGTTTTAACTTGTTCTTTTTCTCATTTTTAAAAGTTGTATCCTCAATTCATTGATCTGTTTTTTCCTCTGTTTTATTAATATAAGCATTCAGGGATATAAATTTCCCCCTGAATATTGCTTTTGCTTTGTCTGTATCCTGTAAATCTTTGGGAATGAGTGTATAGAGGGAAAGATAATGAGTTAATTTCCTTTTGTTGCACCCATACTTTGTTTCCAGGATTTTACCCTGTAAGATAAAGAATCCTAGGAATATTTTTGCACATACTCTTCTTTGAGATACAGCCTCAATAGTGAAATCTCAGGATCAAAGGGCATAAACAAATTGGCAACTTTTCTACATATTTCAAACTGTTTCCCAGATCAGTTGAACTACTTCTTGACTCCATCAAGAGTGAACCCATTAGGCAGCTGGATAACTCAGTGGATTGAGAGCCAGGCCTAGAGACGAGAAGTCCTAGGTTCAAATCTGACCTCAGACACTTCCCAGCTGTGTGACCCTGGGCAAGTCACTTGACCCCCATTGCCTAGCCCTTACCACTCTCCTGCCTTGGAGCCAATACACAGTATTGACTCCAAGATGGAAGGTAAGGGTTTAAAAAAAAAAAAGAGCAAACTCATTTGTCTGTCTTTCCATTACCCATGCAAAAATTTTTCCATCTTTTAGCAGCTTTGATAGTGGAGTATATGATGATACTCTGATTATTCTAGTGTTTTTGAACATTTTCCCAGTAGTTATTGTTAGTTTATATTTCCTCTCTTGAAAACTCTTACTTTATATCTTTTCATTGCATAAGTGTGTCATGACACAATCTTTTATGTTTGTATCAAATTCCTTTTGATTGTGCACATAAGACTTTTTTTTTAGTTATTTAATGTGAAGTTCTCTCTGCCCGCCTCCCCAAGTGTGTCTTGTAGTGCTAGCTGCATTGGTTTAATTTACAAAGCTTCTAAATCTTATAATATTAGTGCTGCAAAATTTGCCTTTCATAATCTATTCTATCCCTATTCTGATGTTAGAATTTCCCTTTGTACTTAATGATGAAATATATAGCCTTCTAACTTATTCATAGTGTGATGGGGTTTTTGTTGTTGTTGTTTTGTTTTTTGTTTTCTTTTGTTTTTTTGTATTTGGATAACATTCATTTGGAATAGATTGTGGCAAAAGACCCAGGTTTCACCAGGTTGCTATGTATCAGTTTTCCCAGCAGTTATTGTCAAATAAAGAATCTCTTCCCTAGTAGTTTGTGTTCTTGGGTTTATTGCTCACTAGGTTGCCATGTATGTTTCTTCTCATCTCACTTACCTAGTTTATTCTACTCCTCTGCTTTGCTACCCTTATCCAGTACTAGATAGTTTGAATGATTGTTGCCCCATAGTATAGTTGGAGATTTGCTAGAACCATGCCTCTTTTCTTCCTACATTTTGTTCCCTTCATACTTTTGTACCTCTTGCATTTTGCCAAAAAATTTCATTATATTTTAAATTTTTATGTTATCTCTCTTGGAAAATGTTTGGTGAAAAAATTTGGTGCAGTAATTTAGGTAATAACAACATTTTAATTCTACTTTTGTGTTAGCTAAGAATATGGTCTATCTCTATAATTACTTAGATCTTTTATTTTTGTAAAAGTTATTTTGGTATTAAATTAATAGAGGTCTGGTTTATGTTTTGGTAGGTTAAACCAAATATTTTATATGTTTTATCTTACATTGAATTTCTTTTCTTATTTCTTTTGTTGATTATTGTCCTTCACATTCAAAGAGGACCAAGATGATATTTCTGCTGTCTTTTGACTCAAGCATAAATTGGATCTAAGTAAGGCAAAGTTGCACAAAGTCATCAGCCTCACTCTTTTCTGGAGACATCCCAAGTCCAGTGGCAAAACAAAAGTCAAGATGACTGGTGATGGCTCAGGATGCAGTGGATGACTTTGGCTTCTTCGATGTCTAATCAAGCTCCAAAGGCTCCACAACACCTACTTCGGTTTCCTTTATGGCCATTGGAACAAATTGTTTTCATCTGCCCATTCTGCCAACGGGACATGCTTGAGGTAGACACCCCTCCCCCAATTCACTGATGAGTTTGAGACCCGTCAGTTATTCTCAACATTCTCGCCCCTGTGAACCCAATTTACCAACGTGTGGCTACAGGGCAAGCGACAGCTTCTTGGAGCCACAGGTGAGAGCTGAGTGTCAGGTAGACATCAAAGAAGGAAATCAGCTTCATAAAGGGTTTAGCAAGCCCTCACACCACATGTTCTAGTCTTTCATGAACATCCCACGTACCCCCATTTCTTCTGTTAATATTTTACCAAAGCTGGTGACTTTTATGGATTTAGTTTGCATGCTGCTATTACTGAAGCTTTCATTATTTTCAAGAAATTTGTTAATGATTTTCCTGTGTTCTTTAAGTAAACCATTATATTGTTACAAAGGGAAATATTTTTTGCTTTCTTTTTGTTTGTTGATTTCATCTTGTTCTATTGCTACAGCTACTATTTCTAGGACTATGTTAAGTAAGAGTAGAGATGGCAGAAACTCATACTTAAAATAGTGTTTTCTTTTATAAATAATTCTATGCTTGGGTTTTAAATGGATGCCTTTTCTTCTAATAAGAAAAAGTCATTTCCTTGCTAACATTTAAAGTTAGTCATATGTTATCAGGCCTTTTCTGCAACTATCAGTATAATCTTGTGATTTTAAAAATTATTTTATTATTAACAATGGTTATTTTATAGCAAAATTTTCCTAATGTGAAATTATTCTTGTAATCTTATTATAAAGACTACTTTGCTAGAGGGAATAAAATGTTTTAAAACATCTTTGCTTTACCTATTTGCTAATATTTTATTTAATTTTTTTCAAAATTAATCTTTAATGGTATTAATCTATGCTTTTTTCTCTTTTTCTCTGTGTTAGTTGTCAAGATCACTTTTCTTTTCATAGGAAGAATTTGGTACGGTGCCTTCTTTCTCTTTATTCAAACAGTTTCTATTGCTAAACAGTTTTCTGATCTTTGAATGTTTACTAGAACTCATTTCCAAATTCATCTGGATCAACACTAATTTTCTTAGGAAATTGATTTGCTAAATTTCTAAATTTTTTATATTTTCTCTTCTATCAATCTAGTTATTTCACAGTTTTGAAAATATTTATCTGTGTTATTAGGAATTTTTTTAAAACCCTGACCTTCTGTCCTGGAATCGATACTGTGTATTGGTTCCAAGGCAGAAGAGTGGTAAGGGCTAGGCAATGGGGGTCAAGTGACTTGCCCAGGATCACACAGCTAAGAAATGTCTGAGGCCAGATTTGAACCTAGGACCTCCCATCTCTAGGTCTGGTTCTCAATCCACTGAGCCACCCAGCTGCCCCCTTATTGGGAATTTTAAAAATATTCATCCTTATTATTAGCATTTTTAGTTTGTTGGAATATAATCATGCTAGAAGTTCCAGAGAATATTTTTTATTTCCTTTTCATTTATCATGACATTCCATTTCTCATTTAAAAACATTTTGATGCAGAAGAAAACATATGATTTATCACTTGCTTATTTTGGGTATATGATTTGGAGTTTTGATTTTAAAAGATTACTCTATTACAAAAATGAATAATATGGAAATAGGTTTTGAGTGATAATACATATATAACCCAGTGGAATTGCTTGTCATCTCTGGGGAGGGGGAGGGAAGAGAAGAGGGAGACAACACGAATCATGTAACCATAGAAAACTTATGTGTAAATTTGTTACTGGAATAAAATAAAGAAAAATTTAAGAAAGAAGTGTTTATGTTTCAGGCACTATTCTAAACTGAAAATACAAAGAAAGAAAAGGCAGTCCCTTTCCTTGAGAAGGTCATAATGTAATGAGAGCAAATCAGATTAGCTAATCATCTTTTTATTGCAATTTTTATTTTAAAAAGCTTTTTAGTTTTATTTCTCAACCAATCTTTTTTTCCTTCAGGTTTGTTAATTAAAAAAAAAAGAAATTCTACTCCTGTGCTTGTTTGGGGATAATTTATTTGTCAGTTTTCTACATTTTCTATTTGCACACTCAATTCATTGATCTCCTTTCTGTTAATGTGTGTTATAAGATATAATTTTTCTATAAGAATTGCTTTTGCTAGATCCTACAAATTTTGGGACTTTGTGTCATTACTATAATTTTATTTAACAAAGTTATTTATTAGGTCTATGAGTTGTTTTTTGATCCATTTATTATTTATGCTATTATTTAGTATCATTTACTTCTCTGTTCTTTGTTCACATTAACTATATTGGTTTTGAATTGTGTGTGTAATGGTCTATACATGTTTAATATTTTTTGCCTATGATTGTTTATGACTTCTTTATGCTCTAGCACATCATCACATTTATCCCTCTAGCACAACAACTGTATAGGAAGAAATGACAAGACATAAATAGGTATATAGATATATGTATGCTTAAATACATATACGTGTATATATATATATGCATATATATGTATGTATACAACTAGAGCTAAAAAAAGAGGTTCATACTAAAAGAAATGGGAAAAGAAACAAAAGGGGGTAAACTTATATGTCACAAAGAAGCTCATGGTGGGAGGGGGGAGAACATTAATACACTGGAAGGGTAAAGAGGTTGGAGATAGGAAATACTCAACTTTTACATGCATTGAAATTGACTCAAAGAGGGAAGAACAATCAAATACATTGGGGCAGAGAATTGATTTGCGCCCTATAGGGAAGTAGAAGGGTAACAAACAGATTGGTGGGGAGGGAAGTAGTACAAGGGAGGAATAGAGTGGAGGGGGTTAGTATAAAAGGATTGTAAAGAAAATAAGAAGGGAATAAGAACGGAGTGGAGGTTAGAAAGGGAAGCAAAATAAGGGTGGGAATTAGGGGGGCCAATTAAAAACAAAACATTGGTGTCAAAGGAAATAGTGAAAGAAGAAAAGGCAGGAATAGAAGTGGAAATCAAAATGCAGGGAAATACACAGCTAGTAATCATAACTCTCAATGTGAATGGAATGAACTCACCCATAAAACGCAAGCAAATAGCAGAGTGGATTAGAAACCAAAACCCTACCATATGCTGTCTATAAGAAACACACATGAGGAAGGTAGACACACATAGGGTAAAAGTAAGAGGGTGGAGCCAAATCTATTGGGCATCAACTGATAAAAAGAAGAAAGGAGTCTCAATCATGATATCTGACAAAGCCAAAGTAAAAATAAATCTAGTTAAAAGAGATAGGGAAGGTAATTACATCCTGATAAAAGGTAGTATAGACAGTGAGGAAATATCAGTACTCAACATGTATGCATCAAATGGCATAGCATCCAAATTTCTAAAGGAGAAACCAGTGGAGCTTAAGGATGAAATAGATAGGAAAACTATACTAGTGGGAAACCTGAAAGATAGACCTTCTCATAGACCTTCCTCTATCAGAAGTAGATAAATCAAACCAAAAAATACATGAGAAAGAGGTAAGATAAGTGAATGAAATCTTAGAAAAATTAGAGTTAGTAGATATGTGGAGAAAAATAAATAGGGACAAAAAGGAATACACTTTTTTTTCAGCAGCACATGGTGCATTCACAAAGACTGAACATGTACCAGGGCATAAAAACATTGCAAACCAATGCAAAAGAGCAGAAATAATAAATGCAACTTCTTAGATCACAATGCAATGAAATTAATAATTAGTAAGGGAACATGGAGAGGTAAATAGAAAATTAATTGGAAATTTAAAAATACAATTCTCCAAAATCAGTTAGTTAAGGAACAAACCATAGAAATAACTAATAATTTCATTGAAGAAAATGACAATGATGAGACATCCTTTCAAAATCTATGGGATGCAGTCAGAGCAGTACTCAGGGGGAAATTTATATCCTTGAGTTCATATATTAACAAATTAGAGAGGGCAGCAGTCAATGAATTAGGCATGCAAATTTAAAAAAACTAGAAAGTGAACAAATTAAAAATCCTCAGATGAAGACTAAATTAGAGATCCTAAAAATCAAAGGAGAAATTAATAAAATTAAAAGTCAAAGAACTATTGATTTAATAAATAAGACAAGAAGAAGACTTGGAAAAAACAAATAAAATACACAACATACTGGCCAATTTAATTTTAAAAAGGAAGGAAGAAAACCAAATTGACAGTATCCAAGATGAAAAGGGAGACCTCACCTCTAATGAAGAGGAAATTAAGGTAATCACTAAAAACTATTATGCCCAATTATATGGCAATACATATGGCAATCTAGGTCATATGGATGAATATTTACTAAAATATAAACTGCCTAGACCAACAGAGGAAGAAATAGGCTACCTAAACAACCCCACATTAGGAAAAGAAATTGAATAAGCCATCAAAGGACTCCCTAAGAAAAAATCCCCAGGTCCAGATGGATTCACAAATTAATTTTATCAAACATTAAAAGAACAACTAGTCCCAAAATTATACAAACTATTCGACAGAATAAGCAAAGAAGGAGTTCTACCAAATTCCTTTTAACACACAAATGTGGTACTGATTCCAAAGCTAGGCAGGTCAAAAACAGAGAAAGAAAACTATAGACCAATCTATTTAATGAATATAGATGCAAAAATCTCAAATAGGATACTAGCAAAAAGATTCCAACAAGTGATCATGAGAGTTATTCACTATGACCAGATGGGATTCATACCAGGAATGCAAGGATGGTTCAATATTAGGAAAACCATCTACATAATTGACCATATTAATAAACAAACTGACAAAATCACATGATTATCTCAATAGATGCAGGAAAAAGCCTTTGACAAAATACAACACTCATTCCTACTGAAAATACTAGAAAGTATAGGAATAGAAGGGCCTTTCCTAAAAATAATAAATAGTATATATCTAAAACCATCAGCAAACATCATTTGCAATGGGGACAAACTAGAAGCCTTCCCAATAAGATCAGGAGTGAAACAAGGATGCCCATTATCACCTCTATTATTTAACATTGTACTAGAAACACTAGCAATAGCAATTAGAGAAGAAAAAGAAATTGAAGGTATTAAAATAGGCAATGAGGAGATTAAGCTATCACTCTTTGCGGATGATAAGAAGGTCTACTTAAAGAATCCTAGAGAATCAACTAAAAAGCTAGTCGAAATTATCAACAACTTTAACAAAGTTGCAGAATACAAAATAAACCCAAATAAGTCATCAGCATTTCTATATATCTCTAACACATCTCAGCAGCAAGAATTAGAAAGAGAAATTCCATTTAAAATCACCCTAGACATTATAAAATATTTAGGAAACTATCTGCCGAGACAAACGTAGGAACTATATGAAAACAACTACAAAACACTCTCCACACAATTAAAACTAGATCTAAACAATAACAAAGTTCATTTGGAAGAACAAAAGATCAAGGATATCCAGGGAAATCGTGAAAAAAATGCAAAGGAAGTAGAACTTGCAGTCCCAGATCTTAAACTATACTATAAAGCAGTGCTCATCAAAACAATTTGGTACTGGCTATGAGACAGAAAGGAGGATCAGTGAAACAGACTTGGGGTAAGTGACCTCAGCAAGACAGTCTATGTGATAAGCCCAAAGATCCCAGCTTTTGGGACCAAAAT
Source organism: Monodelphis domestica (assembly GCF_027887165.1). Classification (NCBI taxonomy): domain Eukaryota; kingdom Metazoa; phylum Chordata; class Mammalia; order Didelphimorphia; family Didelphidae; genus Monodelphis; species Monodelphis domestica. The sequence goes on along the minus strand of NC_077231.1, from coordinate 249,716,909 downwards.
CCACTATTTGATAAAAATTGCTGGGAAAATTGGAAGACAGTATGGGAGAAATTAGGTTTGGATCAACATTTCACACCCTACACCAAGATAAACTCAGAATGGGTTAATGACTTGAATATAAAGAAGGAACATATAAGCAAATTAGGTGAACACAATAATATACATGTCAGATCTTTGGGAAAGGAAAGACTTTAAAACCAAACAAGAGCTAGGAAAAAAATCCCAAAATATAAAATCAATAATTTTGATTACATCAAATTAAAAAGTTTTGTATAAATAAAACTAGTGCAACCAAAATGAGAAGGGAAGCAACAAATTGGGAAACAATCTTCATAACAAAAACCTCTGACAAAGGTCTAATTACTCAAATTTATAAAGAGCCAAACCAATTGTACAAAAAAATCAAGCCATTCTCCAATTGATAAATGGGCAAGGGTGATGAATAGGCAATTTTCAGTTAAAGAAATAAAAACTATTAATAAATACATGAAAAAGTGTTCTAAATCTCTTATAATCAGAGAGTTGCAAATCAAAACAACTCTGGGGTATCACCTCACGACCTAGCAGATTGGCTAACATGACAGCAGCAGAAAGTAATGAATGCTGGAGGGGATGTGGCAAAGTTGGGACATTAATTCATTGCTGGTGGAGTTGTGAACTGATCCAATCATTCTGGAGGGCAATTTGGAACTATGCCCAAAGGGCAATAAAAGATTGTCTGCCCTTTGATCCAGCCATAGCACTACTGGGCTTGTACCCGAAAGAGATAATAAGGAAAAAGAAATGTACAAGAATATTCATAGCTGCACTCTTTGTGGTGGCAAAAAATTAGAAAATGAGGCGATGCCCTTCGATTGGGGAATGGCTGAACAAACTGTGGTATATGTTGGTGATGGAGTACTATTGTGCTAAAAGGAATAATAAAGTGGAGAAGTTCCATGGAGACTGGAACAACCTCCAGGAAGTGATGCAGAGCGAAAGGAGCAGAACCAGGAGAACATTGTACACAGAGACTGATACACTGTGGTACAATTGGATGTAATGGACTTCTCCATTAATAGCAATGCAGTGATCCTGAACAACTGGGAGGGATCTATGAGAAAGATACTATCCACATTCAGAGGAAAAACTGTGGGAGTAGAAACACAGAAGAAAAACAACTGTTTGAATACATGGGTTGAGGGGATATGGCTGGGGATGTAGACCCTAAAGGTTCACCCTAGTGCAAATACCAACAACATGGAAATAGGTTCCAATCAAGGACACTTTTAATACCCAGTGAAATTGCGTGGCAGCTGCGGGAAGGCTGGGGGAAGGGGAGGGAGGGAAATAATGTGATTATTGTAACTGAGGAATAATGTTCTAAATTGACTAAATAAATTAATTTAAATTAAAAAATCAATAAAACCAGTAGGACAGAAAAAAAAATGTTAACTCTTGTGTATGCCAGATGATTAAAATAGTCCTCTGCTCTTTAATTCTCAAAAAAAAAAAAAGGTAGGATCACTAAATATATGCAGCTGTATTGCTTGGAACAACTCTATTCCAATTTCCTCTTTTCCCTCTTCTCTCTGAGTTCAAACAAAAATCAGTTAATTTCACCACCCCCATACATACACACATACATCCTTTTGTTGTTGTTTTGTAATCAGTCTTATAATCAATAGTCTGTTTCACTTGTGGTGATCACCTCTGAAATCTTTCCCTCTCCTCCATATCCTGGAATATTTTTTGTGCTTATTTTATAGTATATTTATTAGTATACATAATATTATTCCTTGACAGTCTAGATAAGGATGAAATTCATTAGAATTTTCTCATTAGAATCAAAGTATGTTTGCATAACCTTCGTCTAAAGTATGCTAGTTACTAAAAATAATGTTTCTCTCTCTATTACCTCTACCTTTCACTTTCTAAATGATATTTTTGAGTAACCAGACAATCCCTAGTCTTCCCAGGGCTTCATTCCATTCCCTAGATGACTCAAATATGAGGAAGAAAATTCCACTAATATTTCTCTACATTTTCAGAATATATACACAGAATCACCTAGCCCTTATGAGCAATTCAAACTTGTTTACTTTTCTTAAGTTACTTTTGTTTTCCATATTTGCATTTCACAGAATCTATTTGATGTGATTTTCTCAAAAGGTAAGTTTAGAAGTCATCAGTTATGTTAAAAAATCAATTTTTCCCATTTTTAGGAAGAATAATCCTCCACCTTTTAGAATAAACTAGGGGTAAATCATTTTTGTTTTGCTTTAAAAAATGATAATATTGCCTGTCCTTTAATTTTTTAATATTGGTGATTAGGTTGTGTGATTCTGGCTTTGGTACCTTGATACATGATATGTCTTTTCCAGAGCACTTCTGATTTATTATTTTTTTCTGTGACTTTAGAGCTCTGTATTTTGACATTCATCTTTCTGGATGAATTAAAATTAAAGTTTATGTCCAATAGTATCCTGTGAATCCTATTAATCTCTACTTGGCTCTTTAGTAGCACTCTTTCTGGGAAGTCTTATTATATCCTAAAATATAGTCTTAATTTTTTGTATCTTCACATTCTTGCAAAAAGTCAGCTTCTTACATTATCTCTCTAAGTCCTTTTTTAGGTTAGTTAAAAAATATTAGATGTTTCATTTCTTTTTATTTATAATTCTTTTTCTAGTACTGAATTTTTAAATTCCATCTATTTTAATTTTGAGGGGTATCCATTATTTTCTAAAGTTTTACACCTTTTGTTCTGAATCATGTAGTTCTCTTTTGAGTTTTTTAAATTACAAACTTTATTTTTTCCCTAAAATAACTTCTGTTGTTTTATAGCCACTATAAGAGTTCTTTTGGCCACTCCATCCTTTTTCTAGGGTTCTAAATGCAATTGCTACACAATTATTCTTTTCCTTTAGATTATTGTCTTAGAATTCTCTTTAAAATATTTCTATCAATTCATGTTTCTTCATTAGGAATGTTTCTTTGCTTATTTATTCAATCATTCTGCTATTTATTTTTCTGTTGGGTGGTACAAATATTTATTTTATGTTCTATCAGAGGATCTTTCTTTCCCCTCTTTTAGTTTTTATAATTAATTTGTTTTGTTTTGAGGAGTTCAGGGTTAGCTGAACTTGTATATAACCTCTCCCATCTTGCCAAAAGTTCCAATATTAAACAAACCACTTAGAAATATAAGTACCTGTATCGAAGTACTGCATAAAGAGTTAACACTCTTCATAACCTTATCATCAGTGCTTATTGTTAATTCATCATCTCATCCAAGCCTTTAGTCTTAAGTGCTGACCTCTCCCTCTAAGCACAACAGAAAAAGAAGGGTAGCAAGATTTTAAGGCTGGGTAGAGGATACTAGATTGCCCACAAAATCCCTAGGTTTTTTTTTTTCTCCATTTTAGCCCAAGACTGTAGTAAACCATAATATTTATGTTTCAGGGCACAATTAACAAAGCTGATTTGAGCTTGAAACTAGCTTAGGAGATTCTGTTGCAATTGCAGAATAAGTGATTGTTTGGGAGTCAGATAAATTTCAGAGAAGGCACTTTTTGGAAGTCTGGATATTCTCTAGGCCTTTTCTAGGTATTGTACCCATGTGGTGCCCTAAAGAAATTCCTCTCCTATGCTGCAGAAAGTATGTCCATTCCAGTTAAGTTCTGTGAGAACTGTTCAAACATTGTCAATTGATTCAGAGTTTGGGACTCAAAGAACACCTAGTGTGGATCAACTATGATGACCCTCCATCATTCCTTGACTGTTCCTTCTGAGCCATCCTTTTATTTTTACAGTATGACTTCAGCATAAATTGGTGGTCCAAATAATCAGAAATCTGGTATCTGATATCCTGCTTCTAACTGGACTTCAAGGCAGTTTAACATCAAAAGCTGCCCTCCTCTTCAAACATCTTCCCACTCACTACTTGGAAGAGAATCCTTTTAAAATTGCTTCTAGATAATCAGAAATTATATTTTAATTTGCCTTTCCACCTTTTACCACATGTGGTAGAAGCAAAAAGACAGTAATTGTAGGTGTATATAGGTTTATCTCTATGCTCGCAGCGTGTACTCCAATCAGAAAGGAATTAATTTCTGCCCCTTTGTTAAAAAAGAAATCCTCTACCTCATAAAAATTGTTACAAGCTTAGTACTGCTATAAATGTAAATGGTGCCTTTCCTTTCTGCTGAGATCCTTGTCTCCAAGAACCTTATCATTGTAAGATCAGGTACAAGAAAGTTCCTTAGAACTGACTTCCAAAAGAAATTGTATTGTTCCTACCAGAACAGTATGTTTTAAAACAAAAACTCTTTTAAAAACATATATTTAAAGTCATTTTTTCTTATACTTTCAAAATATGTAAATTGGAACTCTTCTAATTTGAGATTGCAGAGTAAGTGATGCATCTTTGTCTCTATCTCCATCATAGGTTCTTGGGGATTATGGACAACCTCCTCTTTTCTGTTACTCCCAAACTCAAGACACTGTCATTGCTTCCCCTTCTACTCACTGGCAAATCACACTTCAACTTAGATTTAGCTGTTGTTTAAAAAAAAAAAAACCCATAGACTTCATCACACCAGAAGGATAAGAACAAATTTCCTTAAAATAGTGATATCAAGATATTGTTGTGATATTAAGGATATCACTATCCAAATACTTTGAATAATCATGATCCCCAGAAAACTCTGTCATCTCCTCCCAACCCCCAGGACAGACAATTATGAGTGTAGTCCAACTCTCGCTCCCTGGCCTGGCCCGTAGCCCTATTCTGTGTTGCAGAATATAGGTGTTTGCATTAATATTTATATTTAATAAATGCTAATGGTCTATTCAATCTAATTTTATAATATTCTATTCAGAGCCCTAATTTCTCATATTTATCCTTCAGTTTGATTTATCCATTTATAAATGTTGAAATCACCAACAATTACTATTTTTACTACCTGGATGTCCCTATAATTTGGATAGTTTTTCTTTTAAGCATGGCAGCTAAGTGGAGCAGTGGATGACTGAGCAACTCTTTTAAGTGATTAACATACTATGGCATTCAATGAATATATTTACTGAAAATGAATCATACATCTGTGATCCTTTAAAAATAATGCTACTTCCTTCCTTGTCTCTCACAACTCTATCTCTTTTAAATGTTAGCTTTTCTGAGTACATCATAGAACCCCTGCTTCTTTGGATTTATCTAAGGCAAAATTATTGGATTTTTTCTCTCGAATCCATTATACGACCCTTATCTATTTTATGGGTGAATCAATCTTTTTCATATTCATTGTTTCATATTCATTAATTTGCTTTTCCCTCTATCAAATCCTGATATAATATTTCTTTTAAAAGAAAAGAAGCATCACTAAATATATGCCACTCGTATTCCCTTTTCCCCCTCTCCTGTTTCAGCCCAGACAGAAATGAGTTAACTTTTCCCCTCCCCAGTTTGTCTTACTTATGATGATGTCAAAATAGTAACACTAGAAAAATCAAAATCACACTTTGCCCATAATCATAGGAACATTAAACCATTTAAGACTGGGAAATTGCTACTGACTTACATTGGAATTTGTCCCCTTGTTGAAGGTATAGTGTTCCAACTGAAAGAGTATGGATTAGATTGAGCATGCAAACTAGCGATAGCTATGAATTATAAGATCTTCCTAGTCATATGATTATAATATTTTACAGTGTCCTATTTCAGGAAGGAGGCACTATCTCAGAGTCTCCAAAAATGCTGGCAGGATTTCTCACACTACACACTTTTTCTCTCTCTTTTGCTTCCTCACTCTTTGCTATCCTGTCTTCATTTCAAAAACTTTTCAGAAATTAAGTCTTTTAGAAAACACAGTTCAGAGACAGCCTTTACTTTTCTAGATATGGTTCTATCTCAAAGATTTCTGGGGCAACACAGAGTCTTTTATACTGAGAGGAAACATCTAGAAATACTTGGATGAATGTTATTCTTATAGTTAAGGCAGGGTCAACTTATGTCTACCTGGGAAGATGGTGATTTCAGCAAGTCCTGGATCTATTTGTCAGAGAAGAAGTGGGAGCAAGTGGCAGAAAGTTCAAGATTTTTGAAGCAGCAAAGTTTGTTCCCTAACAATCGTTAATAGAATTCAAGTGTCTCAATATGTGAGTCTATTGCCTTGGAGTTAGAAATCCTAGATTTGAGTTTGAATTCTGTCACTACATCCTGCATGGAACTTAACCTTTTCTTTTTAATCAAATTTGCTAAGGTTTTATCAATTTATTACTCAAAGAATTATTTTTAGTTTTATTTATTGTTTATGTGTTTTTTTTTTCCAATTTATCTCTTTCCCCCCTCTAATTTTTAACATCTCCTCTTTGCTGCTTATTTTAGGTTTAATTCTGATTTAATTCTAAATGGATCTTTCTAATTAAAATGTATATTCAGTTCATTTGTCCTCTCTAATTTGTTAATGTATGTTTGTAGGGATATTATTTTTCCCTTGAAGACTTCGTTAGTTGCATCGTAGAAATTTTGGTATTTTGCTTCATCCTTGTTTTTTATTTTACATATAGTTATTAATTGCTTCCATAATTTATCCTTTGGTGTTCTCGTTATCTAAGATTTATTAAAGTCTATATCTTTTGTTTATTGACCCTGCATCAGTTACTTAAAAATTTTTTTAAATATTTTATTGTGTTATGTTCTATGAAGAATGTATTAGCTATTTCTGCCTTTTTATATTTGTTTACAGTTTTTAAGTGACTCAATACCCAGTCAGATTCTGTAACAGTTCCATATGGAGTTGATGTATATTCTTTTGCAGTCCCATTTAGAAAATTCCATAAATCTTTCAACCCTATTTTCTCCACGAATTTGTTTTGTACCATATTTTTCTTTTTTTTTTTTTAATCTTTTCTGTTAGATTTATCCAAAACTAAGGGAGGTGTATTAACTCTTTTGTTACTATTGTTATGTTTTGCTTTTCTTGTTGATCATTTCCAGATGATGCTTTCTTATGAATTTAGATGTTAAGATATTTGGAGAGTTTAAGCTTATTACCGATCTTGGATTTTTGTCTATGGTTCCTTTCAGTATCATATAGTTTTCTTTTCTATTTGTTTGTTTGTTTGTTTATTTCAAGATCCTTACCTTATGTCTTAGTATCAGTTATAAGATGGAGGTGTGGCAAAGGATAGACAATTGGGGTTAAGTGACTTGCCTGGGATTATTTAGCTAGGAAGGTCTAAGGCCAGATTTGGACCTAGTTCCTCCTGATAACAGACTTGGAACTCAATCCACTGTATTACCTAACTGTGTCCTACTTATTATTTTAAAAATATTTGCTTTGCTTTATCAGATAGCATGATTTTAACTCCCCTGAGTTTTTTTTTATTTATTTGACGCATAGTAATTTTTTTCCATTTTCTCAGTTTAATTTTGTGTTTGTCATTGTTTTTGAAATATGTTTCTCTTAAATGACAGCTTGTAGAGTTTTGTTTTCTTATCCAGTCTGTTTCTCTCTTTTGTTTTGTTGGGATATTTAATCCCTTCACAGTTAACATTAAGAGAGTTAGGTTTATATTTTTCTCCATCTGTCTCTAATATTTTAAAAATAATTTTTGGTCTCTTCTGGAACATAGTACCATGTTTCTTCAGTTATTTTACCTTAATTTTTAAAAAATGATCCTATTTCCCTTATCTCCACTTGTTTGCTAACCTCTTTTCCTTTAGGGTTTTGCTTATTAGTTCTTTTTTCTCCTGTTTTTATCTGATTATATAATTCTTCCTCTCACCTTTTTTCCCTCTCAGTTAAAGTAGATTTTCCCCTTCCCACTTTTCTCCTTCAACTTAGTCTTGTTTGTTAGTTTTTTTAATTTATATTTTTGTTCTTCTTTGAGACATTATGGGGACCAGATAAAATATCTAGTTCCACCATCTTGTTTATCTTGTGACCTTGTTTAACTTCACTAAGCCTCAGTTGACACTGCGAGAATGAAATGAGAGAACAGAAATAGCTTTATAAGATATAAAGCATTCATTAATTCTAGTCATCATTAGGCATTTACTAAACTGTAGCTCCAAGCCTTATCTGCATTGTGATTGATAACAGGGAGAGAAAATGTGGGAATTTTTACCAGTCCATGTGTTACCCCTAGCATGAACACCAGAAATGTCTAATCCTTGCACTAAACCATTGCATCCTTAAAGAAAGACAAGGGTGCAAAATAAGCCTTGAGTTCAGTTTCTGACTGGTTAGAGACATGGATATTTATTCATGTGGGCTAAAGATAAGAAGATAGTAGTACACTGAAAGTGGTATTCTTGGGAACACCAAAGTCTTCAAACGCTTCTCCAAAGGAAGCCAAGGGAGAAAGGGAAGAGTTATGTCTTTTTCATCAACCAACAGTTAACCACAGCATCATACAGGAGCCTACATGTTATTCCCTCTTTTAAATCAGACAAACTTTCAAAGTTGATGGACCTTTTGTTTTAGAACCAATGCTAAGTATCAGTTCCAAGGTAGAGATTTAAACCTACAGCCTCCCATCTTCAGGCCTGACACTCTATCCCCTGAGCTACCTAGCTGCCCCAAGTTGAAGGTTTATTAAAGTTCAGATGCCACTGAGAAGTTCTCTTTTGAAAGACTGGATATTACACATGACTTTCCCTTGAGCACATGGATCATTAGTTGTTGGGGACAACCGAGACCTTAATAGAAAATTACTGCCACATATTTTCTGCTGCATTATGAAAGAAAAGTACCACTATTGACTCTGTATTTCCTGCTTATTGTCATCTAGTCTGTGTGAGCATCTGAATTTGTATTTACTAGTGGGTCCTGGTAAGCTGATGGCCAGGAGATTTGAGGGGAATAAGGGAAAGAAGAAAACAATGGACAAAAGAATAAGGAAAGTATCAACAAGTTTCTTAAAAAAGCCTTGTGAGATTTGAAATTGGGACCCAGGAGAAAATAGGAGCTAGGAGAATTAAGGACTTATTTTAAAATGTGATTTGTCATTTGTGAAACAGGAGGAACCAACCTGAAATATTTGTTTCTTTTTTTATTTGTTTAAATTTTTATTTGGTCATTTCCAAACATTATTCATTGGAAACAAAGATCATTTTCTTTTCTTCCCTTCTCCCCCTCCCACCATCTCTCCCATAGCCGACATGCAATTCCACTGGGTATCACATGTGTTCTTGATTCAAATCCATTTCCATGTTGTTGGTATTTGCATTAGAGTGTTCATTTAGAGTCTCTCCTCAGTCATATCCCCTCCACTCCTGTAGTCAAGCAGTTGCTTTTTCTCAGTGTTTTTACTCCCACAGTTTATCTTCTGCTTGTGGATAGTGTTTTTTAGATCCCTGCAGATTGTTCAGGGACATTGCATTGCCACTAATGGAGAAGTCCATCACCTTCGATTGGACCACAGTGTATTAGTCTCTGTGTACAATGTTCTCCTGGTTCTGCTCCTCTCACTCTGCATCACTTCCTGGAGGTTGTCCCAGTCTCCATGGAATTCCTCCACTTTATTATTCCTTTGAGCACAATAGTATTCCATTACCAACATATACCACAATTTGTTCAGCCATTCCCCAATCGAAGGGCATCGCCTCATTTTCTAATTTTTTGCCACCACAAAGAGTGCAGCTATGAATATTCTTGTACATGTCTTTTTCCTTATTATCTCTTTGGGGTACAAGCCCAGTAGTGCTATGACTGGATCAAAGGGCAGACAGTCTTTTATCACCCTTTGGGCATAGTTCCAGATTGCCCTCCAGAATGATTGGATCAGTTCACAACTCCAATGAATTAATGTCCCAACTTTGCCACATCCCCTCCAGCATTCATTACTTTCCATAGCTCTTATGTTAGCCAATCTGCTAGGTGTGAGGTGATACCTCAGAGTTGTTTTGATTTGCATCTCTCTGATTATAAGAGATGTAGAACACTTTTTCATGTGCTTACTAATAGTTTTGATTTCTTTGGCTGAGAACTGCCTGTTCATGTCCCTTGCCCATTTATCAATTGGAGAATGGCTTGATTTTTTGTACAATTGATTTAGCTCTTTGTAAATTTGAGTAATTAAACCTTTGTCAGAGGTTTTTATGAAGATTGTTTCCCAATTAGTTGCTATCCTTCTGATTTTAGTTACATTGGTTTTGTTTGTACAAAACCTTTTTAATTTGATGTAGTCAAAATTATTGATTTTACATTTTGTGACTCTTTCTAAGTCTTGCTTAGTTTTAAAATCTTTCCCTTCCCAAAGGTCTGACATGTATACTATTCTGTGTTCGCCTAATTTACTTATAGTTTCCTTCTTTATGTTCAAGTCATTCACCCATTCTGAATTTATCTTGGTGTGGGGTGTGAGGTGTTGATCCAAACCTAATCTCTCCCACACTGTCTTCCAATTTTCCCAGCAGTTTTTATCAAATAATGGATTTTTGTCCCAAAAGCTGGGGTCTTTGGGTTTGTCATAAACTGTCTTGCTGAGATCATTTACGCCAAGTCTATTCCACTGATCTTCCTTTCTGTCTCTTAGCCAGTACCAAATTATTTTGATGAGCACTGCTTTATAGTATAGTTTGAGATCTGGGATTGCAAGTCCTCCTTCCTTTGCATTTTTTTTTCACGATTTCCCTGGATATCCTTGATCTTTTGTTCTTCCAAATGAACTTAGTTATGGTTTTTTGTAATTCAGTAAAGAAGTTTTTTGTTAGTTCAATGGGTATGGCACTAAATAAGTAAATTAATTTGGGTCGGATTGTCATTTTTATTATGTTAGCTCGTCCCACCCATGAGCAATCAATGTTTTAACAATTGTTTAGATCTAGTTTTAATTGTGTGGAAAGTGTTTTGTAGTTGAGTTCATATAGTTCCTGTGTTTGTCTTGGCAGATAGATTCCTAAGTATTTTATATTGTGTAGGGTGATTTTGAATGGTATTTCGCTTTCTAATTCTTGCTGCTGAAATGCGTTAGAGATATATAGAAATGCTGATGACTTATTTGGGTTTATTTTGTATCCTGCAACTTTGCTAAAGTTGTTGATTATTTCGAGTAACTTTTTGGTTGATTCTCTAGGATTCCTTAAGTAAACCATCATATCATCTGCAAAGAGTGATAGCTTGGTCTCCTCATTGCCAATTTTAATACCTTCAATTTCTTTTTCTTCTCTAATTGCTACTGCTAGTGTTTCTAGTACAATGTTAAATATTAGAGGTGATAATGGGCATCCTTGTTTTACTCCTGATCTTATTGGAAAGGCTTCTAGTTTATCCCCATTGCAGATGATGTTTGCTGATGGTTTTAGATATATACTGTTTATTATTTTTAGGAAAGGCCCTTCTATTCCTATACTTTCTAGTGTTTTCAATAGGAATGGGTGTTGTATTTTGTCAAAGGCTTTTTCTGCATCTATTGAGATAATCATGTGATTTTTGTCAGTTTGCTTGTTAATATGGTCAATTATGTGGATAGTTTTCCTAATATTAAACCATCCTTGCATTCCTGGTATGAATCCTGCCTGGTCATAGTGGATGACCCTTGTGATGACTTGCTGGAGCCTTTTTGCTAGTATCCTATTTAAGATTTTTGCGTCTATATTCATTAGGGAGATTGGTCTATAGTTTTCTTTCTCTGTTTTTGACCTGCCTGGCTTTGGGATCAGTACCATGTTTGTGTCGTAGAATGAATTTGGTAGAACTCCTTCTTGGCCTGTTCTGTCAAATAGTTTGTTTAATATTGGGATTAGTTGTTCTTTGAATGTTTGATAGAATTCATTTGTGAATCCATCTGGACCTGGGGATTTTTTCTTAGGGAGTTCTTTGATGGCTTGTTCAATTTCTTTTTCTGAAATGGGGTTGTTAAGGTAATTTATTTCTTCCTCTTTTAGTCTAGGCAATTTATAATTTTGTAAGTATTCATCCATATCACCTAGATTGCCATATTTGTTGCCATATAATTGGGCATAGTAGTTTTTAATGATTGCCTTAATTTCCTCTTCATTAGAGGTGAGGTCTCCTTTTTCATCTTGGATAGTGTTTATTTGGTTTATTTCTTTCCTTTTTTTAATTAGACTGACTAGTACTTTGTCTATTTTATTTGTTTTTTCAAAGTACCAGCTTCTAATCTTATTTATTAAATCAATAGTTCTTTGACTTTCAATTTTATTAATTTCTCCTTTGAGTTTTAGGATCTATAATTTAGTCTTCATCTGAGGATTTTTAATTTGTTCACTTTCTAATTTTTTAATTTGCATGCCCAATTCATTGACCTTTGCCCTTCTTAATTTGTTAATATATGAACTCAAGGATATAAATTTCCCCCTGAGTACTGCTTTGGCTGCATCCCATAGGTTTTGAAAGGATGTCTCATCATTGTCATTTTCTTCAATTAAGTTATTAATTGATTCTATGATTTGTTCTTTAACTAACTGGTTTTGGAGAATCATATTGTTTAATTTCCAATTAATTTTTGATTTACCTCTCCATGTTCCCTTACTAATTATTATTTTCATTGCATTGTGATCTGAGAAAGTTGCATTTATTATTTCTGCTCTTTTGCACTTGTTTGCAATGTTTTTATGCCCTAATACATGGTCAATTTTTGTGAATGTACCATGTGCTGCAGAAAAGAAGGTATATTCCTTTTTGTCCCTATTTATTTTTCTCTACATGTCTACTAATTCTAATTTTTCTAAGATTTCATTCACTTCTCTTACCTCTTTCTTATTTATTTTTTGGTTTGATTTATCTAGTTCAGATAGAGGAAGGTTCAGGTCTCCCACTAGCATAGTTTTTCTATCTATTTCGTCCTTGAGTTCCTCTAGTTTCTCCTTTAGAAATTTGGATGCTATGCCATTTGGTGCATACATGTTGAGTACAGATATTTCCTCACTGTCTATACTGCCTTTTACCAGGATGTAATTACCTTCCCTATCTCTTTTAACTAGATTTATTTTTACTTTGGCTTTGTTGGATATCATGATTGCGACTCCTGCCTTCTTTTCATCAGTTGATGCCCAATAGATTTGGCTCCACCCTCTTACTTTCACCCTATGTGTATCTACCTTTCTCATATGTGTTTCTTGTAGACAGCATATGGTAGGGTTTTGGACTCTAATCCACTCTGCTATTCGCTTGCATTTTATGGGTGAGTTCATTCCATTCACATTGGGAGTTATGATTACTAGCTGTGTATTTCCCTGCATTTTGATTTCCACTTCTATTCCTGCCTTTTCTTCCTTCACTATTTCCTTCTACACCAATGTTTGCTTTTGAACAGTCCCCCTTGTTCCCACCCTTATTTTACTTCCCTTTCTACCCCGCTCCCTCTTTATCCCCCTTTATTTTCCCTGTAGTCTTTCTAAAATTAACCCCCCGCTCCCTCCCTCTCTTGTACTGCTTCCCTCCCTGCCAGACCGTTTATTACCCTTCTACTCCCCTATAGGGTGCAAATCTGTTCTCTGCCCCCAATGGATTGGATTGTTTTTCCCTCTTTGAGTCACTTTCAAAGCATGTAAAAGTTGAATATTTCCTGTCTCTGACCTCTTTACCCTTCCAGTGTATTGATGTTCTCCCCCCTCCCACCATGAGCTTCTTTATGACATATAAATTTACCCCCATTTGTTTCTTTTCCCATTTCTTTTAATATTAACTTATTTTAGCTCCAGTTATATATATATATATATATATATGCATACTCATGCATATGTATTTTTGCATGCATATGTCTATATACCTATTTATGTCTTGTCCTTTCATCCTATACAGTTTGTTGCTGTTCCCTCTAAGTATACTTCTTTTTGCTGCCCAGGTAATAAAAACAGTTTTTAAGAGTTACCAATGACCTCTTTTCTTATAGCGATACATATCATTTTAACTTATTGAGTCTCTTAAAAATTTTTTTTGTTTTTGTTTTTCTTTTTTCCCCTCTTTTTTAATTACCTTTTGATGATTCTCTTGAGTTCTGTGCTTGGACATCAAATTTTCTGTTCAGGTCTCATCTTTTCTTTACGAATTCTTGAAATTCTTCTATTTTGTTAAATGACCATACTTTCCCCTGTAAGAATATAGTCAGTTTTGTTGGGTAGTTGATTCTTGGTTGTGGACCTAGTTCCCTTGCTTTCCAGAATATCGTATTCCATTCCTTTCTTTTTTTCACTGTGGATGCAGCCAGATCCTGAGTTATCCTCACTGTGGTTCCTTGGTATCTGAATGACTTCTTCTTAGCAGCTTGTAATATCTTTTCTTTGGTCTGATAGTTCTTGAATTTGGCTATAACATTCCTGGGTGTTGTCAGTTGGGGATTAAGTGGCAGGAGGTGATCTGTGGATTCTATCAATCTCCACTTTTCCCTCTTGTTCAAGGATTTCGGGGCAGTTTTCTTTAATAATTTCCTGTAATATCATGTCCAGGCTTTTTCTTTTGTCATGGTCTTCTGGTAGGCCAATAATTCTTTAATTGTCTCTCCTTGAATGATTTTCTAAATCCTCTGTTTTGTGAATGAGATGCTTCATATTTTCCTCAATTTTTTCATTCTTTTGGTTTTGTTTTATAGTGTCCTGCTGCCTTGTGAGGTCGCTCGATTCTAGTTATTGTATTCTGGTTCTTAAAGACTGGATTTCATCCTTAGTTTTTTGGTCGTCCTTTTCCTTTTGGTCAGATTTTCTTTGGAGGTCATCTTTCATCTTCTTCACCTCATATTTCATCTCCTTTGCCTCATTTTCCAGCTGGTTGATTTTGGCTTTCAAGACACTATTTTCTGTTTCCAGATGACTTATCTTAGTTTTTAAGTTCTTTTCCCAATTGTCTTCAGCCTCTCTTAATTGTGTTTTGAATTGCATTTTGAGTTCTTCCAAAGCCTGTATCCAATTCGCTGGGATTTCTGATTTTTCCTTTGCTGGGTCCTCCCCCTCTGTTTCATTCGCTCTTTGCTCATTACCTGTGCAGAAGCTGTCTATTGTAATTTCTTTCTTCTTTTTCTGTTGTTTGCTCGAGTTTACCCCTTCTTTGCTCCCCGTATTTGGCTGTGCTCTTGCTCCTCTCATTTTGTTTTGGTTTTTGGGGCTGTCAGTCTCCCCTCTTGGAGCTTTGTCAGATCTCTTGGTACAGTCTCTAGGGGAGGAATGTTAGCTTCCCTGTCCTCTGGAGGCTTTTGATTGGATTGAGTTCAACTGGGCTGGGCTGTATGTGGTATGAAGCTCTGAGGCTCTGAAGACTCCTGGAAGGCTGGGCCGCCCAGGCTCTCTCCAGTTCTCTCCAGCTGCTTCTCCACTGTCCACAAGTGCCTTTGCCTGCCTCCCTAAACTCTGAGGAGTTCTGATGGGATTAATTCAACTGGATTGGTCTGGATGTGCCCGAGTCAAGGGTGAGACTGGAGCCTGATGGAGGGACCTAGCCACAGCCCGTTTCTCCCTGGCTTCCTTCCCGCTGTCCAAGCTGGATGCTCCGAGCCTGGTGCCCTGCTGCTCACAAGGTAGACCCTGCAAACCAGCACCTTTGCCTGCTCAGAGGTTCCCGCTGCTGCTAGGGGCTCAGCTCTCTGGGTTGTGGGGGAGGGGTCCTGGGACCTTCGTTCTGCCTTCCCCTTAGCCCTGAGTATTCTTGGATTCTGGCTTTTGGTGGGGCGTACCTTTTGATTTGAGTCCAGAAGGAGGGTTCCCCACTTCTCTCCTGTTGTTCAGATTGAATTTTGGTGCCCTAGGAGCATTCAGTCTGTATCGGTAAGGAAGGATCTTCCATGAGGTCTGAACTTCTGCTGCTTGCTAAGCTGCCATCTTGACTCCGCCCGAAGTATTTGTTTCTTTAGGAAGCCATCAGAACTGTGGGAAACATGAGATTAAGGGTATTAGAAGCTGAGTGTGGAACTAAGGAGAGAAGGCAGACCATATAGAGGCCGGTGGAGAGGGAATGAAAGCGAGGTCATGTGGTTTAATCTAATATAGTGGACTGAGAGATCAGGAAGGAAGATATCTTGTCAAATGGAAAAACCTGAACTCTGTATGGGCTTGATGGATTCTATATTAGTTTGCACGTATATCATTTCTACCTGGACATATCTTCCTGTCTCTAGTAATGCCCCCTTTGTTATGTTAAAAAAATTAACCTGGTAAGATACTGCTATTGAAGGCCTCCTTAGAACCTTTCAATAGCTCCCCATTGCCTCTGAGATAAAATATAGACCCATTCTAGGATATAAAGCCCCCCACAGTGTGCCTTCAATCTACTTCCCTGTCCTCTCTCAAATTACTCCACTGAAGCACTAGGCTATTTACTATTCTGGAGATGCCACCCCTGGCATCACACCTTTATACAAATTGTCCCTCAGGCCTAGAATGACTCTCTTCCTCTTGATCTTCATCTCTCAGAATCCTTGCTTCCTTTAGAACCCATGACTTTCCCAATCATTAGTGTTCTCTCTTCAATTTTCTTTGTATTGTATTTGTTGTATTCCCCTCCACCCCCAACTCCCCCAGAAGAATGCCTTATCTTATACTCCTTAAAATCTTTGAGTGTGGGGATTGTTATGTTTTTATTTTTATATTCCCACTGCCTCACACAATATCCAGCACATCATCTCTGCTTAATATTTGTAAAATGGAATTTGACTGCTTCTGGAGAGAAGTTTGGAGGGGAAAAGTACCTCAAACTTTTGGAGGATGGTCATAGAAAGAATATTCAAGTTGGGGAGCTCAGAATATTCATATTCTCTACCTCTCCTCTCTGTCTCTCTGTCTTTGTCTATCTGTCTGCCATCTGTGTCAGTGTCTGTGTCTTTCTGTCTCTGTCTGTCTGTCTGTCTCATAAATTCACCATACTCTTCCTACTATTCAACTCCTTCTCACTTACTTCCCTAAACAACTGCTAGATATTTTCTACGTCCAAAGAATTTAGATCCAGCTTGTAAACTCTGGTACTTATTTATTTTTATTTTTTCCATTTCTATATTAGATGACCAGGTATGTGGGGTGGAAGACATTCTCAATGGTATGAGCTATATTTGCTTTAAAAACAATTTTACTTTTTTTTTAAATTTTACTCCTCAATTACCTCAATTACATGAAAAAAACCCAAAAATTTTTAAACCTTCTTATGTTTCAGCCAAATTCTTCCCCTCTCCCCTCCCTGAGAGAGCAAGCTATTTAGTGTAGATTTTACATGTGTAATAGGGTAAAATATTTTTTCCATATTAGTCATTTTGTGAAAAAGAATTTGAACAAACAAGAGAAAAATGAAGAAATAAAGTGAAATATAGTATTTCATTCTGCATTCAGATTCCTTCAGTTATTTCTTTGGAGGGAGATGGCATTGTCTTGAATCACTGTATTGCTAAGAATAGCTAAGTCATTCATAAACATTCCTTATGTAATATTGCCATTATTACCTACAATGTTCTCCTGGTTCTGATCAGTTTACTTTAAATTGCCTCAGTCACTCAGATACTTCCTAGCTGTATGACCCTGGGAAAGTCACTTAACTCCCATTGCCTAGCCACTCTTTTGCCTTAGAACAATACATAGTAATGATTCTAAGGCAAGGGTTTTTAAATAAATAAATACATTGCATCAATCAATGTTCAGTTTCAATTAAATTCTACAACTATTAAGCACCTACTATATGCAAGGAGCTGTGCTAGCTTCTGAGGATACAAAACAATTCCTTCCCTTAAGAGCTCACATTCTCTTGGGCTACATTTCACATATAGATACATATTCTGGGGGATAGAATATGGATACACATATAGATACATTATCACGCACAGGTCATGCCTAACTAATATTATTTCCTTTTTGGCAGATCTGGGAAGTGCTCAAGACACTTGGCCTGTTCTTATGGAAAAAATCTTGGGATTAGCATCAAAATTGGGAAAAGAATCTTAGACGCATTTAGTCAAACTGCTCCATTTTATAGATGAGGCAACTGAGACCCAGAGAACTTACTGATTTGCCCAAATATCACAAAAGTAGTCATTGACTGGACCAATATTTCAACCCAGCTATTTTGTCTCCAAATCTAGCGCTCTTTCCAATTGAGTCCACTTCCAAAAAGTAATACCTATTATAGACCAGGACAAAGTCTGGTTCCTGGGAATATTTAGGGGGGGAATCCAGTCCCTGCCTTCAAGGAGCTTAATTTTACTTGGGGGATGCAGGATGTACTCAGATGGGTAAATGTATATATAAAATAATTTCCCATATAGGAAGAGGAAGGTGTTAATAACTGGGAATCAGGAAAGGTTTCCTCTTGGAAGCTCCATTTGTACTGAGTCTTGAAGGCAGCCAGAAATTTCAAGTCAGAGGTGAGAAGGAAGAGCATTCTAGGCAAAGAAACTGAGGTGGGAGGTGGAATGTCATATACAGACACTTTAGGGAATGCATTAGGGGAGTAATGGGAAATCAGGCTAGAAAGACAGGGTGGAGAGAGATTGTAAAAAGCTTTAAATAAAGGCTGAAGAGTCTGCATTTTATCCTGATGGCAGTAGAGAGACTTTGAAGTGTTTTGAGCAAAGAACTGATGTAGTCACAGCTGTGCTTTAGAAAATATCAGTGTGGCAGATACACAAAATACATATACTCCAACTGGAAGGGGGAAAGACCATACCATAATTTACATAGCTAATAAGTGCCTAAATGTCAGAGGCTGAATTCAAACCCAGACCTCTCCTGCCTCCTAACATTTAAAAAAAAATATTTATCTTCTGTCTTAGAATTATTACTGTATGCATTGGTTCTAAGGCAGAAGAACACAACACCTAGGGAATAGGAATTAAGTGATTTGCCCATGATCACACTGCTTGGAAGTGTCTGGGGCTAGATTTGAACCTGGGACATCCCCTCTCTGGTCCTGGTTTTCAATCCACTGAACCATCTAGTTGCCCTCTAACACACACACACACACACATCCTACTGGCTTCCTTTCTCTATAGTATAAGAAATCTTTATCATGGCTCTTTTTGAATTAATTCACAAAACATTTAATCATCAGAATTCATTAGGCATTGGTTAGGAAATCAATCCATATTCCTACTTGCATAGGGTTTTAAAAATATTTAATATTTTAAAAATTAAGAAATTTAAAAATATTAAAAATATTATTTTACTTTTTCTCATTAAATATAAAAACAATTTTTAACATTTCTTTTCTAAATTTTGAGTCATCATTTCCTTCCCTCTCTCTCTTCCCTGACTCCCTGAGATGGTAAGCAATTTGATGCAGATAATACATGTGCAGTCATGCAAAACATATTCCCATATTGTGGAAGGAATGTTGCATTTTTTTTTAACAGTAGTTTTGGCTTATGTTTCTTCTTTGGCCAGCCAAAGTGTAAAAGCAAAACCCCCAAAAAACAAAGGGACAAATCTCTTCCAGGTTCAGAGAGGGTAACAGCAGAAGGAAAGAGTGAATGGTGGGCTCTTTGGCTATGTATCCTACTTTCTTGTTTACAAATGCCACAAAGATAGGAAAGTCATAACATTGCCAGCTTCCTACACTATGTGTAATGAGCAGGAAGATGGTGGTCCCTTTGTATGGTTCCGACTTCTCTATTACTATCTCTTCTTGAATAGTCCAACAACACTTTTCCCTAATAGTGGGACCACTAGGTAAAAAGTATAGACATTTAAATAATTTTCTTTGCATAATTCCCAGTTGTTTCCAGAATGATTGGACCACCTCATAACTACCAACAGGACATTAATGGACCTAACCTTTTCACAACTGCAACGCTGATTATTCTAATCTTTTGTCAGGTTTACCAATTTGCCATTTGAAACCTCAGAATTGTTTTCATCTGTATTCTCCAATTATTACTGATATGGGGCGTTCTTCCATATTGTCACTAAAAGTTTGTGATTCTTCTTTTGAGAAATGTCTTTCATATTCTTTGACTACTTACCTATTGGGGAGTGACTTTTGATAAGTCTAAAGTTTCTGACCAAGGTAAAACTGAGAAAATGGTGATATTATTGACCATTAGTGTGGTGACTACTGCCATCCCATTCTTATGACTCCTTGATAGTCCGCTAAAGAACACAGTGTCTCAAATATCTGGGGCCTTAGGTCAGCTTAAAAGAAACCCTATAAAAATGTGTGTTTAGAGACGAGCTGTAAGAGCAACCAAATAACAAAGTAATAGTTCACATATTTATATAGGACTTCTTTTAAGTTCACAGTTTTTACAATGCTCTGTATCTGTTCTTTGTACATTCAAATGTTCATATTTTCCAAGTTTAGAGTAAAAGATGATAACAATGATAAATTACAGAATCTTAATAGTTATAGAAGTAAAGCCCACTAGTTTAAAGTTTAGGGACTCCACTTTCTTTGTTTTTTTTAAAATTGAGACAACATCTGTTCCTCTTCATTCCTGATTCTCATAGTTGGCTTTCATCTTTCAAAGATCACAGTGACAGTGGTTTGGCAATCACATCTGTCAATTCCTTTTGAACATTTGTAGTTTATGCAGGTTTACATTCATTACAGCCACATACTCTCATTATTTCCATATTTATCTTGGATTTTGAAATCTCATTAGACATTTTATCCTGTCCTTTCCAGCCCAAAGAAACAATTTGAATTGAATAATACTGCCTTCTCTTTATCATCCACTCTCATCCTGATATCTACTCCCAGCATTGGTTCTTTCTCTTCTTCAATCCTTTTCTTTTCTCCCATATAATAGAAATATACACACCACCTTTTCTTGTTGTCCTTAACATTTCCAATCAACTTCAGTGCATCACAAGCTTTATCATTGCTGGCATTGGCCTTTCAAGGCCATTCTATACTTATATTCATCCTGTGTGCCTCATCCTTGTTTTTGTACATCTTTTAAAAATTTAAATTTGTTGATGATTGTATACCTATTTAGGTATATAATAATAATATATAGGTATATAAAAATAAATTATAATATATAATATATATAGGTATATAATCATCAACAAATTTAAATTTATATATGTTTGTGCATATGTAGACTTTTCTTTTTCTTTAAATAATTTCAGTCAACTAGTATCTAATTCAAGCACTTACTGTATGCTAGGCACCACACTAAGTTCTATGGATACAAAGAAAGTGGAACAAACAAAAACTCAGTTCTGTTTTCATGTTTCTCTTTGTGTCACGACTCTTGTGCCCCCATCCCAATCAATTTCATATGTGATTCTTGTTTGTGGTCTCTTTTTCACAAAAGTGGGTCCACTCAACATGCTAGAGGTCTCCTTTGCTTTCTCTTAACATAGAGAGGGTACTAGCCAAGCATTGTCCAGGATAACCACTGGTTATGCCTTATCCTCTCCATATTACTCATCAACCTAATCCTTAGACCATTGATAAAATAAACTACTCTATAGAATTTACTTATAGAATTCTGCTTTTACAGAATCTCCTACTTATGCAATTCTTTCACAGTATCTTTTGTTCTTTTCCTTTTCCTTTTTGGTTATATATTGTAAGCTACTTGAGCCCACCATGCCTCTCCAATATCTTCTGTGTAATGTTCATGTTCAATTATTAGGAGACTGTTGTATTCAGTGTTGGTCTATCATATAGCAACACTTGTTGAAGGTTGGTATTACAAAGATGAGCTTTGCTTCCTTTGATCACCCCAGACTTCCTCAGGAAATTTGAGGTCATTTAAGGAGATTTGCTGGGACAGTTCAGTAAATAGAGAGCTAGGCTTAGAGATGGGAGGTCTTGGGTTCAAATTTGACTTCAGGTATTTCCTAGCTGTGTGACCTTTGTGAAGATTAAATTAAATCTCTCCCTTGATTGTGAAAATGAAATTAACTCCCCTGCCCATTTTTAGATTTAATCACCAAAAGTGTAAACATGCTACTTACAGTTGAGTGGGGAGATCTGCCCATTTTTTATTTAATCACCAAAAGTGTAAACATCCCACTTAATCATTGAGTGGAGGAGGTCTGTGACCCACATGTGCAATAGTGGGTGACAAATTAAAATCAAACTGACTGCCCCTGGGCAGCACTAAGCAAAGCTTCAACTGTGATTGGTAGATGTAAAATTAAGGGAAGGTCCAGGAAGTGGTGCAAAAGAAAGTGTCTTTAAAAGGGAGTTACAACTTCCTGAGTGCAGTTCTACTAGAACTTTGTCTTCTTCTGGAGTTCTGAGTTTGAGTTGGAGGCTGGCAAAGAATCTGCTGACTGGACCTGAGACCCTGTATGTGGTGAGACTGTCCTTGAATGTCTCCCCTTTGGACTAACATGTGGTGAGTGAAAATGGCTGACTCCTTTCCTGGATTTTCTGAAGAGACTAGCTTCAGGAGAGACCTATCCTCTTGAGAGAGGCTCCTTATATTCCCAGGTCCTCGGCTCCAAGAGCCAAGGCCTCTCCGGTTAAGGACTAAACTCCCCCAACTGGGTTGAGCCAGGGGTCGGAGCAAAATACTTAGTTCTTAGGCTAGATATCTTACCCTATCCATTCTCTGATTTTCTAACTTCACTCTTTCTATATCTTGTAAATAAATTATAAATAAATCTCTTTGGAATTAATTAAATTCCTGGCGACTCTATTTTTAAAATAATCCAGTCCAACCTTTTTATATAAACTTCCTTTTCCCTTTACACCCTAGATCATGAAATTCCTAAATCTTCTCTTCTCCACCCAGAACATTTTCATCTTCTTTAATTTATAATATATACTTTATATGTGTAAATATTAAAATTAATATTCAATACTCTAGGTATTATATTAATATTTAACTTGAAGCAAAGAGAAAATAAAAAGCTAGAGAAACCTAGAGAGATCACCAGCTTTTCCACGTTGGAAAAAAGAGAGAGGAGTTATAGCAAACTCATAAACAATAAAATGACCATGCAAAATGTGCACAAAGGGAAAAGCATTCTGGGTAATATGGAAAGGAATTTTGGGTAATGTAGTTTTAGAGGTTCAAGAATTTCCAACTATACATTTGCCAGGGTTTCCTTTCTAAAAATTATTATAAACTTAACCTCAATTGCCTAATCTTTACCACTCTTCTGCCTTGGAATCAATACTTAGTATTGATTCTAAGAAAGAAGGTAAGTGTTTTGCTTTGTTTTTTAAGGGAGATTTGCAATTTCCTAAAGCAATCCAACCTGCTTTCTTCCACTTGTTCAGTTCTGTAACCAGCTATGTCCATATGTACCACCTGTCTCAGAACATATGCATATGGAACAAGCTCTTAGTAATGATTGAAAGCTGTGGAGAATATGTTCACATTGTTTTTTGAGGATTATGAATAAGCTTTTAATATTATTGAACCACAAGAAATAAGTAAATGGACCAGGCCAGAAGAAATTTAGAAGATCTCTACAAACTGAAGCAAAATGAAATGAGCAAAACCAAGAGAACAACTTATAGCACACGAACTATCCCCTTCCTGCTCAATTGGACTTAAAATGCAGTATATATCATTGGTCATGGCCAATGTGGGAATTTGTTTTGCTGTGCAAACCATATCATTATGAGGATATTATTTCTACTATATATTGTTCCATGGAAGTGGGGATCAGTAGGAGGAACAGATAATAAATGCAAGTTTAAAACAAATAAAAACTATTTTTAAAAAAGAAGAGAAAAGGCATTTTATTTGATAGAACAAAATGCTACTTTAGGCTCTTTTCCAATCAGCTGTCTTCTATTTATATATCAAAATTATTCAGTATTCCTTGAAATGAACAACAAATATAACTCTCTTCAATGTGTTTTTTCATAAATGTCAGGCAAAGAATAAATCAGAAAATTGAATGCTCACTAAAAATACTTACCACAGTGATGGAGGAGATCCAACTCAGAAACCAAGTTTAAAAGAAATTTCCTGTGAATGGTGAGGTCTTCCAGATGCTCCTGTTTGTTGGTAACATTGTTCTGGTTGTACCAAACCTAGGAGCATCACAGAGTCTTCTGGAAGAGATCTGTTACCGCTCAAAAGAGGTTGGCTTGATCATCTACACAGACAAGGCCAAGTGGGAGGTACAGAATAAACATTTATATAGTGTTTACTATGTGCCAGGCATTGTGCTAAGCACTTTACAAATATTTTCCCATTTGATCCTAACAATAACCCTACAAGAGAGGAATTGTTAATTTACCCCATTTTACATGCAGAGGTAAGTGATTTGCCCAGGATCACACAGCTACAACATTTCCCACAAGTCACTGAATCTCTTTTGTAAGATCTTTAGTGACAGGAAATTCACTACCATTTGACTGTGACTATAATACTTGCAGTCTGCTCTAATGGTTAGGAAATTCCTCCTTAATTATGGTAAAATATGCCTCTCCTACTCTATTTTGCTTCTCTAGGCAAACTAGAACAAATCTAATTTCTTTCACACATTAGAATTCTTCAAATATTTGAAGATAGTTATCGTAAACCCCTAAATCTTTTCTTTTCCAGGCTGAACATTTTCATTTTCTTCAATTTACCATCATGTCAGAGTTTTTAAAATTCTTAATTTAAACACCAAAAAAGGGGGGTCGGGTAGGCATTTTCATATGTAACTCAAATTCCAAAGCCTATTTGTATCGAACTCTCTCCTCATCAATGGAGATCAATATCCTATGCCTTCATGAGGGTCAGTTGATGAGAATAGGAGAGAGGAAAGCTCCAGACTCTTCAGGTCTCTTCAATCTCTTGAAGTCTCTTCAAGTCCCTTGGTTTGGAGGTCACTTTGGGAGCTTTGAGAAAAAAGATGGATGATGCCAACCCAACTTCAATTTGCTGAAGAGAGAATAAGACTGGGAAGAAGACAACATTAAAAGGAGCTAGGAGTTTCCCTTATGTCCTTATTCCCAGCTTGCTATATTAAAAATTTCAGAGCATTTCCCCATGGGTGAGATCTAGGATTCTCAAATGAGCTGAGTTACTTCACTTACAAATGGGAGGGCTCCTTCACCCTGTTGGATGGTATATATTCTCCTATGTAAACACTCTCTGATTACGTTTTGCTTTTAATTTGGATCAGTGTGTTTCTTGGCTATTTCCTATTGGTGTTCATTATGGAAATGGTATTTGATAGGAAGGAAATCAAGTCTTAGATATAAAACTTGGGTCTTCCTTTCTTCATTAATGAATAGTGAATCAGTAGTTTGGCTTGAACCTGAAAACTACATCCTAGTCTAAACTTGCAGTATTTAAGGAAGCAGATAGATATAATTCTTGGCTAATATCCCCTCTCTCTTAGGAGAGTCAAATGGCTAAACTTCTGACCCAACCTCTTGCTCCCTCTCTCTGCCAATGGCAGAAATTAGTCTCCCTTAGTAAAGGTGGTATGGGGGGATGTCTATTCTGCCTCCTTTGAGTCACATCTCTATGCTACATGTAGGGAACACATATAGACATAGATACAACATACAGACAATAGAATCCAAAAAGGAGATTCTAGATAAAACTATAAATCTCCATTTTATACCACTTGCTTTAATATTTATCTATATGATATATTACTTTCAAAATTATCCCATGTACCTGTGCTTTCTTCTTAACTTCTTTCTGTTCTCTTCAGTGAATTTTAAATGTTTCAGTGGCAATATTTGGAGGGGGAGCATCATTGTTAGCTTTCTCTAGCCCAATTAACTGAAAGGATGAAAAATAAAAATTCTTAATTAATAATTAATTAATTCTTAATTCATAGTTAAGCAAAATGAATTCACATAATGGTCATGTCCAAAACTGTATGTCTCTGCTCTTTGCGTTCATCAATTTTTGGTTAGGAGGCAGTAACAGGTCTTATGATAAGTCTCCTGAAAACCAGAGTTCCTTAGTCTTTAAAAAACATTTTTTTGCAATATTGTTATCCTCATATATATATATATCACATTTTGTTTAGCAATTCCCCAGTTATTTAAGAGGCAACCTCAGATATACCTTTAGATTCTAGGTCTTTTCTATTCTCTCTTCACTCTTCTTTTCAAATACTCCCTTCAGGTTAAGAAAGTGTGATTTGCTTATAACTATTCTCATCTCAGAATTATTCTCTCTTAACTCACACCTTCCATCCCCATTTATTTCCCTGTTGGGTTTGCAGTATTTCTTTTTTTTTTTAAACCCTTACCTTCCATCTTGGAATCAATACTGTGTATTGGCTCTAAGGCAGAAGAGTGGTAAGGGCTAGGCAATGGGGGTCAAGTGACTTGCCCAAGGTCACACAGCTGGGAAGTGTCTGAGGCCAGATTTGAACCTAGGACCTCCCATCTCTAGGCCTGGCTCTCAATCCACTGAGCTACCCAGCTGCCCCCTTGCAGTATTTCTTTACCAAATTCTGGTGTGTGTGAGAGAGAGAGATCAACCCTCTTTTGTCTGTTTCAGATATGAGTAAAATTCATCTTATTCCTGTTCCCTTTATTCTTAATTTTGTTTGCATATGCTTCTTTTCACCTACCTCAGTGAAATTGAAATTCCATCATTTTCCTCAGTACCAATGTATTTCTCTTTTCACTCTCCTTTCTCTTTCCCCTCTTAAAAATCTCAAAACAGAACCAATCTATCTCTGTGTCCCCTGGTTTTCTTTTTGTAAAGATAGTTTATTTTATCAATTACATGTAATAACAATCTTCTACATTAGTTTTCAAAAGTTATATGATCCAAATTGTCTCCCTCCCTCCCTTCAATCCCCTTCCTGGAGCTGGTAAACAATTTGGGCTATACATATATAATCATGCAAAACATATTTCCATATTGTTCATTTTTGTAAGAGAATATTCATCTAAAACTAAACCCCCAAGATAAAAACCCAAATAAACTAAAGTGAATAATTTTATGCTTTGATTTGTATTTTGCTCCAATAGTTCTTTCTCTGGAGGTGGATAGCATTCTTTGTCATAAGTCCTTCAGAATTGTCTTAGATCATTATTTTGTTTAGATTAGCTAAGTCTTTCACAGTTAATCATTCCACAATATTTTTGTTGCTGTGTACAATGTTCTGATTCTGCTTATTTCACTCTGCACTTTCCAGCTCTTTCTGAAATCATCCTGCTCATCATTCTTTACAGCACAATAGTATTCTATCACCACCATATGCCAAAATTTATTCAGCTATTCTCCAATTGATGGACATCCCCTTAATTTCCAATTCCTTGGCCATCACCAAAAAATAGCTGCTATAAATATTTTGTGCAACTAGGTCATTCCCCCTTTTTTATGATCTCTTTGGGATACAGTCATAGTAGTGGTATTACTGAATCAAAGGGTATGTATAATTTTATAGCTCTTTGAACATAGTTCCAAGTAGCCCTCCAGAATGGTTAGGTCAGTTCACAACTCCACCAGCATTGTATTAGTGTCCAAGTTTTGCCACATCCCCTCCAACATTTATCATTTTCCTTTACTGATATATTGGCCAGTCTGATGGGTTTGAGGTGGTACCACAGAATTGTTTAATGGGCCTTTCTCTAATCAAGTGTGATTTAGAACATTTTTTCATGGTTATCAATAGCTTTGATTTCTTCATACGAAAACTGCTTGTTCATATCCTTTGACCATTTGTCAGTTGGGGAATGGCTTGTATTCTTAAAACTTGACTTGGAGAACTTCCGGTTAAGATGGCGGCTTAGAGAAAGCTCAAGTTCAGATCTCCGGAAAACCCTTCCCGACCGATCTCAAACGATAAGCTCCTAAGGCGCCGAAATTCAAAACGATCAACAGCACAGACCCTGGGAACCCTCCTCCTGGACCTGGACCCAGTTCAAAAGGTACGGCTCCCCTCAAAAGCCAGAACCCGAGATCACTCGGACCTCAGGGGTAGGAGCGCAGAGTCCAAGGCTCCCGGAAGCCGCAGCCCGGCAGGGCTCAGAGAGCAGAACCCTCAGGGCCTTCTACAGTCCCGGTGAAAGTTACTGCCTGGGGCTTCCGCTGCAGAGAGCTGGTCGAAACAACAGCAACCCTCAGGGCGGGCAAGACAGCCTCACTGGCTGGATCCTGCTATCCAAGTCTCAGTGAAAGTCCTTGCTCTCGGAGCTTGGGTTAGCTGCAGCCCATCCCCCTGCAGGCCGACGAAACAGCCTCACGGCCAGCGATTCTGAAGGCAACTTCCTGAAAGCAACGTGGTCCGACCCTTCCATTCCAGTTCCAGTGAGGCATATTCAGTTTAACCCAGGGAAAGTCATAGAACCATCTGCCCAGGACTAAAGCCTCTGAACACCAGAGAGAGACAAGAAAAGCCAATCCTCCACATTCAGAGATGGAAAACTCCACAGAAGCACAGAAGCCCCAAAATACCAAGAAAAATAAGAAGAAAGGGGCGACTTTGGACACATTCTATGGAGCCAAAATACAAAATACAGAGCAGATAGAAGATAATATAAAAGAAAATGCTCCAAAACCTTCCAAAGGAAATGGAAACTCTCCACAAACCTATGAAGAATTTGAATCAGAAATGACCAAAAAGATGGAAGCCTTCTGGGAGGAAAAGTTGGAAATAATGCAAAAGAAATTCACGCATCTACAAAACCAGTTTGACCAAACTGTAAAAGAAAACCAGGCTTTAAAGGCCAGAATCAGGCAGCTGGAAGACAACGATCGTGTAAAAGAGCAAGAATCAATAAAGCAAAGCCAAAATACCAAGAAATTAGAAGAGAACATAAAATATCTCACCAACAAGGTGATAGATCTGGAAAATAGAGGGAGAAGAGAAAATTTAAGAATAATTGGACTCCCAGAAAAGCCAGAAATAAACACCAAACTGGACATGGTGATACAAGATATAATCAAAGAAAATTGCCCAGAGATTCTAGAACAAGGGGGCAATACAGCCACTGACAGAGCTCACAGAACACCTTCTACACTAAACCCCCAAAAGACAACTCCCAGGAATGTAATTGCCAAATTCCAAAGCTATCAAACAAAAGAAAAAATCCTACAGGAAGCCAGAAAAAGACAATTTAGATATAAAGGAATGCCAATCAGGGTCACACAAGACCTTGCAAGTTCTACTCTGAATGATCGTAAGGCATGGAACATGATCTTCAGAAAGGCAAGAGAGCTGGGTCTCCAACCAAGAATCAGCTACCCAGCAAAACTGACTATATACTTCCAAGGGAAAGTATGGGCATTCAACAAAATAGAAGACTTCCAACTTTTTGCAAAGAAAAGACCAGAGCTCTGTGGAAAGTTTGATACCGAAAATCAAAGAGCAAGGAATACCTGAAAAGGTAAATATTAAGGAAAGGGGAAAATGTTATCTTCTTCTTTTACTTAAACTCTCTTCTATAAGGACTACATTTATATCAACCTATGTATACTAATATGTGGGGAAAATGTAATGTATAAATAGGGGGTAAAGAAAGACCAAATAGAATTATCATTCTCACACAAAGATTCATATGGGAAGGGGAGGGGAAGAAAACTCCTATAAGAAGGAGAGGAAGAGAGGGGGGGGGGGGATTTACTTAAACCTCAATCTCAGGGAAATCAACTCTGAGAGGGAAAAACATCCAGATCCATTGGGATCTTGAATTCTATCTTACCCAACAAGGGTAAGGAGAAGGGAAAAACCAAGGGGGAGAGGGGGAGAGGGAGAACAAAAAGGGAGGGAAAGAGAGGGGGGAAGGGGAGGGAACAAAAAGGGAGGGACTAAAAAGGGAAACATCAAGGGAGGGGACAAGGGGGACTGTTTCAAAGTAAATCACTGGACTAAAAGGTAGAGCCGAAGAAGTATAGGTTAGAATTAGGGAAGGCAATCAAAATGCCAGGGAGTCCACAAATGACAATCATAACTTTGAACGTGAATGGGATGAACTCACCCATAAAACGTAGACGAATAGCAGAATGGATTAGAATCCAAAACCCTACCATATGTTGTCTTCAAGAAACACACATGAGGCGGGTTGACACCCACAAGGTCAGAATTAAAGGATGGAGTAAGACCTTCTGGGCTTCAACTGATAGAAAGAAGGCAGGAGTGGTAATCATGATATCCGATAAAGCCAATGCAAAAATAGACCTGATCAAAAGGGATAGGGAAGGTAATTATATTTTGTTAAAAGGGACTATAGACAATGAGGAAATATCATTAATCAATATGTATGCACCAAATAATATAGCACCCAAATTTCTAATGGAGAAACTAGGAGAATTGAAGGAAGAAATAGACAATAAAACCATACTAGTGGGAGACTTAAACCAACCATTATCAAATTTAGATAAATCAAATCAAAAAATAAATAAGAAAGAGGTAAAAGAAGTGAATGAAATCTTAGAAAAATTAGAATTAATAGACATATGGAGAAAAATAAATAGGGATAAAGAGGAATACACCTTCTTCTCAGCACCACATGGCACATTCACAAAAATTGACCATACATTAGGTCACAGAAACATAGCACACAAATGCAGAAAAGCAGAAATAATGAATGCAGCCTTCTCAGATCACAAGGCAATAAAAATAATGATTAGTAATGGTACATGGAAAACCAAATCTAAAACCAATTGGAAATTAAACAATATGATACTCCAAAACCGTTTAGTTAAAGAAGAAATCATAGAAACAATTAATAATTTCATTGAGGAAAATGACAATGGCGAAACATCCTTTCAAACCTTTTGGGATGCAGCCAAAGCGGTAATCAGAGGTAAATTCATATCCCTGAATGCTTATATTAACAAACAAGGGAGAGCAGAGATCAATCAATTGGAAATGCAAATGAAAAAACTGGAAAGCGATCAAATTAAAAACCCCCAGCAGAAAACCAAATTAGAAATCCTAAAAATTAAGGGAGAAATTAATAAAATCGAAAGTGATAGAACTATTGATTTAATAAATGAGACAAGAAGCTGGTACTTTGAAAAAACAAACAAAATAGACAAGGTACTGGTCAATCTAATTAAAAAAAGGAAGGAAGAAAAGCAAATTCATAGCATTAAAGATGAAAAGGGGGACAGCACCTCTGATGAAGAGGAAATTAAGGCAATCATTAGAAATTACTTTGCCCAATTATATGGCAATAAATACACCAATTTAGGAGAAATGGATGAATATATACAAAAATACAAACTGCCTAGACTAACAGAAGAGGAAATAGAATTCCTAAATAATCCCATATCAGAAATTGAAATCCAACAAGCCATCAAAGAACTTCCTAAGAAAAAATCCCCAGGGCCTGATGGATTCACCTGTGAATTCTATCAAACATTCAGAGAACAGTTAATCCCAATACTACACAAACTATTTGACATAATAAGCAAAGAGGGAGTTCTACCAAACTCCTTTTACGACACAAACATGGTACTGATTCCAAAACCAGGCAGGTCAAAAACAGAGAAAGAAAACTATAGGCCAATCTCCCTAATGAATATAGATGCAAAAATCTTAAATAGGATACTAGCAAAAAGACTCCAGCAAGTGATCAGAAGGATCATTCACCATGATCAAGTAGGATTCATACCAGGGATGCAGGGCTGGTTCAACATTAGGAAAACCATCCACATAATTGACCACATCAACAAGCAAACTAGCAAGAACCACATGATTATCTCAATAGATGCAGAAAAAGCCTTTGATAAAATACAACACCCATTCCTATTAAAAACACTAGAAAGCATAGGAATAGAAGGGTCATTCCTAAAAATAATAAACAGTATATATCTAAAACCAACAGCTAATATCATCTGCAATGGGGATAAACTAGATGCATTCCCAATAAGATCAGGAGTGAAACAAGGATGCCCATTATCACCTCTACTATTTGACATTGTACTAGAAACACTAGCAGTAGCAATTAGAGAAGATAAAGGAATTGAAGGCATCAAAATAGGCAAGGAGGAGACCAAGTTATCACTCTTTGCGGATGACATGATGGTCTACTTAAAGAATCCTAGAGATTCAACCAAAAAGCTAATTGAAATAATCAACAACTTTAGCAAAGTTGCAGGATACAAAATAAACCCACATAAATCATCAGCTTTTCTATATATCTCCAACACAGCTCAGCAGCAAGAACTAGAAAGAGAAATCCCATTCAAAATCACCTTAGACAAAATAAAATACCTAGGAATCTATCTCCCAAGACAAACACAGGAACTATATGAACACAACTACAAAACACTCGCCACACAACTAAAACTAGACTTGAACAAATGGAAAAACATTAACTGCTCATGGATAGGACGAGCCAATATAATAAAAATGACCATCCTACCCAAACTTATTTATCTATTTAGTGCCATACCCATTGAACTACCAAAATACTTCTTCACTGATTTAGAAAAAACTATAACAAAGTTCATTTGGAAGAACAAAAGATCAAGGATATCCAGGGAAATAATGAAAAAAAACACACATGATGGGGGCCTTGCAGTCCCTGACCTAAAACTATATTACAAAGCAGCAGTCATCAAAACAATTTGGTACTGGCTAAGAAACAGAAAGGAAGATCAGTGGAATAGACTGGGGGAAAGCGACCTCAGCAAGACAGTATACGATAAACCCAAAGATCCCAGCTTTTGGGACAAAAATCCACTATTCGATAAAAACTGCTGGGAAAATTGGAAGACAGTGTGGGAGAGACTAGGAATAGATCAACACCTCACACCCTGCACCAAGATAAATTCAAAATGGGTGAGTGACTTAAACATAAAGAAGGAAACCATAAGTAAATTGGGTAAACATAGAATAGTATACATGTCAGACCTTTGGGAGGGGAAAGGCTTTAAAACCAAGCAAGATATAGAAAGAATCACAAAATGTAAAATAAATAATTTTGACTACATCAAACTAAAAAGCTTTTGTACAAACAAAACCAATATAACTAAAATCAGAAGGGAAAGAACAAATTGGGAAAAAATCTTCATAGAAACCTCTGACAAAGGTTTAATTACTCATATTTATAATGAGCTAAATCAATTGTACAAAAAATCAAGCCATTCTCCAATTGATAAATGGGCAAGGGAAATGGATAGGCAGTTCTCAGATAAAGAAATCAAAACTATTAACAAGCACATGAAAAAATGTTCTACATCTCTTATAATCAGAGAGATGCAAATCAAAACAACTCTGAGGTATCACCTCACACCTAGCAGATTGGCTAACATAACAGCAAAGGAAAGTAATGAATGCTGGAGGGGATGTGGCAAAATAGGGACATTAATTCATTGCTGGTGGAGCTGTGAAATGATCCAACCATTCTGGAGGGCAATTTGGAACTATGCCCAAAGAGCAACAAAAGAATATCTACCCTTTGACCCAGCCATAGCACTGCTGGGTCTGTACCCCAAAGAGATAATGGACACAAAGACTTGTACAAAAATATTCATAGCTGCGCTCTTTGTGGTGGCCCAAAACTGGAAAACGAGGGGATGCCCATCAATTGGGGAATGGCTGAACAAACTGTGGTATATGTTGGTGATGGAATACTATTGTGCTAAAAGGAATAATAAAGTGGAGAAGTTCCATGGAGACTGGAACAACCTCCAGGAAGTGATGCAGAGCGAGAGGAGCAGAACCAGGAGAACATTGTACACAGAGACTAATACACTGTGGTATAATCGAACGTAATGGACTTCTCCATTAGTGGCGGTGTAATGTCCCTGAACAACTTGCAGGGATCCAGGAGAAAAAAACACCATTCATAAGGAAAGGATAAACTATGGGAGTGGAAACACCGAGAAAAAGCAACTGCCTAAATACAGAGGTTGAGGGGACATGACAGAGGATAGACTCTAAATGAACACTCTAATGCAAATACTATCAACAAAGCAATGGGTTCAAATCAAGAAAACATCTAATGCCCAGTGGACTTACGCGTTGGCTATGGGGGGTGGGGGGGGGAGGAAAAGAAAATTATCTATGTCTTTAACGAATAATGCTTGGAAATGATCAAATAAAATATATTAAAAAAAAAAAAACTTGACTTGGTTCTCTATATATTTGCTAAATAAGACCTTTATCAGAGATATTTGTTATAAAACTTTCCCCCAGTTTGTTGTTTCTCTTCTAATCTTGGTACGTTGGTTTTGTTCATACAAAATTTTAAATTTAACATAGTCAAAATTATTCATTTTACATCTTGAATTGTTCTCTTTCTCTTGTTTTGTCATAAATTCTTCCCTTTTCCTCCTTTTATTTCTTAAAATTCCTTCAAAAGATTTTGAAAACATATAATTTATGAAGGGATATTTGTTTCTTCTCCTATTATGATGTTAGCACTTCCTATTGCTTAAATAAATAGACTTTTTTTCTTGATTCCCTCATTTGTATTACAAAGTTTCTACTCAACTCATCTTTTTATCAGAAATGCTTGACCAGTTTTTCTTCTTAACTTCCTTGTGTTCTCTTCTGTGGTTTTAACAAAATGTTCCAGTGGCATTATTCCTCAGTTTTGTAGTAGGATTCTATTCAACTTTGCAGAGTAAATTGTTCTTGTTTCTAAGTCTATTTCTTTTGCCTTTTGGAATATTGTATTCCAAGTTTTCCTCTGGCTTTGCTTTGAAGGTCGGATATGAGCCAAACTATTGTTCCTTAACGCTTGAACTCCTTCTTGGATATTTGCATTTTGTTTTAATCTGAGAGCTCTGGATTTTGACTGACATTCTTATGTCTTTCACTTTTGAGGTCCATTTTAGGAGATTATTGGTGGACTCTCCCTAACTTCACTTTGCCCTTGCTTTAAATAGATCTAATGAATTTTCACTTATGATTTCTTGAACTACAAGATGTCTCAAAAGGCTTTAATGAAGTTTTATGTTTTACTAAGACTTTTGTGACATGCTGTATAATGTTCAAGCTTTTTATAGGTCATCATTTTCTGGAATTCCAATAATTCTTAAATTTTTTTTTCTTGACTTTTTCTGGATTAACTGGTTTTGAGAGTTGATATTTTACATTTTTCTTCTTTTTTAAAAAATCATCTTGATTTTCTTCTAATATTTGTTGCTTTCTAGTGGAGTCATTGATTCCTGTCTGGTCTCTTCCAGTTTTCAGAAAGTTCTATTTCTTGGGTAAGGTTAACTGCTTGCTTGTTATTCTTCTAATTCTCTCCCCCAGTGCTTTAGCTTCATTCAAAACAAAACAAAACAACTCTTGCTTTATTTCTAGTGATTTACTCATCCTTGTGGAAAATCTATTTTTTCTTTTGAGATTCTGCTTATAGTTATTATGATGCTACATTTGCAATAATTGTTGATATTTATTGATGTTTGATTTGACTGACTCATCTCTCTAGCTTAAGTTCCTAAATTGAAGCTTTGGGCCAGGGCCAGGTTCCATTTATTTGATGTTTGGGTATGAGAAGTGGCTCTTTTAGGTCTTTCCCTGGATCTCTTTGGTTCTATTCTTTAAAAAAAAAAAAACCCTTTATTTTCTGTCTTAAAATTGAAACTGTGATTTGATTTCAAAGCAGAAGAGTGGTAAGGACTGGGCATTGGGGGTTAAGTGACTTTCTAGGTGTCACACATCTAGGAATTGTCTCAGACCATATTTGAACCAGGACTTATATCTAGGTCTTTCTCTCAATCCACTGAGTCATTTAGCTGCCCCTGTCCCCTTGGTTCTTGAGATGATTTCTACCTCCCAGGGTTTAGGTTCCCCTAGGAAATTTGAGGTTTAGATCATTGCATCTACACAGTAATCTCTGGCATCTCTTAATAGACCTCAGAGTCCTTGGACCAGGGCTGTCCTGGGCTGAGCATTGTGGCTCCAGGCTGGTTCCTGTCCACTCTCATTCCCCAGTGCTTCCAAGGTCCCCATTCTGGGGCCTTCTGACCACTCTGGGGTTTTCTGAGAGATTTCTGCTCTTCTTGCCTCTGAAGGAAATCTTATAAGATCTAAATTTCCTATCATTGCTCAGATGCTTGCTTTGCTTGAGAGTCACTCTTTCTCATTATGGCTAATTTTTCATGAGGTTCTACGTAAAAAGTATTGCTTCTTGTAGTTTCTCATTGGATGTCTTCATCATTATTGGGTATAGCTTATATTTCTTGAACCCTGAAGCGGTCATGCATGTAATGAACAAAAGACAAAATGGCCTAATCCTCTCAATTCCCTCACATATGGAAGTTGGATTGGTCTACCTCCTATTTGGGAAAACATTTTGGCAAGAAATCTTATGGTGTGGTTTCAATCCAGGCTACTATCCTGGTCCCTTCTCTGGACATTCTCTAACTTGTCAAAATCCTTTCAAAAATACAGTATCCAGAACTGGATACACTACTCTGGTTGTGGTCTGTCAAAGGGTTGATATAATACAACCAATTGTTCCCCTCATTCTAGTTATATTTCTTCTATTAAGCCCAAAGATTGCATTATATATTTTGTCTGCCATGTCATACTTTTTTAACTTATCTTCAATTTTTCATCTACTAAAATTTCTAGGTTTTGTTTCATTTTACTTTGTTTTGTTTTCTGTGAAAACTTCTGCTGCATCAGTTCTCTCACCTGTTATATTAATTACTCCTCCCTGCTTCACATCATCTGTAAACTTGATAAACATGCCAACTATGTCCTCACCTCAGTTAATGATGCAAATGGAACAGGCTAAGGACAGGACCTTGACACATTCCATTAATAGCAATGTTCCAGGTTGACGTCCACTTTTTATTTTTATTTTTATTTAAAAATCACCACTTTTTAGGTTCCATCATTCAACCAGTCCCAAATTCATGTAACTATGTCATCATCCAGTCTAGATCTCCTCATGTTATACAAAACGATGTTATGGGGAAGATCTCTTCAAGTGCTCAACAGAAATTCAGTTACATTGTTCCAGTGGTATTTCCCTGACATACCTGTTGGCAAATCCTGTCAAAAGGGGAAATGAGGTTAGTTTTTCATGACTTGTTCTTTTAAAAGGGTTTTTTATTGCTTTTGTTTTTATACCACAACGATTTATGAAAACTTGATTGAAACCTATTTTATTACAAAAGAAAACAATCAATCAAAAACACCTGATGTAGTGATTAAGTTTGAAAGACTAGACAACATTCTGTCCTGCTCATCCCTACCTTTATGCTGTTAGTGGGGAAGTAGGTTTAATTATTTGTTTTCAAAGACTATTATCAGTTTTGTAGTTTCTACAAGTTTACCTTCTTGTTACTGATCTTTTTGCCCCTAACCTAGAGTAGCTTAGATCGAATCATACCTGTTTAATTGTAACTTATCTGGCAGGACTCTCTAGATTTTAAGGGTCCTTTATAATATTTTACCAGATTCCTTCACTATTTCTTCTCTCATTTGCAGCTCTTTAAAAAATGGGTATA
Source organism: Monodelphis domestica (assembly GCF_027887165.1). NCBI lineage: Eukaryota > Metazoa > Chordata > Mammalia > Didelphimorphia > Didelphidae > Monodelphis > Monodelphis domestica. Next base: position 249,679,736 of record NC_077231.1, on the reverse strand, counting down.
GAATCCTCTGAAGGGGATCTAGATGCCTTAAGAAGTTTGGACCATGAACTACTCCTTCCTCTTCTTCTCACTGCTGAGGTAGGTATTAAAGTCTTTGATGCTGAAAAAATGGGAAGAGAAGGAATATTATCTAGCTAGTGTGAAGCTGGTTCAAAGATTTATATGTGTATTCATGTTTGTATATACTTGGGTGTGTGTGTGTGTGTGCTTGTACTCTCTATGATTTAGAGCTTTAAAGGAATCTCTTAAATAAACCCATTGAATTTTAGTGTTAACAACCACAAGCATTTATAAAGTACCATCTATGAGCCATGGATTGTCATAGACATTGATGATAAAAAGGCATAAATAGGTGGGAAGAATGCCAGACCTAGAGTCAGGAAGACTCACCTTCCTGAGCTCTCAAATCTGGCCTCAGATATTTACTAAATGTGTGATTGTGGACAAGTCATTTAACCCTGTTTGATTCAGTTTCTTCATCTGTAAACTGAACTGGAGAAGACATGGCAAACCACTCCAGTGTCTTTGCCAAGAAAACACCAAATGGGAATAGAAAGAATTGGACATGATTAAAAAATAACTGAACAACAAAAAATTGAAAAAGTCCCCACCCTCAAGCAGCTCATGCTTTAGGCAGGTGTGACAAAATGTATACATAGAGGCATAGACAAAACATATTCAACTAGATACAAAATCATATTAGGAGGGAAAAATTAGCATTTAGGGAGATCAGGAAAGACCCCATAGAAAAATATCAATTGAGCATGGTTTTGCAAGGATCCTTTCATCAGAGACCAATACATTTTCCATACATACCAGGACTTGAAGTAGAAAAAGAAGAACCTGAATAGTTTCTCCTTGTCCCATTAGCCCTGACAGTATCCTCAACCTGCCCCCTCATTTCCATTACTTTTTTTTTACTTTTTGAAGAGAAAGGAAGAAGAAAATAGGTGAAAGGAATGGAAGCGGCTTGGTCAATAGGATGGATCCTAGAAAGAATTATGACTGAGAAATGGGACAGTGAAGTTAGAGTTCTGAAATGAAATACTGGGGCATCCTCCCACTCTACCCCATATCAAATACTAACTATATTTCAACAGTAGGGATGTGGTATATTTCTCAAATGATCAAGCCACCCAATGGCATTATATTTTCTTTTTACTCATAATAAAGAAGATGGCATTGCTGAATTGTTAAGAAACATAAATTACATAGTGCTGCTTAATTAAAAGTGACAGCAAAGAGGTAAATCTTAGTGTGCTCAAGTCGAGCATGCCCCAGGAGAGTTGTGGCTTGTAATTATATGTTATACTGTTCTCCCAGGTTGTATTTCTTTTGATTTGGAGAATTGTCAGGAGGTACTACATAGTTGAATGAACTTGAACTGAGTTTCACCATCCCTTTGGGATAATTTTAGGGAAAGTTCTCAAGTGTTTAGTGCTGAAGAGTGCAAATGACCCTGTGAGACCTAACCATACGTCCTGGATCATGATTTCATGCTCATTATCATTTATAAGTAATACCATGTCAGTAAAAGTAGTTTGTCATTAAAGGACTCAAGCAGTACTGTGTGTAAGGAAAAGAATACTGCCCTAGAAACCAGTCAGATGACACTGAGATCTCTTTTAATTCCAATTCTATTGTCCCAGTGGTGATGTAAAGAAAAGGTGTTTTGCATTTTTTTTTATGCGGGAAATTTCATTCAATAGGAGAAGTTGGGATGCTTGGAAAAAGTCATTGGTCTAACTCGGGTAAAAACTAAACTTCAGGATAGGGAATAAAGATGTTTTTTGAGGGTCAATACTCCAGTTTGTGTCTGTGATTCACTAGAATGCAGAGCTCCTTCTCCCCAGACAGATAAATGGGCATCTCTTCTGCAACTGACAGTCCTAGAGAGCCATTGAGAGGTTGTAACTTGCCTAGGATCACACACAGAGGGAGCTTATACCTGTCTTCAAGCAAACCAAGGAGTAAACTATGAGATGGGGAATTGGCCCTGGAAGAAAGGACAGAAAGGGACTGGTTTAGAACCAATTTAAGATGAAACTTGCCTTAAAGAGAAACATCTTAATAGTTATGAGACTTATCAGTTCTGGAAATTTAAGGGAAAGATAATAATAACTAACATTTATATGTGATTTTGGGACAGCTAGATGGCACAGCAGAAAGAATTATGGGTCATAAGTCAGGAAGATTCATCTTTATGAATTCAGTTCTGATCTCAAACTTTTGCTAGCTGCCTAACCCTGGGCACGTTACTTACCCTCTATGCCTAAGTTTCCTCATCTATAAAATGAGCTGGAGAAGGAAACAGCAAATGACTCCTGTATCTTTGCTAAGGAAACATCCAATGGAGTCACCAAGAACTGGATATGGCTGAACAACACTATTCCCAAAGGGGAAGTATTAATAATAATAATAGCTGGTGATATTTATCTAGCACTTACTCTATGCCAGATACTGTACTAAACATTGCACAATCATTATCATTTGATCCTCACAACAATCCCAGAAGGTGCTATTATGATCTCCATTTTATAGATGAGGACATTCAGGCAGAGGTTAAATGATTTGCCCAGGGTGGTAAAGGTAGGAAGTGCCAGGCTGGCTTTGAACTCGAGTCTTCCTGACTTCAAGCTTGGAGTTCTATGCCCTGTGCCATCTTGCTGACCCTTCAATCCTATTCTACGATAATGCTAGAAATATTGATTACACCTCACTAGGCATCTTAGCATCCCTACCTTCGTTCAAGCCTTAGCTCATGGACGATATGACCTCCCATATCAACTGTTCCATTCGAATGCAAGCTTCTCAGGGACAGGGACTGATTCTGGTTTGGTCTTTGGATCCCCAGTACCTAGTACGAGGGAGGAGAGGCAGAAGGTGCTTCTTAAATGCCTGTTGGGCTGGATTGGATTCATTCAGTAGGCAATGGGGAGCTTTGGAAGGTGTTTCAGAAAGGGAGTGAGTGATTCCATCAGAGCCCTGCTTGAGAACAATTAATCGAGCAGGAGAGTGTGGGATGGATGTTCCAGGAGATGCCAGAGAGAACTACTGTTTGGGGATTCTGGTGACTAAATTTAGAACATTGGGGATTATTTTGCCATGCACTGATTATGTTTGTGCTTCTTTAGGGCTTTATTTTTATGTTTTCCAGTACAATCTCTTCTTTCTACTATGGCATTTCATTCCAATCTGTATTTATTCTTTTCTACTCAGTGACTACATTTCTCAGAATGGGAAGCAAACTTGCAGCCATGCTGCTTACAGGGTTTCCAGGGAAATGACTAACTTTTACCAGCTTTGCATGGTATATTGTTACCCATTAAAGCTCTATTTATGTCCGTTTCTTTAATTGTCACAAACACCCGGCATTCGCATCTTTTAGACCTGTTTCTAAGCATTCTGGTGGAGTCCACTATTATCACTAATTAGTATATAATATGGGAAACTACATGGATAGTGGATAGAGTGCCAGGTTTGGGGTGAGAAGCCTCGTCTCCCTGAGTTCAAATTTGGTCTCAAGATGCTTACTAGCTGTGTGACTCTGGACAAGTCATTTAACATTACTTGCTTCCATTTCATTTGTAAAGTGATCTGGAGGGGAGTAAATGGCAAACTTCTCCAGTATCTTTGCCAAGAAACCCCAAACAAGGTCACAGAGAGTCAGACACTATTGAAAAATGACTAAAAAAATATATTTTGCTCCACATGGTGTTTGACAGTTTCAGAAGAGCATCATAGAGTCTTTTTTAAAACCCTTATTTTATGTCTTAGAGTCCTAACTGTGTATTGGTTCCAAGGCAAATGAAGGGTAGGGGTTGGCAATGGGGGTTAAGTGACTTGTCCAGGGTTACACAGCGAGGAAATATCTGAAGCCAGATTTAAACCAAGGACCTCCCATCTCTAGGCCTGACTCTCTATCCACTGAACCACTAGCTATCCTCCATCACAGGATCTTGAGATTATAGATTTACTATTAGAAGGGACTTGTAAATCAACTAATTTAATTCCCTCATTTAAAGGGGAAAAAAATTAAATAATATTTTATTTTCCCCAATTACACAGAAAACCAATTTTTGCCATTCATTATTTAAAAAGTTTTGGGTTCCAAGTTCTTTCCTGCCCTACCTCCCTTCCCTTCCCACTTCCTGGGTCAGCAAGCTTATATGTAAATTTTACATGAGCAATCATGTAGAACATCTTTCTATATTAGTCATTTTGTGGAAGAACTCTCAAACAAAAAAAAAAGAAGGAAGAAAGTAAACTATAGTATGTTTCAGTCTGCATTCAGACTCCATCCATACATTCTCTGGAGGCAGATGGCATTTTCCAGCGTGAGTCTCTAGGACTGTCTTAGATCATTGCATTGCTGAGAATAAGTAGGCCATTCTCAGTTGCCCAAACAAGAAATATTGCTGTTACTATGTACAATATTCTTCTGGTTCCATTGATTTAATTTTGTATCAGTTTATGTAGGTCTTTCCAGATTTTTCTGAAAGCATCCAGTGTGTCATTTCCTATAGCACAATAGTATTCCATCACAATCAGCCAAAATTTATTCAGATATTCTCCAACTGATGGGCATCCTCTCGTTTTTCAGTTCTTTGCTACCACAAAAAAATCTGTAGTAAATGTTTTTGTATAAATTAGTCTTCTTACCTTTAAAAAAAATCTCTTTGGTACACAGATCTATTAGTGGTAAAAATGAATGACTTAGAGAGTCATTAGGTGGCTTGTTCATTGTCTCTCAGAAGTGACATAGCAGTAGCATAGCCAGGAAAAGTGATCTGAAATAAAGAAATATATCCCTAAATCACATAACTATCCAGGGCCCCATTGAGACAGAGACAGCTAAGGGAAGAAGGGAAACTCACCTGCTATTGGCCTCAAAAGACCTGATCAGTTTAACCTGAGGTTTAGGTAGAACCTGGGTTGGGGCTTAATGACTCTGCTGGTGTTCTGGGCCAGCCAAACTATGATGGTCACAGTTTGTTTCAGAACATCTTGTTTGGGGGTTGCCAATATCTTTTTTTTTTTTTATAACATATAGTCAGTTCTGCCATCATGTGACATCTGCATTCTCCAAACTCAGTTTGCCTTAGCCCAAACCACACAATAAAAATCACAGAATTTGTAGGGAAAATGGCAGGAAGGGAACAACTTTCAAAAATTTTAACAGCAACACCTAAAAGACAGAAACTTAATAAAAATGGTAGCATTTTTATATATCTATCTATATCTATATAGTTTATATATATGTAAAATTTAAATGGTTAAGAAATATATAAATACTGCAATCATTTGTGGTTGGTAGCATCCATGCCTTTAGGCTACTATTTGGGCTACTCCTGGGTCTCCTTGGTTGGCTGGCAAAGTTAACAGCTACTGAAAAGAGTGGCTTCAGAAGGCCGTATGTATGAGGGATGCTACAAATCTTTAGGTCTATGTCAGATCAACTCATGGGAAATGTGGAACAACATTAATTTTTGAGTTTTGTGTTCTTAACCCCATTTTCCTCATAAATGTGATTTTACAAAGCTCATTGCATTTTGGGAATGCATGTGTTGTGGCAGAACTAACTTTATATAAAATGCAAAACAAAAGGCACTGAATGAATATTAACCTTTTTACTGTTATGGAGCTGGTTCAGGATATTTAAGAGTTAAATCAGCAATCCAAACTCTGAGCATGTTTAATGGCATCTTCTTTGTTTTGCTTTGAGGTCAGTTATGGATAATGGCCACCTAGGTGAGGAATGACCGACCCTCTGAGATCTGGCAAAGTTTTTCATGCCAGCCAAAGCTATCAGAAGAGGCACAATACTTTGGCAAGTATTAGGTCATTGGGTCATACTTTCCACTTGCTTTTCTCTCTCCTTTGTCTCTTCAACCAAAAATCCAAAAACAGATCTGGGAGCAGAGACAAAAGATAACACCTTTCCCTTCTACCAATTACTTCTGTAGAAGTCCTGGTAATCATGGAAAACTGCACATCAGAGATGCATCTTTTCTTATATAAAGGGGAAAAGCTGAGTATCCATCTTCAGTTCCACATTTCCCATGAGTTGATCTGACATAGACCTAAAGATTTGTAGCATCCCTCATTAAAAAAATCTCTGGAGGTCTTGGTCCCAGCTGCAAACAATATTTGTCAATACATTTCACTTGTGTCATTTTGGGATAAAAGCTCTCTTTTTTCCTTTCCTAGCACTGGTACTGATTTATCATAAAATCAGTCATTTGGGAGATGTGCTGGTTACAAAATATAGGAATTAATAACGGGGACAAAAACTTGATCAACTTTCCTTTTTCTTTTTAGACAATGCCTCTTACGGAGGCAGAACATATGATTTCAGCAATGTCTGTGCTGATAGAACGCCACAATCTTGGGAGAACAACAATTAACAGGGGAATGGACATGAGGATGGATGGATGAAGATTGGGAATGCAGTCCAACAAGCCATTTCCATGAACCAGGGGACAGATCACTGATCTGGAAAGAACCAGAGGCAGAGAGGTAGCATCAGAGAAGCAGAAGCAATGCAAAGACGAGAAAGTCACAAGGTTAAGGGGAATCAAGTCCCAGGTTTCTGCCTATATGAATTTTAAACTGGATGGTAGTCAATGAACTGAGTTAGACAGATTCAACAGGTCAGATGGGTTTAGAGATATGTAAATTTATGCCTAGCTATCTTGTTTCCTCTCCCTTAACTGATAATGATGATCTTAGCTAATTACCTTTTATTTGTTTTGGATTTGGATTTAAGAGATCATAGATTCAGCTGGAAGATACCTCAGAGGTCATCTGATCCAACCTCCTCATTTTCTAGCTAAGGAAACTGAGGCTCAGGGAGTTTATGTAACTCACCTAACATCACACAGGTAGAAAGTATCAAAGTAGAATTTGAACTTGAGTCTTCCAACTCTGGAGCCATTATCCTTTCAACCGAACATCTCTCTAGATATTTCTCATGAACATTCATATATACGTACATGTTGATGTCTCGCCTATAAGTTCCTTGGGAACCAAGACAGTTATACTTTTTGTTTTTTGGCCTCTAGTGTTTAGCACAACATCTGGTCCATAGTATGCCCTTAATAAATGCTTTCTTATCAACGGATTGCTAGGGGCAGCTGGGTGGCACAGTGGATAGAGCACTGGCTGGGAATCAGGGAGGCTCATTTTCAGGACTTCAAATCTGGCTTTAGACATTTCCTAGCTATGTGACTTTGGGTAAGTCATTTAACCCCTTTTGCCTCACCTAATCTGTAAAAATGAGTTGAAGAAGGAAATGGTAAACCACTCCAGTATCTTTGCTAAGAAAATCCCAGAATGGAGTCATGAAGAGTTGAACACAACCGAAATAACTTAAGAGTAATACATTTATGATTGCTGGTTTTCATGGGAGACAAAGTCCCAATTATCACTGCCAGTTAATGAACAGGTATTGGGGATAATCTGCCTGGAATAGATTTTGATAAATCTAGATCTAGTCTCTGTCTTTTAAAAATTAAAACTCTTATCTTTAGTCTTAGAATCAATATTGTGTATTCATTCCAAGGCAGAAGAGTGGTAAGGGCTAGGCAATGGGAAGCAAATTACTGATCCAGGGTCACACAGCTATTAATTAAATGAGATTATGACAGGAAGCTCCCTGCTTCACAAGGAAGCTCTTTGCATTTTTTTGTGACCCCCCCCCCCAGATCCCTGCCGGTTTGGGGCCCAGCAGTTTGACATACATCATTTAATTTCAATGAAATTCAGTTTGGTATCCTCAAGTCTTGCTTGATCAACTTTAATTCATGATCACTATCCTCCCTATTTTGTTATCAGAAACATTAGTCTATAAATTCAAATATGAAAGTGGGTAGAAATATTAATATCATTCCAATTAACAGGCAAAATGAAAAATACCCAACTGTGCCACCATATATGGGATGTTGAGCACCAGAAAATGGTGACCCAAAGAGGGTACAGAAACTACTTATTGGGGAAAATACTAAATAGACTAGCTTCTACTTAATTTGGGAGAATTCAGGTGATTGGGATGGGAGGGGAGCACAACTGACTTATCAACAAGGTAACGGGCATCTCTTTTCCTCTGTGATAAACTAAATTTTCACATTCTTCAAACTTTTCTGAGTATGTAAATTTCCTCACTTTCAGAGAAAGAAACTGAGGATCTCAGAGTTAAGTGAATGAATTGAGATCACGTGGTGAATAAGTAACAAAGCCAACATTTGGACCCAGGACTTCCTGTTCAGAATCTGCTCCTTTCCCCATTTCACCACATTGTCTCTTTTCCTGCCTACAAGTAGCTCTACTAATTTCCTTTGGCTGTCTGTGTGCTCGGAGTCAGGGGTTTGGTGTGCCTGCCACACAAATAGCACCTTCCTCACTTTGTCCAGACAGAACAGATCACCTCCCAATGGGCAGATTACTAAATTGAAGTGTTAATGTCTGAAACACACTAAGAAAAGGACTTCTGCTAAAGTAAGAGAAACACATGTCCAATTTCAGGTGTTTAAGAGCACTTTGGGATGTGTAAGTTGTAGGAGATGAACATGGGGGCACTGCCAGCAGTCGTCTTTTCTCAGATTAACAGCAAAAGCAGAAGGATCATATCCAGAAAAGGCAGCCTTAGGCACACGGAGGAGGGGAGATTGGTTGGTGGGAGAAAGTACAAGGATGGGTGTTGGGCTTAATTCCTCTCCTTCTCAAGGACCCTCTGACAATGGAGCAGGCTTTGTGGAAACCTGGTATGGAGGAGACTATAATATTTCTCAGAGCTGGAGGCAGAGGATATTAAATTTACATGGAGTGCCTTGAAAGAGACAATGGTAACAAATGCATATTGGCTTTCGGGATATAATAACAATATATTATCTTTCTTCCCAAGGGTTCAGTAGCCTGCCACAGCAGCAGCAGCAGGGGACCTAACCCAAAGGAGAGCACTAATGGCCCCCAGGTCAAGGGTTTCAATCCCCCAAGGGCTGCTGAGTTTATTAGGTTTTCCAACTCCAGAGCTCATACCCTTATTTTGTGCCCACTGTCTAGCAAATCCACGTATTTGGCCACAAGGGGGATCAGAGGAGCAACTGTACAGAGCTCAGCACAAATCCATCTATCTTCATGAGCAAAAGCAGCTCAAAGAACAGCCTCTGATGTGAATTCCTTGACAGTAGGGATAGTTTTTCTCCCTGTGTAGCCCTTTCACCTAGAATGGTGCCTGGGACATAATAGGAGCTTCATAAATGCTTGCTGACTTGATAAATGTTGTTTAGATATTATTGATTTTCAATAGATTTGTATGAAATGCTGTCTGAATTCAAAGGCCTGTTATAAATGCTGTGGTTAGACATAAAGGAGCCCTGATTCAGTGCTTTTCATATTTATTTCATTTGAACCCCACAATAAGCCATGATGTAAGTGCTATGACCATTTTGCAGTTGAGGAAACTGAGGGTGATAGAAGTCAAATGACTTGTCCGGGGTCACACAGCTAAATGTCACGTGTGATTTAAACCCAGGTGTTCATGACTCAGAACTTTATCTATCTTCATTCTTATCTTCCTCATGAAATCTTACTGTAATAGGGGAAAAATTGGAATCTTGCTTGTAGACAGGTGGTACTAGTTCTTCTTTTGCCTGAATTAATGTGATTAGAAATAATGTTGTAATGGAAAAATCATTGGACTTGGAGTTTTAGAAGACAAGGGTTAAAATCCAAGCTTTATTATGTGCCCAAAAGTAAATCATTAATTCCACTGTGACTCAGTTTTCGTATCCATAAAATGAGGAGGGGATTGTACTAGATGACCTGTATCATCCCTTTCAGCTATAAATCTTATGATCCTATAGGTCTGAGTTGGTGAACCTATGGTACACATGCCACCATGTGCTAGAGGGAGCTGCTCCCTTCCTCCTCTCCACAGCACCTAAGGAGCACTTCCTCCCTCCCCTGTTTGGAGTAAGGCATGGGGAGTTGGGGCTCACATGGGACATGAGGGTTGCAGTTTGGGCACTTGGTCTCTAAAAGTTTTGCCATCACTGCTATATGGAATCAGAACCACAGGAAGCAGTTTGCATCCAGGGCAGTCCAAACTATACTTGGAGCAGGTGACATGAAATACTCCTTAATCCTAGATGATGGCCTCTGAAAACAAAACCTAGAAGACTTTCAGGTTGTTTCTGGGGAGGCCACAGTGATAGTCATGGAAGGGGAGAGTATGATGGGGCTAGACAATGACTGAACTCTGCTACAAAGTGGGGATAATGAAAGCAGATGGTCTGGTAGCCTCCTTAAATACTTCCTCTTGCTAACCTAGTGCTAAGTTCTGTTGTTTCTTTTGATCAAGCACTTTTGCAAAGAGTTCTCAATGTCCTCTAAATTCAGCACCCAGAGACTAAATCCCAGGTACCTCACTCTACTTACGGCTCTAGCAATCATGAGCCTTTTAGTGATATTGTTCATTTAGATTTACAGTTTTCCAAGCTAGTGCTTCAAAAAGAAGAAAACTCCCAGGACACCTTATACAGATCATCCTCCTCCTATCTCCATGTAGGTAACAAATTTTTTTTAAAAAGCCATTCTTTCTCCTTTTGAAATATGTAGTAATAATCCTTTAAGCCTAGAAAACACAGTATAAAAACTAGTGTTTCAGCAGCAGTGTAGGAGAACAGGGACATGAAATATGGATTGAATGCAAACTGGTTTTGAAAATCCGCACTGTTTATCCCAGCAACATGAGCTATTCACAGCCATGCACTGTAACTAAATAAAGTAGCAGCAGCATGGGGCTGTATATAATTGTTTGCCCATTTAAATAAAGCACAGATTGGAGTGGGTTAGGAGAAAGACAGGATCTAATATTCATGCTTTGTAGCTGCATCTGAATTTTCATAATTTCTCACTTCTCAGAGATTGTGTAAAGAAGAAAACAATCACTACCACTTCCTATATTTTCCTTGTAATCTGGAGCCCAACAACAACAACCACTACCACCACCACCACCATTTATGTAATTCCAGGGCAGTGAAGTGGCACAGATACTAGGGGCCAGAGGTCCTGGGTTCAAATCTGGCCTCAGACACTTCCCAGCTGTGTGACCCTGGGCAAGTCACTTGACCCCCATTGCCTAGCCCTTACCACTCTTCTGCCTTGGAGCCAATACACAGTATTGACTCCAAGACCGAAGGTAAGGGTTTTTAATTAAAAAAAAAAAAAAGGCCTGGAGTCAGGAGGATTTGGGTTCAAATCTAGGATCAACCATTTCCTAGCTTTGAGATTCTGGGCAAGGCATTTAACCCTGTTTGTATAGCTCTTACCCTTCTGACTTAGAGTAGCTAATAAGATAGAAAGTAAGGGTTTTTAAAAATCATATGTTTTCAGAAGTGTAAAATGAAGCAAAAACAGATTTGGAAGGCAGCCCAACAGAAAGCTATAAGCTATAAATAAAACAATGTCCATTAACCTAAAGCAGCTAGAGAAATATTAACATTTCCTCCTCCGAAAGGAAGAGGATTGATAGACTGTCTCAAATGAGCTTAAAATCTTACTGAAAATACCTTTGAAACAAGTAAACATCCCTTCAGCAAGGGATAAGAAATGTGGAGGATAAGGGACCTGCCACTGGATTTGTTCAATGTAGCAAAAAATGGTTTTCCTCAGAATTTAACCTATGGAAAGTCAAGTTCTCAGGGATATTTTAAGATCTGTATTTTCAACATGGAATAGTGAAAGAAAGCTGATCTAGAATCAAGTTCTACTTTTCATACCTATTGACTATATACAACCTCTGCCCATATTGGTTTGCTAAGATTATTGTGGGGAAGGCGACAATTTGCATTTGTTGAGGGAGTTCCTTTATGTAGGACTTTAAGACTTCCCTTTACCATTGAAAGAGAGGGAAATCCAAGAGATTGAACCAAGAAGCTCATGAGTGAAATCTCTGTGAACTCAATGAATATTATCTCAACAAAGAAGCATTGAACTAATGGTTGAGTTATGAAGATTTGTTTATTGTGATAGAAATTGAGGGTGATAATTTAGGACCAGTAATCACCATTGAATATTATAGGTGGATTATTCTAAAGAAAGCTAGATTTATTGATTAATACACATTATGCAAGGAAATGTAGAGACTGTGGAACATATCATTTCAGGCCATGAACATTTATCATTTACTGAATACCTAGGAAAACATAAAACTGATGCCTCAACAGCAGAAGCTTGCTATCTTTTTATGGATGCACAAGTGAAAAAAAATCACATAATATAAAAAGAGATAGGGAGTGTGATGTCATTAGTAAAGGGAAGTCTTAGCTAAGGTAACTCTTTCTAACAATGCAATTGTCATTTTCCCTGCAACAGTCTTAGCAAACTACCTAGAACAGGGATGGTGAACCTTTTTGAAACCACGTGCCATGCCCTCCCCCCCAGAGACCTAGTGCCATGCCCCTCCCAATTCCCCTTTCCCTACACAGGGGAGGAAAGAATTGCTTCCATTGGGCTGTTGGGCAGAGGGGTAGGTGAAGTGAGGAATGTCCTCAGAAAGTGTAGAGATGGGGAGGGGAGTGGCCCAAGTACTCCATTCCCCTCTAGCTCTGCTGACTATGAGCTGCCCACCTTACTCTAGACAGGGGAGGGAGGCAGCATTCCCACTGGACTACTGGGCAGAGAAGCAGGTGATGTGAAAAAATGTCAGGCATGGTGGAAAGGGGGAAGGGAACAGCTCTAACTGAGTCCCTCAACCTTTCTAGTAATCAATGCTGGGGGTGGAAGTGGGGTTCACATGCCCACAAATAGCACTCTGTGTGCCATCTTAGGCACACATGCCGTAGGTTTGCTTTCACTGACCTAGAACATGGAGTAAGATTGTTTACAGCCTGTATATATGAAAAGTAGAACTTGAGCCCAGTTCTTGATTCCAGGCCAGCCTGGAATTCATTATTCTATGTTGAAAATACAGACCTCAAAATATCCTTGAGAATTTAACCAATAAAATGTACAGGAAATAAGATACCACCACAAACTAAACTGTTGTCTCAATCTCCTGGATATAACTTTGATTCATAAAAACTTAAGAACAAAGCTTTTAATAGTGTTGTCATACCAAAGAGTCTCATGTCCACACTGTTTGAAACAAATAGTTTTCAAAATATAATAAAGACCTACTAAAATATTAAAATATTGTGGAAATTGGATATTTCCATCAACGTCTCTGCTCCTATAGCTATACCAAGGATGAGTGACCCTCCAGAAAATGAACTTATATACCAATATTTTATTCAGTTACAAAAAGCAGCTATTTTATCAGCCTATAAAATAGTCCACAGAAAATTAAATGTTTAAAAAAGTAGTAAGATAATGTCTTGTCCTTGGACTGGTTCTAACTGAACTCCATTGAAAAGATGAGAATGATATTATTATTATTGTTATTCATAACAGTAGCAACAACAGTTTTTTCATAGACACCATCTCATTTGGTCCTTAATAACAACCAGGAGAGATAAATATTTTTCCTGTCTGATCTCATTTAGGAAAGGGAATTTGGTGACACCATTTTCAAATCAATAATGGGAACAACAGAAACTTTCTAATATGCCCCATCCCATCGTATACAAATCTTGGTGATGGTGTTTCTGATAATATGACTCTGCTAGGAAAACGTGGCTGTCTGGTCTCTTATTGGGTTTTACCTGGGTGCTGTGATGAGTTAGACTCTTCAGCTTCCACTGGGAAACAATGTATATAAAAGACCCAGACATAATTTTCAAGGGTATATTTCTGTTTATTGTGCTCTAAGCTACATTGTGAATTTGAGTTCTTTAAGTTAAATGATTTTGGAACCTCATTAAATAGCTTCTAAATGTGAAGATGATTCAGAGGTATTTTCCTTACTTATAATATATTTATAAAATAAGTTTTATTATCTTGTTTTTGTATCACTATAATTTTTCCCAGTATCCTCTCCTTCCTCCTGCCCCTCCCAGAAAGTCATCCTACTTGAAAAAAATCACATTTTAAGACACACAGAGGATCAGACACACAAAGAACATCAGCATAGCTGATCAATAAATTGTAAAGGTCTGAAGCAATTTTTGTGAGTTTTTTCTTATCAAATCTGTTACTCTTTTTTATTTGTTTGGATTGTTTAATTCATTTACATTGAAAAATAAATGAATTATATTTTGTTCCATTTTTCTTTAATATTGTTCAAAATAATTTTAAGGCAGCATTATGCCCATTGGTTCTCTCTTCCTCACCAGCCTCCCTTCCCTCACCCTCCCTAATTTATTTCAGTCTCAAAATAGATCTTTTTGGCAGAACATGACCATGGGGTTGTCAACAAAGAGTTTCTGGTTGTGGTAGACATAGGAATCCCTGACATGGGCATGCTTCCATTTCTTGTTACTCTACCTGGGTTTCTGCCATCTCCTTCACAAATGGTCATTCTCATTTCTCAAAGTGGACATGCTTTCCCAGCTATTTCTAATGTGTTTTTTGGAGAGTACGGAGGATCAAGAAAGAGCAAACAAGTTAATCAAAGAAACTTGCTATTTAGAGTTATATGCCTGAGACTGTCTAAACCACCATAGCTAGTCTTTCTGAGTAAGATTTCCTTGGCAAGGTCCTAGGTTCAAACCTGGCCTCAGACACTTCCCAGCTGTGTGACCCTGGGCAAGTCACTTGACCCCCATTGCCTAGCCCTTACCACTCTTCTGCCTTGAAGCCAATGCACAGTATTGACTCCAAGACAGAAGGTAAGGGTTTAAAAAAAAAAAAAGATTTCCTTGGCAAAAAGCCAAGTTGCTTTCCTTTCCTTTAACTCTCTCCTCTTCCTATCATCACCCTTTTTCCTTCCATTCACCCTTTTCTACATGAGATAAAAGAAAGACAACATGGCATAGTGGACAGAAAGGCAGGAAGACCTGGTTAGAAGTCCCGTCTCCACCATATATGGCTACATGGCTCTGGACAGATCATTTCACTTGAGTGCCCTGGGCAATTGTCTAAGGCTATAAGTTGCAGAAATGGTGCTGATCTACATTAGTAAAGGCAGTTTTCCTCATCTGGGGACTCCCTAACTGGTGAAAGTACAGGTATAGACCAAAAAAGAAAAGGGCGTCTAATCTTGGCAGTCACCTGACATTAGTGCTTCTGGCTTTTAGTTACAGTTCAGGATTCTCTTATTATTATTATTAAGTACCTACTATGTACCAGGCACTGTTTTAAGCTCTGGAGATATTGATGTTGTTGCTCAGTTGTGTCTGATTCTGTGACCCCGATTGAGGTTTTCTTGGTAAAGGTACTGAAGTGATTGACCATTTCCTTTTCTATTTCATTTTACAGGTGAGGAAATGGAGGCAAGCATGGCTACATGACTTGCCCAAGGTCACATAGCTACTAAGTACTTTCAATTGAATTTTAAGGTCTTCCCAATTCCAGGCCTGACATTCTAGAACCCTGTACCACCTAGCTGCACAAATCATGGTCAGTCCTTTCAGATTCTTCATGATTTCATTTGTGTGTGTATGTGTGTGACAAATATACTAAAATGGGTTTTTTTTTCCATTTCTTTCTCCAGCTCATTTTATAGGTGAGGAAACTGAAGCAAACAGGGATAAGTGAATTGCCCATGGGTACATGGCTAGTATGTATCTGAGACCCGATTTAAACTCAGAAAGATGAGTCTTCCTGACTTCAGGTCCAGGCGTCTAGTTGTTCTGATGATATAGAGAAAGGTAAAAAGCAGTCTCGACTCTCAAGAAATTCTCAGTCTAATGAGGGCAACAAGATCCAAACAGCTCTGCAAAAACAAGATATATATATGTATATATATAAATTTAAAGTATAAACTGGGGCTAGTCTCAAAGGGAAAGTGTTAAGATTAAGTTGGGATGGGAAAGGAACAGAGAAAGATTGACTGGTACAATATAAGATCAGAGAAACAAAGTGAAGGAGAATTTCCAGAAAAAGGGGATAGGCAATATAATAAGATGCCGCAGGATGTTATGATAGGATTTTGGGGTAAGGGAAACACAAGAGGGAAAAACATATAAAAATTTGTTGATTAGGTTGATTAGGGTAAAGACTGAAAAAAAGTGATAGGACTTGGCTAAAAGAAAATTCCATACAATGGTGGTGGCAGAAGCAAGATTACAAAAGGACAAGAGAACAGAAGAGGAAGTGAGGTAGAAAGTATAGATTACTGACTTGAAAAGTTAACCCAAGAAAGGAAGAATCAGGGCAAGAAACTGTAGCCAGAAGTGTCAGGCAATTTGTTTTGTTTCTGAAGATGGAGAATCCTGAGCATATTTAAAACCTGGGGAGAAAGAGAAGTTAAAAATGCTTGGAGAAAAACTGAATGGGTAAAACATTTCTGGGAAGTAGCAGAGAGCTTTTCCCACTTTGGATAAAACCAAAAGCAAGATTTTGCATTGTTTTGGCCAACATGCACCATATTTGAGTGTTATTTGACCATTCTTTTTAATGTTTTTTTTTCTTTGAAAAGACTTGGAGTATTACAAATTGTAGCTGTAACCAATAATCTCAGATGGTCCAAACAGACAAGAAAACATAGGGGGAAATGGGTTTGCGAGAAAGACTGTGCTTGATATAAATTTTCATTGTTGGTTTCAAATTATTCCACCCATCCTGGTTTTCTAGAGCTGAGTGGTGAATAGGCAAATAGTCTTGAAGAGAAGAGAGGGACAGCTAATGACCTAAATATTTGCCAGGGAAATGACTCAATGGGGAGGGTGTAAAAAAGCTCATTCAGAGACCAGGGTACATTGGTTCATCATTGACTAGAGTTGATTTATATGCTTTCCCCAATGCTCATCCCTTCCTCCAGCTTTGTCTTGAAATATATTTTGTTTTAGTGTATATAAAACACAGACATGGTCTTGCTAGACCAAACTTTCCTTTCTGGGGAACTTTAAATCTGAACCATATTATAATCCCATAGGCACACAAGGCATGTGCCCAGGAGCTTCTGTATGACTGAAAATCTGTTACCCTAAAAAAGAACTACATATCCCAAGAGCCCACTGATTTTCTGTCATTACCTACTTCCTGTAGACAGAGGATAAAGGGCGTGGGCTTTGGAGGCTCCCTCTCCCTGATCAGCATTGATGGTGGTGAGTGGGGATGACTAAAAAAAATGGCTAACCAGCCATGGGCAGATGGTCTTTATTTTGTATCTCTTTTATTCCTTGATTTCTAATGATCATTAATAAATTTCTTAAAATATAATATTATTATTGAGATTTAATTTTAACTTTTATACTTCCAAAGTCAGTGAAAGTGAAGTGGTTGGACTGAAGATCCCCTCTCCAAGGCCAGAGAAGTTTCCATTTTGTCACCTGGGTAGGGCCTAAGAGAGAGAACATGGGGATTAGCAAGGTAGCAATTATCCTTTTTTCTACTCTGTTTTCTAGTTAGAATCCACTCAAAGTAAACACAAGGTAAAGGGTAAAAGAGATCAGACTAAGGAGGGTCCATGGCCCTAAGTGGGGAGGGATGATCTGGAGCCTTCATGATATTCTGAAGAACCAGACTTAGAGCAAGAGGGCAGCAAAGTAGAAAACAGAGATTTAGAATTTGAAATGACCTCTTCCATTTCAGGTAACTTTTAAATTTTAAAATATCAATTAAAATGTTTAAAAAACCCTCATATATAAAATAATAAGTCTGGAAAGCCTATATGCATGCATATATCTATATATTTTAATTTCAGTATGACATTAATTTGTTCTTGGTGTTGTTAAATTAAAAACCATGGAAAATCTCCCAACATCTTAACGCCTAGGAATCCCAGAAGGTCTGAATCTAATACTGTTTAAAATGTGCTTTTGTTGATCTGCGTCAGTTCTGCTATTTTCTTCTATGGTCATAACTCCTCTGAGATGATGCTGGCACATGGCCAACCATTACAGGAGGTGGTAGAAGCCACGCTATGCCTTTCTACAGAAAGTGTTTGCTACTTGTTGACCTAGAACCCTAATAATGATTAATGGCGGATCCTTTCTAGTATTTCTGCCCACTGCAGCTTCTGTCTGATCCAAGAGGAACTTTTTGTATGCTTTCTTAGGGGGTGGCATTAACTAAAACCAAGAAACTTCATTATCTGTCCATTGACTCAGAGATCAGGCCAATCTAAAATTGTATAAGGGAGATACAAGGTCTCCCCACAATCCCACCCAACCCCTGCTCTGACCCAGGACTATAGATACAGATTCCTCTCTTTGCTTTAGAGGGTACACATTCAGCTGCTAAAATAGAATCACTCTTGAAGAGACAGTGTGGTGTCGTAGGAAGAGTGGTGGTATTAGAATCAGAATGTTTGGGTTCAAATCCTACTTCTAATATTTGCTGGAGGAGAGCAGAGAGCTCAGGCTACTCCCCTTCCCCTCTTTACCTGTGCTGAGGACATTTTTTTTACATGACCTGCCCCCCTGCCCAGCAGCCTAATGAAAGCGCTTCCCCTCTCCCCTGGGTGTGGTAAGGGGTGGTGGTGGCAGCACATGGTCTCTGGTGGGGGTAGCATGGTACTCAGTCTAGGGGATGCAGTGGGGGCGGGGCACAGCACTCCATCTCTGAAAGGCTCATCATCACTTCTATATTAGATACTATCATAGACTAAGAAGTAGAAGGGATCTAGATCTCTAGCTCAATCCTCTCATTGTATAGATGAGAAAACTGAGGCCCAGGGAAGTATATCTAGGGCATAAGGAAAAGAAATAGGAAATCAACTCAGTCCTCAGTCTTAGAACTCAGTGTTCTTTCCATAATAGGTTGGGTTTCTCCTCCTATTTTAGTCACCTCAGTTCTCTGGGCTATTTTACCAACTACAAAATGAGGAAGTTGGGCTAGATCACCTTCCTAAGTCTCTTCCAATTTGAAGAGCCTATTATTTTATAAATCCATGATTCCCTCTTTTAAGGTACCAATCCCAAGGAATTCTGCCATCTTGTCCTTTTCATCCCAACTAACAAAGTCATCTTCAAATCCCGATTCATATTTTCCTTTTCATTACTAAGGCAGATGTGTACCCAAGTACCTCTACAACTTCTTGTGCTGACTTCACTTATAGATTCCTTCTTGGCCTTCTGTGACCTACTTAGTTATTATTTTCCTTCAGGTCTTCGATGTGTCAGGCTGTTTTGTAGCAAGTGCTATAGTATTAATAATAAAGGATTTCAGCTTCTTTGAGGGACAAACACCACTTTGTCATTTTTCCTTATAATAGTAGGTATTTCTAGACTTTAGTCATTATACTGTTTGGCTTGGAATCCCTGATCAACTTCCTATTACTCTAATAACCATCAATACAAATAAGCTTCCAAATACACAAAGAAAAAATCATTGCCCAGTATTGTGGGAACTTCTATCATTTATAGTTTAAAAAAAATAAGAAATTATATTAAATCTTAACAAGATAGTAATTGATAAGAAAAGATGCTTCAGTGTATGGTGAGGGCTAGGAATGAGTGATGGACAACCTGTATGATACACTTGTTTCTCCAAGTGTCAATTATTGAGCCTGTTGGAGGAGCTCCCAATGGAAAAATTATAGGAGGGCGTAGACCAGAGTCAACTAAAATGGGCAGGCATGGATGGATTGTGATTTGCATGACTGGAAGTCATCTTCATAGTTGTGAACTCACAGGTTCCTTAGAATATTGGTGTAAAATAATAACAAAAATAATGTTTCTTTCTGTTTCTCTTTCTGAACTTTTTGTTTTATCGATTCCCCTCAGATTGTCATTGTATTTTTCCCCACTTTGAATCATTTCATATAACTTCACATTTTACTTTGTATTTTTCCTATTTCCCAATTTATTCCCAATAATATTTCATTCCACTTATATATAACAATTTATTTAGCCATCCCCCAATCCCTAATCATTGGATATATGCGATAATACTGGTTTGTTGTTGTTGTTTGCTACTACCAATACTACACAACTACATTGTAGTTAGAGGTAGGTGGTACAGGGAATAAAGCACCGGGTCTGGAGTCAGGAAGATCTGAATTCAAATCAAGCCTTAGACAGTTAACTGGGAGAACCCAGGAAAAATCACAACTTCTCTTTGTCTCAGTTTTCTTACCTCTAAAATGAGGATAATAATGGCACCTACCTTATCGAGTTACTGTAAGTATCCAATGAGATGTTTGTAAAGCTCTTAGCAAAATTCCTGGCACATAGTATGTACTTAGTAAATTGTTTGTTTCCTTTCCTTTTCAGATAACAAGGTTGTAACAGCAAAGGGAGAATTGGTACCAATAAAATGATTGTACCCAGCTAATTATGAGGAAAATATAATTTTGTAAGAACAGAATAGCTATGGTGACCTATTCACATTGCCTGAATTTGGTAGATTAAAATAGTAATGGTTTATAGTTATATAAAACTTTTAGGTTTGCAAGGCACTTTTCTCATAATAATCCTGTGAGTTTGAAGGAAACAACCTCTGAGAGATTAAATTCCTTATTTAGTCATTATTCAAGTGTGTTAGGTGGTGCTCGAACCCAAATCTCTTAGCTCCAAAAGTCCCATGTGCTATCCATTACATTAAGCTGTCAGTTGCAGGAGAGCCCCCCACTGTCCTCTGTCCTCACTTAGGGCTGTGCGGACTCATGTCCAAAGTCTGTCTTTTCCTGGGATGCTGAGTTGGGGAGGGGTGGTTTGGGGGCTATGTGTGACCAGGCTTCTTCTTTCCGCTTAAAAAGTATAAGCCCAGCAAAAGTAGAATTATTTTTCAAAAACAAAGAAACCTCTGAGTTAAGGATTACAATCACTGTCAGGCCCTATGAAATATGAATTAAAAGTGACTTAATGGGATCGGATTCCATGATTGAGGGGCTTTATAGATTGTATTTATTAGGCAATTTATTACTAGAGTACAGATTGCAATAAGGTTAGAAAATGAAAAATTTAAGGAGGAAATGTCAGTTCTCTTTCTTGTGGCACTTCAAAACTGAAAAAAAAAAAAGTAACTGATCTTTCTGTTCTTCAAGTGGGTGGATTGACCAAACACACCTGACCTCTGGACCTCAGATACTTGAGTTCATTTATGGTTTCAAAACATAGACACTTTCAGAAGTTTTTTTTTTTTTAAACAGGATTTAATTTGTTTGTAATAAAGCCACCTCCAACTAGAGAAAAGAAATCTCAAGAAACTAATAAAATGAGGGCAGCTGGGTGGCTAGTGGGTAGAGAGTAGGACTGGAGACAGAAGGTCCTGGGTTCAAATGTGACTTCAGATACTTCCTAACTGTGTGACCCTGGGCAAGTCACATAACCCCAATTGCCCAGCCCTTACCTCTTTTCTGCATTGGAACTGATATTAAGTATTTATTCTAAGACAAGGCTTAGATTTTTAAAATAAAATGATTTTTAAAATAATGAATAAAAATAATACCATCACAAATTGGTCTGCCAATGGGCCACAATGACTCAACATTTATTAGAAATAGGAATTGAACCATTGGCTTATTGCACGATTGTCTTCATTTTATTGTTACATTTGATTACCTGGCCTCTTATTAGGGAAGGGTTTCATTAATACAATGTATCCCTAATTTAAAGTCCTTTTTTCTAAAAAAAAAAATCTTCCTCTTCTACATTTGTTTAAAATTTCATGAGGAAGTTTTGCTTCCTTGCTTTGGAATATTTCATACAGAAGTGCCAAATGCTTACATAGACACTTAACACATTGATTGATTATATGTTTCTGATCAATTCCATTTGACAATGTCAATGGTGCTTAGACTCTGAGGCTCCAGAATGACATTTATTTTAGGTCAATTATATAATCTTGATTTGAACTAGTATGAATCAGAATGAAAATTCTGTAATATATGAATGAATTACCAGCAGAGGAAAGTCTCTGCTTGAAAACCCCCAGCAATGAGGAGTTCTCTGCGTGAGGAGGAAGTCCATTCTATTGGTGGGCAGCTCATTGACGCATAAAACCATATACTTCACTCATAGTATTTTTTGATTGGAAAAAGCTTCAAAGGTCATTTACTCCAATACCTGCGTAAAGCAGGAATCCTCTCTTAAATATCCCTAACAAATGCTTTCTGGCTTGAAAACCTCCAGTGACTGGGAGCTCTGTCTCAGGTATTTTATTTTTTGGAGATCTCTAGTGGTCAAAAAGTTTAGCTGAAATCTACCTCCTTGCAATTTCTGCTTCTGGCCCTGGTCCCATTGTCAGGGGCCAAATGGATTAAATTTGATACGTCTTTGTCTTAGCATAATTGGAAAATAAGGCAGCTATTGATCAATCAGGATTTGACTCCAGACCTTTCATGATCCAAATCATTTGTTCCAATACTTTCCTAAAGATCTTCTAGTCCAAATTCACAGATTTAGATCTGAAAGAGATGGAGAGTTCAGCTAGTCCAAATTGCTTGTTTTACAGATGAGGAAACTGAGGTGGCTCAGGGACCTTAAGTGACCTCCAAAGTTATATATCTAGTAAGCCTTAGAAACAGGATTTGAAATCTGGCCTCAGCCACTTCCCAGCTGTGTGACCCTGCTGGGCAAGTCACTTGACCCCCATTGCCTAGCCCTTACCACTCTTCCGCCTTGGAGCCAATACATAGTATTGACTCCAAGATGGAAGGTCAGGGTTAGGAAAAAAAAAAAGAAACAGGATTTGAAGCCAGGTCTTCTAGATGCCAAGTCCAACCTGCCTTTAAAGCCCAGCTTTAGGGCCACTTCTTCCAAGAAGCTTTACCTGCACTCCCCTATTTGGAAGTAATATTTTCAGTTATTTGTTCTCATAATCCTCTGTACTCTTTTATGCATTTATATTCTAATTTGTATTTTGATTTGTGTGGTTCTTGCATCTCCCATCAAATGGACGTTGCAACCTATGTGCATCATTGTTTTGAAGATTTGCTATTCTGCTGAGCATCCAGTAGATGACACTTGTTATATTTTCCAGGGGACCAGACCTCTAACAACTGTCTGCTAAAGGGAGAAGAACTCTGTACCTTCAGTTCCAAAACAAGGCTCCTCATTGAAATGTCCATTTTTCACCTGATATTTTATTTTATATGCTTATCATCACTTTCAGTCTTCATATACAAGATTATTCTTTGGGCTATAGGTTATTTTTGTTGTTCAGTTGTTTCAGTCATGTTTGATTCTTCATGATCTGGTATAGCATTTTCTTGACAATTTTTTTTCCATTTCATTCTCTAGTTCATTTTACAGATGAGGAAACTGAGGCAAAGAGTCTTAAGTGACTAGAACAGGGTCATATAGTTAGTAAGTGCCTGAGGCCAGACTTTGAATTCTGGAAGATGAATCTTAATGGAGTATTTCACTGTCTCCTCTTTTACTTTAGAAGCAGGCCTCTGTGCCATTCCATGTAGTCTCATAGGTGTTTATACTTATTAGTGTCTTTTTTCATATAAGCAATTGGTCTCCTGATTATGTCAATACTTCCCACTATGCCTAGGTGCACATTTGCTGATTGTTTTTTCATCCCATCAATGTTTCCCTATGATAACTTTTTCTAGAGCATTTAAAGTGCTCTAAAGGGAAAGAGGGTTGAGAAGTGTAAAAAATAGACTCGAATACAGGACTACAATCCCCATGAGCCTTTGCTCCACTTCCCCAGAATGCCTTGTAATCTCACCTGGGCCGAGATCGAGAAGATATTTAAGCAAAGGCTTTTGAAGGGCTCTTGGCCTTTTTTGGACTTCCGTTTTTGGAGCAGAGAGGTCTCTTCCATGATGTGAGGTTATTTTGTCTAGGCCTCTGGCCTAGGCACATGTTTCATACTTGTATATTCTTAATCTTTAAACTTTAATAAACCTCTAAAAATTATAATATTCCTTGCAGAGAGAAACTAATTTCTACCTGCCTCAGTCTCCCCCTCTCCCCTAAATTTTATTCATTACAGTTATGGCGACCTAATGGGAAAAAGAACTTTCAGTCTTCTGATTTCTTTTCTGATCTTAAATTCAATTTTAATAGCTAGTACCTAGAAAGCGGCCCCGCCGCTTCCTGCCTGCAGCCTGCAGCCTGCAGCCCTGATCATCCTCACCTGGTACCTGGTCCCGGCCTTGCCCACCCCCGCAGCTGCTCCTGCTCCTGGCCTCTCACCAGCCGCTGCCTGCCTATTTCTGTGCCCCAGACCCAGGAGCCCGACCCAGCCGGCTCATCACCCAGATCCTTGGAGCAGATCGCTCAGGACTCATTGCGACCAGCTGGTAACAGTATTGGCCACATGGGCGGAGGGGAGAGACCAGAGGGAAAGGAGATTTTCCCTTAGGCTAAGCCTCCACGTGGCTGGGGGTATTGGCTGCAGGGGTATCAGAGAGGGGAAAGACAGAAAAGACTAAAGAGAAGAAACAGATCTTTTCAAACAGAAACTTAATAGCAATGGGCTGTTTAAAAGGATTTTTGACTCTTCTGACAGTTTCATTGATTTTACCTGCCCGTCTGGGAGCAGACTCAGCCCAAAGATTCAACTTTAACTTTGGGGAGGAAAATGGGTGGCCCAGCGAACTGGAAGCCAGGCCCAGAGACCGGAGGTCTCTAGCTAAAATCTGGCCTCCAATGCTTCCCAGCTATGGGGCCCTGGACGGATCCCTTGAACCCCATAGCCTAGCCTTTACTACTCTACCTTCGGACAATAGACATTTAAATGGATAAATAAAAACAAACAAACAAAAAAAAACCCAAGGAACTTTGAAGAGGCTAAAGGCTATATTCTAAGGCATTTCAGACTCCAATGGTTTATAAAAATCTCTGTATTCTATTGCATTTTTTGTTTAAGATATAACTTTGTGATTTTAAGTTCATATATTACTGGATTCAATATTATTCTGCTTGAACTGAAGGTTGATTGAATGTATTTTGAATGTACTGAGTTTTGAAATTCTGTTGTTTTTCCCCTATAACTGTTGAACAAATATTGTTGTGAATAAGCCCATATATGAAAAAACAGCTTTTTTTTATTTTGCTGAGGATAGATGGACTTCAGAACTGGTTATAATTGTATTAACAACCTTGGAAAAATGTAATGTGCTAAATACCTCAAATGATTTGATTTTAAGGGTTTTTTAAATATGATTTTGGAATTTTTTTAACAGTCTGGTTATTTTTGCCTGCCCCTACCACGAGGTAAGGCCCACTCTAGTAGCTGAAGTGAAATGTATTTTATAACCCCCAACCTTCCCACATGCGAATGGAAGTTGGGCAGTTAATTTCAGGGCATTTGTACCCTTGGGAAAAGCCTCCAAGAACAAGGAGCACCCCTTTATTTATGCTCTTCAGCTCACTATTTTACTTCTACCAGGATGATATATAGATTTCTTGATTATGTTCTTAACCCAAGATGAGTTTTACTTTGTTTTAAAAAAAAAAAAATATGTTTATTACCAAGGTTGAAAGATTGCTACGTTTGTAAAAATTGTGACAAATGTCCATCAATTCATAGGTTTTAAAAATGTCACACAGCAACTTATGTGAAATATGAAAGTGTGTTTGCTATTGTAATTAATTGGGCTATTGAGAATTTTGGGGATTTTGATCAATCACCCACAACACGGGGGAATGTAAAAAATATCATTATTTAAATTGCAAAGTTTAAATTCCTTTTGAGAAGAATTTTAGGTAAAGAAGATGCTACCTCTCTGAATCCAGAACTGAACTGTTGGAGAAGCCACCATGAAGAAGCCTCCAGACCACAAGTTGCACAAAATTGAACTTTGGGTGTGGTTGATTGAACATTTATTTGTATGTATACTTTTATGCCAAAGGGGACTGCCCCCTAACGGCTTTTTGTCAATGTGTTCAGAAATTATTGGTTTTATTCTTTTTTCTCTTATCCTCACACTATTGTAATCTTTTAAGTTTATTATGTTTTTATGATCCTTTTGGGGAAAAATTAATTTTTCCACAAATGATCACACGGGGGGATGTAAAAAATAGACTCGAATACAGGACTACAATCCCCATGAGCCTTTGCTCCACTTCCCCAGAATGCCTTGTAATCTCACCTGGGCCGAGATCGAGAAGATATTTAAGCAAAGGCTTTTGAAGGGCTCTTGGCCTTTTTTGGACTTCCGTTTTTGGAGCAGAGAGGTCTCTTCCATGATGTGAGGTTATTTTGTCTAGGCCTCTGGCCTAGGCACATGTTTCATACTTGTATATTCTTAATCTTTAAACTTTAATAAACCTCTAAAAATTATAATATTCCTTGCAGAGAGAAACTAATTTCTACCTGCCTCAGTCTCCCCCTCTCCCCTAAATTTTATTCATTACAGAAGTCACAGTTTTATCTCTTAGAAAGAAGGGAAGGAAGAGGCAGTGATGTGGCTCAGTGGATTTGAAAGCCAGGCCTAGAGATGAGACGTTCTGGGTTCAAATATGATCTCAGATGTTTCCCAGATGTGTGACCCTGGGCAAGTCACTTAACCCACATTGCCTAGCCTTTACTTCTGTTTGCCTTGGAACCAATACACAGTATTGATTCTAAGATGAAAGGTAAGGGGAAAGAAAGAAAGAAAGAAAGAAAGAAAGAAAGAAAGAAAGAAAGAAAGAAAGAAAGAAAGAAAGAAAGAAAGAAAGAAAGAAAGAAAGAAAGAAAGAAAGAAAGAAAGAAAGAAAGAAAGAAAGAAAGAAAGAAAGAAAGAAAGAAAGAAAGAAAGAAAGAAAGAAGAAAGGAAGGAAGGAAGGAAGGAAGGAAGGAAGGAAGGAAGGAAGGAAGGAAGGAAGGAAGGAAGGAAGGAAGAAAAGCCATCAAGATATATCAAGGAGGGGATCCAGGGCATAATGGAACTGAAAACAGTCCTCTGAGTTTTAAAAGATGAGCAGGATTTCAATAGGTGGTAAGATACCTTTTTATATTATTTCTGCTTTTTCCTTAAAAAAAAAAAATAGAGGCATAGTTCATTCTTTGTCCATTGGTGCCTTAATATAACCCAAATTCCAGGAATAGAAAGGAAAAAAATCTTTTTTTTTTCCTCCCTCCCCATTAAATTCTGTCCTGGAGTTAATAGCCTACAAAGCCTTGAACAATGTTTCTATGCCCTGTTTATATAGTACCATTTTAACTAGAGAGAAGAATATGGAGATGACCAATTATGACCAGAAAAAAGCGTCTCTATCAAAAGTTGCTGAGTAAGGTAAAAATCAGAGTTCTAACATTTTTGAATCATTGCAAAGAAATTTGAGTCCTCTTCCTGCCTCCAACACATCATTAATAAAATTGCCAGGTTAATCTTCCTTATGTCATCTCTAAAAACTTCAGTGAATCACAATTGCCTACAGAGTAAAGTTCAAATTCCTATACCTGGCATGCAGGACTCTGCATAGCCTGGCCACATCTTTCCTTCCCAGCCTTACCTACATTTCTAATCATGATTATTATTATACTTTGGTCAAAAAGAATCATTAGAGATGTGTGCCTGACATTTTCCTGCTGTGCATACGTACCTCTCCATAGGACCTTTTTCTTACCACCTATTGAAATCCTGCTCATCTTTTAAAACTCAGAGGACTGTTTTCAGTTCCATTATGCCCTCTTTGTCCCCTCTTAAATGAAATTACCCCTGAAATCTCCTAAGGCACTTTGTATGTAGTCTTATAGGTGCTTATCCTTATTAGTGTCTTTTTCCATATAAGTAATTGGTCTACTGATTTTATCAATATTTCCCACTAGGCCTAGGTGCTCATTTGTTGAATGCCATGCTAGATGAGTCAAAAGCTAGAATTAAGGTTGTCAGGAGAAATATCAACAATCTCAGATATATAAGTGATACTATTTGGGTAATGGAAAGTGAAGAAGAATTAGGAAGACCTTTGATGAGCATGAAAGAAGAGAATGTAAAAACTAGCTTGAAACTTAACAAACAAAAAAACCTTAAGATTTTGGCAACTGTTCCTTCCTCTAACTTCCTGGTATCTAGTGGAAGAAGAAATGTAAGGAGAGCCAAATTTTGTATTTTGGAGCTCAAAGATCACTGCGGACAATGACTGTAGCCATGAAATTAAAAGGTGTTTGCTCTGTGGAAGGAAAGCTATTACAAATACAGGCAGCATACTAAAACAGCAGACACATCACCCTGCTGACAAAGGTTCATATGGTTGAAACTATGCTTTTTCTGGTAGCAGTGTATAGCTATGAGAGCTGGACTAACAAGAAAAGCTGAGTGTTATAGAATTGACACTTTTGAATTGTAGTGCTAGAAAAGACTTTTGAAGGTCTCTTGAACAGTGAGGATATCAAATCAGTAAAAATCAAGAAAAATTAATTCAGATTATTCATTGAAAGGTCAAATTCTGAATCTAAAGATTAGATAGTTTGGCCACATAATGAAAAGAAAGGACTCTTTGGAAAAGTCTCTAATGTTGGGAAAGATTGAAGGCAAAAGGAGAAGGGATTGGCAGAGGATGAGATGATAGATAGTGTCATAGAAACAACAAACATGAGCTTGGAGAGATAGTGGAGGATAGAAGAGCCTGGCATATTACAGTCATGGAGTCATGAAGAGTTGGACATGACTGTATAGATGAACAACAATGACATAAATAAATATTAGTTCAATTGAATTACTGAATAAACATATAAGATGAATACTGATTTGTGTAGGAAATCAGAATCTTTTGTGAAATAAACATGATTTTTTTTTGAAATTTTTATTTAATTAATTTAGAATTTTTTTTCCATGGTTACAAGATTCATGTTCTTTCCTTGCCTTCTCCCAACCCCTCTCCCATAATGCAATTTCTCTGGGTTTTACATGTGTCATTGATCAAGACCCATTTCTATACAATTAATATTTGCATTAGGGTGATCATTTAGAGTCTACATCCCCAGTCATATCCCCATCAACTCTGGTGACTGAGCAATTGTATTTCTTTTTTTTTTTTAAACCCTTACCTTCCGTCTTGGAGTCAATACTGTGTATTGGCTCCAAGGCAGAAGAGTGGTAAGGGCTAGGCAATGGGGGTCAAGTGACTTGCCCAGGGTCACACAGCTGGGAAGTGTCTGAGGCCAGATTTGAACCTAGGACCTCCCATCTCTAGGCCTGACTCTCAATCCACTGAGCTACCCGCTGCCCCCAGCAATTGTATTTCTTCTGTGTTTCTACTCCTACAGTTCTTCCTCTGACTGTAGATAGAATTCTTTCTCATAAGTCACTCAGAATTGTCCTGGATCACTGCATTGCCATTAATGGAGAAGTCCATTATATTTGATTGTACCACAGTGTATCAGTCTCTGTGTACATTGTTCTCCTGGTTCTGCTCCTTTCACTCTACATCAATTCCCAGAGGTTGTTCGAGTTCACATGGAATTTCTCCAGTTCATTATTCCTTTGAGCACAATAGTATTCCATCACCAACATATACCACAATGTGCTCAGCCATTCCCCAATTGAAGGACACCCCCTCATTTTCCAATTTTTGCCACCACAAAGAGTGCAGCTATGAATATTCTTGTACAAGTCTTTTTCCTTATTATCTCTTTGGGGTACAAACCTAGCAGTGCTATGGCTAGATCGAAGGGCAGACAGTCTTTTATCGCCCTTTGGGCATAGTTCCAAATTGCCTTCCAGAATGGCTGGATCAATTCACAACTCCGCCAGCAATGTACTAATGTCCCAATTTTGCCACACCCCCTCCAACATGTATTACTTTCCTTTGCTGTCATGTTTAAACATATGATTTTATTTTACTTCCTGCTTATAAAATTCACCTTGGAACTTAAAAAAGTTAATTTATAGGGGATTTAGTTTTTCCTGAGATCAGAAAGATTATTTAGCAGTAATATAGTGATATCCTAATAATGCAAATAGGAGATTCTCCAATTAAATGTGAATAATTAGGGAATGCATTTTTCTGGTTAACTAACCAAGTATCCAGTGAACTTTTAGAGAACATCTACTAACACTTACTGTTTAAAAAATAATACTTTATTTCCCCCAACTATATATGTAAAAACAATATTTTAAAATTATTTTTTTTTCATTAAATTTTACGTTCCAAGTTTTCTGCCTCCTTCCTACAGCTTCTCTCTCTCTCCCTCCTCCCCCATCCTTGAGATGGTGAACAATTTTTTATAGATTCTACATGTATCACAAACACTTCTAACTATTTTGGAAGATGCAAAAGAACTGATTTTTGCATTCAAGGAGTTTGCAATCTAATGATTTCTAGAGAAAAGATCAGCATCCCTGAAATAGAATAAAATAAAAGACAACATGTTTTCATGTTAAAAAGAATAACAATTCATATTTATATAGTACTCTAAAGTGTGCAATACCCTCAGTCTCATATGGATGAATCTCACAAAAATCCAGTGGAGTAGGAATGATAGGCATCATTTTCATCCTTGTGTTGCAGATGAGGAAGCAGGCTTAAGAGGTAGATACCTTGTCCATGACCAAATAATTAGTATTTGTCAAAGATGTGAGATCTGATCTTAACCCAGAATGTCCTGATTCCAAGACCAGTATTTTATATGTCACACCACCCTGACCTAGTTAAGTGATGTAGTCTAGATAGACTAGTGGTGTCAAATTCAGATAGAAATGGGTAGGTACCAGATTCTGTACATAAACATCCTAGTGGGCTGCCTTTTGACATAGATTTAAAATGTAATGCTTTATTATAATGTTATTTATTTTTGTTAACTTTCCCAATTATGTTTTAATCTGATTCTGGCTACTCTTGGGAGTATTTTAGGCTTCATGAAGCCATGGGACATTGTTTGATGCCTCTGGACAACTTTCAGTCCTGCAAGAATTTATAGATGAGCAGTCTGTGAGATTGGAGTAATAGATAAAAGCTTTATGGAGGGGGTATGTTAGGTATTGAAGAAATGTTGGGATTTGGATAATGGAGAATAAAAAGGAGAACATTCTGGGTGCAAATAATAGCACATAAAAAAAAATAGAACACAGTGGTTAGATTGGTGGACTTGGAATTAGCAAAAACTGAGTTTGAATCCTGACTCCAATATTCATTAGCTTTGTGACTTTGGGCAAGTTAGTTAACTAACCTCAGCCTCAGTTTTCTCATCTGTAAAATGAGGATAATAATAGCACCCACTCACAGGATTGTTGTGAGGATAAATGAAATATATATATATACATATATATACACACATGCACATATACACATATATACTCTATGAAACCTTTAGGTGTTATATAATTATTATTAATATTTGTTAATTAAATTTTGATACTCTAGATCATAGGGTCTTAGTGTCTACTTTATGAACACAATAATTATTGTATATACATATGAAAAAATCCTATTACTTGAGGGATTTTTATTGATATTTGGCTGTGGGTAAGCTTAAAAGTTTCAGTTAATTCTTCTGCCTGACCACTAAAATATGATCCACTTTTTCCTCCTGTGACATCTTCTATCACCTTGAATTATTGTTTAAATAGATGATACATTTACACTTTCCAAGTAGAATATAAGCCCCTGGGAGGGACTGAGGGGAGGGAAAGCCTCAGAACTCTTCTTTTTCTTTGTTTTCTCTCTTCCAGAACACCTAGCATAGTGTATTGAAAAAGGAAGACAATTAGTAATTGTGGATTTGATTTCACTAAATCTAATTACAATGAAATTCAGAGGATTTTCCAATCTTTTTTTTTCTGTTCCAGAATTTCATAAGAATTAATATTAGTTAAATTTAATTCAACCTCTTAATAGTTCCACAAAGCAGTGTAAATTGTTATTCAGATGCTTTTGGATCAATTATGCCCTTCAATTTATAGATATCCAAGTTACAAGAATTTTCAAGAATCTAGACAATTTAGAAAATGGAAAATCAGTCAGCATGAAGATCAGAGATACTGGTAATCCTGAAACAATTCCTGGAGAAGGGCAGTAGGTATGTTTGCAAGGGAAAATATTATAAACTTTTTTTTTTAAAGACTCATACTGTCTATCTTAGAATTAATACTAAGCATCAGTTCCAAGGCAGAAGAGTGGTAAGGGCTAGGCAATTGTGGTTAAGAGATTTTCCTAGCATCATACATCTAGAAAGGATCTCAGGCCAGATTTGAATCCAGGACTTCCTGTCTCCAGACCTGATTTTCAAACTGAGCCACCTTACTGCCCCTATAAACTTTTCATTGACATATTTGGGAGAGTTCAGGGGTGGGGTATGTGTCCGGATACATCTTAATGGGGTATCTAATGAATAAATGAAGGATGATTTGATAGAATAGAAGAGTCTTTGCAGGACCTCTTTTCTTTACTATTGATCTTATAAATATTTTCTTTTCTTCCTATTATCTTTCAAATTGAAATGTTCAGGACACAGCTCAGTGGAAAAATCTTTGATTTTTAAAAATCTTTTGCTATTTTAAAAAATTTCTCCTGGGTTATACATTTTTATTACACAAAACATTTCCTATTATTCATTTTTATAAGTGAATAATCTTATAAGACCAAACACCTCAAATATAAATCCAAATAAAAAATCAAAAGATCATGTGTTTTCATCTGCATTCCTACTCCAGTGGTTCTTTCTCTGGAGGTGGATAACATTCTTTGTCAAAAGACCCTCAGAATTACTCTGGTTCATTGTTTTTCTGAGAGCTGCTAAGTCTTATAACCTTTGATCATTCCGCAATATTGCTTCTACTGTGTACAGTGTTCTCCTGGTTCTGCTTATTTCACTCTGTATCAGTTCATGTAGTTCTTTCCAGCTCTTTCTGAAATCATCCTATTCATCATTCCTTACAGCACAATAGTAATACATCACCATCATATACCTCAATTTGTTCAGCCATTCCCCAATTGAGAGACCCTTTGATTTCTATTTGGAGGAAATAATAATTTCAATTTTTTTAGCTATTAGAAAACCCACTTAACTCCATATGTAATATCTATTTTGATTCTTTATAATGATTTAGAAGGTGAAATGAAGAAATTTCTCCTTTCAAGGCTTCTGGTAAAGGGTATAGGGAAAGAGATAGGGTGTAGAGAGTCTGGGGAAAGAGAATTTGCCTGTGTGGACAGAATACAATGATTTACTCTGGGAAGATGAAAGCTAATCAAAGTTTGTAAAAATGGTGGGAATTTAGAGTACAGCTAAGGCTGGATGAGCAGGGCTTTGCCTTGGAGAACTGACATCTTGAAAGAGTGCACCACTTTGGGGGACGAGTTACTTCTTCTTTTAGAGTGACTGCACTTGTGATTATTGGCACCCTCTCTTCTGCTGGTTTTGTCCCCAGTGAGGGTGCCCTTTTTGATGATTAAAGGAGGCAAGTTTAAAACATTTTTTTAAAAAGAGTCTAACTTAACACAAAGCACAGTAATTTCACAAAGCTCTTTAAGAGGTAGTGTAGGCAGAAAATAAATGCCAGTAATTTTTATTACTGATCATTATTATTATATAAAATAGATTCAAAAGAGGTCTATATAAATTGTTGAATGACAGATTCATTATGGGCTATTAAGGCAAGTAATATGATAGAGTGAAAGAACTCTTGGCTGGAAATCAGAAAACCTGCTTCTAAATCTTAGCTCCAGTCCTTAATTGGCATTGGTAATTCACATCACAATTTTGGGGACTCCCTTTCCTCCTCTGTATAAAGTAGATATTAAACTCTTAAAGTTGTCTCTAACTATAAATTTTGATTATCACAAACTGGCCTTAGACATTTCCTAGCTGTGTGACCCTGGGCAAGTCATTTAACCCCCATTGCTTAGCCCTTGTCCCTCATTTACCTTGGAACCAATAGACAGTATTGATTCTAAATTGAAAAGTAAAGGTGAAAAAATCCGATTATCTTTCCTTTGCCAGAGAAAATCAATAAGAAGTAATCTTTGAGATTTGACTAAGCCAGGCCTATGAACTCCTTGTTAATTCATTGTAATGGCCACTCTTAATATAAAATATTAATGAAGATAATATTTTATTTTTAAAATAATCTGATAGAAGAAGGGCCATGATATATAGTCACTTGATAAACTTTCTAGTGCCAAGGCCTATGATGTTATGAATGATGCTGAATTCTTTTACTAAATCACTTAATTTTTCCCCCTCATCATTAGCTAATATTTCTTTTGTTTTTCTTCCATAAAAAAACCAGCCCAATGGCATTGCTTTTCCTCATCAACCATGCCTGAGGTACCTGTCCACATTGTCTCAATCCTGCTGCCCTTCATAAACTACTTGCCCTTCAATTGGATTTAAGTATTTTCTTATGATATTATTCTCATTATATTGATGTGTGTGCACGCACGTATGCCTGGGGATGGGGTCGAGAATGGAGATTGTCTTTGTAACAGGTTTTGGATTTGACTGGCATGTTATTTCATCAATGCTCACATTAGCATCATGGAATCCTTGTGAATATTTATGCTCTATTAAAATATTTCTTTCCCTCAGTAATAAGATTTACAAGCTGAGAGATTCTGTTACTAAGAATGGAGACATTTTAATTGATTTGCTAGGAAACTTCTTTCTTCTTTGCTGCCCATCTTAATTTATCTTAGTATCTTCAATAATTTGTTTTTGTTGTCTTAAGAGGCTTTCCTGATGCCTTTTGTTTTTGCAGCATCTCCATTTCTGAATAGATCTCTTCCAATCTTTCTTCCCCATTGAGACTTCTCTGGTAACAAAGAATAAACAAATAATTGGGTAAAACTAACTGACCCAGTGGTTTCATCTGACAGCATATCCACTATCCCATGTCTATAGGTCCCCACCTTTCACTGAAAAAGACATGCTCATGTTATCCTCTGTTCTCTGAGGGTCTTTGTTCATTGTTATAATGTGTTCAGGTTTGTTTCCTTGTTCTTTCCATGAACATTCTTTTAATCATTGCATACATGTTTTTCTGATTCTACTTATTTCATTCTATATCAGTTCATGGAAGTCCTTATATGTGTGTCTGAATTCCATATATTCTTCATTTCTTATGTCAGGGTAATATTTCATTACTTATATGTACTGTGTTCTTTTTAGCCTTTCTCCAATTGATGGATTCCTACTTCGGTTCTAGTTCTCCACTACTATGAAAAGAGCTTTCAATAATATTTCTAATTCCTGTGTATCTTTAATAGTCGAAGGAGAGCTACAGTGGATGGGAGAAGAGGAGCTCACACCGTATTTCAGCTAGATTTTCTGAACTGCATTCATTGAAGTTCAGTATTTTCCTAAAATCACTTTATTCTTTTATCAAAAATGAAAAATGCCAGATCTAGCATTTATAGCACCTTAATAAGTGCTTGTGGGATTGTTAGGTTCTTGACTATGATGTCTTTTAGACATAGAAATAGTTTAATGCCAGAGACGGTTGAATCTCCTTTTCTGGAGACATTTAAAATAGAATAAATAACTCACTTCTGTAAGATGAACAAGGAGCTGTTTTCAAGGCAAGGTGCTAGCCTAGATGACTCCTGAAAATCCTATCTAGCCTTTCATCTTTCTAATTTACTCTGTGCTCAAAGTTAGTTGATAATGATATTGACAAGATACAAAATAGAAACAATTTTTAATAAAGCTCTTGGAAGTCCATGTCTTCTTCTCTATGAAAATGGTAAAAATTGATTATGTAACCATTAAAGGGAAAGCTTCTGACTTTCACATTTAAAGGACATATAGAGAAAAGATCCTAAGAATGCCCTTGTCAAAGATACCTCATCATATTGCATTGTTAAAAATCTCAGATCTGTTATTTCTATTCTGAACACCCAGATTTTTCCTTTAGCTTCAGTAGATATTTCTCATTGCTTATGCTAAACACTTGGTTATTGTTAGTTCACCTGTGAAGGTGGAAGAAAACAGCTGAGGCCATGCACCACAGCTGAATTCTCAGGGCCACAGATTTCGAGTTGAAAGGAATCTAGAGGTCATATAATCAAGCCCATTCATTTTGTTGTTGTTTCCAGTCATTTTTCAGTCAAGTCTGACTCTTTGTGACTCCCTTTTTGGAATTTTCTTGGCAAAGATACTGGAGCGGTTTGTCATTTCTTTCTCCAGCTCATTTTACAGGTGAGGAAACTGAGTCAAGGAGGGTAAAGTGACTTGCCCAAGGTCACACAGCTATTGTCTTAGATCCGATTTGAACTCAGAAACATGAGTCTTCCTGATGCTAGGTCAGGCACTCTATCCACTGCACCACCTACCTGTCCTAAGCTCTCATTTTACATATGGGGAAATTGGAGGCCCAGAGTTAAATAACTTGCCTAAGGTCATACAGACAGTAAGTGGCTGAGCTCATATTCAAACCTCAGTCCTCCAATTCAAATATCCAGTGTTCTTTTCAGCATACCACATTGCCTTTCCTCGGCTCTGGTCCTCTTGCTGTTGGTGTGTAGATGTTAAAATTGCTGCTCTTAGATGATGTTGATAAGGAAGAGTGTGTGAGAGAATAGCCAGGTAGGGCTTTGGGGAACAGTGCTGTAGCTCAATGACAGTATCAAGTTCTCCTCTGCAGGGCAGTCTGGGTTCTCTTCTTTGGGAATGGTAGCCAGGAGCTGGTGGGTTATAGCTATATTTCCTAGGTGTTCACAATGCCAGAATCTTTGTTTTCCTGGAACCTGGAAATAGATTGCATCTTAAAGGGACCTGAGGAAAGGCAAGGATCCTGCCCAAAGTGACACACAAATCTGATCCTAAGTATTCTGCTGCCCCTTCCAAATGAGGGCATGCTGACACAGAAACGGAGACTGATAGCTTTACCTAGACTTTCATTTTGCTAAACACTGCTTACATGTGGAATCTTTCCATTCTATCTCAGCATTATCCTGGTCTCTACCCTCTTGTCCCTTCTTCTTGTGTCCCACTGCTTCAGTAAGGTGCTGAATCTTGTCAATGGTAACTTCATTGCATCTCTTGCATTTATCCTTTCTCTCTCCTCATATGGCCAGCCTCAGGCCTTTATCTCTGTCTTGGACACAATAATAACATTTTCTTTCTTTCCCTTCCTTTTTTCTTTCCTTCCTTCCTTCCTTCCTTCCTTCCTTCCTTCCTTCCTTCCTTCCTTCCTTCCTTCCTTCCTTCCTTCCTTCCTTCCTTCCTTCCTTCCTTCCTTCCTTCCTTCCTTCCTTCCTTCCTTCCTTCTTTCCCTCCCTCCCTCCCTTCCTCCATTCTTTCCTCCCTCCCTCCCTTCCTCCCTCCTTTCCTCCCTTCCTCCCTCCCTCCCTTCCTCCATTCTTTCCTCCCTCCCTCCCTCCCTTCCTCCCTTCCTTCTTTCCTTCCTTCCTTCCTTCCTTCCTTCCTTCCTTCCTTCCTTCCTTCCTTCCTTCCTTCCTTCCTTCCTTCCTTCCTTCCTTCCTTCCTTCCTTCCTTCCTTCCTTCCTTCCTTCCTTTCTGCTTGACAATCCATACTAATTATCAATTCTAAGGCAGAAGAATGGTAAAGAGCTGGGCAATTGGGGGTTGTAATTTGAACAGGGTCACATGGCTAGAAAGTGTTTGAGATCAGATTTGAATCCAGGTCCTCCTGACTTCAGGGCTGGCTTTCTATCCACTGAGGTACCTTGCTGCCCCTATAGCAATAATTTTCAAATTCATCTCCCCCTATTTCCAGACTCTCTCCTCTATAACCCCTTCTTCTCATAGCTACTAAAATAATTTACAATTACACAAACTGATCAGGTTTCTCTCTTGCTCAGAAGTTGTTTAATGTATGCCTGTTACCTTTAGGACATAATAGAAATCTCCTCAATCTGGCTTTGGCACCCCCTTCTACATTTTCTCCCTCCCCCAATCTGGCTCATTACTGCCTTTCTACCCTCATTTCACAGTGCCCTTCACACGCTCTATATTCTAGCCAAATTGGCCCCCTAGCCATTCCATGGGTCTAGCATTTGATTTTCAGCTCCTGTACCTCTCCAGCTCACCTCTGCCTCTTATCTTAGAATCCTTAGCTCTTTCAAAGCATGGCTCAAGAACTGCCTCATACAGGAAGCCTTTCCTGATTTTCCTAGTTGTTGGTACCTTCCCCACCTCAAACTCTTAGATTTACTTCCCTGCTTACATATTGTACTTTATATCCCTCAGAAGAATACTAGCTCCTTTGTTAATGAGGCTGCCAAAAGAGTGATAGTTTCCAAACTCCACCAGCTATTATTGAACCTTTGTTTTTGTTTAGTCACTGTTTCAATTATTTCCAACTTATTCTGATCTCTTTATTTGGGGGGTTTTCTTGGCAAAGATATTGGAATGGTTTGCCATTTCCTACTCCAGCTCATTTTATAGCTGAGGAACTAAGGCAAATAGAGGTTAAGTGACTTGCAGGTTACTTAGATAATAAATGTTTGAGGTCAAATTTGAACTCAGGTCTTCCTGACTCCAGGCCTAGTACTTAATCCACTACCATTTAGGTGCCTTATTACTGAACCCACTGTACACTAAATATGACAGGGAAGGGGGCAAGGCTACAGAGATATTTATACCTTGAACAGAAAGTATGTCTGGAAGCCAAGCTTCACAAGGTCATAGTAATACTTTAGAGATATAGAGAAGCATTTATTGGGTCACTTAACCCCAATTGCCTAGCCCTTGCTGACCTGCTATCTTAGAATTGATACTAAGGGGGGAAGCTGGGTAGCTCAGTGGATTAAGAGCCAGAGCTAGAGACGGGAGGTCCTAGGTTCAAATCTGGCCTCAGACACTTCCCAGATGTATGACCCTGGGCAAGTCACTTGACCCTCATTGCCTAGCCCTTACCACTCTTCTACCTTGGAACCAATACACAGTATTGATTCCAAGATGGAAGGTAAGGGTTTAAAAAAAAAAAGAATTGATACAAAGACAATATAATAAGGGGTTTTGTTTTTTTAAAGCAAATCATATTGCAGATTCCTTTGGGGAATGCATCAGATTAGATGGTTTTAGGTCTTTTCTAGTGCTCAAATCCCCTGATTACCTCTCCTAGGTGCAGGTGGATATACCTGGAGCTAGCTGAAGCCATATAGAATTTACAGTGAAAGAGACACACACACACCAAGACATAGAAACAGATAAATACTGAGAGGAAGGTAGAGACAGAGACAAAAGGAGAGATTATAAAGACAGGTCTCTGCTACAACTGCATGTTGGAACACATCCAGAGGAGAGAGCAAGTTCAGGCTATTCTAGATTGATGAGCCTATGATCTCTTTCAACTCAGGCTGCCCTTTCTCATGTCTGCCCAGAAGAAGAAAGACCCGACATTCAGCCACTGGCATGCTATTTTCCTAGACCACCAGAAAAGACAAGAAAGAAAAGTTGAGAGTGGTACCAGGAGGCTGTTTCTTTGTGGGCAGTTGGAAGGAGAGAGAATAAAGTGCATTTATTCCAGAAGTCCTGGGTCAAGCCCTGCCTGCTGTTTCCAGCCAAATCCGGGCATGTGGTCTTAGTCCTATGCCTTTTTGTTTTCATCCAAAGCTGTCTCTCAGCTTTTTACTTTTAACCAGTAAGGGTGATGCAATGTCTCCTTCTTCGAGTTTGGAGGGATATTTCTGTAGAGTTTTGTTTTGTTTTTAAACCTTACTTCTATCTTAGAATCAATACTGTGCATTAATTCTAAGGCAGGAGAATAGTAAGGGCTAGGCAATGGGGGGTTAAGTGACTTTCCCAGGATCACACAGTTAAGAAGTATCTGAGGCTAGATTTGATCCCAAGATCTCTTGTCTCCAGGCTAGCTCTCAATCCACGGAGCCACCTAGCTATACCACCTGACTCCCACCCCATGCCTGTCTCTCCCAGATTTTTTTTTTTGTAGTGACAGAGATTTTGCCCCAATACCTAGCACTATGCCCAACATCCAGTAGGTATTTAATACATATTTTTTGATTGAGAAAAACAGAAAGCTACTTCCTTAGTTGAGCCCATAAGACTCATTGGGACCAGGGTTTCAAATCTGCCCTTTCTACAAAAGAAAGTTGAATTCTCAACACAGAATTAATTTGGCATATCTGTACTGGCAGAAACAGGTTAAAAGTCTTTCTTCCAAAACGTAGCAGGTTTCAGTTGTCAACTAGGACACTGACAAAATTGAGATAGTGCTCAGAAAGCTCCATATCCTTTGAGGGCAGGAATGATTGGCCTTTCCTTGACCTGGGGGGTGGGGGGCGCCTCATTATATCATCAGGGTCTAACATAGTATCCTGTACATATTTTTGAGTCCATTCTTGGTTTTTTTGTGGCATAAAAAGAACTCAAGTGTAGAAACTCCTTTCATGTCTGGTACAGATTAGATCATCTTCCTGGCATATCCTTGGGTCTTGAAGGGTTAAGTTCCTTGACAATGGCTACACAGCTAGTATAGATCAGAAGAACTTAGACCCAGATCTATCTCATAGTAAGGCCAATCTTCGGTCTACTTTACCATCCTGCCTCACATCTTGTGTATAAGAGCCCTAAATAAATGTCTGTTCAGTTAAGCCACACTACTCCCAGATTTAGTGATATCTGCAAAGACAAATATGCCTCTTTACATTTGTTTTGTTTCTCTCAATTTTATTATCCATTTATAATATATATTTAATATATCAATTATATGTAACATACAAATTATATAATATAATAATTAATATATTGTCCATTTATAATATATTTAATATATCAATTATATGTAATATACAAATTATATAATAATTAATATACTATCCATTTATAACATATTTTAATATATAAATTACATGTAATATACAAATTATATAATATAATAATTAACATACTATCCATTTATAATATATTTTTAATATATAAATTACATGTAATATACAAATTACATAATATAATAATTAATATACTATCCATTTATAATATATATTTAATATATAAATTATATAATATGATAATTAATATATTATCCATTTATAATATTATCCATACTTTGGACAGTTGTAGATGTCTAAAGCTGTAGGTTTTATTGTTGACTTGCTTCTTCCATATTATCTCCTAGAAAGTATGGTGTTTTCTTTTGCTCTTATTTTCCTTCTACAATTTACCTGTTACTCTCTGTGCTGCCAAACCTGTGGATCCATGAGGAAAGTTTTCTATATAGAAGGCTATATATGCCTTTTCATTTTAAAGTGATTGGATTTGTAAGATTCCAGGCAACTAGATCTTTACTGGCTCTTATTAGATGAACTCCATCCCCTTTTCAGAGACCATCATTACCATTTTAAAGTATCCTGAGTAT
The DNA here is from genome assembly GCF_027887165.1 of Monodelphis domestica. Classification (NCBI taxonomy): domain Eukaryota; kingdom Metazoa; phylum Chordata; class Mammalia; order Didelphimorphia; family Didelphidae; genus Monodelphis; species Monodelphis domestica. Next base: position 249,638,581 of record NC_077231.1, on the reverse strand, counting down.
ATAGTAAGCATTGAACAAATATTTATTATTACCCATATGTAGAACTATAAGTTATGATTGCTGGCCTCTCTGGTAGTTTAGAACTATCCAGAAGGTTTTGATCATTGATCAAAGCAAAGAAATATCAACACACTTTGAGAAAGGGCTGATATGATATATTAGCTTACATAAACTAAGCAGAATAAACCCAGTGGTCATTTCTCTGCCTTTTATCTCAGCAAAGTTCTTTAAGCCTGAATGTCTTTTAAGTTCCTTCTAATGGATTCATTTCCTTGGCTTTTCTCAAGGCAGAGGTAATCTGATATAGCTCAGCCTATCTGCAAAGAGGACGATTTGGAGACTGTAACATGGACATAAATTGGAGAATGCTAGAGTAGCATTAGGAGAATGATTTGGGGAGCTGAGTGGGGTTAGTCTGAGAAGTTTGATATGCTTTTCAAGTAGAGTTTTTAAAAGAACAGTTTATACTTTGGCCCTTGTAAGCAGGAATTACTTTTCCAGCTTCAAAAGCTCTATTCGGTGGGAAGCAAAATTCCATGAAGAGTTTTTGCTATTTTCTTTCTGATGTGAAAAATGTAGGACATGTATGTCTTTTATTAATGTTTTACTCAAGCTTGGTGCTTTCATTTAACTTCCTTTCCCCTAAACAGAACCCTCCTTTGTTACAAAGTACAGTTGTAAGCAAAATAAACCACCACATTAACCATGTATAACCACAAGACTATACCTTCTGAGTGAAACCCTGATTAATACACTGGTGGTGGTGGTAGTATGGTGGTGATAGTAGTAGTAGTAGTAGCTGCTAATATTCATATAGTGGTTAAAAAAACAATGTTCATCATTTCTTATGACACAATAAAATTCATTTCACCCACTATAATTTTATTTTTAGCAATTCACCAGTTGGATACACCCTTTTGGTTTCCAGTACTACCACAAGGAGAGCTGCTATAAACATTTTTGCAGATATGAGTTTATTTTCCTTTTTTATTGGTCTTAATTATGTCATCTATAAAATAGGGGAGGTAGGGACCTAGGTTATTGTGAGTATAAATAGATAATATTTGTAAGGACTTGTGCAAACCTTAAAGCCTGTAAATGTAAAGTATGTAAACATTAGCTATTATTATTGAGGTATAAAACTGGTAGTATTTATATATATATATATATATATATATATATATATATATATATATATATATATATATATATATATATATATACACACACACACACATATACACACACATACATACCAGGCACAGTATTAAGTGCTTTATAATGATCTCGTTTGATCCTTTTAACAACTTTGGGAGGTAGGTACTATTATCTCCATTTTACAGATGAGGAAACAGACAAATGGAAGCTACTGACATGCCCAAAGTCACACAGGTAGCAAGTAGCTAAGGCTAGATTTGAACTCATATCCTCCTGACTCCAGCACTCTATTCACTGTGCCACCTAATTGCCTACTTATTTACATTAAAACTGAAAGCTAAATAGGACCATAGAGCTTGGAGTCATAGATTTAGCTATGGAAGGTATCTTTGAAATAACCTGTTCAGCTTCCTGCCCCAGCCCCTCCTCCTATTTTTCCCATGAGGTAACTTGGGTCAAAGGGGTTGACTTGCCCGAGGTCACACAAGTTGTACTTGGCTGAAGAAAGATTTTAATGCAGATCCACTTACTCTAAATCTACTGTTGTCTCCATTGTGCTATCCTAGGGTTCTGCTTGTGTTGGGGTTATTTCCATTTATTTGACAAAGTTATTTAGTGCAAATACAAGACATAATTATTGTCTCCCAAAAGGCTGGATTCATTTCATTTCTAAAATTCAACCCCCCTTCCAAAACCCCTAAATACCCAGTGACAGTAATTATTATTCCTTCTCTCACAAAACCAACTAAAATTTTATTTCAATAGAATATCAAACTATTCCAGTATTTGTTTACTGCCAATACCATAAAATTAAGCCCAGAGCAATACAATATCATTTTCGCCACAGCTGTCTTTTCTGGATTAATTAAGACAGTATAAAAAATAAGAGACATGATTTATTGTCATTTAGTTATGGTAAATCTTAGAGGACAGGCATCACAAAGAAGTAGAACAAAGCTAGTACATAATTTCAAGTTTGCACAAGAATGAATGAAATTTGTCTTCTGGCAGGACGCTCATTAGACTGGTAGAATCTCATAAGTCATAAAGAAAACAAAGAAGAAATATGTAAAAATTGCCTTTGAGACGTTCTTACTTGCAGTATGGTGCAACAGAAAGAACAGTGTATTGGTAGTCAGAATGCCTGAAGTCAAATCCCAGCTCAATTACTACCTACGCGACTTTGGGCAAGACTTTCTCTCTATTTTTTAAATTTGATTTTAATTTTTCTCAATTCCATGTAAACAAACATTTTTAACATTAAAAATTTTTTTAGAGTTCTATATTCACTCCCTCCTCCCTCTCTTTCTTGAGAAGGCAAGCAATTTGATGTAGATATACATGTGCGGTCATTCAAAACATTCCCTTATTAGTTGGGCAAGTCTCTGAACCTATCAAAGCCTCTGTTTCCTCATGTGTAAAATGAGAAGATTGGACTGTATGATCTCTGAAATCTTTTCTAAACTTAAATCTATAATCCTAAACTAACTTTACCTGCCATAAATATTTAACACTCTGTCTTTTTTCCTCAGATTCTGTGCGACAAGCCTATTATGGGAATAGCCAAGGTCATGTATAGGCAATTAATTTATTCAAAATACACTTATTTTGTACTTACTATATTCTTATCCTTTATGTGGGGGCTAATTAGGTTATCCCAGAGTGGTATGCTGGAGCCAGCTCCTACCTGCTGATTGTCAGATTTTCAGTGGGAACATTTACACCTCAGCAAATGCTACAAATCAGGGCTTGATTTATTGTTCTGTTGATTGTTTAGACTTAAAGATAAATGTTAATAATGAAGATTAAATGTTAAACTGTGTTCTGTATACATTCTTCCTCTTGATGAGTAGGTTGTTAAACATTTACCAGCATACTTCTGTCCTTGATCTTTCCCTCTAAGACCAACTTCCATCTATTCTTTATTTATCTGGAATGTATAGATTTATGTAATTGTGGTCTATCCCATTAGAATGCAAACTCTTTGAGGCTAGGGATTATTTGTTTGTGTATGTGTGTGTTACTAGTGCTTAGTACAGTGACTGGTACCTTTTAAGTGCTACATAATCTCATTAGGGAGATCTAGAGGAAAAAAAAATATGAAAAAATAACAGGCTTCAGGGCAGCTGGGTGGTTCTGTGGATAGAAAGCCAGGCCTAGAGACTAGAAGTCCTGGGTTCAAATGTGATCTCAGATACTTCCTAGTTGTGTGGCCCTGGGCAAGTCACTTAGTCCTTATTGCCTAGCTCTTGACCCTTCTGCCTTGGAACCAACAATTAGGTAAGGGTTTTAGAAGGGAAAAAAATTGTAAGAGGCAGTAAGGACACCAAAGTGCTAAAAGGGTAAGACAGACAAGAAAAACCTTATCAAAGCTCACTGCAGGCTGGACTGATCAAGGGAGAAGCATTCTGGAGGTGAAGGCATCCTGCTGGCATGTCTCTCATCATATCAGGTTTCCTTTTCCCAAAGTCCTTTTCTTCTTCTCTGCCTAGTAATAGGTCTCCAGGGATTCTCAAGGAATTGCCTGACCCCAACAGTAGTAAAGACTTTTTTTTGTAATGAGTCTGAGTATTCCCTAACCTTTTATATGGAGGGGAAAAAAAAATTCCCATAAACAAAACTCTCTGAGAGTGAAGAAAGGATGGAGGCATGTTTGTAGAAAAGATTAACCTTCTCCTCACCTTAGGCCCCCAGTATCCTTCCATGCTGCCCCCCTCCCTCTCTTTTAATTCTTATGTTCAGTCTTAGTGACAGAAGGGCAAAGGATAGGCAAAGGAGTTTAAGTGACTTGCCCAGAGCCACACATCTAGGAAGTATCTGAGGCCAGATTTGGAAGTGAATTCCTTCTGACTTCAGGCAGGCCTGGAGCTCTGTCCACTGTGCCATTTTGCTGCCTCTTCTTCCATGCCCTCTTACAAGGGCAAAAAGGTGCTTTGAGCAGGATATAATTTTAATATGGACTCTTCTTCTCTCAGAGTATTTCCTCTAATTAAACAACTATTTTAAAGTAGAGCTTATTATAGAATTTTATTTTAAATCATTCAGCATAAGCCTGTATTCTGTTAAAGTGACATGGTAAGGGAGAAAGGTCATTCTGGAGCTCAGAGTAGCCACAGGCAGTCTGGCTGTCAGTCTTCAAGCATTTATTAACATAGAGCACAGGAGGGACAATGCACAGCACTGGGGATAGAAAGGTAAAAACAGAGGACAATTCGAAAACATCTCTTCCACAAACTTCTGCCAATTAGATTTCATTGGGTTAACAGGTCCCTTGCTTAATAAGAGAATGACTCTGGGGAATGTGAAGTCTCTCCACCATTTAGATGATCTTATAAATTACTTTAGTCAACAAACATTTCCCCAGAATTCAGGCTGTAAAAGGTATTGTGCTAAGCTTGATGGAGCCTTCAGAGAAAGAAGACCTGATCTCTGTTCTTAGGGAATTTATAATCTAATTGTAGAAATGTAAGTGGAGAAATGTTTAGAGCTCAAGGTGCAATGTATAAGTAAAATAAGTGGGAAGGGGAAGTTGTTATGTAGAATGCTAGGATAATTCAGAGAAGAGATTACTGGAGTAGGGATGGCTTCACAGAGGAAATTTGAGTCGGTCCCCGGGAAGGAAGGGTAGGAAATGGCACAACTGGGGTGGGAAGAGAATTCCCAGATGGGGGAAGAATGTTGTGCAAAGGCAAGAAGACAGGAAATCAGAGAAAATGTGCAGAGGACAGGAAATAGTTCAGTTTGACTAAAATATAGGGTACATAAAGGGGTATATTAGGAGAGAAATTTGGAAAGGTGGTTTGGCTCTAAATCATGGCTATCTGATGGGAACCTATCTGGTCGAGGGCACAGCATGATCAGAGTCATAGTTTGGTTAGATTAATTTGATACCAGTATGTAGAGTGGATTGGTAGTGAGGGGAAGGAGACTGATGGGGACCAGTTAGGAAGCTGTTGCAGGAATCTATCTAAGAATGAATAATCAGAAAAATAACCTATCAGTAGCTGGAACAATGGAATAAAAGAAAAACTAAAATGAAACTGGAGATATTATAATGACCAATCTCAACCCAGAAAATGAACCTTTATTTGGAGAGCTGAAGGACTATGGGGAAGGAATATCAAATATACTTTCAAGTGTGATAGAGTCTTGGTTGGTTTTGATCAACAGATTTTTGGTTGTTAACAGAGAAGATTAAGAGGTTGGAGAAGGGAAAAGGCATATTTGGAAATGACTAGGATTAAAAGTCATCAGTAAAACATAAAACAATGCAAGAGGGTGTAAAAATCCAAACTGAAATGGTAGACATGCAAATGAAGAGGACTGATGGGAGAAAGGAAAATTGTTTGGTGGTAGGGACAATAGAAAAGAAAGGAGTCAAAGATGGCTCTCAAGGGTCAAATATGAGGGACTGGGAAGTTGGTAATTCCTAAACACAGGGAAGCCAGGAGGTGGAGTAGGTTGAAACGGGTGGGGTTTAGAAAGATAATTAATTCAGTTTTAGATATGTTGAGTCTGAAGTGTTGACAGGTCTTCCAGATGGTGCTGTCTAGGAAACAGCTGGAAATGCAGATGTATAACTCAACCAAGAGGCTGGGGCTGGAAATTGAGATTTGGGCAAGCCACAGAGGTGGATGAGATCATTTAGGGAAAGAGCCAAGAACAGAACCACCCTGGGGATGGCAAGATAAAGGGGATAGGAGAAGGTAGAGGAATCAGTGAAAGTTCCAGAGAAGTTGTTAAAAAGATAGAACCTGAAGAGCACAGTTCTAAGGACACTAAGGGAGGGTGACATTTCAGATAACCTACTTAGGCCTATTTAGGTAGGTAGATTACTTGGGTAATCAGATTTTTAATTCAGGGGATGAGGAGGGAGAAGGGAAGTAAAATTCTGGGTAGGGAGCAAGCTTTGGGTCAAAATATCTATGGACAGTATGAATAGACTAAATCACTGCAACAAAAAGAAGTATTTGGGTAATACTTATTATATACAATAATATATATATGTATATATATATATATATATATATATATACATATATTGGGGGCAGTTGGGTGGCTCAGTGGATTGAGAGCTAGGCCTAGAGATGGTAGGTCCTGGGTTTGAATCTGTCATCAAATGTCCTAGCTGTGTGACCCTGAGCAAGTCACTTAAGCTCCATTGCCTAGCCCTTACTACTCTTCTGCTTTGGAGTCAATACACAGTTTTGATTCCAAGATGGAAGGTAAGGGTTTAAAAAAAAATGTGTGTGTATATATATATACACACACACACACACACACACACACACATATTTGTTAACAATAATAATATGGATGAAAAGGAACAATACCTGCTTTGCTAGTTTGCCTAGGGCTCTGCTGGGCAGTCTATGAAAATCAGTGACTCCAGAATTAGAGTACCAGGCCTACTTTAGAAGACTGCACCCCTCAGTTTCTCTTAGTTTAGCTTAACCTCTGTTCCAAACTAGCCTAGTCCAACTTCAAGTCAGGCTAGTTTCTCCCATAATGATCCTTAGTTTCCCTACTAGAAGGTGGCCTGGGGTAGAGAGATGAAAGAACAGAAAATGATACATGCATAAAGTCACCTTGCCTCTTATCATTGTCTGAAATAGTGTAGCATTCCAAGGATTTTCCTAATCACAAGGACAAATTCCTGGGAATGACCTTTTTTTCTTAGACCTCAATTAGCACTTGGACAAATCTCAAGTGCCCTGGGTGCAACAAAAAAGGGTTTTAATTCTGGTCCTCAAGGAACTTAATAACTCTATACTCTTCACATTACCCCTTCCCCTTAAAAGGGCTGCACCAAACTTGGGAAAGAAAGGGAAAAAGGAAATGTTTTCTAGTTTACAATTATTGGTTATACAGGCTTGCTTCACTGACACCTAACTATGACCCAAATCAGGTCCTAATCCATGCATGAGGCAGACTGTAAAGCATTAGAGAAATGTGAGTCATTATTATCCTTGAAGAGAGTGCTAGATTTCAGAAAACTTGGGTTTGAATCCCAGCTGTGTCATTTAACACCTGTATGGATAATAGACTGAAAGGTGGAAGATAATCTAATTCAACTACCTCATTTTACAGCTGAGGAAACTGTGGTTCAGGGTAATTAAATGATTGGCCCAAGTTGTGTAAGTACTAAGTGTCTAAACTATATAACCTCTAGATGAGACAGCATTTAAACTTCTTGTTCAATCTGTCCAACTTTTCATGACCCCATTCAGTGTTTTCTTGGCAAAGTCACTGGAGTGGTTTGCCATTTTCTTCTCATTTTACAGATGAGGATACTGAGGCAAATAGAGTTAAGTGACTTACTCAGGCTCAGACAGCTTATAAGTCTCTGAGCTGGATTTGAACTCTGGGATTCCTGACTCCGGGCTTGGTGTTCTGTCTATTGGACCACATAGGTACCCAGTGGTTATCTGAACTAGCCAGCTCTAAATCTGTAGAATGTAAGTTACCCCCAGAGCAGGAAGTGTTTAATTCTTGTAGTTTTAGTTCTAAAGTGCCTGGCCAAGGCAGGACTTGAACTTGGGTACTCTGACTAAAAAGCTTTTCCTACCCTACAGTACAGCCACTGGACAAGTAATATAATTGTTCTCTAGACTTCAGTTTCTTAATATAGAAGATGAAGCATAGAGAAGACACATATGTATATAATGTTGTGTATGTAGAAGACTACTTAGATCTCTAAATCCTCTTCTAGCACCAAATCTTTAGAATGTAAGCTCTGGGAAGGCAGGGTCTTTCATTTGGGCTGTTTTATCTCTAGTACCAAGCATAGTGCCTGGAGCATATTAGTAAAATAATAACTATTAGTTGGTTAATTGATGATCAGCACCTTGCTATGGAAAATACTCAATATACTTTTATAAAGATCATAATCCCATTTTCCTTGTCTTGATTACATTTGCCCAACTTCCAAGAACTCAGTGCACTCTGAAGCCTGGGGCCCAAAGGGATTCATTCCATGATTCAAACAAGGCCAACAACTAAATCAGCACGCTGGCCAAAAATAGCAGGGATTTCCTGACTCATGGTGCAAATTTGTGTCCCTACCACACTCCATCTTAAAAAAAACAAACAAACCAAAAAACCCAACCAAGCAACAAAGAAAAAACAAAACAAAAAAACTCCACTAAAATAAATTCTTCAGAGTCACCTCACACGGTTCTCCCTTTATTATCTCTAGCTAGCCCCAACCATCTTTCCTGCTCCCCATCCAACACTTTCTACCTAGGTGACCCTGGGCAAGTCACAACCTCTCTTGGCCCCATTGTAAATGGAGGTGGGAAGATTGGATTGGATGTCTTCCAAGATCCCTTCCAGCTTGGGATGCTCCTTATCCCGGGCTCTCTATCCACTCTCCCTTTTTTTCCCACCCTCCACTCCCAACTCTACCTCTTCTATCTACTGCTCTACTTCAGAGTCCACAGTGTTAGGCGCCCAGTGTTTGGATCCCCCAAAAGAAGATAAACTCACTTTCCCATCCGAGTGCCTCTGCATGGACCAGGTTTCCATCTTACTCAGGGAATAGGACACAAATAGAGATGTTTGGGAAATATTCTATTGAATCTCTGGTCCAGTTCCTTCTTTGGATTCGGAATGTGAGCGAAAGAGGGAGAGAAAGGTGGGGGAAATTATTTTGTTCAAAGAAAGAAAAAGCGAAAGGAAGCGTTGAAGTGGCTCTGGGTGGCAGCAGAAGACGGGAATGCCAGCGGGGCTGGGCAGGACACTCGTTGCCTCCCTCGAGCCCTGGGAACCCCAACTCTGGCTGGGGCTCTTTCTCTTGGGCCACTAGAATGTGCTTCCAGGGCAGCCGACGCCGCGAAAAAGGAAGAGGAGGCGACAGCAGAGGAGGCGGGGATGTCGCGGGAGCCGGGGCTTCCCCCAGCGGCGGCAGCTGCAACGGCGGCAGGCTGGAGGAATCCCCCCTCCAGGCTGGCGGCGGTGACCTGGGGGCACACGGGCAGCGCGCTGGGCAGACGGCGACGCCCCAACGGCTGTGCACTTGGGCTTTGCAGTCCGGCTGGCCAGCGGCTCTGGTTACCACCCCCTTGAACCGGAACCTTTTGCAAAAGGCAGCTCGGGGCCGCTGCAGCCGCTGCTACTGCTCCAACTCCTGCTGCTGCTCCCGCAGCCGCAGCCGCCACCGCCGCGGACTTTAACGAGCTCGGGCAGAGATTGTGCCAAGGCCGGGAGGCGCGCCCCAGCCCCGGGCCGGGCCATAGCTGCGGCGTGATGACTTAGGCGCCGCCACCGTTGCAGCCACACGCGCGCGCGCGTGTGTGAGTGTGAGTGTGCGTGCGTGCATATGTGTGTGTGAGTGTGTGAGAGAGTGAGTGAGTGGTCGGGGTCTTCCTTCCCCTCGCTGCACCGCGGAGCCAGCTAGGACGTGCTTTCGTGCAGAGGCCGGTTGGATGAGCCATTGGGGAGAGAAGCGAGCGTGTGCGACCGCGGCTGCTGACAGGGAAGCCGCCTCCACCTCCTCTTCCTCCTCTTCCTCCGCCTCCTGGTCCTCCGCCTCCTCCTCCGGCTCCCCGTTGTTGTCTCCTCCTCCGCCGCCCATGGCTAGGCACCGCCGCCGCCGCCGCTGCTGCCCCTGCTGCAGCTGCTGACCCGGGCAGCTGGGCTGCGGCTTGCATCCTCCCCAACCCCCCCACCCCCCCAGGCAGGGAGCGAGAGCCGCGCACCTCCTCCTCCCTCCCCACCCTATCCCTAACCCCGACCCTACCCTCTTTGCCCTGCATCCCTTCCCTCCTCTGCCCCCGCCCCTTTACCCTGCACCCCTATCCCCGGGGGGGCTGGGGAAGTGGTGGAAGGAGAAAGCCAGGGGAGAAAGAATTGGGGAGGCCAGTGAAGATGGGGAACACTACGTCTTGCTGTGTGTCGTCCAGCCCCAAGCTTAGGAGAAATGCCCACTCTCGGCTGGAATCCTATCGGCCCGATACCGAGCTGAGCCGGGAGGACACAGGCTGCAACCTGCAACACATTAGCGACCGAGAGAACATTGATGGTGAGTACGAGATGGAGAGAGAGAATTCCGTGTGTTTTGTTTGTGCATGTGCGTGTGTGCGTGTGTGCGTGTGTGTGTGTGTGTGTGTGTGTGTGTGTGTGTGTGTGTGTCTCGGTTGTGTAGGTTTCTCTGCGTTGTGTGTGCGCGCGCTCCCGTCTCGTGTCCTGGAAAGGGAGTCAAGAACTCGAATTGGGCTCTTGGGGAGAGTGGCTATGGGAAGGGGGGGATCTATTTTGGCCTTACTTCCCTCCCCTTCCAACTTCTCTCCTGTGCCTCGAGAGTTAAACCCCAAATCCAAGGATGAGGCGAGGGATGGATATCATTCTCAACGTTCCTTTCTCTCTGGTTCTAACTGTATGGCAACTCCGAATGGTTTCCGTCCCTTTATGAGTTTATGCCCTCTCGAGTGAATTCTTTGCTCAACTGAGACACTAGCATTTATTAACTATGGTTCTAATGTTGGAAATCGGTGTTCTGGATCTCTTGGGGGAGCGGTCTGATGGGTGCTGCTGCATCTGTGCAGCTGGTTTGTTCTGAAGTTTGGAGCAGTGAGTGACAGGGAAAAAGAAAAAAAAAACAAACCAAACTTTCCTGACCGGATACCTCATTGAACGTCCTATCTAGACAGCCTGGGTATTACGTTAGGCTGTGGGCCTCAGTGACAGCCATCCCGCCTTCTTTTTCTGAGATGATGGAACAAGTGAGAGCTGTCAAACCTTAGAGATGGCAGTTTTGGCTTCATTTATTTATTTAGCTTTGGGTAACCACATTATATTCCTGGGGAAGAGAGGATGAGAAAAATGAGTGCACTGGGTGAAATCTCTTTCCATTGCTCCAAGGTAATGAATAAATGTTGGGGGTAGGTGAGGGTGGCCATCTCTCATTTTGGAGTCATAGTTATTGAAGAGCGCCTCCCAGTTACAGTACAGTTGGACTCCTGGTGTGTTGTACACTTCGACTAATCAGACACTAAAAATGGACTGCACTTGTCAGCCTGCCTGACCTGGTTTCATGTTAGTTGCTGTTTCCCCCCACCTCGTGGTAAATGCTTAAAAAGAATCAGCAAAACCTTTCTCTTCAGTCTGCACTATAATACTAGAACTACAAATTATATACTCTTCTTTGGAACATTTTCAGGAATATTAGGCGATTAGGAGAGAAATTTGGATTAAATCATATAATGACTTTACTTAAAATAATACCATAAAAAGGAGCTTATGTATTGAGTTATATTCTCTTTCTATGGAATTGTGACTCTAGTCTGGCACACTGCTTTGGTTTCAGTATAGAAGTTGGAAGAAATAATGCCCTGATTGTTGCCCCTTCTTAATGATTAACCATTGGCTTTATTCTTTCTATCATCGCCAGCCCTTGACTCTTAGCAGGGAATATTCAGTAAGAGGTTAGTTTACATTTTTAGTTGAAGAGTCTTTAAGTAAAAATTTTGAGTATTTTTAGCCTTTCATAAAACTTGCAGCCAGAAATTTCTTGATTCTTTGCTTTTGCCAAGAATCTTCTGTTTGATTGGCCCTGTTAACTGTTCTATACAAGTTCCTTGTGTTGGCATGAAAGAAAGTACTGATGAGGCAAAAGTGTGTACTTTCTCTCTTGTAATAATCCAATTCCTGTCTGTTTGATAATGGAGCATTGACTCTAGTGTTAAGACAGTGGAAAACCCAATTTAAGCAGCACAAAAGGAATTCTTATTTTCCCATCACATGGTAAGACTGACATAATCTAATTCTTAGACATGGCAACTTTCTTCAGTTCTATAGGATAGATCACAACCTTAAAAACTTTCAGGCTTGCCTTCCCCTGACCTTGGGTTGTAGATGGGTGTTGAGGTTGAAACATACATTGTTTCCAAGTTTATAAGATTGTTGTGGAATACTATTATCCAATACCTTACATTAGACCTGTATACAGTTCCATGTTTGGGAAGGATTTTTATGTAATTCTCATGAGCTTTCATTCTGTGGAGTTTTTCATCTCAAATGATAGATTTGCCTATATACAGAAGGGAGAGATTTTTTAGAAAGTGGTTATGTAGAGATGTCTATAATAAGAAAACAGAAAAAAGTAATTGTAACCAGCTCTTTGGTGCAACAGCTTGGAAAGATTTTGTGGGAACAATAGAACAGTATCATATATATATATTTTTTTCTTTTGCAAGAGTTGAAGTTTCAGTTGGTATGTATCCTGGAGCAGGAGGGAGGGAAGGGATATTTGGAAATCTCTTGATTTTGTTTTTGAGAGTTTGGGATAATTTGAGTGATAGCTGAGTGGATTATAGAAAGTTTTGTTGTTTCAAGAGGAATGGCTGTCTGGGGTGGGAACAGTTATCTGGCTAGAGGCTTCTCCTTAGTGATAGCATCACTGCAGTACTGTATAATTCCTGACTGAGGCTCCTCAGATGATGCCATTCTAATCCCAGAAATGCTAATTCACTCCTTAAACAATGTTCTGTCATTCTCCCAAAATCTGATTCAGTAAGTAATACTAACAGGATTTACTCACTCTATTGAGCTTTCCTGGCTGCCCCATCTTCCCAACTGAAGGTTAGAAATAAGACCACTGGTTTGTTTAGATTGGGTTAGAGTTTGGCCTAACTCCTGAGCTAGCTGTGCTGATTTGCTTTTCAAAGTCAGAAGCTGATGAGTTAACATTTTTGAATTCCACCAGCAGTCAAATGAAGTAGCTGGGCAATTCCAGTTTTCTTTTAATAGTAGCAAAAACTGCTTTCTTAAAGCAAATACTGCTTCTTAAAGTATATGAGTTTGGGGGGTATAGCAGCATGGCTGGAAGTTTAGGGTTCTCTGGGATATAGCAAAAACATATTAATGGATCATTTTGAGTTTATTGTATGGAGCTCTGCAGCAGCAAAAATCATGTCTACTTTATTAAATGTGTTTCATGTGGTGTCCCCAACAGTACTCCCTGCTTCTGCCTGTTTAATATACCTTAATATTTATGAAGATTCTCATAGGACAGCTGCTTTTATTAAAGTTAAAAAACATTCCCATCACAAACTACTGAATTTTTCACAATTCTTTTTTGGAAGAGAAGGCTCCCTTTCCGGTTATTATAATATTGATAACATCTTGCATTCATGTAGTGCTTTTTCTCCCCTTTAAAATCTTGTTTTATATCTGAACTAACCCTTATGAGACAGGATTACTTTCTTCTCATTCTGCAGATGACATACAAAGAAGCCTATGATTGGTTCTTAATAGAATTCTTAAAGCTAGGGGGGACCTTCAAAGTCATCTGTATATTTTACTGATGGGGAAACTGAGTCTTAAAAATAGAGATGATCTGCTATCTTAGGTCACATGATTGTTTTAATGCCAGGGCCAAAGTTAGGAAGGGGATACCTTAACTCAGGATTGAATGCTCTTTCTACCATATCCCCAGGGTGATGAAGCTAGTTAGTGGAAGATGAGGTATTAAAACTTAGTCTTCTTGGCTACCTGCCTTCTGCTCTTTAAACCATGCTGTCATGCTGGAAGTATGTCTTGGCTTGCAGTTCAGCATTATCTTTTTGACTGACTATTTTTGAGGCAGTGTAGCTGTTTAATAGAGGGCTAGCCATGGAGCCAGGAAAATTGGGATTTAAGTTCTATCTTGGACTCATTCAAGCTGTATTGCCAATGGCAAGATAATTAGCCCCTCTGAAGTCCAGGCAGCTGTCTAAAACTATAAATGATAGATCAGTTGCTCATCTCCATTAGTAGAGGTCAGAGATGTAAGGTCCTGCATGAGGAATAACTAGAATTTCCATACTGATGAAATAATAGGTATTGATCAAACATACATACATATGTATATAAACTTATGGGTGTAGACATGTAACATATCTACATACATACTATATATGTGGATGGATCTGTATAGTCTCTTGAAGGAGACAGATGCCCACAAAATGCAAAATAATAGCTGAAAGATTTTTGTTTTTTTTTTCAGACTAAAGACCTGGGGGAAGATTAAAGAAGAGCTCTTTAAATAATATTTCTGCCTTCATTAAAGGAGTCTTCTGATGGCTAAACATACTCTGTTGTAGATTTTGGGGGGGAAAGCAAAGAATAGCCCCTTATGTTTTTATAAACATATTTTTTTGGTGCTCTTCACCTAAAAAACCTGACTAGAAAGTTTGGAAGTGTAGCAGCTGAAAATTGAATGTACTTCCTGGTGATTTCTTTAAGTAGCAGGTAGAATGGACCTTTGTCTTAAGGAGAGATTCAGTATATTTAGCTTTCAATGAAAGGAGCTTAAGCTTCTCTCTGAGGCTTAATGGACAACATGGGTATAGTGGAAAGGATGCTGAACTGGAAATCAGGAGACCTGGGCTCTATTTCTGTTCCCCACTTGCCTCCTCCACCCTAATAACCAGCCTTGTGGCCTTGGGACACCCTACTTGACCTTTCTGCCCTAGAGTCCTCAACTATTAAAAAAGGTTGGACTGGATGGCCTTTGAGATCCATAGCTTTAAAATAATTGTATCCTTGTTGTAGATGTATACAAGAATGTTGGATTTCCTCATTCTCACCATTCATTTCATTCTTATCTCTTACTCAGTTATGTTATCGTGAGTTTCATATAATATTAGAATAAAGAATAGGGAAGAGAAACCTTCTATTGCTGTTTGAATGGGGCTTGGCTAGTGTGTTTGTAGTGCCAGTTATAGTTGTGTCCATGCCTTTAGGTCTTTTGTTTCAAGGTCACTTACTGACTATCTATTATGTGTAAGACTCTATGGAGGATTAGAGAATGAGTGAAACACTGGCCTGGCCAGTTCCTTAGGTTAACAACTAGCTGGCTCATTTGAAGATATGACTGTGAGACTTACTTCCCTGCCTGTATTGGTGGGTGGTGAGGCAGGGCAGAGAGCCTCCTTTAGTGACATAGCTGGAACAGATGAGACCTAGCCAAAGTGCACCCTCTTCTCAGCCTCTGCTTTGGGGAATCTGTAGGTTACTTCAAGACACAAAATCTTTCTTGATCCCCCTTGCAGGTATATGTCTCCTCTCCCTCCCAAATGACATTGTATATATTTTCTATTTACATGTATGCGTTCCTGTTGCTTTTCATCCTAGTAGAATGTAAGCTCCTTAAGTCAAGGGCTTCCTTCCTTTCCTCCTTATCTCTCCCTCTCCCTCTCTTCTCTCTCTCTCTCTCTCTCTCTCTCTCTCTCTCTCTCTCTCTCTCTCTCTCTCTCTCTCTCTCTCTCTCTCTCTCTCTCTCTCTTTCCCTCTTCCTCTCCCTCTCCCTCTCTTTCTTTCCCTTTCCCTCTCACTCATTTGTAATCGTAGGGTACTGCCTGGTTCATAAGTGCTTGCCAAAGTGAGTTGAATGAAAAGTCCAGGGAAAATGTGGTGAGCCCAAATGAGTTAAGACCCTTATTTATGCCTTCTTGGAAGTTTTGGGTCCTGTCACAAAGCAGAAATCTAAGGTCTTTAAGAAAGACTTTTTTCTGAATCCAGAGGAATGATGGTGTATTGTAACACAGTGGGGGGGGGGGGGGGCAGACTCCAGCTGAGAAGCCATGTAGAAGCTGGTGCTTTTCTTTGACCTCAGCCAGAGAGGTAGCCCTTAGGATTGAGCTCTGAAAATGAAACCAAAGAGAGGCTTGACAATACAAACAAAAAATGATTTTCAGGAAACCTGTGGAAATTGAAACTAACAAGTCCAGCCCTGCATTAGTGAATTGGCCCTATTACTAGGTAAAAATATCAACGTGGGACATCAGCAAGCAAAGGCAGATTCCTTTTTGGTGGGGATATAGGTGGCTTATTTTTTATCCTAAGTACCTGTTGTTATGTGAGAGTAAACTATCTTTCTCAATTCTTGTTAGGTCCCTCTAGCCCCTCTAGCCAGTAATGCTAATAAATCTCTGTTGAACTCTCTTTATGGAATGTCAGTCTTGTGTTAACTTTTCAGTGCTTGGTGGGCAGGCCCTAACTATGATCTGTTTTTCAAGGTGATTTATTGGCTAAGGGGATGTTGGTAGTTCATTTTCTTTAAGATAGGTTTGTGGGAATTCTTGCCTACACTCTGGGGCTCTAAAAGTTCCATAAAAACAATAACCTGGCTATTAGCATCAAAGGTAGAGGGGATGCCTACAGAATCTATCCATCCTCCTGAGACAGTGTATGACCTCAGAATTGCTATATTGGATAAATTTCTATTTAGAAAATTTTGCTCTCCTATTTTAGTTGGGACTTGGTGTTGCTACTTGGGACTTTCCAGCCTTTTGAAGATCGGCTACAAATGTATACTTTAGACAAATAATGATTTGTGGTGAGCAAGTTTCTTAATGTTGGGTTTATGTATTTTATTCTTTAATCACTAGGAAGAGAATGAGTTAATGCTTTTTTAAATTTTATTAAATTTTATTTTTTTTGGTGGATCGTTGCATCTTCTGATACTTTTCTAACAAAGTGATCTGACCTGATTTAATTTTGGGAAAAATTTAGTCAAAAGAATTGAATGCTTGGATAGGAAAGGGAATAGAAATGTTAATATCACAATCTTTTCTTCTTCTTCTGTTTTATTTTCTTTAATAAACAGAAATCTAGTTTCTCTCCCTCCCATTCTAGCCACATTTGGGGGGGGGGGAAATGGATTCCTTGTAACAGATATTCATAGTTGAGTAAAACAAATTTCCTTATTGGCTATGTTCAAAAAAGATGTTTTCAAGATGATCTCCCCAAAACCTTGAAAGACTTATATGAAGTGATGAAATGTGAAGTGGGCAGAACCAAGAGAATGTTGGACACAGTGACAACAATAGTGAATGATGAATAATGATGAATGACTTAACCATTGTCAATAAGGTGAAGATCCAGGACTCATAAAGAAAAAGGATATCCATCACCACCACAGAAGGTACAGATGGAGTTCAAATGTGAATTGAAGCATACTTCACTTTATTTCCTCCACGAATTTTTCTCTAGTGTAAGCAATGTGGATCTTGTGTCACAATATGGCAAACATGGGAATATGTATTATATGATAACATATGCACAACCTATATCATATTAGCTGACTTATTGAAGAAGGAGGAGAGAGAGGTAGGAGGGAGAGAGAGAACATGGGTTGCAAAATGTCAAAATGAGTATTAAAATTTTTATTGACATAAAATCTGAAAAAAATTAAAAACAAAAATGATATGCTTCATTCTGATACTCTTTGTCACCTCTGTAGGAAGTGGAGAGTGTAGTTCATCATTGGTCCTCTGGATTCTGAAATGTAATCGAATAGATCAGAGTTTTTATTGCTTTTAAGTTTGTTCATTTTGGTAGTATTGTGATTATTGTATATAAACAGTGCTTCTGATTCTTTTTATTTTATTTTTCAACAATTTATAAAAATCTTAAAATTATTTGATTTTATAATGTTGTTACAGTGTAAATTATTATTCTGTTTCTGCTCACTTTACTCCGCATCAGTTGAAACAATCTTCTATGTCTCATTGAAATGACTTCCTTATTTTTTACATCATAATAACACTCCACATTTATATGATAACAGCTTATTCTGCTGTTCTTTGTTGGACATCCTCTTAGTTTCCAGTTTTTTGGTCATCATAAAAAGAGCTGCTATAAATATTCTTGCAGATATATGACCATTTCCTCTTTTTTGATCACTATTGGATATAGGATGAGTGGTACGTGCATCTGGGACAAAAAGTATGCATGAATTGTTTATAGAGATTTAGGGATTTTTAAGTTGAATTTTTGTAATGAACAGAAGTCTTTTCTCATTTTTTTGTTTGGCACCTCTGGGTTAGTGGAACCATGTGACACAAAGATTTGTGCAGTTTTTAGATTGAAAGGAATGAAAAAATATCCATCTGGCATGGAAGGAATGGCTTGACCTTACTGAAGAGTTAGTTTCGCATGTCTCGGTGAACTTACTCTTATAGACTTAAAGGGTTTGGTATTTTCCATAATTGGTTCATTGAGGAATTCATTCTTGTTCTACCTCAATCCAGGAATGCCACACAGGTTTAAAAATATAAGCAGTCAGTGTAAGTCCCAGCCAACATTTAAGCTTTATTTATTTTTTTAGCTTGAATGTAGTCTAAGGTCCTCTTTTGCTATTTGTATCATTTTTGTCTTATCTGATATCGTGTATGTGAGTGAGTGAGCAGGAGTGAGAGAAGGCGAGGAATGGGGGCTTGAACTTATTGTACTGCCTAATCATTTTGGAATGCTGTATAATTTGTCTCATCAGAAGCTGTATGAGCTTTAGTACAGCCAGACATTTTCTCACAGATGTGGCTTTTCCTGGTTGTTGGAGGTAGAAGATCTTCAAATTCTGAGTAAACTAAGAGAGGGCTTCAACTCTAGTAAGTTTATAATACATATCATTTTAGTTCCACAAGTTAGAAAACTATAGTGATCCTTAAATGAAAATTATGGTTGTGTTAGCATAGCAACCCATGAATACACACACTAAATATCAGCTGCTATTTAGAAAATAAAATCCCTGTATTTGTTAGAGTAAGAGGAACAGAAATCTTTAAATCATCACATTAACTAACATTTCAGATTTTATTATTGTTGTTCAGATTTATTAATTTATGGATGTAGAGAGCTTCTGGTGTGGAAATGCCTGCTAGTAATGTGGATCTGTCCATTTATACCTAACTTATTATATTGTCTGGCACTGGATTGCATGAGTAGTGTTTGTCAGGTAGCATGGAAGCCGGGCCTCCTTGACTTTGTATATGTGTAAGACTTTGAATATGGAATTCAGACTGGTGCAGGAAGAAAAACTAGAATTCCAATTCCCGTCCTAGATCATCCAAAAGTGTGTTGTATGTAGGTAGAGGTTGGAAAGGAACGAAAGTTGCTGTCAACCCTGCCTACCTGTTTGTGTTACAAGTTTCTAAAGTAATGAATGGAACTATGAAACCCGAAGCAAAGTTAAGTTTGTGAGCAATCTCTCCCTTCATTGTCAATGGAGGCAGAAGGGGGCTTCTTGGAATTTCCCCCTCTGCTTTGTAAGCCACAACATGGCAACTGTATTCTTGGCAGTTTCAGTGCTCATGCTTATGGGGCAGACACATTCAGGTTTTTTAAAGATTAGAGTTATAAATGACAAACCAACAATTGGATTTGATAAATTAGTATAAAAATATGTGTGTGTATACAGATGTGTGTGTATGTGACTTTTCTGTCTTCCGTTCTGCAAATGGACAACTTCCTCAACTTTATTATGTTCATATCAATAAGATTTTGCCTAGAAAGTCTCTTTCCATTAAATATGGGAGCAAGGGTCATTCTAGGGGATAGAGTAACCCCAAGCTATTATAAATTATATTGTATTATTTTCTTCTATTATTTCCTTCCAAATATCCCAGATTAATGACAAGGCTATTTATAGTCCATCTCCATCCTTGCTAAGGTTTGGTTGTGAAGGTAGTTTGAAAAAAGAGGAAATCCAGACATTATCTGAGAAATGGTAGCTTTGACAATGGCATTAATGCATGTCTTCTTGTGGCAATTGCTTTAAAGGAGATATTGCTTGCTTTGGTATGGAAGTTCTGGTTTGTTGATTTAATTATCATTCTCATTATTTAATAGGGCTAATGTATTGTTTTTATAATGTTTCAAGAATTGTTCATGGATATGTCATATCTCATTTTCCCGATGCATGAGTTTTCCTTCTCTGATTGTAATCCATTCATACTTCGTCATCCTAGGTGACTCTTGTCCATGGTCTTTCATAAATCAGTCTTAAATATACATGAATTTCACTGGATACTATCCTTAACATCTTCCCACCTTATATGGGTACCACTGTGGGACGTGATTGTCTATACAATATCCCTTGTCCTTTCCATGTTACCAGCTCACTTCTTTCAATGTATATGATTTAAAAAAAAAAATTTATAGCTTTACTATATATATGTAAAAATACACACACACACACATACACACACACACACACACACACACACACATATATTATGTTTCCTTTTTTTGTTCCCAGTTTGTAGCTTATTTATACCCACCACATATCCTTCCATTGATCTTTTGGTGACCTGAAGTTTAGATTCCTTGGAGTTTGTGGTTTTTCATGATTCCTATATTATTATAATACAGTATCACCAGAAGAACATTGGTGTTGTAAAGATGGGATTTTGTTTTGGAAAAAAAGATGTGATCATTGGAAAGTGCTGTGTAGTTTCCTAGATATCACATACACACACACACATCCCATGGGCTCTTTGGGCTGTTCATCTGATTGTATGCCAAAATTGCAACAAACATTAAAAAACCAAAAAAACACACAAAAAAACCTTTTAACCTTTATCTTCTGTCTTAGAATCGATACAAATACCAGGTCTGAGACAGAAGAGTGGTACGGACTAAACAATTGGAGTTAAGTGACTTGTCCAGGGTCACATAGCTAAGAAGTGTCTGAAGCCAGATTTGAACCTAGATCCCTTCCATACCAGGCCTGGTACTCTATCCACTGAGCCACCTAGCTGCCTTACAACAGCATTCTTTATTCACTTTGTTTTTAAGGTATAGAGAGTTAGTTTTAAATCTTTGAGGTGATTATGTATTTAATTTGGAAACTTCCAGATGATTTCTTGACCTGAAGTAAAAAGCATAGTCATCTGCAAATGAATTTCTGGGATAACTATCTAGAGGCTCCCTCTCCTATTTGAACTCTTAACTGTATGCATTTTGTAGCTGTGGCACATACCTTTGATGAATATGCCTTCCTGTATATTTTATATTAATAATCAAGGGTCATCTCTTTTCATCATGTCACTTGTGGAATCTCTTATGATTAAAAATGCCCTGTTAGAGGAAAGTTTTAAAGGGTGATGGGGATTTTTATTCAGTTGAATGAGATACTTTTTTAAATAATCAAATTACAAATGCAATGGAATGTACAATTCCCTATGCTTTGAATTTATATATGACACATAACAACACATTTCAGTGCACTAGAAAGTTTTCTGGATTTAAAGTTGGGGGAATATGAGTTTGATTCCCAGTCTTGCCATTTTGTGCCTCTGACCTCAGGCAAATCACTTAATCTCCATAGTCATCTGTAAAATGAAAACATTGATCTAGATAGTCTTAAAGTTCCCTTCTAGCTCCAAATTAGTTATTCAATGAATCTGAGTTGTTGAAAATAAAAACAAAACAAAACAAAACAACTAAATATGCAGTAATTCAGTACCTTGGATGAATCTATTTCTTTTGGAAGAAAGGGAAAAGTAAAGCTAATGAAGGTTTTTTTTTCTTTTTAAAAAATGTTTGAAAGCAACCCTGTTGTTTTCATTAATTCATTCACTTTTGTGAGACACATTCTCTTACTGTAACAAGGATATTTCTGATCCTTTGGCCACCTTAAGTACCCATGGTCACTTCCTGCCTTTATAAGGGGAGTCAGGAGGGTGATATGGTCTTGCCTGGTGGATTGGGTAAGACAGTGTTAAACAATAGAGCAATTCTTTTGTTTTGTTAGCTTGGTTATTTAAACTTGGCACTTTATTTTGCTGAGGCCTCTTTCCCCTTTATTTGCTTAGTAAAGGTTGTCTTTTTAGCCAGAGCAGGTCTATGAGATTGGGGGGATTTTCATCATCCAGAGGCTAATGGAAGCTACAAGGAAGAAGCTGCTGTCCCATTCATTTAAATTCAAGCCAACATTTTTAAAATCTCTCTTGTACAAGGTGCTTGGGGATACCAACACAAAAATGAAAACTTCTCTGCTCTTAAAGAGCTTGCATTCAACAAGGGAAGCAGACACATAACAGTTTGGGGGGAAATGAGGAGAAGAGTTGCTATCTAAACTGAGCTCGGAGAAAAAAGTGAGGAGGGAATGCTTTCAAGGCTTTGGGGGACAGCCTGTGAAAGAACTAGACTGTCATAGGCCTTTCAGGGTGGAATTCTGAGTTTGGGCAATAACAGATAGATAAGGTTTTCTGGAACATAGAATATGTAAATGGGAGTGGTGCGAAGTCTGGAAAGGTAATTTGAAGGTAGAAACCATAGGTACACATTAAAGATTCTTGAGCAGGAGAATGGTATGGTAAGATCTGAGCTTTAAGAAGACCATCTTGGCAGCTCTATAGAAGACTGTTTAGAGAGTGGAGTTACTAGAAGCAGCAAGTTTAATTAGGAGACCTACATGATTAGGAGACCTACATTAAGATGAGAGATGAGGAGGAGCTTCAATTAGGGTGGTATTTTGTGAGTAGATTGGAGAGACAGAGTTAATACTTAGCAAATGATTAACTTTGCAGGATGAGAGAGAAAAGAATTGAGGAAGACTCCGAAGTTGCTAACCTGGGTTTGTAGAAGAATGGTGGTAATCTCAAAAGGAAGAGAAAATTTTAGAATAGAGGTGGGTTTAGTGGGGGACTGGGAAGGTTATGAGGCTTGTTTTTGACATGTTGAATTTGAGATATCTATGCAACATCTGTATGGAGATGTCCAAACCTGGGTTAATGATGGAGGACTTAGTTGAGGAGGGGAATGATTTAGTACATAGACGTGGATATCATCAAGATAGAAATGATAATTTAGCTTGTGGGATGATAAGATCACTAAGAGAGATTTAATCAATCTCTAATGAAAAATATCAAGGAAGACCTCAAAAAGATGGTCTGGGGTCCAGATAAGGGTACTGTTTTCTAAGACTTGTACAAAAATGTAGCCATGCTCTTTGTGGTGGCAAAAACCTGGAAAATGAGGGGATGCCCTTCAATTGGGGAGTGGCTAAACAAACTGTGGTATCTGTTGGTGATGGAATACTATTGTGCTCAAAGGAATAATAAAGTGGAGGAATTCCATGTGAACTGGAACAACCTCCAGGAATTGATGCAGAGGAAAAGGAGCAGAACCAGGAGAACATTTTACACAGAGATTGATACACTGTGGTACAATCAAATGTAATGGACTTCTCCATTAGTGGCAATGCAGTGATCCAGGACAATTCTGAAGGACTTAGGAGAAAGAATGCTATCCATATCCAGAGGAAGAACTGTGGGAGTAGAAACACAGAAGAAAAACAATTGCTTGATCACATGAGTCGATGGGGATATGATTGGGGACATGCTCTAAATGATCACCCTAATGCAAATATTAATAATATGGAAATAGGTCTTGATCAATGATATATGTAAAACCCAGTGGAACTGATCTTGGCTCCGGGAGTGGGGAGGGAGGAGGAAAGGGAAAGAACATGAATCATGTAACCATGGCAAAATATTCTAAATCATCTAATTAAATAAAAATTTAAAAAAGGGTATGGTTTTCTTCCCTCTTGGGATATTTCTTTATCATATTTCTTGTTTTAAAATATATTTTACTTAATATATTTTGTTTTTATATAGTCTCTATCTCTTCCTTTTCCCAGAAAGTCATTCCTGTATTTTTTTCTAACAAAGAAGAGAAATATGAGGGAATAAAATCTGACATTGTAATGTTCCTTACCTTTGGATCTCTTCTGCACAGGAGTAGGAGGAGGTATATGACTTAAAATTATAATTCCTAGGTTGGGTTTTGAAAGGAGTTTTGGTGTAAATTCTTGGTTATAGCCCTGTAATGAAGTACAGTTATAATTAGCTGAGTGATTTCTGGAATTTAGTGGTGCCCAGGCTTGGATTCAGGTCTCTCTCATTCTAATAGTAGCTTATCTTGTCTTCCTGCTGTTCTTTCTATACATCCTTAGCAGTTTTAATACAGGTAGCACCTCTTTGATCTTAGTGGCAGAAGGATCAGTGAACTGCATTTATGTGGCATTTAGTGTCACTTCATCTTATTTATGCTTCATATTTGAAGGAGAGATGCATGGGCCCTTCCTTGGCTAGACTTGGCAGGCTAGCATTCCCAAAATTAGTTGAAGCTGGACAGCTCCTACAGCTGCACTCTACCTCACCTAAGGAAATAGCAACTTCTAAATAGTGGAGGACATTACCTGTCTCTGTTGTCTACTTAAATTGATGTAATTTGCAATATAGCCTTAAGTTATGATTATGTAACTTAGCAAAAGATATGTCTTTTGGAGCATATGGGATTATTGGAGTCATTGTGCAGTTTGCCAAATGTAAAGTAGCTTGTTCCTTTATCTCATTTAATTCTGGGTCTTGCTCATAGCCCATTTACAATGTCTGCACAAGATTTTTTGACTAGTTCAATGGGTTGCCTGTCCAATTGTATGTTAAAGTTTAGATAATTATTCTTCATCCATTTGGTTTTTCCTGTGTTGATTGCTAGATTGCTCACTTTTGAATAGTCATTAATCTTATTGAATTGCTTCCTTTTGCAAAAAAATCCTCTTAAAAAACCCACAGTATTCTCTTCACAATTCTGTATGGTATGGGATTATAAAGTCTCTTAAGAGTCAAAGTTTCAGGTAATCCAGTGAAGAGACTTATGTTGGTTGCAGCATGTTACAGATGATGATTTGTGCTCAGAGATATAGATCAATCAAGACATGATTTTAAAAGGAAGTGGACTTAATGTAATGTAATGAGAACTGTAATAATGAAAATAAATATAATATGTAATAATTAAAATGCTACATGTAATATTTAGAAATTGGTTTTATTAAATAACATTAGTAAAAAATTGTTGTGGTTGCCATTTATAAAATTAACTTGTTATGAGAATGATAGTAGCTTTTAACAATTTAATATGAATATAGTATAAGAAATAAATAAGGAAGGAAGGAAGTAGAAAATTATTTTCTAGCCTACTACTCTAAAGTCTGATCCATAGAATTTCAGCTCGCTCCCCAACAAGGTTCTGATCTCCACATGGAAATCTGGTAGTCTCTTCAGAGCAGGAGTCTTATCAGCCCATGAAGTTGTCTTCTGCCTGAGCCACCAGTGCCGAATGGAGTAGAAGAATCAATACCAGCAAACTCATTCCAAAAGACTTGATCTCCTTTATGGTCTCATCTTTTATAGCTCTTTTCTCTACGTCACTTCCTGTCTCTGAGCTTTTCTGTCACATCTCAGGAACCCACCAAAGTCTCTCTGACTTGGACTCGTAACTCCTAACTCTTAGTTCAAGATCATGTTCCTAGGGCTCTTAATCTGTGACCCCTTTTTGGAGCATTTCAGTCATGCTAATGGAATGGGTTGGGCAAGAAGAAAGTTCATGACCCTGAGAGGAAGGGGTTCCCTTTACAAAGAACGAAGAAACTGATGATAGACAGCTCTGCAGGCTTCACCAGTTTCTATAGAATGTTAAAAGACCTAGAGGAAGCATATGCTGGATGATTTATGGAAGAATATGGACAGGAATTGCATAGAATAAGAAGGGTGAATGGATGTTATGAATCTCTATTGTGAATCCATTGGAACAAATAAAGAATGATTAGGAAATTTATGGATCTTGCTTCTGTTTAGCCTTTTGTTCCCAAGGTTAATTGCTTTCTTAAACTTATGCGTCTGCCTTGATTAGAATCCTTGGCATATGGAAGAATGTCTGCCAAGCCCTACTTTCTGGGGGGAAATGCAAATCATTAAGGGGGGCCATGGACTTGACTGAGCCCCTTATTTAAATAGCCACACTCAGTACTGAAGGCTAAAGACCACCGAAGTACATTACATGAATTTGGTAATTGCTTTCCATGAAGTGGCTTTTCTGCTTAGGTGGTGGTGCTCAGGCTTATATTGATAGATGTGACAACTGTGATGAGGAGAGTGGGAAGGTAATGGAGAAAGAAAGAGCAAGTCTTGAAGTCAAGAGGGCTTGAGTTTAGGTCCTGGTGAGTATATATCTTGGCTATGTGGCCCTGGGTAAGACACAATCTCTTTGTGTTCCAGGCACCTCTAAGAATATAAATTGTAGAGAAAGTGCAGATTGGCTTGGATGGAATTAGTTCCTCATCTCACATAGTGAAAACAACAGATATTGTCCCTCTGGTAAAAAGTAATTTCCCTTCATCCTTTGTGTATTGGTCATTATTTATTGCTCTTGCTTTGGGGCTGTAGCTATTGGTTGCAAGGACATCCACCCCTTCTGTCCTTTCCCAGTTCTCTTTCCAATGCTTTGGATTTAACTTCTGTGCTTCTCACTCTGGAATTTCCCATACCTCCTCTGACTTTCCCATCCTCTTTGGCCTCTTTCTCTAACTGCCACAGTCTTCTTGGGCCTTCATTTTGAGGAAGACCACCATTTTTCATTCCTCTCTTGGCTCTGCCTTTGATTCTTAGAGTTAGAGTTCAACATCATACCCCTTTTGGGGTATGCCCCTACTACTTTTTTTTTTAACCCTTACTTTCCTTCTTGAAATTAATACTATATATTGGTTCCAAGGCAGAAGAGCAGTAAGGGCTAGGTAATGGGGGTTAAGTGACTTGTCCAGGGTCACATAGCTAGGGAGTATCTGAGTCAGATTTGAACTCAGAACCTCCCATCTCTAGGTCTGGCTCTCAATCCACTGAGCCACCTAGAAGTAACCTCCTCTCCTCTGTGATACTTTTCAGCATTGTTTTCCTTCAGGGACTGTCATGTGTTTGTATTTGTATCCTGAGTTCTTAGCACAGTGCCTGGCACTTAGAAAACCTTTAATAAACCCTTATTGATGGTCTCTGCATAAAATACTGAAGGATATCATTGCTTAGAGCAAGCATTGATTCTCATGCTGATATTGCATTTCTTTCTCTCAAGGAATTTATGAACCACAACTTGCTTGGGAATATGAAAATGGAACTTTGTTTTTTTTTCAATAGTAGTTTTTGTTTAGTTTTGATTTCATATTCGCCTTACACTATGACAGGTCTATCATCTCTTAAAGTTTTATTTAAATTAAAATTTTAAAAATTAAAATCTCTGATGAATGACCACATGGCACCATGAGACTAGAAATAAATGGAGATGAATGGCATAGCGGAGGACCTGGCAAGCTGAGAGACTGTTGGATTTGGAATGAGAAAGACCAGAGTTCAAATTCTGTCTCTTGATGCTCTTGACATTAGTTGTGTAACATTGAGTAAGTCATTTAAAATTTCTTTGCCTTAAGAATCTCCCTAGGGGGCAGCTGGGTGACTCAGTGGATTGAGAGCCAGGCCTAGAGATGGGAGGTCCTAAGTTTAAATCTGGCCTCAGACATTTCCTAGCTGTGTGTGATTCTAGTCAAGTCACTTAACCCCCATTGCTTAGGCCTTACCAATCTTCTGCCTTGGAACCAATACACAGTATTGATTCCAAGTGTCACCACACTGGGTTGGACCATTTTTAGGAGGAAATTAGGTTATTGGAAAGAATTTATTACAACAGTAATCTCCGGGATATTTATTTTCAGTGAGACAAGTAGAGAAAGAAATCCAATGAGATTGGATTTCTAGAAATCAGAGGTCAGAGGTTACACATTCTTGCCCATCTACTTTGAAGTTCCAAATGTGAATTGACTAAAAAATGATAAGGAAGTGAAAAAAGTCTTACTGTGGGCTGTCCAAGCAGACCCTAACAGCCTTCAAATGGAGGTTGTCAGGCTTGTGATTTCTGAAATCATAGAATTTAAATCAGAGTATATCAGATGGTGTTGGAGCCTGGTGATGCTTCTGAAAAGTCAGGTTTAAGAAAGTACTTTGAATCACTGTTACACCTGGACAGTCTGATAGGTTGAATAATTTTTGGGGAAAAGTTATTAATTATGAAGATATAGTTATTGTTTCACAAAATCAATCTGTTTAGCAACCTTTTTAGTAGTAAAAATTGAATACAATCCAACAAGTCTTTATTTAGCAATCACCCTGAGTAGTATCATTATTCTGGGTGTTCAGGATCCCAAGATAAAAACTAAAACCATTCCTATTGGGAAGATGATGGTGGTGGTTGGAACATGATGTTGTATGTAACATGTAAACTGACATATAAGTTCTTGATAATTTGAGGAGTGCAAGAATATCAATAA
Organism: Monodelphis domestica; assembly: GCF_027887165.1. Classification (NCBI taxonomy): domain Eukaryota; kingdom Metazoa; phylum Chordata; class Mammalia; order Didelphimorphia; family Didelphidae; genus Monodelphis; species Monodelphis domestica. Next base: position 249,610,500 of record NC_077231.1, on the reverse strand, counting down.
GGTTTCTGTAGGTAGTAGTAATATATGAACATAGCTGAATAGAGAACCTTTGCTCTAAAGTTCTTATTGATGGCAACCATATTTACATTGAGTAACAATTGTGAATTTTGCATAATGTAATGGATTTTGGAAGAATGATCAAGGGAATAAATTCTCCTGAGGCTATTAGGGATATTTTACTTTTATAAAGTACTGGAAAATAGCCTTCATGGAATCCACAAAGATCAGCTAATTCCACTCACCTCATTTTTCTGATGAGGAAATGGAGACCACAAGAGGCCAAGTGACTTTCCTGGAGTCACAACCAGTTATTGACATGGTGAAGACTGAACCTAAGATCTCTTGATTTCTCCTTATAAAGATGCCAGTCTGTCCCTTATTCTGATGTAATGCCTGCAAGGGAAGTTTTATTTTTATTTTTTACTTTTCACATTATTTAATTTTTATTTTTTAGAATATTTTTCCATGGTGCCATGATTCATGTTCTCTCCCTCCCCTCTTCCTTCCCCCCTCCTGGAGCTGACAAGCAATTTTACTAGTTTATACATGTTTTATTATTCAAGACTTATTTCCATATTATTTCAAGGGAAGTTTTATGACGACAAAATGATCCTTACTTGGTTCTCTTAATTCTCAATAAATATTTCTGAATATATCTGAATGTTTCTGTTTATTTTCCAAGGATTAAGCTTTATTTGTCAGTGTATTCCTTGTAAGTAGGAATAGTGTTTGGTAGACCTTAGAGAACTGAAAGGGTATTGGGGAACAAAAGAATCAGTTTGAAAAACTATCAAAATTTCATGGTTCTGGGCTTGAATAATAAATCTAAACTTGGAAGTAAACTCCTCAAGTCCATATTTAGGAACACCAGAGCCATTCTCCAGTAGAGTAGGTTTAGAATGAATTCATTGTGATGGAGCTTGAAACTTGGGGTTTGGCTCAGGGACAGTATTTGTAAAAGTACCTGGGAGAACAAACAAGCTAAAGTGTATATTGTTGGTTTAAATTAAATTAGCTTTTCAGAGATGACTTGTCTTTTTGAAAATTCAAAATTTCTTGGCTTGTGTGTTTCATAATTTTCTTTAAAAAGTCATTCTGATGAAGTTTAAAAAGTAGAGGACTTAACTTAGAATCCCACCTTTCCCCCTGACTATTTTACTGGGAAAAATCTGTTAGGATTGCCATCCTAATTTTTCTAAACAGTTTATATAACTTGGAATGAAATCATGATTTTTATTCAGTCCCAAACTCCCCATATAGTATCTTCATTAAGGGATATTGCTTTGGGCTTAAATTTATTTTGTAAAAATAAAGAAAAGCAAAACTCTTCTAAATGTGTGTTTGCTTATTTTCATATCTGAGGAAAACTTCAGTTTTCTTTTTTAAGTTATAGTTTAGTTTTTAGTTTAGTTCTAAATTTTTTCTTTATGAGGATTAAAAACATAGAGCTTTTCTTGAGGTTTTCCTCCCCAAGTCTCCCATCTCCTCCTGCCTTTGTACTTTGAGGTACAGGACTACCTACTTCAATTAAAAAAAAAATTCTCATGCCTAGTCATACCCTTCACATCCTAGTGGCTTTGAACTCCTGAAGATCATCATCCACATACCTTTCCTCACCCCTTACCACCTGATTCCTCATTCTCTTCCCCTTCAATCTTCCTCCCCCAAAGATTCATGGTAACTCCATCCAATCCTTCTTTTGTGCCTTCTGGAATGCCTGTTCTAAAGGCATAAACTTTTCTTAAAACTACTTCTCTCTCACTCCTTCCTTCTACTAGCTCTTACTGAAGCCTGGCTTCCCTCTGATGACTCAACCTCCCTGTTTACTCTTCCCAGAACTGGTTCTAAATTCACTCATTCTTGGTTCATTGGTTGAGGCAGGAGAGTTGAAATACCCTTTGCTCCCCATTGTCACTTCCAGGTTTTTCTTCTTCTTTTATCACTCAGCATCTCTTTTTCCTTTTAGGTTCATGCTTATCACATCTACCAAAATCCCGTTAACTGTTGTCTACAGATTCCCAGGTCAGTCCCCTTCCTATCTTTAATGAATTTGACTCCTGGCTTTATTTTTATCTCCTATTTAACTCCTGTCTTCATACTAGAGGACTTCACTATAAGTATTGATTCTCCCTCAAATACCTTAAGCACTAACTTCTTCAACCTACTTAACCTCCCATGAGCTACTCCTCCAACTCATCTCAGCCCTGTCTCCCCACAGACAGCCATTGCCTTTGATTTTGCCATCATCCACAAATGGACTGCCTCTGTGTTCAAGAATTCTGTAGTCACCTTATCTGACCACAGTCTATTGGTTTTTAATATCTCCCTCTGTTTTCTCTGACATTACTCTTCATTTGCATCAAGACCTCCAAATGCTTGATTCCTCATTTCTTTCCCAGTCCACCCACCCTATGTAGTGACTCTCTGAACCAATTCAACTCTACACTGTCCTCTTGAATCCCTAGCCTCTTTATCATATTGCTCATTATGCCCAGTCAAACCTTAGCCTTAGATAACTCCCACCATTTGTTGCCTTTGCTCGTACACATGCACTGTTGAGTGAACATGGAGAAGATCACACAACTATTGTGACTGGGTCCACTACAAATTTATGTTACAAAACCTCAACTGGGCCCTCATTGCTGCTAGGTAATCTACTATGCTGCCTAATCAATTCACTATCCCAGTCTCCATAGCAACCCTTCCAAACTTTTTCATCCCTCCTTAAACTTCCCATAGCTCCCACTCCCCCCAATCTTTTAGCTGAGAATCTTATCTCATATTAACAGATACTATTGGGGCCATTTGCTGTTAGTTCCTGCTTTTCTCCTCTTCCTCAGCTCCTCTCATTCAGGTACCTTCTGCCATTTTCCTCCTTGGAAAACCCTTATCTCAGTTGATGATGTGGCCTTACTTCTTACAAAGGCTAACCCCTCTACTTGTTCAAGTGATGCTATTCTATCCCTTCTCCTCCAATAGATTGCTTCCTCTGTCATTTCAAATTTTTCACTTATTTTTAATCTCTCTCTGACTGCTGTCTCATTTCCTATTGCTTTTGAACATGCCCATGTCTCCTGTGTATTGATTCCATCTCCAGTATCATCATATCTGTCTTCTGGCCTTTTTTGCTAAAATAGTTGACATTGTTTACAGTAGGTACCTCTACTTTCTCTCCCTCCATTTTCTTCTAAACTCTTTGCAATTTGGCTTCTGATTTTATTCCACTGAAACTACTCTCTCCAAAGTTACTTATGATCTCTTAGTTGCTAGATGCAATGGTTTTTTCTCAGGCTTTATTGTCCTTGACCACTTTGCAGCCATGGGTGCTGTTGATCATCTGCTCCTCTTTGATATTTTCTTTTCTCTAGGTTTTCAGGACATTGCTCTCTCCTTATTGTCCTCCTACTTATCTGACAGCTTCTTCTCTGTCTTTTTAAAAGTGGATCCTCTTCCAGATCATATTCTAACTCTAGATGTCCCTCAGGGTCTTGTCCTGGGCCCTCATCTCTTTTCATTATACTATTTTCACTTGATGATTCCATGAATTTGATTACTATCTCTCCACTGATTATTCTCAAATGGATTTTTCCTGCCCTACTTTCTCTGCTGACTTCCAGTCTTGCATGTCCAACTGCCTTTTAGACATCTTGTATTGGATATTGAGTAGACCTCTTAACCTCAATATGTCCAAAACAGAATTCATTATCCTTCTCCCTAAACCTTAACTTTCCCCCTCTCCCTTTCCTATTACAGTATAGGATATGAGCACTCATCTGATTCTTCAGGCTTGCAATGTAGGGGTTATCATGAATTCTTCACCATCTCTCACTGCCTCCTTCTGCCCTTCCCACCTCCCCCCCAATAGTCAAACTGTTGCCAAGGCCTGTTGATTTTACCTTTGCAATATCTCTTGACTCTGTCCCCTTCTCTCCTCTTATACTGCTAGTGTAGACCCTTATCACCTCGTGCCTACTAGGGGGTCTGCCTGCCTCAAGGGTCTCTCTACTTCATTTCATTCTACATTTAACCACCGCTAAAGTGATTTTCCTAAAATGCAAGTTTGATTATATCAGCCTCCCTCTTTCACTCATTAAACTCCAGGGTCTTCGGGGTTACCTCCAGGAGCAAATACAAAATGTTTTGTTTGTCATTTGTGGCCTTTCATAACCAAACTTCCTTGTACTGTTCCAAATTTCTTGTATCTTGCTCCCTCAACATGTACTCTTAGATCCAATAACACTGGCCTCGTGGCTGTTCCATGAACAAGACATTCCAACTCTAAGCTCCAGGCATTCTTCCTGGCTATTCCCCAAGTCTGAAATGCTCTTCCTCTTCTGATCAGGCTATTGACGCTGTCTTTGGCTTCCTTTAAATTTTAGCTAAAATTTCACCTTGTACATAAAGCCTTCTCCAATCTTCCTTCATTCTGGTGCCTTCCCTTTGTTAATGATTTCCTATGGATGTTGTCTTCCCTATTAGTTCCTAAGCTTTTTGAAGGAAGGGATTGCCTTTTCATTCTTTTTGTGTCCCTAGCTTAATATATTCGGTGCTTAATAAGTGCTTATTGAGTGATGGTGTGGAGGCAAATTAGAAGGTTGAACTTATTGTAATATGCTAGAAATCTGTCCTGATTTTAGTTGGTTGGTTCTGGCTTCTGTCCTGAGATTTTTTTTTCTTTCTGCCTGAAAAAAGTAATTATCGATGGCTTAAAACATTAACAAAAAGTACCAGCAATTAGTGTGGCTTAGTATGTGAAAGTGCGCATGTCCATTTTAAAATGCTGACTTATTGGTCAAATCAATTTCAAAAGATGGACTCTGGCATACTGGCCTCTTAGACCTGCCAGGTAGTGGGTAGTACCAGCTGCTTGCTCCCAGGCTTGAAGGGATACAGTGGATATTACATTGTTCAGTGGAACCTTCAAGACTCTCGAGGGAAGACCAAGGTTTGATATTACTTCTTTTTTTCTCTTTGCCCATACTTGTGATTTTAATGTGCTGAAAAACTGGGTTTCCTTAAGACACTTAGAGCTGACGTGTGGTCAGGGTTGTACATCTGCCTCTCCCCCAGGGCAGCAATAAAGATTTTTTTTTAATTCAAAGAAGAAAATAAAAAAAAAGTACATTAAAGGAACATTCAACAAATAGGGAAGTTTCCTTAGTACCTTCTTTTGTGTGTGTGGGTGTGTGTATGTATTTTTACATATATACATATATTTGTATTTCTTAAAAAACACACTACATAACAAATCCATCATTTCTTCTACAAGCCTCTTTCTTGTTCTTTGTATAACAGAATCTTTGTGTTTGATGAATAAATTCAGAAGAAAAGTTAAAAAAAGATACAAGTCCATAATATCTGGCGGATACATCCCACTGTCATACCTATATTCTAGGAGAGAATTTTCAATTATATTTTTTACATCTGTAGAATAGTCAAAAAACAAGGTATAGGAAAAGTAATTTACAAAATGCTCAAGATATTTCTTATTCGCTGCTCCGAAATGGAACTTTTTTTTTTGGCTAGAAAAAAATCAGCAATAATTAGGAATAATTGAACAATGCATGATTTGATGGAGGCAAAGGTTCTATACCTGGGGCCCATGGAGATGAACTCTGGTAACTTGGGTAGGAAAAAAAGTCTGCATTTTAATTTTTATTAGTCTTTCACTTCCTTTCTAATTACATACATACATACATACATACATACATACATACATATATATATTTGCATTTAAAAACATTACTCTGAAAAGTTGTCCATAGGTTTTACTAGATTGCCAGAGGAGTTCATGACCCCAAATTGGTTAAGAATACATGTCTGGGGGGCAGCTGGGTAGCTCAGTGGATTGAAAGTCAGGCCTAGAGATGGGAGGTCTTAGGTTTAAATCTGGCACCAGACGCTTCCCAGCAGTGTGACCCTGGGCAAGTCACTTGGCCCCCATTGCCTCTAGCCCTTACCACTCTTCTGCCTTAGAACCAATCCACAGTATTGACTCCAAGACGGAAGGTAAGGGTTTAAAAAAAAAATACATGTCTGAAGAGAATGAGGCGAAGATAACCTACAGCAGCGCAATCATGCTTAAAAATATTTTTTTCCTACTGGTTACTGACTCTTTTTTTTTTCTTTATTTTTAGAGGGGTGTGTACTGTGATATTTCCCACTGCCAAACTTTACAGTGACATTAGAAGCCAATTATTACGCCTGGTAATGTGACCTTTGGGGGAAGCAAGTCTCATGTATGCCTGTGGTTTTGTTGGCTGGGTATGTTTGGGGAATGAAAGGCTGGCAGCTTATCTCCTGGTTACTCAGACAGCAGAATCACCAGCAAGTTAGTGACTTTTATTTATTGAGGGCTCCCCATGGGCACTGAACTATGCTTGGCACAGAGGGGAATTCCCAGAGCAGCAGGAGAGACAGTCTCTGCAGTCAAGAAGCTTAGGATCTCATGAGGAAGACAAAATAAAGATGTAGGAATACAGTGAAGGTTGAAAAGGTCAAAACTCTTTTCTCTATCTGTTTCTTCTGAGTACCTTGTGGTTTTCTCCCCTCTTGAACAAAGGATGATTATTCTTTGGTTTGTAACATCCAGAAGTTTGTGGAGTCTGGTGCTATTTATGAGTATGGTAACAATGAATAGAGCACTGCACTTGGAGTCGGGAAGATTTGAGTGCAAATCCTGTCTTAGACACTTATTAGCTATGTGACCTCGGACAATAAGCCTCAGTTTCCTTATCTGTAAAATGGGAACAAATAGCAGCATTTACCTCTCAGGGTTGTTGTGAAATACAAATGAAATAATATCTTTAAAATGTTTTGTAGACCTTAACGTTGAATACTAGATGTTATTATTATCATTCCATCTCTTAAAAAGGGCTTCTCCATTTGTTTATACATTTATTAAATCACTGTGTTGGGTACTTAGGATACAAAGAAAAATGAAACAAAGTCTGCTCCCAAGGAGTTTCTGTGGTTTCAAAAAAGGAATGACATTCCTGGCAGGGCTGTGGGCAAACAAGGTTCTACTCCAGGTGACAACATGACAACATTGAGATTCAACCTGAAGTGAATGCCAGCTTCTCACCTTGCCTGCCGAGGCCCCCAACCACTTTTCAGTACTCTCTTGGGAAAACAGGCTGCTCTCTTCCAGCAACAAGATCAGGTTGTAGCAATATACTGGCTGTGCCCTTTGTGCCCACACATGCCACTTCCACCTCCCCTCCAAGTGGGCGTAGGGCCTTTGTTAATATTCATAAGGAACTTTACAGTCTACAAAAGGAGTGAAATAGAAGGTATGACATGTAGATAGTTAAATAGATAGAGAGATGAATGAATCAAGCTAATGCAAGGTGGACTGGGATAGGACAAAGGAGGGATTCAGAGAGAGAGAGAGTACATTGGTAGAATGCCATCTTTAATTGCTGCTTACCAAGCTTGCCTCCCTCCCAGTGTTGTTTTCCATCAGTCCACAGCAATATCCCAAGATTTCCTCTTGTGCTCTAGTATATTCTTAGGGCATTTGCTTAATTACCTGATGTAATCGCAGCATGTGGAATTGACAGAGTTCCATTCTCTTCTTTGCTAAGGACCAGTCTAGAAGAGTTGTATTGCAGCCAACAGTGTGTTGGTACTAGTTGACTGACTGGGTTTCCAAATGTTCTTTGTGGTGACTGCCTTTAATGTTAGGTATGGCTTTATTTGTGAGTGTCGATTTCAACATCAACAAAATACTTAGTCATAGATAATCGGGGCATGCCTGTTTTTTACAATCTTCTGCTCTGTGCCCCACCAGGGGAAAAAACCAAAACCAAAACCATAACTATGACTTATCTTCTTTTGGTGGTCATTTTGGAACACTGGACTGAGTTGTGTTGGATAAGTTATAGTTCTGATCAAAAAATTGGTATTCTCTTGCCTGAAATAGTTTCCATACTCTACATATATTTTATATGTTATAGAGCTAGAAAGGGATCTTTGAGATGGCAGAGGATAAAGAGTGCTGATTTGGAGCCCAGAAGACTAGAATTCAAATCCTGCTTCTGACACTATATGATCATGGGCAAGTCATGGAAAGAATCTCCTTCAATCTCAATATTTTTATCTGTAAAATGGGGGTAACCTTAGCCCAGAGTACCTACCCCTTTGAACTGTTGTAAAGATTAAATTAGATTATCACTTAAGAAATGTTAAAACACTATTATGATTGTAGTAGATTTTTAGTGTTGGACATGCTCACAATATGCCTAGGTATAGTGATCAACTCTACTGTCTCCTAGTTCATTTCTTTCTTTATTCTCATCTGGAGTTCTAAAGTAATCAAGAGGGCATATTTTGATTTTCCAAATTAACTCTTAGAGCTGCAATATCACTCCCATTAATTAGCATGTACCCCAGCAATATCATTTAATAACCTGGAAAAATCTCTTATAAGATTTTGCTTATCTTTCTTAATATCAACTCCCCATTCCCCAATCTCCTAGTCTTAAGTAAACATCAAGGTTATTTGTTATACTATTTTTTAAAAACAGTGTAACAAAGAATAAAACAAAGACACAAATAAATATTTATAATGTGTCAGCTATGAGAACTGATCATAGCCAAAATCACCTTTAACCATTAGTGTAACTGCTGCCTTCTCAGTTTTGGAAACATAGTCTCGACATCCAGTTTGGATCCAACAATTCAATCCCAATTAAAGTCTCTTCTCAATAATGCTTTCTGTGTTTCCTTGAAAGATAAAGATTGAACATAATTTTAGTCCTTTTATATTTCTCATGTCAACTCTGTCTCCTCACAGACTCCTCATGAAATGGCAGATAAAAACATTGTCCAAGATTTCAGTTCTGTTTTAGATAAAGTAATAGTATCCATCATCTCTGTGGGAGAGCCTACTCAGTCTGGTCATTATATCTAGTAAAAGCTCTTCATTTCATTCAAATATTATGCGTAGTAAATGCCAGGCATTTTGCTAAATCTTTTAATTTCTTCATTTTCTACTCACAACTGTGAGATAATTGCTATTATCATCTCCATTTTATAGATAAGGAAACTGAGGGAAACAGGTTAGATGATTTACTCAAGGTTACATAGCTAGTGAATGACTAAGGTTAAATTTGAACTCAGATGGTCCTGTCTTTTGCACACTATCCATTGCTCTAACTAGTTGCCTATGAAAAATGTCAAAAAACCAAGACTCAAAAAAATGTCATTAGGTCCTGTAGGGCAAATGACTTGTCAGATCACTTGGGAGTCATAGTCAGATAATCTAACTAATCTAAACCTAGTTCTCTTTCTGGTTCTTATTGGCATCCCTCCACTTGTATTTAAGCCATTTGAACTGGGAATCCTATAGAAATCAGGTAAAGATTATACTCTAGCTATGAGAAAGGGTCCACAAATGAACTGTAAACTGTAGTGAAAGGCAATAGGCTATAAGAGTTGTGGAGTCCCAGAGAGGGAGAATGTGATTCTGGATGGGCATGGATGGAGATCATCAGAGGCTTTGTAGAAGAAATGAGCTTTGAGTTAAGCTTTGAAGGATGGCTAGGATTTCAGAAAATGTTGGTAAAGGGAAATTTCAGGTAATGGGAAATAATGTTGTAAAGACATGGGGGAGGGGGGTGGAAATACTGCCTCTGTGTGTGTGTGTGTGTGTGTGTGTGTGTGTGTGTGTGTGTGTGTGTGTGTGTGATGTTGCATTGGGGTTGGGGGGGATTAGTGGAGAGAAAATCAGTCTTTTCCCTTAACTGAAGCAAAAGGTTCATGTAGAAATTATTGGAAAGGAAGAAGTTACCATCTGAAAAGGAAGAAGTTAAGTTCAATAGCAATGGAGGCACATTGTGGAGGACCTTGAGTTCTAGGCTTAGTAATTTGGATTTAGCTTTGTAAGGCAGTGAAGAGCCATTCTAGATGTTTGAATACGGAACAGGCTAGGAATTGGACTTGCAATTTTGTTGATTTATGTACCTCCTGGATGAGGAAAGTCTTGATATCAAAATAGGTTAATATTTTTATGACTGTAGTCTTAGAAAATTACCTAGAGAAGTTAGAGATTAACTGATTTGCTCAGTTACACAGCCAGAATATTTTTTAAGTGTTGGAAAGATATGTAAAAAAGTTTTAGAACTACAAAGACTAACGTAGTATTTTAAGAAAATCTGGCAGTTCTTTGAGGCATAGAATGAATTAAAAGGAAGAAGAGACTAAGGTAAGTCCTTATCTAGACCTCCTAGTCCCATGGCATTTAAAACAAAATGATTGGGACACTGCTTTTAGTAGGAACATTTTTAAAAATAGGTATATTTACATATTAATGAAATGGTTAAACCTAGTCAGACAAATCAGTTGGTATCCTCACAGAAAACAGTTTAGTAAAAAAGGGCAAACACCTGTGGTACACTTCAAGAATTTATCTTTTGCTAAAAGAAAGGAAGATTGTTTGCTTTAAGTTTACTAGAGTAGTTCCGACATGGTTCATTGAATTTTTCCTCAATCCTGTTGACATCGTTTATATAAAGTTGTAGTCAGTAGTTGTATTTTCCCTCTGTCTAACTTCATGCAAGTCTTTCTGTATTTCTTGGGATTTTTTACATGTATTGTTCATGTGGTACAGCCGGTATTCTGCTCTATTTGTATATCAAAACATATTCAGTGATTCTTTTCTTTCAGTCCATTATGTTTTCACTTTTTGCTCCTCCAAGTAGTACTCGGATGAATGTTTTTGCATAGCTAGGTCTTCTCTTGTCTTTCTGTCCACTTCTACTGTAGAGGATGAACCAAGCAGAGAAATGGTTAGGTCAAAGGTCATGAACATAATAATGGTTTTAATGTAAGAGTCCTGTGTTTCCTTTTTAAAAAAAGAAGAATCTTGAAAGAAGAACTGATAAAACTTTGTGACTAACAGGAGGAAGAGGAAGGAGTCAAGTAACTGAGATTTTGAGCCTTGATAACTGGATTATTGATTGTCAGATGAACAAAGATGAGCAAGTAAAAAGAGGTATTAGTGAAGAGGCAGAGCAGAGGCTCTGCTTTATACCCACTGAATTTATTAGGTGGACAGACTCTACTAACTTTGGGGGAATAAATTAGTGTCGCTTTCAAAATTCTTTGGGGGCAAAATGGGCTATTGATTATGATAATAATGATGATATGCCAAAAGAGCATTTAGAATTTGATTTGGTAGCAATAGGGAACCACTGGAGTTTACTGAGGCAGTGGGAATGAGAGAGAGACACACAGAGAGAGAGAAAAATAGAGAGAGACAGAGAGATTCAGAGACACAGAGACAGAGAGGGAGAGAGATTGTGGGTGGGTGATATGATTGGAACTGCAAGTTCGGAAAATCATTTTGTGGCTGGATGAAGGATGGATTATTGTAGGGAGAGACTTGTGGCAGGCAGACCCATCAACAGGCCATTGACGTAGTGCAGGTGTGAGATGGTTGGGACCTCTACAAAAGTGGTAGCAGTTTCAAAGGAGAGAAAGAGGAATATTAGAGAGATGTTGCAGAGGTGAAATCAATAGGCCTTAACTACAGCTTGAAAGACACCATGACACCTAGTTTATATGCCTGAGGGATGACTATAATATTGCCCTCTCTCCTAAAAGGGAAGAGAAGGAAATTGGTTCCCCCACTCCTTTCTATATTCCCAGCACTTAGTACAGTGGCTAGCACATAGTAGGCACTTAATAAAGGTATTGACTGACAACGTAGGGCGAAGAGCAGACAATTCCATGAGATAGATAGTGAGAAAACAGGTTCAGAGAGATGAGTTGCCCACTGTCACAGGCTTTAGTAAGCGTGACAAGGTGCAGCTATTTCTCTTTGCATTAAAAGTGCCACTTATTTCCTGCACTCACTGCTTTGAGTAGGTGATCAGAATTTTCTGGCCTCCTCATTGTGGTAGAAGAGATGGCAGATTTATAGTTTGCTGGTTACCTGACAACAGTGTATGTTTTATAGCAACTCTTGGTTATTTAGGACTTGATTATTCAACTCCTTTGTGGCTTCTTTCCTCTTATCTGTGGGTCCTTTCCCTAATCATTCATACTTTTGTCAGAAGAAAAACAAGGGGAAATGCAAGATAAAATCCCAGTTCTCCATTTTACTGAAATAAACTTCCCCTGTGCCTTCAATGCACTTGTACTAGCCTTCAGAAGATGCTGGAAGGGAGCTTTGTATCTTGGCAAAATTCTTATATACCCAAAGCTTGCTTTCCTAATATTGTTCTGGGTGCCATGAATAGAGTTCTGGGTCCAGAGTCAGGAACACTCTTCTTCCTGAGTTTAAAAATAGCCTCAGACATTTACTAGCTGTGTGACTTGTGTGACTGTGGGCAAGGGACTTATCCCTGCTTGCCTCAGTTTTCTTATTTATAAAATGAGCTAGAGAAGGAAATGGCAAACTGCTCCAGTATCTTTGTCAAGAAAACCCCAAATGGAGTCACAAAGAATAAAATATGACTTAAAACTAACAAACAACAAAATCTATGAAATGTTTTATTGTTTTTAAATGTAGTACTGCCCTTTCCTATATATCCTTCATCCAATCTTGTGTTTTAACAAAAGGAATACAGTTAAATCAACTGACCCAATGATCTTATATAATAATGGGTCTACATCAGTTAATCTATCACCATTTTATTTTGCAAGGAGGTACATTTCTCCCTATCTTTTTAAAGGTTAGGGTTTTCTGTGTAGTTTAATTTTCTTAATATTTGAGATCCAGTTGGATCCCCATGCACCTATATTCTTAACATTTATTTATTTTAAACCATTACCTTCTATTTTGAAGAGCATCAAGGGCTAGGCAATTGAGATTGTTAATTGTCCAGGGTTACCTAGCTAGGAAGTGTCTGAGGCTAGATTTGAATGCAGTCTTCCAGATTCTAGGCCTGGTACTCTATCCAGTGTGCTACCTATCTGCTCCTCTAACAGTTATTTAAAAAAACAAACATTCTATGGTTATCTATATTCAAATGAAAATCAGTTTTATTGTGTCCTAAGGACCCATCAGAAAGTCATGATTTAAAAATAATAGCAAATTTCAGCTCTATCTAGAACCATAGGAGCATAGAAGTAGAACCAGATAGTACCTTAGAAATCAAATGGTGTATTCTCTTCATTGGAGAGATGTCTAAGTAGCCTGTATTTGTATATAGCTTCAAGACTTTCAAGGTAATTTACATATATTCCACTGATCCTCCCAACATATCTGCCTTTGTAATCTGCTATTATTCTCATTTTACAGATGAGGAAACTGAAACTAAGAAAGATTTAATTTTTTCCCCAGGGTCACACAGCTAATAAATGTCCAAGGCTGAATTTAATCAAGGGTCTTTCTGAGTCTAAAGGCAATGCTCTTTCCATTTTATCACTTGTCTTTCAGAACTTTCATGTGTCATGCACCACCTAGATTGGAATTCAAGACTTTTGGTTTGTAAAGTCTGGTGCTCCAACCCCTAGGCTATGGAGCCTTTTGTTATTCTCAAAAATGATGGAGCATTGCATGCTCATGGAAATAGATTATAACAAGGTGTTTCCTAATTAGGGAATAGACCACACTCTAGTTTGCATCTGTGATTTCATACCTGAAGGAAAACTCTACCAATGAAGTTGGGTAGTTGTTTTGTAACTTTGAATCTTAGAGCAACAGTTTTTTAAAAAAAACTCTTACCTTCCATCTTAGAATCAATATTGTGTATTGGTTTCAAGGCAGAAGAGCAGTAAGGACTACACAATGGGGCTAAATGACTTGCCCAGGGTCACACAGCGAGGAAGTGTATGAGGCCAGATTTGAAAGCAGGATTTCCCATCTCTAGACCTGGCTCTCAATCCACTTTGCTACCCCCTTTATAACAAGAGTTCTTAACCTGTGATCTGTGAATTTTTTATTTTTTTAACCTAAATTTATTTTTATTTTTAAAATTTTATTTAGTCAATTTAGAACATTATTCTTTGTTACAAGAATCATACTCTTTCCCTCCCTCCCCTGCTCCCACCCTTCCTATAGCTGACAGGCAATTCCACTGGGTTTTACATGTGCCATTGATCAAGACCGATTTCCATATTATTGATATTTGCAGTAGGATGATCATTTAGAGTCTATATCCCCAATCATATCCCCATTGACCCATGTAGTCAAGCAGTTGTTTTTCTTTCCTGTTTCTACTCTCACAGTTTTTCCTCTGAATGTGGATAGTGTTCTTTCTCATAGATCCCTCCAGATTGTCTATGAACTTTTTTAAAAAGCATTTTGCTAACTGTTTCAGCTTGGATGATTTCCTTTGCAATTTTATGCCTTTTGTTTTAATCATGAAAAAGAAGGGGTCCCTAGATGTTTACCAGACTGCCAGAGGGGTCCATAACATGAGAAGTTAAGAGCCCTCTCCTATAACTTACCTGTAGAACCGAGATGTTGAATGACTTGGAGTCACACAGCCAATATTTCTTAGAGATAGAATTTAAACCTCATTCACTGTGCTTTCCCATATCTCTTGCTTATGCATATGTGCACATACATTCATTATATACTGCATATATCTCTATATTCACATATATGTATATATAAAGGTATGTATTCCCTAGATTATCTTTTAGGATGGCAGATTTTTACTGCAAGTAGGGAGATACTGTTTTCTTCCAAAAATTATTTGGATCAGGTCTAGAAATAAAGTGGATAATAACCCATTACAAAAGGCAGTGATGGCAAACCTTTTAAGACTGAGTGCCCAAATTGCATCTTTATGCCACATGTGAGCTGCCTCCTTATCCCAGAGAAGGGTGGAAGAAAACACTCCTATTGGGCTGCTGGACAGAGGGGCAGGTGATATGAAAAAATGCCCTCAGGCTCAGTGGAGAGGGAAAAGAAAGCAGCCTTCTTTGGCACAAGTGCCATAAGTTCACCAATATGACCACAAGGTATGACCTTTTGTAATAATTAACCTAATTGTGTGTATGTATGTGTGTGTGTGTGTGTGTGTGAGTGAGTGAGTGAGTGTAGCTCATCAGAAAATCACAAAATTTCCCTTTGGCCATCTACTCCAATTCAGATTCCCAAAGAATTCCCATTGCAACTGATCCAATTAGAATTGAAGACCCTTCCAAAGAAAGAGCTTCAGACATGTTTTGAGCAATGGTAGTTTTGTTGTAATAAATGTACTTTCTCAAGGTGACAACTTGAAAAGGCAAAACTCATTTAAATGTTTGTCAGTATAGTTATTAAAAATAACTTTATTTTAGACTCAAACCCTATTAAACCAATTTAGGCCTTTCTCCATTCTCCCTCCCTTCCAAGGTTAAGTTGTATCTGTTTTTCTTTATTTATTTGTATGTTTGTATGATCATATTATATCATTCATCAGAATGTAGCTTTGAGGATTTGAGTTATTTTGCTTTTGTGTTTTGAATTCCCAGAGACTAGCACAATTCCTGGCACTTGATAAACACTTAATAAAAGCTTGTTTGAGCAATCATTGTTCCTTCCTCAGAGATAGTGTGAGTTGTTGGTTAAACTTCACACTGCAGCTGTAGAATTTGATCATGACATTTTTACTAAAGTCGTCCCTGACCCACTTCCTTTTGGTACTTTTAACGACAAGTGGTAGAGCATTGAATGTTTGTTAAAATGTGTCATTATTAATATTTATGGAACAGATATGGCCTGTCAACTCAATTTTTTTTTCTCTGCCTGTTGTACCCTAGTTAATAGCTCTGATTAGCTTAGTTGGCATTTGGTCTGCAATTAAGACCCATGTAGGATTTAAATTATACTGATAAGATTTAGGAGCAGCTTACACTTAGCCATTCATGAGAAGAATTGACCACACAGTTTCACGACCCCCAGATGAGCTGAAGAGCAAGATCTTTAGGAGTTAAGCCAAATTCTACTCTCATTAAGCCATCACCTTCTTGTCCATTCCATGCATGAATTTGAATGTTTCCTTGAATGGTTTGTCAGTATGTGGAATTTGCTGAAATGTCTACAGAAGGGAAATAATTAATTCTGAAAGACCAGTGGTAGCTTAACTTTGGAAATTTGAGCCTCCAGATGGACTTTGTAGTGTGAAAAGTATAGGACAACAGGGGCAGCTATGTAGCACAATGGCTAGAGCACCAGACACCAGTCAGGCACTTCCTAGCCAGGTGACTCTGGGCAAGTCACTTAAACTCCTTTGCCTAGCCCTTACTGTTCTTCTGCCTTGGAACAAGGCAGAAGGTAAGGGTTTAAAAAAAGTATAGGAGAACATATCAGGGTTGTCTCTTACTTTTTCTAGGTCCTTGTATCAAGTCTCTTATGTAAATCAGTTCCCTACTTGGTAATTATTATTATTAATCTCTCAATCTGTGCCCATCACTTTGTTTAGTTCCTGTGGATAAATAAATAAATAATTTTAAAAAAGAACAGTGCAACCCCAGCTTTCAAGAAAGATCTAGTCGGGGAGACAAAACTAATAAACAATTTAAATTACAGTTAATTTAACCAGGAAAACTATTTCTGAAGTGCCCATTGTCTTTGAGGTCCTGGGCTGTGGCGCTGAGAGATATTCCCCCAATTTCCATTATGTTCTGAGCAGCCTGTGCTTTATGAACAGAGTTGGGTTGTTGGCAAATAAAACTGACCACAAAGTTAATTTGAAACATATTTAATAATGTGAATAAATATGATTGTGCTTGGTGGTAATTAGGCATACATGGTAAACAGTTGGAGCAAGTGACTAGGGACTCCTGCTTTTGTATGAGTCAGGGAGAGGGTAGGGTCAACTGAGGCATTCCTGAAGACTTCTATCCATCCATGACCCGAGGAGATACAGGCTGCTTGGTTTGCCCATTTGTATGGCAGGAGGACACCTTTCATCTGGGTATTCCAGGGACAGATTCTGCCCATTGATGGGTGTTCCTGCTTACTAATTATGGAAGTTAAGATCTGGGAGTCTTACTGTCTTAGACAGAATGGTGGCTTGGTGATTTCATCTCAGCCTGGGCCTCAGACTCCACCAACGGAGGTAACAGGGTAGAGAAATCCTGGAGGGATTGATTCTGCCTTCTTTTAGGGGAGGATCCTGGGAAACAAGAAGGAGGAGCGGCTTTTCCCTTTCCCTTCCATAGGGGTACACTTTCCCTTTGGTCTATAGATCCAGAAGAAGGGAGTCAGAAGAGTGGGGATGCCAGGAGGTAGGGAAAGAGCAGGGGCATAGAAAATAAGGCAGAAGTGTATCAGAGAAATTTTTTTGTTCCCAGGGCTAACCTGTCCCTCACCCATCTCCCCCCTCCTAAACTTAATCCAGTACCTACTTACTTGTGCCTTATTCTTCCTGAAGTAATGAGGTGGCAGAAGGGAAAAGGTGAGCCCTCCTTTGGAGGTAGAGGACTTCTAGTTGTCTCTCAGTTCAGGGTAATTTCTGAGGTTTAGGCTCAAGATTAAATAACTGTAGTAAACATGTGTGAGGAATGATTTTTTGTTTGGTTTTGTGTGACTGATGAAAATGCATACAAAGGCAACTATCACATCAACAATGCTCAGCAGGAAATCAGAAAGACTTCTTAAGAGATCAGAGTGGATTCTAGTGTGCCCCCCCCTTTTAAAAAAATCCTTATCTTCCATCTTAGAATCAATGAAAAAATGTGTATTGGCTTCAAGGCAGAACAACAGTTAGGGTTAGGGAATGGGAATTAAATGACTTGCCCAGGGTCACACAGTGAAGTGTCTAAGGTCAGTTTTGAACCTAGGATCTTCCCTTTTTTCAGCTTTGTCTCTCAATTGGCTGAGCTGTCTTGCTGACCCTAAGGGTGCATCATTCTTAGAGCGCATATAGTTTGTAATGAGATTTGGTTCTTTTTCCTTGATACCAAAGCTGTGATGGAGTTCTATTGCATTTTTATGTTACAGGTAAGGATGTTGAAGCCTCCTTGACCAAGTTCCTTGCCCTCATATAACTCAGAGATGAATGGAAGCATGTATTGAAAAGACCGGGCTTTCACCTACCACAATTCGCTTGATACCTAAGCAAGAGATGGGCCAAATTAATTAAGCCTTTTTGGAAAACTCTGCTTTGGAAGGATGATTTTTTTTTTTAAGAGTACCATCTTCCACAATTTTAAAATGGCGTCTTATTCATGAGGCATTACCATCTTGATGTGGAGTTTCAAAGTTTCAAAGTGCTATCTGAATGTCAGCTATCATTATTTTCAAAATCCAGTTACTTCCAGATCTATGAGATGAAGTACTTCAGAATAATATCTCTGGCTACCTCCAGTCAGCACCTTTGCTTTTGGGGAAGGCAGATGTGACAAGTGCATCAGATTGCCAGGTGACAAGCTTGGAGAGAGAGAGAAACAAATAAGGGACAGGATTGATATCCAAAAGAACATGGATGAGCTGGAGCCATGGCTTCCTTTCCTTTGCTGTGGGGCCTCATTTTTCATATACACAGCTTTGATTTTTGCTCTGCTCAACTCTTTAGTGATTTCTTACTGCTTTTTGAGTAGAATTCCAATATCTTACCCAGCACTCCTAGCCTCTTCCAACCTGGTGCTGCTTATTTCATCATATCCTCTGTCTATGTGCCGCTTCCTTTCTGTCCCCTTCCCAACTCATTCTCTGCTTTTCTGCCTTCAAGACTCCTGCTATTGTTTCCTACTCTTATAGTGCCCTTTCCCTCACTATGAATGATAATGTGGTACAGTGGAAAGGATATTAGAACTGGAATCCCAAGGACATAAGTTCATATCCCAACTCCCCTGTTCATTATATATGTGACTTGAATCAATGCATAATGGATCGGAAATGGATGATCTCTGAGGTCACTTTCATTTGGAAAGCAATGAAATCCTTCCCTGTGTATTTACTGTCCATCTTGTAAAACCTAACTCACTTGTCACGTCTTTCATTAAAAAAACCTCTTTTCTGTCATCATAATTTTTCTCCCTGAGGCTTCATGTGACATTTTGTTTTCTTTTAATATCATGTATTTATCACATCATTATTTAATATTTTAATCATATCTTGTATTCTACTGGACTGTTCTCTTCTGAGGACAAAGATTTGTGTCTTTTCTGCCTTTTCATTTCTCTCCTAGAGATTAGCATTGCTATGGATCCAGGAGATACTTAAAATATTTTAAAATTGAATTTCCTTTCTGAAAATGATTGCTGCCTAAACTGTCACATGTCCTTTAAACTCAGAGCAATCTGATTTTATCATAATATTTTGTGAGCAAGACCCTGTTTTTACGTTGTAAACTCCTCATATTAGTCAATGTTTTACAGCATTTTCTCCTCATACCTTTAGCATCTAATGCAGTGTGCACTGTATAGAGCTATATGCTTTCTAGATGCTTCATTAATTGAATTGAACTTTTAAGGAACCTTCCTAATGGATAAAGCAAAGAATACCTACACATGGTGATAATGACCATCTTTCATGGGCAGATAACTTTCTAATTTAGTATTATAATAATAGTTGAAGTTATACTTCAGTTTGCAAAGTTACACCATGCATTATTTTTGCTTGATATTCACAGCAACCCTATGAGAAAATTATTTTAGCCTTTCTTTTTTTTTAATTACATGTACACAATTTTTTTACAATTGTTTTCTGACATTTTGTGATTCAGATTCTCTTTCTCCCTCCTCACTTCCTTCCTTGAGGCTATAAATGGTCTGGTATAGGTTATACTGGTGCTTTTCATGCAATACATATTTCTATATTCCCCATATTGTGTCAGAAGACACATATCACACATACAATAGAAAACTCTTAAAGGATTGGCATGCTTTGATCTGCAATTGTATTCCAACCATTCCTTCTTTGGCCTTGGAGAGCATATTTTATCATGAGTCCTTTGGGGTTATCTTGGGACCTTGTTTTGCTGATAATAGCTTAGCCCTTCACAGCTAATCATTGTACAGTATTTCTCTAACTGATTTTACTGTTCTCCTGGTTCT
Source organism: Monodelphis domestica (assembly GCF_027887165.1). Lineage (NCBI taxonomy): Eukaryota > Metazoa > Chordata > Mammalia > Didelphimorphia > Didelphidae > Monodelphis > Monodelphis domestica. Next base: position 249,590,556 of record NC_077231.1, on the reverse strand, counting down.
TCTCACTTTGCATCAGTTCATGTAAATCTTTCTAGGTTTTTCTGAACTTATCCTGTTTATAATTTCTTATGGTGCAGTAGTATTCCATTACAAACATATACCATAATGTGTTCATCTATTCTCTATATGATGGACACCCTTCAGTTTCCAATTTTTTGTCACTATAAAGAGAACTGCTAAAATGTGAATGTAGCATCTTCTGCTCGCTCTCTGATCTCTTTGGGATACAGACCCAGGAATGATATTGCTGGGTCAAAGGGTATGCATAGTTTTATGGTTCTTCAGACATGGTTTCATAATGCTCTCCAGAATGGTTATATCAGTTCACAGTTCCACTGTGTATTAGTGTTCCATTTTTCCCACATCCTCTTCAGCATTTATCATTTTCCCTTTTTCTCATGTTAGCCAGTCTGACAGGTATGAGGTGGAATCTCAAAGTTGTTTTAATTTGCATTTCTCTAATCAATAGTAATTTGGAGCATTTTAAATATGATTATATATCGTTTTAATTTCTTCCTCTGAGAACTGCCTCTTCATATCCTTTGACCATTTATCAATTGCAGAATGCTTTGAGTTCTTGTAAGTTTGGTTTAGTTCTTTAAATATTTGATAAATGAGTCCTTTATCTGAGAAATTTCCTGCAAACCCCCCCCCCATTTATTGTTTCCCTTCTAATCTTGGTTACATTAGTTGTGTTTGTAAAAAAACCCTTAAATTTAACATAATTAAAATTATTCATCTTATATTATGTAATGTTTTCTATCTCTTGTTTGGTCATGAATTCTTTCCTTCTCCATATATATGACAGGTAAGTATACTGTGTTCCCCTAATTTACTTATAGTATCACCCTTTATATCTAAATCATATACCCATTTTGACCTTATCTTGATATAGGGTATGAGATATTGGTCTATACATAGTTTCTGCCAAACTCTTTTCCAGTTTTCCCATCAGTTTTTGTCAAATATGGTAGTGCATTCTTATCCCAAAATCTGGAATCTTTCTGTTTATTAAATGTTAGATTGCTAAGGTCATTTACCCCTATAAATTGTGTGTCTAATCTATTCCATTGATTCACCATTCTATTTCTTGGCTTGAACTAGATTGATTTGATGATTGATGCTTTATGATATAGTTTGAGGTCTGGTATTGTTAGTCTGTCTTCCTTTACATTTCCCCCCCATTAATTCTCTTGATATTCTTGACTTTTTGTCCTTCCAGATGAATTTTTTGGTTATTTTTTTCTAGTGCTATAAAATAATGGAGTCAGAATTTAAAACATAGATTTCATCTAACTCCAAGTCCAGAACTCTTCCAGTAAAGAGACATATTTCCCAAGTTACCAAGTTTCCCCCCTCCTTACTCATTTCCCTTTCCAAAAAAAAAAGGGAGATGGGAATAAAGTTGGAAGTATTCTGGGAAACTCTGTTTTTAAGTCCCAGAATAGAGCATATTGGTTTTAAGTACCATGTAGTCCCATGTTGGTGAACCTATGGCATGCATACCAGAGGGGGCTGCTCTCCTCCCCCTCTCCACTGTACCTGGGGACATTTTTCACATCACTTATCCCTCTGCCCAGCAGCCCAATGGGAGTGCTTTCTCCCTCTTCAGCCTGGGGTAAGGGGTTGGCTCACATGCATCATGAGAGTTGCAGCTCTAAAAGGTTCACCATCACTAATGTAGTCTTATTTCTTAAGTAAATTGTTTATTTCTGGAGTCTTTTTTTTCCATTTTATTTACTTGCTTAAAATAATATCACAGAAGACAATTTACTTTTTTGGGTTACTTTCAGTTTTATTGATGTTTTATTTTTACATGACAAACATTTACATTTTACCATACTCCATGAGAGGTTTCTTTATAACAAAGTAAAACTGTTAATAATGACCTCATCTGAAAGTGCAAAGAATAATTCCTAGCTGTAGTTCTTCCTCCTCTCTATTTTTTTCCTTAAACTCTTATTTTCTGGTTTAGTAACAATTCTTAAGACTGAAAGGTAAGGGCTGGGCAAATAGGGTTCAGTGATTGTCCATTCTCTAACAGCTAGGGAGTGCCTAATGCCAAATTTGAACCGAAGTCTCCCAGACTTTGCCTGACACTCTATCTATTGTGGTACCAGCTGCTGCTGCCTCTCTCTCTCTTTTTTAAAAGAACAGAACATTTGGGGCAGCTGGGTAGCTCAGTGGATTGAGATCCAGGCCTAGAGATGGGAGGTCCTAGGTTCAAATCTGGCCTCAGACACTTCCCAGCTGTGTGACCCTGGGCAAGTCACTTTATCCCCATTGCCTAGCCCTTACCGCTCTTCTGCCTTGGAGCCAATACACAGTATTGACTCCAAGATGGAAGGTAAGGGTTTAAAAGAAAAAAAAAAGAGAAAGAACAGAAAATTCCCTTTTTCCCCTTCTGAAACACATTGGAAAAAGAAGAAAGGCATATTTCTTGTAACAGATATACGAAGTCAAATAAAAACAAATTCTCCTGTCGGTATACAAAGATATATAGTTCTCATTCACATCCTAAATCCATTACCGGTCTGTAGTGTTTCATCATTGGTCCTCTAGAATCATGAATCTTCATTATATTGATCATAATTCTTATAGCTTTTTAAGTTATTTTTTTAAGTGTTGTTGTTTTTGCATAAATTATTCTTCTAGTACTGCTCATTTCATTCTTAATTAGCTTATTAAAGTCCTCAAAATTATTCATCTTTTAATATGGAAATTCATTTTTTATGACTACATATTTATAATAGATTTTGCTTTTCTTGCCTTCTCATTGGGCATAAGAGAAGCAAAGAGATGGGAGAGAATTTGGAATTAAAAAATTTTTAAATCTGAAATTCTTCATATTATAAAATTTTCTGCTCACTTTACTCTGCATTAGTTTGTATAAAATATCTATGTCTCTCGAAAATCATTACTTTCCTCATTTCTTATAGCTCAATAATATTCTTTCTCATTCATCTATTCCTTAACCTTTGAACATCATTATCTCCCTGGTATTTTTGTTGTTGTTGTGGTGACTACAAAAAGCTGCCATGAATATTTTGATATATAAAAGACCTTTTCCTTTTTCTTTGATCCTCTTTGGGCAGAGACCTAGCAGTGGTATAGCTGTGTCAAAGGTGCTTCATAATGTTTGGTGTATAATTCCAAATTGCTCTCCATGATGTTGGACCCATTCCTAAGTTCACTCCCAGGGCATCAGTGTGCCTGTTTCCCCATAGACCCTTCAATATTTGTCACTTTAATTTTTTTTTAACCTCTTTTGCTACTCTGCTGCTGCTGAGGCAGAATCTCAGGAATCTCATTTTCTACAGTTTGATTCTTCCTCAGTTCATAGGTATGCTTTTATTTTCCCTGCATGAAATGAACCAAGGCAAAGCATAATGATCATGCTAATCAGAAATGCATGGCTGCTCTTTGCCTTTAGGAAGCTTCTTTTTTCCTCCCCTCCTCTTAATAGATATTTCTTTATATTCTTTTTGTTATATGGACTTTTCAGTATTCAGACTGTTGCGAACTTCCACAAAAAGGTGAGTATGACTTCCAGCTATAATATCATGGCCATTCCAAACATTGCCATTCCAAAATACTTTGCTCACTAAGATTGGAAGACTTTCAGAAATTGTGGAACTCAGGTATTATTTGATAAAAACTTCTTAAAGCACTAAAATTAAGACCTATTAATTATCAGTAGTTCAGGCTCCCTCTCCTCAAGAAAATTCCTTTTGCTTTTCTGCCTTATTTGGCTTGGTGTTAGCTTGATAAACTAATTCATAATGCGGTGTGAATGACCTCTTCTAGGTTATTTTTATAAAAATTAAAAACCCTTACCTAATCCTTAGAATCTCTCTGTTCTCAGATAGAAGAGTGGAAAGAGCTAGACAACTGGGGTTAAGTGATTTGCCTAGAGTCACACAGCTAGGCAGTGTTTGAAGGCAGATTTGAACCCAGGACTTCCTATCTTCAGTGCTGCTACTTAATTTTAAAAGAAGAAACTGACAGCAGTTTCTTATCAAGCCACTCCTTCTTTCATGACCTTAGTGGTGTGATCGAAAATGCTCACAGGGTAGAATGGAACAGCTGGGTATCACAGTAGGTAAAGTGTGTTAGACTTGATCTGGGAAGAAATGAATTTGAATCCATCCTGGTTATGTGACCTTGGACAAATTACTTAAGCTCCCTTAGGTGAATTTTCTTTATCTTTTAAATGGGGGTAATGATGGTACCTAAATCACTGAGTTGTGACAATTAAATGAGATAGTTTGTGCAAAGCAGGCAGCTAAGCGGGACAGTGGAGAGAGAATCAGTTCTGGAATTCAAATCTGGCCTCACGTACTTATTAGCTGTGTGACCCTGGACAAGTCATTTAACCCCGTATGCCTCAGTTTTTTCATCTGTAAAATGAACTAGAGAAGGAAATGGCAGGCCACTCTAGTACCCCTGCCAAGAAAACTCCAAATGGGATCATGAAGAGTCAGACATGACTGAATGACTGAATCACAAAATGCAAAGCACATTCATATAGAAATGCTAGCCAGTTTCATTATCTGCATTAATAATAACAAAAGCTTCTTGGGAGCCAAGATTTTCTTATTTTTAGTTCGGGTATGCCTAGCACCCAGCACAGTGCCTGACCCACAGGAGGGAGGCACTTAATGCCACCTTGCTGGATTGGATTATTCAGTGTCACTCAGTTGCCATTCAAGTTCTGTGATATGTATGTGTTTAACTTTCTTTTGCCTTAACCTATCTCTTGAACTAGATTCGACTAAAGGCTCTTGATGACAGAGTCTGCTATCTTATATTTCTTTGAATCTCCAGTCACTAGTATAGTGCCCTTCCTGCCTGTGGAGGACACTTGTTAAATACTTGCTGAGGACTTAACCAAAGTGAAGGGAATGAGTTTTGGAATCCTGGGGCAGTCCTGTGGACCGCAGTCTGTGTGGTGGACCATTTCAGGAAGGGTTATATATTGTAAATTTCACAGAGGGTGACATTCCTTTTTTTTTTTTAACCTGTTCCAAGGCAGAAAAGTGGTAAGGGCTAGGCAGTGGGGGTTAAGTGACTTGTCCAGGGTCACACAGCCAGCAAGATCACATTTGAACCTTGGACCTCCTGTCTGTGGCTCTCAATCCACTGAGCCACCAACCCGCACACCCCCACCTCCCCATGGTGTCATTCCTTTTTAAAGTTCTTATTTTTTCTGTCTGTTTTGTTTAAGGGGTTGATTGATGAAGGGCTTCTGAACCCAGTGTTGGGAAAGACCCATCCATAACCCCCCGGCAACTCTCTGACTGATGTCATTTGGTTTCCTGCTGGTATTCTTGGTGGAGACAGGCTACAGCTTGGGGAGCTGGGGAGCTGGACCTTTCCTCCCAGACCTTGAAGGATCCTCCAGAGAGCAAAGCCGAGTCTCATTTGGCAGGTCGGCCTGAGAGCTGCTGCCAAACACATTCTCCCTGCTTGTGGTTCTGTGCCACTGTGCCCGCTGTGTGGATTAATAGAGGATCTTGGCTGCCGAGGCTGCCAGTTTAGAGCTGGTTCAGAGTTTGTCGCTCATGGAAAATAATAGGGCTCCTTGTGCTCTGGTGCTGGGCTCCCGGAGAACTGTGCTATCTCTGATCCTGAATGCCCGCTGGAAGCACAATACTCTGTTGTAGGTTAGGCTGGGGTGATCTGTTGCTGGATTTAGCTAGCTGTCTGATGATGACAGTGCTTCTCCTTTGGCAGCCAAAGAGAGATGTTTATTTTAAATCTGAGGCTGAGTCAGAGGAGGCCTCTTTTCCTTACTTCTATAGAGATTTTGCTTCATCCTTGCGTTAAATATATTTCTACTACTAAAGGCTTTTGGAAACCATATATTTCTGTTTCTTGAATAAGTGTAAATAAAAGCCAGATGCTGTGGCAGGATTATAATAAAATGTGTGAACCTGGGACAATTCCATGGATCTTTATTTTTCTTTCCCTTCCTGGGAATATCATTACTGAGTATTTCTGCTGAGCTAGAAGGGAAATGAAAGACTCAAGTTATGGGCCATCTGGGGGAAATCATGTTCATCATTCACTCATTGAACAGTATTTTTCAAGTGTATAACATTGCACTTCGATATGGTGGGGGATACGGAGAAGTCTAATAGCCTTTGTCCTCAGGGAGCTTTCAATTAGTTGGGGAAATAAGATTTATAGATACAAAAACTTAGCTGACAGACTAGAATTAATCAGCAATACAGAAGTAGAAGAGCTCTCCCCAGAAATGTGACCTTTTCAATCTGAAAATAATATTGATAATGAAGGTAGGTTTTATATAGGTCAAATGAAATAACACGTATAAGTGTTAAATGTGTTAAAATGTGATATAAATGCTAGTTAGTATTATTATCAGATAGTTTATTTGCAGAGCACTTTACGTACATTATCTCTCTCCCTTTTTATTTTTTAACCCTTACCTTTTTCCATCCACCTCTGTGGCAGTCCCATAGTCATTTAATTTTTTGAAGGCTCAGTTCCCTCATCTATAAAGCGGGGATAATTGTAACACTCCCCAGGGTGGCTGTAAGAATAAAAAAAATCATGTAGAGGGCAACTAGGTGGCTCCTTGGATTGAGAATCAGGCCTTGAGGCAGGAGGTCCTTGTTCCAATCCAATCTGGCCTCAGACACTTCCTAGTTGTGTGCCTCTGGGCAGTCACTTAAGCCCTTACTGCTCTGCTGTCTTGGAATCAATATTTAGCCCTGCTTTTCCTATGAAAGATAAAGGTTTAAAAATGTTTATTTATTGATTGATTCCTTCTGAAAGGGAAGCAAAGGATATCCTTTAGGTATAACTTAAGTTAGTTCACTTAAAACCATTGGTATTTTCCAAGTTTGAGGGGGGGGACTTTCAGTGAATCCCTGCTACTTCCCCCCCCCCCCACTTGTTGAGGATGAATCTAGGAGCCTGATCAGGCTGTTCCAGTTGATTTCTGAACCTCACAGTACCTACCATAGAACTTTATTTGTAATTCCTTCTTTCAAAGTTCCATGACTGTTGGTCCAGATAGACTTTTCCCTACAATCTATCCACTGTTTAATGCTGGTCTTTGTAAGTTGAAGGAACATTGATTTGGAGATATAAAGGAACTAGAGCTCATCTAGTGCTACTCCTTTATTTTATAGATAAGAAAACTGAGGTCTAAAGAGAGTCAATGACTTCCTCAAGGACATATGGGCAGCAAATCCAGAACTGCAATCTGCACCCAAATCCTGTCCCTTTCTGGACTGAAAAAAGACAATCCATTATCTGATGGGCAATCTTTAGATGAGCTGCTCTGAAGGTAGCTTGATTTGTTCATGTATGATGACCTTTCCATGGATGGCCATCCATGATGACTTTAGGTGTAAGACTTGCCAGAATTGACCAAATTCATCCCTGATCAAAGTTTTGGGAACAAACATATGGTCACCTCCACTCCATTATGAAGGGATGGGAGTGTTATAACAGAGAAGATTGGAGAGTACAATGGTGGAGAGGTAAACAAAGATCCCCCCACTCCCACCACTCCACCCCAGGGCCTCTTAGAAGTCTCCCAAGTAAGTGATTACAATTAAGCTTGTTGAGCTGTTAATGCCAGGAGTTCAGATGCCTCAGTGGGCAGGAAGTGCTCCTGGAAAGACTTTCAGAGACTTTGCAAGAAGAGAGGATGATACAGGAAGGAGCATCACAAATGGACATTTGAATTGTAACTATGGGTTGACTAGTTGACTGCTAGAATCATTTAGTCCTTTTAAGATTTAGATCTGGAAGCTCATTTGGTCTAATTCTTATTTTTTTGGATGATGAAACTGAGATTTATAGAGGTTAAGTGTTATGCTTTGGGTCACACAGCTATATTGGAACTGAAGTTAGATTCAGGACTTCTAACTCCCTCTCTACTATAACATATATTGGGAGAACAAGGGGATGCCTGAGATCTTTAGGTATGTATTGGTCAAGACACCTTTGAGGAAAGAATGATTGGAACAAAGGAACAAATTGAGCAAGAACATAAAGGGAAGGAATACCTAAACTGTTTGCTGTCATTCTCTGTTTCTGTTGACTCATACCAAAGAACTAGTGTGACTGTCACGACCTTTTATAAAAAGGAAAGGAAGGAAAATCTTGTGTAGGTAGCTCTATAGACACTGCCTTTGCAAAAAAAAAAAAAAATTAATCCCCTTCTGTTTGCCAGGCACTATTCTAAGTGCTGAGAAGTCAAGACAGAAATGCCCCTTGCTCTCAAGAGGTTGACATCCCAAAGGGGGACACAGCAGATAATTAATGGGGTACATACAAGATGCGTTTGGATAAGATGGAAAGTGATCTTGAGGCAGCTATGGGAACTGTAAATTCCTCCTCCAGAAGAGGAGATTTGAAAGAAGGAAGGAAAGAAATAAGCATTTATATTGTGCCTACTGTGTGTCATGCACTGTGCTAAGGGCTTTACAAATATTATCCCATTTAAAATTCCCAACATCCTGAGAGAGAGATGCTATTAATATCTGCATTTCATAATTGAGGAAACAGGCAGGTAGAGGTTAAGCATTTTGTCTAGGGTCATTTGGCTAGTAAATGTCTGAGGTAGCATTTGCACTCAGATCTCCAGGTTCATCATCCTATCCATCTAACTGTCTCTTGCTTGATGTAAATCTTGGAGAAAGCATGGGAAATTATGAGTTGGATTTCAACCACTGTGGGCAGCCAGTGCAGAAAAAGGAAAGGAAGGAAAATCTTGTGTAGATAGTTCTATAGACACTGCCTTTGCAAAGTATTTATTAATCCCCTTCTGTGTGCAAGGAAAATAAACTGGGGGTCATGTGCAAAGAGCAACAAGCAATCCAGTGTTGTTACATTTTATGGAGGGGAGTTAAGTATAAAGAGAAGGGAAAAGTAAGAAGGGGCCAGGCTGTGAAGAGCTTCCCATGCCAAACAGAGGACCTTCTAGTTGATCCTGAAGTGTATTGTAGGGGAGAATGCCATGTTCAGTCCTTTGCTTTAGGAAAATCAATTTTGCTGCTGAGAGGAGGACAGATTGAAAAGGAGAGAGGGAGCTGGGGAGGGAGGGAGACAAATTGGATTGTTATTGCAAGAGTCTAGGGGAGAGAGAATGAGAGCCTGAACCAGTGTGGTGACTGTGTAAATGGGGAGACAATGATGTATGCAAAAGATATTGTGAAGGTGGAAGTAGCAAGATCTGGCAACAGATTAGATATGTGGGGTTAATGAGAATAAGGAGGAAGGAGGAAGCTGAGGTTACAGGGTTGAAATGACAGCAGTGCCTTCAGCATTAATAGAGAAGTTCAGAATAGAGGAGGATTTTTCTGGAAATAAAATAAGTTTTCCATTGAATATGAGATGCTTATGGGAATCCAGTTCAAAATGTCCTGGAAACAGGTGGTGATGCTAGACTGTGGCTTAGGAGAGAGAATAGGGATATATAAAAGATTGGCATAGAAATGAACACAGAACCCATAGAGCTGATAAGATTACTAGTTGAGGTAGAATTGAGTTAAAAGAAAAGAGAATGGGTCAATTAGGTAGTACAGCAGGCCTGGAATCAGGAGGACCTGGGTTCAAATGCAACCTTAGATACTTCCTAACTGTGTGACTCTGGACAAGTCATTTAACCCCCATTGCCTTAACCTCTTGCTGCTCTCTTCTCTCTTAAAGCTAAAACTGAGACAGAAGGTAAGGGGAGAGAGAGACACACAGACAGACAGACAGAGACAGAGAGGTAGAGAGGGAGTATTTGGGGAAGAGCCTTGGATATATCCACAGTTTGTAGGTGAAGAGACAGCAAAAGAGACCTAGAAAGTATTCAGAAACGTAAGAATAGGGGGTAGCTGGGTAGCTCAGTGGATTGAGAGCCAGGCCTAGAGATGGGAGGTCCTAAGTTCAAATATGACCTCAGACACTTCCTAGTTATGTGACCCTGGGCAAGTCACATAACCCCCATTGCCTAGCCCTTACCACTCTTCTGCTTTGGAACCAATACACAGTATTGATTCCAAGACGGAAAATAAAGGTTTAAAAAAAAAAAGAAGAAAGATAAGAATACCAGAAGAGAGCAGTATTATAAAAACTTTGAGAGGAGAGAGGGGAATATTGATGGTTGGCTCTTAATATTATTTTGAATAGAAACCAGTTAGCATTAGCTTAAAGATTAAATTTTCATTTCAAAAGAGAAGAGGCATTTCATTCAAATTTTCTATAAGCTTGGACCCATTGGACAGTCTCAAGGTGACAAAAGTGACTCCCACTCTCTACCTTTCATAGACCAATATGTCCTTTAAGTCTTTCTCGTCCATAAATCCCTCCCAAACCATTCTGAAGGACTTTCTCTTAACCTTTGAATTACTAGTCTTATTTTCAACTTAATTTGGAAATTAATCATGTATTGCCTTTTGGAAGAAGTACTGGACTTGAGAATCAGAAGATTCTGCTATCACCTGTTTGATCTGGAACAAGTAGTCTCTTTACTTCTTTATGACTCAGTTTCCTCTTTTTTGATAAAATTATTTTATTCCATCATAGGGAATTTCATAGCACTTTTGCATGGATAAGAAATTGCCAGATTTTTTAGAGGAAGGAAATAATTTTTTAACTTCCTATCAAACAATGGCCTTTGTGAAGTACTTTACAATTATTACCTCACTTGACCTTCACAATAACTCTGTGAGATAGATGCTATTATTATCCCCTTTTGCAGTCAATGCAACTGAAGCAGACAGAGGGTAAATGATTTGCTCAGAATCACACAAGTAATAAATTGCTGAGGCTAGATTTGAACTCATCTTTTGGGCTCTAGTGCTCTATCAGGGGTCCCCAAACTTTTTATACAGGGGGCCCAGTTCACTGTCCCTCAGACCGTTGGAGCACCAGACTCTAAAAAAAACTATGAACAAATCCCTATGCACACTGCACACCATCACCGCCACCACTATACTGGGCAGCAGTATACACAGTGCAGAATCCCCTCCCCCAGATTGCCACTCACCATGCTGACGTCTTCCATTGTGCATCCACATAATCCTTTGTGCGGCACCTCGTTCTCATTCAGTTACTCTCAGAACAAGGTGTCACACAAAGGATTATGTCAGTAGTACTGTATATGAGCGACACTGCACTTTGCTGCGATGCCACATACAGTGTACCTCTCACTGACCACCAATGAAAAAGGTGCCCCTTCTGGAAGTGTGGTGGGGGCCGGATAAATGGCCTTAAGGGGCCACAGTTTGGGGACCCCTGCTCTCTCTACTCTGGATTTTCAACAATAATTCTTTTTCAGCTTCCCTGTGTTTTGAGTTCCAAAAGGAGGGTCGTATTGCTCTCCAGGAAACATTGTTTCTTCTGCTCTCTTCTCTTCTGAATTAGGCGCCCCATCTTAGCCTTGATGCTTCATGTGGCTATCCTTGTTTATCCTTTGCTTTAAGTGTGTTTTTAGCCTTTTATAGGTTTGTGTTACAATTTTAACATTATTTAAACCTGTTTTTTGGAATTCAATTAATGTCTTGTCCTGCTGTGTTACCATTTGTGGCTTAAACAGAGCAGTGTTAATTATAAACCCTACATGGTAATGATTTAGAATTCTCTCTCCCTCTGCTCTTCTTGCTATGGAGTTGAAAAATGTCTCCATCACAGAGTCCAGGTAATTTTATGTTATTCTTTTTGTCCACCAAGGTTCCTTTTGGATAAGCCTTTTTCTTCTTAATCTTTGAATTCATATTCCAGTAGCATCTGGGCACTTTTTGGGAGCATTGTTGATAACTTGTGTGATAATATCAAGCTTATTTCATAAACTTTTATGATTTAGAGCTGAATGCAATCTTAGGGGTCATCTGTTTCAGTTAAAGTTCAGAGTTTAAAAGGACAATCTCAGAAGAGAGACCAAAGTATTATTTCAGCTAATTCTGCTCATTTTCTTATTCATTCTACTAGTCTAAGATGAGGAGCCCAAAGAAGTTTAATGATTTCTCTTGTAGACTCAGTGTCTGATGCTATGAATACATAATTTTGTCCTCCCACCCCCCGGAAAATTTACCTTCCAATGGAGAAGACAACATACTACACTTATTTGGCAATATTAAGTTGCAGTACAAAACAGTACAAAACAGATTTTTTTCATGGTGTAGAGAGGGGTGGGCAGTCAACTAGGGAGCCCTGTTTGGAGATGAGATCCTAGAGTAAGACAGATGAGATTCATGGTTTTGGGACTTGCCATCTTCTGAGCATGACCATCATTCCTGGTATCAGCCTCTCAACTTCTTTCCCTATCCAGACTCAACCCTGCTGCATTGGAAACTGTCATAAATAAGATCCTGCTTTTTCAAGACTCCAACATTGGTGTTGGAGCAGGTTGGGGAGGAGAGAGAAATCCTTTCCCTCTTCTGCATTCTCCAAGAAGAGCAAGGGAAAAGGTGAAGAACAAGACTGAGTTCTTCCTTCATAGTTAGGTTTCTTTCTAGTCTCTCCCCTCTAGCTTGGTGGCTAGCTAAAGACAACTCTTTTTAGTTTTTAATTGTTAAAATGATAGTATAAGGTTTTGTGTGCCCTCCCTTAAAATTTAGCAGTGAGTGGGAGAAGAAAAGGACACCAGGTACATTCACTGTCTGTGTCAGCCCTAAGTAGAATTTCCTAATGCTTTCAGATGCAAATTAACCACTAGGAATCTAAAAGAGGTGAGTCTCTTTGTGCCCATTATATTCTGCAAAAGATTGGGGTATATAAAAGATCTGGCTACCTGAATAGCAGGCAGGTTGCAAGTCTCCCACTAGTATTCCAGAAAAATCCTGAAATTCATAACAGACAAAATAATGATCTAGAAATCCAATGAGAGACTATAGTGACATCTTCTACCCCAGGAATACATGAGAACTCAGCCAGAAACTCACTGGCAATAGAAAAGAATGTCTATCAAGCAAAGGAGTGCAAACCTCTTCTTCTCCCAGACAGATACAATTAATATGGAGAATGATGAAATCAACCATGGGCTATTTATTTAATGCCTTTTGTGTTCTAGGTACTATACTTAGTGCTGAGGCTAAAAATACCAAAGTGAGAAATTAGTGTGAAAGTGGAAGGGTTGGTTGGAATTTGGGCTCTCAAGAATCCAAGGAATGGTTATGAGTTCTTTAATTAACTTATCTCTCCAGCTTTAGTTCCTGAATTGGGGCTTTGTGCCATGACCAGGCTCCAACTCCTGCTTCACCTTTGTTTGGACAGTCAGCTCTCCTTGGTCTTGTTTCGAATCCTATGGGTTCTTGAGCTGATCTTGACCATTTGGCTTCTTCCCTGTCTGTATCTTTGAGGTTCAGAGAACTGAATCTTTAGGACATGTTTGACATATTAGGATGGAGTATTAGGGACCTTAGGGTCCATGGGCCTGGGTTGCAGCAGGCTGTTGATCATTGCCTACTATCAAGGTCCAAGGTCCTGGGACTTTCTCAAGAGAACTCTCATTTTTGCCTCTGGACCCAGAGTTGTAAGGGTTACACAGGTCTCCTCTGGTTGCAGTGATGCTCACTTTTCTTGAAAGACATTCTTTCCTATTGCCTGTGAGCTTCTGATTGAGTTCTTATATAGTTCTGGGGAAGATGTCACTATAATTTCGCATTGGATTTCTTTATTTTATCTAGTATGAATTTCCGGGTTTTTCTGGAATGCTTGTGAGTGACTTGTTCCCTGCCTCTCTTCAGGCAACCATATTGGCAGATTGTTTTCAGAGCCATACTTATAATTTTACAAGATGCCAAATAAACTCTCTTATAAGTTAAAGTTTAGGTGAGTAATGGGAAGCATGTTTGGCAATGTATGAAGGTTCTTTAAAAGTGAGATAAGCTGCTTAGATCTGATCATCAAGGCATCATGACTAGTGGATAATGTTGTGGGGTGTAGAGGTGTACCCCTGGGGTTCAGGAAGGTTACCTTTTGCAAGAATGCAAGACTCCAAAACTTAGCTTAAAAGTAAAGAGAATTATTAGTAATGTTAAAAATTTTGGCCAGCAAGACAGCATGAGTGGAACAGCCTAGGGGGGTGCTCCCAGAATGCCTGCATTCTGGGGTTTTTATATTCTTCTACAGCAGTGAGGACTTGACTCTGGAGCAAGGGGTGGGGAGGAGGAGTGTTTCTGGAAGGCATGGGGTGGTTCTCCTGATTTGGAGGACTTATGGATGAGGTGTCTCTTTGTCCATCTCAAATCAAATGGGACAATCAAAGGAGGATATTCCTCTCAGAGTTAGATGTTTTGGGTTGGGAGTCTGAGGATGTAATGGAGCAAAGGAATTTCCCTGATAATAGTTTGCCTGAGTTTCTAGGGATACAATGCCCATGCCAGATAAGACACTGAACTTGTTGTCAAGTCTTGAGTTAGACTTAAGAGCTCAGATACTCATCAGCTGTGTGACCCTGTAAAAATCCCCTATCTTCTTTAAGTTTCAGTTTACTTATCTGCAAATTGAGGGCAATAATTTATACTTCACAGGGCTATAAAAAGTAAAAGAAAAATGTAGACAAAGTACTTTATAATTCTTAAAGCACTATATAAACATCTGCTATTATTATTCACAATAATAATTATTCTCCTGAATTTAACAGGAAGTCATTTAAGAGCATTTAGTGTATAGTAAAACAGTCAAAACATTGTATTAAAGTCTGGTACCAAGAAAGAAATGGAATGGAGAGAGATTAGAGGTAGTGAAACTAGGGAAAAGGCATTCAGGAACTTTTCTTTGTTCTTTCGCTCTCTCTGGGTCATACATTATAAAAACTTGAAATATGGTGGAAATGGAAAGAATCACTCAGATGAAATCAAGACTGAAAGAAGAAGAATCAACAGATCAGATAAAGCAAGATATTTGTTTAAGATGAAGAAATCAAAGCTGACTTACATTTAAGTTTAGATGATTAAGAAGGTGCTACCATTAATATAATGAGGAGTATAGAGGAAAACCTTATTTGAGGGATCAGGGAAAGGAAACAGTCAGATTTTAGTTCACTTGAATTCAGGACATTGAGATGGAAATATTAAGGCTTTGGACCAAAAGATCAATAAAACTAGAATGAACCTTAGGCCATCTATTCTAACCTACTCAGTTTATAGATGAGGAAACTAAGGACCAGAGAGTTGAAGTCACTTGTGCATTAGAAAGATGATCTCTAAAGTCCCTTTCTCTAGCATTCTGTGACTCCATCCAGCAGGCAGCTCAGAAATGGAATGAAGCTCAGGAAAAGTCAGAGCTTGAGGCAAGATCTGAGTCATCTGCTAAGTTACCCAGCCCTATCTATTTTTTGTTTGAATGTCTCTTATATATGTCTTTTCCACTGCCACCACTTTGGTCTAGGTTTCTTTCATCCTACACTTTAAAATGTTCTTTTTAGTGACATTAAGAATAAAAACCTTGTAAATTTGGGGACAAAGTGTGAGTATGAGAGCTTTAGGGAAATGTCAGAGTGAGTTCTAGATTTGAGTTGCCAAAGTGCAGCTTATAGATGAACCTGCCAGAGTGAATGAGAACTCTCAGAGTGAAGAGAAAAAATAGAGTAGAAGTTTAGGGCCTTGGGGGTATTTTCACATTTGCAGAATATAGAAAAAGACCTGACAAAAGAGATAGAGGAGAATTGGAAAGGTTAGAAGAGAACCACAGAGGAAAAAAGAAGCTGGATAACTACTTGGTAATTGGATAATAGGAGATTCCTTTGGTAGGAATGGATTAGACTAAATGGTAGCTGCAATCCCATTCAACCCTCAAATTCTTGATTGGATGAAATCCCAAGGGAGAAAAAATTTAAAGAGATTAACTCTCCTACAGACCCCTTCCTAGGTCTGTCTTTCTCCTTTTCCCATCATAGCTTCTTCCTCTTGTGGTCATTTGTGAGTAGCCTGCTCCCTCTCAGATCTTCTCCATAGTAGGATTAATAGAACATTGTGTTGACAAGAAGCAGGTGATGAGATTTTATTTCATATAATACATAAAGTTTGAGCAGGATATGGTTCAAAAAAAGAGTCATTGGATTTGCAGATGAAGAAGTTAGTGAGCTATTGGAATTGTTTCAACAGAATGATGGGAGCAGAAGCCAAGTTTGAAGGAGTTAAGGAAAAAACGGGTGGTGAGGATGGTCAGCTTGATTTGACTGCTCAGAAAAGCTTGGTTGTCCAAAGAAAAGATGGAGGTAGTAGCTTCAGTGAAGTCCTTCTGCACTTCAAAATAACCACACTAGAAGAAAGCCAATGGAGAAGGGATCAAAGATGCTTGAGAAAGAGGTTTATAAGGGACTAAAATTTAGAGGAGGTAGGAGGGAATTGGTGGGGTGAGGGCAGTGCTCAAGTGGAAGGATCATTTTTGCAGAGGCAGAAGGGACAGTTCTTTCTCTGAGGAGCAAAGAAAGAAAGATAGAAGCGATATCCCTTGAAGTGAAGGAGATACTTTGGAGAGCAGTTGAAAAACCTTATACCTCATGTTGCCAGATTTGTTTGTTTTTTAGGAAGGTTAAAAGTGAGGTGATCAGTTGAGAGAGAGAGACAGATAGAGAGTAGAGACAAAGGAAAGTTGAGAGAGAAAAGGAAAAGGATGTTCAGGGATAGGATTTTGGACTTAAAGAGAAGGAAGTTTTAGTGGCTTGTCCCGTTAACTAATTTCTAAACTCTCTGATGACAGAGGTGATAGATTTCATACTATGCCTCCTGAGGTGGTATTTATTATAAAGTAGTACTCAGTAAATATTTATAGAAGGCCTTTCAGAGTCTAGACTGTTAATTTTTCTTAACACAGAGATATAGGCATTTAATTATTTTTCTTGAGGATTCTATATTAAAGAAGTGTCTTTTTGGGAAACAAATCTGATATGGTCAACAATATGTATTTGTATTTTCAGTTAAAGAAAATCTGGGATTGTGTGTGTGTGTGTGTGTGTCTGACTTGTTGACACATCTCTGTGCCCTGGGGTGACTCACATAATTCTTTCCTCTGTTAAATTTCCTCCCCTATGTTTTTGTTTGTGCTTAGGGATCTTTGCAAGTATCTATTTGAAGACTTTTGTCACTTCTTTTTTAAAATATCATCCTAGTGTTACAAGGGAATCACTTTAAAAGACTGATATATATTAATTTAAGGTCGCCAAGGAATCAGCTATGTAATTCCTAATTGAAAAACTCAAGTCAGCCGTCAGCCTTTTTTGGAGTTTAATTACAATAGGAGCAAGAAAGGAATTAGAGATATATATAGAGAGAGAAAGGGGAGAGAAGGGAATAGGGCTTAAATACCCCTTCTGTTTAGTCTGGGCCAAAAGGCCCAAGCCCTTAGATAGCTGGGGCAAAGAAAAGAGATCAGTCCCTATTACTCACGTGTCCAAAATGGAGAAACAGTCTCAGAGGCCCCCACCTTCAGCTTCCTTCAGAGCAAGCTTCCTCAGAGCCCAGGAACCACACCGACCAAAAAAATCAACCTCCTCTAGCCTTCAGACCCTCCTCTCTTTTCAGGAAAAACCCTCCAAGTTCATCCCCTCAGTCCTCACATCTACCAATCACTCTTCATCAATTTCCCTGTCAATGGAGGCTCTCGCTTAACCCAGGACCGCCCAGAGGTTTCTGGCTTTTGCACATGTCTGTTGAAGGTCATATTTTTCAAATGATTAAATCTTTACTCCTTTGTTACAGCCCTTTCTAAATCCTGTTAACTTGAGTATGGTAGAGATTGGAATAATTAAATTTTGATCTAGGCTGCAGCCCTTACTCAATCCTATTAGGACTGAATAGGGTGGAGATTTATTCCAAGTATCTCCATTGTATCAATTCTAAAATCAATCAAGACTCAAAGAAATTCCTGTTCTATGCTTAAGCATAGGTCAAAGTCCTTTCCATTGTTCAGCAAAGGGTCTCTGTCCTAAAGTAATCTTAAGAAGGGAAGAGAAGGAACCTCCCATGCCAATGGGATTCCCATTCCAATAGACTATCAGTAAGAAATTTTCCAAGTATGAAATATCCCAATGGTGAAATTTCCAACATTTATAAGTCTAAGGAATTTTGAGGTTTACAATCCCCCCTGATGATCATTGGGAGACTAGTCTCCCCATTGATCATTTAACATAATCATTTTGTAGTTCTAAATTCACTTCTAACTAAAGATATACACAATATTCAATTTTCTAAGAGAAATTAGAATAGTGAGAGAGGAAATAGAAAAGAAAAGAAAGCAAAACCAATGTTTGCTAGGCACATTGACAGAAAGCCAAATTAGGGGCAGTCCCTTTTGGCATAAATGTTACAATAAATGTTCAATCAAAAGTTCAGTCCAATCAATCACATCCAAAGTTCATTCTTGATCTTCTTGATGAAGTGTAGGTTTTCGGCATCTTTCTGCAACAGTTCATTCTCTGGATATAAAAGTTTCAAGCTTCTTTCTTGAAGATCTTTTCTCAAACAAAATCAAAGTCTTTGAATTTTTTATAAAAGTAAAATCTTAAACAAAAGTCTTGGATTTTTATAAAAATACAATCTCAAGCAAAAAAAAAATTCAAAAATTCTTAGATTTTAAATTAAAATACAATAGACCTGATGATATTTGTGTGTATAACAGGATGATGGGTACATATATAATGCACAGATGTTTTATGAATCTGGAATGGAATATTACCTTGGAGAAGTTTTTTTCTCATTTTTTTAATCTCCATGTTGTTCTTATTTGTTTTTAATACATTAAATGTTTCTTTTGGACAGCTTTCTCTCCTCAGACAGCAAGAGGAGCTATGTACCCTACTCCATATAAAAGAGAATCACAACTATTATACCCTTCAAGAATTTTAGGACCAGGGGGCAGCTGGGTAGCTCAGTGGATTGAGAACCAGGCCTAGAGACGGGAGGTCCTAGGTTCAAATTTGGCCTCAGACACTTCCCAGCTGTGTGACCCTGGGCAAGTCACTTGACCCCCATTGCCTAGCCCTTACCACTCTTCTGCCTTGGAGCCAATACACAGTATTGACTCCAAGAAAAAAGAATTTTAGGACCAGGAAGTAGATTCAAGTCATGGTTTCTACCTAAAATTATTCCGTCTACTAGAGTAACCTAATTGAATACACAAATTATTTGATTCCTTTAAAAAGAACACTATGGACTCCTAGTAGAGCAATATAAGAACTCCACAAACTAGGGCAAATATGTTCCTTAGCTGGATCACTGGCTGTTTCTTGCTCATCCTTCTTTGTGACGTTAATTTGTAAGACCATAAAATATATCTCATGGGTCCCATAGAAAAGTGACAGATGGCAGGTACCTTTAGCTAATAGAGTGGTTATTGGTAGGAGATATTCTGCTCAAGTGGGATGGCTTTGTCCATTTTAGACTTGAGCTTTTTTTATCATGGAATCATAGAATTAGAACTGGAAAGAAACCTAAAAGCCATCTTGTCCAGCCCCTGTATTTTACAGTGTGGAAGATGAGGAGCTTGGGACTTGCCCAAATTCACAGGGATAGCAAGCCTCAGAAGTGGGATTTGAACTAAGGTCTTTTGATTTCAGAGCAAGTATTTTCCATTGAATCACAAAGCCTCTCAGGATTGATTCCTGGAAATATTTGTTAATTCAATTAATTACTCTATTTATTTACTTAGGCCACATGAATAGGTTTTTTGCTCATTGAGAACATTATTAAGAAAAGTATACATTGGGAAAGAAAAGGACCAATTATGGGTTAGGAAGGTGACTTTAAAATATTCCTCAATGATCAATAACTAGAAGTTTCAGAAAGAGCACATTCTGGCTCAGTGATAAATTTAGAGATTGCCTAAATAAAAGGGACTGTCTTTCTTTTTTTTTTTTACATAGGATCCAATATTCTTTTTTTTTTCTTTCAGGTTTTAAACATTATTTTATTTGGTCATTTCCAAACATTATTCATTGGAAACAAAGATAATTTTCTTTTCCTCCTCCCCTCCCACCACCTCTCCCATAGCCATTGCATGATTCCACTGGGTATCACATGTGTTCTTGATTTGAACCCATTTCTGTGTTGTTGGTATTTGCATTATAGTGTTCATTTAGAGTCTCTCCTCAGTCATATCCCCTCCACTCCTGTAGTCAAGCAGTTGCTTTTTCTCAGTGGTTTTACTCTCACAGTTTATCCTCTGCTTGTGGATAGTGTTTTTTAGATCCCTGCAGATTGTTCAGGGACATTGAATTCCCTAATGGAGAAGTCCATTACCTTTGATTGTACCACAGTGTATCAGACTCTGTGTACAATGTTCTCCTGGTTCTGCTCCTCTCGCTCTGCATCACTTCCTGGAGATCATTCCAGTCTCCATGGAATTCCTCCAGTTTATTATTCTTTTGAGCACAATAGTATTCCATCACCAACATATACCACAATTTGTTCAGCCATTCCCCAATTGATGGGCATCCCCTCGTTTTCCAATTTTTGGCCACCACAAAGAGTGCAGCTATGAATATTCTTGTACAAGTCTTTTTCCTTATTATCTCTTTGGGGTACAAACCCAGCAGTGCTATGGCTGGATCATAGGGCAGGCAGTCTTTTATTGCCCTTAAATTGCCCTCCAGAATGGTTTCATCAATTCCCAATTCCACCAGCAATGCATTAATGTCCCAACTTTGCCACATCCCCCCCAACATTCATTACTTTCCTTTGCTGTTATGTTAGCCAATCTGCTAGGTGTGAGGTGATACCTCAGAGTTGTTTTGATTTGCATCTCTCTGATTATAAGAGATGTAGAGCACTTTTCCATGTTCTTATTAATAGTTTTGATTTCTTTGGCTGAGAACTGCCTGTTCATGTCCCTTGCCCATTTATCAATTGGAGAATGGCTTGATTTTTTGTATAATTGATTTAGTTCTTTATAAATTTGAGTAATTAAACCTTTGTCAGAGGTTTTTATGAAGATTGTTTTCCAATTTGTTGCTTTCCTTCTGATTTTAGTTACATTGGTTTTGTTTGTACAAAAGCTTTAATTTGATGTATTCCAAATTATTTATTTTGCATTTTGGGCCTCTTTCTAAGTCTTATCTGGTTTTAAGATCTTTCCCTTCCCAAAGGTCTGACATGTATACTATTCTGTGTTCGACTAATTTTCTTATAGTTTCCTTCTTTATGTTCAAGTCATTCACCCATTCTGAATTTATCTTGGTGTAGGGTGGGGACTGTCTTTCAAAAGTACTGAGTGGGCACTTCATCCCTGCAAGTGCTAAAGCAGAAACTGGATGAGTATTTGTCATCTGTGTTCTAGAGGAAGGCTTTGCATTGGGAGGGATGTTGAAATAGATGGGCCTTTCAACCTGTGATCTCCTATCACTTCCTAGCTTATGGATTTAGCATGGTTCCTTGAATGAGTCTGACAGGCTTCTGAAAACAATGCATATTCACAGCATATTAGAATGCCTCGGTTGTATAACAAGGGATTTGAATTAAAATGGAATTAAAATGACTCAAATCTAGCATCAAGGTTTTAATTAAAAAAAATAGAAATGTTACTGATGTGTTGTTTTGACACATCAGCCATGACAAAGCACCTAAAGAATCTTCCCTTTCAAAGAACATTCCCTGAAAACAGTTAAGCAAACAAACCTGCCTCATAGCTTAACTGAGACTGGTGCATACCACTTTGTAGTTTTGAAGTATACCAATTATTTGAAAATAATTTTTATTGATATCTTTTGTTTTTTACATTATCTTCATTTCTGAATATATCTTTCCTCCTCATTTTCCTGCAAGCTATCCTGTGAAACAAAAATAAGAAACGGGAGGGGGGTGTGGGGGTGAGGGTGGTGAGGGTGTGGGGGAGCACTTCAACAAAACAAATTAACTTACCAGAGATATCTGACATTCTACACCCAAAGCCTCTCAGTTCTACAAAATAGAGGAAGAAGGTGGGTGTTTTCAACTTTCTCCCATATATAAGATTGGTTATTATAATTCCATGGTGTTCAGTTTTACTGTTATGTTTATATCATTAGAATTAGTGTGTGTGTGTATATATATATATATATATATATACACACATATATATATGTATACAGTTTTCCTTGTTCTATTTATCCTATTTTGCTTCTATTGATATAAATCTTCCCGTGATTCTCTGAATTCTTAATTTTCATTGTTTCTTGTAGTTTATTAATACTTCATTATATTTAAGTGTGAATTTCTAGATGAGATTCTTTTATCCTCCTTTCTCCCAGGTGAGATAAACAGTACAAATAGATGGAGGAGTTGTATCCCACTTCATGTAGAAGAAATTCACAAATATTACTTCCTCTAAGAGTTTTAGAACCAGTTCAATGAGGCAGGTACTGGAAGCAGATTCAAGTCATGGTGACTACATCAAATTATGTAGTCAAATTGTGATGACTTGAATGAATTCAGAAATTATACAGAGTCTGTTTTGTGGAGGGCATGGTGGAACATGTTGCTGAGCTACTAACTAGAAATTGCCCAAAGCATTCTTTTTGCTGGAGTTTAAGAGGAAATTAACTCCAGGGAAATACTACTTAATTATTTGCCTTTGATATTAAAGAATTATAACACTGGATCATTTCAAAGACATGACATCTGGGCTCATTTAAAAAAATGTATTTTTCTCTGATGGTGTTTGATATGGTGGGAAAGAGAGACTTTGCTGTTAGCATTAGCACATAATTAGCAGAGATATTGGTGCCAGAGGGTAGAATTGCGCCTTGTCTTATTAGAAAAGAACATGACTTCATCCAGCCTCAATGAAGCAACATCAGAAACACACATTACATTCTCAGTTAGCCCCTAAAGTCAGTTGCAATGTATTGGTATTTCCTATTTCAGATAATAATACATTCTAAGCTGTTGGAAGTGACATCTGAATATTCTGTATTTATGCTTATAGTATGTAACCAGAAACTGTATTTCCTCTCAAGTTCTGTTAAAGTCCTAGTCATTTGATCCTCTGCTTCCCAGTAGTAATTCAGTGAGTCTATAATTCTATTATATGTCACATTCTTTCCATTGGTGTAGGTCATAATCTGTCTATGCCTTCTCTTATGTAACTCTTATCTAAGTCCTTCAATAAATTCTCTTCAAGGAACCCACCTAATATATATCTTCCCCTTGTTCTCTTGATCTTGCATAGGTACCTAAAGAACTGTCTCATGGTTATTCTTTGCTCTTGTCAGTTCTTCCGGTGGTATAATGATATCTTTTGGTGATGATAATATATCTTTTAGATACCCACTTTTGTTTAGTTCTTTATGGACAATGTGCTACATGCAGCATATTCCCTTCCATCATAGTCTTCTCTTTTGTTCATAAATCAAAACCAAAATTACTCCTAAAAGTTCTGATTGTCTACACAGGAAAAAAACAAATGGATGCAAAAGACCTCTGTTCTAGATTCTCACATGAAGTTGATTGGGTAGTTCATGGACCTGATTTCTTAGTATGTTTAACTTAGGTAGATAATATATACATGAATAAGATATAGAACTGAAAAAGAGGAGAGTAGTCAGGATTACTTTTAGGAAATTGTGGGGTTCTTCTCTTCCTATTTCATTTATTATTTATTTATTTGTAATTTTATTTTTTAAAAAAATTGAGTTTTAAATTCTTGCCCTCTCTCCTACTTCTCCCTTGCCCATTAAGAAGACAAGCAATAAAATAGCAATTATACATGTGAAGTCATTCAAAAAGTACTTCAATGTTAGATATATTGCAAGAAAGAAAAAAAAACATAAAATAAAATGAGGAAACTATACTTCATTCTGCACTTTGAGTTCATCAGTTATTTCTTCAGGGATAGCATTTACCATCATGAGTCTTTTGCAGTTTTCTTGGATCATTTTATTGATCATAGTCTTTCACAGTTGATTATCATTACAATATTGATGTTATCATTTATAATGGTCTTCTGGTTCTTCTCACATCACATTGCATCAGTTCATACAATAGGACCTTATTCTATGAGAACTCAAAATGAATTTATGTATTTGTCACTGGCAATTGGAAAAAAACAAAGGCAGAAGAATATGTAAAACGAAACATTTTAATTGCACACAAAATCAGCACTATTTCCCCATGTCTCACAGCAATTTGCCTAATCACCTTTATTCTTGCTTGGAGAAGGGTTAGTGTGAGTCATTACATTGTTTCATGCCAAACATTATTGGTTCCTGCATTAGTCTTTGTCCAGAGTTCTCAATTATAACAAGTCATGTCTGCATCAGTGGTGCTTCTCTTTGCTTCATTAACTCTATTTAGTTATTAATAATGGCTCCAAAGTTCAAGAGTAGTGATGATGGTACCTCTGATAAACCTCAGAAAAGTTGTAAAGTTCCTAGATATGTTTATATAATAAATATTTATTAAATAATGAGGTTTGCTATTATATTCAATTTTCAACTTAGGAGAAGGTTCTTAGAATGTATTAATCCTTTAAATGAGGTCCTACTATATAGGTCTCTCTATGTATTTCTGAAACCATCTTCTTCATCATTTCTTATATCATAATTATGCTTACTCCATTGCAATCATACACTACAACTCATTTAGCTATTCCCTAATTGTCGATATCCCCATAATTTCTGATTCTTTGCTACCACAAAAAGAGTTGCTATAAATGTAAATTTTTTTGTACATGTAGATCCTTTTCCTTTTCCTTTGATTTCTTTGGGCTATTGACCTAGGAGTGGTATTGCTGGGTCAGAATATATTGTAAGGGTTAAATTGGGGTTTTGACTAAATAAGAGAGTTATATAAATTCAATGTTGTAGTTGCCAAATTCAAGATATTAACCCTAAACCAGAAAAAAAAACAACAACTTAGCAGCTTTTATTTATAATGAGGAAAAGAAAGAGTTGAACTATGAAATACAGGAAGGAAAGAGGTAAGGAGTTGCCCAGCCTACCTAAGTGCTGATCTGATGAAATTCAGCTTGCTTCCCAACAAAGTTCCAATCTCCATGTGGAAGTCCAAGTCATTCACTAGCAAGCAGATGCAGGATCTAAGGAAAAACATCTCTCCACAGAACTCACACTGAAGGGAGTGTCCCAACGAGCAGAGAGGGTCTCCTCACAGAGACACCAAGGTAGGAATCTCTCCAAGCCAGAAGTCCCAAGGAGAAGTTCAGGAGCCATCTGCCAAAGAAGTCCAAAGAAGAAGGTCTGAGGACAGGAAGTTCCAGACTTTCTTTATAGTCCTTTTTCCACATTACTTCCTGTTCCTTACCCTCTTCATAGGGATTAATCACAGTTTCCAAATTGCCTAGCACTGGCCAGGTGGTACAGTGTCTATGGAATCCACCTCTCAACCTCTAAGGGTGTAAACTCTTATCAAAGGATTCATAAGTTTCTGACTGATTGAGTTAAAAGGGTGGAGCTCTCTAAGTGAGTGACTTGTGAATTCTCTTACTTGATGGCTAACAAAGTGTTAAGTATGGATTTCTTAATTGATTAACTCAAAAATAGAAAAAGAGAATAAAGAATTCCCTTTCACAATCCCCCTATGATTCTTTGGGAGACCAGTTTTCCCAATGAATCATTTAACATAACCATCTTATACCTCTAAAGATCTTCTAGCTAAAGGCACATACAATATTGTACTTTCTAAGAGGAAATTAAAATAGTTGGAGATAAGAGGGAAAGAAGAGAGAGAAAGCAAAACAGATGACTGGTAGGGGCATTGACAAAAAGCCAATTAGGGGACAATCTCCTTTGGCATAAGAGTTTACATTCAGAATAAATGTGTTTAACTCCCTTCATTTCACTCAATATATCCCAAAGTTCATTCTTGATCTTCTGATGCAGTGTAGATTTCTTTTAAACTTCTTCTACAAATCATTTCCTGAAGTTTTTCTCAAAAAATTTTTTAAAGTTTGGATTTTATGAAAATTATATAGTATGCAAAATTTTATGTCCCTTTGGGCACTGTTCCAAATTGTTCTCCAGAATGGTTGGGCCAGGTCACACTCTTCATCAAGAGTTCATTAGCATACCTATTTTCCTTCATCCCTTCTAGCATTCATCATTTCTGATAGGTTTGAGGTGGTACCTAAAGTTATTTTAATTTGCTTTCCTCTAATCAATAGTGATTTAGAGCATTTTTCCATATGTCTATCAAAAGCTTTGATTTCTTCTTCTGAGAATTGTTAGTCAGTACCAGTCATATCCATTGCTATCAAAGGGTCCTTTGCAATCTCTTTCTGACCAACTGATATGTTCCCCTTATCATCTATGGACTGAGAGCTCTCAAAGCTATTGTCACTGCCACCTCTCCTCCAAGGCCCACTGCTGCTAGTGTTGTTCCCAACTCCAGTGTAACAGACCTCTCTTGTCCAATTCCTAAGCAGTCTTAGGTTGGGAAAAATGTCTTGCCTTGACATCTTGTTGGTTCTGCCACTCCAGAATTCAGTTTGAGGAGTTATTTTAAAGTTATTTGGAGGGCAACATTGGGAGAGTTTGATTGGGCTATTTCCTAAAATCCTCCATTGTGGCTCTGCATTGAGATGGGGGAGAGTATTTTGGTGAGCCCAAGTTTCTCTGAAATGGAGACTCTTCTTGTTAATAGAGTGTTCTTTTGTTGAATCTATATAACAGCAAATTGTAAACCATTGTAGTCCCTGGAGAATTCATAATAGTATAGGGTCAGGATTAGAAAGGTTATTTTATCCATTATGTTTTATATTTCTCTGAGGAGTCTTGACTTTTTTTCAGGGTATGAAATTTGTCTTAGTTAATAAGCCCATGGCTTCTTGCTCGCCCACAAAGACATGAGAATTCATGATCATTTCATGATCATTTCCAGTGCAGCAAACTCTAGTCCCTTTGCATGTCTCCTATTTTCAGTTCCAATGGCAAGCATGAGACCACTAGAACAGGAAGGCTGAAGAGCTATCTGCTCCTGGTATGCCCCAGTTTTGGTTTCCCATTCTTTAAACTCCTTTAAAGTCCTGCTCTTCATAACAAGTCTACAGCAAATATATATTAAACCATTCTAATGACTAAGGCACCAAAATAGATCATTGGGTGATGCAAATAGCCTCTGCTTTTAATTCATGAAGACATGCCTTTGTTTGTTTGTTTGTTTGTTTTTCACTTAGACTAGCATTGCTGAACCATCTTTCAAACCAAGAATATGATGACATCAAATTTTAGATCTGAAAAAACCTCACACTCCATCTAGTCTTATCCCCTCATTTTAGAGAGGAGCAAATTAAAGCATGAGAGGTTAAGTGATCTGTCTGAAGTTATGTAGGTAGTCAGTGGGCAATAGGGACCTTGAAAAGAGCCCAAGCCTTGGAGGAAGAATGTTTGCCAACACTACTTGTTGCTTTATGTCCTTGGCCAAGTTACTTTGACCCTTTCAAGCCTTGGCATATTTTTCTATAAAACAGGGAATGTATTCATGCTTCCTACCTCATGGAGTTGTTAGGATTCAATGAGATAAGGTATTTCAAGAATTTGGCAACTATAAATACTATGAACCAGTGGTTATTGTTATTGGCAAAAAACAGACCTGAACTGAGATGGCCTGACATTGAGGCAATTGTCCTTTCTGGCATATTCTACATCTCAAGATTAATTTCCATTTTAATTTTCCAGATTCTTTGGTATAGCAAAAATCACTGGTTTTGGAGTCAGAAAATCTGGATTTTAATTCCAGTCTTACTACCTACTTATTTTTGTGACTCTGGGGCAAGTCACTTAATATTGTTGGGACTCAATAAAGGGTTAGATAGTTGAAGGACTCTTATAGTTCCAAGTCTGCCATTTGTTAGTCATGTGACCTTGGACAAACCTTTATGGGACAAAGCTTCTTCATCTGTGACATGAGAGGGTTGGACAAGATGACTTTTGAGTCCCTTCTCACTCCAAATCTATGATCCAAGACTTTGTAGTTGTCTGATTATGGAAAAGTCCTTTAAGTTCTTATATTCTTAATTTCCTCATCTGTAAAATGGCTACAATAAAACTTGTAGTCTTTTTCTAAGGGACATTATGTCCTAGTGCAGTGATGACTAATCTTTTAGAGACCAAGTGTCCAAACTGCAACCTTCATGGTGCTTATGAGCCTTACCCCAGATAGGGGAGGGAGGAAGCGCTTGGCATCATCAGCTCCTTTGAGTTGACCCCCACCCCCCACCCCACCCAACAGCTGTACCTTTTTAGAAAGGCAGGCTCTCACCACCCTGCCACAAACAAGGTCTACTTAACTTCTCTTTTTCTGCACCAGCAGGTGCAGTTGTCTGAGGCTCGGATTTTGGAGCTGCTAAAAGTAACAGGTTCCGGACAAGATGATTTCAGATTTTGAAAGGAACATTGAAAAAGATTGTTGGGCTGATGAAGTGGCACTTTTCCAGTAGTAGTCTTATTGGGATTGGCTTGATTTTCCAGATGAAGGATTAAATTGATTCCATCATTAGAAAAAATTGGGCTGGTATTTAAAGGAATCTTTAGATGTCAAAATATCCAGCTTAATAAGAAATTGCCCAGGAATATTGCTTAGGAATTTGACCCTTTTTTTTTTAAGAGGAAAGAAAAGTGAATGATGTTTTTCCTCCTTGTTCCCTTAACTGTGAATTGTATGCAGTGTTTAGTACAAAGCAGACATTGAAAAATATTTCTTGATTTGCTTGTATTAGGAATAAAAAATTCTTTTCATGAGGATGAGGAGACCTGGATCTCTGGTTACTATCCTTCTGTCTTGGGCAGATCATTTTCTTTTTGGACCTTAGTTTCCTCATCTTTAAATTGAAAGGGACTAGAATAGAATGATCTCTCAGGAAATTTTTTTTCTTTTTCTTTTTCATTTTTTATTCTACGAACAAGAATACTCCAGTGAACCATTGGGTATGGCCCCAGGAAATCTAATACATTTTGAAGGTAGTTCATTTGAAATGTTGCTTCACTAATCCATGTCCTAGTTCCCATTCAGAAATTTTGGTAAAGCTTCACTTCATTTCCAAAGCTTTCTCTGCTTAGCCTCTGTGGTGCTATTATTCTAGGTCTAAACATTGCTATATGGGAAGCTAGACTTATTCTTAGACATATTGATAAGTCTTATCTTGAAGTGTTTTCTCTTCCATGTGCATTTTTCTTGTGTCCTATTAGCTCCTTGAGGGCAGGGATTGTCTTTTTGTGTTTGTTTTCTTTTTGTTTGCTTGTTTTAGTTTCTCCAAGGTACACACTTTTATTTCCCTCTGCTCAAGGTAATTAACCCAGTGGTACTAACTTTTCATAATAGACAAAAAACCTGGCCCATTAGTCATTTTCACATTGGGTAGGAGATGGTTCAGGATTGTATCCCACTTCTAGCAGGAACATCTCACCAATAAAAGCTTTAAATAAATGGCTGTCTTAAAAAAAAATCCAATTCCTTGTATTTTGTGTACTGGGTAATGAGCTTTTCTTAAAGGACAACCACTTGTATTTTTATAGAAGTAATAAGGTAAGAAAGGGTTGATGGAATACTGTTCATTTTCTTTGCCATCTCATCAACTCATGGCAGCATTTTAAAGAACTCTGACTCCAAGAGCCATGAGACTTGGGTCTGCTGATAATCAGCATGATATGGGACTCATGACTTTCAACTCTTCAGGCTTCAATTTTCTGGTCTGCAAAGCAGAGGGATTACACAAAGTGATATTGTATACTTATGTGTTCTGAGTTCGATGCTTTAGCTGGAGGAGTGAGAGTGGATACAGGACAGCTGTTTAGCCAGCTGTGGAGAGAAAAAAATAGGTCTTGTATGTAGAAGGATTACCACCTGTTACTTAAAACTGCATCTGCTTCTTTTCCACAGGGCAAGTTTTGAGTTTTTTTAGAATTGGCAAAATTTCATTACTTCTCCTAGTCTTGGACTGAATGGGGGCAGTTAACTTTATGATAAAGTGTTTGGCCCTGGCTGAGTTTTGTTCTCCCTGCCTCACCCCTCTCTATTCCATTTCCTGGTTTCAAGGTCATCGAGGAAGTTAATGGTGGAGCCAGGATTCCATTCTCTCCCTTCTTTCCTCAAATCTAGCACTCTTTCTTTGGTTGTTCATTGCTCAGAGTACCATCCATTTTGTGCCAAGATAATTTCCACTTTAGTCCAATTAAATCTATAGTTAAAAAACTGTCCTTGTGAAATCCCATCCCTCCATACCAATTTAATAAAATACCCCACCCCAGGCCCCCCAAATTTGAAATGGTTGGCAAAGACCTGAATGTAGCCCTTAGGATTTGAGTGTCAGAATGTCAGAGTGCCTGAGTCCATCCATCCAGTCATCTGGATGATCCTTACTTTTTGTTTTTACCTCATAGAAACAAAAGCTGAGCCAGTTAAGTCTGGTTCTTGTCTCTGTCTGTCAGGCCTCTCTCTTAATCTGGAAAATATACAATTCTGGATTGATCATGTCCTTATACTTTTATCTGGGGATTAGCTACTGCTTTCTATTATTTGAACCACTGCTTCCCATCTACTATTGATTACATTAGATAATTGGCCAAATATGAGGAAAGATTCTAATTCAACGAGAAAGTTGCCCACTTATGTGGGGAATGGGGATACAAAGCCAAAGTTGAAATGGCCAAAGGATCATAGATTCAGAAATGAAAGGGCCCTCCTTATTTTACAAATGAGGAAATTGAGGAACAGAAAGGATAAATGTTTTCCCCAGGCCCACACAGCAGGTAGTTGAGGAAGGATTTTAATTCATCTTCCTACCTCTAGGTCCAACATCTTGGACAGCTCTACCAATAACACTCAATTGCCTTCAAGGAGATACATTACTATGGGCTTTAAGTTGGTCAGAGAAGCAGGACTGAGATGATCTTAAAGATGGGAGGTATAATGATTGAAGGTCTACATAACTGTGTTTCTTTTGCTAGGTCCAACATTTCTCAGAACTCTTGCTTTTTAGTATTTACTTTTAGTTACATTTTTATATGTCATGGATTTAATCTATGAAATAGATACTTTAAGAGTTGCAAGGCATCTCAAAGGTCAGAAGTCCTCTAGATCAATCTCAAGCCAAAGCATGAATCTCATCTCTATTATCACTGAGAAAAATTGTCATTCAGTCTCTTGCCTGAAGATCCGAAACTGGGAATTCAAGGCTCCTCTCAGATAGCCCAGCCCATTCATTTTTGGACAGTTCTGAGTGTTAGGAAGTTCCCCCTTGTTTTTCTTTGAAGTATATCTCTTCTTTATTCCTATCTGTTATTCCAAGCCCAGTCTTTCCCAAGCAGAGCAGACTATTGTGATCTCTTTTCTGTAAGACAATTCTTTGAAAATTGGAAGAAAGCATTTATGGTCTTTTGTTCCTTGACATTGTTCACTGACTGGTATAGCCTCAGGATTCCTTGCCATCTTGGGTGCCCTCTTGGATATATTTTACTTTTCAGTATCCTTCCTAAAATATGATCCCAAGAAATGAGCACAATATAGACTTTAGAGTGGGAAGAGAATATGGAGAAATCTAGTTCAATTCCTTTAAAAAAATAATAACTGGTCATCTATCTCTGGGACAGAGTATTGTAGGACTATCATTCCCTTCCCCTCAGACACTATACATTGATCAACACCATCTAAGATGCCCTTAGGCTTTTTTGTTTGAGGTGTGCCACCAAAGCTTGTAGGTCATTTTCTATATGTATTGCTTTCTAGCTATATTTCCCCAATTTTGTACCTCTGTATTTTTTCTTTGGAACCTAGTTCTAAAATTTTGTTTATCTTTATAGAACTTTGCTTTATTAGTTTCAGTGTACAGTTCCAGCCTCATGATCTTTTTACATTTTGAGTCTGTGATACAGTATATTAATTTGGCTATCAGTGAGAGAGTGTAATAGATGGAGCTCTGGACCTAGAGTCAAGCAGATCTGATTTCAAATCCAGCTGTCTACTAGCTGTGTGACCTAGAGCAAGTCACTTAATTTCTGTCTGCCTGAGTTTATTCAAATGTAAAATAGCATTTACTTACTAGGATTATTGTGACGATAAAATGAGACAATATTTGCAAGGTGCTTTGCAAGCCTCAAAGTGCTATAGAAATACTAGTTATAACGATGGTGATGAAGCAGCTAGATATAGGGTATAGGTCATTGGGTATAGAGTCAGGAAGACCTGAGTTCAAATTTGACCCCAAACACTTAGTAACTAGGTTATCCTGGACAAGTCACATGATCTTGTTTGTCTCAGTCTCCTCATCTGTAAAATGAGGAAGGAGATGACAAACCACTTCAGCATTTTTTGTCAAGAAAATCGCAAATGGGATCATAAAAAATTGGACACAAATGAAACAATTGAACAACAATTGATGATGATGATAATGCAGTTGGTTTATGGCTGGAAAGGGACCATAGAGGTAATGGGATCTAACCCCCTCATTTTATAGGTGAGGAAACTGAGGCACAAAAGTTACATCACTTGCTCAAGGTTGCATAACTAGTGTCTGCAAGAACATTTTTTTTAAACCTTACCTTCTGACTTAGAATCAATACTAAGTATTTGTTCCAAGGCAGAAGAGTGATAAGGGCAAGGCAACTGGGGTTAAATAATTTGCCCAGGGTTACACAGCTAGGAAGTACCTGAATCCAGATTTGAACCCAAGACCTCCCTTTTCTAAATCTGCCTCTTCAACTACTGAGCTTTCTAGCAGCTCCTACATGACATTCTTCTAATCTAGCAACTCTTTCAAGAAGGGTTCAAGAAAAAAGAAATGGCCTTAAATGGCATGACTTATTATTAACCTATACTGGCTCACAGTGACTGCTGCTTCCTCTTTTAAGTGCTCCCAAGTTACCACTTTAATAATTTATTCTAGAATTTTTATCAGGTTATTGCTGGCATTTAGTTTGACCTTATTCCTCCTTTTGAAAATTGGGATATTTGCCTAACTATAACCTCATGGGCACCTCTTTAGTTCTCTAGGATTTTTCAGCAATTACTAAGGGTGACTCACCTATCACACTCACAAGTTATTTCCCTGTGCAGAGTTCCAGGCAAAGTGACTTGGGCTTATTAAAGGAAGGTAAATGCTTTTTAAACATCTCACATCTTTTGGCTTTCTATTCACTGTTAACTATTTTTGTTAGCCCCCACCCCCACTCCCTTTACTTCTATCCCTTACATTTCCTTGTTTCCTTCAGGGGCCACCTGCTTTATTAAAATTTTAACTCTTATTTTCCATCTTAAAATCAATACTAAGTATTGGTTCCAAGGTAGAAGATCCATAAGGGCTAGGTAATTGGGTTAAGTGACTTGCCCAGGGTTAAACAGGTAGGAAGTATCTGAAATCAGATTAAAACCCAGGACTGCTCAGCCCACTGGCCACCTATCTGCCCCACTTTGTGAAACTGTTCTTGATGCCCCTAGTTCAGTGCTGGTGAACCTTTAGAGGTTGTGTGCCCAAACCGAACCTTCAAACAACTTGTAAGCCCTCTCCCCTCTCCCCCCCACATTATGCCAGAGAGCAGAGGGAGGAAGTGCTCTCATTGTTCTGCTGAACTGAGGGATGAAGCATGCAAAAATGTCCTCAGACATGGTGGAGAGGGGAAACAGAGCAGCCCCCTCCATGCCACTGGGGCACGCATGCTATATCTTTGCCAATATAGCAGTTATTTAGCTCATTTTAAAAATTAAAATTTGTTCACTAATTTCTCCTCAAAAAATTTTTTTATGTTTATTTGTCTGTGTGTATGTTGTTTCTCCCAGTTGTCTGTAAACTGTTTGAGGGGAGAGACTATTCAGTTTTTCAAGTGTTTTTGCTTTTCCACTTCAGGAGGGTAACAATGAGACTTTGACCTTAAAATAATAAATAAATAAAACAAACAAGCAAATAAATAAATACATAAAAAACAAATAAATAAAAGTGCTTAAAATAATAAATACTTATTGTATTGCTGAATTGAGTCTTCCCATCCAATTCAAGTAGGGGTTATGTTTCGATCTTGGTCTTTCTCTAAACAAGTGATGTGTCATGATTTAAAGTCAAGATGATCTGGGTTAAAATCTTATCCAGTATTTAGTAGTTTTTATACTATTCTGCTAGTGACTTTCAACTCTGTTTTTTAATTCACCCCTACTTATCTCCCTTCTCTTCTTGGCCATGAATTGTAAAAATCTGGGTTGATTGATGAGCTCCCTGAGAAGCCATATTAGAATCTTAAAGATTTTTTTCTTCTTTGGAATCAATTATGATTATATTGCCAGAATCCTGCCTGTGAGATCCTCCTTTCATTTTTGAGTTCCTTTTTAGAGCTTTAGATGTTAGGAATGTCCTTACTCTCTGTACTTTATGAAATGTCCTTTCCTAAAGTCCAGAGGACAGTATATACTGGGCATTTCTTGGTGTGTTGTCCTTATTTATGATGAACTCAAATCCAGGACACCAGCTGCTTCTTGCACTTTCCAAAAGACAAAATTGTGAGGAAGGCAACCTAAATGAAGAGCCATGTTCTTCAGGGGCAAGTTTCTAGGGAGTTGCTTGGATGGTGGAAGTTCCCATCATGACTGTAGCCTTTTTCATGCCAGCTAGCTTATCTTTTCAGAGATCCTTTGTCTGGTCCCTGCAGCTGGGATTGGTGCCTGTGGTATATTCCCATTACAAAATTGTCTATTTCTCTCTTGTCTGATCCTCACCCAAATATCCTGTACCATATTTTGCCTTTTTCCCAGTCATGGATTTCCACAAAGATGATACCTCCTTGATTCACACAGTGCTCCCCTGCTGCCAGTTCTATTTAATCTGTCCCTTCTGGACAAAAAGAATGAAGGACCGGGTGTCCAAAAGTGACATGGCTGATTATTTTGATTGAGAGCCATAGCATCCCTTTATTCATCATCCCAGAGAAGGAAGACTAGGCATCAGGCTAGAATTTCAGTTGAAAGAAAAATGGTTTTACATTGATAGCTTCAAAGGCCCATGATTTCATCAGTGTGGGTAATCCCTCTACTGAAGCAGATTGAAACTCTTCCAGGATTCAAGAGTTGCTGTGGCCTGAAAAATTAATCATCCAGTAGCCAACCTTATGGTGATGAACCTTGCTGTACTGAGCTAGGCTGGTCCTTGGACAACAAGCACAGAATTTGGTGCCAGCCTCACACTTGAAGCCCTTCCAGCATGGTGGGATCTGCCAGAGCTTGCATTCCATTGGCATAACCCTTGGCATCCTAGACTGACCCCCATGGCCTGATGAGACATCAAAATGGGAGTCTTTAGTAGAGAAAAAAAAAGATTAATAAAAGATCTCTTTTGTGAAGTGTAAGTTTTTATCAAATACCTCTGTTGTGTTTTCCTTCATTTATAAAGGTGCAAATAGTACCCTCAGTGTATCAAGAGACAGATGATTAGAAACTGACCATGCTTTGAGGAGCCAAAGAAAGGACATACTCCCAGATTTAACCAAGAAAATAATCTGGGGTCTGGGACCTGTTAACCATTTTTTTCCTTCTTCTGTAGGCAGGGAAAGAATGAGTCCTATTGAGAGATTTCTTTTCTCTTTTGACACTCCTTATTTTAATTGTCAGAGACAGTGAGCACTGGTCACCCATGGTTTCAAAGGTGTTGGCAAATTGAACAAAGCAGCATCACTTACCTGTCCCTCCTGGGAGAGATGTGACTATCGTGGCTCCCTAACAGTTTACTCCCTTTTAAAGAAATCCAGGGAGCTGAGGACCCTTGATGCCCTTGAGTTAAGGGCTTGTTCATTCTTTGGCAGCAGCAGGGCTTGGCAAGCAGTGGTGTGTTTGAAATGTTTAGATTTCTGTGTAAATAAAGCCCCAGTCTATTGTATCCATTCCTGTGCTGCACGAACCTACACTGATAAGATCGTCCTATTAAACATTTGGTACTTGAAACAGGGTCTTGCCTTGATGGAAGTGTGGTTCTTCTGATGTCCTGAGTGAATAGGGCTGGAATCTGTCTCATGGTAGTAATAGCTAGGATTTGGTCTTTATTGGTCATCTGTACTTTGGTAGCACTTGAGTTTTGGGGGTCGGGTGGCAAGGAGCTAGTTGGAGGTGGGGTGACCTCATAAGTCTAAATCTTGCCAAAGTTCCTTCCTTCCTTCCTTCCTTCCTTCCTTCCTTCCTTCCTTCCTTCCTTCCTTCCTTCCTTCCTTCCTGCCTTCCTTCCTTCCTTCCTTCCTGCCTTTCTTCCTGCCTTCCTTTCTTTTTTAACCCTTACTTTCCATTGTAGAACCAACACAATGTATAGGTTCCAAGGCAGAAGAGTGGTAAGGGCTAGACAATGGGGATTAAGTGACTTGCCCAGGGTCACACAGCTAGGAAGTGTCTGAGGTCAAATTTGAACCCAGGACCTCCTGTCTCTGGGGCTTTAAATCCACTGAGCCACCTAGCTGCTCATGTCATAGGTCCTTAATTAGCCTTAAGACCCTGGGAAATTCATTTAATTTCTCGCATACTTGTTTTTCTCACCTGAAAAATGGGGGTGATAATAACATGAATTTCATTAATAACAGTTTCTCAGAAGGTCAAATGAGATGATATATAAGTAAAGTTATTTACTAATGCAAAAGCACTATATAAATGTGAGTAGTGGATAGAGGACAGTGCATAGAACACTGGTCCTAGAGTCAGGAGAATGCAAGTTCAAATTAAGCTTCAGATTCTTATTGGCTGTGTGACTGGACAAGTCACTTAACACTGTGTGCCTCAATTTCCTCACCTGTAAAATGAATTGGAGGAGGAAAGGGCGCACCACTCTAAAATCTTTGCCAAGAAAATCCCAAATGAAGCCCAGAGAGATGGAAACGACTGAAAAATGACTGAACAAGTTATTGCTATTATTGTCATTATTATCTTCTTGTCTTCCTTTATGGTACTCAGGTAAATGGATTTGGGTCAAGTAGCTGTCATACTCTTGTTCTTTTATATTTAATGCTTCTGGACTCTTGCATAGGTAGTTAAAATAACTGCTTTTTGTAGTTGAAGAAAAGTATTTGGCTCCAAGTCTAACCTCTATAAGCTTAATTTCAAGCATCCTTTGCAGAGTTTCCAGGGTCACTTGACACCAGTAGGGTAATCAGCACTACATTCTGTTCTCTAAACAAGATGATGACAAATGATGGACTAGACCTATGGCTTCATTACTATAAGAAACTTCCTCCACAGATCATTGTCCTTCATAGGATCAGTGATCTAGGGATAGAAGGAACCTCATATCCAACCCTGTAATTTTATAAATGAGGAATCTGAGAGGCCAGGAGAGGTTGGTTAAGTGACTACACAGGTAGTAAGCATTGGAGGTAGGATTAGAATATAGGTTCTGCTGGTGGACAGTTACAGCATATAAATTGTCAACCAGCAGAACCTATATTCTAATCCTACCTCCAATGCTTAATCAGTTATGTAGGGACACCAAAAGGGTTAAGTGGCTCACCACTCGCTAATACTTGGCTGAGGCAGATCTTGAACCCTCATCTTCCTGGCTTTAGCCATCCCCCCTCACCTTATTATGTTGTAGCTGAGTCCCAGGCTCCTAGAGCTAAAGGAATTTTAGAAATCATTTATTCCAGCCCCTGGTTTCACAAAAGAGACTGAAGACCAGACCGGGGACATGAATTGTATAGGATCATGTTCAGAATCACCTGTGTATTATAACAGGGTGTTATATTCTGTATAAATGTCTTTTGGATGCCTGTAGAGTTGAGACAGGTTAAATAAAGATACAATTCATGGAAATAGTCTTGCTGATAACAAAGATGTTCAAAGAAGATTGTGAGAAAGGAAAAGGAGTCTGAAACAACTGTACAAAGAGAATTACTGTTTCCATGTTGCCTTTGGCCATGTCAAGAGAGACTTTTTGGGACTACTAGGTGACTCAATGATTAGAGAGCGAGGCCAGGAAACAGGAGGTCCAGGGTTCAAATATGGTGTCAGATACTTCCTAGCTGTGTAACCCTGGGCAAGTCACTTTATCCCCATTGCCTAGCCCTTAGCCTTGGAACCAATACATAGTATTCTGAGAGAGAAGGTGAGGTATTAAAAAAAAGGTTCTTCCTTTTTCT
The DNA here is from genome assembly GCF_027887165.1 of Monodelphis domestica. Classification (NCBI taxonomy): domain Eukaryota; kingdom Metazoa; phylum Chordata; class Mammalia; order Didelphimorphia; family Didelphidae; genus Monodelphis; species Monodelphis domestica. The sequence continues at coordinate 249,552,572 of NC_077231.1, read as the reverse complement.
TCATAATGGTGTACTTCTTTTAAGTCATAGTTCTTCCTCCCCCTCAACAGAGAGTTATATTATTTTAATCTCCTCTTAATTATCAAAGCACAAATAGACCTCTGGTCTGTGGGGAGACTAAAGAAAACCTACAGAGAATCGAGATGACTGAAAAGAAATTTAAAAATAATTAAGGCGATATGAAGGATGGTGCCCTAGCAGTACCAGATCTTAAACGGTACTATAAAATGGTGGTCATTAAAACCATATGGTACTAGCTAAGAGACAGAAGGGAGGATTAGTAGAATAGACTAGGGGTAAATGACCTCAGAAAGACAGTATACACTAAACCCAAAGATCTCAGCTTTTGGAATAAGAACCCACTATTTGACAAAAACTGCTGGGAAAATTAGAAAATAGTATGGCGGAAATCATGTTTAGATCAATACCTCAGACCCCAAACAAAGATAAGGACAAATGACTTAAATAGAAAAGAGGGAAATTACAGGTAAATTAGGTGAACATAGAATAGATTGCCCGCCCTTTGATTCAGTCATAGCACTACTGGGTTTATACCCCAAAGAGATAATAAGGAAAAAGAGTTGTACAAGAATATTCATAGCTCTGCTCTTTGTGGTGGCAAAAAACTGGAAATTGAGGGGCTGCCCTTCAATTGGGGAATGGCTGAACAAATTGTGGTATATGTTGGTGATGGAATACTGTTGTGCTCAAATAATGACCTGGAGGAATTCCAGGTTAACTAGAATGACCTCCAGGACTGATGCAGAGTGAAAGGAGCAGAACCAAGAGAACAGAGACTGATACACTGTGGTACAATCGAATGTAATGGACTTCTCCATTAGTGGCAATGCAGTGATCCAGGACAATTCTGAGGGACTTAGGAGAAAGAATGCTATCCATATCCAGAGGAAGAACTGTGGGAGTAGAAACACTGAAGAAAAACATATAATTGATCACATAGTTTGATGGGGATATGATTGGGGGGATGTAGACTCTAAATGATTACTCTATTGCAAATATTAATATTATGGAAATAGGTCTTGATCAATGACACATGTAAAATACAGTGGAAATGCTTGTTGGCTCTGGGAGGGGAGAGGAAGGAGGGGAAGGAAAGAACATGAATCATGTAATTGAAAAAATATTTCTAAATTAATTAAATAAAAAATATAAAAAAAATTAAGGGAGAGGAGTTACCTAGGTTAAAATGTTTAATAAGTAGTAACAAGGGACTCTTTTGATTGGTAATTGATAACTAAAGATCAGGCTGTTATCTTCTTCCTTCTGTCTTTCCCTCCTCCCTCTTCTAGCCTTCCTTCAGCCTCCCCTCCCCCTTCCTTCTTCTTCTTCTCTCTTCTTCTAAATCAACTCAGGGTGAGTTTATGATGTTTCAAATGAAATACTTTTCTCTATCTTAAATAAAAGGATTTATTTGGAGAAGACAGGAAGGGATAAGGAATGGAGGAAAGAAAGTTGGGGATTTCCTTAATGCTACAATGAGTCTTAGGTTGGAGGATGGTGAAATCTAGTTCAATTGAGAGAAATAGCTGATAGGTCTGGAAGTTCAGTCACTATCACAACAGAGCAAGTCAGACAGAGAGAGAGCTGCACTTTGTCCTTCTTTCTTCTGTCTTCAAAACTCTGAGAGGAAACCTCCTTCTTCCCTCTTTCAAGGCAACAAGGTTCAGCCCACAGTTGGTCTGGCTTCCAACTGCCTTTCCTGGTAACATGCTTTCCCATTTTCTCTCTCTTCCACAAATGATGACCCTTTTGATTTCTTTTACTAAGTTGATGCAACTGATAGAAGATTTTTGTTTGACTAAGAGTTAGTGTCTTCTCTGCCTTTCAGTGTACTGGGGACTAGGAGCAAGATCATGCTAAAAACTGATAAAATGGTACTATGAGACTTCTGTTCCTGAGAAAGAATAATTAGTCAGTTAGGCAGAAAACATTTATTGTATGCCTACTATGTACCAGGCAGGCATTGTGAGAAGTGCTATGAATAAAAGAAAAAAGGAAAAAATCTGAAAACAAATCAAAGCACATTTTCCCCCACTTTATTCCTTCACGATTTTTTTTCTTATTTGTGTGCTATGTGTCTTCTAACACAACATGCTGTATATGGAAATATGTATTGTGTGTGTAACCTTTATTAGGTTGCTTACCATCTCAGAGAGGAGAGAGTGGAGGAAAGGAGAGAATTGGGATCATAAAATGTCAAAAAACAAATGTTAAAAATAGTCTCTACATGTAATTGGAAAAAACATATAATCAAATGTTTGTTGGGGAGGGGTGGTAAGGCAGTTCCTGCCCTCAAGGAGCTCACTCTCTAAGCGAGAAGAACAGAAACCAAAAGAAATGGGTCTAGAGAAACTGGGTAAAAGTAATCATGAATCTGAAAGGAGAGACCCTCTCTTTTTGACTCCCCCTTTTAGCATTTTTAGGACAAGGAGAAGAAGAAAGAGAATACTGTCTCAAGCTCTGTTGAGCAAGGATGGATGTATAAGTTCCCCAGAAGGTGAACTACTTGAACCCAGAGAACCAGTTATGGTCATTTCAATTAGCATTTATTATGCACCATCTTCATATTAGCCAGGCATGAGGCTAGATGGCTAGGAATATGATGATGATGACAGAGATAAGGACAATCCCTTCCCTCCAGGAGCTTGGGTTCTGTTTGGAAAAAAATAGCATTTACACAGGTAAGTAAATACAAAGTGAATATACATAGTAAACACAATCATTTTGAGGGAGAAGAGTGCTAACAGATGGGGGGCAAGGACCTCTTTAGGAGGCAGCATTTGGACAGGAACTTGAAGAGAGTTGGAGTTCAAAGAAGTAAGAGATCTAGGAATCCGGCACAGAGGGCAAGCTAAAAATGCAAGATGGGGGTTGGTGGGGTTGCCTCATTTTCTTTTTGTGCTCCCAGTGCCCAGCATAGAGCTGGTGCTTAATGTTTGGTGAATTGTTGAAAATAAAATAAGAGACTAGGGATAAAAAGTAAGAACAGTTGAGACAGAAAAAGAAATTAAATAAGTGGATAAGAAATAGGAAGGAAGAATGAAGTATAAAGTCCATTTCCTCCATTATATTTTTTTTCCAATACAGTAAAACGTAATTATAGAGAAATCAAACTTAGTCATTCCCCTGCCACACAGATTCCCAGCCAGGATTTGTGTGACACTCTATGAAGCTACAGTTGGATTCTGAGTGCATCAGGGACAACCCATGGGATGGTTGCAGAATTTTTCATTGAAGCTTATCATGTCTAAATACATCCAAATTAGGTGTGGTCCTTTGGCTTTGGCTGGTCGCCTGTGAGGTTGTGATCCCCTGAGTCATGCCAAGTAAGAAAACAGATCCTGGGCCTCTGTCCAGTGGGGAAGTAGCTCCTTTGTGCCTCTTTTGGGGTCCTTTTCCTATTTCAGGACATGGTCTGGCAGGTAGCTTTGGGACTATTTTTGAGAGCTCTCAAGAACAATTCTAAAGGGAGTGGAAGCTTTCTTACTCTGCCAACATTTGGAGGATGATTCTATAACTTTTGCTGGTATCACATTTAAGTGTGTTTAACAGTCGGCTGTATTTATAGCTCCCCAGTAGACTCAAGATGAAATAACATAGTATTTCTGACAGCATATATTCAGGAGGTCAATATGAGGGTTTGTTTATGTGGTATTTTCGTGTTTCAAGTGTCAGTCCTAGCAGTTTCTAGGCCAAGGACTATGAATCCATGTTTGTCTGCCTGCCTGTCACTTAATTCTCTGAAACCAGAGATCTTTTGGTTAAGGTGTTGTCTCACTGCCACATAGGTAGAAGTTCATTTTGACTCTGTATACACTTACACATGGGAATGAGGGAGAGACTTAGTAAAAGGGAATCCGTATGATGAACCTGAAGCTTCCTAGTTGTTCCTTGCTTCTATCTTTTTGGGTGTCTGGCTAATTAGGAAGGATGGAAGCAGTAAGAAATAAACCAGGCATCCATCCTGGAATTTAGAGTTTTAAAATTGTAGACAATTTAAATGTAAGACACTTTGACGGAATATTACTACCCCTTAAGAAACGATGAGCAAGTTAATTAATTTTGTTTTGGAAATGTGTAAATGAAGTAATGAAGAGTGAAATTACTAGAGCAATTATATAAAGCTTGGAATTAATATTGACGAATAACCTGTGAATGTCCACCTCCGGAGAAGGAACTGAAAAATAGAAACCTGAAAGACTCTTTCTCTCCTTCTCTCTCTCTCTCTCTCTCTCTCTCTCTCTCTCTCTCTCTCTCTCTCTCTCTCTCTCTCTCTCTCTCTCTCTCTCTCTCTCCCTTTCCCTCCCTCCCTCCCTCCCTGTCTATCTCTGTGTCTCTCTGTCTCCATCTCTGTCTCTCCTCACTCTCTCATCTCTCTCCCCCTCCCTTTCCCTCTTTTTCTTCCTCTCCCTGTTTGTCTGTCTCCCACCCTCACCCCCCCCCCCCCATCTTTTTGTTAGGTGACTCTTTCTGTAATGTGGGGAAGAGAGGGAGGCAGTAAGATACTTGGGAATAAATTCCATTAGATAAGTAAATAAAGGGGATAAAAACTTTAGAGATGACTTACTTGGACTTTCATTTTATAAATGTGAAAACTAACTACCAGACAGTGACTTATTCAAGGTTACAAAAGTAGTTGATGAGTCCTCTACTCTTTATCTTTTGATATCATTTAATGAAATGTTAAATGCCAGAGTTGATTTCTTTCAGAGTAGGACAGAAAAATTGTGCATGGAGGAAATAAGACTACACTATTGTTGCCCTTGCTCTCAGGAAGGCGTCATCTGACATGGGTCATATGAAACAAACTGAATTACCACTTGTATATCTGAAGACGATAGTTATTCTGTACATCCTCTCAGGAAGTGAATGCCAAGTTAGCCAGTGGGAAGAGCAGAGAATCTCACTTGAAGCTTCTGATAACTTGTTTGTAAGATCTTTTAAGCCTTGATCAACATTGAGTTAAGTTTGTACTCATCATGGGAGATAAAAAGAGCCATTGACTTATGTGATGGTACAGTTTGATTTTACTTTGAAACATTTATAGTGTAAAGAAATTCCCATTCTTTAACACAGGGCAAAAGTTTTTTTTGGGATGATCTTTAGTCATTAGTAGCAAGAAGAATCTTGAGGCAATCAGTCTATCACCCATAAATTTTTGTCCAGGGGTTTCAGTGGCCCTCTGACCAGGAACGGACTTTAGGGCACACACCTAGAAAGGATTTTAGCCTTTTTTCATAGTTTGATTCCCTTTGGCAGTCTGATGAAGCCAAAAGACCCCTTCTCAGAATGTTTTAAAATGTATAAACTGAATATATCAGATGACATTTCTCCTACATGTCTTTTTCTCTCCTGATGCTGCTACTAGCCTGGTGTAGACCCTCATTACCTCTAGATTGGGCTATTAAAGTAGCCTTTTGGTTGACCTCCCTGCTTTCATTTTTGTCCTTACTCCATTACATCCTTCAGTCAGCTGCCAAAGTAATAGTCTTCATATCGCAATACCTTACCATGTCACCTCCTTATTCAATAAACTCCTGTGGCTCCCTTTTACCTCCAGGACCAAATATAAAATCCTCTGACTTTCACAGCCTTTCATATCCCAGCCCTTTCCTACTTTCCAGTTTTCTTAGCCCTTTCTTTCCTTCACATATTTTATCTCCTGTGACATTGTCCTCCTCTCATAAATCACTTTTTCCTTCTACTCTGGTCATTTTCACTGGTTGTTCCCTATGTCTGGAATGTTGTCCCTTTCATCCCTGCCTCCCAGCTTCTCTGGGGACCTTCAAATCCCAGTAAAACTCACATCTTCTACAAGAAGCTTTTACAAAATAAAATAAATAAATAAAATTCTTACCTTTTGACTTAGAATAGACAGTAACTATCAATTCCAAGTTAGAAGAGTGGGAAAGGCTAGGCAATTGGGGTTAAATGACTTACCTAGGGTCACATAGCTAGGCAGTGATTTCAAACAGGGACCTCTTGTCTTTGGGTCTAGCTCTTTATTGACTGAGCCACTTAGCTGTCCAAATAAGCCTTTCCAGGCATGTGTTAGCACTCGCCTTTTGAGATTATCTGTATCTTATTTGTAAGTTGTCTCTCCCATTAGATTTTGAGCTCCTAAAGAATAGAACTTTTTTTCCCCCTTTATATACCCAGGGCTTAAATGCTTATTTGCTTCTCTGTAAACAAAGGAAACCAATAATATTGATATACAGTTATCACAATAGTTAAAAAACAACTAAGCTTCTCATGAAGTTCCTCCTCCCCCCCAGGTTAAGAGCCCTTGTAGAAAAGGTTTGCAAACATCCTCTTGTTAGACTGGAAATACCTGGCTTTGAAATAGACTGGTTTTGAAACAATTATACATGACTTGAATCTGTTTAATAGGGGAAAAAGTTCTTATTTTTATTGGTTCAAAATCTAGTACTTTTGAAAAGAATAGCTTTTCCAAAGTATGTCTTATATACATGGTTATCTCTAAGGATGCTTTTGTAGATTTGTTTGTTGGCCAGTGATTGAACTCTGTAAACTAAAAGTCATAGCTGCCTGAGGGCTAGCCAGCACCTCAAAGAAAAGCTTCTGGACTGACTTTAAAGGTTAGCCCTTCATAATCCAGCCTCTCATTTCCTAGTCAGCTGCTTTTCTCCCTATTTCCCAGAGATTCCCTCTGTTTTATCCTGGCCATTTTCTCACTTATTCCACTTTTACATTCCCACCTCTTTTCTTTCATCTTCCTGCTATGGTTTTATTTTTAATTTTAATGTCATGCAAAACTGTGAATCTTAAAATTTCTCAGACTCTACCTTGGAACATTATCTTAAGGTTATGGTTAAGGTTATTCCCCATTTAAACAATGGAGGTACTTGGTCAGGAATGTATTGGGAACTTTAAAATTACTCCATCCATACTTAGGCATACTGTAGGGGAAGATAAAGTTGTAAAACTCCAATGAAGGTACTTAATTCATAGTTATAGTGAGGCCAAAACCTTAAGCTGGGTCTATTTTTAGATCTAATACAAAAGGGTGCTAAGTACCTATGAAGGTCAAATTAATCACTAAAAGGTCAGGCTACTTGCAAGGGGCAAGCTTAGCAAAGAGGTGTGAAGTCTCAGAAGATATAATCTACCCAGAGAAGGTGAGAACTAAAAACTAAGAATGGGCTGTCCTAGGAAAAGTGTCTACTCTGATTGGTAGACGTGAAAATTTAGGGGAGGTGACATAGGAGAAAATTCTCTTTAAAAGGAACTGTCTGAACCAGTTCAAGGTAGTTCGATTTATTTCAGCTTTGGAAGCTGAATTCCTGGAGGTTAGGAGTCAGAGGAGGCTGCTGGGTCTCTGAACACTAGAGTTTTGCTTGGAAAGATCTTGTGGTGAGTGATTAAAGACTGACTTAGTTTCTCTCTTAAAGAGAAAGGCCTTTTCCTACTATTTCCTCTTACTCTGTCTCTTTCCCTTTCTTTAATTCCTTCATTCATATTAATTAAAATCTCCATAAAACCCAGCTGACTTGGGTATTTCATATTTGGGAATTTTTCCCATGGCGACCACTTATTTTTGATTATAAAATCAAGACGCTAAAAATTATCTTTATAGTTTGGGCAGTTCACAGTCTTGAAACCCATATTTTCCCAGTCACAAAACATACTTTCATATTGGTCATTTTTGTAAGAGCACACTCATTCAAAACCAAAACCCCAAAATAAAACCATAAATACACTGATGTGAAAGACAGTATGCTTTGATCTGCATCCATATGACTCCAATAGTTCTTCCTCTGGAGGTGGATAGCATTCCCCATTATAAGTCTTTAGTAGCCAAGTTTTCACAGATAGTCATCGTATAATATTGTTGATACTTTGTACAGTGTTCTCTCATTCATGCTTATTTCGCTCTGCATCAGTTCATGAAGATCTTTCCAGATTTTTCTGAAATCATCTTGCTTATTTCTTATAGCACAATATTATTCCATCACCAACACATACCTCGATTTGTTTAGCCATTTCCCAACTGATGGACCTCCCCTCAATTTCCAATTTTTTGCCACCACACACACAAAAAAACTGATATAAATACAAGTATTTCCTTTCCCCTATTCCCTCCCTATATTTTATGCATCTTATTTGAGTATTATAAAGGTATTTTGATATCTTTTGTTTTTATATCACTGAAATTTCCAAATACATTATTCTCTCCCCCCAGAGACCCCCCCATAATAACAAAACCTACCAATATATCTAAAAATATTGACATCTGGTGCTTTTTTTAAATTAAAATTTCATTTTTTAATGAACAGGCATTAAGCTTATTTTCTTCCCATCTTCCCCACCATTGGAAAAAAATTTTTTTAAAATGCCTTTTACCAAATATGCACAGGATCTAGAAAGGTATAATTCCTTCTGCATCTTGACTATCATCACTCTGCCAGAAGTGAGTAGTATACATTATCATTGATCCCCTGGAATATTAGTGTTGCTTGCACTATCTAGAGATCTTTGCTAACATCTTTAATGTTACAAATCTATCATCTACCAAATTGGTAGCATGTCAGTAAAAACGGGAGGAAAATACTTTTGTATCTCCCTTTTTTGGGTCCAAGTTTGGCCATTATCAATTTACAACATTCAATTTCAGTTTTTTTTTTATGTATGTCATTTCCACTTGGTATATTGTTTTCTTAGTTCTGCTTAACTTCTTAGCTCACATGTCCCCTTCTGTGGGAAGCCCTTCATAGCAGGAATTATTGATTGGTTGAGTTTATTTACATTGTATCAGTTCATTTAAACTTTCCTGTACTTCTCTCTAATTATCTTTTAGACCTTATTTCTTACAGTTTAAAATTGTTCCATTACATTCAAGTACCACAATTTTTTTTTAGCTATTCCCTAGTGGATGGAGATCTATTTTGTTTCCAGTTATTAGCCACTATAAAAAGTGCTGCTATAAATATTGTGGTTTATATTGGCCTTTCTTTTTATTATTGAGCTCTTTTGGGTATGTGCTTAGCAGTGGAATATCTGTGTCAAAGGGAATGGACAACTTCATTACTTTATTCCTATAATATCAAATTGTTTTCTAGAATGGTTAGACCAAGTTACAGTTTCACTGACTGATTTGGAGGATTCTTTTGTACCATTGTTAATTGCAGTTCTGTTCTTGAGAATTTTTTGTTCAGTCTTTGACCACTAACTTGTGCTGATATTTTCTGTTAACTGTCGATTCATCAGAAATGTTTGAAAACAAAGATTATTTTCTAGTCAGCTGTTTTTCCTTTCAGTCTTAGTCACATTAATTTTGTTTTTGTAAAAAGCCTTTTAATTTCATATAATCAGAATAATCTATTTCATCTTTTGAAGTCCCTCTGTCCCTTTTTAAGTTAAGAATTTACCCTCTTACCATACCTATTATAGGGACCTGATCTGGTCCCTATTTAAAAAAAAATATGACCCCAAATATTCCAGTCATGTACCCTTTGTGAGTTTATTGTGATATATTCTGTAAGATGTTAGTATAAACTTCATTTAAGTCAGGCTGCTTTTTGTTCCTCCCAGCAGTTTTGGTAAAATATGAAGTTTTTTCTTAGGTAATTTATATTTTGGGTTTATTTTATACTGGATTACTGAGTCTAAATAATTATTCTTCCTTTTCCAATCCATTCTATTGATCTATTTCTCTCTTATCTGTCTCTCTGCCTCTGCCTCTGCCTCTCTCTCTCTCTCTCTCTCTCTCTCTCTCTCTCTCTCTCTCTCTCTCTCTCTCTCTCTCTCTCTGTCTCTATCTCTGTCTCTGCCTCTTTCTCTTCCTCCCTCCCTCTCTCCAAGTAGTGTTTCTGGGTTTGAGGTCTAGAAAAACCTAAGGTCTCCCCCCCTTCTCAAAATTCCCTCTCCTCTGCCTCTCTAAATATTATCTATTCTTAGGGTCTAGTTTATGACTACTACTCATCCCTGACTACTCCTTTGGAGGATGATTTCACCCTTCTCTGAGTTCCAAGTTTATACTCTCATAGTCTGAGTACTTAATTACATACTCCCTTGACTGGTTCTCTCATGTTTTCATGCACATTAGCCTTGTTTCCTGAAAAGCTTGTGAACTCTTTGCATTGAAAAAAAAAATTATTGTTGTTCTTTCTCTCTCCCCACATACTGCTACTTCTACAGGCTCTCCCGTTTCCCTAGTTAAAACTTTCCTTGCAACAAAGAACTAGACTTAAGCAAAACAAATCAACCTGTTTGCTATGTTGGACAGCATATGCTTCATTCTATCCATGTCCATCTTGGTTTGATGGGAGAATGCATGGCAGTCCTCTGAGATAATACTGAGTCACTACTTTAATCAGAATTCTGAAGTCTTTCAGTGCTGGTTTTCATTACATTGTTGTGGTCAATGTATAAGTGACTCTTAGTTCACATTGTATCTGTTGATCTCCATATTACCACGTATCTCTGAATTCTTCACATTTGTTGTCGTATGGTAACACAATGTTCCATTACATCCATTTACTCCAATAATGTGTTCATTACACAATCCGTGAGTGCCCACTTTCTATTTCTGTATTGCTAAGGAAGAACTTTTACAAATACTTTTGTATATTTATCCTTTCTTCTGTCTTTGGTGGTATATGCCTCGTAATAATATTGCTGGGACTAAAGATAACTATAGTGAGTGTAAGTTCTCTGAAAAGAAGAGTCATGTTTTATGTTTTTTCTACCATCTCCATCCCTGGCCCCTATAGCCTTTAGCATAGATTGTTAGTAGAGTGAAAAGATTGCTATCACTAAAGGGAAAAGACCTGGGTTTGAATCTCAGCTCTGCTACTTGGGTGACATTGGTTGTCACTTTTTCTCCCAAGTTTCTCTTCTGTAAAATAAAATATTGGGTGGGTAGCTCAGTGGATTGAGAGCCAGGCCTAGAGATGGGAGGTCCTGGGTTCAAATGTGGCCTCAGACACTTCCCAGCTGTTTGACCCTAGGCAAGTCACTTAACCCCCATTGTCTAGCCCTCATTACTCTTCTGTCTTGGAACCAATACACAGTATTGATTCCAAGATGGAAGGTAAGGGTTTAAAAATAAAATAAAATAAAATATTGCATTAGGTGACCTTTAAAAGTTTTTTTTTTTTATGATACTGTTTCCCTAGAATGATGAATTTAGTAGGTACTCAATTGAATGGATTATACTTATATAGCTGTGGCGTTGAGATACCCATATGTCCTAAGTACTCCTGTGGACCGCCTTAAACAATCCTGAAATGTTAGCATTGGAAAGGACCATAGTGATCTTAGGGTCTAGGACTATCAGGAACCTGCAAGATCATTTTGCCTTACCATCACATTTTACAGATGAAAAAACTGAGGTTAAATGACTTGCCCAAGTCACCCCTGTTCTTTGTAGAGCAGGTGAAATTAGGGCAGACTTCTGAGAGAGGGAAAGGAAGGGTCTTTATAGAGAAGAAAGAATTATAGCTTTTGGAATCAGAGGTTCTGGGCTGAAATCTCAAGTTGGCTACTTACTCTGCCTATGTCTCCCCAAAGGCAAATCTCACCATCTCTCCAGTCCTCTGTCTTCTCATCTCTAAAAAGGGGGGAGTGGACTCACTGACCTCTAAGATCCCTTAGGAGTTCTGAACTCTGAGATTTCCAGAATTCCTTTCAAGGTTAACTTCAGAGAAGTTAAAGTTAAAGTCAGACCTTTTATTGGACATAATTTTGGCGGTCCTTAAACCTACTTCAAATCTGTGCTGTAAATGGAGGTGTTTATACAGGGAGGCCAGCCTATTTGTTAACAGCATCTCCTGGGGAGAAGAATTTCAGGTGTGTCTGTATACTTCCTTTCTGATAATGTAGAGATGGCCTCTGCCCATGTCATTCAAGTCTTTTTCCTTATCTACTTCATTAGTCATTCAAGTCTTTTCCTTATCTACTTCCATTAGGGAAGACTTTCTGTAGGACTGGGGATTCCAGATTATCACCACCTATAGTAGGAATCTTTAAAAAGACAATTCTTTTTTGTAGGAGTCTCATGAAAATGTATTAATTTTGTTTAAACTTGCACCAACAAGTAAGAGAATACAGTTACATAAATAAACAAGAAAAAAGAGGTGGTTTAGTAATGGGTAGAGAGCTAGCCTTGAAGTCTGGAGGAAATGAGTTCAAGGCTGATCAGTGACATAGAGTTGTGGGACCACTGGCAAATCAATGAAATCTCAGCACCTGATTTTTTAAAAGACTAAGTTTTAGGCAATTTGCTGATCCAAGTTGATGGAAGGAATTTCTACATTAAGAGTTCCCTACATTCCCAATGTTCTCATTGCTCTGGATATGAGTGGAGAAAGAACCCTTTGAACTGAGAACAAAAGAAAAGAAGATAAGCAAAACAGAAACAAAATATGTGATTTTTAGAGGGAAAGCATTTATTGCTATGTTATGAAAACTATGGACAATATTTTTAACTAGGGGGTAAAATAAATTGTTCTATTTCTACCCATGGCTCTTTCTGGATTTCTTTTCTGTGTTTTTATCAGCCTTGTTGTGGAATTCTCTAGCAGATCCATATATTTCAGAGGAGGAGAAGGTGGTAGAGAGAAAAGGGAGTGAAGAGTAGGAATGTCAAATTTTAGCTATTAAAGGAGTAAGCACATTTCAAATGGGGCACAGAATCCTCCTTAAGCTAAGCCTGATTGGTCCCTCAGGAAAAGCTATTTCTGGCAAAATTCTGTCTCTGATGTTTTAGCTCTTTATTTACCATCCCCTCAGGGAAGTCACTTCTGGTTCAAGTTAGTGGTTGGCATGTTGGGTTGACCCCCAGGGGGCTGTGCAGAAAGGCTCTTGTCCATTCCAAGAATGACTTCTGTCATTGAGTGCCTGAGCTTTCAACCTTAGAGACTGGTGTCTTGGAGGCTTGAAGGATTTTTTGGTCCTCAGTACCCAAGTGAAATGAAAGTACCCTTGAGAGGAGATAACACCTTAGACTGTTATATGCTATTTAAGGAGATTAGGTGATAGCAGAAATGAGATCTAGGCTCTGTGGGAGTAGGGACACTGGGATAAATACCCTGGAGGTGGAAAACTAGAAGAAGTGGAGGAGGAAGAACACACACAAAAAAACAAACAAACAAAAAAAATCCCAATTCATTTCACTTTTTGCCTGGAATTTACTTTCCCTTTTATTATTAGTATTTCCTCCATGTTAGCCTTACAAGCTACAGGCCATTAGAAATAATCCTTCATTTTCCATCCTCCCTCCCTCGTCTTCCCTTCTTCTCTAGTTCTTATAAGTTTGTTGAGAATACAGAATAAAAATATTTAATGATCATTTTAGGAGATTTTTAGCTTAAAGCCAAAATGTAAATTATTTACCTAAATGTTAATTGATTTAATCTTATTCTTTCACTTGGAGGATTTAATTATTGTTTGTTTGTTTGTTTTTAAACCCTTACCTTCCTAGGAGAAGAATGGTAAATGCTAGGCAGTTAGGGTTAAATGACGCAGCTAGGAAGTGTCTGAGATCATATTTGAACCCAAGTTTTCCTGTCTGGCACTCTACCCACTGTGCTACTTTAGTTTTTAACAACTATAGAGCAGATTTCACTGGGTATGGAAATATGGAGAATGTCATTTAACAAATGAGAATTAATTTAGCCAGATCACTCTTTTGCTGGAAGGGATTCATTTTAACAACTCTAGAAGAGGCAGCAGGCTATCAGGAGATTTCACTGGACTTAGAGTCTTAAGGGCACCACTTAAATCTCAGAGCTTCACTCCCCTTGTGTGACCTTGGATCAGTCACTTTATTTCATGCACCTTAGTTTCCTCATATATAAAATAGAGGTTTGGATAGTAGAACCATTTCTAAGGTCCCTTTCAGATCTAATTCTGTCATTGTAATTTTCAAGAGTAATTTCTACACAATCCAGTTAGAGAATAATAATACAAAGAAGAAATATGAATAGAAGGAAAAGATGGGATCATAGATTTAATGCTGAAAAGAACTTTAAAGGTGTCATTTGTCAAACCTCATCCTTACTCCCCTCCACACAAATTACAGATCCTACAACCATAGATCTAGAACTCAAGACCATTGATCTGTTTCCTTATTTTATGGAAAATATCAAGTGACCTGCTCACGGTCACACAATGTAGTGGCAGAGTCTATATTTGAATCCAGGTGCTTTGACTTCACATGCAGTTTTTATTCCACCAGAGCCTGTTTTTAGGCAATATTCCTCTAGAGAGATAGGATGGAGTGGTAAAGATACCCTTCTTAGAGTTGGGTTAGACTTTTTTTTCTGCTGGGTGTACTGAAATCCCTGGTTAGAAAGAAAGCTGAGCCTCTCTCAGCCCTCAGGATGAATGAGGGCTCAGCAAAAAGAGAGATGGCCATGGCCAAGACAGATCAAGACAGCATGAACTCTGTGAGCCAGCCTGCAAGGTTTAAGGAGATAGAGGACAAGAAATACCTTTTCAAATTTCTCTTAAAGCCAAAAAAAATGAAAACAAAAATGAAACACCTTCAACACAATTATACCTCCTAACAACAACAAAAAATCCATCTCTGTTCTTCATTTATATATGTGTGTATGTATACCTATGACATCACTATGTCTATGTATTTAGGTATGTAGAATTGCAAAAAAGATAGATCCATTGGTAGTCATTTACTTCTCATGATTGGGACAGAGTAGAGATATTCATTGTTTTTCTGTTATATCTTTGTGTTTCAGCTTGACCTTGAAAACATTTGTATCTTTGTCAGCATTAGTTTGATGCAAAAGAGGTTATTTTAGAGTGGGTATCATCTGTTTTCTTTTAACCCTCACCTTCTGTCTTAGAAGAGCATCAGGACTAGGCAATGGGGGTTAAGTGACTTGCCCAGGGTCACATAGTTAAGAAGTGTCTGAGGCCAGAGTTGAACCCCCTTTCTTCCAACTCAGGCTTGGCATTCTATCCACTGTGCTACTTGATACTGCCCCAGATATCATCTTCGAGGACCAGAAGAAATGACTATGGTAGTGAAGGAAAGAAGGAGGGAGGAAGGGAAAGAGAGAGGCTTACCTTGTACAGAGCAAGGCATGGGGGCAGTGGGGAGGAAAGGGTGAATGCAATCCCTGGACCATGCTCTTCCAGATTCTGGACTGGGAATTCTAGTCTGATGTATCATCTTTTTTTGGATCTGGTGTCTTTTAAGCTAACCAAATTTTAACAACTAGATTTATGGTGAACTGGGTGGTATGGGAAAGGAACCTTCCTTAGCGGAGGAATATAATGGGCTTTTCCAAGAATTTTTGCACCATGAGCTCCAGGAGATAGTTTCCCTAATTCATGCTGCTAATAGAGATCCATTTGGAACTAACTCAGTAATTGGATGAGTTGCTCAGGAGCATTATTGTAGCTTCAGTGTGTCTCTCATATCCAGTTCAGTAAGCAGCATGCTGTCAGTGGCTTAGGGTCCACTTTGGGAGGCAACACTTCTTAATTCTTATCTTACTGCTGTGTTAATGTCATCTTCATAGACTAAGGATGACACATTTCACTTTTTTGCTATGAACAAAATCGGAAAAAAAGCAATTTTGGGGAACAGAGATCTTAGTGTGCTCAAGGTAGCAAGAATCCATTTGGACAGATTTTTGGAAAGCTTTTGAGAAGTCAAGGCATCATTCCTGGTCTTCACACTAAATCTAGTAGGAAGAAGAGGCTTTAGGGGGACATGGGAGATGAAGGGACTCATAATATGTAGATAGCTTTGTTTTATGTGTATGTACCTTATCGACCTGGTAGAGTTGTATGCCAGTTGAGGTCAGGAACTATGAATTTGTATTGTGTATAAAGTATTTTACCAAGTATTGTGGGGATTATAAAGAATTATGAGATATGGTGTGTAAACCCAAAGAGCTTATGAGGCTAGATGAGATAGAATAGATAAACGTACAAAGATAACCAATGGTACAAGCAGCGAATAATTATTGCAAAGGAATGGTATTCAGTATGCTATTGTAGGAAGTCAGTGGCTAGGTGACAGAAAGCAGTCCTGAACAGAATAGTTAGCAAAAGTCTCATATTTCATTGAGATTTGAATTGGGTCTTAAAGGATGGCAAGGACTCAAAGGAAAAGGCTCACAAGCTGGAAAATTCCCATAAATATCAAGGGGATATATTGAATAGAGCAATTTAGCTAAAAGGGTAATTTGATGTAGGAGAGTAGTGGGAAATAAAACTGGAAAGATAGATGGAGGGTCCTCAAGTGTCATGTCAAGGAGTTTGAACTTAATTCTGGAGCTCTGAGTAGGCATTGAAGGCTATCTGAGAGAGTGTGTGATGGGGACAGAGATGTAATGAAAAGGGTTTTAGAAAGGTTGACCTTGCTTTGGTGTTCAAGAAGGTAGTGGGAAAAGGAGGAGGAACAAAACTGGACATGAGAAACCAGTTCTACTCCATTATATCCCTTCCTTTCCTCTCCCTGCCCTTGCGGGCTAATAAATAGTTGCTGAATGAGATTTAATTGACTTGCTGCAGTAGTGGGAGGAGGTTGTATAAAATAGTAATATTTCCTTCCCTTGCTCCCCTGGCTTCTTTTTTTTTTTAATGGGTTTAACATAAACTTTATACTGTGCTTGTTATCTATTCAGAGAGACTTTGTGGCCTTGCTATTTAGAGAGATGTGATAGTGAGTCAGTTCCCAAAGCTTTAATGAGTGATGAATTGGCAGCTGTTGAGGAAGTGTGTTCCCATGATCTCTGTGTTCTGTGGTCCATTCATCTTCCGTTCCTTGTGTCCTCTTGTTACTAGCTTACACCTGGGTTCCTCAAACACTTTCCTGGGATGTAGTGAGTAGAGGGGTTGTCCTTGAAGTCATACTGCTAATTTTTCATTTCTCTGATGATGTTATTCCTGTATCACTCCTTCATTTCTTTGCCATCCTCTGTGTGGAGAGGCAGTCTCAGCAAGCTTGAGGTGAGCCTTGGTATCTCTGGATATGGAAAGACCATTGGAAGAAGAGAAGATTATTTGGAGATTCTCTCCCTTTCAGAGAGCAGCTTTCTCCTTGGGGAGATAGATTTGAGAATTTGCTTGAGAAGAAGAGGAAATCACTTTGGTTTGAATCTTAGCTCTCTCTTGGCTTTCTGGGCACTCCTTCCTTTGCTCACTGCTGAGTGGTAACCTTTCATTAATGGTAGCCACTAGACCATTTAGATTAGAGAGCATCTTGGAACTTGTCTGATAAAATTTCAGACTTAAGAATCATCTCAAGCTGTGGCTTGAGGAGGCTGTAAATGTTCCCTTAGGCCTCTCAGGATAGTTTTTGTGGACTTGCCTTGATGTTTTCAGAATTCTCTTCAATCTTCCTGTCTCCCCCCAAAAGGTTAGCTTGTTAAATGGCTCCATTTACTTGGTAAAAACCCCACAGTTTACTTGTAAAGATATGTTAATGATGAGAATGTAGAAATAGTGAGAAATGCCCAAGCTGCCTTGATTAAATTAACATTTCATTTTAGACTGTCTTGGAAAGAATTGCTCACTGTGAAAGAGTCTAATAATTGTGATTCAAATTATTTAACAAAAGCTCTCATTTGATCGCATCCTTGAACAGCTCAGATTTTGAAAGTGTCACAATTTCAAAGAGAAAAAAAGAAACTCAAGTCATGCTAGTTAGCTCTTAGGTTGATTGATTTAAGAACTGCATTTTAATTTTAAATGGATGGGGCACAGTGCCAAGAAGACAGCATTGAGTGTTATTTACGTCAGGGCCAGGAGTATGCTGTAATGCTTTTCTGACTCAGAGACTGCAGTAGGGTTCTCTGAGAGACTGCATGAGTCAATGGAGAAGAGCAATGGCCTTGGCATCCCAGGACCTGTTTGTAATAATCCTGGCTCTGCTCCTTACTGGTAAATCATTGAAGTTCTCTGGCTTTAGTGTTTTTTTTTTTTTTAATGTAAAATGTGGGGTTTAGAAGAGTTGACTTCACAGATCCTTTCCAGAGCCAAATGGTTGATTCTGTGATGCCTGGCTCTTTCAGGCGTGTGTGCCCCGGCTCTTTCTCCTAAATTGTATCTTTGTTTCATTTGTACAGCAGTCTGAGCCCCAGTGTCAGGAACACTTGCTTTTATGTTGATGCCAAGGGGAGGGAGTTGACAAGCTGCTTGGAGGTCACTGTCTGTGTGAACCAGCAGAAGGAACTCCTTTTGGAAGTACTGCAGCTGGCTTCCATTGGGCATGCAAGTGCAGCTCCTCACCACCCCATCTTTCTGGAATGCCATCCTGTGCTGCCAGTTTTGTACCCTCCAGATGCAATATTTAATCTTGCCCTAGAACTATGCTGTCTATCTGTGAGAGTTCCCTCCAACCAGCCAGACCCAGCTACTTGACTGTGCTTCTTTATATCTAGCTAGATCCCCACCCTATGCTAATCAAATTAATACTACCATTGTGTTAGGAAAGGATATGTCCCTGGGTTGACTGAAACAATCACCCTTCATGTGACTCCTTAGACCAAAACTCTCTTCCCTGGCCACCAATCCTCTATATGTACTGCCATTCTTTCATAAATCAGAAGCTCCTTGAGGATGTGGGGGGGGGGGTGAGGGGGGGTGGGTGGGGGGGGAGTGGGGTGTGGGGGGGAAATGGCCTCTTTTGTATTTGTATCTCCAGGACTTGGCACATAGTAGGTGCTTAATAACTATTTTAAACTCATTCATTGAGCAATTTTTTCACCACCCACTAAACATGCTCCAACCACTGTTACTCCCCTAATTTACATGTCTTGGATTTCTTAGTCTAATAGGAATGGAAATTTCCCCAAATAATTAATGTTAACAAATGACTCTAGCTCCCACTCCCATGGGGTCTTAATCTCTTTCCCAAGTGTCTGTTGCAAAGGGATTACTCACAAATAGATTAGAGGGAATTTGCTGAATGAAAGGTAATAATGAAAGGTATAATGTTAAAGCTTCTGGAGCTTGCTTAAACTCCAGCCAAGTGTGTTAGTCTGACCTTTCTGGATTCCATCTTTCTTGGCCTCTGCCTTTCCAAGTCATCCCTGTGATAAGTCCAATCTAAAGATCTCTGTGCCAAATGGTGTTTGGGTACATAAGGTTGTGGAGGGGGGGAACTGAGAGGGAAATTATTACTCTCCTTTTATTCTTCTTGCACTGTGTGGCTAGTGCTGATCATTCATTTTGACCTCTGTAGACATAGCATTCTAGTCACCCAGTGTAACCTCTGAGCGCTCTCTCTGTCTCTCTCTCTGTCTCTCTGTCTCTGTCTCTGTCTCTATCTCTGTCTCTCTGTCTCTCTCTCCCCCCCCCCCACTCTTTCTTCTCTCTCCCCTCTCTCTCCCCCTTCTCTTCCCTCTCTCTCTCTAAAAAAGAGCAACACCCCCCAAGAAGTAGTACAAACTTCAAATGTCATACTCAAGGAAAAATGAGAGAGATCACTGAAAGAAAAAGGAAAGGCCAATCCTATTGATTGATACTAAACTCTACATTGACCCCTTTAAACATTCCTCCATTGCATGACTTCTAGGGAGATCTCTTATTCTGTTTAGTATAATCACCTGAGGCTACTTGATTCCTCCTCATCTCTTCAGTGCCTTCAAGATACAGACTCTGCAGGAGACCTACTTCCAAGAAAGAAGTTTTATTTTATTTTTATTTATTTATTTTTTAAATTTGGTCAATTTTGAACATTATTCCCTGGTTACGAAAATAAGAAGTATTATTTTATCATTTAAAAAGCTCCAATTTTTCCAAATGAGCCTCACTTTTCACCCCTTTAAAGTGCAGGACTGGACTCAATCACTTTTCTATTCCCTACTAGCTTTAATTCTATGGTCCTGTCAATCCTCTTTGAAGTATCTTGGTAATTTATAGTTTGCTTTTACTTACATATAATTTTTAAGAACTCTATGGATCACAGAATTTTTTCCCGCTGTGGAAAATGAAATAAAGCCCAGTGAATGAGATTATAGAGTAATAATGTAAATTGTCCTCACAAATAAAAATCAAAGGATCAAAGGATTTAGAGCTGGAAAGGATCAGCTGGAAAGGGATCATCTAGTGAGAAAATTGAGGCTCTGAGAAGTTAGGTGACTTGCTCTGGGTTATATCCATCTAGTAAAGTAGCAGAACTCTGACTACAGTTTTTTTGCTGTACCTGATTTCTACATAAAATTCTTCCCAGTCTCCTCCCTTCCTTTACAAAGAGGAAAGTGCTCTGTAAACTATAAAGCACATAAATATATGAGAACCGATCACTTTTCAGAAGTTGTAGAGATACACTCTTGAAAGTCCCCCTCGCCCATTTTATTATATTATTCCCTACCCAGTGTTTCCTTGGGGAAATCTCAGGCATAGTTCATTTTTAGGTCTCCAAAAGATTAAAAAAAGGATGCTTGAGTTCTATGCAAGCATTCAAGATAACAAAACATATTAGATACAGGGCAACCTTTATTTCATTCCACAGAAAATACAAATAATACAAATAGTCCATGAATACATGATATAATTTTCCTCCCTCTCTGTAATTTCACCTTCTACCTGGTATTCTCTCAGAATCTTCCTCCCCTTTATAGTGAGTGAGAGAGACAGACAGAGAGAAAGACAGACACAGAGACATAGACACAGACACAGCCTTTATTTCATCCCACAAAAAATATAAATAATACAAATAGTCCATGAATACATGATACAATTCTCCTTCCTCTTTGTCATTTCTTCTTCCTCCCCTTTATAGTGAGTGAGAGAGAGACACAGAGACAGACAGCCTCACTGTACAATATTAAGGTCTTAAACTCCTCATTTGGAAGAGAAAAATAAATTTAGTATTGCTAGAAAGGCAATCAGTTTCCCTTTGAACCTGAGTCATTCAGTTAACTCATGATAGTAACATGTCTAGGTGGAACAAAGTCCAATTTACTTTCTCCTAGGTCATTTTAGTACAATCCCTGCATTTATAGATGAGGAAATGTAATTTGTAATTTTGGTAAGTGAAAGTGACATGGGTAGTAATGGCAGGGTTATAATTTGAATTCAGTTCCTCTAACTAGATCCAGAATTCTATCTCAAAGGCTTTCCTCACTGCTCATGACCTCTGACTGTTATGTTTTCTATTTCAATATTTGGCAGGCAAGAAAGATAGGGAATTTAGAAATGAAATCTCTAGGGAAGACTGCCCCCCCCCTTTTAAAAAAAACCACTTTATTCTAAGTCCTAATTGGATGGAGTTTCACCTCCCTTTATTTCCTTTTCACACTCCTTTTTGAGGAATAGCAGGAATCAAGAAAAATAGAAACAGATAATGGCTAGATGATAAATTGGAAAAATTAGATCCTTTTCCAAACCCTGATAATCATTATGGGTTACATATCCCCTGAGTTGCCACTGGCTCACTTCAGGAATGATTTGTCCTATCCATAGTTTTGTGTTTTTATATATGGTTAAGGAAGGAGTTTCTATGTGAGAGTATTTTCACATTGTAGTTAGGTGGCACAGTGGATAGAACTCCCAGTCTGGAGTCAAGAAGAACTAAGTTCAAATCTGTTCTTAGATACTTACTGGCTGTGTGATCCTGGACACTCAACCCTCTTTGCCTCAGTTTTCTCATCTGGAAAATTAACTGGAGAAGAAAATGGCAAACCACTCTAATATCGATGCCAAGAAAACCAAGAAGAAAAAAAATGGAGTCATAAAGAGTCAGACAAAATGGCCATGATTGAAATGGCTGAAAGAGAGCAACAGTGACATTTTCACATTGCTGTTCCAACCAGCCTATGAAAGAAGATTTTGGTGGGGAAACACTATACATATAGTCTGTATATTTATACTCTGGATGTCCGTTTGGGTCATGATTTTGGCTCTATATTTTCTCTCAAAAAGTATACAAAAGTAGAATCCACAAAGGTAATGCTCTGTACTGCTTACCTGGCATAACTTAATTGCAAAGTTGATTTTAGCCTTGTGATTCTAGGATTTCCAGTTACAAAGTCTATAATTACCTTGTTGAAGAGTATTTAATTGTTGAAATTAGCTAGTCCGGTTAGAGGAGTTCTCCAGTGAGTCACCTTGTCTCTTTCACCTATATGAATCTGCCATTTTATCCTCAGAGGGTGAATATTTATGGTTGTTTATACCTTATTTTATCATTGACAATGTTATCGGAATCTATCGGATGCAGTGGATGGAGCTCTGGAGTCAGGAAGACAGAAGTTCAAATATGGACTCGAACACTATCTTTTACTATCTGTGTGAACTTGGGCAAGTCACTTATCCTATGATTGCCTCCATTTATTGGCAAAGCACTAAAAACATAGTGCCCTGCACCTAGTAGGTGCTTTATAAATGCTTATCCTTTTATCATCTTCTCTCTTCCTCTAATCTACATCTGGCCATTTGAGTAATTCATTAATAAACCTCCAGCATTCAAGGTAGGTAGAGGAAATAAAGACCTTGAGTGCTGGTAACAGGTTTGGCAAGGTAGATGGTGAAAACTTGGTCTGATTTATTCCTCGTGCCTCTTTCAGCAGCTGGGAGATTGTTAGAGGAGTATTGAATTTTGAGACAGAGACTCTGAGGGATCTTGTACTTATGTATCTGGGTGACCAATCTCTTTGAATCTCTGTTTCCTCATTTTTAATGTGACAGAGGTATTGGGTGTTAATGATGGTGTTAGATGAAGGGCTAAAGGGCAGATTAAATAATTTAATTCCTTTTTCTCCACTGGTGAAGCCATGTGATCTTTCCAGCTGAGGGGACTGTAGGATATTCCTTGGCTTTGAGATGATGCCACAGTTGCCTATGAGTACCTACTTCCTTCACATCTCAGCATTCTAACTCTCTCAGATACAAAAACTTCACAACAGCCAGTATTGATCTGGTAGCTCAGGTTCAATATTGGAACCAAGACAGAGGAACAAAAGTAAACAGTTCAACAGTGAACAAAAGGAAGTTTACTTACTCCTAACATAAAAAGGATACTCATCAAGGCTATGACCCTTCGCTCAGGTAGACATGGCCACTTTCATTTTCATATAAAAATATGTCTATTGTTGGGAAAGGGTTTTTTTTATTTCCAAGATCTAGAGAGAGCTGTCAAGTACCCATACCTATGATCCTATATGATGGGGACTTTTTGCCACACCTTTCTTCCCAGCTGAGGGGAACAGAAAAGATAGGGAGTGGACAGGTTTAAAAAAAATAATGGGATCTTTCTCAGAAGACACAAGGAGGGAAAGAAACTGGGACTGAAATTCCACTTGATCTTACTGACAAGAGCTGCTGGTTTTCATCTGGGCCATTCTATATCAATCACATTGTTGGACATGGCTGCTTTCTACTTTCTCTGGATGATTCTTGTCTGACACATTCCAGTCTTCATCATGTACCTGCTTTCTGTCTGCTTTGCCTCCATGAATGGCTTTGAAAGAAGATTTTGGTTCATGCCTTGCTTTGCTCTGTTTACAGGCTCTTTACTTTATGGTAGAAAGAGCAAACAGTTTCAGGGTGGCATTTTCTTCTTCTCTATCTCAGTTTATAGAAGTTCTGGGGTAGAAGACCCACTTAGTGGAAAAAGAATTCAAACCTAAGGAATCTAGGAACTGAATGCCTGAATATGTGTCTTAGTTCACATAAGTCTTAAAATCATGAGGATTATTCTAGGAGAAGCCAGGTTATAGTAAACGGAAGATGGATTAGATGACCTCTGAGATTGCTTTCAGGTCTAAATTTATTATCCTATGAGCAATATTCATTTAGAAACAACCCATATATATTAATGTGTATATATATATATATATATGTACATATATATATATAATGTACATATTAATTTAGAAACAACCCATATATATTAATGTATATTTCTCTTACTACCTGAGATTGGATGTTGGGAAAGATTTGGTACTTTTAGAGAACTTATGAGGAGTGGGTGGGATGATGGAGTGTATTTAGAAATGGAAGAAGAGAATGTATAATCATAAGAAAATCATTTTTCTTTATCTTTACTGGGCCACAATTTCCATATTACTAAAAAGAGGGATTTCAACCCCCTCTTTAAAGTCCTTTCTAGTTATAAAATTCTATGATTAAAAGATGAGGTGAAAAACAAGAATAATTTAGGAGAGACAGAGGGACAGACTCATGGAGGATACTTGCTTACCTCTGAAATATCTCTTTCTTTCCTCAAAAAGATATCTTTCTGGGGGCAGCTAGGTGACTTAGTGGATTGAGAGCTCTTGGCTTCAAATGTGGCTTTAGGCACTTCCTCGTTGTGTGACCCTGGGCAAGTCACTTAGCCCCCATTGCCTAGTCCTCACTACTCTTCTGCCTTGAAACCAATACGTAGTACTTACTGATTCTTAGTTTTTAAAGTAAGGGTTTAAAAAAATAGTTATCTTTCCCTACTTGGATTTTGAGGGATTTTTCTTCTTCTCGTATTTGATTGTTTTAACATTGCCTATGTCTTCTTTAAAATGACCATGATTCTTAATTAGTTCAGTCACATTGGTTTCAGCCAATTAATAAGTCAATAAATCAACAAACATATTAAACCTGCTATGTGCCAGATATTGTGCTGAGCACTGCGGAAACAGAGGGGAAGACAAAAGATAATCCCTGATCTCTAATTGAGGAGATAACGTTGAAAACAATCATGCCCAAATAAGATATATACAGATTAGACTGGAAATAGTCCACAGAGGGAAGGTGGAAGTAAAGTTAAGTAACTTCTAGGATATTTTACGTGTAGGATATGGAAGGAAGTATTATTGAATTTTTGTCTCTGTGAGGGGTAACAAAAAGTTGGATGAGTTAGGAGTTAGGAGAGTGGAACATTTTGGGGGATCAAGCAAATGTAGGGGGGTCCCTCAGTATCTTGAGGACATTGGGGACCTTAAAAAGAGGCCACCACTTAGCGAGAGGGTGTGGGAAGTTTCTTCCTATTTTAACAATTTGTCTAAGACCAGCTCAGTATTTGGGAAAGAGGAAGAATGGAAGTCAGTGGAAGTACTTGAGGCACAAAATGTATTCAGTAGAAGTTTGTGGACCACCCTCTCATCCTGACCACCACGTAAATATAAAATATGGTTTCTCTGAAAAATATTTTCTGAATTTGTAATAACTGGCTTACAAAAGGGCTTTTGAAACTTGTTTGTAAGTTGGAATTAGACTACATATTTTTTCCACATATTTCCATTTTTATGCATAATTTGTTAAACCTAGAAGTTCCTGTTTCAGAGGTATAAGTACATTTTAGTGGTTGTGAGGTTATAAGTATCTTGCCAATTAGCCCAGTGTTTTGTACTCCTCATGTTTCACTGGGGTGCCTTATATAATAATCTTGTGGAATGCTTGCAGAGCATAGAAATGTTTGTTAGCTGCTCAAATACCTTTCTTTTTTCCCAACATTTCCAGGCTTTAAATGATTCCATTTTAGGTCCAGTGCTGTCACAGTGAACTGCTGCCCCTTCACCTTTCCCTGCATCAATCTCCATTGCATCTCCTTGCTCTTGCCTCCTCCTATCCCCCTGCTCTTGCCTTCTTCACATATTGGTTTGGCCATTTGGATATCTGAGGTGCTGGGGATTATTTGAAAGATAATTCTAGTCCTAGTATCATTGCCAAGGAGACAGGCACTTGGCATGCTTTCTGTGTCCTGTAATGCAAACTCCAGAGTGTATGGAGTCTGATTCATCTATTCAGCTTCATAATGGACGACAAAGCTTTCCTCTAAAACTCGTAGGGATAAAATTCTGCATTAGTTGCTCAAGTTGTCAGAGGAATGGCCATCTCTCTCACTAACTTTTTGAAGGATCATAGGCTTATCCAGAACTGGAAAGGGACCTTACGAGATATTTTATCCAATCTCATTTTATAGATGAGGAAACTTGAGACTCAGAGGGTTTAAGTGACTTGCTTAGGATTAAACCATCTGTAATTGGGAAAGCCAGGATCACAAACTCAGGTCTTGTCATTTCAAACTTGTAGTTTGAAAAGTGCTCTTTCCTGGGGGACTTTTGCACTGTTTACACTTTTAGACTTGTTGATACTAAAACTACTAGCAGTACCACCAGCATCATTGCTAAGACCACTAGCTCAGTTGCTGCCATATCATTATTACTACCACTAACACCACCACCATGACCAACCATTAGCCATTCATGTCTCTCTAATAGTTTACAGTTTACAAAGAACTTTTCATACAACAGCCCTTGGAGTAAGAAGCACAAGAATTATTATCTTCAGGATTCCTTAGTTGAATTCACCCTTTATCCCTGAGCACTCAGTATACTGTTAGTTTGCCTTCTCTATGTAATCCCTTAAAAAAAAAAGTTTTATTGATGCCTTTCATTTTTTTATGTTGCTGTCATTCCTAAATATGCTTTTTCTCATAACAAATTAAATTAAACTTAAAAATTAAAATTAAATAAAAAATTTAAATAAAAAATTAAGCAAAAGCAATTGACCCAGTGATGGAAAATCTGATAGCCATAATGTGTGTGTGTGTGTGTGTGTATGTATGTGATACACACACACACACACACACACACACATATATACACACACATACACACACAAAATTCTGCATCCATAGTTTCTTATCTCTCACATTAAAGGAGAAAGTTCTTTCTTATCTTCTCCCTGGGGCCACAATTGGTAATTACAAGTTAATCTGCTTTTCATTTTTGTGTTCTTTACATCTATATTATTTTAGTATTTATATATGTTCTTTTGCTTCTACCTACTTCCCTCTGCATCAGTTCATGCAGATCTTCTCATGTTTCTTAGAATTTGTTATTGTTTGTTGTAATAATGGTCCAATAGTGTTTCATTCATGTGCTTCCATTTGTTCAGCCTTTCTCCATATGTAATCAGTCTTCAAATTGACTCTTTCTCTTTTTTAAAGGTAATGATGTAATTAATGTTCAGTAGAGTAAGTTGTTGCTAAATCTCCCACATGGTGGTGGTTTAGAATGGAAAGGCTAGTAGGGAAATGGTTGACCTCCATCTTGGTGTCGTTAGCCAACTGAACTGAGGTCTGACTGATGCTGCCAGGGCATTCGGGTGATGTCTTTTGGCTCTGCTTCTCTTGCCTGGTTGGCCACTCATTCAGGGAGCTCATGAGTTTATTTGCCATTCAGATTCCTCTCCTTTATGCTCAGTTGCTTAGAGAGCAAAGTGGTTTTGAAGTGTGCTCTCTCATAGGAGAAGAAGTCTGTATAGGCTTTGCCAGATCAATCAACACAGAAAGCCTTTCCTTCCATCATTTTGGTACAAGATCAGGATGACCAGGATGACTTTTTTTTTTCCTATCTCTTGAATAATTAATGGCTTAGTTACACCCCCCCCCCCTTGTTTTTTCTATGCCCTCTTCATAGTGCTGCATATGGGAAATACTCAGCCAAGACTGAAGCTGATCACCAAGGTTCACCTCCTTCAGCAGTTTTAGCTACTTATTTAGAAAGGGGAAAAGATTTATATTCTAATCCAGGCCTTGCCCTTGCTTGCATTATTGGATTACTTTAAACCACTTTCTCTTTCTGCCTCTAAAAGGGTATTTTAGCCCTTAAAAAGCCAAAACAAAAAACAAAAACAAAATAGAGCTTCCATTGGCAAGAAGCCTCAATTGAACCAAAATGACATCATCATGATGATAATAATAATAATAATAATAGTAAGTAGATGACATTTATTTAGGATTTACTCTGTACCAGGCACTTTATAAATATTTCATTTGATCCTTACAATAACCTTAGGAAGTAGGTATTGTTATCATTCCAAGTTTATAGTTAAGGAAACTGAGGCAGACAGATTAGAATAACTTGCCCAAAGTTACAGTCAGTAAATTTCTGAGGCTGAATTTGAACTCAGGTCTTCCTTACTCCAAGCTTAGTGCTCTATACTGTGCCACCCATCTGCCCCCTAAACTGCATATACCAACTTAGCTCATAAAAAGGGTATAGATGAGAAATTTAGAGATTTTTATTTTCACCCCACTGTCCTGTAACTTGACTCTTACCTAATATCTATAGTCTTTCAAAGACTACATTGAATATTTGGGAATATGGTGGGCTTAGCAGGGACTGTAGTAAAGTTGTGGAAACAGAAGTATATGTTACCAAACCGTTTTGGTGTGTGCGTGTATGTTTAAGATGTCAGCATAATGTGGCATTTATCCATTACTTTTCTGAAAATTTTCTTTATTTCTCAAGAGGAAGAGACCATCCAAAACAAATGAAAGAAAGTTTGAATGGCTGTTTTAGTCCACTCATTAGGGTGGACTTTGCTCTGAAGAGCAACTAGAATTCTCACCAAAGGTACCATCAGTCCACCCCATCAGCTGACATAAATGGCTCAAGGCCATGTAGGAACAGGATTTCAGCTCTACTGGGAATATTTACAGTTTATATTTCTGTGAAAATTCATAGTTGGGTTCTGGCAAGGGGATCCTGATAAATGTTTGAGCTCTACTCACTTTAAAGCTTAATCTGCATTATTAACATTTTTCCTATCACTTTCTTAAGTCTAGATAGTGACAAAGAAATCAATCAAGCCCTGATTTGTAGCATTTGCAGATTTTTGAGGTGTTAATGCTCACACTGAAAGATGAGCAATTGCCTGGGAAGAACTAGGTCCAGTTTACACCTGGTGTCAGAGTTCTTGTACAATCCTTAGATTCACCCTCACACAATTTCAGCTTCTGAATCTGGAGGTGAGGAGGCATAAGTGAAGCACAGAATCTTTACTATAATTATTTTTTCATGGTAGAAGTTCCATCAAGTCAAGTCAAATGAACAAACATTTACTCAATACTAGTTACTGTGCCAAGTATGCTCACACAAAGACAGTCTCTGCTCTCTAATGGGGAGTGTTATGATTAAAAATTAATCTTGGATATTTCATACTAAATTTATAAGTATTTAATAGTAAAGAGAGTGAAAGAGAGAAATAAGGTTTTCAGTCTTTCTAACTTAAGATCATGTCCCAGATTCCAGCCCTGTGTAGTCCACCATGCTGCTTGCCAGAGACAGCTACACAGATAAACTGGGCATTGGGACAGTTCAGAGAATGGCATGGAGGGAAACAGAGAGAGAGAGAGAGAGAGAGAGAGAGAGAGAGAGAGAGAGAGGGAGAGAGAGAGATCTATGAACTTCATGGGTTGGCTTTTCAAACCTCCCTGTGTTAGCTTTTCCCCCAATCCTTCAAGATTCTTCAATTGGCCTCCTCCTCCATAATATCTCCTGCCACCTGGTCCTCTGTGACTTTCATGCTACCATGCTGGCAGATCCAGGCACATGACTCTCTGACTCCTATGTTCATCTACTGTACTGAGTCTTCTGGGAGTGGACTGGGTTGGAGGTCCTCCAGATATTTAATTTACACAGGAGACAACATGCAAACAACTATAAACAAACAAGACACAAAATGAAATAAATTGGAGTTTATCACACTGGGAAAGCACTAATGTTAAGAGGAATGTCCATAAGAGGAAGAGGCCATAGAAGAAGTTGAAGGTCTCTTTTGGGAAGGAATTCACACCTCAGAAGAGGAAAAACTGCAGATCTTTGTTAGGTTGTGAATGTGTGTGATAGAATGAGAGAGAGAGAGAGAGAGAGAGAGAGAGAGAGAGAGAGAGAGAGAGAGAGAGAGAGAGAGAGAGAGAGAGAAACAGTAGAATGAGAACTTAAATATTTATTTTGAGGGCGAAGTTGAAAACAGAAGGTCACAACCCTCTCATTCTCCTTCAGTGTTATTTTTTTCCCAGTGAATTGTGTGGCTTGGCAATTTTTATCTGTCAATCTATTTTCTGAGAAGCCCTAACAAAAAAGTTTTTTTCCTCAGGCAGGATAACTACTGAATTCCCACCACAGCTTCTTTGAAGGTTATAATTTTCAGACTAACCTTCCTCTCCCCACACCCCTTCTCCCATTTATTTTCTCAAAATAAGCAGCAGTAGATAGAGTGGATTGAGGGAGAATTATCACCTGCAGAGGAGGAAAAGAAAAACAATCCTCCATCTTTGCTGAAGAATGTCAGAGAGTGAGTTTTTAGCAAATGAGATGGTACATGTTGGAAATAGGCTTCAATGAAAATGGAAGATTTTTAAAAAAAATTAATTTGCTAATGATCTCCTCTTTCTTAGAGAAACACTTCTTTTCTTTTGCTCAGATCTCCTTGCTGCTATAGAAAAAAGTAATGTGCCAAGTCTATCCTTGCCTCAGGAATAGAGATAAAAATGGAAATCAAATTTTATTGCCCCATGCATGAGCATATTATTGGAATAGGGAATTAACTGCTTAAAGGAGGCTGCAGTATCCTTTGATAGATAGCCTGAGTACTGCAGGCAAAGGTATCAAACACCTGACCCAACTCTAAGTCCATGAGCTGCAGCACACTGACTTTAATAGGGGTGAGACCTTAACTGGCTGCTAGTTATCCCATAATTCTGTCAGTGCCTGTAGTTTTCTCTCCAAATGTGCTATGGCAGGTCCGGTTTGACAGCAATGACATCTCCAAAATGTTGTCACCAGTCTGTTTGAAGACCTCCTTTGAGGAAAGGCAGCTCCATCAAGTAAGGCATGGGAAGTTAGGTTACCACAACAACTGGTGTCTGGGGAGTCCAGGGAGGGCAGTTTCACATAGGGAGGTCAGGCTAAACTCCTCAAGGATAAAGAAGATCATTTGGATCATTGTGAGTTGGTTGTAGGCAGCTGGGAAATCACAGCTGCTGACAGAAAATGCCGGCTGTGCTGAGATCTGTAGGCACAGCTGGAGTAAGAATCCAGGGCAGTCTCAGGGCTAAATGACAGATCTGGGAATAGGAAACGCCGTCTAAAATTGTAAAAACAGTAATTCTGTCTCTATAATTGCAGATGATCCCAGTAATGAAGACAAGGAAGAGATATATAAAGAAGTCAATATAGCTGCATAGGGAACTCTCAAAAAAAAAAAGCCTCAGATGTTAAAAGAATGTGTTTAGAGGATAAAAGGAAGTGTAGCCCAGACCAGTGCAAAAGAGTGGCTTGAACCATTCATAAAGCAGTGTCAGCCTTAAATTCAGAATGAATTTTTAGCTTCCATAAAACTGTTAGAGAAAACAACATGATCTTTAAAACAAAATGAGGAAGGGAACAGATAGTAAATGTTTGTTGAATTAAATCAAATAGATCCCATTTAGGAAACTGATAAAGATGGCAGAACAACCTTATGTTTCATGTTAACGTCTTCTCTATTAAGGAGAATGGTCTTTTGACTAGAAGGAAGATAGATAGAGCAGTACTTAGAGTGCTGGCTCTGCAGTCAGAAAGAGTCATCTTCTTGAGTTCAAATCACAGCTAGATGCCACAGCAGTTGAGCTTCCAGTAGGGAGGCAGGAAGACCTGAGTTCAAATTTGAATTCAGACACTAACTGTGTGACCACAGGCAAGTCACTTAACCCTATTTGCCTCAGTTTCTTGATCTGTAAAATGAGTTGGAGAAGGAAATGGCAAACCACTTTGGAATCATTGCCAAGAAAATCCCAAATAGGTCATGAAGATTTGGACATGACTGAAATGACTCAACAACAACAAAAAAGGAAGAAAGGAAGGAAACAGGCATTATGCTAAGTACTTCACAAATATTACCTTATTGGATCCTCACAACAATGTTATAAGGTTGTTAAACCCATTTTACAGTTGAGGAAATTAAGGCAAAGAGAGGTTACCTGATTTGCCCACAAGTTGCTTAACTAATAAGTGCCATAAGCTGGATTTGAACTGGTCTCCCTAACTGAGTCCAGTGCTCCATCCACTGAATGTCGTTAAAAGCAAGTGGAGGACCGCAGATTTAGAGCTGGAAGGGATGTTAGAGATATAATCCAATAACTTCGTGGTCACACAAGTGAAAAGTAATGTGACTGGAATTTGAATTCAAGGCTTTCCAGTTAAATGATTGAATTTGAGCAAAAGCCTTTCCAATGCAGGGCTTTTTTTTTTTTTACCATGCTATTTTTCTTACTCTTAATGTTCTGTGTGTTTCAACCAGCCTGGACTACTTACTGGCTGTAGTAACTGTCCCATGTTTTCTTGCCTTGGAGCCTTTGCTGATGCTGGGTGACCTCTGGCTGGAATTCCTGCCCATGTTTTAAAACTCAGTTTTAAACTGCTCAATTCAGTACTTTGTGCACTATAGACACTTATTAAATGTTTATTGAATTACAATTTTTTTGGTAAGGTAACACAAATTTGAGACAGATCTCACTAGGCTTGAGCAGTGGGCTTGAACAGACAAAATAAAATTAAATGTAGATAAATGAGAATCATAGCACCCCAGATTTCTAGTTGGAAGAGATCTTAGAGGTCATTTTTTCCAGCCTTCTTCCTTTATAGGTGAAGAACCTGAGTAGCCCTAAGTGATTTGCCTAAGGTTTCACTTGCACATGACCTTAGACTCCAAATTGAGTTAGTTTTCTTTTCATCTCATTGGCATTTAAAAAAATTGATCATGTGAAAATAGGATGCTTTGACTATAGAGCAGTCCATGTTAAAAAACAAACCAACAAACCAAAAACCAATTAAAAAACCCTCCCAAACCTAAGGATTTGTATTGTCTTCCCCTAAACTAAAAAAATGAGCCATCGTTATCAAAATGTTAATGCAATCTTCATTTATATAATATATTATGGTTTGCAAAACGCTTCCCATATAGTATATCCTATATGCTTTAACAGGAGTGTATAGATCTCACCAGTGTTCTTCTCCATTTTATTCTTCTCTTAGTCAGGACCCAGCTGGAATGTTTTGGTTACCACATTTTGACCAACTAGAAAGTATACAGTGGAATGTGACCAGAGTGTTCAGAATCCACGAAACCTTTTCAGGCGAAGAATGTTGAGAGAGCTGGGGATTTTTAACTTAGGATACTTGGGGAAGGATATGTCTTTAAATATTCCATAGTCTTACTTCTCCATTAGTGGCAATGCAGTATCCCTGAACAATCTGCAGGGATCTAAAAAACACTATCCACAAGCAGAGGATAAACTATGGGAGTAAAAACACCGATGAAAAGCAACTGCTTGAGTACGGGGTGGAGGGGATTTGACTGAGGAGAGACTCTAAACGAACACTCTGATACAAATACCAACAACATGGAAATGGGTTTGAATCAAGAACACATGTGATACCCAGTGAAATCGCACATGGGCTATGAGAGAGGTGGGGGGGAGGGAGAAAAAAATGATTTTTGTTTCCAATGAATAATGTTTGGAAATGACCAAATAAAATCATGTTTAAAAAAAAACCAAAACCAAAAACAAAAAAAATATTCCATAGTCTTGTGGAAGAGGGAATAAGCTCATTTTGCAGATTTTCACAGGGGGTACTAGGTAACTCATACAAAGGAGGAAGATTCCAAATTAGCATTAACTATTTGATAATGCTTTAGATCAGAGGTATTAAATTCAGGCCAAAAGTTGACCCAGATTAAAATGTGATTGGGAAATGTTTAATAAAATAAGTAAAAATAAAATAAAACATGTTAGTATGTGCTTCTCTACTGCTTTAGATTGCCCAGGAATGGAGTGAGCACCTCAATAAATAAGTCCCTTAGAATATGGAATGTTGGAGCAGGACAAGGGATGTTAGAAACCATGTGGTCCAACTGGTCATTTATGAAGGACCAAGTTCAGAGAAGGGAAATTACTTATGCAAGATCATAAAGCCAGTTAATTGCAAAATCTGGTCCAGACCAGTGCTCTCTAACTTCAAGTCTTCATAGTACCTGCCATGTTGAATTTGGAAAGAAGAATGCTCATCAACCCAGCACTCTTATAGTTTAGATTCTCCACATGGATGTAGTCCACGTCATTCTTTCCTTCCTTTCACTTTAATAGGGGATAGATAATATATACCAGGGAGTAATGGCCAAGGTTGAGATGTTTGGATCTGGAAAGCCATCCAGATGCCCTGACTGATTACTTCATCCTTTCCAAGAGTTAGATTATACATTTAGTGAAGGAAGGCACCTCGAAGTCCCCCTACTTAAGAGATTCTTAACCTTTTTTGTGTCTTGGACCCCTTTGGCAATCTGGTGAAATTTATAACTCCCTTTCCAGAAAGATGTTTTTAAATGTGTAGAGTAAAAACATAGGATGGGAATAGCTAGGTAGTTCAGTGGAGCTGGGTAGATCTGGGTTCAAATTTGACTTAAGTTGCTTCCTAGCTGGACAAGTCATTTAACCCCAGTTGCCTCCCAGCCCTCATTGCTCTTCTGCCTTGGAACTAATTCTTAGTATTGATTCCAAGAAGATTAGGGTATTAAAAAAGTTGAATAACCAATTACATTGAAAGACAGTTTAAACACACACAGAAACACATACACTAAGTTCATGGAGGGTTAAGAACCCTTGATCTAGTCTAACACTCTCATTTTGATCAGGAGATCAGGAGGCTAAACTAGAGAGACATTAGATCTATCCTTTAGAAACATCAATGTAGCAGTCATTTGGAGAATGGATTAGAGAGGAGAGAGAGTAAAGTTAGGAAGACCAATTAGGAAAATGTTAAAATGTATTCATTTACGTGACCAGTACTGCAGGCAGTAAACCTGGATGATTTAAATTGATTTTAGAGGACTGAACTACTTTGTTTCTATTTGATTTAGCTAGATAGTATTTCTGTCTCCTCCCCTCCAGATTTGCCCTAAAATACTGCAAGTCATATATTTATATTTTTAATGGAAGTAAATTAAAATCAATTTTGTTTTGAAGCTTTCATACCTTTGAAGTAATTGGAGACACCTTTGGGTGTCATAACAAAATCAGATTTTACACATAGACACT
Source organism: Monodelphis domestica (assembly GCF_027887165.1). Taxonomy (NCBI): domain Eukaryota; kingdom Metazoa; phylum Chordata; class Mammalia; order Didelphimorphia; family Didelphidae; genus Monodelphis; species Monodelphis domestica. The sequence goes on along the minus strand of NC_077231.1, from coordinate 249,517,747 downwards.
CATAATAAGTATTTGAATGAATAGCAAGAGGTAATTTAGTCTCCTCCAGTCTCTAGGGAGTGTTATCTTCAAAGGTGTCAGTTTTCATTTGTAAAGAGATAAGATTGTGTGTGTGTGTGTGTGTGTGTGTGTGTGTGTGTGTGTGTGTGTGTGTGTGTGTGTGTGTGTATAACTTCTTGTAACAAACCTGTGACTAAGAGAGAGAGGATAATCAGATTTCTCTGGCAAGTGAGTGGCTTGTCCAAACTCAGAATACCAAATTTATTGTTAGAAGAAAAGGCAGCAAGTACTAGGTTGGGGGTAAAGTCTGTTTCCCATCTCCTTTCCTCTTGAGTAATTGAGGTAGAAATAGGTGTGGGAAGAGGGGTGAGTGAAGGAAGCTGAAAAGATAATAGAACAAGGACAGTTAGGAAGCTCAGAGCACTGGGCTTTGAATCAGGAAGACTCATCTTCATCTTCCTGAATTAAAATCTGGCCTTAAACACTGATTAGCTCCATGACCCTGGGCCAGTCATTTAACCTTATTTGCCTCAAAAGAAAAAAAAAGAGAAAAAAGAATGATTAATAGCTAGATTTTACAGAGTTCTTTATGGTGGACAAAGTGCTTTATACATGTTATCTCATTTTGACCCTCCCTACAACACTGGTAGGTTGGTTCTAATAAGATCCCCATTTTACTGATAAGGGAAACTGAGGCTGAAAATGTTTAAGAAGGAGAGTTTTTTTAAGGGACAGCTTTCTGGTGGGGTAAGATTTAAGATGGGCTTTAAAGAATGGTTATGTGTTGAATACACAAAGAGAATTCTAGGTTCAGAGAATTATCTAAGCAAAGACTTGGGAGGATTATATTATAGGAAAAGTATACTCAAATCGCCAGATTACAAAATGACAGCAACTTTTTATCCCTGGAAGCTCCAGTAAGTTGTGTTCTGCTCCATGTAGATATTTTTTTTTACCTGACCATATAGGATTATAGATTTGGCAATGGAAGGTATCTAAGAGGCTATGTAGTAAATTATTTCACAAAAGGGGAAACTGAGGTCCAGCAAAGTTAAGTAACTTGATTGACTGTAAGGGGCAAAATTAGGGTTGTTGACTGAATATATTATATTAGTGGTCGCCAGGGATTAAAATTCAATCCTAATAAAATACTCAAGTCAGTTTGGGATTTTTATGGTGGTTTAATTACAATAGTAGGAAGAAATTAAGAAGAAGAGAGAGAGGAAAAGGAATTGGACTGCTCTGGCAAGCCAGATAGGAGTTCAGAGGCCTAGGCTAAGGGGCCTTCTCAATCTAGCTTGGCTTCCAGCCATGAGACTTCCTCTGAGATGAGGAACCTCCTAGGAGGGATAGCACATTAGAAGGTAAAGGAAAAGAGGAATCAGCCTAAACCACTCACCAAGCATGCTAAGAACACTGCCATGAGCTCCCAACACTGAAAGAGTCCAGTATCTCCAAGACCAAGAGAGTGAGAGCTAGAGGCCAGCGAAAGCAAGTGACATGAAATATATAGACCGTTCTTTACATCACTTTCTGCGACTCACATGTACTAATGGTAGCTTAAACTTGACTTAGGACAGCCCAGGGGTCTGTCAGTTGTTTCTTATTTGTCACTTGCTAGCACATGCTGGTCATAGGCCATCCTCCTCAACACTTAATCCTTGAGTAGGGGTGTATACATTTCTGGTTGCTGGAATTCTAGACTAAGCAGGGTGAAGTCAATCTAAAATTCATACTAGGCCACATAAGGAGCAAGTGTTAAAAGATGAGAGTCAAATTTGGGTCCTCTGACTTCAAAGCCAATGCTATTTCCACTAAACCAACAGTTCAGCCCAAAGTTTCAATCATTTATCAGTCAACTAGTAAACATTTAATTAGCACCTATTATGTGCCAGGAGAGGTGCTAAATTCTAGGATAGAAAGATAAATAAAAACCAAGACAGTTCTTGCCTTCAAGGAGCTTACAGTTGAATAGGGAGAGACCTCTTACAAAGTGATGCTGAAGAGCGGTAGGCAAGGGAGGTGGGAGAGATGGTACCCAATATCAGAGCATGATGGATGGTTCCAAAGAAGTACAGAAGCAGTGTGGATGGTGGGAAGCCTTTTGCTTTTAGTTGACAATCATGACATTTACAGCTGTTATCAGAAGTGATCTTTATGGAGGTTGATAGCTGTCTTGCAGTTCTAACAATCTGGGCTGACAGTTTTTATTGTTGATAATTTTTGAGACTATTCATATCACTACCTTTAACCTCACATCTGCTTCTTCTCTTCAATTAATAGCATCTTGGCATTGTTATTCTCCCAGTCACTAAAGCCCACACCTTGGATACATCTTTGACTTTCCTATGCTCTTTTCCTTCCTTCCACCCTGATTAATCCAGTCATTCAGAAGTCTTGAAAATCAGTCTTTCCAGTTACTCTAGAATCTCTTTCCTCTCCCCCCACCCCCATTCTCATTTCTGCCATCAGTTCAGGCCCTTATTATCTCATGACTGAAATATTGCAATGACCTCTCTCTCTGCTGGCATTTTCTTTCTGTTTTAATCCATTCAACCCACTACTGCCAAATTTATCTTACTAATGTATAGTTCTGATCTCTAATTAAAAAAAAAAAAGAAAAAAGAAGGCTTTCAGTGGTCTACTGAATGTAAGTCCAGGTTCCTTAGGCTGGTTTTCAAGGCTCTTCAAAATCTACCTGTGACTTCACTTTCCTGGTTTATCTAATACTACATTCTTTCATAGATGTTAATAAATATTCATGCAAACTGGATCATTCACTGCCCCTCTGCACATGTCTAGCTCTTAAGGTATCTTTTTAAAAAATTATTTTCCCAATTACATGTAAAAATAATTTTAACTTTAAAAAAAATTAGGGTTCCAATTTTTTTCCCTCTTCTCCTCCCTTCCTTGAGATAGCAAGCAATCTGATATAGATTTTACATATGCAATTATATAAAATATTTTTCCATATTAGCCATTTTGTTGAAGAGATTCAGATCTCTTCATCTTTGGTCCTATGCTTTGTCAGTGGAGGCCCTGTTTGACTTCCAAAATATGGAAACAAAATATTGCCATTAAAATATTGGACATAAGAAACTTGGAGTGGCATGGGGCTTGGAATCAGGAATATTCATCTTTATAAGTTCTAATCCAGTTGCATATACTCCTTAGCTGTGTGGCCTGGGCAAGTCACTTAATCCTGCCTGCCTCAGTTTCCTTAACTGTAAACTAGGGATAATAATAATACCCATCTCAAGATGGGCAGGTAGACTGCATAGTGGAGTGTTGGGCCTGGACTCAGGAAGACTCATCTTCTTGAGTTTAAATCATAGCTGTGTGACTTGGGCAAGTCATTTAACCCTGTTTGCCTCAATTTCTTCATCTGTAAAATAAGCTGGAGAAGGAAATGACAAACCACCTCAATATCTCTGCCAAGAAAATTCCAAATTGGGTCACGAAGAGTCAGAACTGAAAATGACCAAACAACAAGAGACTTGTGTTACTTGACTTTCTTTTCATTTTAATTTAATTCAGCAAATATTTATTAGGTGCCTGCTATGTTCCAGGCAGTAAATTAGTTGCTGGATATATAAAAATCCAAGTGAAATAGTCCCTGCCTTTGGATCCTGACTTTAGAGCTGGAGATCATGGAATCTAGCCTGCTCATTTTATAAATGAGGAAACAAGCTCAGGGAGAGTGTGAGACTTCATCTAATACACCCAGCACATAGCGTAAGTGTCAGAAGCAGGATTTAAACCCAAATCCTCTGACTTGTTGTCAAGGAACATATGTTTTAGGGTAGGAGGATAGATAATTCCAAATATACAATGTAAGCATTAAGTCCTGTTTGTCTAGCCCTTACCCTACTGTCTTGGAGTTGCTCCTTAGGTGGAAAATAAGGTTTTTTTTGGGAAAAAAAGTGATCATTTTAGTTTTGAAAGGCACTAGGTTTTCCAAGAGAGGAAGTGAATAGAGAGGGCATTCCTTACCATGCAAGGAGGATATCTGACTTAGGGTTTGGGGATTTGGTAGCTCTGGAACTCAGTGGAGAGAGCACTGGTCTGAAGTCAGGAAGACACAAGCTTCAATCTGGCTTTTTGTTTGCTTTAGCTTCCTCAGGTATAAAATGGGTATGATAATAGCACCCACCCCTCAGAGTTGTTGAGTTGTGGTGAGGACCACATGAGATAATAATTGTGAAACACAGCACAGTGCCTGGAACATAGTGAGGGCTAGAGAAGTGTTCAGTAGTTCAGTCATGTCTGACTCTTTGTGACCCAATGGACCATAACATCCATGGAGTTTTCTTGGCGAAGATATTGAACTACCTTGCCATTTCTTCCTCCAGTGAATTAAGGCAAACAGAAGTTAAGTCACTTGCCTAGAGTCACACCACTAGAAAGTGTCTGAGACTGGATTTGAACTCTAGCCTCTGAGCTACCTGTCTGCCTCCTATATACATGTTAGTTATTATTATCTGCATATTATGGTTCTGTTTATATTCTATGCTTATTTCTTTAACTGGTTACTCTTAAAACTTTAAGAATTTGAGAGACAGAGAGAGACACACACACACAAAGAGACAGACAGACAGACAGAGTTCATGAGGGGGCCGAAAGGTATTCTCAGGAATTTTGTCTTCCCCTTTCCAAGGGAAATTTTATTCTTGTCTATGAAAGAGCAAGACCAGGACTACAAAGGTGGTTACTGTGTGGTCCTCAGAAAGTGGGTACTGGGTCGGAATAATTGTGTCTGTCTCCTCCCCTCCTTTACTGAACTAGAGGAAATGATAGTTTCACTTTCCTGATTACTGTTCCTTCAAGAGGAAGAGTTGGCACAAACTTTACCCGTCTCCTCTAAATTCCTGTAAATGCTAATTACATAAAAGACCATCATAAATAGTAAATAGTGAGAAAATTCATTTATTATAGAAAAATCTGGAAAGATTGACATGAACTGATGCAAAGTGAAATGACCAGAATCAGAAGAACACTGTACACAGTGACAGCAATTCTTCTTGATGAAAAATTGTGAATGTACCTTCTGTCTTAGAATTGATGCTAAGTTTTGGTTCCAAGGCAAAAGAGTAGTAGAGGCTACAGTTAGAGTTAGGTGACTTGTCCAAGGTCACACAGCCAGATTTGAAGACCTGAGGTCAGATTTGAACTGAGAACTTTCTATCTCCAGGCCTGGCTCTCTATCCATTGAGCTACTTTGGTGCCCCTAAGTGTAAGGAAATTTGAGAAAGATAATCCCCAGCTGTGGAGAACAAGAAAGGATAATATGGTGGAGTTTGCATTTGAGCTGAGCCTTGAAGAAAGACAAGAATTTCACAGGCAGAGATAGGGAGGGAGTTAATTCCAGGCATGGATGAGAAAGCCCTGAAGCAACAGAAATGTAAATCCAGGTTATGGAATAGCTAGCAGTCCAATTTGGCTGGAATTCAATGTGTATTAAGGTATTCTGTGGGTCTGATTTATGAAAAATATAGTTCTCAAGCCACTCCTTGGCTTATTTATTTTTAATAATCAGTCAGTTGACTGAAAAGGTTTTGCCAAGATAAGAACATAGGGACAATAGTTACAAAATATTCCCCCTCAGATGTGGGACAATTTGGCCACTAATACACTGTTGGTGGAATTGTGAATTGATGCAACCATTCTGGAGAGCACTATGAAACCAGGCTCTATGGTAAGCTATACATACCCTTCAGCCGGCAATATCATTACTGGGTCTGTATCTTAAAGAGTTCAGAGATAAGAGAAAAAAATCTATCTGTACCCAAATATTTTTAACAGCTTTTTTTTAGAGGCAAAGAATTAGAAATAGAGGAGTTGTCTATCAATAGGGGATTGGATGAGCAACTTGTAGTATATGTTCTAATGGAATACTCCATAAAGAATAATGAATAGGATGAGTTCCAGGTTCAGAAAAACCTGGAAAGACTTATATGAACTGATGCAAAGTGAAAATGAACAGAACTAGCAGAACAGAAATATTTTATGATGATCACCTCAGACACTTACCAGCTGTGTGACCCTGGGCAAATCACTTAACCCCCATTGCCTAGCCCAATCCTGCCTTGGAACCAATACACAGTAATGATTCTAAGATGGAATATGCATGCATGCATATATATAAATTATATGATAATCTACCATAAGGACTAAACCATTATCAGCAAAGTAAGTTTCCAAGGGAAATGCCAAAGAAGGAACTGTTGGAGTCTGAGTGCAGATCAAAGCATGCCATCTTCTACTATATTTCCTTATGAGATTTCTTTTGTATGTGTGATATGTGTCTTCTATCATGACGTGAGCAGATAGAAATATATATTGCATGAAAGTGCTGATATAATCTATATTGGACTACTTACCACGTTGGGTGGGAAGGAGGGAGGGAGAGAGACAGAGAAAAATCTGAATTCTAAATTGTCAAAAAACAATTGTCAAAAATTGTTTCTACATGTAACTAAAAAAATAAATAACATTTAGAAAAATCTGTGAATGACCTAGTTATTCTCAGCAGTGCAGTGATCTAAGACAGTCTCCGAGACTCATGATGAAAAATGCCATCTGCCCTCCAAGAAAGAGCTGATGGAGTCTGAATGCAGATGGAAACATACTATATTTCATTTTCTTCTTTTTCCATTTGAGATTTCTTCCATAAAATGACTAATATAGAAAAATTTTTTACATGATTAAATATGTAAGATCTATATTAGATTTCTTACCATCTCTGGGAGGGAGAAGGCCAGGGAGAGAGAAAGAAAGGGTCAGAAGAAGGGAGAGATTTTGAAACTCAGAACTTTAAAAAAATGTCAAAAATTGTTTTTACATTGAATAGGGAAAAAATAGTTTTTTTTTTTGAAGAGTTGAACAGATTTGAATATTCCAGACAATACACAGAGTGAATGAACTTTCCCACATGGAGAAATATATATTTTAGAAATATATCTTAGATCAACTGAGAGAGAACCCAGCCTTATGCAAGGGGAAATTCCCTGAAATCTCTAAGAGAGGAAAGCTAGAAATCAGTTATATGTGGAACAGTTGGTTTTCCCTTATTTCACTGCCTTCCAAATTCCATTTTTTCTTTCTCTAGATTGTGGAATGTCACAGGCTCTCTGTCAAAGCAGGAAGATAGAAGTTTGTCTTCTCTTTTCTTGGTGGCTATATTCCCTCACTGTTAAGTCACTTTTTAGATGTGTATCATTCTTCAAGACCCCTTTTGGGATTTTCTTGCAAAGATTATGGAGTGGCTTGCCATTTTCTTCTCCAGTTTATTTTACAGGAAACTGAGGAAAACAGGGTTAAGCAACTTTCCCAAGGTCACCCAGCTAGTGAGTATCTGAGGCCATATTTGAATTCAGGAAGATGCAGATTAAGAAATTTACTACTAACAAATTTCCAATTTTAAAATTCACACAAGCCTCAAAGGCAAATTCTTTGACAAACTAATTTAACAAGAGCAACACCAGATATTCTGTACATCCTTGGAAAGCTCTCTTATGCTGCTTTTGAGCCTGTTTCCCAGATATGGTTGTATGTAAAGTATTGTTGCAGGTGCCTAGGGAGAAACAAAGATACCCAAGATGCATGCTTCTTGTCCATGAGTAGTTTATGATCTAGTTGGGAGGCGGATTAAAAGTGAAGGTACAATATGTATGTATAGGAGGCAGCTACATTGCTCAGTGGGTTTGAGAACCAGTCCTAGAGATGGAAGGTCTTGGGTTCAAAAGTGGCCTTCCTAGCTCTGCAACCCTGGGGCAAGTCATTAAATCCTGATGGTCTAGCTGCTTTTCTGTCTTAGATACTAAAATAGAGGGTAAAGGTTTAAAAGAAAAAAAAAAGGATACTATGATAATAATAATGGTCATTTCCTTAAATCTTTAAAATTTGCAAAGCAATTTTCATTGGATATCTCCTCTGAGCTTTACAACAACCCTGTTGAAGAAGTTGTTCTCACCCCTGTTTTATTGATGAGGAAAATGAAGCTTAGAGAAGACTTGCCCATGGCCATCTAGCTAGGAGGAGAGGCATCATTTGAACCTATGTCATTTGACTTTGAGATCAGGACCTCATTCACTATATAGGTCTGTATGTCCCTCTAATCTAGGTGTGAAATAAGGGTTTGGAAAGGAAGGAGAGGCATAGGAGAGAGTTTTCAAGAGAAGAATTAGCAAGGTTTTCTGATGAACTAGTTGAGGAGGTTTTGAGCCTTGGTGACTAAAAAATATTATGGCATTCCAAATAGGAATTTGGGGCTGTTAGGAGGCACACCATGTAGAGCAATGAGTATAGAGTCAGGAAGACCTGAATTCAAAACTGACCTCAGACACTAGCCATGTGGACCTTGGACAATTCACAAATTCTATTTGTCTCAGGTTCTTTACTTGTAAAATGAGTTGGAAAAAGGAAATAGGCAAACCACTCTAGTATTTTTGTCAAGAAAACGCCAAAATTGGTTATAAAAAGTCAGACATGAGCCACCGAACTGCGCCATTACTGTGCCACCAACAAAGGATTGTCAAAAGGAATAGCTGATTCCTTGGAAAGAGATTATTTTAGTTTTTAGAGACTGCAGTGGTACTAGAACAATGAAAATATCCTTCATCTATGTTTCAAAATCTTCCCTATTAAAGTGTTCATTGAAGTTATATTTGCTATGATTAACTATCTGAAGGGAGAAAATTTGTGGGTCATTAGGTTGGGAGTTGTTTCTTATTCTGCTTAGATTGATGAGGATGAGGATAGGAGGGGAAGGTTATGGGACCTTCTTTTCTATGAGGGATGGACTTCTGAATCATCATGTTGTAAGGAAGGTACTATAGGGACATTGATGGCATGTGGTCAAGTTGTGGATGAGGGAGGAGAAATAGAAAGTTGGGGAGTCCCCTTCTTTCGATGACAGATGGGGGAATAATAGAACTCTACCTTTTATAGAAGGATAAAGGAATAAACTGAGGAGAACTTGCAGGAAGAAAAAATCTATGTTTTGAAATGCATGGTCCAGTGTTTCAGGGGAGTACAAATTACCTGAGGACCAGGGATGGTTTCATTTTCATCTTTGATTAACCTGAGTTTTTAGCCAAGATTGGGGTATTTTGTATAAGACTTTCTTCAATGAAGAAGAGAATGAGCTGAAGAGCTGCCATGCTTGATAGAGGTAGGAGTTAGTTGGGAGAGCTTTGGAGAGGAATGATCTCTTTCTACTCTTCCTTATCTTTGTCTTTCTTTTCTTCCCCTTCCTTTTACATTTCCTTCTTCTACTCCTCATCTTCTTCCTTCCTTTCTTCTTCTCTTCCCCCTCTCTCCTGTGATTCCAAATTTTCTATGCCCAGCTCCAGAATAATGGGAGTTACATTTATATCATCAGCATCTAGCACAGTGCCTCGCAATTTAGCAGACACTTAATAAATGTTTGTTGGCTAATTTCCTCCTCCGTATTTTTTTTTTAACCTGTGGCAGTGAAGTGTGGGAATAAGTCTTTTCTGTTGATACACTGCTCTGTTTCCATTATACTAGCATGAAACTGTTCCCTTTCAGGAAGGGCCTAGATTCCTTAGTATCAGGAAGCTCAGTCATTCTCTATGGGGAATTGGCAAGAACTAATAAATAATTTATGGTTTAGTTCCAACTAGATTTCTGTACCTGCTCCTGGTAACTGGACATGCTCTAATAGCTGCTTGTAAAAATAATGGTAGCCAATGGTCCAGTCCAATTAAAATACCTGACCAGGATCTTCCTTACTTTACAGGGAATCTATCCATAAACTAAAGAGTTTCCATTTGTAAAGAGTGTTTTGTAGAGCTTTTGGGTGTGCACACTGAGGACTCCTGATGTTTACCTTTGTAGCTTTTTCTGGGAGTGTAACAATGCCCTGGGCAGCCCAAGTCATTAATTTCACTCATTTATTTTAATGTGCATGCTTTAGTAGTAATGGATGGGTCAGCTTTCAGCACACCTTGTTCCAGCAAAGAGATGCTCATCCTTATGTGGTGCTCTCAGGTTCACCTTTCCTTCTATCTCTTGTTCCTCCCATCTGCTACCTCTGAAGAGCCTTCAGTGCCAGTCTGATATTTAGTCAGAACCTTTCCAAGTCAGTCTAAAAAGCCCCTAAATTTGGGGCCTCTTAGAAGATGTCTTTTTGAAGAAAATTGTGCTGTGGAGCTTTTCGCAGGCAGTTAAGTGTAAAATGGGATTTGGGCCTGCAGGTGTGTCACTTAGCTGCAATTTTAGTGAAGGATGGAGAGTTTATGTAACAGAACTGATAAGCCTTCCCTTTTCCTCCCCTTTTTTTGTATCTTGGCTGGGGAACATTAATGGTTAGTGGCAGTGAAACCTGAAGTGTTCTTCTGCTGCCTGACCAGCTACTGGTTTCAGGACCTCATGAAGACTTGACCTGATGGATTGGAGGGGCCTAGAAGAAAAGAGAAAATGCTCCTGGCCTGGGCATTGCTCTCTTGCAGGAAAAGCCATTTTTTGGAATGGAAGGCCCTTGTCCACTTTGGAAGGGGCATCCTAAATTGAAGGAACAGAAAGCAAAGGTGCTTTTCCCCACTCCCAATACTATCATGGCTCAGTGCAATGAGAAGACCTCTGGAATCAGAGTCAGGCTTAATTGTTGTTTTTGTTGTTTTTTGACCCATTACCCTCTGTCTTAGAATTCATGATGTGTATTGGTTCCAAGGCAGAAAAGCAGTAAGGGTTAGGAATGAAGTATTTGAAGCCATCCTCTCTGTCTCTCTCTGTCTCTGTCTGTCTGTCTGTCTGTCTGTCTGTCTGTCTGTCTGTCTGTCTGTCTCTCTTTTCTATCTTTCGCTGTCTCTTGTCTGTCAATGTGTCTGTCTCTGTCTCTCTTTCTCTCTGTATGTGCCCCCCTCCCCCCCCCACCTTGTCCTTGGAGTTCAGAGGAAAGGGAGATTATTGGATTAGAGTGACCATGGAAGAGAGGGAATGACAGAACCTAGGGAGTTTTTTGGGTAGAAAAGTGGCACGATTTAAACCTGAGTTTTTAAGAAAATCATTTTGCAGTTGTATGGAAGATGAATTGTTGAAGGTAGGGAGAGACTTTAGAATAAGACAGGTAAGAAATAATGATGGTATGAACAAGGTCCAGTGGTTATGTTTCAGTGCAGGGAAAGAGACATATTCAAACGATGTTATAGAAAGAGAAATGACAAGATTTAGCAACTGATTTTATATATTATGCTTATCATATATTATATAGTATATGATGTTATGTATCATATTATCTATATAGTAGCACTATATATATGCAGTAAATAAGCAAATAAATATGTAGTACTAACTATATATATAATAAATATAAAATAAAATACATAAAAAATAAATGAGGGAGGTTATGGTGTACTGAAAACAGTATTCCAGATGAAGTCCACGGAGGGCAGAGGACGATGGCAATATTCACTCGTGAATATGGGAAGCTGTTTCCCTTAGTGAAGCCCAGGATTGAATGAGATTTTTGGCTGCCTTATCATAAAGCTGAAATACTGATTGAGCTTTCAGTCCATAAAACCCTGAAATCCCTTTTATAAAACTTGCCAATTATACATGTATCCTCCATCTTCTGTTTGTAGAACTGATTTTTTGGGGGGATTAAAATTTAAGTTTTTAAATGTGCCTATATTGGTTTTTAACTCATTAAATTCAGCCCAATGACCTAGCCTGTCAGAAAAAAAAAAGAGTGAGGGTGACTGATATTGGGAAACTGAGTAACTTGAAGGAGATGGTGCCTTCAGCAGGAATAGGGAAGTTATGAAGGGGGCAGATTTTAGGGGGAAGGTAATGAGTTTCTGTTTGGGACATGGTAAATTTAAAATTCCCATGAAACATTCAGTTAAATATGCCCATTTAGCAGTCACCATTATGAGAATGGAGCTCATGAGAGAGACTTAGGGGCTGGATATAGATCTAGGAAGTCATCTGCTTGGAGATCATAATTGAATCCATGGGATCTAATGAGGTCACCAAATGAGAATGTAGAGAGAAAATCAAGCAATCAGTAAACATTTTTATAGTACCTACTATGTGCCAGGAACTATGTTAAGTGCTAGGAATACAAAAAGAAGCAAAAGGTAATCCTTGTCCTCAAAGAGAATATAATCTGAAAGACCACATGCAAACTATACAAAGCAAGTCTATCTGGATAAATGGGCAATAATTAACAGAAGGAAGGCATTAAAATTAAAAAGAGTTGGGGAAGGCTTCCAATAAAAAATGGGATTTTCTTGGGACTTAAAGCCAGGGAGATCAGTAGGCTGAGTGCCATAAGGAGAGCATTCCACCCATGGGGGACAATGAAAGAAATGCCTGGAACTAAGAGTTGGAATGTCTTATTTGTGCACCTTCCAAGAAACCTATGTCACTGTATCTAAAAGTATCTGTTGAAAAGTAATGTATAAGACATCTGGAAAAGCAGAGGGGAACTAGGTTATGAAGACCTTCAATGTCAAATAGGACATCTTGTATTTGATCCTAGGGATGACATGGAGCCACTGGAGTTTATTGTGTGTGACATGATCAGATCTGTTTTTAAAAAATCACTTTACTAGCTGAATGGAAGATGGAGCAGAGTAGAGAGAGACTTGAGCTGTTGGAGTAGTCCAAAGATGATGAGAGCTGGTACCAGAGTGGTGCCAGTATAAGAAGAGAGAAGGGGGCATATTTAAGAGCTTGACACACTTACTAAACTCTTTAATACAGAAGGGAGAATGTCTTGGGACTATTTAAGAACAAGGTCTAGGATCTGGATTAGGAAATAAATATGGGTAAACCTGACACATAGTAGGCATTTAAGAAATAGTAATTGGTTGTCTGATTTAAAGCTGGGCAAGCCAGAGATTATGGACCTTCACTTATTGTTATGAACTATTTATTTTTTATTTTTTTTCTGGGTAATACATGTGTTATCATGCAAAATGTGTTTTCATATTATTAATTTATAAGTGAGTAATCTTATAAAACCCAAACCCCAAATCATATACCTAAATAAACAAGTGATAAATTATGATTTCTTTTCCATTTATACTCCAACCATTATTTCTCTGAAGGGGGAATAGCATTGTTTTTCATAAGTCCCTCAGAATTGTCCTGGATCATTGTATTGTTGTTAGTAGCAAAATCTTATCACATTTGATATTGCACACTATTGTAGTTACTGTGCACAATGCCCTCTCCTGGTTCTGTTTATTTCACTCTGCATCAGTTCATGTAGGTCTTTCCAGCTCTTTCTGAAATCATCCTGTTCATCATTCTTTATAGCACAATAGGATTCCATCACCACCATATACCACAATTTGACATGAATTATTTTTTAAGCTTCAGAAGACTAGATTTTTTTCCCTCCCCCCCCCCCCCCCAAGTATCCCTGGATATGAAGGAATTATTCTCATGGTACTTAAGAGTCCTATATTCCACTTGGAAGCTGCTGGAATTGAATCATAATTCACTAGAGCTAGAAAGCATTTTAGGAGATTACGTAGTACACCCCTGTTGTTTTATGAGGAAATTGAAGGCAAAGAGATTTAAATGATTTGTCCAATCTTACACACTAGTTAATAGCAAAACTAGAATTGGAATCAGGCTTCTTGAGTCCCATCTCATGGTTCTTTCTATTGAATCATTGTGTTCTACTGTATAGTTGTCAATGTACACTTGTGAGGGATGGGTTTCTCAGTTTCTTCAGAACTATCTTAGAAAGTATTTAAGAAAAGCCGTGTTGGGGTGGTGGTGTAGTGGACAGATCACTGGGCTTGGATTCAGGAAGACCTGAGTTCAAATTTGACCTCAGACACATCCTTGCTGTGTGACCCTATTGGCCTCAGTTTCCTCATCTGTAAATTGACCTAGAGAAGGAAATGTCAAATCATCCAGCTATGCTAAGAAAACCCTAAATGGGGTCATAAAGAATCAGACATAGCTGGAAATACTGAACTACAAATGTGGTGGTATAATAGCTAGAGGGCTGGGTGGCCTGGATTCAAGTCCTGTCTCTGACAAATACAGTGGTTAGTCCTTTAAAGTCGTTTAGCTTCCCAGTGTCCTCAAGCACTTTTCTAAGACTAAAGTTACAGAAGAGCACTGATAAAGGGCATTTCCACGCTAGTCATCATCCTCACTGATATCACTGGTTCAGCCTAAAGAGAGGAAAAAAAAATCAATGTGATTCTAAGGCTTCCTTTTAAGTCTTGCCAGTCACTAGGGGCTGAATCATGAGGAAAATTATTTTAGAGCTCAGAGCTTCAGCTTTTTTTGTTTGAAAAGTAGGAGCAGAACCTCAACTGTAAAATAGGCTCTGAGGGTAAAGCAAACTTTTTTGACAAGTGGCTTCTTTCTCTATGAAAATATGATTTTCTTGGTGGCTGTTGGGCTTGTCTAACATGAACTCAATGTGAATGGAAAATCAGTTGACCCTGTTATTTTAATGCCCAACTGGAAATGAGTCTGAATAATTATTTTGAAATCTTGGTTGAACAGTCCTGAATGGAGGTTAAAAATGCCATCTCTGGCTACTGTTTCAGAATCTGATTTGTAATGTTTCTGACTGGATTTGGACTTTTCATGGTTGTGGTGACATTGCTATTCAGGTCTTGTTATCACAGTGTGTGTTTCTGGGATTCCTTTGGATTGCCCAAATTGAATTTGGTCTCATGCTGTCCTGAAGTCCATGCTTTCTGCTCTAGTAATAGTATATATAGTGATCATAGCAATCTCACGCCCTGGGAGACAACATCCAAGGAAAAATCCCAACCAAGATCCCAAAAAGGGAAAGAAGGGGACCCATCACTCAAGATTGTACCTTTGATTACATTGCCTTTATTTTTAGTTTTAAAAATCTTGTTTTTATTGGTTATCTTCTGTTGTTATAATAATATGATTTCCACATCAATCTTTAGCACTTAGCACAGTACCTGGCACTTATTAGATGCTTCTTGATTGATTTGATTCCCACTCATTCTCCACTAAGTGAGTCATCCTATTTAATAAATCTCTTGGACTTGGATGAGTTAAGAATTTGCTATATTGTTGCTGTTCAGTCTTTTTCACTTGCGATCCGGGGGAACTATAGCATGCCAGTTCTGTCCATGGAGCTTTCTTGGCAAGGATACTGGAGTGGGATGCCATTTTCTTCTTCAGTGGATTAAGGCAAACAGAAAGGAAAAGTGACTTGCTCAGGGTCATATTGCTAGTAAGTGTCTTTGGCTGGATTTAAAGTCAGATCATCTTGAGTCTAGGGTTAGTGCTCTCTGCATGCAACCACTTAACTGCCTGGAATCAGCAATAAGTACTTGAGTTCTGATCTTGATTCAGACGTTTAATAGCTGTCTGACTCTGAACTAGTCCCTTAATCTGTGATTCCTTATTTGTAAAATGGGGATGATAATAGCACCTACTTCACAGAGTCGTAACACTCAAATGAGATAACATATGTAAGGTGCGTCATCAACCATCAATCTTAAAGGGCTCTCTCTATGTTAGAATTATTGTTATTATGATGTATGATATTAATAATAAAACCAATAATAATCAATACAATAATACATCATTTTTAATATATGATGATAGAATATAATAATAGTAATTAGTAAAAAATAATAAGAATAAAAAGAAAGGCAGTTGACCAACTGTGGATCTGGATATACACACACACACACACACACACACACTATTCCATGCCCATGGATTTTGCTTGATACCACACAACTGTTGTGCAATGTGTGTATTTAGTAAAAGGACTAAACCTACTTATAAAAAGTTTTATTGATGGTTTTTGTTATTTTATCATAGTCATTTCTAGAAACATCTTTCCTTTCCCCCCACTGATTCCTTTTCTCATGGAAAAAAAAAATTAAGCAAAAATATCTAATATGGTAACTTGATAGTCTATACCACATTCTGCCCCAGTATCCCCTATCTGTATGCCAAGAGGAGGAGGAGCATGTTTCAATATTATGCTCATTAGAATAGTTGCTACATTTTTCTTTACCCAGTCTAGCTTCCCTTTAGCAATCTTTCCATTTGTCTCTTTACTCTGCATCAGTTCATACAAGTTTCCCTAGTTTTTTTGGAAACCATTTTCTTGATCATTTCTTAGAGCACACTTTTATTCCATCATATGCGTATACCATCACTTGTTTAGCCATTCCTCAGCTGATGCTACCCCTCTTTTAAAAAAGATTATGCTTTTCTTGATATCTTTAGTTTTTTCCTTACTTGTATTTTCTAACATATCCCTTCCCTGCCCCATCCATGGAGAGATTCCTTATAACAAAAAATACGAGAGGAAAAAAAACCAGCTCCCCAAACTAAACTAGTCAATTGAAAAGGTCTACCATTGCATACAGTCTTATACACCTATAGTCCCCCAATTCTGCAAAGAATCTTTAAGAGATGGCTCCTCATATTTCTTGACTCCAAGATCCAGTGCTCTGTCCACTGAGCCACTTAGTTGCCCAAAACTTGCTTAATCATTCCCTAATTAAGAGACATCTACTTTGTTTTCAGTTCTCTTAAGGTGTTTCAAAAGGTGCTGCTGTAAATATTTTGGTGTCTACCTATCTTTATAGTTCTTGATTTATATAGTGCTTTATGACTTTACATCCATTATCTTTCTGGCTCATCAAAACAACCCTATGAGATTCTTCCTGTTTTCTTCTTAAATGGATTTGTGATCTCTTTGATGTGAATTCAAGGTAGAGATTGTAACTCATCCATCCCAATTCAGCACCTGAGGTCACCAAGGAAGCACATGGGCTGTCCATTCATTCTCTGCTATGCCCTCAATTTAGAGATGAGCAAACTGAGATTTAGGAAGGTTGGTATACTCATGGGGGTAGCTAGTGGGGCAGTGGATAGAGTTCTGGATGTGAAGTTAAGGAAGACTCAACTTCCTAAATTCAAATCCAGCCCCACCCTTAAGAGGTGTGTGACCTTGGGCAAGTCACCGTTTGCTTCAGTTTTCTTAACTATAAAATGAAGATAATGATAGCATCTATTTTCCAGCGTTATTGTGATCAAATGAGAGAATCATTGTAGACCATTTGATAGTGTTAGTTATTTTATTGTCACACAGTTACTGAATGTTGGAGATGAGATTGGAATTAGCCCTCTCTTGCTTTCAGGTACAGCTCTCTTTCTACTAAACCACACATTTAGAGAATGAGAGAGAAGGAAACAAGAGGAAATAAATAACATTTATTTAGCACCTACTATGTGCCAGGTACATACAAGCTCTTCAGAAATATTCTCTCATTTGATCATTTGCATTTGTACATCCTCCAACTCCATTTGCAATCCCCCCTGCCCTTTTTTAATCAGGGGTCTGCATTTTCAATAAGTTCTAATAGAATAGAAAATTTTATTTTTTTTCCAAACCTAAAATACTTGAAAGTCAAACTGGCAAGTTAAAATATTTATTTATCCTCATTACCTGTTTTCTTCACAATATTTCATTTATCCGTAAAACATCTGATGGCTTAAAACAGAGACAAAGAAATGGACTGGTTCATTTAGTTGTTTCTACAAAGAAGATCTAGTAATCCAGGTTTATTTGCCAGTTTCTTTGGAAGTGAAGAAAAGATCATTCTCACACATTTAACTGCAATGTTTTTAACTGGCTTAGTATTGTTAGATGGCACGGAACTGGCAGCAGCTACTATTGAACCTTAATTAATGGGACTGAAAAATCAGCTTGATTTTGTGAATCTCTATTTTGAGAATACTTTCCATGTCACACCCTCCTTCTCCAAAAATAAGACTGGTAGGCTTTCTTGAATAATGCTTGGTAGTGTTCAGGGTTTGAATTGACTCCTGTTCCCTTGACTATTTATAGGACTCCTTGCCTCAATTAATAATCTTCTGACAGTATCATGGTTTTCACAAGGCATCTGTCCTGAGGGTGGATGTTAGAAGCAGCATGTTATTTTGGGGTTCATATATACTAACATTTTATGAAATGAATGGGTTTTTCCTTGGTTAGTCGGCCTTTCATTGAAGATGGCCCAGTTTTGTATGTTTTACTGAGCTCCCTCTCCCCAATTTTGGACCTTGTATTATAGTAATTTTTCTCTTAGAAATTACTTTAATCTGTCTTATTTCTTGGATCCCTGGGTGCAGTCAGATTAGATAATGGTTTCAAAACAAAACATATGTTTTGTCAATATAGTTCTTTTAAATTCCAAATTATTTTCTAGCTAAAACATGATAGTAATATATCTTAGATATCCCAAATTCATTTATTTGTTAATGTCAACTATCCAGGACGTAGCTAAAAAGAACTGAATAGACTAGCTTCTGACTTGTCCAAATGGTTGTCATGAAGCCCATACATTTTACAGGTGAGAAGCTTTTATGCAGAATCTACTTAATTTTTCTTAAGACACATTTCTCTCAACTTTGATTATTTTGTACTATATACCATTCATTGTACAGCAGATTGAAAACAGAAAATTAAAAGGGGGAGTTTACTGTTAGAGGAAAGCTTACCTTTGGGAGCAAGCAAAAGCTTCCAGGGGTGGCAAGATAGAAAAAAAAGAAAAACATAGCTTAAAAAACTAGAGCAACCTAGGACCCTCCATTAATTTTAAGAACCAATAGACATCCTCCACCTACCACACACACACACACACACACACACCTCAGCAGTCTAAGGGAATGGCCTTACGACTGAGCCAAATAATTTTGATTTCCATTATGATAACCTCTGAAAACTTGTCCCTCATTCTTGGAATGTTCTGCTCTTTCATTCTCACCTCTTATGTTCCTGGCTTCCTCCAGTATTTAGCTCAATGCTTAAATATCTGCAGGAGACTTTTCCTAGTTTCTCCCCATTCCATAGCTATATGTGTCTTGCCTTTTAGATTTTTTGTCATTTTTCAGTTGTGTCTGATGCTTTGTGACCTCATTTGGGGTTTTCTTGGCAAAGTTACTAGAGAAGTTTGTCATATCCTTCTCCAGCTCACTTTACAGATGAGGAAACTGAGGCAAACAGGGTTAAGTGACTTATCTAGGGTCACACAACTAATAAGTGTCTGAGGTCAGATTTGAACTCAGAAAGATAAATCTTTCAGACATCAGGTCTGGCACTCTATCCACTGTTCCACGCAGCTCCCCATCTTTTGGATTATCTGCATCTATTCTGTATATATATTTATACCTACCTACTTATTTACATGCTATCTCCTAGATTAGAATTGACAGTCCTTGAAGACAGAAACTTGTCTGTCTTTTTTTTTCATTTTTTCCCCCAGATTACATGTAGATACAACTTTAAATAATCATTTTCTGACATTTTGTGATCCATGTTCTCTCCCTCCGCTCTCTTCCTTTCCCTACTTGCCCTTCCCCAAGACAGTAGGTAAGATGATATAGGTTGAACATCCAATCCAAAATTCCATGTTCATCATGTTGTGAAGGAAGACATTTCACTTACACTAGAGAAAAACACGTGGAGGAAATAAAGTGAAGAATGGATTGCCTCAGTCTGCAGTCAGATGCAACCTTTTCCTTTTGTGGTGGTAGTAGATAGCCTTTTTAATGATGAATCTCTTGACGCTATCTTAGATCCTTACATTGCTGATAATAAATTCATTCATAGCTAGCTGATCATCGTACGTTATTGCTATTACTGGGTACACGGTTTTCTGGTTCTGCTCACTTCACTTTGCATCACTTTGCTTAAGTCTTTCTAGGGTTTTTTTGGTGATTGTCCTAATTGCCATTTCTTATGGCACAATAGTATTCTATTACAGTCATACCACAACTTAATCAGCCATTTCCCAATTGATGGACAAGACTGATCTTTCTTAGTATTTCTTTGTATCCTTAGCATTGGTCACAGTGTTGGTCCTTAGTAAAAGCTTAATAAATTGTTAAATGAATTAATAATAATAATTTTTATTATTTTATTTATATATTACTTATACAATATATAATTAAATTAAATAACAATATTAATAAATATTAATACTTATATATTTGAAATAGAAATAAAATTAAGAAATAAAAGTTAAATACATTGTTGATTGAACTCTAAGATCAGGGAAGTATGTTGCTATTCATCTTGTTTTTGAAGAGGAACATTGGTATCACAGGCTGATGTCTTGCAATGTGGATTGGATGTAAGTGAGGCAGAGTTGCATCAAGTTAGTCTCTCTCTTCTGGGGTCATCTTCGCTTAGTGAGCAAGACAAAAGTCAAGATGACAGGTGATGACCTGGGATGCAGAGGATGACCGTGACATCTTCTGTGTCTGACCAAGCTCTAAGTACTCCATAGATCCTCCTTCAGGTGCCTTCATGGCCTTTGGAACGAATCATTCTTATCTACCCATTCTGAGGGGGGAAGTCTTTACACGCTTCTAAGTCTCTCACAGGTTTGAGGTGTGTTGGTTACCCTCCATCTAGTGTAGCCCGTCTGCCATGATGGTTTTTCTGGAGTGTAGTTGCTGCACATACTATAGTTTCTTGGAGCCACAGGTAAGAGTTGGATGAAAGATGGACACAAAAGGTGGATAATCAGTCCTTAAAGACTCACCAAGCCCTTACACCAGAGGTGCTAGTTTTCCCTGAACACTCTGGTCCTTTCTGACTTAAAACTTGAAACGAAACAAAACGAATCACAAAGCCCATTGACTTGACTTTCTGTCGTAGTATCAATTCTGATACAGAAGAGCAATGAGGGCTAGGGCAAGTATCTTAAGTCACTTTTGAACCCAGGTCTTTTTGACTCCAGGGCTAGCATTCTATCTACTATGTTCCTTAGCTTCCCCTACCTCATATACTTTAAAAACAAACAAACAAAAAAAACAACCCTTACCTTCTGTCTTAGAATTGATATATTAAGTATTGGTTTCAAGGCAGAAGAGTGGTAAGAGCTAGACTTAACAAGGCCAGATTTGAACCAAGGGCCTCCCATTTCCAGGCCTGGAAGTCTATCCACTGAGCCACCTATCCACCCCCACCCCAATCCCACTGCCTTACCCTTTTAAGTGATTTCCATGAGAAATTATTTTAATAAATGTTTTGGTGCTTAAAGCATTAAACACAAGTTGAAAATGCTTCATTCCTCAGGAGAGCCAGATAAATGAGGTACTCCTGTAATGGATGAGCATTATGTATCCTCCTGGAGTGCTTTGCTTTAAATGTGAAGGAGCAACTTCAGACCAGAAAGACTTACGGGGATCTTTTCAGTTTCATCTAATTTTCTCAATGGCCTTTTTTTTTTTTGCATTAGCAAACTAATAGAAAAGACCCTGAATTCTAGTTCTGCAGAAGAAGCCACAGTTTTGTCTCTAGTGTTGGTCATAAAATACCAAAACATCTTTCCTTATTATTAGATTGTTAATAACTTGAGAGTGAGAATTCTTGCCTGGGCAGAGATTAATGAAGCTAAAGGGTAGAAGCAGTGCCTGACACACATTGGAATCATTAAGTTTTAGATCTAGGACTTTAAGGGTCATCTAGTTCATTCTACCTGAATCATGAACCCCCATAAAATTCTGAACAAGTGGTCCTCTTGCATATGTTTGAATATATCCAAAGAAAGAGAATCACTACCTTGAGAGTCAAACTCTTCCACTTTTAGACAACTAATAGTTAGGAAAGTCTTCCTTATGGTCTACTAAAATCTGCTTTGACCCTCTGCATTTACACCAAATATCTAATCCCTTTTCCACAAACAACCTTTTAGGTATTTGAAGGCAATAACCATCTTCCCTCCTATGTCTTTTCTTCTCAGTTCTCTCAGTCATTCTTCATATAGCCTACTTTGGAGTCACTTCATCCTAGTTGATTTATTCTCATTATGCTTGGGTTTGTCAATTTATAGTCACAGTACTCCAAATGTGGTTTGACCAAGGCATAGTACAACAAGGCTCTTCTGTCCCTGAGAGCATCTAGGTCTTTGTGAAAGGAGTGCTACACCCACAATCAGGGAAACCTGAGTTCAAATCTGGCCTCAGATACTTCTAGCTATGTGACCCTGGGCAACTCTAACCTTGTTTGCTTCAAAGTCCTCATCTGTAAAATGAACTGGAGAAGAAAATGGCAATCCAGTATAATATCTTTGCCAAGAAAATCCCAAATGGGGTATGGGAGAATCAGACATGGCTGGAAAATGACTGAACAGCCACAAATTATCTCTGTTAAGACTTTATATGTTTATAAATAGAGACCAAGAACACAACTGCAGTTTTTGACTGGCACCATTTGACTCATATATGAGCTTTCTTTCAGTCAACAAGAACCTTACACTTTTTTCTAGTTGGGCCCATCTATCCTATCCTGTGCTTGTCATCATTGGCCTTTTGACGTCTACATAAAAAATAAATCTTTTGTGCCATAAGAAATGATGAACAGGATAATCACAGAAAAACCTGGAAGGATTCATTAGAAGTGATGCAAAGTGAAGTGAGTAGAACTAGGAGAACACTACACAGTAAAAGTAATAATGTTTGAGGATCAGCTATGAATGAATTAACTATTATCAGCAATGCAATCAGCAATCTAAAACAACTTTAAGGGTCTCTAGAGTGAAGTTTCTCAAAGGCTTGGTGGATAGATTTAAGTGGGTCTATTGCCTTGCCTGAGAAACAGAAATTGAATCTTATTTTCACTAACCTTTGATTTCTTTTAGAATCTTATGTATTTTGTTTTAGATATTTATTTATTTATTTAATTTTATTTTTAACATTTTTTTATTTGGTCATTTCCAAACGTTATTCATTGGAAACAAAAATCATTTTCTTTTCCTCCCCCCCCCCCCCCCCCCACCTCTCCCATAGCCGACACGCGATTCCACTGGGTATCACATGTGTTCTTGATTCGAACTGTTTTAGATATTTAAAAACATCATTTTGAGCAGGGAGTGAGTAAGCCTTAGGCTTCACCAGACTGTCAAAGGGTCTAAGGCACAAAAAAAGGTTGGGAACCTCTGTATTAATGGGTTCAGCAAATGCAGTGCTTGTTTCATGAAGGATTTATAACAGGAGAGATTCAATAATAATAAGAATAAAAACGAATAGCAGTATTTATATAATACTTCAAGGTTGACAATGAGTTTATAAATATTTTATGCTCATAGAAGCTCTCTGAGGTAGGTGCTATTATTATTCTCATTCTTGAGACATGGAGAGGTTAATTGACTTACCAAGGTACTAAGTGTCAGGGGCTAGATTTGAACTTGGGCTTTCCTAACTCTAGGTCCAATGCTCTGCACCACCAAGCTGATCAAGAATGGGAAAGACAAGGTCCTGGAGAAGGAGTACCCTTGAAGCCCAGAATTTCAGAGTTGGGTGAGACTTCCAAGACCATTAAATTCAACTTAGACTTGCACAGGATCCCTTCAATGACTACTTGCATGATCAGGAGGTCTTTGATTGAAGCCTTCTATGAAGGGGAAACTATTAAGGCTAAAGCAGCACAGATTGTTATAGTTATAAGGTCTTCCCTTATAATGTACTGAAATAGCCTCCCTGAATCCTCCATTCATGTTGGCTCTCTGGCCGTGCAGAATCATCACAGGTACACTTTCTTTATCTTGGGACAGACCTGCACACACGTGATGGTTCTCATTTCCCATCCATCTTCCATTTTTCCCCTAAAGTTTTCTCTTCTTCAGGATAAAAAGTTAACATTTTTTCAACCAGTCCTTTTATGACATGACTTCCAGGACACCCTTTACCCTCCTGGTTACCACTTTATCAGTGAGATCATGTCTCCAACAAAGCATTATTTTCCAGCTGTAATATGACATGGAGTTGATCCAAAGGGCCAGTAAGGAATCCCTCTGATGACTTGGGTAAAAACTGTAGAAAAGAACCACCAGTGACCTCATTTGCTGAAAGCCAAAGGAAGGGCCATTAGAGGGGTGGTAACAGTAGCTAACTGCTCTAAGCAAACCAAACCTCCTGAGCCTTAGCTGGCAGTACCAGGAACAGTCCTTCATACTGACCCTGTCAGCAGCTGCAAGTGGGAGCAAATTGCCCATGAAATGTTCCCTCCCTTCACTTTAGGTAAAATAACTTCTACAAAGGAAGGAGTTGGTGAACAAGGAATGCTAGTAAACATGTTGGCTTACTTTTATTTTTCTTTCAAAAGTCATCATACCCTGTTTCCATGGGCAGTTTAAAAATTAATGTAAGTCTTGTTCATCTAATACTAAAATTAAGAGACTTAGAATTTGGAGTTATTTATTAATGATGATAACAATTAAAAAATTTTAAACTCTAAAAAAAATCCTTACCTTCTGCCTTAATATCAGACCTAAGACAGAAGAGCAACAAGGGCTAGACTGTATGAATTAAGTGAATTTCCCAGGATCACACACCTAGGAAATATCTGTGGTCAAATTTGAATCCAACACCTTCTAATGCTAAAGTTTTTAAGTTTATTACAAGTTTGCTAAATGTTTTCTTTTATTCACATGATATCATTACAGATTCACAATGATTCCATTATCTCCATTTAACAAATGAGGAAACTTAGACCAGAGGTTAAGTGACTTGACTGAGTTTCACAGAGCTATTAAGTTTCAGAGTTTCTGGAATAGGATTTGAACCTTGGTCTTCCTTATTTCTAGTTTTACACTCTCATTATTAAAAGCTTTGTGACTAATATAACTTACATCTCCTGATAAGTAATTTAAAACTTTCATGATGTTATAGTTATAATTTAAGTGTTGGCCCCATGAGATCTTCAGTGCCTAAAGAGGTTTTAATTTGGGTTTTATGTGAACTTAAAGACAAAATAATTCAGTTTTCAAATAAATGTATCTACTGTACGCAGCATAGTATGTCACATTTTGGGGCTGGAAGTAGAAACATTATCAGATATGGAACTGGAACTTGTAGAACTTAAAGCTTGTTAATAAAAAAAAAAAAACATGGTAGACGTAACTAGGTGGTTCAGTGGATTGAGAGTCAAACCTGGAGATAGGAGGTTCTCAGTTCAAATATGATCTTAGAAACTTTCTATCTCTGTGACCCTGGGCAAGTCACTTAAACCCCACTGCCTAGCCCTTACTGTTCTGCTTTAGAGTCTGTATTTAGTATCAATTCAAAGACAGACAATAAAAATTAAAAAAAAAAAAGCCTTGTGGGACAACAGACTTCATAATACAAAATAATACATGATGGTGGATATGCCTTTGAATTTATAAAATTGGTGTCTTGATTTCCTTATCTAGAAGTAATTTAGGGGAATGTGATTTTTTAAAAATGTAAGAAATATTTTTTCCAATTACATTTAAAACAATTTCTAACATTTGTTTTTTAAATTTTTAGTTCTAAATCATCTTCCTCCCTTCTCCTCATTGAGAAGCCCAGCAATTTGATATAGATTATACATGTGTAGTCATACAAAACATTTCTACATCAGCCATGTTGTAAAAGAAAATACAGACCAAAAAAAATCTAAGAAAAATAAAGGGGGGAAAAAGTATCTTTTGATTTTCATTCAGACTCCATCAGTTCTTTTTCTGGAAGGAAGTTTCTTGGAATTTTTCTGATCATTTTATTGCTGAAAATAGCTGTTACCAAAGTCAATCATTAAACAGTATTTATGACACTGTATTCAATGGTTTTCTGGTTCTGCTTGCTTCAATTTGTATCAATTCATGTAGATATTTGCAGGTTTTTTTGAAACCATCCAGTTCATCATTTCTCATGGCACAATCATATTCCATCATAAATATATGCCTCAACTTGTTCCCTCATTTCCCAAATGATGGACATTACTTCAATTCCAATTCTTTGTCACCACCAAAAGAGCTGATACAAATATTTTGG
The DNA here is from genome assembly GCF_027887165.1 of Monodelphis domestica. Classification (NCBI taxonomy): domain Eukaryota; kingdom Metazoa; phylum Chordata; class Mammalia; order Didelphimorphia; family Didelphidae; genus Monodelphis; species Monodelphis domestica. The sequence continues at coordinate 249,491,935 of NC_077231.1, read as the reverse complement.
TACATAAAGGGTATATATAGGTCCCCTCCCTTTTAAAAAAGTCTCTTTGGGATATATACAAAATAATAGTATATTGCTGGGTCAAAGGGTATGTAGAGTTTTATAGCCCTTTGGACATAGTTTCAAATTACTCTTCAGAGCACTTGGATCAATTCCCACCAAGACCAGAAGTACATTAATACCCCAATTTCCCTATATCTTCTCCAAATTTGTTATAGTCCCTTCCTAAGCAATTTATATTTTTGTGAATATTCATCCTTTTCACTTAGATTGTTAATTATTAGCATATAATTGGGCAAAATAACCCCTAATAATTGCTTTAATTTCCTCTTCATTGATGGTAAATTCACCCTTTTTATTTTTGATATTAGTAATTTGATTTTCCTCTTTCTTTTAAAAAGACATATTAACCAGTGACATCTCTTTTATTGTTTTTTTCTTCATAAAACCAGCTCCTATTTTTTTTTTTATTAGTTCAGTGTTTTTCTTACTTTCATAATCTCCTATAAGGATTCTAATTTGGTGTTTGAGGGTTTTAAAATGTGTTCTTTTTCTAGTTTTTAAAATTATATGCCCAATTAATTGATCTATTCTTTCTCTATTTAATGATGCAAGCCTTTAGAGATACAAGTTTTCTTCTAATTATTCCTTTGCCTGCATCTCATAAAATTTTGGTATGCTATTTCACTGTTGTCATTCTCTTTAATGAAAAATTTGATTGTTTCTTTAATTTGTTCTTTGATCTGCTCATTCCTTGGTGTTATTTAGTTTCCAATTAATTTTTAATCTATTTCCATGGCCCTTTATTGAATGTAATTTTTATTGCATTATTATTAGAAAATTGTACATTTGATATTTTTGCTTTTATGCATCTATTTATGAAGTTTCAATGCCCTAGGACACATGGTCAATTTTTTGTATTTGTGCTTTGAACCGCTAAGAAAAAGGCATATTTCTTTCTATTCCTATTCATCCTTCTCCAGAGGTCTATCATATTTAACTTTCCTAAAGTTCTGTTCATTTCTTTAACTTTTTTCTTATTTTTCCCTCCCCTGGTTAGATTGATCTAGTTCTGAGAAAGGAAAGTAGAGATCCTCCACTACTATACTTTCATTTTTCTTCTGTAACTCATTTAACTTTTCCTTTAAGGATCTGGATGCTATACTATTTGGTGCATATATGTTTAGTAGTGATATTACATAATTGTCTACAGCACCTTTTAGCAAAATGTAGTTTTCCTGCTTATCTCTTTTAATTGTGGCTATTTTTTTTTTGCTTTGACTCATCAGAGATCATGATTTATATCTATTCATTTTTTTATCCCAGCTAAAGTATATATTCTTCTCTAGTCCCTTACCTTTATTCTGTATGTGTCTTCTGTTTTAAGCATGTTTCTTATAAACAGCATATTGTCAGATTCTGTTTTTTAATCCATTTTATCTGCTTTCATTTTAGGGATGAATTAATCTCATTTATATTTACAATGATGATAATGGTGTATTTCCTTACATCCTATTTTCCCCTTGTTTATATTCTTCTTTCTCTCCTTTTACCCAGTCTCTCCTCAAAAGAATGCTTTGCTTAACATCTCCTTCCTTAATCTTCTTTCCCTTCTATCATCCCCACTGTATCTCTCTCCCTTCTATCAGGTTTCTATACCTCACTGAGTATGTTATTCCCTCTGAGCCAATTTCAATGAGAGTAGGATCCAAGTGTTACTTGCCATCCTCTCCCATCTTCTCCTCCACTGTAAAAGCTCTTCCTTTTATGCCTCCTTTATGAAAGTTAATTTTCCCTATTCTGCTTTTCCTTTCTTACTTCTCCTAGTACATCTCTCTTTTTATTTTTTTTAATCATCCCATCATAGTTAACTCATATATAGGGCATCTATGTCTATGTACACTCCTTCCAACTGTCCTAATAATGACAACATTCTTAGGAGTTATAAGTACTATTTTACCATGTAGGAACGTAAATGGTTTAACCTTATTGAATCCTTTATGACTTCTCTTTCATGTTTACCTTTTTATTCTTCTCTAGAGTTTTATGTTTAAAACTCAAATTGTCTATTCAGCTCTGGTCTTCTCATTAGGAATTCTTGAAATATCTTCAATTTTACTGAATATTATCAATATTTTCTCCTTAAGTATTATACTCAGTTTTGCTTCATAGGTGTTCTTGGTTATTGTCAAATCTCCTTTGCCCTTTGGAATATCATATTCTAGGCCCTTTAATTCTTTAATGTAGGATTTTTTTTTCTATTTACAATATTTTTTTCTTGACATGAATTTGACCATTATATTCCTGTAAGTTTTCTTTTGTGGATCTCTCTTAAGAGGTAGTTGGCAGATGCTTTCAATTTCTATTTTACCTCTAGATTCTAGGATATTGGGGCAATTTTCTTTGATGATTTGAATTTTGCTTTATAAGAAGTTCTTTTCCTCAGTGGATTTTTGTGCCTGTTTTGCCATGTGGGCAATTTTGTTTATTTTTAATTATTTTCTGCAAATTTTTATTATTCCTTTATGAAGCTGGCAACTCTCATTTCATAATTTTTTGTAACACTCCTTCATTTTCCCAATTATTCTTCTACCACTCTTTATTTGATTAAAAAAATCGTACTAAAGCTCTTTTGGGGCTTGGGACCAATTCACATTTTTCTTTGAGGCTTTGGATGTAGAAGCTTTGACTTTGTCTTCATCTCCTAATTTTTTGTTTGGATCTATCCTGTTGCCATGGCGACCTTATAAGGTTAGTTTCTTTTGCCACTTGTTCATTTTCCTAGCCTGTTTCTTGACTTTTAATTTTATGTTAAATGTGGACTTTGCTCCCAGGATGGAGGGAGTACTGTCCCAAGCTTCAGACCTATCCTTCTCCTGTTTTCAGAGCTGTCTCTGAATGTCTATGGGTTTTCATTTCTTCCAAGGTGGTATGATCTAAGGAGAGGTGTGGTCACTCTTCTCCTGACTTGTACTGTGGTTTCGAGCAACCTTCTCAACTCTGGAGTCATGACCATGCTCTGAAATTTCCAAGATGAAATAAAAATTGCTGGATATTTTTTAAGAATAAAAAACTCAGTCCTCCTGCAGTCTCATGATTTAGTGTGCTAGTCTCCTTCTCACTCTGGGATTGTCACCTATAGTGGCCTATGGACAATGCAACTAAGTCTTCCATCCAGTGCTATCTTCTGACCAATTGTCTGACTCACCTACTATTTGTGGTCTGAGAGCTGCTGCTGCTGCTGCTGCTGCTGCTGCTGTTGCTGCTGCTGCTGCTGACTCTGATGAACTGTCTCTGAAGCCTGCCATTGCCAATTTGTGGTAGTCTGCACATTCTTTATTGGGTTCCATGTCTGACTACCCCGCTATGTAGATAGATCTTTCCTAATGACTTCCTAAATTATCTTTGGAGGGAAAGTTGTTTTACCTCAACTTTTTGCTGGTTCTGCTGCTACAGAATTTTATTTAAGGCATTATTTTAAAAAGTTGTTTAAAGAGAAATTTGGGAGACCTCAAAGAAATTTGAGTCCCTGTCTTTATTCTGCCATATTGTCTGATATATGATTTTCACAGTTAAAATTAACCTATGCATAAGGTAAATTTTTGCTGCTTGTTCCTTGGTGTTAGCCCAGCCTACATTGCAGTGAAAGATAGCATTAGAATTTGGGGAAAAAAAACCATTGACTTTTTTCAAATGAATAATACTTTTTAACAGCCTCAATAATATACAATTTCCTCCCAATGAAATAAAAACAAGATCATAGATATCTGAGAATGCCCTTGCTTCAAAGTCTAGACAGTAATATTCTTTGGTTATATGACATTCTTTCATGCATTGCCATGACCAAATTCATCACCTAGTGGTCAGGTGGTACAGTAGACAGAATTGGGGGAGGTGGTCAGGGCTGAAGCCAGGCTTGTGTTCTTGAGTTCAAATATGGCCTCAGACACTTACTAGCTGTGTGACCCATGGCAAAATCACTTAACCCTATTTGCCTTAGTTTCCTCTTCTGCAAATTGAGTTGAAGAAGGAAATGGCAATAGTTTTGCCAAGAAAACCCCAAATGGTGTAGTGAAGTGTTAGACACAGCTAACAAAAATGACTAAACAAAATGACCAGTTACTAGGAGGATGATAAGCTTCATGAATTTAAATTGGCTCTTGGATAGCAGATATAGTCTAGATAACAGTAATACAATGTGTATTAAATTTTATTTAAGTTCTTATTATTTCTGCATATTCAGCATTTATAGTAAAGCTTTTTTAAGCTTTAAATTAAAAAAAATTGACATGAACATATATGTGCAAAGGAAGTGAAATATGTGTCCTTATGATTTTAGAGCACTGTTAATGGGATTATTTTGGCTGACAGACACTTATTCCTTGTGCTAATGAGTCTGTCAAATCATATTAACTTGAATGTTGCCTAGTTAACTTCCTTGAGCTTTTTCCTAGTGTACTTGGCAGAAAGAAGTATGTGTACTGACTTAATTAAAAAAAAATTCCCATTGGGTTTGTTCATCCCTTCCATTTCAGGTTCACTGACCTCTCCTGTTGGATTGAATGAAAATTTAGTTTTAGTGCAGATCTGTTTGAAATTATAGAAATGGATAAAGCAAATATAAGAACATTAGTGTCATGCTTTGCTGTTCTGTATAAATATCTATGAATGTTGCCTGCTCTTAAGTATATGTTCTTTGAAGAGTTACATTGATGTAGATGATAATTGACTATAGATAATTCACCCAGTTTGGTCTTAAGACCTATGGGTGCTTAGCCAAGTCTCTGGGGCTTAATGAAATCTCTCCCACTGATGCCATCTGAGAGGAGAGAATAATAGTGGTCTCCAAAGTGAGCACCATCCAGTAGACTGATTTTATAGCAGTGTCAAAGTCTGATGGAATCAGGAAGTATGAACCTAAATTGGAGTTTTCACGCCAAGAAGGTCCCGAGTCTAGAAGGCCAAGACTACCAAAAGTTAGGTAGTCTGCCTTCCCAAGATTTTGTTATCTTATGGCAGTGATGATATATATATATATATATATATATATATTTCTTGCTTTTGTCAGATGCCTATACAGGCATGGTCTGTCTTTCCCTTTCCCCCATTGAGACTATGAGCTCAAATGCCATCCCTCTGCCTAGATTACATTCCTGGATCTAGAGACCTTGACTTGGTTGGGTAGAGTTGATGGACAAAAGTCTTTTCCAATGCTGGGATATCTGTGTAGTCCATAGTATGCTATGTTCTCCTTCTAATCTATTAGGTAATAGAGGCAGCTCAATTGCCTTCTGAGTGGAAAATATCCTGGATTATGTATTCTTCCTGCTTATACTGGCACATTAGATAGGGCATTGAGCCTGGAAGCAAGAAGGCAAGTTCAAATCCAGCTTCAGATTTTAATTTAATGGCTAATTGATTCTAGACAAGTCACTTGTTTGCTTCAATTTCCTCATTTGTCAAATGAGAAAACAGTACCTAACTTCCAGAGTAGTTGAGGGGATCAAATGAGATATTTGTATTAGGCAAGATATATTTATTCCAGTTCTCTTCCTCTTCCCCTACAGCCATAGTTATCAGTTATGGACCAGTACTGTGTGGTAGAGTAGATGGAGGTTGTCAGAGCCAAGAAGACTTGGATTCAAGTTTCATCTCTGACGTCAACCACCCTTTGACACCCCCCCCCCCCCCATTCACTTCTTAGTGCCTTAGGTAATTTTCTAAGTTTGTAAATTAAAGGTGTCCATCTGCATTGATAAGAGAGGGAGTTAGTTATCTCATTTCAAGAGTTCTTTATGCCATTGAAATTACAAATCCAAGTCTTATTCCTGATTCTAGTCTAGAGTCAAGGTGAACTTGAACCAATTTGTTGGTTTTTTTTTGTTTTGTTATGCAGCTTCATTGGATTTAGGCTGACAATGGAAATAATCCACTACCTCCTAATTCAATAGATACTAAAATTCTGAATTAATGTACCTTTGAATAATGATAAATATTTTGTAGAAACCAAGCAGTATTTATATTTCAAGCCAAACAGGGTCAGGAAAGCTGTTTTCTGATTTTCATCTTCATGTAAACCAGTTGTGATGTACTGAGAGAGAGGATATTATTTTGAGAACTTTATGAGCTCATTTATGACCCAGAGAATTCTGGATGGTGATGGCATAGCTCTATAATTGTGGTAGTCATAATCTCTCATTCTTCTTTTTAATGAGTTGCACCAAGACCTCAGTGAAGGGAGTAGAGGGCTAGAGAGACCCATTCTTTCAGTTTTTACTTGAAGACTAGGGCTAGAGTATCTTTTCTAGTTTAGGTCTGACAGCTCTTCTATAGATTTTGTGTATCCAGTAGTACTAGGAACTAAAGGTGGTCCTTGAATGCTATATTTTAGGAGACTGATGCAGCAACAGCCAACTGAACTCCAACATTAGTGGGATGAGGGGTGGAGGGTGGAGCAGTTTTTATTCAAGCTGAATACCTCACAATGTTTCCTCACTCAGATTTTCAAGGGCTTGGTCTCCTGTGTCACTTGTCTGAACCAAATTTGGTTGGTGCCCATTGAAAGTTTTGATTACCACTGGGGCAGCCATGGGATTTGGGTCAGAAAAGAATTTGTAAAGTTTTCAGAAGTCTTCAAATTCTCCAAAGCTGGGAGCTACAATACCTGGGGGCCCTGGCAGTTCTATCTAGAAGGACAAGAATAGGTGGGCTGTTAGATGGAATGGGAGGACTGGTTGGCCTGAATATGGGATGTGTTGGGAAGGGAAGGGGATCTCACTGTGCCCTCAGTCATTACTGGTAGCTTGTTTGGGTGATACTCTGTTTGGATACAGTATATGAGGTACCAGCTTGTTCTGGATCCCTGTGGCAGGTTGTCAGAATGCTGAGGGGTTCTCCTACAATTTCAACCATGACTGAAGGTTGGACTTGTTGCACACATATTGCCAGCTGAATTCAGGTAGGTTGGTAGTTGCTTCCTGTTTCAGTGGAGTTTAATGATCTCTGGTATCTATTACGAGGGGTCTTAATATTGTATGGCAAGGGGCTTGTTCCTTGTCTCCCACTGGTAAATTATTTTTAGGGTGTCAAACAGGCTCTCCTGTTCCTCATGGTGGGGCTATGTGTCAATGATTAAAACACTAATTGGAGCTGAGAGGCTTTTCCACTCTTTTACCTACACAAACAAGGGTGGGAAGATGGGATAAAAGTGAGTGTAAATCAGGGCAAGATTAGCAATCATGATTTTTTCGGATCATTAAAATCAAAGAGGCAGAGACAGAAGTCTTCCTTCCCTTCTTCCTTGCTCCCTCCCTCTCTCCCTTCTTTCTTTCTTTCTTTCTTTCTTTCTTTCTTTCTTTCTTTCTTTCTTTCTTTCTTTCTTTCTTTCTTTCTTTCTTTCTTTCTTTCTTTCTTTCTTTCTTTCTTTCTTTCTTTCTTTCTTTCTTTCTTTCTTTCTTTCTTTCTTTCTTTCTCTCTCTCTTTCTTTCTCTCTCTCTTTCTTTCTCTCTCTCTTTCTTTCTTTTCTCCCCTCCTTTTCTTTCTTTTCTTCCCTTCCCTTGTTTTCCCTTCCCCTTTCCCTCCTCTTTTTCCTTTTCCTTCTTAGTTATTAATATGTTTGCAGAAATGAGATTACCTCCTCAATGTTTAGGCTTCCCCCCACCACACACACATTCATTTGAAGGACCCAGTATATTTTTGATGAACATTATGGTTGGGAATTGATCATATGCATCTAATCTGGTTAAATACTTGTACTACTTATTATTGTCATTTCAGATGAATAAATATGTGTATGTATGTACACACATATACACATTTTTGTCATAGGATGTGTCTCTTTACAATATAATTTTTCCACTTTTAAAGGATGTATTTTTCAAATTCTTGTAAGATGTAATTAATGATGGAAATGTGGTATAGTAGTGCTGTACTTGGAGTTAGGAGACATGAGTCTAATTTGATTCTGCCTTTTACTAGGGGTGTAAATATGGGTAAGTCAGTTTACTACTTTGTAAAGTGGGAATATTACTAGCTAAAGTTATTCACAAAGTTGTTGAGGTGATCAATAAGATAATGTATTTGTAAAAGCATTCCTGAGAATAATATTAATGTCAGCTGTCATTATAGTTGTTATTATCTCTCTGAGCCTCAATTTTTCCCACTGTAAAATGAGTCAGTTGGATTTGATGATTTCTGAAGTCCATTTTAGCCTTTTCTTTCTACAATTCTATACTGTTTTTATAGCTGTTAACAGGGCATCCATAACTAATGTTTCAGAGTATTCTATCTTATCTACAATGGGCTTGGAGGGTGAGATCTCTAAGGAAAGGAAACAAACATTCTAAGGATGCTTGTGTTCTTGGAGGGCATAAAGAGGAGAGCTAGGTTAGTAAAGCAAAACCCTGGGAAGTTTAGGCAGATAAGCAAATAAATTCCATATCATAAACTATGGTAGGCAAACAGTGACTTGGGGGCTGAGGTAGAGAAGTGAATTGAGAAGGAAACTGAGAGTTTGGAAGGGTAAATACATGATCAGGAGCAAAAGAGACTCTAGAGGGGAGACAGTCAGGGCCATTAGCAATACTTGGTGCTGGAATTTACCAGCCAGAGATAGAACAAGTAGCCATGTTTTACCTAATGTAGGGCAATTCTTTGGTTACATATGTTGTGAAGACAGTGAAAGTTGGGTCCAGAGCTGTCTCTTCCGTATGAGGAGTCAGGTTAATCCCCTCATATGTCTTCAGCTTTAAGCAATCCATTTTTGAAAGAAGTTCATGAAGGGACTTGGGAAAAGGAGGGATAGAACCCAGTCAGAGCTAAAATCAAAACTAAACAAAACAACAACAACAAAGTCTTTTTAACTTGTATTTAGTAAACAATACAATTCTCACTTCCCTTACATCACCATCCAAAAGTGAAACTTTTCCTCCCTCTTTTTTAGAGTATATATGTAGAACTGAAAGGGACACTAGAGGTTGTCAATTTTCTAACCCTCTTGTTTCATAGAAGAGGACTTGCCTAGGGTCACACAGTTAGTGTCTGAAGTAGGATTTGAACTGAGTCTTCTTGCCTCTAAATCTAGTGCTATATCTCCTACATGATCTAGTGACCTCTTCACAACCAAAGTTAGAATGCTTATTGCTCCTTAGTGACTTCTCTAGTACCTGTCAGAGCCTGATATATAGTTTGTTTCTATAAATGTTTGCTAATTTTTTCTTTAACTCTTTGATGTGCATTTAGCCTGATTTCTTTCCCCTGTAGAAAAATATTAATGATATCCTCATATATGATTTTCTACAGGCAATTTTGTAACTTCATCTTCTCCATGGGGCTGACCCCTGTTGGAAATCCTACATAAAATGCCCATTAGTATTTGCCAGAGAATTAACTTATGCCTAGTGCCAGCTGGGTCATTTCATGTGAGAGTAGAACTTGTTCTATAAACCCATATCTTTTAATGAGTTAGCACCAAATGTTATCCTCATTTCCAATAATTCTGCTCTCTCTTTGGCATTAATGCAAGAATTTTTCATATATATTGGGCATATAGAAAAGTATGTACCTATCTCCTTCACTCATTCCATCAATATGACTTCTGGTGTTAGCAGTCTAAATAATTTCTGGAGAGGTAAGAATTTCCTTTTATTTAGTGAAGCCTTCCTTGAAAGCTTCATTGAATTCATTGAATCAATTCATTGAATAATACCTTTGTCTCTGTCAAGTCATGTAAAAACTATTCTTGGGTAGGGGTAGTGGTGGTGGTGATGGTATCCTTAGAGATTTAAAAAAAAAATCCAGATTTAGTATTAGGGAATGGAAGACATTTCTGAACCCACAATTCATTATAGTTGTTTGATATATACTCACTAACTGCTTCTGTCACTGGGTTTTTCCCTTCATATTTAAAAAACATGACAATATTTTTTTTCAGAGTAGCAATGTAAGGAGATCTTTCTATATTTAAAATACTCAGTCTGAATTTTTCTAGAGGACTTCATGTGGTTAACTTATTATTCTCAACTGTTCCCCTTACCCCACCACCATTGACTTATATAGTTAGCTTCTGTTTTTCCTAAGAAATTCCAACCATGCTTTATCATTTTTTTTATTAAATGGGTAATTAGGTAGAGCAGTGGATAGAGCGCCTAGCCTGGAGTCAGAAAGACTTGAGTTCAAATCTGTCCATATATACTTACTAGTTTGATGATCTAGGAATGGCTGCCTCAGGTTCTTCATTTGCAAAATTGGGATAATAATAATAGTGTGTATCTCCTGGGTTTTTTATGAGGATCCATTGAGAAATTTATAAAATGCTTTATAAACTTTAAAACACTATATAACTACTAGCTGCTGCTATTATTATTATAACTCCTGCTACTATTATTAGTTCTTTTTTCTTCCTCTTCCTCCTATTTCCATGACTACCGTTCTTGGTTATTATCAATGGGAGGATATTTGTTGGCTTTGTATTTTGGTTTCAGTATGTCCTACTATCTTTCAGGAGTTACTTCTTAGACACATTGGAATGTCCTAGAGAGTTATGTATTTGGGCATACTGCCCAGCAAATAAATAGAAAATCACATTACATGTAAAGCTTGTGTACTTACCACTCTGTTGTGCTTTGGGCACCCTTCTCCTGTCATTGCCCAGAGCTTTAAAGAGAAATGTCAGATTTGGGGTTTGCCAAGGTAGCCCAGAAACTTTCATGCCAAAGTTTGCTAGAACTTCATGTTAGACCATTTTTTTACGTCACCAAGCTGGAAGCAGGAATGCACTTTGGAATAGGAGTAGAGAGAGGAACAACTCAAATGATAAAGTGCCCTTTTGGGGAAGAGTAACATATTGATTTTTGGTAACGGATTTGATAAATGCATTATTTTTTAAAAAACCTTTACTTTCTGTCTTAGAATCAATCCTAAGTATTGGTTCCAAGACAGAAGAATAGTAAGGGCTATGCAATAGGGGTTAAATGACTTACCCACACAAAGCTAGGTCACAGAGCTAGGAAATATCTGTGGTCACATTTGAACTAAGGACCTGGTCTAGTCTCTAGGCCTGATGCTCAATCCCCTAGCTACTTAGCTGCCCCCTAGATAAATGCATTATTGATAATTAACAGATATATTTTGTGAAACTTAATATTCTCTATTCTTATAAATTTCAAAGATGTTCAAGACTCTAAAGTTACTCCAAGAAGACTCATTCATCTTGTTCCTTTGGAAAATGACTAATATTTTTATGAAGTTAAAAAGTAAAAAGTTCATAATGCTGGCTTTTTGATAGGAAGTTAGGAGGATATATAAAGTTAAATATTCAGTCTCCATCCTTTTCCTCCATTCTACTTCTTTATAATGACTTTAGAAGCTGGTTTGAATTTCTATTTGTTAGTAAACAATAAAGGAAGATTAAAAGAAATGGATTGTGTAAATTTTGCCTTACTGCGATATTTCACTAGGTTTCATCGAGTTATAACAATCATGTCATTTTTTTCATATGTTTTCCTTCTGTGTTTATTTTATGTAAGTGTAATCCTAGGCCTATTGCCATAGAATAATACTTTGCTGCCCAGCTCTGACTAGAAATGTAAAACATAAAACTATAGTGAACAAAAGGGATGAAGTGTTTGGACTTATTTCTCTTTCTAAATAAATATCAGTTGTTTGGATAAATTTCCCTGTTCTGTCCCACTACTGCTCAATTTTAAATAAAGCAAAGAACTGGCTTAGGAATATGAACTTGGGTTCTTTCTGTCCCTGACTTTTTATTGGATAGATTTTTATTGGATAGTAACTTCCTGTCTCTGTGTTGCAGTACTTTCAATTCTGGACCATAAAATGGTGGTGGTGGGGAGAAGGGGAGTTCCTCCAGCATGGAGCAAAGTATAATTTGACTCTTCTCACTCTCCCAAGCAGTTGTACATAGACCTTTTCAGATTATGGAGGGAGCATAGAATAGGGGATGTGGTACTAGAGTTGGAGGCATGAAGACCTGGGTTCAAATTTTGGACTTTGGACATTCCTTGGGCAGGTTGCTTGACCTCTCAGGCAGCTCTCTTGGTCTTGTGTCCTATAGATCTGCTGTTCACAGAGTTCTCCCCATTGATGAACTACTGGATTCATGATGTATTTGGGGAATACTAGGTTAACTATCTTAGAATAGCTTTCAAGGAGAAAAGTAGTCACAAAAATGTAGCCTGCAACCAAAGAAGGCAGTGCCTTTTCTTTGAATGTTGGCTAAGGGGTTATTTATAGGCAGCAGATGTATTTATAGCAGTATCTAGCAAAGTTGGCCCCTTCTTTGTTTTTTCTATTACCTAGTTGCCTTCCTGAGTCCCTGCCATTATCAGCCCTCTGAAAGGATTGCCCTCATGTATTCATTCTGATTCATTATACTCAAGAGATGGATCATTCCCCATTTATAATAGATATCCATTGCCTGGAAATACCTTTGTACTTTAAAAATAACATCCATAGATTTTTTTCCCCCCACAGATTCCCCAGAGAAGCAACTTGCCCTCCTAAAGTAATCCCACTAAGGTAACTGTCTCTTCTGCCTTTGACCTAGCCCATCCTAAGAAATAAAAACAACATTGCAATAATAGTGGATGGGCATTTAGGTGGCACAGTGGGTAGAATGCTGGGCATGGAGTCAGGAATACTGAAGTTCAGATTTAGCCTCAAAACCCTTACTAACTGTGTGACCCTGGGTAAGCCATTTAATTCTATTTGCCTCAGTTACCTCAAAATGAACTGGAGGAGGAAGTGGTAAAGCACTCCAATATCTTTGCAAAGTAAAACCCCAGTGGGATCACAGAAAGTCACTGAAAAATGACTAAACAACAAAAAACCCAAATAACAATAGATCATTCATTTTAGAGAGTGAAAACTTGATGGGGGATGGTTTTATTCTAACTCAAAACATATCCAAGTGGCTCTAGTAAACCTTATCTTTCTGAATCACAAGTGTCCTCAGCTGTAAATTGGGGATGGGTCTTGAGCTTCCTAAGGAAGCAGTATGACTCTATGGAAAGATGGTTGGATTTGGCATCAGAGAACTCTAGTTCAAATCCTGACTTTGTTGCTTAATACCCAGGTAACCTGGAGCAAATCGCCACTCAGCCTCAGTTCCTCATCTCTAAAAAGATGGAATTAGACTAGGAGATCTGTTTCTTTCCTGCTCTGAATTTGTGATATTATACTACACATGGCTGTTGTGGGGAAAGTGCTTTGTAATTCTCACTATTAAAGCAGAGGATCCTAGATAAGAGAAAGGAGGGGGCCCTAGAGGCCATCTAGTCCTGCCTTCTCATTTACAGATGAATGTGAATAGTTGTTATTGTTGATATGTTTATGTATTAAAAAGAACATTCTGTCCAGGAAGTATTTTAGAGGGAAAAAATATCTTTGAACTTTCTGTATACCATGAGAACAAAAAACCCTTTTGAATTTTGAACACTACAACCCTAAACTAGACCATATTTGTTCTGATAAAGTTTAAAGATGTTCAAGGCTCTAAATCGTTTTGCTTATGTTATCCTTGATTAGTTTTTTAGTTCCCTCGTCTTGCCAGTGAGAGGGGGTGCTCCGACAGGGCAGGGGACTTTCTTCTCCTTTTTGGTATATTTCTGTAGTTCTGGGGCATCAACATTCAATAAGAGGAGAGCCTCATCTCTCAGGCACTAGCAGTGTATGAGACTTCATTAATGTTCTCCTTCAGTGTAGCAAGGAAGGGACCCTGGATTCTTGAAGTGGTACCAGCACACTGAAGGCTCTAATATGTCCTACTAAGATGGATCCAGGTGGACTGTGTTGCCCTTAACCAGCATAGTTATGTTGGAGAAATGCCTCATCAGATTGGTAGCCTTTTAGGTCACTAACTGTATTATCAAACATTTATTAATTTTACTATTACTCTTGCCCACTATAGTCTAGGCAATGAGGATGCAGACAAAAATGAAATCTTCATTGCCCTTAGGGAAATTATGTTATACCAGGGGAAAATCACACAGACACATAGACACACAGACACACAGACACACACACACACACACACACACAGACACACACACACACACAGACACACACACACACACACACACCCACCAAATATATACCAATGCAAGATAATTTTGGGTTGGAAGCAGGCTCTTACAAGGGAGGTGGACTAGAGAATGGGTGGCTCTTAATCTGAGCTTTGAAGTTAGAGATTCTATGAGATTGAGGTTGAGGAAGGGATGCATTTGAGGCTTAAGAGGACAATTTATGCAAAGGCAAAGGGATTGTAAATGAAATGTCACATGGGAGGAGCAACAAAGAGACTCTTTGCTTGGACCACAGAATTATATGTGATCAGACTGGAGAGAGGTACATGAAAGTTAAGATATTATTAAAGACTTTAAATGCTAAACAGAATCACTGTAGATTTAGGCTAAAGGAAACCTTAGAGGTCCTATAATTCAATTTCCTCCATTTCACAGATGAGTAACTGTGATCTACAGAGGTTAAATGGCTTGCATAAGATCTTTCTTGCAGTATGTGCCAGAGATGGGACTTGAACCTATATCTTCCCAGCTTGAAGACTAGCTATTTATTCAGTGTGCCCTGCTGCCTCTTACATTACAGGTCACAACTAACATTTATGCAGTACTCTAAGATACATAAATTATTTTTCTCACAACAGTCCTGGGAGAACAGGCCATATGATTGACTTGCTATTGCTGCTCTTTCGTCATGTCTGGCTCTTCATGATCCTATTTAGGGTTATCTTGGCAAAGATACTGGGATGGTTTGCCATTTTCTTTTCCAGCTCATTTTACAAATGATGAAACTGAGGCAGAGTGAAGTGACTTGCCTGGGGTCACACAGCTATTGTGCCTAAGTGCCCATTATTTGTAATAATCACCTCCATTTTATAAAAACAATTTTGAGACCCAATAATGTACTGGAAAAATAGGATGTGCCCTGGGCATTACAAAATAATTCCTCACTTTACAAATTGTCTTAAAAGAATGATCTTTATGCATTAAGGTACCTTTCAGGGAGGATAGTCTGAAAATGAGTCAGAGAAACTCAAAGCTCAAATGTTAGTAGCCATGGCCAATTCAAACTCAATCAGCAATGAAGATAAAAAGGATTTTCATACTTTTCACTTGTGCTGCTTGCTGTTAGCTCAGAAAGCAGGAGTAACTTGCTTTTGTGAAATAAAGGTTTCCAGATAAATTGTGTAAATTGAAACTTTATTAAGCAAAGTATTTACAACTTCTGATAAGTGGCTACTTTAAAAAGTACCTCTTGCAATGTTGATTGTATTAGTGTAGATGTAAACCAGCTGATGACTGCAGAGCAAATTTTAAATTGCTACATAGTTATACTTTATAATCTGGTATTTCCTGCCATTAATGGTGCAGATGTAGCTATTGACACAGGAGTGGTATTTTTCTGCCATTTTTTGTTGATATTGAAGATCGCCCCTTGGAAAACTTACTCCATTTATCTAATTGTTTATTTGAACTATTTTTGTGTTAGCACTTTTTATTACTCTGAGAACTAGCTATCATTGCTACTTTATCTCATTTCACTGTCACTTTTTATGAACATTTAAGTCTTGGTTTAATTTAATGTAGTATTAGTAGAATAAGTTAAAATTAATTTATAATTGCTTTGGTTTTTATTTAATAATGAATTGCCAATATCATTACCACATCTTTTGACTTGGCGAGGATACTGTGTACTAGGAGTAATGTCTTTGTAAAGTAGCATATCAAGGGTGAACTCATGTATTTGGAAATGGAGGTTTAAAATTTTGGAAACCTTTTGGGGTCTGAAAAGTTTTCCACATGAATTATATTGTCAGCTCACTGAGGACATCTTTTTTCTTTTTCTCCTTCCTTCCTTCCTTCCTTCCTTCCTTCCTTCCTTCCTTCCTTCCTTCCTTCCTTCCTTCCTTCCTTCCTTCCTTCCTTCCTTCCTTCCTTCCTTCCTTCCTTCCTTCCTTCCTTCCTTCTTTCCTTCCTTCCTTCCTTCCTTCCTTCCTTCCTTCCTTCCTTCCTTCCTCCCTCCCTCCCTCCCTCCCCCCCTCTTCCCAGGCACTATCACTAGTCAAAGTGAATGCTTATTAAATTCATATTGTATATCTAAATGACTATAATTCATATCCTGAAGACATTAAATGCGTTTTTTCTAGGGAGATAGTCAAGAGATATTGAGTATTAATCAAAATTTTGTAAAATTGAAATACAGATATTAAAGCCAAAGACAGAAAGTAAAATAAGGATTGAGTATACTTGGTTTTGCCTTTTAAGTTTTTTTTTAATTGTTATTTTCAGTGGTGTCCTTTTTGGAGTTTTCTTTGCAGAGAAGTAGTTGGCCATTTAACTGAGAAAAACAGGATTAAGTGACTTGTCTAGGGTCAGAGAGCCAGTAGGTATCTGAGACCAGATTTAAGCTTAGGTCTTCCTGACTCCAGGTCCAGCTAAATATGTCTTAAATGAGGGGGCCTTTGGCATAGTGGAGGCCAGGTGGCATATTAAAAGGCACTGGGTTTGGAGTTAGGGAGATTTTGGTCCAAATCTAAACTTGGTAGTTTGGTGATATTGGGCTGATCACTTAGTCTTCTGCTTCAGACAAGTTCTCTAGGACTAAGGTATGAATTTTTGAGCAAATTGAATAACAAGAGTTCTCATGCTAGGTGTTCCCCATGTTATGAAATCACAGGTTTTTCATTTTTTAACTACACAAATCCAATGATTATCAAGTCAGCAACAGGAAATATTTTCATTTGGAAATTAATTTACTAGTTTTCTTTATGTAAACTTCACCCCCCCCCCCCCCTTATAAAGAACAGTCAGTAGAATGTGGAAGAGAAAAGGCAACTAAGGTGGCCAGAAGGGACCGAGCAATTGACTTGGAGTCAGAAAGTCCTAAGTTCAAATCCTGCCTCAGATTCTTCCTATTTGGCCATGGCAAGTCATTTGACCCATCTCATTCATAAAATGGAAATAATAGCACCTACCTCCCAGGGTTGTTGTGAGGATCAAATGAGAAAAATATATACACAGCTAAGCGCACCTAGGTAACTGAGTAGATACAGTGCAAAGCCAAAAGTCAGGAAGGACCATTTTCCTGAGTTCAAATATGACCTCACTTACTAGTTGTGTGACTTTGGGCAAGCCATTTAACCTGGTTTGCCTCAGTTTCCTTATCTATAAAAAGAGCTAGAAGAGGAAATGGCAAACCATTCCAATATTTTTACCAAAAATTTCAATCATACCTGACCAAAACAAATGAACACTATCACCACCAAATTCCAAGCCTAAAGGGCTATATAAATGCTTGCTATTATTAGTTATTAAAAGATATTTGTAATATTGCCTATTGGAAAGTATTGTTGGCTATAATTTTATGTTGCCTACAGTTTAAAAAGAAACCTCATGCAAGATAGAGCCCTAGGTAAATTTTCTATATTTTTGAAAATCGTTTTTCCAGCAGGTATTCCAGGCTTTTTGTGTGGTAAATTGACTTAGAAAGAGAACTGGAAAGGGACCTCAGGGATCTTCTAGTCTAATCTCATTTGATAGTTGGGGAACTGAAGTGCTGATGGATTATGACCAAATCTAAAGGTCTCTTAACTCTCACTTGACTCTGCTTTCTGTTCTAACAAGCTATAGTTCCAGTCCATACAAACCAGGATCTTCCTCTTTGAGGCTTTGGATTTTGATGTGCTTATTATTGTAGAATTCTACAAAAAAAGTTCGGTATTTTGAATTTAATCAACACTCTTTTAGTGCGAACCAAAATTGACACTATTTTCTTATTAAGATATTACATTTCTTCTAATGGTATAAGATATTCATTCTCCTACACAGAAACAAATTCAAATTTTTGGATAAATTTCTTTTTATTATAAATTTCCAAGAAAATATATAAATATGAATATCTGTGAGATTAAGTGACTTACTCAGGGACACATAACCAACATGTCTTAGAGGAAGGATTCAAGTTTAGATCTTTTGGCTCTGAGGCCTGCTTTTTATCCACTATACCATGCAATATGGCAGATGTGTACATGCCCCCACATACACAAAATGTTCCTAGTGTACTTCTTACCTCTTTAAAGTATATTATATTGGGGCTCTTTCCTGGTAGTGATAGCCCCCCCTCCCCCTTTAGAGTTTTTATTTTCATTTCTGGAATAAAATATCTTAAGCATTTTTATTCAATTCATGCAGTACAAATATTTCATGTGAGAGAAGCTGACAAGGGTTTCTATACTGACCAAGCCATAAAACAAACATAGTGTCAAGTAAATGCAAGAGAATTATTCCTCTCTTCCCAATGCTGAATAATGAGATTGCAGCAGGCCATTAAAGGGGTAAGAGGCCTGAACACATATCTTCAGGTTTTGTAATGTCAATTTTTGGTTTTCCTCCCTTCTGTTAAGAAAATAGTTGTTTTTGGGAAGCTAGATGGCTCAGTGGATATAGTTGGGAGGACCTGGGTTCCATTCTGACCAAAGATACTTCCAGCTGTGTGATCCAGGCAAATCACTTAATTCTAGTTGCCTAGCCCTTACATCCCTTCTGCCTTGATTCTAGGACAGAAGGTAAGATTTTTTTTAAAGTTGTTTCCAAAAAATATTAGAAATAAGATCTGAGAAAAATTGTAGCTATCCCAAGAGAAGGCAGACTCTTTGAGGACAGGTACTTTTTTGTTTGTTTGTTTGTTTCCTTAGCATCTAACTAGACATATCACAGACTCCTGATGAATATTTCTAAGTAATGTGATTAATAGTGACTACTATTTTTTAATAATGAAATGCTATAGCTCAGTGATAAAAGAGATGACTTTAGAGTCAGGAAAGGGATTCCGACCTTGCCTTTGCCTTATAGAGCCTCTGTCACCCTTGGTAAGCCTTAATTTCTTTTTAATTTTTTTAAAAAACCTGTACTTTCTATCTTAGAAACAATACTTGGTTCTAAGGCAGAAGAGTAAGGGGCTTTGCAATAGGGGTTTAATTTCTTAAAACCCCAGGCAACTCTCTAAAAAAATCAAGTTTATGAGCAGGTTTGCATTTACAGCAGAAGACCTTTTCTTACCCTAAGTTCCCTATTCTATAGCAATGGTTCTGTCCAATTATTTTCCTTGCAGAGTGATATTTAGTGAGTCTAGCTAGTAGTGAGTGGGTACATATTATTCAAGTCACTATAATTAGTAGTAATGAGACCTTCATTAGAATTGTGGGCATGTCAGGAAGTGATTTATGTTAATTTTGATTTTTTTTCCCCCCAGGATCTAAAAACAGAACTAACAAAAAAACAGTGACACAAAGCAGAAAGAATGTTACAGACCAACTTGATATTGTGATCCTAACATAGGCTTTGATTAGGGGTTTGGTGTTTTTTTGGAAGGGCTTTAAGTCTAGGAAAGTTTGGCTGCAAGACAAGAATAATGCCATCAGGTTATTATGTTGTCTTTCTCTGTCTGAAATGCGGCTTAGGATGTAACAGATTCAGAGAAGAGGGATCAGTATGTATTTTTGCTGGTCTTCATGAATTAGTCATAACCCCTTGCAACACTGAAGGAAAAGACTCTCCTCATGGCCCTGATGAATCAGGTTTCTCCATTGTTAGAAGACTGGCTGTCAACTTGAGTTTGCACCCTTTCTTCATTTCGAGACTCAAAGTGTTTAGATTTGAATGCAGATTTTGAGGTATAAGCAGCATTCAATAAGACATTTCAAAACAAGCCATCTAAGATGATTCATTTGGACTCATTTGGAGATGTTCTTTTCCCCCTTGTAGCACATTTATGGTAACCCTCCCCCACCCCAAAAACCTTTGATCAAAAACTCTTTTCAGTCTAGAAAGTCTGTGTGTGTGTGTGTGTTTGTGTGTGTGTGTGTGTGTGACCAATCAAGCTTT
Organism: Monodelphis domestica; assembly: GCF_027887165.1. Taxonomy (NCBI): domain Eukaryota; kingdom Metazoa; phylum Chordata; class Mammalia; order Didelphimorphia; family Didelphidae; genus Monodelphis; species Monodelphis domestica. The sequence goes on along the minus strand of NC_077231.1, from coordinate 249,472,016 downwards.
GAGAGAAATAAAAATTTAGTTGTTTCTAGAACTCTTCACAATTTCTGTTTCCACAGAGCTGAATTCTGATTTCTCTCATCCTTTGAGAATAATTCCTTCTTGATTTTCTTGCTATGGAGGTGCCCTCTGTCAAGGCAGATTCCGACTCCTCCATGCTGCCTTTATCCTCTGTGATTCTTGCTCATATCTTTTCATAAGTTGCCCATTTAAGTATCCATCTAATATTTGGTTGATCTTTTCGTCCTCCCCCACTCCCCACCCCCAGACTTCTTTCAGTATTTCAGTGATAACTTGAGTCTTACTGTCATTTTTATTACATGCCTAGCCCATATCTTTTTTTCCTATCATTTGTGCCCTCAACAATGACTCTTATGTTGCTTCCTAAATGTAAGTGATTGAAACTTGCTGGAGCCTAGAATATAACTATGCTCCATGTCTTTCCCAGCCCTTTCAGTTAAATTTAATTTTTATTCTTCTGAGATCTTGACATTCCATGATTCATGGCTATATATAATATTACCAGGAAGCTGTTGGTGTCAAAGGATGAGCTCCTGTGATAGGGAATTGCTTAAGGTCATTGAAAAGGATACAGACAATTAGTGAATACACATTAGACTCCTACTGTGTACCTGGAACTGTGCTAATAAGCACTGGAGATACAAAAAAAAAAAAGTAAAAGACCGTCATTGCTCTCAAGGAGTTTACATTCTAACGGGAGAGACAACATGCAAACAACATGTATGTGCAAACAAACTATAGATGGGATAAGTTAGAAATAATCGATACTGGAATGTACTAGAATTAAGGGAGATTAAGAAAATCCTGTAGAAGGTTTTTTCTGGGTCTTGAAAGAAAACCAGGAGGCAGAGATGAGGAAGGAGAGTGTGAGGGACAGCCAGTGATAATGAGCAGAGCTGGGAGATAAAAGAGTATGGTTTCTGAGAAACAACAAAGAGGTCAGTGTCATTGGATCACAGAGAATGGTGATGTGAAGTTGTTTGTCATGTCTGATTCTTTGTGATCCCATTTGGGGTTTTCTTGGCAAAGGTTTTGGAGTGGTTCGCCATTTTTTTCTCCTGCCCATTTTACAGATAATGAAACTGAGGCAAACACAGGGTCACACAGCTAGTGAGAGAGATGCTATGAAAGTAAAACCAACAAGTCTCCATAACAGATTAAATATGGGAGATGAGAGGGAGTGAGGAGTTCAAGATGTTATGCATTGTGAGCCTTAATGACCAGGAAGATGGTGATGCCCTCAAAAGTAATAGGGAAGTTTGGAGGGTAGAAGGGACATTGCCAGGGAATGGACAGTTGTGACTTTGGGAAAATCAAAAGTATATTCAGGGGACAGTGAATAACATCATTTGGCTCATGCAAAAGATTTAGAAGTTGGAAATGACTTTACAAAATTAAATGAGCATAATTAAGGGTAAATTGGGAAACTGCTTAGAAAGCTATATTCTAGAACTTGGCATTGGAGTCAGGATAAGCTAAGTTCATGGTCCTGGTTCTGACACATTATGGCCTTGTGATCATGAGTAAACTGTATTAACCTTAAAGTACCTAGACAGCTTTCAAAGAATATAAGTTGTAGTCCAACTTTCTGCTTGGCATTGGTGGAGGGGATATCCACAAGTGGAATGCCACATATTGGTGAAACCACAGGTTATTCCTGCTTCCAATTCCTAGAGACTGACTGAAATAAAACTGGTCAGACATATAGATCTAGTCTAATCAAGTTGTCACCAGCATGGTCATTTTCCAGTTTCCCACTCTAAACTGTTTGGCTTCTATTTATTTTGTAGGAGATATTTTGATTGCTCAAAGTTTGTTAGCTAAAATGAATTCCTACTCTAGATCCTAAGAATTCTAGAATGAGTCTTAGTATATTAGCATAGTAATTTGGAAAGTACCTTTGAAGTTTATTGAATCCATTTTAAGTCACCACTATAGGCTTCCCTTGGACCTTTGTAGAATCAGCCCACAACCTGCAAGTTTCAGTACCATTGGAATTGCAGTGTTTCTTAGACATCTGATCCTTACTCCAGCCTTGCCTTACTGGCATCATCAAGGAGAAGAGCAACCCTTATAGAAAAGGTTCTGCAATTCTTCCCCCCAACTAATCACAGCTGCCAATGACCTGCCCATGACGGACCAGACAAGCCAGTCTTAAGTGAAGTGACAAAGTTCCTTGACAGAGAAGTGGGAAACCCGTGAAGAAGTGCAACTCGCCACCTACTGAAGGTGTCCTAGTCCCCATTTCCTCAGTAGCCACAACTAGCCAGAAGAAAAACCTTCTTTTCACTAAAGTTCTTTGCATAGCCAAATGGCCCCATATCAGAAAAAGTTTTGATTTTATTAATGAAAATGATAGTAAAGATCACCATCTGCTTTGCTGTCACATGGCCTTTTCATCTAAGTTATAAATGAAGCTTCCTCTGTATTGTCTCTTGCAACACCTTGAGAGCAAATATCCTGCTTTTCTATTTGTATTCATAGAACTTAGTACGTGTCAGACACAGTAGATTCTTAAAAAGTATTTTCTTCCCCTCCCTCCCTCCTTCCTTCCTTCCTTCCTTCCTTCCTTCCTTCCTTCCTTCCTTCCTTCCTTCCTTCCTTCCTTCCTTCCTTCCTTCCTTCCTTCCTTCCTTCCTTCCTTCCTTCCTTCCTTCCCTCCTTCCCTCCTTCCCTCCTTCCCTCCCTCCTTCCCTCCTTCCCTCCTTCCCTCCTTCCCTCCTTCCCTCCTTCCTTCCTTCCTTCCTTCCTTCCTTCCTTCCTTCCTTCCCTCCTTCCCTCCTTCCCTCCTTCCCTCCTTCCCTCCTTCCTTCCTTCCTTCCTTCCTTCCTTCCTTCCTTCCTTCCTTCCTTCCTTCCTTCCTTCCTTCCTTCCTTCCTTCCTTCCTTCCTTCCTTCCTTCCTTCCTTCCTTCCTTCCTTCCTTCCTTCCTTCCTTCCTTCCTTCCTTCTTCATCCTATTACATTTTTTGTCAATTTCTAATTGCAAGAAACTTTTCCCTTCCATATTATTGTGCTGAAGTGTTGTAGTAATAATAAAAAATGGCTTAGGTTTCTCCAAAGAACCCTATAAATAACAAAAGCTGTTTTTCTAAGCTTGTCCTCCTTTAAGTTGACTTACATTAGCTTTTGAAGAGTTCTACCATTTTACATCTCCTTCCCCAACTCACACAGATATATATTTCTTGCCTTTCAAAAGTTTACTTAGCATGTAGTAGAGGGAAGGAAATATATTTTTATACCACATCTACTATGTGACAAGTCTTTTGCTAAACACTTGGCAGGCTACATTTTTAATTTTCATTTTACAGTTGAGGAAACCAAGGCAAACATAGGTTAAGTGACTTGTCCAGAGGTTAAGAGTCACACAGCAAGAATATTTCTGAGGCTGAATTTGGTTTTAGGGTTATGAGATTCTAGCTCAGCACTCCATCTACTATGCCACTACCTGCCTATAGTTTTGGGCTTTAGCATAAAAGTTTTTTACAATAATGAATTCAAACCTTAGAAAGAAAAAAATACTTTTTACTGGGACTGGGAAAAAGAATCATGTCCCTTTCCCTTTACCTGCTTCCCAAGAGGATTCTGTAACATCATGAACATCAGTATTTTATATCTTAAGAATATAAAACAGTTTGGGATTTTTTTGGGGGGGAAGGGGAAGATACAGTTTTCTTCTTCTTTTTACAGCAGATATAATAACTATTGTCAAAACTTGTTTTTGATAATGTTATTTCAACATGATTGGGTTTTGTTTGTATTCCTATCCTATGCATTTAAAAAAAAAAAACCAACCTTTACCTTCCATCATAGAATCAATATTGTGTATTAGTTCCAAGGCAGAAGACAAGTGGTAAGAGCTAGCTAATTAGAATTAAATGATTACTCAGGGTCACATAGCTAGGAAGTGTCTGAGGTCAAATTTGAACCTAAGACCTGACTCATCTCTCTGCTTCTCAATCCATTAGTCACTTAGTTTCTTCTATTTGTATGTATTTTACTTTATGCATTTGAGAACAAATGCACAAAAAAAAATTAAGAACACATGTTTTAGAGAATATTGCTTTTATAGATTGTTGTGGAAATAGGAACTGGCTTGAAAAGAGCAATGTTTTTAAAGTACGAGCAAACATTCTCCATTGACACTGTATGATGCATGATGATTGCCCAGTCATTCCCACTGATCCCCACTGTTTGCAGAACCTCCTGGCCCTAACTTCAACACTGATTGCTAAAAACCTTGCAAATAGTTTCTCACTTCTTGATTTGGCCCCACCAAAGTCAATTCTTTGCCCCCAGCCTTTTTACTTTGCTTACACCTTTGTAGAATTTTTGTTTCTCCTGCTGTATTTTTTAAAGTCCAGTTGGTGCTCCCCTGGCTTCATCATCTCCTTGAATTTCCAGGAGTTCTGAAGGTTTGGGTTGTAATGAGCAGCGAATAAATGTTGGTGGACTTGCCTTTTGACATTTATTTGCAAATAATTGACATTATTTCAGTATATAGTTGATGAGATAATCTCTTAAGATTTTTCCAGAACCATGTGACCTTGTAGAAGTCTCTTAACATGTTTAGGTCTGTTTTTTTTTTCTTTCTGAAAAGTGAGGATATTTGACTAGACAGTTTCTATTGTCCTTTCCATATCTGATACCCAGCAAATCAAATCTTAAATAATTTAACTTCATGATGACATTCATCTAAAGTGGGGATGTGAGAGTTTTACTTTGAATTTTTTCTTTTGCTTTTATTTAGCTTTTTCTTGCAATTTCTCATTTGTATTCCTTAACACATCTGCTTGTTTTTAAAAAACTCTGACCATTTGACTTTGAACATTATCAGCCCCAAAACAGAAGAGTGGCAAGGACTAGGCAGTTGGGCTAAGTGACTTGCCCAGGGTCAACACAGCTAGGAAAGATCTGACAGGGTCAGATTTTGAACCCAGGACCTTCCATGTTCAGGCCTGGCTCTCTGTCCATTGAGCCACCCAGTTGTCCCTATATAATACATCTTAGGCAACTGCCCCACCTTACATTTTGGGTTATTATTTAGTTATTGGAGTTCCTAAGAGCTTTATGTGACTTATTAATCGTTCTCTCCTCCATTTTCTGGAAACCAGCGACTTGTATTTAAAACAAACAATAAAAACTAGAGCTTAACATTCTCAGGTGCAAAATGCTATATTTGACATTTCCTAAAAGTTTAAATTTGAAAAGTGAGCACAGGAGGCTTTTGATTTCTTCCTTGCTGTTAAATATGGCTCCACTCTGAAAGTTGTCACCAGGTAGACAAAGGTATTTGTAGCCAGCAACTAAACCAAGCCTGTATGGTACATTTCCCAAATGTTTGTTCCCATCCATTCACTAGATAAAGATCGGGAAATTAGTCCTTGCTATCAAGTAGCTGCCATTTTGCCTGAATCATAGTTTCTAGGCATACTTTCTCCATGAATGATGCTTGCTCTAAAATTTTAAAAGGACCTTGTTTATTAAAATAACTAAGAGTTTCTCGATATTAAAAAAAAGAAATAGTAGCATAGCATTTTTAAAAACAGGATAAACAGGCGGCAGCTGGGTGCCTCAGTGGAAAGGCAGCCACTGGAGATGGGAGGTCCTGGGTACAAATCCAGCCTCAGACACTTCCAAGCTGTGTGATCCTGGACAAGTCACTCAACGCTAATTGTCCAGACTTTATTGCCTTTCTATCATAGAATGAAAACTTCTTATTAATTCTAAGACAGAAGCTATGGGTCAAAAAAAAATAGGCTAAATGATTTTAAACTTTATCAAAGTCTTGCCAGTTATTGTGTAATCCAATACTAGTTTCCACTAATGCTTATATAGAACATAATAAGTCTAAGTGACCCTTGAGCTTTTTTCCAGCCTAGATCTTCCCAGGATTTTCAGCACTATTTGCAGATATAAAAGGCCCACAATTCTTTCTTCTACTATGACTTTATCTGTGTCTTTTCCCCACTATTTCTAGGAGACCGCCTTCCCTGCACATTATTCAGCTCAGAGTTTTTCCATTTCCCCCTCTTCCAGGACAAGATTCAGATGGCATATACGTGGCTTTGTTCCCATTGTTTGACACCCTCACTCCCCAATGTACATTAAAAAACAAAACAAAGACCTAGGAGCTATTCTTCAGTCCCTGCTAGGTGATGCAGTGTAAAAAGTGCTGGCCCTAGAGTTAAGAAGACTCTTCTTCCTGAGTTCAAATCTGGCCTCAGATACTCACTAGCTCTGTGACTCTGGGCAATTCATTTAACCTTGTTTGTCTCAGTTTCCTCATCTGTAAAATGAGCTGGAGAAGGAAATGGCAAAGCACTTCAGTGTCTTTGCTGAGGAAATCCCAAAGAGTTGGGCATGACTGTAAAATGACTGAACCACAGTCAGAAGAAAGACTTTTTCTCCAGTAGACTTTGCTCACTTAATCACCGATATCTGGATATTTGCATTTTGGTTTTGGGGTATTTGGAATTTGATTCTAGGTGGCAGAAAGTAATGGAAAAAAGGGGGCCCCCATTCTGGGGGTACTTAATAGAGGCAAGGTGGTTCACTAGAAATTACACTGGCTTTGGGGTCAAATCCCACCCCTGCCAATTACTATGTATGTGACTATAGCTATGCCACTCAGTCTCTCAAGACCATATCATCTGTAAAATAAGGGGATTGGTCTAGATCGCTTCTGAGGTTACTTTTCTTTCTAGATCTATGATCATAAGTTAACTCACCAGTCATATTTCTACTGGCTCTCTTACTTAATGATGACTTAAGAATGACTTAAACAGGCATTCTGCTCATGTGTGAACCTTGAAAGAACTGATTCTGGAATTCTGGAAGTCCACTATAGTGGCATATTTTTCTGAATTCCTAGAAAGCTCATTTGAAAAAGAGACCCCTGGGGGAATCCCTTATTCTCCATAGATATTTGGAATTGAAAAGCAAGAGCTTAGGAAAGCCACATAGAACTCTATGTTCTCCTAGAGTTTCTGGGAAGCACTTTCCACACATAACCTTGACCATAAACTCCGATGATCAGAACAGCTCTACATGTTAAACATTTGGCTGGGATCTGAAAAAAATTATGGGTTGTATTTGGGGGGAGGAATGGGGATGGCAAAGGGTGATCTATCAGAGAAATGATTTTAGAATTCCTATTTCCCATTAGGATCCATAGACTCACCTCTGCTCTGCTGAAAAGAAGAAAAAGCTTACAGCGAGGCAAGTGGTTCTCTGTCTTGGAAAGGGGCATAGAGAGAGCACAGGTGCTGTTCTAGAACTCTGACAACAAAGGAAGAAATTAACCACAGAGGAGGAGAGAACTTACTCTGAGATGTTCAGCAAAGATGAGCAATGAAGTAAGATTTGGTGAAATTCTAGCAGTAGTAGGAAAACGGCAGTCTCTCAAATTTTGTTGACAGCCTTCCTAACAAGGGTTTTGGTCCCAAGAACAGGGACTATGTCCTTTTGGTTAGGAATCTCCTTATATGTAGTATGTCCTTTTTTGTCTGACATCATTGGGGAATGAGGTGGTGTGCATAAATGAATTTTCCAGAGGACAGAAGTATGCTTTTTCCCCCCAAATTATTAAAAATTTAATTATCATTAAAATTTAATGAATTTTTGACTGGACTTGGGATTTTCCAAGTGGAAAGGAGCTCCCAGGATGGTCTCTGCAACTTATAGTCTTGAGAGTTGCCTGAGACACAGAGATTTAATTAAGTAACTTGCTTAGGGTCATGCCAATTTGTGTCAAAGGTGGGACTTGAACCCAGCTTTGTAGCTCTGTGTGTAACCCTGAAACCATTCTATCCCTCAATTTTTTAGCATTTTAATAGAACTCTTTCTCAAATGGATTATTCACTTTCCTGTCTTTTAAAAGAGAAAATGGAATATAATTTAACATTTTCTTGATGACCCAGGGACACCTTTAAGAACATCAGGCATTGTGCTATGCCAAAATATCAAGATTCTCATTCTTAATGGTTACCGGAATATTTTGGGCTGTTTAGCTACTCTGTGTGGTTTTTGAGATCTTGTTTCTACTTAAAAAACAAAACAAAACAAAATACAAAATCAAACCAAATCTCTTTTGAATTTCTTTCCTTGCTGTCCCAGCTATCAGCTGTTAATGATTGCTGCTGTCATTGTGTGTGCTTCTAATAGCCTTCTCTGTTGGGTTTTTGGTACAGGTTCTCTTCCTTCCCTCCCTCCCCTCTTTTGACCCCATTTCTAATTTTCTTTTTTCATTCTTCTTTGGACTGACAAGTCAGATAATAGAACTTTGAAAAAAAAAAGGATATAAAGTAAGAATAAGTCTTTGAAGGATCCTCCTAAGAGTCCACCAGCAGAGTTTGGGCCAGTGGAATGAGCAATGACTGTTCTTGGATCTTCTGTTTAGTGATTCTGTGATCCTGGGCATGACATTTACTGGTTGAGCCTCAGTTTCCTCATCTGTAAAATGAATGTGTGTGTGTATGTGTGTGTGTGTGTGTGTGTGTGTGTGTGTGTGTATAATAATGCTTGGATGGTTTACTTCACAAGGTTATAAGAAAAGTACTTTATAAACTTCAAAGTTATGTGAATTACTACTACTACTACTACTACTACTACTACTACTACTACTACTACTAACTATCACCCCACCACCACTACCACCACTACCACTGCAGCAGCAGCAGCAGCTCCACTACCAACACCAATACTACTACTACTATTACTACTGGTGTTGCTGCAATTAATGCTGTTACTGCTGCTACTACTACTAGCAGTGCTACCACTACTTATATGTCTTCTGGCTTCCTTCTTGGGTTTTGGCTTTATTCAAACAAGTGGCTTTTGGACAGATGAGATCCTTTTCACAGAGAGATGATAAAATATCCTTGAGTACAAAATGTATTTTTCCTTATTATTTCAGGAAATTCAAAGGGAAACCAGTTTAGTCCATGCCTCTTCCTTTCTTAGTGTTGTTTATACTGCTGTTTAGAAGCAAAGGCATATCTTCTCTTAGATGAAAGCTTTTTTTAGGGGGAAAAACTGTCAGTAGGACGACCGCCCCCCCCCCCCCCCCCCCCCCGAGAAAGAGGACACAAGTGGGGCCAAAGGGAGGCTGAGGCACACACTTTAGGATTCTAGAGAAAGATCCCTGAAGAGGGCTTGTGGCAATTCTTAATGCTATAGGGATCATCTTCCTAAGGAAGTTTCTGAATAGCAGTAAAGAATGTGGAAGGAAGAGAGAAGAGAATAGGTTGGTGGATGTAAGAATGAATGAGTAAAACAGGGAGACAATTATCTGAAAAGGGAAGATTTGGGTTTGGAAACTACACAATTATTTTTAGCAACTGCTAAATAGGAAAAGGTACCAAAGAAAGATATATATTTTTTCCCACTTGGTCTCTTCTATGATTCCCCAAATGGGACCAAAGCATAATTTTGCTGCTCTCCACTTCCTGGACTAATCATGTTCTTTCTCCCTTCCCTTTGACCCTGTGTGGTTTACAGAGTTTTATACAGACAGCCAGTGCATGAAGTGGTTGGTTTCTTGTTCTTGCATAACTGATTGAGTAGCAAGTTAAAGTGTTTCTTCTCAATATGATTTGAAAGGAAAGTAATCTAATTTGAGATACAGAGCACATACCTCTAATGAAGTATATTGCATATACTATACTACAGTAGAATTACATATTCACATGCACATAATAATATACATATGTATATGGATATACATGCATATAACTATTATTATATCTATTAAAATGTGTGTGCATGCATGTGTGTGTGTGTGCTCACGGGCTAGAGTGCCAGGTCTGAAGTTAGGAAGATTCATTTTCAGATTCATGAGTTAAATCTGGCCTCAGATATTTACTGTGTGACCCTCGGAAAGTCACCTAACCTTGTTTGCCTCTGTTCCCTATTTGTAAAATGAGCTAGAAAAGGGAAATGGCAAAGAATTCTAGTTTTTTTGTTTTTTTTTTTTGCTAAGAAAATTCTAAATGGGGTCATGAAGAATCAGACATGACTGCTATAACTAACAACAAAATACAATAAATAGTATATATCAAGTTTATACTATGCCATTTTGTATATTATATACTATAATATATTGTATAGTATATAGTGTTCAGTATACTATATGTACATTTCACATATATTATAGTATATACCTATAATATAGTATATGTTAGTATTTACTAGTATATATTAATATATACTAAATATATATTATATTTAATAGTATATCATACTCATATATTATATATTCTATTCTATTATAATATAATATACTCCATTATAGTATATTATACTCTATTATAATATGTATAGGATATATAAGTATGCAGATATATAAAATAAAATCTGGGTAAATCAATACATATATGTATTATAATTATTCAGTAGAATATTGGGAAGTGGGGGGATGGCTTTAGAACCATAACTGACTTGAGAATACCCAGATTCTGGATGGGAGGAGGTGCGTGCGTATGGGTCTAGGGTCTAGAGTCTCAGATGGTCCCTACTCCCTTGGTCAGGATTGATCAATCAGTCAATCAAAAAGAATTTAAGTGCCTGTTATGTGCTAAGTACAATGCAAGGTTCTAAGGGTCTATAAATTACAAAAGAATAAAGCAATTTCTGCTCTCAAAGGAGTTTCATTCCATTAAGGGAGACAACAAGTGTACATGGAAAGAGCTACAGAATAAATATTAAGAGAAAACCACAAATCAGCATGAGGTAGTTAAACTTAAGGCAACTGGAGAAGGAAGGCAAAGACAGTTGGGGGAATTAGGAGAGATTTCCTCCAGAAGGCAGGGCTTTAGTGACTTTTACCAGGCAAAGGTAGGGAGAGAACATCCCTAGCTGAGAAAGATATGGCCAGTGCAGTTGCACCCATAATGGATGGAAAAATAGAGAGAAGGGCAATTTGACTGGAATGGATAATGGGCAAGAAGGGACTAATATATAAAGAGCTTGAAAAGATAGTTTGGGGCCAGTTAAGACAGTTTGGAGCCAGTTGTGAAGAACTTAAAAGTTAAACAGGAGTTTAGTCTCAAGCCAAAAGAGACCTACTGCAGTTCATTGAGGAGGGGTCATATTTGATCATATTTGTGCTTAAGAAAAATCACTTTAGAAGCTATACGGATGAGTAGGTGTGAGTAGAGATGGACCAAGGAGACTATTGTGATAGGGGATGGCTATAGGAATCAAGACTCAAGAGGTCAAATGTGAGGTATTTGTAAAGGGTTAGCATTTAATCAGATATGGGAGGTAAGAGAGAATGAGAAGTTAAGGATGACTGAGACGATGGATCAGGAAATAAACTTTTAGAAGGGAGTTTGAAGAGATCTATGACAAATTTTGTTGATGGGATGACTTTGAGATGTCTATGGAACTTGCAATTTGAAATAATTTGAAATCTCAAGAGTAATCACTGTCCCCCAATACTGTGACTCCTCATGTACTTTATAAAGTCTTTCTAAATAGCAATTTTTAGGCTTGTCCCTGGTTTGAATGAATGAAACTGGGCTATTCCAGTGTTCTATCACCCTAGAAATAGCCCCTGACATTTATTGCAAACAACTGGGGTTGGGATGGGGTAAGGAGAGGCTATAAAGGAAAGAAGGGTCCAAAAGAAGGTTATGAAGGTAGAGGGAAAAACTAAGGGACCCCCCACTCACCCAAGAATAAGAAAAAAAGAAAAACCAGGAAACTGCAGGCTTGTGCTGGGTACCATAGCAGTATAACAAAGGGTTAAATAGTTTGAGACTCCAACCCTCAGTAAACTTACTGATGTTAAGCATTACAAACACTTGTTAATAATGCTTGTTAATTATGCTGTTAGACAAATACTCATTAACCCAGATGTTAAACTAAGCTAGAAAGTTCTGGGATTTTTATGCAACCCCTTTATTTTTAGGCATGTTCAGCACTTTTCAGCCATTGGTTTATTTTTATAATAGTCTGATAATATATTTTTGGAACTGTTAATGTTAGTCCCAACAGATGTCAGGTCTTTACAGGATCTGTAATTTCGGTATGGGGGTTTAGTCAATCATTTGTCAGTCATAAAATATTTATCAAGATCTTACCATATGCCAGGGCTTTTGCTAAGTGAATGGGCTACAAGGAAAGGTAGAAGATACTCCCTCTTCTCAAAGAGCTCCCAATGCACAGTTTCCTTTTAAGTTCACATATAGTTCCTCCCCCTGAGTAGGTCTTTGTGTATGACTGTGGCCAAAAATTCATCACCCTGTGTCCATCTTGGTCCAGAAACTCTTAGAGTTTAGCTATGTTGGTCTTTTGGTGTATAAACATCAGGTCAGTCAATGAGTTAACCAACTGACCAGTACTATTTATTAAGAGTCCACTGCGGTGTATTCTTTGTCATATGGGATATTTCTTTGGTAAGCAGGAGGGGGAAAGATATAGGAGGAAATGGAAGCAATAGAAAAATGAAGAATATCATTTTTCTTAAGAGCTTGTTGGAACTTTAATGACTTCAGAGATTCAAAGGCAAAAATAAGATGGTTTTTGCCCTTAAAGAGCTTATATTCTTTCAGAGAGTCATGTATATAAAAAGGCACATAATACAGTCACATGTGGGATACATTTTATAAGGTAATTAAAGGAGGGCATCTGGGTGGCTCAGTGGATAGAGAGTCAGTCCTGGAGATAAGAGGTTCTGGGTTCAAATATGGCCTCAGGTACATCTTAGTTGTGTGACCCTGGCAAGTCACTTAACCCCATTGTTTAGCCATTACTGCTCTTTTGCCTTAAAACTGATTCTTAGTATTGATTCCAAGATAGAAGGTCCTTAAAAAAAGATAATTGAAGGTAAGATTTTTTTTTTTACACGAGGAGAGAAGGTAGCACCTGGAGATTGGGGATCAGGAAGGACCTCTCATAGGAATTAGGGCTTGAGGAGTTAAAGATTATGCAAAGTAGAACTGAGGAAGGTGTCTGGTCTGAACCTGCCAGAACCATAGTTCCATTGGAATATCCTTCAAAAACCCAATCTTTACCCTGCTAATGATGAGGAATTTGTGGAATATCTAGTGGATACATTTGTATTCAACATTGCCATTCATTTGTTTTAGTTATGTCTGACTCTTCAAGACCCCATTTGGGGTTTTCTTGCCAAAGACAGTGGAGTGGTTTGCCTTTTTCTTCTCCAGCTCATTTGACATGAGGAAACTGAGGCAAACAGGGTTAAGTGACCCAATGTAACACAGCAAGTAATGTATAAGCAAGTCATCTGCTTATTAATAATAATAGCTCACCTTTCTTTAGTTGTTTTTTTTTTCTATTTTCCAGAGAGCTTTTTCCTCTTGAACATCCTTTGAGACAGAATAATCCAAAGATGAAGCTTTGGAGCTCTTTACCCCTGGGAAGGAATGCTTCCTCTCATATTAGAGCTTTTTTTTTCTCCCAGATATAGAGAGATCCCTTTGGAACTGAGCTGGTCTTCTTGCTGTCCATTACACACAGTACTGCAGCTCCTGTCTCTGGACTATCTGCATGGGTCCTTCTTCATGTGTGGCATACCCTCCTTTGCCTCATCTTAGAATCCTTAATTTCCTTCAAAGCCCAGCTAAGCATTACTTCCCACATGAGGTCTTTCCTGATGTCTCGCCATGGTCTCCCTTCTCTATCCATGAACTTGTATTTGCTGCTCATCTGTTTCATACAAATTTGTGTCTGGTTTGTCTTCCTTTAATTAAAAAAAAAAGGGTAAGAGCCTTAATAACAAAATGTGCTAGTTTTTGTTTTTTGTTTCTTCAGAGTGTAGCACAGAGCCTGGTATATAGTATAGTAAGACCTTAACAAATGCTTGATTGATAAAAGGAGGGAGATATTAATGTGAAACCTATTTTGTGACAGGCTCCTCCTCCCCCATTTTGTGGTTTTTATGGCCTAAATGCTAAAATATTTGAGGTTAGTATTTCATCTTTGAAAAATATGTAGGAGACAGAGAATCAGAACTGGAGAGGGTAGTCTTAGGTTCACATCTGGCCTCAGACACTTCCTAGCTGTATAATCTTGGGCAAGTCACCTCATGCTCATTGCCAAGTTCTTATTCTAAGATAGAAGATAAGGGAGAAAGAAATAAAGAAATAAAGAAGGAAAGAATGAAAAGAAAGAAGTAAAGAATGAATGAAAGGAAAGGAAGAAATGAAGGAAGGAAAGAAGAAAGGAAGGAAGGAAGGAAGGAAGGAAGGAAGGAAGGAAGGAAGGAAAAAAGAAAGGAAGGAAGGAAGGAAGGAAGAAAATATATAGAATATGGCTTCCCTCCCACTTCTGTATTCCAGGTAACATGAATTGGATGCCATGATGAAGTATTAATTGTAGTGATCTTTTCCTTCCCAAGTGATAAACTATGATTTTACACATATCTTTAAAAAGATATGCATAAAATTAAAAATTAAAATTTAATTAAAATTTAGA